>NC_141152.1:118202942-119527028 GCF_053477565.2 Lygodium microphyllum | reverse complement strand
CATCCTAAGTTTGTTTGCAGGTTGAAGAAAGCCTTGTATGGCTTAAAGCAAGCACCTAGAGCATGGTCTGACAAGATAGGACAGTATCTTGTCACTATTGGCTTTCAGATTTCCAAGGCAGATTTCTCACTTTATGTGAGGAAAACAGAGAAAGGTATTATGCTACTTGTCATTTATGTTGATGATTTGATTATGACAGGTGGTAGTGATGAAGATATCCTTCATGTGAAAATGCTATTGAAGCAAAAGTTTGAGATGAAGGATTTGGGAGAGCTGCGCTATTTCTTGGGCATTGAGGTGATTAGATCACCAAGTGGGATACAGCTCTTGCAGAGGCAGTATGGATTGGACATGCTGTCCAAATATGGGATGACAGGCTGTAAGCCTATTTCAGTTCCTTTGGAGCAGAATGTGAAGCTGAGCACAGATGCAGGTGAGCTTCTAGAAGACCCTACTATGTACAGATGCATAGTAGGAAGTTTGATTTATATGACTATTACCAGGCCAGATTTGAGCTATGCTGTTGGATTGGTAAGTCAGTTTATGCAGGCTCCAAGGAAACCACATTTGGATACGGCTAGACGCATACTCAGGTATGTGAAGTCCATATTGCAGTATGGACTATTTTATGAGACTGGGGTTCAGATACAGTTGCATGGATACACTGATGCTGATTGGGCTGGTAGTATTTCTGATAGACGATCTACCAGTGGATATGTGTTCTCTTTTGGGAGTGCTGCAGTCACTTGGAGCAGCAAGAAACAACCTACAGTTGCCTTGTCGAGCACAGAGGCTGAGAACAGGGGTGCAGCAATGGCTGCATGTGAGGTAGCTTGGTTGCATAAGCTACTTTATGATATGCATCAGTTTACAGATGGGCCAGTTGTCATTTATTGTGACAACATGAGTAGTATACACTTGGCAAATAACCCAGTCTATCATGCTAGAACAAAGCACATTGAGGTGCATTATCACTATGTGCGAGAGAGGGTTTTACTAGGTCTTATTGATCTAGTTTATGTCAGCACAGAGGATCAGGTAGTTGATATATTCACGAAGGCATTGGGCGCAGAGAAGCTGTGCAAGTTCAGAGACCTGCTTGGTGTGCAGGAATTGGGATTGAGCTCGAGGGGGAGTGTTGAGATATCGAGCTCTACTCGTGATACACCAGGGTGACCGTTGTGTATTTATGTCACCGACTTGTCAGTTGCAGACGCGGTTGGTACACCGTCCATGAATAATAGCTACATGATAGCTATCCTTATCTACTCTAGTTCGTGGCTCAGTTAGTATGCCACCTTAGTTAGTTGAGTTTGGTTTGAGACCCATATATAGGGTTCTTCTATTTCTTTGTACTAGAGTTCTTTTGGCTTACACAACTAAGAAGAGGAAAACTGTTTTCAGCCTCCACCCTTGTGTGTCTTCCCCCATTGTGCAAGCAAGAAAGCTTCAAGCGAGACTCCTTGCTTCTCTCCCACAATCTTGACAATCATGTGTTGCCATGTGTGTTAAGTGAGCTTGGCTGGAACTAGAAGATTAAAAGACCCTTGGTTGGGTTGTGAATAAGGCATGTCCATTGCCTTGACTAACGAGCTAATGCTTGAGTTAGGGATTAAGATACCCTAAGGTAAAACCCAAGGGAAAAGGGCAAGTCAAAAATAAGTTAACTTACCAAGACCATTTTCTTGCGTAATATTGTTTGAGATTATTGGGATCTTGCCAAGTCACGAAAAGACCCAAGATCGGATGCTCGAAGCATTCGGGAAAAAAGAAGTCACATCTTAGCAGTTAGTCGTACAAACGACCTCCGAAATGTTCGTGTTTGTACTTAGATACATTATTTGATCTCTTTGCTCAAGGAACTAATTCAAGGAAAACACTTAATGCTTCACGTTGAAAGCCTGGAGGGAGAGGCAGGAACAGTTACCTCCGACTGTCTACCTAGCCCTATCCAAGAGGGTTGTTAGCCGCACTGGGTTTATGGACCTAACCCGCCGTGAGAGGTCTCTCCATGGGTGCTTCTTGGAGCGGGAGAATGCTTGGGTGCCAGGGGAAGCTCTGGCTATAAATCCCTTGCCTTTGGATCCCGCACAAGAGGATGACGTGACTCGAGATGGGATCTCCAGGCCCATGTATTAGTCAACTGGTGAAACTTGGAGTAGCAATCCTGTAGATTGCTCGGATAGCCTTCGGGCGTGATATTGGATGTACTCTAGGATTTTGATAAATAAAGAGCAGATATTGGAGAAAAATGAATTTGCTTGACATTGTTTTTGTGTTAGTGCCTAAGTTGCATGAAGGAACCCGTGATTAATTTGATTAATTAAGGAAGTTGCTTTTGCATGTCAAAACATAATGTGGTAGGTAATTAGATAGCTAAAGAAAACTGAGGAAAGTGCGGTGGATGTGACCCAGGTCTGTTCTATGGAAGGGTGGTCCCAGTTAGCTGGGAACTTTCCTCAAATGATGAGATAATAAGACTATGATGGCCTAGTGTCAGTAGATGTAGAATCCCGATTTATTCTATTTCAGGGGAAAGGAATGGGACTATGCAATATGGTAGAGAGGTTGAGCTTCGCATCCCTCTTGTTTTCCATTCTCCATGAACCAAGTGCAGCATGAATCCGCTTCAACTCTGTTGTTCCTATGCAAAGTGGTACATCTAAAGCTCGATGCTAGCTTCTTCCTAGAGACTTTGCTGATAGGAAAGGAACCGTGACCTCAGGTCAATCCCAAGTGGGAACGGTTGGACACTTCC
Source organism: Lygodium microphyllum (assembly GCF_053477565.2). Taxonomy (NCBI): domain Eukaryota; kingdom Viridiplantae; phylum Streptophyta; class Polypodiopsida; order Schizaeales; family Lygodiaceae; genus Lygodium; species Lygodium microphyllum. The sequence goes on along the minus strand of NC_141152.1, from coordinate 119,524,270 downwards.
GCTCGGGGCAGACTCGGGAAGACCTAGATCGCAAACCCTGTGTCATTCCCTGCGAGTGCCAGGCGGAGCCTTCTAGACCCTCCTCCCGATGGGCTGCTAAGACATGTCCCACAAGTGGACAAGCGGACACGTTAGAGTTGGTATTAGAGCGAACCAATGGGATCTAAGATTTTCAAGGGAACTTAATGGAGGAAAATAAAGGAAATAAGGGGACAGGCAGGGGAAGGTGAGTGGAATAGAGCAGTGTTTTCTGTTGAAAACATTCCTTCACTCACTTATGGATGTTGGGTTGCACAGTCACGAAGCATGGAGCAAATTCTTGGTGTTCCAAGTTATGTTCATGACTGCAATGCGTGCTTTGGATTATCGTCAGAGGCTAGGCATGATGAATATTTTGGACTGCATCTATAATCCTTAACCCCTGTATGCGAAACGGAGATGGATGGGAGAATCAGGAATATACTACATAGCAGCCCACCGACTCGCGTACCTTCAAATTAACTTGAAGAGAATCAAGTGGATGGAGGATTTAAAGATCATGAAGCTGTTCATCTTTGTTGAAGCTCACGCAAACGCAACCTTGCATGTTGGCCATCGGCAAGTCAAGCAGAACAAGTATGTTTATGAAGAAGTGACCCGAGTGATCCTTGCCGATAGGATCAAAGTGCTAGGACGCTATGAGAAGAACGGGTATCAAAGGAAGGGATACCCTAAGATTCCTATGGCTTATCGTTTCTTGAAAATCCATGACCCCACTCCATATTATTACTCAGTCCCTGTAGCCGATTGTAACACAATCCTATTTTTCCCAAACTGATGTATCAATCATCTTGTCCTACGTTTCAAAAAGGAAATGTACACAAAGGGTTATGCCCTCATGAAGAGAAAAATACTTTTACTATTGTCTATCATGATTGTAAATGTTGGCAAAGGTGTTAAGTGATTAAGTCATTTGGCTAAAAGTTGTGCAAGTCATAATAATGTGAGATGGGGAACGAGTGATAAGTTTTTAACATAAAGAATCTTATTGTCCAGATGCAAAACCAAGCATAGGTTCCAAGTCTGACTCCGGTACTAAGTTTAGCTGTGATTCAAGAGAAGAAGTTCCTTCTCAAACAAATTAAGCCACCCGAGTTCGATGGCAAGGGAAGGACTGTTCAAGCTGACCCCGAGATCTGGATCGAGTCCATGGAGGACTATTTTGAGGCAGCAGGAACTGCACCTGCTAACCAAGCCATGCTCGCCAAGCTTAAGCTTACAGGTGAAGCAAGACTTTGGTGGAAATAATGGTGCAAAGACCAAGCGATCTCGAAAGGGACAGTCACTTGGGAGAAGCTTAAGGAAGCTGTGCGAGGGAGGTATCTGCCACTTGCCTACTGCACACAGAAGATGAATGGATTCTATTAATTGAAGCAGCTTGGACTATCCCTTGATGCATATTATTCAAAGTTCGTTTCTCTCTTAAAGTACACGCCTCCAATGGTTATGACACAACAGGTGTCAAAGTTTTGTGCTAGGTTAAATCCACCCATAAACACCCGCTTGGAATCAATGCGCCCAACAGACCTACAAGATGCACTCATTTGAGCTACACCAATAATACAAGAGGTTCAGGCCAAACCAAGGAACATTAGGACTTGGCCTTACAGAGATCAATACAAGGGAATGCTTAGGGCTCAGATTATCCCAAAACTGATGAGAAGAGGGTTGAAATGACCAAGGTTTTGTATTCATCATGTGTGGATAGTCTCATGTATGCTTTGATTGCTACTTTCTTGGACATTGCTTTTGTAGTGGGAGTAGTGAGTAAGTATATGTCAAATCCTAGTAAGAAACCTTGGGAAGCACTAAAAGGCATCTTGATATACTTAAGTAGCATAAGGGATATGTGACTTGCATACTTAGGTACACAGATGTAGACTATGTAGGGAGTGTTGACAACATAATGTCAACCACAAGATATGTCTTTACCTTGTATCGTAGTGCAATCTCATGGATGTCTAATTTGCAAAAATGTGCACCATTATGTACCACCACTAAGGAAAACTATGTAGAATCCATAGTGGCATGCAAAGAATATATATGGCTTACTCATGTAGTGGGAGATTTGAGCCTTGGAGCTAACATGCTCTTGTTGCATAGTGATATTCGGAGTGCCATCATATTAGCAAAGAATCATGTATCTCATGCAAAGAACAAGCATATAGAAATGAAGTATCGCTTTATTTGTCAAGTGCTTGAGTATAAGTGCATTGGGCTACTCAAATTTCATACTAATAATAACCCTTATATAGAATTTCTCACTAGAGTCTTTCTTCTGAGAAGTTTACAAATTGCACAGAGTTGATGGGCAGGGTGTCTCACATGTATTTTTCTCAAATGTTCTTCTATTCTTTTGTCTCCCTTGATAACACATTTGCCTTTAATTAGGAGGTTGTTGGGGGCAAAGGCCAATGTGACTAGCCACCCATCTTACTCATTAATCCTAACTATGCATGTACATACGCATTCATTATTATTTGAGTGATAAGCCAATAAGATGAGAATAAGGTGTTGCTCACAAGAGAGCTACTAAGGCACCAAGAAAGAAGTATCTTCTCTCTCTCTCTCTCTCTCTCTCTATATATATATATATATATATATATATGGGTTGCACTAGTACATGTGCATCTATATGCTAGACTGGATGACAATGGTTGTGTGAGTCAAATGCACCTATAGGTGTGTGATGGAGTGATATGTAGAGGTCGCTATGCAAGGATTGCATGCATATGAGGGTACATTGGGGTAGGTACAATAAGTTATCATGTGTTGATCATTCACATATGTACTTGTGCACATGTGCAAGGATACTAGAATAAGGGTAGTGTACTAGTGCACTAGTATACTAATGTAACACATGTGCACTAGGATGTGCTAAAGTGGGTAAGTTGTGATGGTAAAGTGCACGAGTGCACATGGAGTGTACACTAGGTTTTGTGTGCAAGAGGAGGTGGCAAGGGGTGGTATGCAGGAGTGGTGCACAAGTGCACATGTGCAGAGTATTAGTGCGCTAGGGATGCACTAGTGCATGTGTGCATTAGCAATGAAATGATTGTGATGTGGTCAAATACACAAGTAGGTTATGGAGTGCAAGGGTATGGGTTGAAGTGCATGTGTGGATTATGGAGTGTAAGGGTATGGGTTGGAGTGCTAAGATGTGCAACTAAAGGTATGCATAGTGGAGACTATATTGGGGTAAGTGTAGGGAGGTGTACTAGGCACATGTGCACTAGTGTACATGTGCATGATCATGTGTAGGGATATTCAAGGTGCATTAGTATACATGTGCACAATGCACTATGGTGTAGTGATGCCTTCACTAGGAGTGTGCTAGAATACCAGGTGGACTATGCACTATAGTGTTGGCATGTGTGCTCTAGGAGTGTGCTAAAATACTAGGTGGATTGTGCATTAGGATGTGTGTGCTAGGGGAGTGCAAGAGAATCACACTAGTGCATATGTGCACTAGTGGATGCACAAGTGCACTTATATGCACTAGGGATATGTTAGTGTGCACTGAGATATGATGATGTACACTATGTCAAAGGGGATACGTGTAGTATGCATGTAGTATGCATTGTATAGGGATGCTCAAGGATGAGTGGACTAGTATGGTGCAAGGTGAGTGCACTAGTGGATGTGTGCATAGTTATATAAGGTGAGTGCAATAATATTGTTAATAGTATTTTTAAAAGACAGTCAAAGTGCACGTGCCAGATAGTATTTTTGGAAGGATATTATTTTTAGAGCTTCATGTATTATTTTTGGACATGTATTATTTTTGTCCTTCATGGACATCAAATTATCATCGTTGTATTATTGTATGAGAGTTAAGTTCACTCTCGTGCACATTGCATAATTACCTACATTTATATTTATGGCACTCGCAATTGTTGTGTGGATTGTTCTTGTAGAAATATCATTGTACTAGCATTGGATAGGTCTAATTAGGCTAACTACAAGCATGCTTTAAGGATTGAGTGGCCTAGAGAAACTGTCCACTTGTGTGGCTAAATAAGAGGCTTGTCCACTTGTGTGGATGGGATTGGTGGTATTGATCATCCGCGCTTACAACTTGTGTGGATGGGATTGGTAGGGTATTGATCATCAACACTTACAACTTGCATACTCCAAAACGCATGTCACTAGTTAAGAAAGGGTAAATTATAAGGAACCAGTTCTTTGGTTCGAGACTGAAAAGATTGGATTTGTTAGCATAGGAGAAAACTCAAATTGTAAAATCTACAGAGTGCCTAAAAATCTTTCTTCCAAGGGTTTATGTTCCACCTATAATGCAACTGCATTTTTCTCCCTACATCAAGCTACTTCAGCAAATAGACATTTTGAGGGCCATAGGGATTCCCAAAATCATGTTGCATTTTCTCATCCATACATTTTCAACCCATTCAATCCCTATTAATTGGCAAAGCAAAAACATGAACCATGATCTTAGCATGGAGCTCAATCTTCTCTACTATTTTTCCATCTATCTGCCTCAATATGTCTAATTGAATTGACACATGCACATTAGAAGACCATCTTTCCCAAGGTACTTTAGCATACTCAAACAACCCCATTTCTAGCAAACCACTCACGAATAACCAACTCATTCACATCAAGAGATAACTAAGAATCAACAAACGGGGTTACCATTCCCATAGCGTTGTCTACCCTTGCACAACTTTCAATGTTGTTTGTCATTGCATCTAATTGCATCTCAAAGCCTTGTTTTGTCTACCCTTGGACAACTTTCATTGCATCTAAATGCGTGAGTCTTGCCATCTTGGTGACTATAATACATGTGGAATTGCTTGCACAAGTGCATCTTGATTTTTGGAAAGGAAGAAAGCATGCTTTTTGCACAACTCACTCTTGTGTATTTTAGAGTCAAAGTATAGTAATGTGCCTTGAGGACTTTTATGTTTTGAAATCAAGTATTGGAAGAAACAGTGTAGTGCCTTAAGCCCTTGACAACAAGAATCTTATAAAACCAAGATGAAGAAAACCAAGGAACACTTTGTTATATCAGAAGGACTTGGCAAACATAATACTTAGGCAAAATACACTAGGCTAACATCACCTACAATTGTTTATGATAGTGCACAACCACAACAATCACTTTCATATCTAGGCATAGGATACAATGCAAGTCAATGGGGGGAAGTCATCCCGACCAAGCTGCCATCAAGTGCTCAATTCCAATTATTGCAAGGACCCAATGAGTAAGAAGTTGTTGACCAATCTATCAAGCGTACTAAGCCAAATTCGAATCATTTCATGTCCCACTCAAGGAGTGCACCAAGTTCAAAGGGATTGAAAGCACAAGACAACCAACCCACAATTTTAACATCACCACAGCTTAAGATGCAACTATTGCATTGAGAATTCCAAGCTTAGAGATAATTGATTCTTTCTTATTTTAGTCGCATTTTTAGTGCCAAACTTGAGTGAGGTTCAATTGCTTCACTGACCAAAACTTGTAATGTGGTTTGTCTTTCGGCATTGCTACTTGATCTTGAGAGAGCATCAACAAAGGTACTTTGATTTCGGTTGACTATAAGCCAATTGTTTTGCCACAAAGATCCTAAATGGCCACATCCAAGCTCACAAGGTTGATTTGATCACAAGATAAAGAATAATGCACACACAAATCCAAAACTTGACTTAATGAGAATAGTCAAAAGATTTTCCATCTCACTATTGAGAGCCTAATACTTAGTTGATGTGCTTAATAGCAAATTAGAGCTTAGGTTTATGAGTTCTGAAATATTAGCCATCAATATGGAAGAGCTACACTTGCATCCAATTGTCCATTGCTAAGACAATAGAGCTAGTAGCACAAAGGCCATGACTATCGCTAGTAGACATGATGGAAATAGATCCATTCACAAAGGCTGGCCTTAGAAACATTGAGTGTAGCATCACTCACATGTATCATGATTTTCTAGCATGCACCGCATCTAGTAGCATCCTCGCTAGGTCTACTCAGCCTAATGTATGAAACATCAAAGCCACAAATACTAAACTGGATGACAAAGAGCTAATACCTTCACCATATTTTAGGGTCAAGCTTATTGCTAAGGGAGAGCTCATCATTGACTTGAGGAGACAAAATCAAACAAGTTTGTGATAGAAACGCTACCTCTTGTGACACCTGTGTCCATATTTATAAAAGTGCAAAAGCCTAAAGTAGTTGAAAATCCACATGAAAAAGTAGTAATATTTGAGAAGTTATCGAGTTAGGAGGAAGACACAAAGTATTCACTTCTTAGTGATGCTCCTCACACTGAAACAAAAAGTCCAAAAAAGGAGAAGATAGAGACCTTAAGTGTTGATAAGCAACAACCCCAAGAAGCTACTAATCCATCCTCTACTACTGCAATTTCCCAATCCAAAAGAACATCTGTCACCTACGTCCAAACATAAAATCTAGTAGCAATAGTCTCATGCAATTGCTCAATCAAAGAACAAGGATCCCAAAGGTAGACAAGAAAACATCAAATTTTCAAATGACCTCCCTCTAAGAGCATTGTCAAAAATAAATATGGAAATTCCAAGACCGAGACTATTTTCGATCAGTCTAAGGATCCAAGTGCGCAATCATCTTTGATGGTCAAGATTGACCAATCCACTGAATCAAAAGTTACTACTTCCAATTTTGATGTGGAATCCTCATTGTCATAGCCTTTAGCTGCAACCAACACTATTATTTCCGCTAAGGAACAAGCCTCTGGTGCACAATGAATCAATGGAAAGAAGATCAAATGGTGGTTGAGCATTAGGAAGAATTGGAGGACATAATGGTATCACTTGCTCATGCATATGTTTATGCCAACATTGAATTTTAGACTGCCAAACATGAGAAGCTATTGAAATGACCTTTAACATTGTTAGAGCAAGCACAAATATGTTGGTAGTATCTAGCAGTTGTGGGAGAATTCATAAAGCAAATGGCCATGGTTAAGCAAAAGAAGCATCATTTGATTGCCGTATTTTACACTAGCATTGCAAGACAGGTAAGGGAGAAAGCTATGACATTCACCATAAACACAGAAGTATTTTGAACAAAATTTGTATTTTAGTCAGGGTCTAGCTACACAATATGGTAGCCATCTAATGATTATTGCTGAGAAAAGAAAGGCCATGTGGACTTCAATGCATGATCTGACATATATACCCCCTACATTCGTGAGAGTCCTCATGATTGTCTGCAGTGTCAAAATTTCTAAACTTGCCCAACAAGATCCATCGTAAGACAAACTCCAAGTCAATTAAGACAAAGCAACATGTTGCTTGATGTCATTAGATATCTCTTCTACCTCACCTGATACCTACACCTTCTAGATGTCCATGCTTCTTTTCAGTACAATCTTAATTTCTATGACTAGTTGATTCCAAAGCTAAATGTCACAAATCTCAATCTTTCCTTTGCTTCTACCACCATCTAGAATAAATGTTAATCAAAAGCCATGAAGCAGAGTGATGTACATAAACCTTCTACTAAGAAGGATATAGCAGCCAAAAGCCAATGTGCTTGAGATTCTAGATCCTAAGGTTAAAGCTATCGATGTCTCTACTAACTCAACCCACTAGTTAGACCAAGTTGAGCCAACTAAATCCCAAAACACTTCAAAGGAAGTTGCCTAGAATCACCTTCAAATCAATTCCACTAGACCTAATTCACTTGCTCATATGAAATATTTGCTAGTATGCCAACTAATAAGTACCATAGCTGCTCACTTAGCAAAGAAATGCAATTCCTCTAAAGTAGAATGGCTACTCCAATTTGATGCTATATTCATCACCTATGCCAAGATATTTGCAATGATTGATTTAGGCCTTTCTTAAAATGGGATGATCTAAGTTGCTTCCAAATGGCATTCCATTTGTGAAGAGAGTGAATACCTCTTCCACAAAAGCCTCTTGGTTGAAGATGAATATGCTAAGACCCTCCCTCAGAAACAAGTGCAATCATATTGACTTATTTCCTCTTGTACTTCTATGACCAAAATCAACGACCGATCATCAATGCTTGATCAACTTGAGGAGAATTGAAATTCCTCAAATCCATTCTTACAAAAGTGATTTTCTCATTACCTTGAGATTGCTTGCAATGGCAGTCATCTTATGAGAGAATGACTGAGTATCGAGGTATAGTCAGTACAGCTCAATTTGATCCAACGTATTATGAGACCACTTCACTGCAACTACACAAAATGTTCAAAGCCCGAATAGTATTGTCCTTTGTATCCAATATGTACATTAGTATAGATAAAGTCTTAGAAGTCAACATTTGGCTTGGATATAATATATGGAAACTCAAAGCTCCCAAATCTTGCTTGGATCCCAAAGTACAAGTTTTGTAGCCTAAGATAGTGTGTATCATCTACCACCCTTGCCAAAACCATTTGATTCACTTTTACTTACTTCCTAGTCTCCCTTTTCACTTCATATTTCCTCTACTATGACCTCATGGGATTGTTGTACATGTTTTCAAACAATGACATAGGACACTGCACAAGGTGCAACAATGAAGTGATTTTCCAAGATGCATAGAGCTTTACACACTTTTGTTCTAGTCATGAGATTTGAGTGCACGAAATCAAATGCAAACTAATTTTGTTCACAACACCCAGATGAAGCATGAATAAATAGCATCCATATAGCTACATATTAAAGATCAAGAGTTGTAAAACCAAACTCCTTTTACTAGGTTGGAGTTGAAAAGAAAACTTTGTTGCATAAATCTACCATGAATCTCCAAACATCTCTTCCTTGTGTGCATACTTTACTCATTGCAAAAACATCTCCTTGCCTTGGTCGGCTACTACAAGCAGTCACATAGCTTCCTAAAGTCTATCATAACCTCTTTATTTTGAGACTATTGGAAGAGTTGAAACTTTAGATCCAAAACAAGCCATGCAACATGCAATAAAGTGTTCATATTTGTATAGCATACTTTTGCAATTCTTATGATGGTTTCCTTCTCACATTGATTGATTAAGTAGGTGGAAAAACTCTCTAAAACATCTCTTAGGCTTTACAAGGTTCCAACAGTCAATTGCAAAAAGTAACATATAAGGATATAGTGGATTACTTGATAGATATGATAGATGTATGACCATGAGGCTAAATTAGAGTCGTTTGCTAATTATTTTGATAGTAAATGCTTCATTGTTGAAGAATAGTCTTCAAATTACTCCTTTTATTTTTAGATTCCGATATGCATTAAAGCTATTATTGGAAACATCTGATGAAGTAGTGGTGCTACTAGAACCAAATTTCTTGGGCCAAACATGGCTTTGCGGAGTGACGAATGTCATGAGAAGAAGCTTGTAAGTTGCATTGTATGGAGAGATTACTTGTAGGATTTGTTGCTTTGCTATTACCAAAGCATTTTTCAATGAGTCTAGCACATTCTCCTTTGATGTTGCTAAGAATGCTTTCAGATCCGACCATGAGGTTTTTCGTTCTAGTAAGCACCATCCCTCAGAAATAAGAGGATAAAAGAGTCACTTTGACTCTATCGTGTACATATGTGGGGCTATCCGTGTAACGTGTCCACTAGAATCATCCAGGACACGTCTTAGCAGTCCATCAGAAAGGATGTCTAGAAAGCTCCGCCTAGCACTCCCATGGAATGTTACGGGGTTTCCGATCTAGGGCTTTCCGCGTCTGCCACGTAGCGGAAGTATTCTGACCATTCCCACTTTGGATCGACCCGAATTAGGGTTTTCCTGATTGGTCATTTCCTAACAGCAACTAGTGTCGGACCCAAGCGACCTACTTTATGCAGAAATGCTAGGTCCGAAGTGGATTCACGCTGCACTTGGTTCAAGGAGAATGGGAAATGAGAGGGATGCAAAGCTCAACCTCTCTGCCATAAGGCATAGTCCCATTCCGTTCCCCTAAAACAACGTAAATCGGGTTTAATCATAACTCTAGGTAACGCTTCTGTTGTTCGTGTTCTTTGACGATCCTCCTGCTGTCCATCGTGATTTGAGAAAAATTACTGGCCAATCAAGACCACCCACCCGTAGGACGGACCTATGGCCCATCCTCCGCACTTTCCTTGGGTTGTTTTAGTTATTTAATTACCTAACACATTAGTTGGACATGTAACAACCAGCTTTCTTAATTAACCCGTTAGGCACTGGTTCTTTCACATAATCTTATCACATGACATGGAAAAACAATATCAAACAAGTCCCTTTATTAACAATTTATCGTATTTATCTTGGAAATACAAAGAGTCCAGCCCGTAGGCTTATCCACAATCCGCCAGAAGGCTATCCAGCAATCCATACGGATCACTAATCCAAGTTTCCACCCATAGACTAGTATGCGGGCCTCAAGATCCAATCCCGAGTCACAGTAGCCTCTTGTGCAGGGCTCGGAAGGCGAGGGATTTACGGCCAGAGCCCCCCCTCGCACCCAAGCGTCCTCCTGGTCCAAGTAGCGCTCAACGGAGAGAGTTCTCGCAGCGGGTTCGGTCCACTTTCCCGGCGCGGTCAACAACCCCCTTGGTTAGGGTCAGGCAGGCAGTCGGGGGTAACTGAAGCTGCCTCTCCCTTGAGGACTTCAACCTGAAGTATAGATATCCATTTATCTTTTAGTTCATTGATCAAACAAAGCCAAACAGTGCTCTAAAATCTGTAGCAAGCACAAATTTTTCCATTGATCGTTTTTGTTGTTGGCAAACTGCTAAGGAATGAATCATTCCTTTCAAATGCCTCCAACACTCGATCCGGGATGACTTGCAACTTGGAAAAATCCCCTATATCCCGGGTTAGGGCGTACCCTATTCACCCGACTTGGTCAAACCTTAAGTTTATCGGTTGGTCTTTAGTTTCCAAACAATCTTCCTTACTCAATAAGGATACTAAATTAGGATGATTATTCATCCTCTTGCAAGATAACCGACGTAAGGACATGCCAACTTCATTGCGAGAACTTAGCCATTCCCTTGTGATCCAATCACAAGATCATATAACTCCGCACTTGTTGCACAAGTGCTGCATCGAACAATGAGACTATGGAGTCACGAAACAATCTGTGTCAGATTCTTTAAGCTGACGTCGTTAGACCTAGGGTTTCCAAGCTTCATCTTTGTAAGATTCTTAGGGACAAACCCTAGTTCCTTTTACGATTACGATTCACTATCCCTACATTCAGTGAATGTGGGCAAGTATTTAAGGTATAGGCATTTCTTGGAATTTAATTCATTCCCAACGAGTATTTCGCAGCTTAGGTGTTTTAAGTTTATGTCAATTTGGTTAACTCTAGAAGATAATTTCAAGATTACTTCCACATGATTTGTTGTCTATGCGTAAATTTATTTTTCAATCCTAAACTTTATCGATTTGAGGTCAGGTTAATTCCAATAATCTTCCTACACTTTGCGAACAAAATTCATGCTAAATAAGCAACCTTTTTCTTGCTAATTTATGCAGTTGACAACGACAATTTCATAAAGTTATGCATCGTAAGAGTCGTTTCATGCTTTGCACTTTCCATGATGATTCATTGCGATACAGATTAATAGTATGAGATGCAGTTTATACTTCTAGGCTTAACTGAAGTATACTATTTTAATGGATAATAATCTAGTCTTATAATTCATTTCAATGCATAAGCTATTTGCTAGAAATGCGTTTATACTTTCTAATTTGCATGTTTTATTTAAAAGTATTGATGAGACTGAGTTCCTTCGTCATGAACAACTAGGATGAAAATATATCCTATTTCTAACAATTAACCTTGCAAGATTGAATTACAACAATATCAAATAACAATTTAGGAAGGAAAACCTAGGTTTGGGGTGAGATATCCACGTGGATGCCGGGAGATAACCCTCCCGCGGTTGTGCTTTGGACTTTCTTAGGAGGCATTTCCACCGTGGAAGCAGCTTTACAACTCCTCCTTGGAATTCCACCGTCGCTCCCTTGCACCGTTCGTCGAAAGGAGTTTTTGGAAGGCTCCCTCCTTGAAGTCGGGAATTCGAAAGGGTGTTTCAGAATCCTTTACGACTAAGACCCATTGAAGCCATGGAGAAGGCTTAATGGCCTTTGTACTCGCACGAATGGGAATAGAAAGGTGTGGAAAAAACACAAGGTGCGGGAGAGCTCCAAGGGAAAATAATAAAATGTTATAAGTAAGGGTCTAAGGACCCTTAGGCAATTTAGGAGAAAAGGGGCTTATGAGGGTTTACCCATGGAGGGGGAAAATGATTCCGAGGCCAATGAGGAAGGGGCTAAAGTAAAATTAAAAACACGAGGGGGGGGGTGAGGGGGGTGATAAGACCTTTAAAGCCTAAAGGTTTAAGGGATAAACAGGGGGGTGTTTAGGCTTAAGGGATAAGAGGGGTGATAAGACACAGGGGGTGAAAAGGTTTTTGAAGCCCATAAGAAAGGGCTTAAAGGTTAAATCACAGGGGGGTGGGGTTAATAAGCCCAAAAGAAGGGGCTTAAGGGTTTAACACGGGGGGGTGTAAGGGCCTAAAGGAGAATTAAAACACTAGGGCGGGGGGGGTTTCCAAAATTCCATGGAAGGGGTTTTAGCACGGGGGTGAAAGGGACTTAGGAGGATTTTAACCCCGGGGGGGAGGATTTGATGAGGCAACAACAAGGGGGGTGAAAGGGGGCTTATCTAGCCCCTTTAGAAGCTTCTCTTCAGAAGCTTCTATTGCTTCATACATGGCAGGAGGGGGGGTCTTAAACGCTGAATTGGCGGCAGTGGACGGCTGGCCTTGGCGGACACCAGTGGCCCATCTCCACTCCTCTCCTCTCAGCCTGTCCCAAAGGGTAACTGCTGTGACCCTGCGCCCCAAGGCGATGGAATATGCCAGCCATCCCACTCCTCTCACGATGCTCCAGAGTGCCGTCACCTCTCCCTTCTTCTTTTTTTTCCCTTGTCTCTAGCGGTAGCAGCCCAAGCCATCTGTTTAAATAGGGAAGGGGAGGGGGATCCTCCCTCCCCTAACGTGTTGACGCGCCATGGCAGCTGGAAGCATCGAGCTCCACCAAGGAGCTTTATCATGCTTTCTATTCCCCTTCCCTTCCAGCACGACAGTCGGCTGGAGAGGGGAATAAAGAAAATTTGCCATTATTTCTTTGAAAGGAATTATCCCCATAATTATCCTACCCTTAAGAGGGTTTCCTATGCGAATGGTCTATTTATCCTTTTCGGAGTTGTTACATTCTCTCCCCCTTAGAGGAATCAAGATGTCCTCATCTCGAGATAAAATGGGGATATTGATGGTTGAGAGTGCCTTCATCTACCCAAGTGGCATTCTCTTCGGGATAACCTTTCCACTGGACGAGGAATTCTCTCAGGGTTCTGGATCTTAGTTGTCTCTCCCTAACATCTAAGATCCTATCAGGCCTTAGTTCAAGGACTCCTTGACTAGGCATTACAACTTGTTGGTCATCAAGTACATGGTTAGGATTAGGTACATACTTTTTCAATAGGCTGATATGGAAAACATTATGAACCTTTAGGTTCTCAGGGAGTTGCACTTTATAGGCATTAGGTCCTAGGCATTTGAGGATCTTGTACGGCCCACAATACCTTGGACTTAGCTTCTTCCAATCTCCTAAGAATAGGGAACTCTTTTTAGAGCGAACGCGAATGAAGACCATGTCTCCATCTTCAAAGATTCTATCTTGACGCTTCAAATCCGCGTATGCCTTCTGTCTATCCTTGGCCGCTTGGATGTCCTATCTTATTGACTTTATTTGGTCATCCATCTCTTCCAACATCTGCCTTGAAGCTTCAACCCTTAAGGTTGGATCTGAAAAGTTTAGGGGACTTCGACAGTCATGACCATACAATGCTTGGAAAGGGGTCATCTGAATGCTTTGCTAGTAAGAAGCATTGTAGGCCATGACTTGATTTACCCACTCTGTTTGGCCATCCGTTTGGGGACGGTAAGCGGTGCTAAAGCAGAGTTGAGTCCCAATAGCTTCAAAGATAGCTTTCCAAAAGTGTGACGTGAAGAGAGAATCGCGATCACTAATGATTCTTCTGGGTAAACCATGTAGCTTGAATATCTCCTTGATAAACAATCTTGCAATGTCTGAGCCTTTATAGTTTGTCTTCACTAGAATAAGGTGTGCAACCTTAGTAAGCATGTCAACCACAACCATGATGGAGTTGTATCCTCCCTGGACTTGGGGTAGGCCTACAACAAAATCCATGCTGATGAATTCCCATTTCATTTGGGGAATGTCAAGTAGTTGCAACTTCCCTGGCATCTTGACATGTTCGGCTTTGATACGTTGACAAGACAAACACTCGGTGACATATTTGAGAATGACACCTTTAAGCCTTTCCCAATGGTAGCTCTTCCTAATTGCATTGAGAGTCTTGGCATAGCTAGGATGTCCTACGAAAGGGGAATCATGAGCTTCCCATAATATCTTCTGCTTAAGCGACTGGCTTGCTGGTATACACAGCCTTGTTCTATAGTAGACAAGTCCATTATTAATGGAGAATTCATGATACTTAGCCTACAGCTTTTGATTCTGATCCTTGATAGAGATCTCCCTTAGCATTGTTTGGTAGGCCAGATCATGGCATGCATCCTCTCTAGCTAACTCAAGTATTGGATCGTTTGGCATAGATACTTTTGTAGCTAGAGATTTGGCTGTTGATGGATTTTGCAAGATTAAAGAATTAAGGAATGCCTTGCAACTGAGTGCATCGGCAACTACATTCTCTTTTCCTGGTTAGTACTTGATTTCAAAGTCGTATTCCTCCAACACTTCAATCCACCGACGTTGCCTCATATTAAGCTCGTTCTGGGTAAAGATCCATTTGAGACTCTTATGGTCAGTTACTAGAGTAAACTTATTACCCAACAAGTAGTGTCTCCAAAGCTTTAGAGTATGGATGACATCTAGCAATTCCATATCATGTGTAGCATAATTCCTCTCATGACTCTTCAGTTTCCTTGAAGAGTATGCTATAGGATGACCTTCTTGCATGAGCACACACCCCAAGGCAAGTATGCTCGCATCAGTTACTACCTCAAACTCTTTATTGAGGTCTGGAAGTTTTAGAATAGGTGTTGATACCAAACTTTGCTTCAATCTGTCAAAGCTATTTTGTTTGGGAGTTGACCATGCAATGGAAGTTTGCTTCTTCAGTAGGTCCGTTCAGAGGTGCTGCAATCAAAGCATAGTTTTTGATGAAGACCCTATACCATCCTGTCAACCAAAGAAAGCTGCGTATCTCTTTGACAGATGTTGGTATTGGCCATTCTAGCACATCTCTGACCTTGGCTGGGTCTACTGAGATTCCTTCAGCTGATACTATGAATCCCAAATATTCAATCTGACGCTTGAAGAATGCACACTTCTTCATTTTAGCATACAGCTTATGTGCCCTCATTGTCTCAAGGACAATCCAAAGTTGGGGTTCATGATCTTCTTCCTATTTTGAATAGACTAAAGTGTCGTTGAAGAAGAGAAGCACGAAATCATCAAGATATGGCCTAAAGATATCTTGCATTAACCTGTTGAAGGTGGCAGGTGCATTTGTAAGTCCGAATGACATAACTAAGAACTCAAAGTGCCCATATCTTGTATTGAAAGCCGTCTTTGGGATATCTTCTTTCTTGATCCTTATCTGATAATAACCTGACTTGGGATCAATCTTGGAGAAGATTTTTGCACCCTGAAGACGATCAAGAAGCTCATCTATTCTAGGAATAGGGTACTTGTTCTTGATTGTTGATTGATTCAATCCTCGGTAATCAATACATAGTCGAAGTGTCCCATCTTTCTTTTTTTGGAATAGTACTGGAGCTCCCCATGGTGAACTGCTAGGCCGGATGTATCCCTGATCTAGTAGTTGCTTGAGTTGTTCCTTCAGCTCAATTGCTGCTGGTATGGACATTCTATAAGGTCTTTTTGCAATTGGCGCAACCCCTGGTACTAACTTAATCTCATGATCCACTTCTCTTTGGGGCGAAAGTTCTGTCAACTCTTCAGGGAATACGTCCGCGTATTCCTTTAGCCAAGAAGATCCTTCATTAGACTCTTGTTTCTGATCTAACTTGTTGAGTTTGATCAAGTAGACATATCCTTTTCTGACTCCTTTTATGATGCGAGATACTTTGGCCAATTGGATTCTTGGTATTCCAGCCTCACCTTGGATTGTGACTAATTCCTTTTCAGAGTTTCGAAAGGAAACTTGACCCTTTCCACAGTGAATGTGGGCGCCATTAGGCCTAAGCCAATCCATTCCGAGTAGACCATGGATACCTAAAGTCATGACTCTAAATTTGACCGAAGTCTTCTTTCCTCCCAGAAAGAATTCCACCTTAGTAGTTTGCCTGGTACAAGTAACCTCACGACCATTTGCCAATTCCACAAGCAGGGTAGGTGCTTCTACTGTGGCTATTCCTAATCTTTTTGCACATGCTGGTGAGATAAAGGAATGTGTATTGCCACAATCAATCAAGGTCTTGAAACTTTCACCTTGATAGTCCGACGGTGTCTGAATCACCGTGAACTGGCGATTTGGCCCTTTCTTGTGTAGAGCGGCATGGACTGTCGCCCTTTCAAACTCTGCTTCCATGGAAGATCTTCTTCTTTGCACATTTTCTTATTGGCAACACAGGCGGTTCTTCCTCTTCCTCGGGTAGCGGCTCCTTGACCATGGCCTGTTCCTTGGAAAGGCGCTTGGCGATGTCCTGCACCAAGCTTGGGACATTGCCTCTTGAAGTGATCGGGTTCGTTGCAGTGGAAACAACGGAGGTTTCAGCCATTGCTTTGAGTAGGAACAAAGTTGTTGACGTTGTTCATCCATGCTTTCTTTCTTTGTTCTTGATTATGACCTTGAACTCTCTTCATTTGAGGTCTGAATGCTCCTCTGTTCGGGTCATTATAAGACCAAGTTTTGTTACCCCTTGGTCTAGCCTGCACATCCTAAATTATAGGCGTCGCTCGAATGAGTGCGTCCTGAAGATCCGATGGATGCATAGATTCAAGACGGGTATTGACTGGTGGATTTAAACCCGCATAAAATTTAGACACCTACTGTGTCATGTCCATCTACGGTGCATACTTAAGATGTGAGACAAATTTAGAATAGTATGCATCAAGCGTGAGCCCCAGCTATTTTAGCTTGTAGAACTCATTAATCTTCTGTGTGCGATATGAAGGTGGCAAGTATCTTCCCTATACGGCTTTCTTGAGCTTCTCCCAGGTAACGGATCCCTCTGCGATCCCTTGATCCCTGCACCATTGCTTCCACCAAAGTCTGGCTTTGCCGATGAGCTTTAGCTTGGCGAGCATAGCCTGATTGGCGGGTGCAGTACCGAGTGCTTCAAAGTAATCCTCCATGGATTCAATCCAAATTTCAGCGTCCGCTTGGACAAATCTGCCTCTCCCATCAAACTCGAGTGGCTTAATCTGCTTGAGAAGGAACTTCTTTTCCTGGATTACAGCAGTATTTGATGTAGGAGGCGAATTAGGAACATGTACCTGGGGTTGTGCCTGGATAAAGGTTTCTTAATGTTATTATATGATAATCGTTATTGATTTATATTACATCTTCAATTCTGCTATCACGTAAGCAATGTAGCTACTTAACTTTTTATCAATTCTCATGCACAATCATACATTGATAAAAAGAAGTCTTATTTGTATTTATATGGGCATAGCCCTTTCGGAATACAACATTTCTTGTGATGATAAGCCAACTGTTACATTTAGTTTGGGGAGAACAACGTTGTATTACATTTATCTGCAGGGACTGTATAGTAGTATGGTTTCGAGCCATGGACTTTCAGGAATCGGTAAATCATTGGAAGTTTAGGATATCCTTTCCGTTGGAATCCATTCTTCTCATGGCGGCCCAACACTTTAATCCTGTCGGCGGGGATTACACAGGTTACTTCCTCATATACATATGAGTTCATCTCAACCCTCCGACCTCGAATATGTAAAGTTGAATTTACGTGAGCTTCCACAAAAATGAACAGCTTCACGACTTTCAGGTCTTCCAACCACTTGATCCTCTTTAGGTTGGTTTGTAGATAAGCAAACCGGTGGGCGCCTATATAGTAGATTCCTGAAGCACCCATCCATCTCCGTTGCATGTACAAAGATGATGGATTATAGATCTGCTCTAGGATGTTCATCATCTCAACCCTTTGTCGATAATGCGATGAATGCATTGCAATCATAAACATGATTCGAAATACTAAGAACTTGTTCCACGCTTCATAATTCTGCAAGACAGCATTGAAGGTAAGGAAATGTTTGGACAGCAACATTTGCTTTACTTCAACGTATTAAGATTTCATAAAACAATTCCATTGTTGGTTGGCTCTGATACCAACTGTAACGTGTCCACTAGAATCACCCAGGACACGTCTTAGCAATCCATCGGAAAGGATGTCTAGAAAGCTCCGCCTGGCACTCCCATGGAATGTTACGGGGTTTGCGATCTAGGGCTTTCCGCGTCTGCCACGTAGCGGAAGTATTCCAACCGTTCTCACTTAGGATCGACCTGAATTAGGGTTTTCCTAATTGGTCATTTCCTAACAGCAACTAGCGTCGGATCCAAGCGAATTACTTTACGTAGAAACGCCAGGTCCGAAGTGGATTCACGCTACACTTGGTTCAAGGAGAATGGAAAATGAGAGGGATGCAAAGCTCAACCTCTCTGCCATAAGACATAGTCCCATTCCGTTCCCCTAAAACAGCATAAATCGGGTTTAATCATAACTCTACGTCAACGCTTCTGTTGTTCGTGTTCTTTGACGATCCTCCTGCTGTCCATCGTGATTTGAAAAAAATTCCCGGCCAACTGAGACCACCCACCCGTAAGACGGACCTATGGCCCATCCTCCGCACTTTCCTTGGGTTGTTTTAGTTATTTAATTACCTAACACATTAGTTGGACATGTAACAACCAGCTTCCTTAATTAACCCGTTAGGCACTGGTTCCTTCACGTAATCTTATCACATGACATGGAAAAACAATATCAGACAAGTTCCTTTATTAATAGTTTATTATATTTATCTTGAAAATACAAAGATTCCAGCCCGTAGGCTTATCCACAATTCGCCGAAAGGCTATCCAGCAATCCATAGGGATCACTAATCCAAGTTTCCACCTGTAGACTAGTATGCGGGCCTCAAGATCCAATCCCGAGTCACATTAGCCTCTTGTACAGGGCCCGGAAGGCAAGGGATTTAAGGCCAGAGCCCCCCTGGCACCCAAGCGTCCTCCTAGTCCAAGTAGCGCTCAACGGAGAGACCTCTTGCAGTGGGTTTGGTCCACTTTCCTGGCGCAGTCAACAACCCCCTTGGTTAGGGTCAGGTAGGAAGTCGAGGGTAACTGAAGCTGCCTCTCCCTTTAGGACTTCAACTTGAAGTATAGATATCCATTTATCTTTTAGTTCATTGATCAAACAAAGTCAAACAGTGCTCTAAAATCTGTAGCAAGCACAAACATTTCGATTGATCATTTTTGTTGTTGGCAAACTGCTAAGGAATGAATCCTTCCTTTCAAATGCCTCCAGCACTCGATCCGGGATGACTTGCAACTTGGCAAAATCCCCTATATCCCGGGTTAGGGCGTACCCTATTAACCCGACTTGGTCAAACCTTAAGTTTATTGGTTGGTCTTTAGTTTCCAAACAATCTTCCTTACTCAATAAGGATACTAAATTAGGATGATTATTCATCCTCTTGCAAGATAACTGACGTAAGGATATGCCAACTTCATTGCGAGAACTTGGCCATTCCCTTGTGATCCAATCACAAGATCATATGACTCCGCACTTGTTGCACAAGTGTTGCATCGAACTATGAGACTATGGAGTCATGAAACAATCTGTGTCAGATTCTTTAAGCTGACATCGTTAGACCTAGGGTTTCCAAGCTTCATCTTTGTATGATTCTCAGGGACAAACCCTAGTTCCTTTTACGATTACGATTCACTATCCCTACATTCAGTGAATGTGGGCAAGTATTTAAGGCATAGGCATTTCTTGGAATTTAACTCATTCCCAACGAGTATTTCGCAGCTTAGGTGTTTTAAGTTTATGTCAATTTGGTTAACTCTAGAAGATAATTTCAAGATTACTTCCACATGATTCGTTGTCTATGCGTAAATTTATTTTTCAATCCTAAACTTTATCGATTTGAGGTCAGGTTAATTCCAATAATCTTCCTACACTTTGCGAACAAAATTCATGCTAAATAAGCAACCTTTTTCTTGCTAATTTATGCAGTTGACAAAGATAATTTCATAAAGTTATGCATCGTAAGAGTCGTTTCATGCTTTGCACTTTTCGCGATGATTCATTGCGATATAGATTAATAGTACGAGATGCAGTTTATACTTATAGGCTTAACCGAAGTATACTATTTTAATGGATAATAATCTAGTCTTATAATTCATTTCAATGCATAAGCTATTTGCTAGAAATGTGTTTATACTTTCTAATTTGCATGTTTCATTTAAAAGTATTGATGAGACTGAGTTCCTTTGGCATGAACAACTAGGATGAAAATATATCCTATTTCTAACAATTAACCTTGCAAGATTGAATTACAACAATATCAAATAATAATTTAGGAAGGAAAACCTAGGTTTGGGGTGAGATATCCACGTGGATGCCGGGAGACAACCCTCCCGCGGTTGTGCTTTGGACTTTCTTAGGAGGCATTTCCACCGTGGAAGCAGCTTTACAACTCCTCCTTGGAATTCCACCGTCGCTCCCTTGCACCGTTCGTCGAAAGTAGTTTTTGGAAGGCTCCCTCCTTGAAGTCGGGAATTCGAAAGGGTGTTTCAGAATCCTTTACGACTAAGACCCATTGAAGCCATGGAGAAGGCTTAATGGCCTTTATACTCACACGAACAGGAATAGAAAGGTGTGGAAAAAACACAAGGTGCGGGAGAGCTCCAAGGGAAAATAATAACCGTAAAGGTTATAAGTAAGGGTCTAAGGACCCTTAGGCAATTTAGGAGAAAAGGGGCTTATGAGGGTTTACCCATGGAGGGGGAAAATGATTCCGAGGCCAATGAGGAAGGGGCTAAAGTAAAATTAAAAACACGAGGGGGGTGAGGGGGGTGATAAGACCTTTAAAGCCTAAAGGTTTAAGGGATAAACAGGGGGTGTTTAGGCTTAAGGGATAAGAGGGGTGATAAGACACGGGGGGTGAAAAGGTTTTTGAAGCCCATAAGAAAGGGCTTAAAGGTTAAATCACAGGGGGGGTGGGGTTAATAAGCCCAAAAGAAGGGGCTTAAGGGTTTAACACGGGGGGGTGTAAGGGCCTAAAGGAGAATTAAAACACTGGGGGGGGGGGGGGAGGGGGGGGGGGGGGAGGGGGGGGGGGATTTGATGAGGCAACAACAGGGGGGGTGAAAGGGGGCTTATCTAGCCCCTTTAGAAGCTTCTCTTCAGAAGCTTCTATTGCTTCATACATGGCAGGAGGGGGGGGATCTTAAACGCTGAATTGGCGGTGGTGGATGACTGGCCTTGGCGGACATCAATGGCCCATCTCCACTCCTCTCCTCTCAGTCTGTCCCGAAGGGTAACTGCTACGACGCTGCGCCCCAAGGTGATGGAATATGCCAGCCATCCCACTCCTCTCACGATGCTGCAAAGTGCGGTCACCTCTCCCTTCATCTTTTTTTTCCCTTCTCTCTAGCGGTAGTAGCCCAGGCCGTCTGTTTGAATAGGGGAGGGGAGGGGGATCCTCCCTCCCCTAACGTATCGACGCGCCATGGCAGCTGGAAGCATCGAGCTCCACCAAGGAGCTTTATCATGCTTTCTATTCCCCTCCCCTTCCAGCACGACAGTCAGCTAGAGAGGGGAATAAAGAAAAATTGCCATTATTTCTTTGAAAGGAATTATCCCCATAATTATCCTACCCTTAAGAGGGTTTCCAATGCGAATGGTCTATTTATCCTTTTCGGAGTTGTTACAATCCGCTTGAAAAACTATATCATGGAGTCTTTGAGAGACTTAGCCTAAAAAACTGAGTTGATATTGTGCATGACAAACCAAATCGCATGCTCAAGCCATAATATTGAGTTATTCTTACAATCGGCATTGTGACTTGCTAGATGACAATAGCACTTTGTGAATGGCCTGAGATAGTTGAGTACACAATATAGAAACTTGGATACATGTCTACCTTCATTAGGTTTTGTAGATTGCTAAACAAACATATACCATGGGGTGAGCAACATCTATTAGTTTCAAAGAGAGCCATGCTCTTTTAGTGTTAGCAACATCTTCTTCTCCTAGAAGAAAGAGCCACATTTTAGTGTGAACGGGGGTTGTGAGTGTGAATACACCATATGCCCATGGTTCTTGTCCATGAGAATGTAGATATATATCTAGAAGATGAGGGATAAATGTGTGTGTATGTGTATAGAGCATCAAATATCCCCTAAAAAGTTTATTTTATGCCTAGTTGATGCATTGCATGAAGTTTTTGATATGGACTAGTAATCTTGCTTGCAACATGTGAGCTTTATAGTGACCATATCAATTAGTCATTACAAGTTGCCATATGATATAATCACTCTATTTTCACGTTTGAAATTGCTCTTGTTGCAAACTACTATCGATTATATTAGCTTTAATTCATGCCATCAAAGTACTATAAACTTTGTGTGCATCTATATGTCTACATTTTGGATCACCTAGCCCCTAGAAAATTTATATTGATTCAACTTGATGCATTGCATGAAGTTTTTTATATGGACTAGTCATCCTACTTGCAACATGCAACCTTTATGTATCATATACCAAGTAGTCATTACAAGTTGTCATAGGATATAATCACTCTGTTTCATGATTGAAATTGCTCTTTTTGCAAACTAGTATCAATTTTGTTAGCTTTTCTTCATATCATGAAAGTACTATATGCTTTGTGTGCATATATGCGTCTATACATAGCAATACCTAGCCCCTAGAAAATTTATTTTGTTCCTACTTGATGCTTGCATGATGGTTTTGATATGGACTTGTAATCCTCCTCGCAATGTGCAAGCTTTATGTACTAAACGAAGTAGTCATTACAAGTCACTATAGACTATAATCACTTCATTTTCATTTTGAAACTTCTCTTGTTGCAAACAAATAACTATCTTGTTAGCTTGATTCATACCATCAAGTAATTTATGCTTTGTGTGCATGTATATATGTCTTTCCATAGCATCAACTAGTCCCCCAAAAATTGCATTTTGTTCATGCTTGATGCATTGCATGAATTTTTTGATATGGAAGTGTTTCTCCTTGCAATTTGCAAGTTGTATGTACCATATCAAGTAATCATTACAAATGCCCTTGAATATAATCATTTTATTCACATGTTTAAAATTGCTCTTGTTGCATGCTAGTATATATCATGTTACCTTTGATTCATAAGTACTATATACTTCATGTGTGTGAGTGTGTGTGCACACACGCGTTCATGCGCACATAGCATCAAATAGCCCTTAGAAAGTTTCTTTTATTCCTACTTGATGTGTTCAAAGTCATTTGAACCTACTGTTGTTCTTGCTTCTTGTGTAGAGCTTTCAGATCAAAGGCCTAGGTTTCTCATAAGAGTACCAAGCTCTGATACCATGTAAAGATATACCCTAACACAGAAACATAAACATAAACCATACGACAAAGGGCATACTAATAAAAGAACCCACTTAGGGTTAGGGTAACTCAGAGACAATGAACACAGTGAATAAATAAAGTGATATGACTACTAAATATACGATGCTCATGCAGCAAACACACTATGCACTGAATGAATACTGAACCTTGAACTCTTGTATCTCAAGGATTAGGGCAAGGGTAATGAGCTGGAGAGTGTATCGTACTTTGAACGGATCCTGAATCACAGCAATGCAGCCTATGGATGTCGAACACCAACAAATGCAATAGTGAGAAGCTAAATCTAATGTAGACAACGGTGAAGAGAGAGAAAGACTAAAAATGCAGGCAAGACAATCTGTAGGAGAGAGAAAGACTAAAATGCAAGCAGGATAGTCTATAGGAGAGAGAAAACTACCATTGGAGCTTGTAGAAGCTAGATGACAGCTAGAGAAGAGAGAAAACTTCCAAACACAAGCTATAGATGATGTGGTAGGTAGTACGGCAACAGGTCTGTGTAGGAACAGTAGTCGCCTGGTTGGAATCAGCTCCAAACTGTGAGAAGAGGGCTGGAAATCACATGTCAACTGATGTAGGCAAGAATGGGCAGCTATGGATAGCTTTGGTTGAGATGTCCTCCGCGAACAGGGTGTGGGCAACGAGCTGAAACACCTGAATTTTGCAAAAATGAGATTAAGGGCTAAATGGCATATATATTTATAGAAAATTTGGGCCCTCCCAAGTGGGTTTGTGCTTATGGGACACAGAAACTCTCTAGGATCGCATTTCTTTTAAATAAACAAGTTTTCTTCATTAATCAAGCATGTTTTGGGGTTGTTTGAGTAAAGCTAATGCATTTTTACCTCAACACAAGGTGGGTACACAACTTGCATCCTTGTTTCTTGAGTTTTACAAGGATGGTGAGGCATGTAGAAAGCAATGGGGGCATGTTTATGATGCCTATCAAAAAGACAAGGCACACAATGCCATATCAGGCAATGATCACAAATCACTTGCCAATGGTATGACCTTGTGGATAAGGATATGTGGAATGAGGCTAATGTTGTCAGTGATGCACATGCATCCATTGTGAGTGGAGTGAGAATACCATAGTCATTGCCACTTATCCAATTTTAAATGTTCTAGATGATACTACCTCAAACAAGCCTCCAAGAAATTGGGCTAGACCAAGTAACCACCCAAGGTGCACGCCATAAGAAACACAAGAAAATAGAAGACTCACTCCATGACATGGCTAGCATTGTTCCATTGATGGCAGCCACCCAAAAAGTAAACTTTGATGACAAGAAGATAGACTACATGGACTATAATCACTTTTTGCATTCCATGAAGTTTTTGATATGGACTAGTGATTCTCTTATGAATGAGCAAGCTTTATGTACCATATGTAGTCATTAGGCCGCTTCGCAGCAGCTTCGCTGCCTCAAAGTGGCAAGCGAAGTTGTTGTACAATACTTCGCTCAACAATCCATTTCTCATTTTTCTCTCTCCTCTTTTTCCTCTCTCTCTCTCCCCCAAATTCCCTATGTCTATTTTTTTCTCTCTCTCTCTCTTTCTCTTTCTTTGCCTTCTATTTTAGTTTATTTTTTCTTTTCTCCTGGTTCTCTCTCTCTCTCTCTCTCTCTCTCTCTCTCTCTCTCTCTCTCTCTCTCTCTCTCTCTCTCTCTCTCTCTCTCTCTCTCTCTCTCTCTCTCTCTCTCTCTCTCTCTCTCTCTCTCTCTCTCTCTCTCTCTCTCTCTCTCTCTCTCTCTCTCTCTCTCTCTCTCTCTCTCTTAGCTGGACCTCATCAGTTGTATCACAGTTTGTCTCATAGGCCAGTTTTGGTCTTTAGAAGATGTTAATATAACTTTCTTTCTTTCTTTCTTTCTCTCTCTCTCTCTCTCTTTTCTCTCCCCGCTTTTCTTCTCTCTCTCTCTCTCTCCTTTTATTCTCCCCACTCCCCCCTCTCTCCTCTCTTTTCCTTCTCTCTCCCTCTCCTCTTTTTTCCTTTTTTTATTTTTCTCTCTCTCTCTTCATTCTTTTTTTTCTTCTCTCTCTCTCTCTCTCTCTCTCTCTCTCTCTCTCTCTCTCTCTCTCTCTCTCTCTCTTTTTCTCCTCTATTTTTTATTCTCTCTCTCTTTTAAAATTTTATCTTTTCTCTCTCTTCTTCTTCTTCTTTCACTTTCTTTCCCCCCATCTCTCTTAAAGTATGTAAATTTTATATTTTCCCTATATATAATTCTCTCTCTTCTTCTCCTCTCTCTCTCTCTCTCTCTCTCTCTCTCTCTCTCTCTCTCTCTCTCTCTCTCTGTGCCCCCTTTTCTTCTTCTCCCCTTTCTCCTAATTTTCCTTTTTTTCTTCTCTCCCTCTCTCCCTTTTAAATTTTATCTTTTTCTTCTCTCCTTCTCTCTTTTAAATTCTCTCTCTCTCTCTCTCTCTCTCTCTCTCTCTCTCTCTCTCTCTCTCTCTCTTCCCCTCTCTCCCTTCCTCTCTCTCTCTCAAAACATATTTAAGTTTTAAAAAGATTTTTCTATTTTCTCTTTTTTCCGATCTCTCTTCCTCTCTTTCTCTTTTCCTCTTTCTTCTTATTCTTATTCTTCTTCTCTCTTTCTCTCCACTCTCCTCTCCTTTCCTTCTCTCTCCTCTTTTTTCCTTTTTTTTCTTCTCTCTTTAAATTATTTTCTTTTCTCTTTCTTTTAAATTTTATCTTTCCTCTCTCTATAATTCTTTTTGTGTTCAAATCCTCTCACTTCTTCTTATTTTCTCTCTCTGTCTCTATCCCCCCTTGCTCATCTCTTTTCCTTTTTTTCTTTCTCTCTCTCTCTCTCTCTCTTACTCTCTCTCTCAAATTTATATTTTCTCTCTCTATAATTCTCTTTCTCTTTGTTCCCCCTCTCTCTCCCTCCCTCTCCTCTTCTTTCTTTTTTGCTCTTTGTATATTTCTCTCTCTCTCTCTCTCTCTCTCTCTCTCTCTCTCTCTCTCTCTCTCTCTCTCTCTCTCCTTATTTTAATTAAAAATAAAGTTTCTCTTTTTTATTTTCTTTTTCTTTTAAATTTTATCATTCCTTTCCCTATAATTCTCTCTCTATGTTCAAATTCTTTCTCTATAATTCTTCTTCTTATTTTCTCTCTCTCATTTTCTTCTCTTTGTCTCTCTCCCATCTCTCTCCTCTCTTTTCCTTTTTTCTTTTCTTCACTCTCACTCTCTCTTAAATTTTATATTTCCTCTCTCTATAATTCTATTTCTTTCTTTTAAATTTTATATTTCCTCTCTCTATAATTCTATTTCTTTCTTTTAAATTTTATATTTCCTCTCTCTATAATTCTCTCATTGTGTTTAAATTCTTTCTTGTAATAATTCCAATTCCTAAAAATGGCATTCTTCATATGAACCTCCTCTTCGGAGGCCAAAAGGATACATTTTAGGAATAATGGCAAAAAAAATTTAATTATCTCTCTCTCCCCCAGCCGCGATGGTCGTGTTGGAGGAGAGGGAGGGGAGGCGGGATAACTAAGCATCCTACTAGAGCTCATGGGAAGGCTATAACCATGTGTTTGGCCGCGTGGGGGTGGGAAGGACCCCTCCCCTCACCTATAAAAGCCCTATGCCATGAAAGAAGAGGACGAGAAGGCCATCACGTTGTAGTAAGGAGAAAGGGAGTGTTACGGGCCAAGGGAGTAAAGAGAGAGGCTGGAAATCATGAGGTCGCCATGAGAGAGAGAGGGAGTGGAGCCGCCTGCTACTGCGAGAAGTGCCACCAAAGCCGTCCATTCGCCCTGCCTGGCAACACGCCACCAAAACTCGCCTCCTTTTTCCTCCACGTGGAGTGGACGTCCACAGAAGCTTCTCAGAAGCTTTTGAGAAGCTTCTAAAAGGCCTTTGGGAAGTCTCCCCTTCTTGTGGGCTTCCTTGAAGAGCCTTTCAAGTGGGTTTAATACCCCCCTCCCCCCCCCCCTGCGGGGATCCAAAGCCCCCCTTCCCACGGGGTCCCGTCCAAGCTTTTAAAAGCCCATTAAGCCCTTTTTCTCCCCCCCTTGCATTCTTAAACAAAGGCTCATTTTAACCTCCGGGTACCTTAGAACCCCCTTTCTATTGGCCTTCACAAAACACCCTCTTTCCCCCCTTTTTCATTTCACCCAAGGCCCTTTAAAAGCTTATTTAACCCGGGAGTTAAGGTCTTCTTCCCCCCTTTGGGTTCCTCACAAGCTTCCACTAGCCCGAGTTCTAAAACCCTTCCTATGGGCCTTTGTTATTGCCCTCTCTAGTAGGTTTAAAAGCCCATTTACTCCAAGAAATAATCCCTTTTTCCCCTTAGGTTCCCCACAAGTTCCCATTAGCCGAGGTTCAAAACCCCCTTCCCTATTGCCCTCCCAAGCAAGTTCTTGTTAACCCAGGATCTTTTAAAATCCCTTTAATTTACTTCCCAAAGCAACCTTTCACGCCCCTTTTTCATTGAAGTTTAAGGAGGAAACCTATAAAGCCTTCTAAAGCCGACTCCGAAAGACGATGCAAGTGGTCAAAAAGGGAGTTTCACATTCGAAGAAGATCGGCCAAGATCATAAATCTGCATCCAAGATGAAAAGATCAAATTTGCAATGGCTCCTAAGAAGGCACAAGGCGCAAACGCAGGAGGATCATCTCCTAGCATCCATGTGGACATTTCACCACAAGTCCAGGTTTTTCTTCCTAAATTTGATTAACCTCATAATGTTTCGATTGTGCATGGATCATTTATGAAATTAGGATGCACTTTTTTGATTGAATTACTTTGGATAAATTAAAAGGAAATAGCTTACGCTCAAGGAATTGGTCATTTGTATTTTTCCAATAGAACAAATGAAAGGACATAAGACGTCTATGCATCCTTAGAAATTTGTTACTGTAACAAATTTAGATTAATTAAAGATCATCTTTTCGAAATTATTATTGTACACTTCGATTAGGCATGGAAAGAATAAATCGCATGTCGCATTATTAGGCATCTTTACTTCGAAATGATTCATTAAAAGAAGTTGCTAATAATCCATAGGAGTTTGCAAGGCAGGGAAATGGTTCTTGAGCTGCTTAAAGTAGATTAAACTCTAGTCGATTGGCTTAAATCTCAATCAAATACAAAAATATATATGAAAGGTTGTGTAAAGCTCATTCAACGTACGAAAATCTCATTTAGAAAAGAAGTTAGAAAAAGCTTCATGGTTCAAATATAAAACCCTAAACTTTAACTTAACATATGCTTTGATCTTAGCCCAAAGAGTTAGGGTTTGTAAATCAACTTATATGTAGGCAATGAATAATGTGGTTAGAAAAATGGTAGCGTAATTATCTTCAAAGAATAGACAAGTAAAATTGGTTTAACCTAAACATCTAAACTGCGAGGGACTCGTTTAGGAATGGTTAAATCAATGCAACATATCTCAAGTGCTAACTAGGATTTAACATGTTGAGAACATAACCTAATCGCTCTTATTGCCAAAGTTGAAACTCCTATACCCTAAAGAATTGCCCACATTCACAGAATTTCGGGACATTAGGACATACTTGCGAGAAATGATCTAGGGTTTTTACCCTAAGGATCTCTTGCTAAAAAGATGAAACTCGGTTTGAACTTCGAACCCTAGGACCAACAATGTCAGCCTAGTGCAATTACGAACGAATTGTTATTTCTAATCATGATTTCGTGATTATAAGACTCAATTCGATGGGTAAATAGTCCCATAGTTTTGATGCGACACTTGTGCAACAAGTTGCGAAGTCGCATGATCTTGTGATTTGATCACAAGGGAATGGCCAATTCCTCGGAATGAGATTGGCAGATTCTTACGCAAGTTTATCTTGCAAGAGGATAAATAATCATCATGATATAGTATCTTTCTTGGGTAAGGTAACCAAGATATGGGGATTAGATAAATAATCGTCATGATATAGTACCTTTCTTGGGTAAGGTAACCAAGATATGGGGATTAGATATTTGCGTGGAAGCAAAGGATCAATCAGTAAATTGGAATAACATATGTACTGCTAATTGAAGTTAAGGTATTGACTAAGTTGGGTTAATAGGGTACAGCCCTAACCCAAGGATATAGGGTTAACAAACAAACTCTTGGGGATCTTGCCAAGTCGCAATTGATCCCGGATCGAGTGATGGATGCATTCGGAAAGAAGGATTCGCTCCTTCGTAGTTGGCCAAAAAATAACAACCACTGGAAATGATTGTGCTTGTAACAATTTAGAGAGCACTGTTTGCTTTGTTTGCTCAAAGAATTAAAGGATGAAAAGATATCTAATGCTTCAAGTTGAAGGCCTGAAGAGAGATGCAGCTTCAGTTACCCCCGATTGCCTGTCTAACCCTAACCAAGGAGGTTGTTAACCACGCCGGGAAGGTGGACTGAACCTGCCATGAGAGGTCTCTCTATTGAGTGCTACTTGGAGCAAGAGGACGCTTGGGTGCCAGAGGGGGCTCTGACCATAAATCCCTCGTCTTCCGAGCCCTACACAAGAGGCGAACGTGAGTCAGGATTGGATCGCGAGGCCCGCATACTAATCTACAAGCAGAATCTTGGATTAGCAATCCCTGCGGATTGCTGGATAGCCTTTGGGCAGATTATGGATAAGCCTATGGGCTGGACTTTATAAATATATTTCAAAGATAATATGATAAGCTGTTGAAAAGGAACTTGTTTGACATTGCTTTTCTATGTCAAGTGCTATGATTACGTAAAGGAACCAGTGCCTAACAGACTAATTAAGGAAGCTGTTTGATGCATGTCCAACTAAATGTGGTAGGTAATTAGATAACTAAAACAACCTAAGGAAAGTGCGGTGGATGTGGCCATGGGTCCGTCCTACAGATGGGTTGTCCCGGTTGGCCGAAAACTTTTCTCGATCACGATGGATGGCAAGAAGATCATTTTCAAAGGACACGAACAGCAAGGGCACTGACCTAGAGTCTAAGTTATAATAATATCGATTTACACTGTTTTAGGGGAATGGAATGGGACTATGCCTTATGGCAGAGAGGTCGAGCCTTGCATCCCTCTCCTTTCCCATTCTCCTTGAACCAAGTGTAGCGTGAATCCGCTTCGGACCTGGCATTTCTACGTAAAGTAGTTCACTCAGGTTCGACGCTAGTTGCCATTTAGGAAATGGCCATTAGGAAAAATCATGATTCAGGTCGGTCCTAAGTGGAAACGGCTAGAATACTTCCGCTACGTGGCAGACGCGGAAAGTCCTAGATCGCAAACCCCGTAAGATTCCACGGGAGTTCCGAGCGGAGCTTTCTAGACATCCTTTCCGATGGACTGCTAAGACGTTTCCTGAAGAAGACAGGTGGACACGTTACAGTTGGTATCAGAGCGAACCAACAAAGGATTTGTTTTTATGAAATCCTAATAAGATGAAGTAAAGCAAATGTTACTGGTCCAAACATTTTCTTACTTTCGATGCTGTCTTGCAGAATTACGAAGCATGGAACAAGTTCTTATTGTTCCGAGTCATGTTTATGAATGCGATGCATTTCCCGGATTATCAACAAAGGGTTGAGATGATGAATATCCTAGATCGTATCTAGAATCCATCGCCTTTGTATATGGAACGAAGATGGACGGGTGCCTCATGAATCTACTACATAGCTGCCCGCCGGTTTGCATACCTTCAAACCAACCTAAAGAGGATCAAGTGGTTGGAAGACCTGAAAGTTGTAAAGTTGTTCATTTTTGTGGAGGCTCACGTAAACTCAACTTTACATATTCAAGGTTGGAGGGTTGAGCTAAACTCATATGTATATGAGGAAGTGACCTGTGTAATCCCCGCCGACAGGATCAAAGTGTTGGGGTACTATGAGAAGAATGGGTTCCAAAGAAAAGGATACCCTGATCTTCCAATGACTTACCGATTCCTGAAGATCCATGAACCAAACCATACTATTATCCAGTTCCCGTAGATAAATGAATACAACATTATTCTCCCCAAACTAAATGTAAACAATTACCCTATCATCCAAAGAAATGTTGTACTCCAAAAAGGGCTATGCCCATATGAATGTAATAAGACTTCTTTTTATCAATGTTTGTTTTGTCGATGAGAATTGATAAAAAGTTAAGTGGCTAGGATTCTTGATTGATAGCTGAAATGGAGATAAAATATAAATCATAACGATTAATCGAGTAATAACGTTAAGAAACCTTTATCCAAGCACAACCCCAGGTATAGAATCCCAGTTTGCCTCCTACATCAAGTACTATTGTAATCCAGGAGAAGAAGTTTCTTCTCAAGCAGATTAAGCTGCCTGAATTTGACGAAAAAGGCAGAACTGTCCAAGCAGATGCTGAAATTTGGATTGAATCCATGGAGGATTACTTTGAAGCAGCCGATACTGCACCCGCTAACCAGGCTATGCTCGCCAAGCTGAAGCTCACCGGCAAAGCCAGGCTTTGGTGGAAGCAATGGTGCAGAGATCAAGGGATCACATAAGGATCCATTACCTGGGAGAAGCTGAAGAAATCTGTGCAGGGAAGATACTTACCACCTGCATATTGCACGTAGAAAATGAATGAGTTCTACGAGCTAAAACAGCTAGGACTTACTCTTGACACATACTATTCTAAATTCTTCTCACTTCTTAAGTATGCGTCACTTCTACAAGCTAAAACAGCTGGGACTCACTCTTGACGCATACTATTCTAAATTCATCTCACTTCTTAAGTATGCGCCACAAATGGACATGACACAGCAAGTGTCAAAGTTTTGCATTGGTTTAAACCCACCAGTGAATACCCGTCTCGAATCTATGTGCCCATCAGATCTTCAGGACGCACTCATTCGAGCTGTGCCTATAATTCAAGAGGTGCATGCTAGACCAAGAGGTATCAAAACTTGGTCTTTTAATGACCTGAATAGAGGAGCATATAGACCTCAAATGAAGAGAGTTCAAGGTCAGAATCGGGGACAAAGAAAGAAAGCAATGGCCGGAACTTCTGTCGTTTCCACTGCAACGAGCTAGGACATTTCAAGAGGCAATGTCCCAAGCTTGGAGAAGGACATCTCCAAGCACCTTTCCAAGGAACTGGCCGTGGACAGGGAGCCGCTACCTGAGGCAGAGTAAGAACCGCCTGTGTTGCCAACAGGGAAATGTGAGAAGAAGAAGAAGATCCGACCATGGAAGCAGAGTTTGAAAGGGCAATAGTCCATGCCGCTCTTCACAAGAAAGGGCCGAATCGCCAGTTCTCGGTGATTCAAACACCGTCAGACTATCAAGGTAAAGGTTTCAAGACCTTGATTGATTGTGGCAGTACACATTCCTTTATCTCACCAGCTTGTGCAAAAAGATTAGGAATAGCCACAGTAGAAGCACCTATCTTGCTTGTGGAATTGGCAAATGGTCATGAGGTCACTTGTACCAGGCAAACTGCTAAGGTGGAATTCTTTCTAGGAGGAAAGGCGACTTCGATCAATTTCAGAGTCATGAGCCTAGGTATCCATGAGTGTCTACTCGGAATGGATTGGCTTAAACCTAATGACGCCCACATCCATTGTGGAACGAGCCAAATTTCCTTTCGGAACTCTGAAGGGGATTTAGTCACAACTCAAGGTGAGGCTGGAGTGCCAAAATTTCAATTGGCCAAGGCATCTCAGATTATAAAGGGAGTCAAAAAAGGACTACCTGTCTAGAGAAGAGAAGAGAATAAGAGAAGAGGAGATGGTGAAGAGCTTCACCCTCTTGATCCCTCACTCCCACACACTCACTCATATTTCTTGAAGAGTTAACAGAACTCCCGCCTCAAAGAGAAGTGGACCATGAGATCAAGATAGTACCAGGAGCTGCGCCAATTGCAAAGAGACCTTATAGAATGCCCATACCGGAAGCAATTGAGCTGAAGGAACAACTCAAGCAACTACTAGATCAGGGATACATCCGTCCTAGCAGTTCACCATGGGGAGCTCCAGTACTGTTCCAGAAAAAGAAAGATGGAACACTTTGACTGTGTATTGATTACAAAGGGTTGAATCAATCAACTGTCAAGAACAAGTATCCTATTCCTACAATAGATGAGCTTCTTGATCGTCTTCGGGGTGCAAAGATATTTTCCAAGATTGATCTCAGGTCTAGTTACTATCAGATAAGGATCAAGGAAGAAGATATCCCAAAGACGGCCTTCAACACAAGGTATTGGCACTTTGAGTTCCTAGTTATGTCATTCGGGCTTATGAATGCACCTGCCACCTTCAACAGGTTAATGCAGGATATCTTTAGGCCATATCTTGATGACTTTGTACTCATCTTCTTCGACGACACTTTAGTCTATTCCGAACAGGAGGAAGATCATGAACCCCAACTTTGAATTGTCCTTGAGACAATGAGGTCACACAAGCTGTATGCTAAGAGGAAGAAATGTGCATTCTTCAAATGTCAGATTGAATATCTAGGATTCATCGTATCAGCAGAAGGAATCTCAGTGGACCCAGCCAAGGTCAAAGATGTGCTAGAATGGCCAATACCAACAACTGTCAAAGAAATACGCAGTTTTCTTGGATTGACAAGATGGTATTTGATTGCAGCATCTCTGATGGACTTACTGAAGAAGCAAACATCCATTACAAGGTCAACTCCCGAACAAATCAGCTTTGATAGATGGAAGCAAAGTTTGGTATCAGCACCTATTCTAAAACTTCTAGACCTCAGTAAGGAGTTCGAGGTAGTAACTGATCCTAGCACACTTGCCTTAGGATGTGTGCTCATTCAAGAAGGTCATTCTATAGCATACTCTTCAAAGAAACTCAAGAGCCATGAAAAGAATTATGCTACCCATGATCTAGAATTGTTAGCTATCATCCATGCCCTAAAGCTTTGGAGACACTACCTGTTGGGTAACAAGTTTACTTTAGTGACTGATTATAAGAGTTTCAAATGGATCTTTACCCAAAACAAGCTCAACATGAGGCAACATCGGTGGATTGATGTACTGGAGGAGTATGACTTTGAAGTCAAGTACCGACATGGAAAGGAGAATGTAGTTGCCGATGCACTCAGTCGCAAGGCATTCCTTAATTCACTAATCTTGCAAAATCCATCAACAGCTAGATCCCTAGCCACAAAGGTGTCCATGCCAAACAACCCAATACTAGAGCTAGCTAGAGAGGAAGCATGCCATGATTCATCCTATCAAAAGATGCTAAGGGAGATCTCTATCAAGGACCAGGACCAAAATCTGCAGGCTAAGTATCATGAATTCTCTATCACTAGTGGACTTGTCTACTATAGATCGAGAGTATGTATACCGGCAAGCCAGTCACTTAAGTAGAAGATATTGTGGAAAGCTCATGATTCCCCTTTATCAGGACATCCTGGCTATGCCAAAACTCTCAATGCAGTTAGAAAGAGCTACCATTGGGAGAGGCTTAAAGGTGACATTCTCAAATATGTCACTGAGTGTTTGTCTTGTCAACGTATCAAAGCCAGACATGTCAAGATGCCACGGAAGTTGCAACCACTTGACATTCCCCAAATGAAATGGGAATTCATCAGTATGGACTTTATTGTTGGCCTACGCCAAGTTTAGGGAGGATACAACTCCATCATGGTTGTGGTTGACATGCTTACTAAGGTTGCATACCTTATTCCAGCAAAGACAAACTATAAAGCCTCAGACATTGCAAGGTTGTTTATCAAGGAGATATTCAAGCTACATGGGCTACCCAAAAGAATCATTAGTGATCGTAATTCTCTCTTCACATCACACTTCTTGAGAGCTATCTTCGAAGCCATTGGGACTCAACTCTGTTTTAGCACAGCTTACCATCCCCAAACTAATGGCCAAACGGA
Organism: Lygodium microphyllum; assembly: GCF_053477565.2. NCBI lineage: Eukaryota > Viridiplantae > Streptophyta > Polypodiopsida > Schizaeales > Lygodiaceae > Lygodium > Lygodium microphyllum. The sequence goes on along the minus strand of NC_141152.1, from coordinate 119,488,780 downwards.
GCGAGTCAATCAAGTTATCGAGGATATGCTTAGGGCACACTGCCGTCGTGAACCAAAAAGGTGGATTCAATACTTGCCTTTGGTCGAATTTGCCTACAATGCTTCTTACAAAGCATTCAGATGACCCCTTTTCAAGCATTATATAGTCATGATTGTCAAAGTCCCCTAAACTTCTCAGATCCAACCTTGAGGGTTGAAGCGTCAAGGCAGATGTTGGAAGAGATGGATGACCAAATAAAGTCAATAAGACAGGACATCCAAGCCGCCAAGGATAGACAGAAGGCATATGCGGATTTGAGGCGTCAAGATAGAACCTTCGAGGAAGGAGACATGGTCTTCATTCACGTACGCCCAAAAAAGAGTTATCTATCCTTAGGGGATTGCAAGAAGCTAAGTCCAAGGTATTGTGGACCATACAAGATCCTCAAGGGACCTAATGCTTATAGACTGAAACTCCCTGAGAACCTAAAGGTTCATAATGTATTCCATATCAGCCTATTGAAGAAGTATGTACCTAATCCTAACCGTGTACTTGATGACCAACAAGTTGTAATGCCTAGTCAAGGAGTCCTTGAACTAAGGACTGATAGGATCCTAGATGCTAGGGAGAGACAACTGAGATCCAGAACCTTGAGAGAATGCCTCGTCCAGTGGAAAGATTATCCCGAGGAGGATGCCACTTGGGTAGATGAAAGCACTCTCAACCATCAATATCCCCAGTTTATCTCAAGATGAGAACATCTCAATTCCTCCAAGGGGGAGAGAATGTAATAATTCTGATTCCTAAAAAATGGCATTCTTCATATGAACCTCCTCTTAGGAGTCCAAAAGGATCAATTTTAGGAATAATGGCAATATTTTTTTTAATCCCTCTCTCCCCCAGTCGACGGTCATGCTGGAGGAGAGGGAGGGGAGGTGGGATGACTAAGCATCCGTGCTGGAGCTCATGGGAAGGCTATAGCCATGTGTTTGGCCCCATGGGGGCGGGAAGGACCCCTCCCCTCACCTATAAAATCCCTATGCCATGAAAGAAGAGGACGAGAAGGCCATCACGTTGTAGTAAGGAGGAAGGGAGCATTATGGGCCAAGGGAGTAAAGGGAGAGGCTCGAAGCCGTAAGGTCGCCGTGAGAGAGAGAGAGTGTGGAGCCGCCTGCTGCTGCGAGAAGCGCCGCCGAAGCTGTCCGTTCACCTTGCCTGCCAACACGCCGCCAGAAGAACTGCCTACCAACACACCGCCAGAACTCGCCTCCTTTTTCCTCCATGTGGAGTGAATGCCCACAGAAGCTTCTAAAAGGCCTTTGGGAATCCCCCCTTCTTGTGGGCTTCCTTGAAGGGCCTTTCAAACCCCCCCTCCCCCCCACGGGATCCAAAGCCCCCCTTCCCGTGGGGTCCCATCCAAGCTTTTAAAAGCCCATTAAGCCCTTCCCCCCCCCCCCCTTTGCGTTCTTACACAAAGGTTCATTTTAACCTCGAGGTACCTTAGAACCCCCTTTCTATTGGCCTTCACAAAACACCCTCTTTCCCCCCTTTTTCATTTCACCCAAAGCCCTTTAAAAGCTTATTTAACCCGGGAGTTAAGGCCTTCTTCCCCCCTTTGGGTTCCCCATAAGCTTCCACTAGCCCGAGTTCTAAAACCCTTCCCGTGGGCCTTTGTTATTGCCCTCTCTAGTGGGTTTAAAAGCCCATTTACTCCAAGAAATAACCCCTTTTCCCCCTTAGGTTCCCCACAAGTTCCCATTAGCCGAGGTTCAAAACCCCCTTCCCTATTGCCCTCCCAAGCAGGTTCTTGTTAACTCGGGATCTTTTAAAATCCCTTTTATTTGCCTTCCCAAAGCAACCTTTCACACCCCTTTTTTCTTGAAGTTTAAGGAGGAAACCTATAAAGCCTTCTAAAGCTGACTCCGAAAGACGGTGCAAGTGGCCACAAAGGGAGTTTTGCGTTCGAAGAAGATCGGCCAAGATCATAAATCTGCGTTGTCGTATTGCTGCGCATTCGAGGTGTGAAAACCACCCAAAAGTTGTGCGTGTGATTTGATACTTTGTACATACTTAGTTGTTATGTTTGCTCTTTCATTTTATGCTGAAGACAGAGAAGAACAAGGAGTTTTGGTAGACTGGTAACTCGAGATGCAATCTCATGGGCTACACTTATTTCAAGATATGCCGATTATGGGCTTTGTGAGGATGTTTCCAACATCTACAACTGGATGTACTATGTGTGAAATGGCAGTAGTATGGGCACAGAACCAACTGATCACTGATGAGTCTGGAGAGCTTATCAAAGCGTATCTTAGCAAGATGTGCGAACGCCTTCTGAATTCGAATGGAGAGAGTGTTGTGGAGTGTGACCAAGTTTCTTCCATGCCCACAGTGACCTTTACGATAGGAGGGAAACATTTTGATCTTACGCTTGAGTAGTATATCTTGAAAGTTGGAGAGGGTAATGAAATGCAATGTGTTAGTGGGTTTATGGGTCTGGATGTTCCTTCAGGGCCTCTATGGATTCTTGGAGATGTTTTCATGGGCGTTTACCACACGGTTTTCGATTATGGAAATACACGTGTAGGCTTTGCTAAGGCCGCCTAATTGTCGTGAGGGCCATGGGAAAATATCTTTAATCATATTGATAATGAAGTGATTTGCAGGCTTGGTCGATATTAAAAGGTGTGATTAATGCTAAAATTGCCCCGCTTTCCTAGGGGAAAAAAGGAGCTTTTTGAATCGAAAAGGGGGGGGAATCTGGTACTCTGCTGCTCCACGAGGAAGAAAATATGCTCGTAAACACAGAATTTTTCTGGAATGAATGAGAGGGATCGATTAAGGAAGCATTGAAGGAGCACGAAGCATGTCTTGGAAAATCAAGGAGCTCTGCGGGGAATTTGGAAATCAGGGTACTCTGAGGAGATCGACGGGAGAGGAATGAAGAGGGAAGAGGTAATAAGGATCGACGAGAGAAGACAACGCAGAAGAACAGAGAAAGGATTGTCCCTCCCCCCTATCTGTAATCGAATCCAGAAGGTACCCTCTGACGAGGATGTGCGCAATCTTAAATATTCCTAGAGTGGCCGAGTGGCTCAAGTTAGCCCCGGAAAGACAAGGATGCTACTGTGACAGAGAGGTCGAAGGTGAAGAAGGACGAGGATGAAGAGGGGACGACGTTGAAGAAAATTACAAGAAAAAAAAAGGGTGGCTTTTTCTGGAACGGAAGAGAGAACCCTGTCGAACAAGATTCGGGAGACAATGCAGCTGGTGTCGAGGGAAAAGATGATGGGAAAAAGGGAGCGATGAAGACTGGGACTTGAGTGACTCTGGGAGGGAGAGAGCAGCCCAGATAGAATCGCCAATTGAACCAAATTCGTGCATACAGCACCGATGTTTCGGCCTCCCTCAGTCGTGTGAAGGAGCAGAAAGAACCAAATTCGTGCATACAGCACTGATGTTTCAGCCTCCCTCAGTCGTGTGAAGTAGTAGAAAGACGCCGCCATAGCTGCAATAGCGGAAGAGAAGAAGAAATTGCAAAAAGGAGTTTCCAGCTCTCCCCGCAATTAAGGGGGGAAGGAGTTGAAAAAGAGGAAGAAGGATGCCAAGGTTGAAGAGGGAGAAAAGGAAGAAAACAAAGAATCGCAAAAGAAAATGAAAAACAAAAAAAACGAGTCTGCAGCAGGTAAGGAGCAGGCCCCTTCGACTGTCAAAGGCAAGTCTAATGATGCTATGAGCCTTGAGGAGGCTATTAGTAAGGTCAAAGCTGCTTCACAGGCAAAAATCAGATCACAGCTTGATTCGTTCTGTAAGAACATAGATGCTGAAGGTCTTCGCAAGTTTGTTCTCCTTCGCCACAAGGATGCACAAGGCGTGCGCAAATCACTATCCTCTGCTCTTCAGTCTGCTGGTTGCCAATCTTAGGCCTTCAACAGCTTTAGAAATCCATCTGGTTGTTGAAGACTGTGAGGAGAGTATGTTTTCTGAGATTGTTTCAATCTCTTGAGTTAATTGATAATTGTTTACCTCCTGTTCCAGAGAAACCTCCTCATATTTATTTCACTTCTCAAATGTTCCATCCTAATGTTTACAATGATGATACACTATGTAAGGATATTATTCAGGAAGCTTGAACTCCATGTCATAATGTCTTCACCATTCTCACTTCTATTTAGTCTCTCCTGACAGATTCAAATCCGGCAAGCCCTGCAAATCCAGAAGCTCTCTCATTATACCAGAATGACATTGCCTTTGACAACAGGAAAGTTAGACGATGTGTTCGCAGGACATTGGAGTCATAACATGACAACATATTCTTGAATTCTTACCATCACCCACATGTCCCAAACTTATCAAGGGAAAGTTGCAAAGGCTAGAACAATGATGGAAGATAAAGAGTTAATGGATTTGCTATTTTCTTTCCTGGATTCGGGGAGGTTGAACTGATTTCTTCTTCTTGAACCTTATTTTGTTATTAACAGAAATAAAACAGAGACTTGGCATCATTGGCTCATCTTGCTTACTTGCTTGATGGATCTTCTATTCTGAAATTTATCAAGGACTTCTGAAGTTGTGACATTGCTTTCGAAACCCTTCGACAGCGTCCAAGACGAAAAGACTGAATTCGCGATGGCTCCTAAGAAGGCACAAGGCGCAAACGCAGGAGGATCATCTCCTAGCATCCATGTGGACATTTCACCACAAGTCCAGGTTTTTCTTCCTAAATTTGATTAACGTCCTAATGTTTCGATTGTGCATGGATCATTTATGAAATTAGGATGCACTTTTTTGATTGAATTACTTTGGATAAATTAAAAGGAAATAGCTTACGCTCAAGGAATTGGTCATTTGTATTTTTCCAATGGAACAAATGAAAGGACATAAGACGTCTATGCATCCTTAGAAATTTGTTACTGTAACGAATTTAGATTAATTAAAGATCATCTTTTTGAAATTATTATTGTACACTTCGATTAGGCATGGAAAGAATAAATCGCATGTCGCATTATTAGGCATCTTTACTTCGAAATGATTCACTAAAAGAAGTTGCTAATAATCCATAGGAGTTTGCAAAGGCAAGGAAATGGTTCTTGAGCTGCTTAAAGTAGATTAAACTCTAGTCGATTGTCTTAAATCTCAATCAAATATGTAAATAGATATGAAGGTTGTGTAATGCTCATTCAGCGTACGAAAATCCCATTTAGAAAAGAAGTTAGAAAAAACTGCATGGTTCAAACATAAAACCCTAAAGTTTAGTAGCATGAATCTTGAATGCATGTTTTATAAGGATCAATTGGAATTATGCTATAACTTAACATATACTTTGATCTTAACCCGAAAAGTTAGGGTTTGTAAATCAACTTATATGTAGGCAATGAATAACGTGGTTGCGAAAATGGTAGCGTAATTATCTTCAAAGAATAGACAAGTAAAATTGGTTTAACCTAAACACCTAATCTGCGAGGGACTCGTTTAGGAATGGTTAAATCAATGCAACATATCTCAAGTGCTAATTAGGATTTAACACGTCGAGGACATGACCTAATCGCTCTTATTGCCAAAGCTGAAACTCCTATACCCTAAAGACTTGCCCACATTCACGGAATGTAGGGACATAGGACATACTTGCGAGAAATGATCTAGGGTTTTTACCCTAAGGATCTCTCACTAAAAAGATGAAACTCGGTTTGAACTTCGAACCCTAGGACCGACAATGTCGGCCTAGTGCAATCAGGAACAAATTGTTATATCTAATCATGATTTCGTGATTATAAGACTCCATTCGATGGGTAAATAGTCCCATAGTTTTGATGCGACACTTGTGCAACAAGTTGCAGAGTCGCATGATCTTGTGATTTTATCACAAGGGAATGGCCAATTCCTCGGAATGAGATTGGCAGATTCTTAAATGTTTATCTTGCAAGAGGATAAATAATCATCATAATATAGTACCTTTCTTGGGTAAGGTAACCAAGATATGGGGATTAGATATTTGCGTGGAAGCAAAGGACCAATCAGTAAATTGGAATAACATATGTACTGCTAATTGAACTTAAGGTATTGACTAAGTCGGGTTAATAGGGTACGGCCCTAACCCAAGGATATAGGGTTAACAAACAAACCCTTGGGGATCTTGCCAAGTCGCAATTGATCCCGGATCGAGTGATGGATGCATTCGAAAAGAAGGATTCGCTCCTTAGCAGTTGGCCAAAAAATAACGACCACTGGAAATGATTGTGCTTGTAACAGTTTAGAGAGCACTGTTTGCTTTGTTTTCTCAAAGAATTAAAGGATGAAAAGATATCTAATGCTTCAAGTTGAAGGCCTGAAGGGAGAGAGAGCTTCAGTTACCCCCAACTACCTGCCTGACCCTAACCAGGGGGGGTTGTTAACCGCGCCGGGAAGGTGGACCGAACCCGCCGCGAGAGGTCTCTCCATTGAGCGCTACTTGGAGCAGGAGGACGCTTGGGTGCCAGAGGGGGCTCTGGCAGTAAATCCCTCGCCTTTCGGGCCCTACACAAGAGGCCAACGTGACTCGAGATTGGATCGTGAGGCCCGTATACTAGTCTACAGACGGAATCTTGGATTAGTAATCCCTGTGGATTGCTGGATAGCCTTCGGGCAGATTATGGATAAGCCTACGGGCTGGACTTTATAAATGTATTTCAAAGGTAATATGATAAGCTGTTGAAAAGGAACTTGTTTGACATTGCTTTTCTATGTCAAGTGCTATGATTATGTAAAGGAACCAGTGCCTAATAGACTAATTAAGGAAACTGTTTGATGCATGTCCAACTAAATGTGGTAGGTAATTAGATAACTAAAACAACCTGAGGAAAGTGCGGTGGATGTGGCCATGGGTCTATCCTATGGATGGGTAGTCTTGGTTGGCCGAGAACTTTTCTCAATCACGATGGATGGCAAGAAGATCGTTTTCAAAGGACATGAACCGCAAGGGCGCTAACCTAGAGTCTAAGTTATAATAATCCCGATTTACGCTGTTTTAGGGGAACAGAATGAGACTATGCCTTATGGCAGAGAGGTCGAGCCTTGCATCCCTCTCGTTTCCCATTCTCCTTGAACTAAGTGCAGCGTGAATCCGCTTCAGACTTGGCGTTTCTGCGTAAAGTAGTTCGCTCAGGTTCGATACTAGTTGCCGTTTAGGAAATGACCATTAGAAAAAACCCTGATTTAGGTCGGTCCTAAGTGGGAACGGCCAGAATACTTCCGCTACGTGGCAAACGCGGAAAGTCCTAGATCGCAAACCTCGTAACATTCCATGGGAGTGCCGGGCGGAGCTTTCTAGACATCCTTTCCAATGGACTGCTAAGACGTGTCTTGAAGAAGACAGGTGGACACGTTACATTTCTATTTTTCTTCTTATTTTCTCTTTCTCATTTTCTTCTCTCTGACTCTCTCCCCTTTTCTCCTCTCTGTTCCTTTTTTCTTTTCCTCTCTCTCTCTCTTAAATTTTATATTTCCTTTCTCTATAATTCTCTTGCTCTCTATTCCCCCTCTCTCTCCTTTTCTTTTTTTGCTCTCTCTCTCTCTCTCTCTCTCTCTCCTTATTTTAATTAAACAAAACGTTTACATTAAAAAGTTTAATCTAACAAAGAGAGAGAGAGAGAGAGAGAGAGAGAAAGAGAGAACCTAAGCCCTACGCATGAGAGAGAGAGGGGGGAGGGGGAGAAGAAAAATATTTAATTAAAAAAGCCTATTCTCTTTTCTCTTTCTCTCCCTTCTCTCTCTGTCTTCTTCTTTTTATCCTTCTTTTTCTTCTTATTCTTCTCTCTCTCTCTCTCTTTCTCTTTTATTCTATCTCCTTCTCAAAATGTGTGAAAAACTATGTTCGAAAAATTTTAAATTTAAAAAAAACTTTTAAAATGTTTAATTAAAGAAAAGTTTAAATTAAAAAGTCTAACTCTGTGTGTGTGTGTGTGTGTGTGTGTGTGTGTGTGTGTGTGTGTGAAAGTTTAATCTAACTGTGTGTGTGTGTGTGTGTGTGTGTGTGTGTGTGTGTGTGTGTGTGTGTGTGTGTGTGTGTGAACCTAGGCCCTACACATGAGAGAGAGAGAGGGGGGAGAGGGGAAGAATTTAATTAAAAAGGAGATGGGAAAAAGAAAGAGAGAGATTATAAGTGAGAGAGAGGGGAAGGGGTTTTAATTTAGAAAAGGGAGGGGGAGGGGGGGGTGGGGGGTGGGGAGGCTATAATGAAAAAAGGGAAGGGGAAGAGAAAATGAGATATTGCACTTGAGAAAGAGAGGAGGGGAAGGGGGTTTGATTGAAAAAGAGAGGTTTGGAAAAGGGGGTACGTTCGGGAAGCCCTCTGGAGGTTCAGGGCTTTCCGAACCTATAGCTAAAATAATATAGTAGTAAGATATGTTATAATCCCTTTGTTTTGATATTTGAAATTGTTCTTTTTGTAAACTAGTATGCATCATGTTATCTTTGATTCATACCATTAAGTAATATGTAATTTGTGTGCATATATGTGATACATAGCATGCACTAGTATCCATATAAAGTTGAACTTATTCCTACTTGATACATTCCATTAAGTTTTTTATATGAAATATTAATTCTCCTTGCAACAAGTAAGCTTTACATACCTAATCAATTCATTGAAAATTTGCAATAGACTATAATTGCTTTGTTTTCATGTTTGAAATTGCTCTTGTTGCAAAAAGGATTGTACTAATTCTTAATTTTCAAAGACCTTAGAGTATCACCAAAGAAAGTCAAGGAATATGAACGAAAGGCCATCTTACACTTGTAATTAAAGCTATGCATATAGGCTTAGCAATTTGTTATTACTTAACATTGTTGTCCTAACATTACTCTAGTATGAAAGCCATCTCCAAAGAGTTCCTTTTTTCCCCCTAATCTTTCTATTATTTTGTAGTTCTTCTTTGTTTTGATTTTATGTCATGAATTCATGAGGTTTTTGTCACTTGTTATAGACCAAAAGCTATTTTTAATCTAGTTTATACATGGAAAAGGACCCAATCTTGTCGCACTTCGAAAATACTTAGCAAGACTTGGAAACTTTGGATAAATCAAAACTTGACTATATGATTAGATCACAAGTCAAAGGCACATTGCATAGATTAAAAATGAATAGGTCTATTGATAAAATTTCCACGAAGCAACCTAGAGTTTCTTGTGAATGAAGGGTTGCTAGTATTTATTATGCTTTTTAATATTGGGGGGCAATGTTGATGAAAAACCTTTTCCTTGTGAATGAAGGGTTGCTAGTATTTATTATGCTTTTTAATATTGGGCAATAATGCTCACTAAAAACCTTTTCCTCATCTAGTCAAATAAGTGAATAAGTTGAAATGACCAATTATGTGGGGGGTGATCTTATAACCAAACTATTTGAAAAATTAGAGATTTTTATCAAGATGAGCTTGAATTTGAATGGAGTATTCGAGAAACCAATCGAGATAAATACAATAAAGGAAGAGTGATTAGGGTTGGAGAGTTGGATGCCTTGTTGTTGGACTTTACACCTTGTTATTTACCCCTCTTATTAACTTAGACGATTATATTCTAAACTTTCGAGGTTAGGGTAAGGGAGCCAAATGCAAAGCGGATGTGAAAAAGCAAACACCTTGGGGCTAGCGATGCAACAAAAAAAAAGGTATATGCTAAGAATCTTGCTTAGGTGTCACTTGATTTACGAAAAAGTATTACATTACTTGCTCTTAGGTGTACTATTATCTCCCAAAATCGAATTTTTAAAATTGCATAAAAAATTTTTAAAAAAAAGAAATTCAATGTTGGACTCGTTTGATTCCTTCTGATATCTAGTGGGAGGATGCTTGTATATACGAATCTCAAAAGAACTGCAAAAAGGTGAAATTTCCCAAAGATACATCGACTCCCCGCAAAAAAATCAGAACGACCCTGGAAATGAAAGGCAAAAATTCTGATAAAGTTGCGATAACTTACAAAGCGAAGAACGAGTCAAAGGTGACAGCATTTGCAAATTGCGGCTTTCCTGAAGAATCACGTGCTGAACCAGGCCCAGGCAACGCTGACAGCATGGCGAAGACGATTGGAACTTGCAACTTTGGAAGCACCTACGAAAGTCGGGCCCTTGACCTGAGACACGAGAAGGACTGCCACGACGGCAATCCCGTATCTGACTCGGCATGCATAGCACTGTGCGTACACGCACCAACGACGCCGCCTCAATACAAATACAATACAATCTTATAACCTTTTCCCTCGCCAAGAAATGCAGCTCAATATCGACCGGCCATCCTGCCTTCCATTTGAAATTACTCTGTCTCAAGGAGCACACTGCCATCGCCAACTTCTTCTTCTTCTTCTTGAGCTTGTTCTGATCCCTTGATGTATCACCTGCTCCGTCAGCCATGGCTCATGGCGATCCAGCTAATATGCCTCATCCTGGCCGTGGCTGCAGCAAGCCGAGTCTGCGATGCACAGGAGATCATGAATCTCTGGTTCGAGAATTTCACGCCCGACAACACGCACGATCTCAGCTTCTCCAAGGACAGCTCGACACAGAACGGGGCGCTGCAGCTGACGTTCGACACGGGGTCGACCAACCCGATCATCAAGAACAGCGCCGGGAGGGTGTCTTACAACCAGCCGGTGCTGATATGGGACGAGGCCTCCAACCACACGGCCACCATCAACACGTCCTTCCTGGTGAATCTGGGCCCGATCAGCAACGGCACAGACGACACCGGCACCACCGGAGGCGGCATCGCCTTCCTGCTGTCGCCCGGCAGGGCCGACGACTCCGTGCCGGACGCTAGCTCGGGTCAATGGCTCGGCCTCTTTAATTCATCCACCAACTCGAGCCTGCTCGCCGTCGAGCTCGACACCTTCAAGGACTCCTTTGACCCGGACAACAACCACGTCGGGATCGACACCACCTCTCCGGCCTCTCTCCGAACTGTCTCCCTCTCCCCCCTCGGCGTCGTCCTCAACCGTAACGTCAGCACCAATACCAGCGTCTGGATCGACTACGACGGCCTCCGCCTCTCCCTCGACGTCTACATCTCCAACGCCAACGACATCTCCCACAAACCCTCCGTGCCTGTCATCTCCCAGTACCCCCTCGACCTTCGCAAGCTCCTGCCCCAGTCCGTCTACGTCGGGTTCTCGGCCTCCTCTGGGACTATCGCCGAAACTCACTGCGTTCTAACATGGAACCTCACCGTCTCTGGCCTCGCTAAACCCCCCCGTCCTCGAAGGTTCGCCGTTGGCTTTATTGTAGGGCTTAGCGTCGTGTGTGCGATTGCAATCCTGGTGGCTCTGCTCGCAGCGGTGTTCGTAGCGAGGAAAAGGAGCAGCAACTTGATGGAGTTCAATGATCCGTTACAGGCCTGGACTTACGGGCCACGCAAGTTCGGGTACAGGGAGCTCAAAAGGGCCACCAATGGTTTCAGCGAAGACTGCTTGCTGGGGGAAGGCGGCTTCGGCGCGGTGTACAAGGGGACGCTGCAGGCAAGCAGCAGCAACAGCTCCGAGGCCGTGGAAGTGGCCGTCAAAAGCCTGTCGCAGACATCCAAGCAAGGGGTGCGGGAGTTCGCGGCGGAGGTGACCATCATTGGCAGGCTCCGGCACAAGAATCTGGTGCGGCTGCTAGGCTGGAGCCAGAAGAGCTGGTACTGGGGAGGGGGCCTGATGCTGGTCTACGAGTTCATGCCGAACGGGAGCCTGGACCAGTGGCTGGGGAACGAGCCGGCGGCAGATCTGGCGCCGGGGCTGCGGCCGCTGCTGGGCTGGAAGAGGCGCTACCATGTGCTGAAGGGGCTAGCGGCAGGGCTGCTATACCTGCACGAGGAATGGGAGATGGTGGTGGTGCACCGGGACATCAAGCCCAGCAACGTGATGCTCGACGGAAGCTTCAACGCGAGGCTCGGGGACTTCGGCCTGGCCAGGCTGTCGGACGACAGCGGCGCAGGCACAGAGACCAAGACCATAGCCGGCACGCCGGGTTACATGGCCCCAGAGTGCCTGGAAACAGGCACGGTGACCACCGAGTCCGACGTGTACAGCTTCGGGGCGGTGGCCATCCAGGTGGCGACCGGGCGGCGACCCTCCAGCCAGGTCCTGCACGCCCTGTGGGTGCTTCGGGACCGGACCGAGGGCCAGATGGCTGCCGAGGCCGCCGACCCTCGCCTTGCGGGGTCTTACAACCGCGACGAGATGGAGCTCGTCCTCACGCTGGGCCTCGCCTGCTGCCACCCTGAGCCTTCCCTCCGCCCCTCCATCCGCCACGTGTCGCAGGCTCTGTCCTCATCATCAGTCGACGCCTTCTCCCTCCCCTCCGGTCCATTCTTCTAAGACGCCAACCATTTGCCTAGGCACTGTACACGCTCTCGCGTGAGAGAGACATACACCCAGGCGCACGCACAGAGACCCCACCTTATTTTCTGTGTAGATCATACCTTTTCGCAGCTCCACTGAGCTGGAGTAAACAGCTCACTCATAGCCAATGGCCATAGGCAGAGGCACGGCGTCCGATCACAAGGTGTGAAGCTTCACACGATGTAAATTTTTGCATTGGAAAATTAATATCCTCGGAAAACCTAAGGTAAAACCATTGTTTCAATGTAAAGCAAGTGAAATCTTTCACAAAACTAGGTCGACACATTTAACTAAGTAAACGAGTATGAAATTCCATATGCACTTCTTGCATGTTTGTTACGTAGTAGTTTTACTGATGGTGTTTAGACATGTGACGTGTTTTAAAGTGAAGTACGTTTATAAATAAGATTTAGCATTGTTTAAATACATGCAGAATCTCGAAAGGAGACTATGTATACTTCTATAGTTCGAGTCAATAATAGTGAGTTTGAACATTCACATTTTTTTTACTATGTTAAATGAGGTTTCTTCTCTTAAAAAAATAATACTTTTTACATCTTGCTAGGTGTCCGTATTAGTTGTTGTACCTTGTCACGATTGCATTTTTCTACAGATGTTGGCTTGCTTAAAATTCCTAGCCTTGTCTATGCTATTAACTTTTGCTTCTATGTTAACCTCGAAGTTATCCTCAAATGGCTTGAATGTTTCTATGTATTTCTTCTTTTTCTTGATGGGATTTCTTCGATGGTGGTGGATTCTTTTCTCGATGTTGGTCGTCTAACTTACGTACTCCTTGTCATTTTCTTACATCTTATATTGTAGATGAAGTACTTATTTTTATATCTCTGCGTTGGCACTTTTGGATAGGCTCATGGGTTTTGGTTGTGCTGACGGTGCTAGATGATATGGAAGTACTTGAGCTAGTGGCAAGACTTGCTGTGGTTGAGGCTGCAAGTTTGGCGCTAGAGCAGAAGATTGGTTTTTTCTTAGTTTGCTTCTATCTGCATTTCTACGAGAAAAATTAATATTGTTAGTTTTGTTTTTTTTTAATAAAAATGTTTGAGAAGAAGTTACATTTGAGAACTTGCCTATTACATAGATTATGTTCTTGAATGGATCGGAGTTGGAATCGTGTTTCTGGGTGTAGACCTCTTTGCTCAATAGGTATGTGACCTTCTCAATCGTTATTGCAGGATTGTGACAACTGCGATTGTAGTGGTTCTTTTTCATGTAATCTTCTAGTATGTCCTTGCCTTGTTTTTTCGTGACTTCTACTAACTGGTTGAGCGAGATGTTAAATCCATAGTGAAACAACTCAATTGGATATGTTCCAATGCCGTTTGTTCATGTGTCCAAAACCCGTCCAAAAGCGCTTGGGCCATGCTTGTTCGTAGTGGATTGTCAACTGAGTCTTCGCACTTAAGTTTGAGTCAGTCAAGTATGTCTTTGAGGAGTCTTGCATGTTAAGTGCATATGAGTTAGTGTTGTTGTTTCAAGTAAAAATGAAGGTTGTGAAGTTTGTAGGAGGTTGTATACCAGTTGCGATCTTGTCATCTAATGCAAGACGACGTTTGTTGATCGAGAATTTGAGTGGATGTGGCCATCCATTTTTGGAGGTAATTGTACATTATGAAGACGTTGATGGCTTTTGCCTAGCGACATTTGCCATTCTCATTTGATTTGTCGTTATGTGGTTGCAATTTTGTGTATTTGCAGAATGGTGGCGTTGGGTATTCCTATGGTTTTGAATGTATAGTTGGAACATCTGCATGCAAAGGTCAATGTGGTTAGATGAAGTAATATATTTATTTTTTAATACATACTAGGTATTGTTTGGATTGTGTGTACCTCATCCGGACTCATCTTTGCCTCAACAAGTGATGTGTATCTGGAAAAGAGAAAATGAGAAAAGCACATTAGTATGTTAATAAATCTATTAGTAAGATAAGATAATTAGAAAAACACATTAGTATATTGGCAAACAATGTTTGAAAGGAGGTTTAGAAGATTGCTTTATTACTTGCTATAAGAAGTGTATGAGATTGTTGTGTGATGGAAAGTGTTGTTTTTAATCTTTGTTTGTTTTTTATTGAGTTGTGTTGTTTCTCTACTTGAGTCATGATGCCAAGAAATGTATTGAAGCAAAGGCAAATGGATCTGGAAGGCCGACGATACGCAAATTTATTCTTTTAGTTACACAGGAGAGCATTACATAGTCTAGTCTGGACAGAACATGCTTCTTATTTATAGAAGTGATTTTTGGTTGACTATGGCTCCTTGCGATTTGTGAGCGGTGATCGCATATGCGAGTGTCAATGAGAACATGGATTTATGGTACCACTTGCTATTCAATTCCTCGCGTTTGTGCTTGTTGCACTATAGGGTGAGATGTTGATTCGTTGATTGGATCCTGACCTGGATTCTTGATATCATTTTGTCGTTTGATGTGTCGATATGGTTTATCTTACACATTATAGTGTTTGTTGCACCTATGGTGAGGTCAATGTTCTCAATTATCATTGCAATCACCTCAACTGCTATCTCCTCTATCTCATGGAAGTTCTTATCATGTAGCCAGGTCTACAATGCTGGCTCGTTGTTTACATTCATCTGAACTTTGACAGTGTGGATCTGTTCAGCTGTGTAGTATTTGTGTAGAATCTGCTTGTTATAGTTGTGAACATCTTCCTTGTGTATGCATATGATTGTTGTTTTTTGGTCAACGAAATCTAGGATGTCCTTCTCGTTGATCATGCATTGATGTAAGTATTCATGTATCTCTTTCTTTGTTGGACAATGATGCCTGATCACTTGTAGAAATTGTAGGAATGGCAAGTCACGTGTGTATTGAACTGAGGTTCGGAGAGTGTATTGCTTTCTATGTGCCCAGTACGATGAGGAGGTGATGTGACATTGTTCGCAGAACTCTGTTTGATGGTCTGATAGGTGGTAACTGTGCAAGATTGCCAAATAGTATCACAAGCTTCTTATTGAATGGACTGAGTGGCGAGCCTAATGCTTGGGGGGTTCACTATATATATATTCTCTATATAACATGCGTTCATGGCCTATTTAGAAATATCCTAATCTACAAATTTTTATTGAATAAAACACAACCCTTTTCTATTCAATTTGTAAGTAGCCCCTTTATATAACACCCTTCTGTATGTAAAAATGTATAAAAATGGTATTTTAAAAATCCCTTGTTTTGAGCTCACGTTATATATACATATATTCATGAGTGATCCCCCCCCCCCCCCGAGGCCTAATGCAAGTAGCTCTGCCAAGAATATACTGGTTGAAGAAAAGGTGGAACGTGGTGTGGAAGAGGATGGCACACTCAACAGGGTAATCTTTCCATGAGAATTCAAGATTGAACTCCTTTGCAATGCATTTCAACTTATTGATGTTGATCTCAACCCACCTTGTACTGGTGACCTCGTCTGCAAAGAGTGAACGTAAGGAAGAAATGAGACATGCCCCATACGTTGACCATTATAATAAGGTCCTTCAAGTTACGCTAGTGCCAAGATGGGGATCCTAGTATTGAAGCCAGAACATTGTAGTGGAGGATGTGCCCTGACAACCTCCTCATTTGAACTATTCTTATTTGTGCCCTTGTAGTTTCCGATGTCCCTTTGTAGGCAAGTTGTACTTATGTTGTACATAGAGAACAAGGTTGATGCCCGCATCTTGATTTATTCACTAAGATAGATGTTGCCATTGTAGGCGCCATGGCCAAGTGGGAATAGGAACAAAAACATTGCATTTTCCAAGGTGATATCTAGGTAGAGTGACCTTTTGCAAGCAAGCCATCCATCCTAAACATTGCTATTTTTTCTATGAGAGAGTTATTATTCCATAATATGATGCATGCGAACTCATGTGATCAGCTCTTTGGAATGCTATTGTCGAGTAAACAGTAACCTCTTTCATTCTTGTGTTCTGCTTGGAGCATTGGATCAAACTTTCACAATGGAGCTCTAGAATTCTTTTGATGGATTGCCTGTTGAGGATGCAAAGCCTTGTCCTTGGATGTGGATGTTCTGTTATAGCCATGTACTTATGGAGCAGTGGATTATGTAGCATGTTAAAAGCGAAAAATATCAGATGTAGTCAAGTCAATTCTAGTAGATGGCTATGAAAGTGATGCATTATTCCAAGAGACTAGAGGATTGCCAAGAATTGATTGACGGTCCAAGGTTCCATTTACAATCGATATTGTCGTTTTGGAGATCAAGATGGATGTATCAATGATGCTCAATAGTTAAAGCTGTAATGGCTTTGCATGGAGAATTTGTTTTGTGTAGTAGTGAGACCACATATTTGTTTCTATCTTTGCTCACAAGACATGGTTGGCATTTCATTATCATCATGTTGACTCCGTATTGTTGGTATGCAAGATGAGAATAGTGCTTGATAAAGCTGTTGTTACTTGTATTTCTTCTGTAGATGCATCGTTCTTTTGCGAGATGATAGCATGATGTTGCATTGTGACTATACCACAGGATGTGCACATTGTTAGTGTTTCAATGATGCTTTCACATTTTGTTGCCCAAGATGATTTGAATTTGTCTATATCATACCAAGTTGCACCAAAGGGTTTTAATGATGTTTTCTACAAGCCATAGTTTTCCTTTTTCTAGAAGTCTTGAATGCCATGTGACTTTCTTTTTGTGCAGCGTCCATTGATATTGATGAGAACAATGCATTTTTATTATTGAACTATACTACACTTGTTCATGAAAAGAACATGTTATACTTTGTAATTACATATTTAAAAATATTAAAAACTACTTTATCTCTTTTATGTGCAAAAATGATAATTTTAAATGTTTTATTCAATAGTACTTCAAATAAATAAATAAAATTAATAAACATTAAAATGATTAAACTTTAACAATACTTCAAAAACTAAATGAAATGAAAAAACATGCTATATAGTATGCCGAAGAGTTGGCACAAGTCTCTTCGTATTTAAATAATTATGGGGAAAGGTGCCATTCCCATGTTCATTCAAAAGATGTCGTTTGTTCAAAAGATATATGGTTTCGTTTTTTTCAGTGCGTTTGAAAGATTGTTACGCTTTCGTTTTTTCCATATATTTAAAAGATTGTTTTCTTTTCCTTTCGTTTCACTACTAATTAACTATTAACTACTACAAATGCCACTAATGCTACATAAGTCTAAGTAATTAACTAGTAATACTATAACTACTAATACTACTAATAAGTCTAACTAGCATATGTCTAACTACTAATACTACAACTAATAATTAACTATTAACCACTTCAAATACTACTGATACTACATAAGTCTAACTAATTAGCTAATACTACTAATACTACAACTAATAATTAACTATTAACTACTACAAATTCTACTGATACTACATAAGTCTAACTAATTAACTAATACTACTAATACTATATAAGCAATAGAGCTCTCTCTCTCTCTCTCTCTCTCTCTCTCTCTCTCTCTCTCTCTCTCTCTCTCTCTCTCTCTCTCTCTCTCTCTCTCTCTCTCTCTCTCTCTCTCTCTCTCTCTTTGCTACATCATAAGTGACACATGTAGAAGCAATTGACTCCAGGAGAAGGTAGAAGAAGAAGAAAAAGCCACACATGAAAATTAAGAATAATAATTATGCGTAGGAGAATAGACAAACATACTCACGAGCATACCTTTGATGTCTTGATTGCCAAATCTCTATCTTATGTCTTTGGCTTCATCGGGTCTATCTCTCTTATTTATTTACTATTACTTTATTATCTTTAGTGTTCCATCGGCTTTGGTAGCCAAGCTGGTCAACAACACGTTCGTCATTCATTGGAGCAGCCTCCCAAGTGCACATGTTGCAACACCACACACACGTACTTCTCACACAATGTGTCGCACACGATGCTTGTACAAGAGTAACACGTCAAGCGTCACTCGTTGAACACATACGCATCTCCACACACTTGTGTACGTCCTTCCTCTCTCCTCACATAAGAGAGAAATCTCATAATCAAGGGAATGGCCCATACTACTTAACTCTTCTCTCTCTTTATAAAAAAACCATAAGTGCAGTGAAATTATTAATGAGGAGACAAAAGTTACGTCAAAGAGGGCCATGGAGGGCGAAACTGACTAAGGTTAGAGCTATCTTGGCTTCGATACATCATATACACGGTCATCATTAACATTAGCATTGACATCAAAAAGGTGCTGGGGGCAACACTGCCTAAATAGCTTGAAAAAGGATCGCACATTTCTACCAGTAAGGGCATCGATTTCTGCTTGCATTTCCTCTAGAAAAATTTTACCATCTTCAATTTGAGACTCGAGGTGGTGGATCTCAATGTCAATTTCAGCCTCCCATTCGTCTCTGGTGAGCCTTTTGTCCTACAAGACTGCGGAGGAGCATCCCACTTCAACCACTCGATAGTGATGGTCAGCGTCCTTCAACACCTGCTTCAACCAGTCGATAGTGATGGTCAGCGTCCTTCAACACCTGCTTCTTGGTTCGATTGATGGTAATCTGGTCCTTGGCAATCTTCAAAGCTTGCAAATTAACATCAGTAAAGATATTCTCAATCAAGGTGTTTGGTAAGCTCCCTCGTATAGCATGAAGTTCCTCTGTCTCCATATAATCTAGAGGAGTTCTCCCCTCACTTTGTTCCAAAAGATCGACATCACCCCTACATAATCCCCTAGCTGTAATCACTTCTAGGTGGGAGGGACTTTGAGCACTTTGTTAAGTGGGGCAAGGATCTGCTTATTGGTTGGGCGGGCATAGAAAAGGTGGCATACATTCTCCAAGGACTGGTTGTATCTGCAACAAAATCCTGATCCTAGGTTAGCTCGGGAAAGTTTCTTGCCAGTCGAGATAGCTTTGTGAAGGATAAGCCACATTAGAACATATTTCTTGGGTTCAATGGATTGAGACCAAAGTGAGTCAAATTTAAAAGACTATTGTTTGGCTGCGAGATTAACCTTCCATCTTTTGTTCAAAATGACACTCAAGGGGGGTGACAGTTCAAAGAGGAGACTCTACGGGTTGGATATTTTGAACTAGCCTGCCCAACAAAAAGCTTGTAGAGGGGCTCGGGGAAGTTACTCTATGTATATCCTATACATCACGTGCATTCAAGGCCTATTTATAAATATCCTTATCAGTGAAATTTTCATGAATAAAACATAACCCTTTTCTATTCAATTTGTAAATAACCCCCTTATATTACACCCTTATGTGTGTAAAAAATCTATAAAAATGATATTTTACAAATATCTTATTTTGAACCCACGTGATGCACACATATATTCATGAGTAACTTACCCAAGTAGAGGGGGGACAGGAGGGTGAGTGTGCAAGGTCCACAAGAGCTCTTGGGGGAAAGAGGAATGTCTTTCTCTGATGATAGGGAGGTCCCATTAATTCGTTCTGAACTTAATGGATAATTCGAGGTCAGAGATCCAGTTGTGGGTAAGGGGGTCCCATAACTGGTTCCAACAGCTTAGCCCTTTATTATGTAAAATGAGGGCCTTCTTTTGACTTTCTTGAGGGGTCTGGGGTTTTGAGATAGTCAGCCACCCCACCAGATAGAGTTTCCCCGGGGGACTAAGAACCTATGCTTGGATTCACCATTGATTCTCAAGGCAGCACGATGCCTGTTTCAGGCTTGCCATATGGATCTCAAGAGGTCAGCAGATCCTTTGGCGATGACTTCTAGAATATAGTTGTCCATGGGACTCGTCTCTCTTTATATAGGCTTAAGGAATTCCAACATTCAAAGCTTTCCATAAGCTTTTTAAAGCTTTTATCGTTTAGAAACCTCAAAGGCCTAAAGGCCTAATTTAAATGTTTAAGTTTTTTTAAAAAAGCTTGTTTTAATGTAATGCAAATGATTTTTTGAGGGGATTTTATTTGTTTTTCTTATAATATTTTTTAAATTCTCAGGTAAATAAGGTGTAGCTTTGATTCTATAGCATGGTAAATATATTTAATTTGCTGCCCTTGTGCTATAATAAGTTCACCTGTACCCCTTGAACTTGATCACCACTAGGTACATCCTCGCTATCAACGCCCCGTACGCCCTCCCTTCCACGTGCTTGCATCATGTCATCGTCCTCGGTTCGAGGCATGCTGGCACTTCCTTCAGTGATGGCACCGTTGTCATCATCATCAACAACACTAGCCCCTACATTCATTATTCACATTGGCAAACATCCATGATGCGGTGTAGTCTCATTGAAAAAAGTTTTTTAATAGCTAAAGCCATCTCGTACCCTGCTACCGGTTCTCTAAGCATGCTAGCACTTTGCTCAGTAATGGCACTGTTGCCATAAGTGTCATCAACACCATCCCCTGCATTCATTACTCACATTGGCAAACATCAATGATGCGGCACAATCTCATAGGAAAAGGTTTTTTAATAGCGTAACGACGAAAGCTAAATCATCTTGTAGGAAGAAGGTTTTTAATAATACGACGAAAAGAGGGGTTGAAGGAAAAAGGAGAAAAAAGATAAAGAAAATATGATCTTAAGCTGAACATGTAAAGGATATCAATATTTTTACAGGTACAACTAATGATGGTTTTTCATTTATCTTTTCTCTGGTTTTTATGAAAATTGCGCTTAATTTGTATTAAAGTGCTAAAAATTTGAAAAGTACATCACAATGGGAGACAATGGAACATTGCCCTTATGTTGATAACCTAGTGCTTAAGTGGCTTAGTTGAGGATAGCCTAAGTTGCTCTTACTAATTGGTGATATTATATGTTCGTGGAAGAGGAGTGTCATAGGGGGGATCAAATCTAGTCTTCTAGGAGAAGGCCTTCAGCCTGAAGGACGAATGACTAGTATGCCCCTCGGTGTTCGAGTTGTTTGCTTCTCTCTTGGTGGACGAGAATCTTCTTGATTTCCAAAGGTACTTCTTCTTTTTCTTTCTTTTCTTTTTCCTTTATCCACCCCCACAGCTATCAAGCAACTCCGTTGGGTGGTAGTCCATTGAAAATTGCATTTTCCATTTGAGAAAGGCCCACTATCATTTCTCTGATTTTCATGTTCATGACTACTTCTTTCTACCCCTTGGTAAGCTTAATCGATGAGTGCATGGCTTACAATTTTGTTTCCATCCTTGCCATGAGTCTAGCATGGCATATCAGCTATGAAAAAAATTCAAGAGTTAGATTGATTTGGTTTTTTTAAAAATCGCACTTGAACATGCCTGAGTTCCTTTGCAGCCAAATGTTCCAAAGGACCAACCCCCTTACACATGTCCAAACTAAGGAGGGAATCTTGTTGGCTTCCCCCAACAAAATCTCTTCAAGTTGAGCTGGTAAGGGTGCCAATGAAATATAACTTTCTACAACTAGCTCATGGTGTTCTCATTTTGGGGATAGGTATGAAAAGATGTAAGAGAGTTTCATCTCCTTTGGCACACCAAGGACAGATTTGTGTCCCCACTTCGATGCTTCTAGCCTTCTCCTAAGTCCATATGCTTTTGTGAAGAATGAGCCACATAAGGCTTGAAACTTTTGGTTGTATTGTTGCTAACCAAATCTCTTTAAATTTGAACTCTCGTTGGTTTTTTAACTAGGAAATATCCCATATTCGGTTGAGTTTTAGTATTACTTGTGTGTTGAAAGGGGGGAGGTGGGGCATGGGGGAGAGCTTCTCTTGCATCTTCCAATAGAAGGAGTTAGCATAACAATTTCCATTAACTTGAATAAACATTGGAACATTGTTTTTACCTCGAATCACTCTCCCTTTAACAATGAACACTATATCTTTCATGTTAAGACTAAACTTTACTTGCAGGGATCTATTGTCAATCCTGTTTTTTGAAGAGAAGTCCCACATATCCTTCTAGATTTTGAGGCGTTTCCTATTGAGTTGGGTTGCTTGCTTTAGATGTTCTAGTGGGCATGGTGGTATAGTGATGATGAGCCAAATGGTGTCATTCACAAACCATCACATGGTTTTTATTCATTTAGTGAGTTCAAGGAGGATTTGAATTGAGTCCATGCTCTCGATAACCGTTTGACTAGTGGTGGCACCCATTGGAGTAATTTTGAAGTCAACAAACATCATTGTATTGGGGAGAGGGAGGGGGGGGGGGGGGGGGCGGGGGGGAGGGAGGGGAGGGGGAGGTGAGCTGCGGGCAAGCAGAGAATTTGCATTTAGTTAAGGAGTGAACAAATAAGATGGCCCAATTTTCCTTGGGGTGGGACATGCTTCTATGAAGCCACTTGCATGTGAGTTTGTGGCAAGAGAGTGCACATCCAGAATTTCAAGGACACCTAGTTTTCTTGGTAAGGTATAGGTTTTCATGGCTACTTTATGGATTTTGAACTTAGTGGAATCCCCACCCTAGAGGTAGTTTTTGCAGAGGGACTCAAACTAGGCGAGGCTAGAACTTCAGGGCCGCCAACAGGAGAGGAAGCACATACAAGAGGGGAGCACAATGTGGTTGAGAATAACTATTCTCAAGGCAATGATAGAAATAGGGTCATTGAATTGATATAATCTACAAACAAATTTAAAATCATGTCTTTGGCTCCCCCTAATAGGTTGATTCCTCTTATGTGTCCTGTTTGATATTGCTCCTCATCAACCACACTAATCCATTTATAGTTATAGCAAAGAGAAGAGGGGCGAAAGGGCACCCTTGTCTAATGGAATTTTTGAGAGGGAAGGAGTATTCACAACAATTCTCATTGTTACCTTTCCAAATAAAATAGAAACAAATTTGATAAATCGATGTCCTAAACCCATATCAAGGAGGGACTAGAGAATAAAGTCCCACTCCAACCTATCATGTGGTTTGTCAAAGTCAATTTTCAAAAACATATAGTCCTTATTATTCCATTGAGAAAAATCCAAACCTTTTGGTCCATTGAGAAAAATCCAATCCTTCCAAAAGGTTGATTATTGCATCTAGAATATATCTACCTTTGATAAAGCCTTTCTGTTTTGTCTTTATTATATGAGAGGACTTTAATGGTCTTAACCATCATGTTTTGATGAGTTTGGAAGGATTATCCTTACCTCTGGTTTCCTTACATGCGCTAATCAGGTTGTCTTGACCTATGTCTGCTGCCTTAGAGAACCTTCTTTTGTTGACTCCATTTATGTTGTTGGGAAGGGGGGAGTACTGACTGGTTGTGACTAGTGGTTGGAGCTTCTTGCTAGTTTCCCCTCGACTTCAGTAAGGATTCCTCTTTAGCATGTGTTTTGTCCATAGCTTGTGAGGACTTTGGTTCATCTTCTAAGGGTTTGTTGAGGTCGCACTCGTTGACTTGTTTTGTGAAACCCTCTTCCTCCAAAGGGCACTATCAAAGAATTGTGTGCCGCTAATGAATTCTTCTTCCTCCGCCTCTTTTGATGAGTGGAGTGCTTATCTTCCTTCTTTTGAGAAGCATGATTGTCTTTGATGTTACCAGTAGGTAGAACTACATAATGATTGCCATTTATGTTCTTGGGGGCAACCTATTTTTTATTGTGGAGCCTTTGGGTCCTTTCTTGTTTCTTTTTTTTTGTTGTTTGGACCTTTTGAAAGCCTTGGTTGTCCACTACTAGTTGCATAGGGGGGGTTCGCTTTTTGGCTTTTGTTTCTTGTCAATGAAAACCCACACTCGGCAATCTTGGAGGAAATGACCCTGCATCAGGCACTTGAAACATGCATTTTAATTTACGATTGATTGACATCAAGCTCAACAAGAAGATGAGGACGCCATCTCGGGTCGATGTCGCTCTGCGGCCTTTGCTCGATGGCTTTGCCCAATGAGGAGGCTATGGAGCCTAGATAATGGTAGAACCAGTTAGGGAGGTCCGGGAATTCCACCCAGATAGGAATTTTGGAAGGTTAGGGTCCATGGGGAGAAATTTCTGGAGACCATTCGAATAGTGCGAGCGGAGAATTCCTCAACAATATCCACTGTCACTATTTTGAGCTCTTCCAACAAGGCCGTGCTGATCTCTAGTTGCTCCTCCTCTTGCCTGGCTCTCTTGCACTCCTCTTCCTACTGCTCCCTTTTCCACCAATGCTCCAATAAATTATCCTTGCATGCTAGCGTAGGGCGCTGCATGAGATCACATTGCCCAGCTAGGGATGCTTGCTAATCCTGGGAGGAGCACTAGGGGGTGAGAGTCCAAGACAAAGCCATTAGGAAGTGCGTTGGGGAAAGCAAAAACAAACACTGCCCCCCGGCTCATTGAGGCTCTCGTGGTAGCAACTCGTGTGCCTTCGTCGGCTCATCGACAGCTCCCATCACCCCACATCCTCGATCATTGAACACCATGTCATTGGCCGCCATGGCCGATGTTTGAGAGGAGCTGGAGAAGCTGTGCTTCTTGCCCTTGAGAATGGCCGGGCGATGTGGCTGATGGACTTGTAGGAGGCTGGGATGGAGGGAGGCAAAGTGCTAGAGTGATTAAGAAGGGAGAAAGGAGGCAAAGTGCAGAGTGAGTTCCGGTGACTGGTGTTGGAAAGGGAGCTAGACTGACAGAGTTGCAGAGGCTAGGATGGAGGGAGACACAGTAGCGGAGTGAGTTGGAGGTGTGGAACCAGAGGCGAAGTGGCATAATGAGTTGGAGTGGGCTAATGGCGGCGGGGAGGGAGGCGGAGTGATGGATTAGAGTGGAGTAACAGGTTGCTTTGGCTAGGTGGGCTGATGGCGGAGAGCCAGGGGGATTAGAGCTTTGGGGGCATAGTGTTGTAAATACTTGCCAAGTAGTTGTTTGGTTGGCTTTTTTACTTTACAAAACATTAAACTTGATCAACTTTTTTAAAATTCAAGACTTAAAATTAGGAATGCTTGCCCTCATAAAAGCTTTTTCATTTTTGTTTTTTTGAATGCAATGGCAATGTTTCTTTCTTTACATTGGGGTCTTCCACCCTCCGATTCCCCTTCCTCTTCCTTAGCTTCATCATCACAAAGGCTGCTCAATCCCCAATGGCATGATTGGCTCGACACTCCCTCGAAAGGGAATGGATGAAAAAAGTGAATGATGTCTTGAATGGGTGCCTTTTGATGCTATTTTTATAACCTGAACCATTACTCAATATGTGATTCAAGCACTTCTTGAGGCATTTTAGCCATGTATTGGCAAATAACCAAAATGAACCAAGGTTTCTACTATCAAGAAAATAGTGGAGGAAAGTATGGGACTCTCCCTAGCTTGCAAGGTCAAAAAGCATGAGCTTCTATTTTGATTGTGGAAGCTAAGAGTCTAAACTCCATGCCCTTGGTGTGAGGCTAGTAACCATTGCAACAATACCTCTCCCTCATCATTAAAATCCTTCTAATGTAAACAACATCAAATAGAAATTGGAGTCTAGATTACTAGACTGAAGCTCATCATTTGAAGAACTAAACATTTGGAGTCATGCTTCTACTTTGCCTACACAATAACTCTAGCAACTAATGTAGGCTCCCCTACTCTCTATTCAATTTTCAAGCATTGAATTCAATTTATTGAGTGACCAACTAGCACTTGGTTTGTAGAAGGGTTTGGTGACAATATTATATCTTAAGTACTTTTTGTGATTGTTAACAAGGCTCTGGGTCTTAAGTTAAGTTACTACAATTTGGCATTGGAACCTTTTGTGTTGTTGAAGCATTGCAAATGTCCTAATCCCTAGAGAGAACACATATAAATGCAAGACTTTGACACTTCCTAATTCTTTCTTTCGAGGCCAAAGCTACCTCCACATAATCAAAATGCACACAGATTTCTAGGTCTTGAATTGGAGGTTATTGATCCTTGAGAATGGCAATAAGGTTGAACCACATGTGCTTACTAACTGGATTGTGAGTACAAAGGTCCAACCTCATGACGGTAGCCATGTTCAATACCTCAAAGAGTGCCTTGTTCATGCTAAAACCTTATTGGGGCAAGATTCAAAAGTCAAATAAGAAGAAACCTTGTGCACAAATGTTTTCCCATTTGTATCTAGAAAGTTATTGATGGCTTATCTATTTGCCATGATGTACTAGTCTCAATCATCTTCCCTGTTATAGTGCTATGGTATTTGACACTTGAAATTCAAGCCTCGGGAAACATATTTATCAATTTTTCTCCAAAAGATGGACCAGGGCCTATACTCTCTCATGTGAAGTAAGAGACCCTTACTAAGTGGTTAGTAACAGTTATTAGTATGATTAGTGCACGGTTAAGAATGGTCAATTATTTATTAGGCATACTAAGATTATGTATAAACTAATAAATTAATTGGTTTTACTTTGGGTAGTAGTAGTTAGTTGGTGTTACTTTAGTTAGTAGTATTTGTTAGTATTAATACTTAGTCCAGGGTTAAGTGTTAGTACATTTAGTTAATTAATTGTGTTTAGTTAAGTAGCTAGTATATTTTGTCGCAATTACTTAGTGTATTAGTATAACTAATTTGCTATTGTATTTGACCCTAGAATTAATATAATTTGCAGATTTGATTCTCTCTCATCATTGTAGGGTTCACTATAGTAAAGCCAATTGCAATCTTGATATGTACAATCTTTCACAAGGGCGCTATTCCCAATATATTTGAGAAGTGGTGGGAAAATGTGAAGGCTTGCAACAAACGGGGCTACGTCCCAAAGGCATATGGTTTCACCCAAGCAGATCTCTTAGGAGCCACGGGTTGCACTGTTACATACATATTCTCTTGCAAGTAGTAGGATATACATGCCTTTTCCTCATGATGTGTATCATCATCTACCTTTGGATAGATAGACAAAGAAGGAGCCCACAAGTCACCTTGAATGCCCGTGAGGAAGATTTAAAGAATAATCAAATAGTGACCTATGTACCCATGGAAAATTATTTGTAAGAGATTATTGGATATAAGGGTGAGGTTCTCATTTCAGGGCCCGTCTCTCTACCTAATGTGTCCCCCTTTGGCAAGGGCACCAAAAAAGGTAGGCAAAATTACTAATACCCGTATGCAAAATCTCATTAGCTAAACATGGTTGTATGTGCCAACCTAGTTTGGAAATGTGAACATAGTATTAATGTGTCTTTGATGGTCTCCCAAGGGTTTGAACACACACACATGTTGAAAGATAAGCATAGGAACTTTCCTTACACTAGAGGATAAGGGTAGCTAGGTGTAAAAGGGCTGGAGGACAGGGGAAACCCTAACCCTAACTCCTCCAATGGCTGTATAAACAGTCTAAAGTACACACTCAAGTTAGAGGAGAGTGTACTAGTTGTACTTTGAGCAACTAACTAAACAAGATCTTGTTCTTGTACTTGAGCTCTCTCTCTCCCTCTTGTGCACTCTCTCTCAAGCCTTCAACTCTAATTTCAACATGGTATTAGAGCCATCTCTGATCCTTCAACTTCCCTCAGCCTCTTTACACATCTAAATGCACAAGAAGTACTCTTGCCATCTCAATGACCTTCCTCTCTACCATAGCCAGCTAGACCCCTAGAACTTGGAGGAGTTGGTGTAGGCAATAAAAGTAGTTTCAACTTTTGATTTCTTCTAGAGATCTTCTCCTTAGCTCAGGGAGACTCAGCCTGGCACATCAAAGGTTGAGATTAGTTGACATGGTGGATGACATTGCATAAAACGCAGATATGGTGCCGTTTTCGCAGGTGACCTGATTCGAGCTGAAGCATGACTAGTACAGGGCGCAATCATGGCGGCTACCTTAGGGCTATTGTAGCTCCTATAATGGACCATCCTCACCTAAGAGGGTTTGCCCTAATTCATCTTCTACAGCCTACTGTGATCAAAACCCTAGCTGTGGGTCTCCTGATAGCCATAGCCAGGAAGCTTCAAGCTTCTTCCATCTTCAATTTTTTCAATGTTTGGTCATTAATAGTGATTTTAATCACTAAGTCAACTCTTCTAGAGTCAGTTACTAATCTAGGAACTTTATCAAGCTCATCAAGTCTGACATCTACCATCTCTAGCAACATAAGCTATAGATGAGTGCTTGTAAGCACTAAGGCACATTGCTTAATCATCATTTCTATTGGTACTTACACAATCTGGATGTTTTCATCAGAAAATTAAAACAATTGAGTGCTTTACTTCATGTTGTAAGGTTATGTGTACAATTATAAACATATAGACCATCCTACCCTAAACTTGTATTGCATATCTTGTGTGACTTCTTTCAAGTACAATGGTCAATGAAATCAAAGGGATGAGTGTCATTGTACTCTCCTCGGAATCATCAGCAACAAGCATTGAAATCATAGACCATCCTTGTCCAACACAAGGTTCATCCACTAAGCCATACCACAAGGAGGAGCCCGAAGCCCACGAGTCTAGGTTCATATCATTGAAGCCTAAAAAGACCATTAAACCTCGGAAGAAGATTGCACATAAGAAAGGACCACCAAAGTCATATTTTGAGATATTGCATATGTATGATTTTCAGTCTTTCTCCTCATTACAACTTTGATATCATGATGCCAGGAGGCATATTCCACGGTGGATTCCGTGAGGTTTTACGGTGGATTCCGTAAACTTAGATGACCGGGGCTCATACGCAAAGAGGATTCTTTGTGCGAGAGGTTGATGGGGACGCCTGTCCTTTTCGGGCGTTTCATTAATTTAGTGTGTACATGGGTGATTCCATAGCGGCTGATTCCGCAAAATGCATATTAAATTAATAAACGTTTATGAGTTTAGAGTGCGCACTCGTAATAAATTAAGGTTAGGATTTATTTCTAACCAGTTGATTTATTTATGTAGCTGAAGACTGCTAGGTATTCACTTTTGTCGGTTTAATTGTGTTATTTTACTAACGATTGTGAATGCTTCAGTTGATGTGTAGAGATAGCAGCAGTGGCGGAGGAAAGCATTGGAGTCTAGCGGGTTTTCGACCTTTGGACTATATTTTGATAGGCGCCACGCCTATATTTTGTTATGTCTATAGAGACATCGATTATTTATTATTATTTTGTATGCGCTTATGCGCCTGGATATGTTATTTCTATTTGGACATTGAGATTGGGCGTGCCAGACTCTATGGGCACCGTCCATTAGCTTTATTTTCCTATTTTTGGTAGAAAGCAAACTCAAAAGCTAAAAGCTTGTCATATTTTTGTAATTGGGCTATTTTTGAGCATAAAGATTGGAAATATACATTAAATACATGCTTTGTGAAGCGCTCACACAAGGCATGGGGGAGATTGAACCCAATTTGTCTCTTGTCTCATGTCGTGCTTGCTTTTACATGGGTTTTTGTGCTAAAAAGTAGAGTACTTTGTTCTTGGGGACCTTTCGGGATTCACCATGTGAGCTATCTGCGTCCGATCTGCGCACCAGTGGTATCAGAGCGGAGCAGAGATCAAGGGCTTCCAATCGCTACCAATCTCGGGCGAAGGCGGAGCTCCAGGAACAAACGGCCTCTACAGTCAATCTCGTCGCGAACCGTCGATACAGGCAGACTTCTGGGGATCAAGAACCCCTATTTCCATTGTCAGATCGCGAAGGACCACTCTCTGTCGGCGGAGGACCACTCCCTCATCTCCATGAATAAGTCGTGATAAACCAGTAAGAAGCCATATCTATTTCTTCAAAAAAGCTTAGTGTAAAAGCTTAATACAAAGCTTAAGAAGCTTAAAAAGCTTCTAATCATCAAATCGATTAGCAAGAGGAGGTCCCGAAAAATCCGCGTGAAGAAAAACGGCCCCCCCCCTCACGATCAGAAAACGGCGCCTTCTTTTTCTTCTTAAGCTTATTAGCTTAAGCTTAACTAATTAAGCTTAAGTCTCTCCATACTCTGCAAGTCAGTGAAGGCAAACAAGTCTGCAAACTCCGGGTCTCGCACTCCAGAAGACAAGTTCAGTAAGTCACTTGGAATCAAGTCCTGCAAGTTCTGTAAGTCGGCTAAGTTCAGCAAGTCAACAACCCTGCAAGTCTGTTAAGTCTGCAACTCTGCAAGTCAGACTAAATCAAAACTGACTAGTGCTTAAAACTCATAGAAGACTTGTTCGTTTGCAAAAACTCTGAACTGGAAAGTTGTTCATAGCAAGCTGTTTTACCCATCTACAAGTTCGTTGAAGTACTTTCAGCAAACGGAGACAGAAATATTTCAGAATTTCTGAAAATTCAAGAAGAAAATACCCAAAAATACATAGCCTTGTAACCCCAAATTTGAGCTACGCTCATCCCACTAACTGATTTTGAGTGAGAAAGGTTTGTTGAGTTTTACAAGATGACTACCCCACATATGGATGATCCTATGGCTGAAGACGACCTACCCGAGCCTACCATGGAACAAAAGCTGGATCTTATCATGCTGCAATTGGAAGAAGAGCGAAGAGCTAGGCAAGCCTTGCAAGCGCAATTGACAAAGCTACAAGGAGCGTCCACTGATAAAGAAGAACCTCAAGCTGAAGATTTGATTCGCCGTACCATCGACGCCACTCTTGAAGCACAAACCATTCGCAAGGAATCCAAGATAAGTAAACGAAGTTTCAAGTTTCGCACTTTCAATGGCATAAGAGAAGGAAAGACTGTTTTATCATTCATTAGCCAGTTTGATGACTATTTCCATGAGGAAACTTATTCTGAGAAAGATAAAATCAAGTGTGTTACTAATCATCTGATAGATAGAGCATCACTTTGGTGGACTGTAGTCCGCAAGAGCATAGAATGTCCTGCTACATGGGAAGATTTCAAGAAGAAGTTCATGCAAAATTTTCTACCACCGCAATTTCATGAGAAGGCAATCAAGCAATGGGATTTACTTCAACAACGCGATCGTGAGCCTATTCCACAGTATACAGAGCGTTTTTGGAATGCACTCTTACAGCTACGCATGCTTGAAGACGTACCAGAGACGACCCATAAGCGAAAGTATATGTCTGGACTTCTTGGACATTACTACGCTGAGGTGAATATGTTCAAGCCTGCTACCCTTGAAGACGCCATCTCCTTAGCTCACGACACTGAAGATAAGTTACGTGGAAGAGATCGACGACCACAGCCATTCCAAGCAAACGGTAATTATGGATCTAAACAATTCAATTCCAATTTCAGAAGGTTTAATCCAGGTCGTTTTTCATCACCATCTTTTCGCAAGAATTGGCCTAAACCACCTGCATTACCATCCACTGTCAATCCAAATCCTAAGCCTATCCAACAAGCAAATCCAAATATACCCAGACTCCCAGCCATTGCAAATAATGTGACCAAAGCCAAGCCCATCGTATGCTACAAGTGTCACCAGCCAGGGCATCTCGCAGCAAATTGTCATTCAAAGAAGCCATTAGCACATATCAACTACCTTGGAGCTATGGACGAGGACGAGCATGAGGATATGCCGGATTTCACTGAAGAAGAAGATGATCCTACTACTACTTCCGACACTTTACCAGGTATGCCTACTTTACATTCATTGTTGACTATGAAATGTATGGTGCATGGAAAAGAAAGAACTATACTGCATGATGACGGTAGTACCCATGACTTTATTTCAGCAAAATTGGTAAAGGAATTGAAATTGCATACTGTACCTACGCACTATCGCATAAAAGCTGCATTTTTAGGCACTAGGTACAATGGCACACAAGAAGTTCAAGATTTAGAAATTCAAATTGGTCCATATATTGAAAGAAGAAATTTCTTAGTTGTCCCATTACAGTCAAGTGATATTATTCTAGGAATGCCATGGAGACACCAACATAATCCCAATATAGATTATTCCACACACACAATGAATATAAATTTTTAAGGAAAATCTATTACATTATTTGGTATGCATGCATCTCATATGTTTCCACTGCTTTCGCATACTCAAGCAAAACGTGCATTACGCAAGAATACTAAATCATATCTCATTTGGGTGAATGAATTGCACGCAAAAGAAAATCATATGCACCCTAGGCATAAGGAATTTCTTGCATATTTTAAGGACTGTTTTGCAGAAGACCTACCACCAAGTTTACCTCCATCACGTCCAGAAGACCATAAGATTGACCTAATACCTGGCACACAACCACCTTGCAAAGCCCCATATAGGCACAATCAAATAGAGCAAAAAGAAATCCAGAGTCAAGTAGAAGAATTACTAAATAGAGGTTTAATTCGACCTAGCAGTTCCCCATTCGGTGCACCTGTGCTCCTAGTCAAGAAAAAGAATAATACTTATCGGATGTGTATTGACTATCGAGCATTAAATAAGATCACTGTAAAGAATAGGTATCCTATACCTAGAGTTGACGACCTTATGGACAAACTGCAAGGATCTTCTATATTTAGTAAAATTGACCTTAAATCTGGATATCATCAGGTGAGGTTAGATAGATCCGACATATTTAAGACTGCATTCAGGACACAGTTTGGCCATTACGAATTCTTAGTTATGCCATTCGGATTAACTAATGCACCTGCCACTTTCAGTAGAATGATGAACCGTATTTTTCTAAAATATCAATATTGTGTGATTGTTTTCTTTGATGATATTTTAGTGTTCAGTCAAAGTGAAAAAGAGCATTATGAGCATTTATAATTTTCAATTACTAAAAGAAAATCAATTGTTTGCAAATCCTGACAAGAGTGAATTCTTTAAGACAGAAATAGAATATCTAGGTCATATTGTATCAAAAGAAGGAATAAAAGTTGATCCTAAGAAAATTGACGCAATATTGCATTGGCCTATTCCTAAAAATGTACATGAATTACGCTCATTCCTTGGTCTTGCTAGTTTCTATAGGAAGTTTGTACGCAATTTTTCATTACTTGCTTTACCACTGACCAAACTTCTTAAGAAAGGCATTGTTTATCAATGGACTGAAAACCAGCAGAAATCCTTTGATTTACTTAAACGTGCATTGACCAATGCCCCTGTCCTACAATTCCCTGACTTTAATAGACCATTCTTTTTAGTTGTGACCGATGCTAGCGGATCAGGAATAGGAGCCATGCTAATGCAAGACAACCATCCAATAGCATATTCTAGTTCTAAACTGAAACCCTCTAAGCTTAAATATTCCACTTATGACAAGGAACTCTTAGCAGTTGTCCAAGCATTGAAACAATGGAAGCATTATTTAATGGGTTCAGAATTCATGATAAAGACTGACCAGCAAAGCATTAGACATCTACTTAGCCAACCCCAAATTTCTGACCGCCATATCAAATGGGCTTCATTCATTCAAAGTTTCCATCCTATCATTCAATACCAACCTGGAAAAGAAAATGTAGTTGCTGATGCATTGAGTAGAAGACCTGCAATTCATAACATTTCTATCATATCTTTTGATTCTTTAATTGCTATGAAAGACACATATCACCAGGATATTACTTTTCATTCTGATTGGCAAAAATTAGTTCAAAATAATTTCATTCCTGTTGATTCATTCTCATATAATGATGGATTCATGTTCTTTGAAAAGAGACTGTGTGTTACTATTCCATTCCGATCTTTTATTTTGAATGAAATTCATTGTCCCCCATATCAAGGTCATAGAGGTATCATTTCTACATTACGCATGTTAACTGAAGATTTTTATTGGCCGCATATGAATGCAGATGTATCTAATTTTGTTTCTGAATGTTTGATTTGTCAAAGAATAAAAAGACATCATGGTAAACAGTATGGGTTATTAATGCCTTTATCTATTCCATCTAAACCTTGGGAACATATATCTATGGATTTCATTACTGGCTTACCAAATACTAAATCTAACCATGACATGATTTGGACAATTGTAGATAGATTTAGTAAGCAAGCATATTTCATTGCATGTAAGAAAACTTTAACAGCATCACAAGCAGCACAGTTATTTTTGAAAACTGTTTTTACTAACCATGGATTGCCGAAAGTGATTATTTCAGATAGAGATTCTAGATTTTGTAATAATTTCTGCATTACACTGTTTGCAAATCTAGGCACAAAGATTGATTTTTCATCTGCATTTCATCCAGAAACAAATGGACAAACAGAAGCCACAAATAGCACCATTCTAGATCTTTTACGTGCATACACTATCTCTAAACCTCAGACATGGGATACTCATTTACATCTATTACAGTTTGCATATAACAATACACCGCACACATCTACAAAGAAAGCACCTTTTGAAGTTATTTATGGATATAGATTATCTACACCTGTTGCATCTTTGTCTAATAGAATACAAAGTGCCGATGATATTGCTGTTATGCATAATACTATTTTTGATGAGGTAAAGGATATGATTGCTAAAGCCCAACAATCATATACCAAACAAGCCAACAAGAAAAGACAAGCCATGAATTTCAAAATTGATGATTATGTTTGGCTTAGAATAGAAAAGCGTAGACTGCAAAGTGTAGATAGACATCCAGTTGTCAAACTAGCTCCTAGATTCTACGGACCATTTAGAATCATTCATAAGATTAATGACAATGCATTCAAGTTAGAACTGCCATCCCATTGGAAAATTCATAATACATTTCATATTAGTTTATTGAGACCATTTAGACGATAATTACCTATCCACCCTGTCTATGAAAACCCACCTTTACTAGAAGAAGAGACTGAAATACTTGAACCAGAAGCCATCATAGACACTGATTACATGACCACTAGAACTGGCCGAAGGTACTCTAGATATCTCGTGAAATTTAAGAACCATCCTGTAGAAGAAGCACAATGGATGCACGCTAGAGACCTAAATGCTTTCCCCACTCTGTTAGCTCCACATTGAGCTAATAGCAATTGAGGTCAATTGCTATCCCACCCCGGGGGTATGATGCCAGGAGGCATATTCCACGGTGGATTCCGTGAGGTTTTACGGTGGATTCCGTAAACTTAGATGATCGGGGCTCATACGCAAAGAGGATTCTTTGTGCGAGAAGTTGATGGGGACGCCTGTCCTTTTCGGGCGTTTCATTAATTTAGTGTGTACATGGGTGATTCCATAGCGGGTGATTCCGCAAAATGCATATTAAATTAATAAACGTTTATGAGTTTAGAGTGCGCACTCGTAATAAATTAAGGTTAGGATTTATTTCTAACCAGTTGATTTATTTATGTAGCTGAAGACTGCTAGGTATTCACTTTTGTCGGTTCAATTGTGTTATTTTACTAACGATTGTGAATGCTTCAGTTGATGTGTAGAGATAGCAGCAGTGGCGGAGGAAAGCATTGGAGTCTAGCGGGTTTTCGACCTTTGGACTATATTTTGATAGGCGCCACGCCTATATTTTGTTATGTCTATAGAGACATCGATTATTTATTATTATTTTGTATGCGCTTATGCGCCTGGATATGTTATTTCTATTTGGACATTGAGATTGGGCGTGCCAGACTCTATGGGCACCGTCCATTAGCTTTATTTTCCTATTTTTGGTAGAAAGCAAACTCAAAAGCTAAAAGCTTGTCATATTTTTGTAATTGGGCTATTTTTGAGCATAAAGATTGGAAATATACATTAAATACATGCTTTGTGAAGCGCTCACACAAGGCATGGGGGAGATTGAACCCAATTTGTCTCTTGTCTCATGTCGTGCTTGCTTTTACATGGGTTTTTGTGCTAAAAAGTAGAGTACTTTGTTCTTGGGGACCTTTCGGGATTCACCACGTGAGCTATCTGCGTCCGATCTACGCACCATATCAATTGTTTGATTTGCTTCCGCATTCAGTGGCAAGATTGTAAGGGACTAGACACTGCCCTTGTTTTAACAAGTGGTAAGACCTTCCCAATGGCCACAACATATGCTAATGTCCATCCTCAAATTCAAAAATTTAATGGAAAATATTTCCATCCTTGGCAAGTTTTGATCAAATACAAAATGATGGAAAGAGGATATTGGCCCTTCATAAAAGGAACCAAAGTAATTGACCCATCCAATCCCCTTGATGTAGAAGATGATGAACCAGCTCAAGCCATCATCATGCTTCATTTAGATGAATCCTTAATTCATCATGCTTCATTTAGATGAATCGTTAATTCATCACATTGACCAGCTCTCAACTGCAAAAGAAAAGTGGGATGAGCTTGAAAGGCTCGATGGTGCTACAGGGAAGAACTCCAAGATATTTCTCAAGATTGAGTTTTTTAGCTTGGAATACAAACAAGGAGAAGATCTAAGCAAGTTCATTTCACATATGAAAGGGCTTATGGCACAACTTGCCTCCGTTCAAGCACCTATCCATGGCGAAGATGCCATTGCCATCTTGCTAAAGTCTGTGAAGAAGGTCTTTTCAACCCTTGTGACTACCCTAACTAATATCCCGAACCCAACTCTAGCAAGTACCATTCAATCATGCTTGGATGAAGAGAAGAGAAACCATACTGAAGGGTCTTCAGCATTTACTTCCCATGAGTAAGTGTTAATCCATACAACTTCTACTAAGTGCTCCTTCTGTCACAAAAAGGGGCATATTATGAGCACCTGCTGGAAGAAATATCATGACAAAATGAAGTGCAATAAATGCAAAAAGACCGGGCATATCACCAGTAAAGTGTCCCGATGTTCTGGAAGTACCTAAGGAATTGGAGGTCAACTTTGCCTCCCAATCCACAGGTGACCGACTCTTTTGAGCCTTGTAACACCCTCTACCTATAACCTTTTCTTGTAGCCTGATTTATAAAGGCATCTCATTGAGAATTCAGGGGAGGCATCCTATTATGTTTTTATCCAATGCCACCTGGAATTGAGGGTGGGTGTTGAAAGATATGCATAGGAACTTTCCTTACACTAGAGAGGATAAGGGTAGCTAGGTATAAAAGGGCTGGAAGACAGGGGAAACCCTAACCCTAACTCCTCCAATGGCTATATAAACAGCCTAAAGTACACACTCAAGTTAGAGGAGAGTGTACTAGTTGTACTTTGAGCAACTGACTGAACAAGATCTTGTTCTTGTACTTAAGCTCTCTCTCTCTCCCTCTTGTGCACACTCTCTCAAGCCCTCAACTTTGATTTTCAACAACACACACACATGAAACCCAACCCATGCCTCTACCATGGAGCGACAGTCCCTTTGGCAAGAATGCCCAATATTTTGGAAAGGAAGTTTATCACTTACAATAGATAATGTTGAGATTATATAGGAGGTTTACCACTTACAATAGATAACATTGAGGTTGTATTAATATGTTCAAGCTTAATACAACCTTAATGCCTTTCTTTTTTTTAAAAAAGATAATGTTGAGGTTATATAGTTGAACTTTGTGAGGTTTCAAAACTTGGGAAAATTAAAGAATTTTGCAAAGGATGTTTCCACTAACAATAGGTAACATTGAGGTTACATTAATCAAACTTTGCAAGAATGTCATAAATTACTATAGATTTTAGAATTTTGAGGGTTCTCTATCATTTCTCTTCGGTAAAGACAAAGAAGAAGTGCATGGTGTTAATAAGAAAACAATTTAGTAATCTAGTGCAAAAACTTTCAATGGTCAACCAGATTTTGGTCATAATACATGAAAAAGTATATTTACTATGGCTTACGATGTTGTAAAACCTAGTAACAAAGAATGTCAAGGTTGTGTCACTATAATACAATACCTTCACAACATACCTAGACAATGTCAACGCTTTTCCAATGCATGGAATTTGCCATTATCAAGGACTTCGATAGAGAAAATTTTCCGCATTGTCTTGTCATATCAAAATGAAAGCAACGTCTAGATACTTGCCTCATTTGTTACTAATGATTGTTGTAAATTATTATTGTAACACATGGATAAAGTAACATTGTGCATCCTAGAAAAACACACTTTAGTAGACTCCTTGTTTCTATGTTACTGAGATGAAAAGTTGTAGTTAAGTTTGGGAAATACAAACAAAGGCACCTTAATTTTACAAAATGAGAATTGATGAATATGAGTCTTAAAGAAGAGCTATGATGGGCCCTTGTTTGATAGTCATTGAAAAATGGTTGGAGGGGAGGGAGAACAAATGCAATGACTAAGGGCCCATCAAAATAGAGATGCACATCACATGCATCTAAAAATCAAAATCATGTTCTTATAGAATTTGTGAACTTTTTGAAACAAAAATCGATAGAACTACGAGTTATCTTGAGCATTGCATTTGGGTATGTGCACAAGCTTTGACATTCTCTATAGAAGTAAACTAGAACTAGCTCACCTCGTGCTTCGCAAGGTTGGCATTATTGTGAAGCTCACGAGGCTATGCCTCACTCACTTTGCATTTTATGAGCATGCGCTTTGTGCTTAATAAATGATACACTCCACTCACAACGATATATTTCTTTAAGCTACTTTGTGAGACCATGCCACAAATTCTTGGATACTAAATGTAAATTTTGTTTGATTCATTCATATTTTTATATATTCCTTTTTATCAAACCTTCACTCAAAATCTATCTATTCTATGTATTATTAAGAGCTTTATCTTAGGGAGCTTGAACTAGCTAGAAGGCTTCCAAGCCTATGTGGCACAAGGAGGAGTTTGGTATTCAAGAAATAAAGATAGCTTTTTCTTGAAGGGTGAGTGGGGGGTTATATTTATTTGCTATATATATATATATATATATATATATATGACTTTCCTTTTGAATTAGATATATGGAATGATATGATATTTTAATGGTTAAACATGTGCATGCAACATATACATACTCTAAGAGCATCCACGAATGCACATACAATAATAAAAAAATTTGAATGCATTTTTTTATTGAACATTATGCAATGATATAATAATTTTAATGGTTGATCATGTTCATGCAATATATATGTACTCTAAAAGCACATACAAAGGCACATTGACTTTAAAGAGACATGAACAATATATGCACAACATACACATGCACTCATGCACATACATGTGCAAACACATACACATGCATATGCATATATATACACATGCATCCATATCTGTTGACATGCTCATACACATGTAAATATATATGAGAGACAAAAAATGGAGAAAGAAAAAGAGCAAAGGAGAGAAAATAGATACACACTTAAAAAACAAACTTATAAATATGCACACATATATATCCACACACAAATATATACATATACATATATATGTAATGTATACAAGAATGTGCATACACATATATACACATTTGCACACATGCACTCATATGGGGTAAAGAAAGATGAGATATATTGGGAGAAAAATAAAGGAGAGAAAATAAAAATAATGAGAGGAAGAGAAAGGACACACATTTATGAGCCTAGACAAATAGACATACATCTACATACTCATATACACACAATATATATGTGTGCATGCACATATACATATAAAGCATAGAAAAATAAGAATAGGCAAAAAATATGTATGTGTATGCATGTATATATATCATTCACACATACACACACATATACTAATTAGTTTATATACACAAAATTGTAATTATATATATTATTATATTTAATATATGTAATATTAAATAATAATAATGATGATATATATGATATAATTTTGTATTAAAATAATACTTATTAATATATTAATAAATTATTAATAAAATATGTAAAATATGTATCTATATAATAATTAATAAATAGGTTAATATGTGTTAATATATAATTATAATCTATAATATTAATTGATATAATATTTTTAATAGATATTTTTTATATACGTATCTTTTATGTAGTATTTATAATAATGATAATTGTAATACATATACTATAATTATTAATAATTTCATGTGATTGATTGGGTATTAATAATTAATTAGTAATAAATTAATTAATTTTAAATGAAAGATATATAATTATATTTTAATTAATGTATTATACATGCATATTTATGTACATATGTTATGAATTTAATTACGAGAGAGAGAGAGAGAGAGAGAGAGAGAGAGAGAGAGAGAGAGAGAGAGAGAGAGAGAGAGAGAGAGAGAGAGAGAGAGAGAGAGAGAGAGAGAGAGAGAGAGAGAGAGAGAGAGAGAGAGAGAGAGAGGAGGAGGAGGAGGAGGAGGAGGAGGAGGAGTAATTCTCAATATAGTTTATGTGGGCTTTCAAATTTATGGGATATTATTGGCTGAGTGTGTGAGGAGAATATGCATGCCATGATAGGCTCAATTTGAATAAAAATCACTGAAAAATGTATTTGTCTTTGAGAAACTTTGAGACATGGTCATAAGGTTTCATTGGAGAGATAGTTTAGGCTTGATCTGGTTAATGCTGGCCTTTCGCTTCAATATGTACAATAGTGAGTACTAAGTCCCTATAATATGTTTCATTTTTGTGCATTCAACATTGTATCAATCTAAGTTGCCAAAGCTTTCAAAGTTCAAATTATGTTTCTTATATCAACCTTCCATGAATGTGCTTTCAAACCTCAATGTGAAGCATCATGAGAACATTAGTGCTGCGAAGCACTAGGAGAATCTAGCTATGGAGCACCGAATATTATTTATTGCCATTGTATTACCCCTCATTGTCAATCTCGAGATTGTCAATTGTACTTTGTGCAAAAACTGGCATTGCAAAGCTAGTTATGCCTTGGTAGCTTCACATTTTTTGAACACCACAAATTCTTTCCTTTGTTGGCAAAACAAGAAGTGGTATTTGCCTCACATTCTCTCTCTCTCTCTCTCTCTCTCTCTCTCTCTCTCTCTCTCTCTCTCTCTCTCTCTCTCTCTCTCTCTCTCTCTCTCTCTCTCTCTCTCTCTCTCTCTCTCTCTCTCTCTCTCTTGTAGTACATTCCTTCCTAATGTTTCTTTATCTTTTTGAAATTTGCCCATGATATTCCAACTTAGTGTTTCCAAAACCTCATCCACTAAAGTCAATCTCTACCATAACCCTAAGCATGCTTCTATCACCCCTTCAAAAGTTTGGTGCCTTATCAATGTGTTTGAAATGGAAAGGTGTTATGAGAAAATAATATCCATGTAGAGTATTCAAGTATTCTAAATGTAACTTTATTATATCTTGTGTAAGTCAATCTACAAATAGACACATCTAATCCTATCAAATTACACCATCAACAATGATTGTAGCAATTTGTAATCAATCAACCCCATTGTAATATCAATTTAGCAACTTTAGTCAAGATTTAGTTTCTTTATTCATAGATCTGTGGATGTGTCACAATATGCACCTATAAAGGATCATCCATATACATAGTCCTCTTATAGGTGTTATTCTAGAAAGATGATTATCAAAGGTGGTCCCATCTACCATGAG
The DNA here is from genome assembly GCF_053477565.2 of Lygodium microphyllum. Classification (NCBI taxonomy): domain Eukaryota; kingdom Viridiplantae; phylum Streptophyta; class Polypodiopsida; order Schizaeales; family Lygodiaceae; genus Lygodium; species Lygodium microphyllum. The sequence continues at coordinate 119,447,385 of NC_141152.1, read as the reverse complement.
AATGACTAGTCATTTTCATGTTTGAATAACTAAATCCTATCATTACCTCCTAGCTTCTATAAATGAAAGCATTTTTATAGTGGTAGAGAAGCTATAAAACACAAAGTGACTTCATTTCATGCAAGCAAAAAGAAAAGAAGACCAAATAGACTTCTTGTGTGAAATTCCTCATGAACTCGAAGTTATAAAACACAAAGTGACTTCATTTCATGCAAGCAAAAAGAAAAGAAGACCAAATAGACTTCTTGTGTGAAATTCCTCATGAACTCCTCTCTTGTGTAGTAACTCATCAAAACCACTTACCTTTTGAAAGGTGACAATGTTTATATTGCTCTATTTTAATATTGTCAACATACCCTCTCTCTTGCTTACAAGAGCAAGTGTACAAACAATTAAACTTCATAATTACATGTTTGACTCAATTTCATAAGTCATATATTCAACTTTCAACATCTTCACATTGCTCTCAAAAAAAGAAAACGCACATGCATACATACTCAATTTCATGTTCTTGTCCCATGCAACCTAATATATTCAAGTGATTTAAGGATGCAGCCAACATGTCACCAAAGAATTAATAAATATACATGCCTATATACATGCTTATGAAATCCACTAACATTATCCATTCTAGGTAGAGGATAATAGAAAGGGTATCCTCTTGTTAACTATTGAAGTTCTACACACAATAAAGAAGAGCATATAGTTACCTTGCCATTCCCACAAATTGAAATTCACAACTACATGAAACACATTAAGCATCCGTTGCACAAGTCACAATTTGAAAATGTGCAATCTGAAGAATCCCAAAACCTTATTTTGTCCAACCTTTTCGCTACCTTTTCAAGTTCAAAAGTTTGACCAATCACTCTCCAAAACCAATATAAATAGGGAAAGAATATTAAGGGGCCTATATATGACATAGTAAATTGATTTTATAAGGACATGTAAATGGTGGGTTTGGAACATCGGCTAAGGATTTTCTTTGGAGTATATGTATATATGGGCTTGGAGTGTATGATGTGGATGTGAATAGTAAAGCATTGACTTCATCCCCTAGCCTACGCAACTCATGGTATAACTTCTAGGTTTTAGAGCTTTGATGTAGTAATATCTCTCTCTCTCTCTCTCTCTCCCTCTCCCTCTCTCCCTCTCTCTCTCTCTCCCTCTCTCTCCCTCCCTCCCTCTCTCTCTCTCTCTCTCTCTCTCTCTCTCTCTCTCTCTCTCTCTCTCTCTCTCTCTCTCTCTCTCTCTCTCTCTCTCTCTCTCTCTCTCTCTCTCTCAAGTAGTGACCCTTACATGAACTTAAACTTGGAAATATTTTGAGTGCCAAGTTTGTTGTATTACCATTGAATGAACTATCTATTAAACTTATAAACCATAGATCTCCTGACCAGACTCCTCAACCTACCTAGCAGCTCCAAACATCATTTGAACTTGGAAACCATATCATTCGGACTTGAAAAATGAAAAATGAAAAAAAAACACCCAACTCTATAAACCTAATATCATGGAACCTAAAAATGTAACCAAAGAAAGGATGTTAAATTAGACCCATCCAAATAATCCAAATAAGAAATTATAAAATCCAAAAAAATGCACAAGTGCCACCAAAAAAGGTATCCAAGTCGGCTTGCCAGAGAAGATGTTTTCTTAGATTATCCATAGAAATTAAAATTGCACAAGTAGGAACCCAAAAACGGATCCAAATCTAGTTGCCAAAGAAGTGGCCACCTAAAAAAGGATTCAAGTTACAAGCTCCCAACTTCATGAGCCTACATATGAGCACGATCTTCAATAGCTTCATCCAACCTATAAAATGGATGAACCACATACACTCATAGTTTAACAACCGTTCTTCACCCACATCAAGTTTTAACAAGAATTTCATTGACAAGCATTTGAAGCATTGTAGATATACATTATACATAAACAATCTCTCCACTGATTGGATTGAATGGATGGACTTGCATGTGGAACTTTAGGTGTGGCCGATTGATTCACGACCATCGCGTGTTTGTTGATGGTCTTCCATTCCTCAGTTGGCTCTTTATTGTTTCTTGTAAAAACATTAATAAGATAATCATAAGCTTAGAATGTATAGAATAAACTTATAATTTGGGTGAAATTAGAGCATGACTAATACTATAGAGGTGTCAACTGCCAGGACCCACGGACTGCTTATTCTTTCAAGTGTTTCAAGCCCAGCACTAATGGCTACCTCTCACATAGCCGACGTGCTATCTCTCTCTATGAGTGTAGTGAGCTTACCTCCATGCCCCATTGAGTTGCCTCCTCTCTCGAACACTCCAGTATCTCCATGATCCAAGTGCAAGCTTCAAGCAAGCTCAATCCTCAAGCTCCACGCTCCAAGCTCCATTGCCATGAGAAAGAAGAGAAGAAAAGAAGAGAGGAGAAGATGGAGAGCTTCTTCACTATGGTCCCTCACCCTCACACACTCACTCCCTCACAGTCTCACACTCCCTCTCTCAAGCACAAGCTCAAGCAAGAAAGGAAGAAAAAGAAGAAAAAGAAGAAGAAGAAGAAGAGGAGGAGGAGGAGAGCTACTTTTGGCCACACACAAGAATGAGCTTCTCATTTACCTTTCAACTTTATATACAAAACCCTAAATCCCTTTTGGGTGATCATCCCCTTATCCCCTTTCTTACATGGGTGGCTGTTGTGGCCTAGGCCCTTTTTTGGATTGTCCTCCTATCTTCCTAGCTTCTTTCCTACCCCCCATCTACCTTTACAATTTGCATGGGTGAGAGCTTGGCGCTCTTAAAATAAATCATGATGCGCCTGGCACTCTTTTACAAAAGTATTGACCTGCGCTTTTTCTTGTGCACCTTTCTCCTTGATTTAGGACTTTTTTGCACTTCTTGTGTTTCAATATTTTTCTTGGCGTGCCTTCGTCTTTCGTTTCACTTTTTCCTTAACATTGTCTTCTGCTTTAGATTTTCCACTTTGTTTGTTTGAGGTAGAAGGCATTAGCATGCATCGAAGACGTGGGTGGAAGGGACTGCTGTGGTTTGCCTTGGAGGAGTTTTGGTGGTATTGCAGATGAAGGTCTTTGGGAGCACGTTGTTAGCATGGTTGGTTGGTGATAGGGTTGTTGGAGTTGGGAATTGCCCATGGCTGGCATAGGTGTTGGGTTTTGGGGATTCTGTGTGTGATGATTCTTTGGTGGGCTTGCATGATGATAAAGGAAAAGAGTTGAGAGTTGAGTGTTGATGAAGAGTTGACTATACTTTCGTTGGACTCTTCAATACCTACAATTGAAAACCTCTCACATGGTCTCTCTCCCTAGGGGTTAGTGCTAGTCTTCTTATCGTGTAGAAGATATAGTTTGATTAGTGTGGAAGACAGGTCGAATATTTAAGCAAGCTTAGAGTATTTTCCTGCACTTGAGGACCCAAACTGTATATAGATTGTGGTGCAAATATTATGTGAGTGCATGTGTATACTTAGATAGTACATAGTTAGGAGATTGCTGGTTGGGTTCCTTGTAGAAATGTGTGGATAAAGCGAGGGTTCAATGGGGTGGAAAAGATTATCGATGTTGAGGAGAAGTACACTTGAAGGTTTCTTGAGACATTATTTGTGGTTTTGCCAACACGATGTAGGATAATTAAGCTCATTGATGCCGAGATTAGATTTGATTGGGTAGTGGGGGCCTTCAATGTCAGTGGTGGATCGCCATTGTGAAAGGTGAGAAAGATCGAAGCTTGCTTGGAAGAGCTATGGCGGAGGAGCAAGAGTAAGAAAGAGAGAGAGACCAAATGGGAACTCCAATAGTCACAATGTGTGACCGGGCCTTCCTTTATTCAAAATGTTAGTAAAAGAATAAATAATATAGTGATGGTGACGGGCTCCTACCACCTGCAATGTGCAGTGGTGGGTACTATCAGTGTAGTTTACACGGGCGGCTAGGCAGAGGTGCCTTTATCCCCAACAACCCCCCACTTAAAGGAAAATTTGCTCTAGTGAGGGGTGAAAAGAAAAAGAAAAGATAGTACAGTGCACACATGTACAACAGGATGAAGAAAAACTTCATCTCATCCAATGCCCATCAATCTCCTGAGGAAGGCAAAGTGCCTAGTAGTGAGGCTTTTCGTGAGCAGATCGACAAAATTTTCATTAGTGGAGATCTTGACAAGGTCAATAGACTTTTTCTCCACACGACCCCACATATGAAGTGATACCTGACCTCAATGTGTTTCGTCTATGCATGGAAGATGAGATTCTTGGCTAGGTGAATAGCACTCATAGAATCTGAATGCAGCGTAGGTATAGAATCAATCCCAAGGTCATGAACCAAACGGCCCAACCATATGGCCTCCTTACGAGCCTCAATTGGCCCAACCATATGGCCTCCTTGCAAGCCTCAATTGGCTACAACATACTCGGCTTCAGTGGTAGAGAGAGCCATACACTTCTGAACCTTGGACATTCAAGAGAGAGCACCTTCAGCATAAGTGAATACATAGCGAGAAGCGGACTTCCTACTATCTGCATGTCCTGCATAATTGGAGTATGTGTACCCCACAACTCTAGTATCTTGGCTTCCATATCAAATACACATACATGCTATGTCTTTTAGGTATCTCATGATACCCTTCATGGCATCCCAATGTTTCTTGCCAGGTGTAGCCATATAGTATGCCACAACACCAATGGCAAAGGAAATATTTGGACGAGTGGCTATTATGGCATACATCAAAATGCCTACAACTGATGCATAAGGGATCTTGGCCATCTTGGCCCTTTGCTCATCTGTTTATGAACAATCGGCTTGTGAAACCTTCACATAAGAAGGTAATGGAAAGTCAATAGGCTTCACGTCCTGCATGCGGAAACACTCAAGGACTTTATGAATGTACTCCCTCTGGGACATGTAGAGTAGTCCCTGATGCTCGTCTACTTAATGCACATACCAAGAATGTGAGAGGCCTGTCCCAAATCCTTCATCTCAAAGCTCTTCTTCAGCTGAGATTTAAGAGCATCCAGCTCATCATGAGCTTTCCTTGCTATCAACATATTATCCACATAAATTACCAAAATAAGCAATGAGCCATCACGGGATTTCTTCATGTAAAGACACAGATCTATAGCACTCCTGCTGTAGCCCTGTGACTGCATAAAGGCATCAAACTTATAATATCACTCCCTAGGTGCCCAGTTCAAGACATAAAGACTTTTCTTTAACTTACACACTAGGTGCTTCCTGCCAGGTTCTGCAAAGCCCTTAGCTACTCCATGTAAATCTCATCATGCAAATCCCCATGCAAGAATGCAATCTTGATATCCATCTGATACATGTCAAAGTGAAGCTGCCCAACTAAGGCCAAAACCAAGGTAGGGTGGTCATCTTAACCAAAGGAGGAAAGACTTCATCAGAGTCAACTCCATGCTCCTGTTTAAAACCCTTATCAATAAGTCTTGCCTTATAAGCCGGCTTCGGGTGTCTAGGGGTACTTTTCAGTTTGTACACCCATTTGCATGGCAGATTCTTCTTGCCATTAGGCAAGGAAACCAAATCCCAAGTCATATTCTTATGTAGGGAGTCCATCTCAGATTGCATAGCCCTCTTCTAGGAGTGACTGCCACCCGTGCACATAGCCTCATCATAGGTGAGAGGCTCTCCTGCATCTGTAACCAAGACATAATGCATCGAGGCCTCAAATTGATCAGGTGGATGTCTAGCTCTAGTAGATCATCTCATTGCAAGCTCTGCTACATGTCTAGCATCCTGTCCAATACCTTGGCCATGTGTACCAACTGTTGCTACAGGCTGACCATCTAGCTGTGCAGGTTATACTAGAGCACGTGGCGCCTCCTGGAATATAACCTTGCGTATCCCGACCACCTTCTCAGGGTGCCTATGCATATTGTCTTCATGGAAGACTACATCATGGCTGCGGATGACTTTCCACGCTTATGGATCTTAGAAGCAATAACCCATTTCACATGCATCTCCATAGCCAAGAAAAATGCATTTGACACTCTTAGGATCCAGCTTACTACGCTTGTCCTTTGGAAACATGGCAAAATGCCTCACATCCAAAGACACGTAGATACGCATAAGATGGAGGTTTCCCAATCCATATCTCCTCTACAACCTGGAAATCCGAACCATTGGAAGGTGATCTATTTATGATATGAATAGTTGTATTGACTGCCTCAGTCCAAAAGCTTTGTGGTAGGCCTGCATGGCTAAGCATACTACGTACACACTCATGGATGGTTCTATTCATCTGCTCAGCCAAACCATTCTCTCGTCACATAGCTACTCAAAGGCATGTGACACATATTCTCTCCCATTGTGAGTCCTAAGGCATTTCAACCTATGTCTCATCTAGTTCTCAACCAATGCAAGCAATCTCTGAAACAAAGCCAAGACATGTGACTTAAGCTTAATGGGATAAGCCCAGACTTTACGTGACAAATCATCAATAAATGTCAGAAAATACTTTGCACCACCCATAGACTAACAAGGCATGAGTCCACAGACATTCAAATGAACTAATGCCAAGGGCTTACCCATGCGTGTTCGATCAGACTTCTTATGCATATTCCTAGTCTGTCTGCCATATGAATCAAAACATAAATAGTCAAGGGGCAGTAAGTACTACAAAAAACCAGAAAGCATTTTCGATCCCTTCAAAGACATATGGCCCAAATGGGCATGCCAAAGAGATATGTGTGGGATGGAACTGACTGAAAAAACATGGTCAACAAAGGACCCATCAACTACAAGAGGATAGAGGCTGCCTGCCTTGGCACCTCTAGCAAGCACAAGTTTTCCAACGGGTGATATTCCAGGCAGAATCCCCAAATGAAACATGAAATCCAGCATCATCAAGCTCCCCTGCAGACATAATATTGCATGTAAGCACATATACATGACGTACATCTAGTAATAGAAAAGTATTGCCAGTACAAAATATTGCAACCATACATCCCCAATGCCAACAATAGCAAGTGACTTGTCATTACCCAAGCGAACTGAACCAGAGATAGTGCGATAGGAATGGAACCACTCACGGCATGGTGTAAAATGAAATGAAGCACTGGAATCCAAAAGCCATCAATGTACATATAGAGAGTGAACCTCAGTCAATGGCATAACATCACAAGAACTAGCTACAAGTATGTGCTCCCCATCGTAGTCATCAGTCTCTGCATGACATGTATCTCCTCAATCTTCACACTGGATTTCGCATGCATAACGCTATGATCAGAGGACTTTTCTTGTACTTTGTCTTTCCCCTTTTCTTTGTGCTTCTCATTGCGCAACTCATGACATTGTGGGCGTATGTGACCCTTCTTGCTGCAATGATGACATGTCACATTAGCATTTCTTTCACAAGACTTGCTGCGCAACTTACCACATGACTTAGACCTAGACTTCTGCGAGTCTCTGCCATAACCATTCCCATGGTCATTCTTGCCATTACCATCTCTGCCTCTAACAGCCAAAGAATGCGACACACGAGAGGCATCCAAGTTCTTATGGTTGATCTCTTCTTGTAGAAGAGCACTCTCTACATTAGGCAAGTTCAAAATAGTAGCAGGAGCACACAAGGCAGTGCAGAATACATCCCATAACTCACTCAAAGTCCTAAGCAAAAAAAATGGAGTAACCTCATCATTGAAGGTAATGCCTTGTAAAGTCAAGTTATTGAGAATAGCATGGAACTGGCTCAAATGAGCAAACATCGTCATATTCTCCTTCATGCACAGGTCCATAAGTTACTTTAGCCAATGCATCCGACTTGCTGAACTTTTCTTGTCATAGAGGTTCTTAATTTTATCCCAAAGTTGTGAAGCACTCTGTGTGTCCTCAACTACATTGTAATGCATCTCATCAAGCTCATCCCATTCGTCTCATCAGTCATAGTTTCAGGTTGCTCATCATGAATTCTTAGTGGCTTTATCTGCGATTTCTGCACGAATTACCTACTAAACTTGGCTCTTCCAATAGGCATAATTCATACCATCAAGCTTAGTGATGTTGAAGATAGCAATGTCAATGGAAGAAGAAGCCATACTACAGTCCAAAATGGCGCAGACAGTTCAAAACTGCTTGCTATTTTCTACTGTACTAAACAACCAAAATATCACTAAAACTAAGGTGAAATGACCATGAACTGATAGTAGCTAATGATGATGCCACTAAGTACCATCAAAAGTACATAAAAGCAAGATGATTCAACATGAAAATTCCACGTAGACCATGCATAACTGCTTGATGTAATAAATTACATCCAGGTACAATGAGAGAAAACTATAAGCAAAATGAATGCACCAAGTCAACCATTGACTGTCAAAGCATAACTGGCATCAAGCAAGCATAAATCAGCAAGTGAGAGTCATACGGACATCAAGAAAACACCCAAGGGCATGTCAAAAGAATCTGTCACTAAGCTGACACACCCCTTGTGTAATAGGGCAAAGCATACACAACACTGGCAAGACCTGACACAAAGAGATGTCTGCTCAGAGAGAGTGCAATGCCCAAATCAGTCCAAGTACATCTGTGAGGACCACGACATATCAAACCATGCAACATCCAAGTGAAGATCCTAGTCTCAAGTATTCGAATGCTCAAGTAGCATAAACCACTTGCTCAATGTCTGTCAAGCATTTCAAGATGCTCCCATTGGCACAAAAGTTGGAAATATCAAGCAAAGAAGCTCAAGAAGGGCATATGATAGCACCAGTGCCAGAAGATCCAAGATCAAGCATCAATAAGACCTCATGAGCATATATGCCGTGTAGCATCCATACATATCATCCATAGACATCAAGTACATCCAAATTGTAACTCTGGCAAGCTGAGAAATAGCCAAAGTAAGCTTCAGGAAATCAAATGTCAAGCCAAAGCAACGCTTAGTAGCATCCAACTCCAAACAATGTAGCATGCATGTAGTAATGGCATAGGCCAAGCATGTCAAGATCGGTCAGACATCAGCAAAGTACATGCCATAAGTATAGTAGAGATGAAGATCCAGATTCTATGCGAAGCAAGCTCAAGCTCAACCAATGATTCGAGAGCAAATCTAAGCTCTATGTCAATCCCCGAGAGTCACTACATCAATGTATACATCCAAGACATAGCCCGAATCTAACAGGCATATCCAAATATAATCAAAAAAGCTTCAGCCTTGAATATTCCAGTAGTAAATAAATGCCCAAAATTGAGCAAACAATGGCTCAATCCAAGCTCAAAACCATAGACAAACCATAAACCATAAACAAACCATAGGCATACTTTCCCATATGTATAGGTACCAACCGAGCATAATCGAGCATCAAATGACTATGTAGCATGAACATAAAGTGTAATGACAGAGGGCTACCCTGTGGATTGTCTAAAATAGTCAATGACTGAGTAAATTTAGCCCCAAAATCATCTCACATCATAGGCATACATTCCCCTAGCATTCGTGGAGCATTCGAGACAACCGAGCAACCAATGTCAATGCCAACCAAGCATAACATAAAGTGCTGATGTACCACTATTTATGACTGCCTATGGACTATGGAAAACAATCCTAGACTAAGGTAAATTAGTACATAAATCAATGCCAATGATAACCACCAATGTTGAAGGGGGTGTTCTCAATTGCCAAATGAAGTGTTTTCAAGCTACCAACAAGGGCCAAGGCAGGGCTGAAGTAAAAAACAAATTTTTTTCACGTCTTCAAGAAGCTGGCCCAAACTAATCCAGGGCCTATGGAAGGGCTGGGAAAGGTCAAGGCAAGGTTGGGGGAGTAGTCAAGGACCCCCAAGAGCTCCCTCTTGAAGGACAAAGTCATCGGTAGAGAGTAGGCATCACAAGAAGCAAGAGGACATGGCTACCCTACTTCACAAAACCTGTGGACTGAAGTAAAATAACAAAAGAGAGATCCAATACCTCTGAAGGAATGCTTTGAGGGTGCCCAAATGGGTGGGGGGTAGGTGCTTGGGAAGCAGAGAAGTGACAGGATCTCGGGAGAGTCAGCTATGGCTATCGAGAAGAAGACCCAATGAGTGTAGGTAATTGATAGGAAGCTAAAGGAGTGACAAACCAAGTTGGAATGCTCGAGCAACCATGCTTTGATACTAGTTGAAAGGTGAGAAGAATTGAAGCTTGCTTGGAAGAGCTGTGATGGGGGAGCAAGAGCAAGAAAGAGAGAGAGACCTAATGGGAACTCCAACAGTCACAATGTATGACCGGGCCTTCCTTTATTCAAACTGTCAGTAAAAGAATAAATAATAAAGTGATGGTGAGGGGTGCCTACCACCTGCACTGTGCAGTGGTGGGTACTGTCAGTGTAGTAATACATGGGCAGCTAGGCAAAGGCACCTTTACCCCCCAACACATTGTTGAGTCTACTTGAAAAAAGAAAAAGGAAGTGCACTACCTGGGCGTGTGTCTACCTCACTGTGCAATGTTGCATGGTTTTCGTGCTAGTTAAACTGGGAGTTGAGAACCTCAAGGAAGCTTGTGGTGTTATCCCACACTTGAGGACCCATTTTGTGTACAGGGGTGGTGCGGTGTCACTTAGAGAGACATATCTAATTGTAGGTGAGCATAAACTCCCCATGTGTGTCCTGCCCTTGATGTGCCCTAAGTGCGAAGTGGGGGGACAAGAAGGGCTAGGGGGTTAGTCATTTCCTTTTTCTTTAAGTGGGTCTTTGTTTATTTTCTCATTTCTTTTTCTTTCTCTTTTTTCTTTTTTTGATTTGGAGATGCATTGGGAGGGGGCACACTAGACATCATCGTGATGCTCTACAATAGTTACATTTTGAGGAGGCCTAAGAGATTTGACAACGAATGCATGGCTTGGCATGGAGCCCTTTTCTCTTTTGACTCTGCTTGTTGTGGCCAAGGAGGGGGCTTGGTTTTTGCAATCGTTCTTTCTTTTGTTGATTTGATTTAGAGTTACGCCCTTCTTCGTGGACCAACTCCAGTGGCTCCTGTTGAGGTGGCTACATTTGCTGTTTTGGCTCCCCAAACCCCTAGCAAGGAGAGTTCCCGTGAGGTCCAGCTAGTGGAGATTAGGGGAGCACATTGCTCCTCTACTCCTAAGCTAGTGTTAGGCTGAGGCGTCATGGCATGGAGTCCATGTTGCAACGATGTGCTAGCTTGTATGCTAAATATTTGATTCAATCTTCATTAGAGTAATCTCCTCCTCCCTTTTGCCTTAGTCATTCTTCCTCCTCTTCTAGTGTTTGCTTGCGCTCTTCTCCTAATCTCTTCAATTCCTCCTCCACCATTTGCAGCTCTCTATTTTCTTTGGAGGTGGATTGAGTTCTTCTTATGGGTATTTTGAGAGTGTGATCTTTCCTTTCTGCTTGAACTCGAGGGGGTCACTCATGAATATATGTATATATAACGTGAGTTCAAAATAAGGGGTTTTTATAATACCATTTTTATACATTTTTTACATACATAAGGGTGTCATATAAAGGGGTTACTTACAGATTGAATAGAAAAGGGTTGTGTTTTATTCAAGAAAAATTCATAGATTAGGATATTTATAAATAAGCCATGTACGCACGTTATATAGAGAATATATATATAGTGAACCCCCTGAGCGCTTGAATTGATAAATTTTTAGCCTTGTTGCTTACGGATTGTCTTCTCGCTCTCTTGCTATTGAGATGGTTGGTCATTCTCATTTTTATTAGTAACTCTCTCCATGTAGTCCTATTGTTCCTTGTGGACTTTGTCTCCCTCTTATTTCTAGATTGGTGATGGCTCATCCCTCCTTGGGCATTTCTCAGTCCTGCTCTACTGGTTTAACCTAGGGCCTTCTCCACCATCGCAAGGTGCTCAACTCCACCTCTACTTGAGCAAAGCTTCTTCTCAGTCCTACTCTGCTGGCTTAACCTAGGGCCTTCTCCACCATCGCAAGGTGCTCAACTCCACCTCTACTTGAGATGAGCTTCTTCTCCTCTTCTTGCCGTCACCATGCCTGCCATAGTCTACATCGAAGCTCCTTCGAAATTCTACACACTTGCTGTAATCGATAGCTTGCATGACCTTCTCTACATACTTATGTAGACTGCACTGGTCCAAGAGTTGTTTTACGACAAGCTCCTCCATGAGGGATTCCGTCATGGCTCTTTGTTCTTAGTATTTATGTCAGTTTCTCCATAATGGTTCTTTGTGTGGTTGGTGGTCTTGTGGTGTGACTTGGACATTGAAGGCTTTAATACAAAGTCCTGTGTTGTCCTAAATTCACTAGGCAACTTGTGAGGGTACATGCAATGTTGAGATATCGAGCTCCACTCGTGATATGCCAGGATGACCGTTGTGCATTTATGTCACTGACTTGTTAGCTACAGATGCGGTTGGTATACCGCCCATGAATAATAGCTGGATGACAGCTATCCTTATGTACTCTAGTTCGTGGCTCAGTTAGTATGCCACCTTAGTTAGTTGAGTTTGGTTTGAGACCCACATATAGGGTTCTTCTATTTCTTTGTACTAGAGTTCTTTTGGCTTACACAACTAAGAAGAGGAAAACTGTTTTTAGCCTCCACATTTGTATGTATTCCCCCATTGTGTAAGTGAAAAAGCTACAAGTCAGACTCCTTCCTTCTCTCCCACTATCGTTACATGGTATCAGAGCCTGGTTCGTGGTAAGGAGCTCAAGAAAGCAAACCAAGTTTGTGGTGTCCTGGTAAGAGGACCAGTGTTGCTTTCATTTTTTGAGTTTGGGAGCAAGTCTCTGCAGTAGCATAGCCAAAAAGTGCAAGAGTGCATTGTCTCAGATTGAGACACCCTTCGCGGTGTAGCAAGAGGGCAGTATATGCTATGGAAAGGGCTTAGCCCTTGGTTACCCTATTTTTTTTATTCAAGGCCATTTCGGGGCCCGTTTTGGAGGCAGAAGTTTTCGCACGCACTTAGGAAAAGGCCCTGTTTTTTGCTGTGCGACCACAGTTCTACAGGTCGGTGAAAAGTTGCCGTAGAAATTGCATCGTATGCTTATGCGCAGAGACATTGGGAGTTACAAAATCATCTAGTTTCCTATTGATGCAAAATCGTCACTAGGAAGTGACTGTGTGGTCAAATACCACTTTCGTCAATTTTGCAGATTTGCCCTTGTGAGGCTGAAGCTGTGTTTTTTGCAGTGATAGAATATTTTGCAGTGTTCTGTAATGGTGTATGATTCTCTTTCATAGATTGTCACTGAAAAGCTTGACAAGAACAATTTCCAAGCATGGAAGTTTAGAATGACGAATTTCCTTATGGGAAAAGGATATTGGGAATTCGTTACAAGAAGTGAAGAAGAACTAGTTCTTCCTGATGTTCCCAATCAACAGCAAATGCAAGCATTTAAAGGATGGCATGAGAGAGCCAGAAAAGTTATGTACTGGCTGTCTATCAGTATTTCAGACTCTATGATTGTGCATATTCAGGATGCAAGTACACCAAAGGAGGCATGGGATACTTTGTCAAAAATGTATAGCACAAATATGCAAGCCAGGAAAATGCAGCTCAAGCAAGAGTTGCACAATATGCAAAGAGAAAGTATGAGCATCAATGACTACCACATGAAGGTGAAGAAGATTGTAAATGCACTTGCTTCCATTGGGTCACTAGTGGAAGATGATGATTTAGTTTCTGTGACCTTGAATGGTCTAGGAAAGGATTATGTACAATTTCGGACATCCATTTCCATCCGTGAAAGATTTCCTGATTTTGAGGAGTTGATTGCTCTTCTAATTTTTGAGGAGGAGAGAAATGGTGGTGCATCTTCTTCAGGAGGAACTTCAAAATATAAGCTCATAAAAGCCTGACTGAAGCTTTGAAAATTAAACATAATAAACCACCCCATATAATCCCCAAGCGAATGGATAAGTAGAGAGTACCAACAAGCAGCTTCTTGTAGGGATTTTATCCAAAACTATATTTGAGGGTAAGAATGACTAGGATAAGAAACTTCTTGTGGTTGTCTGGGCTTATAATACTGCATTTAAGAGAGTAATGGGCCACACCCTATTTAACTTGGTATATGGGAAAGAGTGTGTCTTGCCCTTGGAAATTGAGTTACCCACTGTGAGGTTTGCGTTGAACCATTCTTTGGATAAAGAGGAAGCATTGTAAGAAAGGTTGACCTCCCTAGCACATCTTGATGAGATCCAATTGTAGGCATTGTTACATCAAGAGGTAGGAAAGAAGATGATGAAAGTGCTTCATGACCTTCTTGCTAAAAGATATAAATTTATGAGGGGTTAATTGGTTCTATATTACAATGCACATCATGAGTTATTTCCTGGCAAGTTAGAATCCAAACGGGATGGCCCTTAGAAGCTGTCTTCTACTCAAATGCTGGAAGAGGTAGAGGCAGAGGTAGAGGAGGCCGATCTGGAGGCCGTGGTAGAAATCAGAATATGCAGCAAACTCAAGAAAACCAGTTCTATGAAGGAGGACATGGTAACTCTAGAGGCAAGGGGAGCCAAAGATGTCGTGGTGGATGGCAAAGAGGCCAAAATGCAAACAGCAATGTTGAATGCTACTACTGTGGTAAAATGGGTCATATGGCTAAAGACTGCTATAAAAAGCAGAATGACATCATGAATGGAAAATTGCAACAAGGGAATTATGCATCTTCTAGTAGACAGGGTGATGACAGAAATGAGCATTTTTTTATGGTGCAGCACATGACCAATTCTGTGACAAGTGCAGAAGAAAGCAACGATGTGGTATGTTGACTCAGGTGCGTCAAACCACATGACAAGTCATGCAGAATGGATGCAGAATGCAAGGAAAATGGAAAAACCAGGATTTGTGGAGACTGGTAATGATACTGCACATCCTATTGTGCAAATTGGAAATTTTCCTTTGTCTATGCAGGATGGGAAAAAGAAATACCTGTCAGATGTATTTCATGTCTCGAATATCACCAAGAACCTGGTTTCTGTTGGTCAAATGGTTGAGTTGGGCTTGCAGATCAGATTTAATCCTCATGGATGCTTTGTTGAGGATATGAAAAATAAAGGTTGCTTGATAGAAAAAGGAAAGAAGAAGGGCAGAATGTTTATGTTGGATGCAGACATGCCTGAATTGAGTGCAGCAATGTTTGCACATGGGACCGGTGTAGTTGCAGATATTGATATCTGGCATAAACGCATTGGTCATGTTAATGTACAGCGACTTAAAAATCAATGCAGGCCCAAAATATTGTTGCAGGATTGTCTAAATTCAAGGTTGCAGAAATGCATAAGGTATGTGAAGCCTGTCAATTTAGAAAACAGGCAAGGAAACCATTTCCTAGACATGTTCAAGAGAGTAAGAAGCCATTGGAATTAATCCACTCTGATGTGTGGACTACTAAAGCTGCATCTATTGGAGGCTGTCATTATTTTGTCACTTTTATTCATGACTATAGCAGAAAAGTTTGGGTGTATTTTATGAAAAAGAAAAGTAAAGTGTTTGGGCATTTCAAAACTCTTAAAGCTATGGTTGAAAAAGAAACATGCCTGCAAATAAAATGCCTAAGATCAGATGGAGGGGGAGAGTACCTCTCAAATGAGTTTGCAAGGTTCTTGCAGGAGCATGGCATAAAGCAGCAATATTCATGCAGTCATACCCCACAGCAAAATGGAATTGCAGAAAGGAAAAATAGGCATATTGGAGAGGTATCTCGTGCCATGCTCAACGAAAAAGACCTGCTAGATTTTTACTGGGCTGAAATAGTTGCTACAGCAGACTACATAATGAACAGGACTCCCACTGCAGTAATACATGGCATGACTCTAGAGGAGAGGTATACTGGTAGGAAACCAAATATTTCTCACTTGAAAATTTTTTGTTGCATTTTCTATGTTCATGTGCCAGATGAGTTGAGATCCAAGTTGGATCCAAAAGCTAAGAAGTGCATCTTTATTGGTTACTCTCTGCAGCACAACAGAAAGGATATAAATGATATAACCCTTCTACTCGTATGTTTACAGTGAGCAGAGATGTTGTTTTTGATGAGATGAGTAACTGGTATAAACGAGTAAATGTGATTGATGATGTAGATGCACAAAATGGTAATGCTGCACAGAATTCACAGCAGCAGTCACAAAATATTAGTGGACCTGGAGTGTCCTCTAGTAGTGGTTCACATTCTTCGCCATGGACAAGTAGATTGAGATTAGGAGAATCTCCTCAAAGCAATGCAGATAGTGGTATGCAGGTATCACGAAAATAAAAAGAGAAGGTAGATCAGTCCATGTTTGATGTGAATGCAGGTCACTCTTATGTGGATGGTGAATCCAGTGACTCAGAACAAAGCATTGATGATGAGTTGGATATTCCTTCTGTTGTTACACCTGGAGTAAGGAAGACCAGGGATGTTTTGAGAGCACCTGGAAGTGAGCCTACTTTACACAGGTCTACCAGAGCTAGGTATCCTGTGGATAGGCTAAAATATGATGGATTTACAGCCATTCACTATGCCTATATGGTCAAAGTGATACAGGAACCAGAACCCACTTCTTTTGAGCAAGCCATAGGAAAAGAAAAATGGGAGAAAGCCATGGATGAAGAGATGGATGCCTTGGAAGCAAATGCTACATGGGAATTGGTACCTTTGCCTAAAGATAAGGATGCAATTGGTTGTAAGTGGGTTTATAAGGTGAAGCATAATGCAGATGGTTCTGTGAACAGATACAAGGCAAGATTAGTAGTCAAGGGGTATGCACAAACATATGGCATTGATTATGAAGAAACATTCAGTCTGATTGCAAGGATGGCAACCGTAAGAGCAGTCATTGCTATGGCTGCATCAAAGGGATGGTCTTTACATCAGATGGATGTAAAGAATGCCTTCTTGCATGGTGATTTGCAAGAAGAGGTCTATATGGAGAAGCCACCAGGTTATGTGCATGCTGTTCATCCTGAGTTTGTTTGCAGGTTGAAGAAAGCCTTGTATGGCTTGAAGCAAGCACCTAGAGTATGGTCTGATAAGATAGGACAGTATCTTGTCACTATTGGCTTTCAAATTTTCAAGCCAGATTTCTCACTTTATGTGAGAAAAACAGAGAAAGGTATTATGCTGCTTGTCATTCATGTTGATGATTTGATGATCACAGGTGATAGTGATGAAGATATCCTTCATGTGAAAATGCTATTGAAGCAGAAGTTTGAGATGAAGGATTTGGGAGAGCTGCATTATTTCTTGGGCATTGAGGTGGTTAGATCACCAAGTGGGATACGGTTCTTAGCAGATGCAATATGGATTAGGCATGCTGTCCAAATATGGGATGATAGGCTGTAAGCCTATTTCAGTTCCTTTGGAGCAGAATGTGAAGCTGAGCGTAGATGCAAGTGAGCTTCTAGAAGACCCTACTATGTACAGATGTATAGTAGAAAGTTTGATTTATATGACTATTACCAGGACAGATTTGAGCTATGATGTTGGATTGGTAAGTCAGTTTATGCAGGCTCCAAGGAAACCGCATTTGGATGCGGCTAGACGCAAACTCAGGAATGTGAAGTCCACATTGCAGTATCGACTATTTTATGAGACTGGGATTCATATACAGTTGCATGGATACACTGATGCTGATTGGGCTAGTAGTATTTCTGATAGGCAATCTACCAGTGGATATGTGTTCTCTTTTGGGAGTGCTACAATCACTTAGAGCAGTAAGAAACAGCCTACAATTGCCTTGTCGAGCGCAGAGGCTGAGTACAGGGGTGCAGAAATGGCTACATGTGAGGTAGCTTGGTTGCATAAGCTACTTTATGATATGCATCAGCCTACAGATGGGCCAGTTGTCATTTATTGTGACAACATGAGCAGTATACACTTGGCAAATAACCCAGTTTATCATGCTAGAACAAAGCACATTGAGGTGCATAATCACTATCTGCGGGAGAGGGTTTTACTAGGTCTTATTGATCTAGTTTATGTCAGCACAGAGGATCGGGTAGCTAATATATTCACGAAGGCATTGGGCGCAGAGAAGCTGCACAAGTTTAGAGACCTGCTTGATGTGCAAGAATTGGGATTGAGCTCGAGGGAGAGTGTTGAGATATCGAGCTCCACTCGTGATATTCCAGGGTGACCGTTGTGCATTTATGTCATCGACTTGTTAGCTGCAGATGTGGTTGGTACACCGCCCATGAATAATAGCTGGATGATAGCTATCCTTATGTACTCTAGTTTGTGGCTCAATTAGTATGCCACCTTAGTTAGTTGAGTTTGGTTTGAGACCCACATATAGGGTTCTGCTATTTCTTTGTACTAGAGTTCTTTTGGCTTACACAATTAAGAAGAGGAAAATTGTTTTCAGCCTCCACCTTTGTGTGTATTCCCCCATTGTGTAAGTGAGAAAGCTACAAGTGAGACTCCTTCCTTCTCTCCCACTATCATTACATGCAAGTCATATACTTCAACCATAATGAACAAGTGCAGTTCAAAGAGACATCACTTGTCTGAATCCCATGGTGTTGACTTTGATGCATATCACCTATGCTTGATTATCATTGCTTGTGTGTGTGTTGGCTTTGTTTTTTTTTTTAAATTATCTATACACAGTCACAAAACACATTGTTTATTTATATACACGTTTATAAATCCATGTCACTTCGTGAGGATAAAAACCAATTGTAGAACTCAGTATTGTACTAGGGTGTGGCACACACATCTAGTACTTGTGGTAGCCTACTCAATAACAATAGATATTTTGCAACATCAAGTAGCATGGTACCTTGTTCGAGTCTACTAGCAACATGTAGCTCCTCCTCAATGTGAATTTTATCAATCAAAGAGTTCTCGTGGCTAGCTCCAGCTAAGTCCATACCCGGAATGACAGTTAGTGCTTGAAAGGAAGTTGGCACCACATAGATTGGGTTTCTTTGAGACTGCCATTTAGCCAATGGCTCCTCTAAGACTGTCATAATCTGGGCTCCAAGTTTAGCCATTGTAGCACGGTTTTCAAACCAACATTTTTCAAATTGACTTTGATCCTCTAATTGTCGCTTTAGTTGCTCTGTCTCTAAGAGATTTGGTTGGCAAAGTGCTTCATTGAATGTCATAGTTAAGCGTAGTTTGTCGACCTCCTCATCAAAGATGAGCTACATGTGTTTATGCAGGAGCTTGTCATTATGCTCCTTAAGATATTCTTACTCTTCCTAGGATAGCGGATATGGCAAGTATTCCTCAAGCTGCTCCCTAGGGAATGTGCCCATATCTCTGCAAGGACATAAGCACATGCAAATAATTTGAGTTTAGCCTCCAACTCGATCAAGCACTCTATGACACTTCTATATTCTATGAAGGCTTGCTCGGTTGCTATCTCATGCAAGGTTTTGGGAGTTTCCCTAGGCTTTTGTTAGAATATCAAGCTCCCGTTACTCTTTAGTTAGTCTATCTTTATGTGTGTGACTAACATTAGCTAGATACAACTGTACACATGTGTGACATTCAATAAGCCGGTGTAGTCAGTGACTTAACCACAATTAGTCTTGGTTAGTCATACCTATGTGTGTAAGTCTCTTTCAGTTAGTATGATGGAAGAATGATGAAAGAAGAACAACATTGAGCCGAGGCTTATCTTCTGCTCCACTTTGTCTCTCTCCCTCTCTTCCAACATGGTATTAGAGCCTGAACGTCTGAAGTCTGGAAGCTTGGCAGTGGCCATTTGACATCAAGACATCAGATCTAAAGAAAATGTCATCAAAGGAGACTGTGCCTACAGCCCATTTTTTTTACAGAATCTATATCTTGCTATAGAAATGGTTTTTGGAGAAATGGCCTACAAATTCAAGACCGTTTCGGCATGGTCTACAACTTTGTAGAAGAATTTTTTTTTAAATTCCTCACAGATTTTGAGATATTCAGCACAGACCTATGCAGACTAGCTGTTTATTGTAATAAATAGCAGGTGATAGCATCATTGCTTGACTGAGAGCTCATGTGGGAGCTTGAAGAACTGATTATAGATTTGAAATAATAGTGGTCTGCTATATATAGACAACCTACAACATGTATGCACCTCTAACATGAGCTTGGAGCTCTCAAACTTGTTCAAGAGTACCATTGAAGCATAGGTATATGATGGGAAGTCATATGGACTTGTCATGCATTGGAGCTGGGATTTTATGCTGAAAAATATTCAAATCTGGTAAATTTTAATGGCTGAAAACTGTTACTAAATGTAGGCAACAAGCATTGTCTCTTACTGAAGCATTACATGTCATTTTGGAGCTCCTGTCATTTGTATGACAGGAGAACTGACATATGTATGTTGAATGTTTGGAAGACTAAAAAGAGCATTGGATGCAACTGAAGATTAAAATTAGGAGATGAAACAGATGCCTTGACATCTACTTGGCTGGTCATTTACAGTAAATGCAATATATGTCATTGCCTCTCTACACTCCTGAAGAAAATAACATCATTTATCACTCAAGATCTCAAAGGAGTTGATTTCCTGAATGTAAGGTTGCAAGTTTTAGACTGCATATCCTCTTCACTGTAGTAAGAATACATGAGACAGAGATACAATACTTGCAGAGTCTATGTATTAACTAAAGTACCTACAGGTTATCCCACATGCTTATGGATGTTTCTAAGGTTGTAAAGGGATGAAATACCCTATTTCTTTGCTGCAGAATATTATTGCAGAAAACTATCCTGAACTACAAGAAAACTGTTCCTAAACTGCAGGAAACTGTTCTTGATTTACTGCAGGAAACTGTCTTAAATTGCAGAAAACTGTCCTCCTGAACTACAGAAAAACTATTCCTAAACTGCTGGAAACTATCCTAAATTGCAGGAAGCTGTCCTAAATAGCAGGAAACTGGTCCTGAACTGTAGAAAAAGGAGTCAGATACTTATAGGTGGTATACATCATTGAATACCTAAATTGCAACTATGGCAAATGCTCAAGGCACTGACAATATCACTAAAATTGTGGGAGCAAAGCTGAACAACAAAAATTTTGCTTTATGGAAGTTCTGTATGAAGAATTTTTTGGTTAGCACAGGTTTTGGGAAATTATGTTGTTAACCCCAACACGAAGAAAGCAAAAGGAAGTGGAAAAGACGCAGTGCAAAGGCGGAAAAAAAGGTAGCCCGACTGAAGAAAGAAAAGGAGAAAAGGCCAAAAGCGCAAGGGCGACCTTAAAAGTCCAAGGCAAAGGCAAAAGGAGAAAGGCGCATTTTAAAATAAAAAGGCGCACCCTGAAATCTTGTAAAAGAGCGCCGGGCTCTCACCCGTGCAACTTGTAAATGTAGACGGGCGGTGGACAGGAAGCTAGGAAGATAGAAGGACAATGGGAAAAAGGGCCTAGGCTATGGCCGGCCATGTAAAAAGGGAAAAAGGGGATGACCACCCAAAAGGGATTTATGGTTTTGTATATAAAGTTGAAAAGTGAATGAGAAGCTCATTCTTGTGTGTGGCCAAAAGTAGCTCTCCTCTTCTTCTTCTTCTTCTTGTTCTTACTTGCTTGAGCTTGTGCTTGAGAGAGGGAGTGTGAGAGTGTGAGGGAGTGAGTGTGTGAGGGTGAGGGACCGAGGAGGAGAAGCTCTCCATCGTCTCCTCTCTTCTTCTCTTCTCTTCTCTTCTCTTCTCTTCTCTTGCTCGCGGCAATGGAGCTTGGAGCGTGGAGCTTGAGGATGGAGCTTGCTTGAAGCTTGCACTTGGATCGTGGAGCTACCAGAGTGCGCGGGAGAGGAGGTAGCTCGAATGGCATCAAGGTAAGCTCACTACACCCATAGATATGGATGGCGCGTCGGCTATGTGAGAGGTAGCCATTAGTGCTCGGCGTGGAACGCTTGAAACAATAAGCGGTCCGAGGGTCTTGGCGGTTGAGTGAAAGCTCCCACATATGTATAGGTGATGAGGCTGAACCTGAAATGCCTGAAAGGAATCCGACAAATGATCAGAAATGTCTCATAATTTATGGACTGAGAGAGCATGCAAGGTGCTACATTGGTTTTCCTTATGTATATCAGGTGCTATGGTTATACAAATTACTGGATGCAGCTCCCCAAAGGATGCATGGGACATACTCATGAAGAATTATGAAAATGTAACACATGTAAGAAAGATTCAACTGAAGCAACAATTCAATAACATGTCTAGGAATGGCAGAAATATTCAGGCCTACACTACAAAGATCAAAAACATAGCGGATCAGCTTGCCACCATTGGATCTTCAATGTCTGAGGATGATATGATTGTAGTGACATTGAATGGACTTAGCAAAGAGTATAAAGCATTTGATACATCTATGTTTATAAGAGTTGAATGCCCTAATTGCTTTGCTACTGCATGAGGAAGTTAAGCTTGGGATGAATATAGGTTCTACTTGTGAGAAATGCAGGATCTAGAGCATGGCAAAGACGGAAGCTATGGAGGATGGAAGATGAAGATACTACTCATGTTGACATTGACAAAGAGAACAATTGTTACACAAGTGAATTAGGTTTCAAGATTGAGACTTGAACTCATAAACACAATCTTGTGTAGGATTGACAATGACATAGGGACTTGACACAAAGAGACAAGTACTATTACATTATCATCATATGAAAGTGATAGTCAAGTACATCATTATATAGGAATGCTTGGTAGCACATTTCATCACTGTGCCTATGGGATCTGTCTCTCTTCATAGAATGAACTGCATCTTCCTAGCCTAGTTGTTCCATACAAAGGGGCATACATAGGGTGTGATTGGCAGATTCTCAACACCCCTCCTCAATCACAACCTGAAAGTACAAAATGTGTAGAGGCTTTAGTGAGAGCAGTACCTGCAAAGTGTGGGCATACCACAAACATGGCAAAACACCAAAGGCTGTCGCAGAAAAGGCTAAGTGTGGGTACCATAAACATGGTGGACATCCAAAGGCTGTAACAGGGGCCTCACAAAGTGTACATAGGCTGTAGTACAAGGCTACATGAGGAGTTTACAAAGCTTATGAAAGGAACATTAAGGCAGGTACAATGCTTTTAAAACAGAAAATGAGAGACGAGGACCAATAGGCCCTTGTGGTATTTTTCAGCATATGATTTCTCTTTGTCAGCATGGAAAATCTTTTTGTCTTTCATCTTTGGTTCTTCAACTTTGAATGATGTGGTCTTTTGGTCTTCATGGCTGATCTTCTTATTGTCCTTCCTTTGCTCTTTGATCTTATGGTCTTCTTGGTCTGGTTCTTCTTTGACTTTGCTTGCAACTTTAGTCTTCATGTCGATGTTTTTGTCCCCCTCAAGCAAAGACATCTCATTCTTCATGATGGCCAAGGTAACTGGAGTGTCTTCAAAAAATTTAGATGGAATCATTGATTGTACTTTAGTATGAGCAACTCCATGTCTCTCTGCAAGTAGATCACAAAAATCTTCTATGTAGTGTAGATAAGTCATGTTACTTTTCATAAAGTGTATCCACATATAAATCTCCTTGGTTATCATAGATATGACCAAGAATCTGCTTTAAATCTGTGAGTAAGTGGCAACCAAATTGATCTTCAATGTGTCAAAAAACACAAGTGAAGATAGTGTTAAATCAACACTCTTAAGTATCAAGGGATACTAGAGTTGAAGATGGTGATTCTTGATGCCAATCCTTTGCTTGATGAACCCGTTGTTTGAGTCCCCTCCTTGATGTGTGGCACTGACTTTAGGTTAACTTGAGAAACTTGGAACTTGAAGTGAAGTTGAAGCTTTGGAGCTCAAGTCTATGAGAGGTCTTCAAATCTTCAATGGGTCTTTAAGTGCTTCAGAGATCTCCCCTCCTTGATTTGATGAACAAATGTTGTTGGAGACTAATCAAATCAGTGAATCAAAGTGGCAGAGGCTTGGGTTGAGTGCCAGGAGAGAGAAAATGAAGAATTTTTTAGTTTGAAGGATTTTAGCTATGGTGGATTTTAGGGTTTCTGAGACAGGGGCCTGGTTTTTCTAACATTGCAGGAGCTATGCTTGATCATTTTCAAAAATTTTTACATGCCTAGGAAGCTGACTTCATGAGCTATCAAAGCCCTATGATAATCATCAAGATCGTGGACTGTATGAAGCACGCAGGCAGCTCGAACAGATTCAACGCAGTTCAGGACAGCAATGATGAATTTGTGCAATGTCGGGGTCAAGGCGCAACAATGTGATTGATTTTCATGCCAGGATGAAGTG
The DNA here is from genome assembly GCF_053477565.2 of Lygodium microphyllum. Classification (NCBI taxonomy): domain Eukaryota; kingdom Viridiplantae; phylum Streptophyta; class Polypodiopsida; order Schizaeales; family Lygodiaceae; genus Lygodium; species Lygodium microphyllum. Next base: position 119,423,257 of record NC_141152.1, on the reverse strand, counting down.
ACTTGAGTAGAAGAACAACTCCCTAGAAGAAATCAAGAGCTGAAATGGCCTGGTTGAGAAGTTATTGAAGCTCCAAGTGAGGTAGGTCCTGTCTGGCTATGGCAGACACAGAGCAGAGATTGAGAATTTTCACAATGCTGAGCTTCAGATGGTCAAATGTCCTGGATTGATGTGATACAAGGAATCTTTGTGAGTTGGGAAACACTTTTCCAGAAGGAAGCTCCAAGAGATTTGACCTGTGGAGTGAGATATAAGCAGCTCAATCTGACAGGGTGCTGTTGGCTATGGCTGCCATGGAAGCTTCAGTGAGGATAGAGGTAAGAAATGGAACCATGAGCTGGACTTGAGCTGACCTGAGGTTAAGAGGGACTAAGCGAGCAGATAAGGGAGTTATGCCATGCCCGACTGGGCTCTGATACCATGTGAGAAATGCGGGATCTAGAGCATGGCAAAGACGGAAGCTATGGAGGATGGAAGATGAAGATACTACTCATGTTGACATTGACAAAGAGGACAACTGTTACACAAGTGAATTAGGTTTCAAGATTGAGACTTGAACTCATAAACACAATCTTGTGTAGGACTGACAATGACACAGGGACTTGACACAAAGAGACAAGTACTATTGCATTATCATCATATGAAAGTGATAGTCAAGTACATCATTATATAGGAATGCTTGGTAGCACATTTCATCACTGTGCCTATGGGATCTGTCTCTCTTCATAGAATGAACTCCATCTTCCTAGCCTAGTTGTTCCATACAAAGGGGCATACATAGGGTGTGATTGGCAGATTCTCAACACTACTACATCTCAAAGCAGAGATATTGTTCTTTACTCTAGCCAGCGTGGTAGAGGCAGCAGAGGCCGTGGCTCTTTTTGAGGTCAAGGAGACACTCGAAATACTTATGGACATCATTAGAAAAATTCATGGCATGGCACAAATACACAGAGCTAGCGTGGGTCTGGTGGCTTTAGAGGCAGGGAGAGATCACCCCATGGTAGAGGTGGTGGATCTGGTTCGGGGTCGAATGATCAATCAAACATAGATAAGGAATGTTATTACTGTAGCAGATATGGACACATTGCAAAGGATTGTTACAAGAAGTAGAAAGATATAAAGGCAAAGGGTAAACAACATGGGCACTATGCATCTTCTAGCCGTACTCATGACGATCAAGGGGATAGGTTATTTGCCATGCAACATGTGTCTAAGAATGCATCTAGGCAGAATAGAGATGAGAGATGGTACATTGATTCAAGGGCTTCAAATCATATGACACCCCCATGGAGAATGGTTTGATGAGATGGTTGCAGGTTTGCATGGACATGTTTATACTAGGGATGACACCCTGCATACTATTCAGCATAAAGGAGTTGTACCTTTGTTGATGTCTGATGGCAAGAAAAAGAGCCTGCATGATGTATTGCATGTAGCTACAATAACCAAGAATATTTTGTTAGTTGGACAGATGGAAAAACAAAATCTGTAAGGTGAGATTTAATAGAGATGGATGCTTTGTTGAAGAATATGGTAATGGCTGCAAATTGATTGCTAGAGGCCGAAGAGATGGCAGAATGTTTACTCTTGATACATCAATTCCAAAATTGAAAGCAACCATGTTCGCACATGATGGTGGTGCTATACGGGATGTTGAGATATGGCATAAGAGGATTGGCCATGTGAATGTACAAAAGCTAAAATCTATGCAGCAAAAGGAGATTGTGCTTGGACTACCTAAGTTCAAGTATCATGACTTTGGACATGTATGTGATGCATGTTAGTTTGGAAAATAAACACGGTTTCCATTTATGAGGCATGTACGGAATAGCTCACGACCCTTACAATTGGTACATTCAGATGTGTGGGGTCTGTCTCATAATGCTTCATTTGGTGGTGCTCGTTATTATGTATCCTTCATTGATGATTTCAGCAAATACACCTGGCTTTACATACTAAAACATAAGGATGATGTGTTTGATGCATTCAAGGATTTCAAGAAGCATGCTGAAAATGAGTTGAGCTATAAAATTTCATGTCTTAGATCAGATGGAGATGGAGAATATGTCTCAAATTACTTTGATAGGTACCTTGCTAAATATGGGATCAGAAGACAGTTAACTTGCAGCTATACACCGCAGCAAAATGGTGTAGCAAAAATGAAAAATAGGGTATTGATGGAATCCGAAAGAACTATGATGAATGAGAAGAGTTTGTCAAATGGTTATTGGGCTGAAGCAATAGCGACTATTGTCTATGTGCTGAGTAGAACCTCTACAGTAGGGATTCATGATGTAACTCCATATGAGAGATTCTATGGTCATAAGCTTGACATTTCACACTTGAAGGTATTTGGAAGCATTGCATATGTGCATGTTCGTGATGAAAAGAGGAAGAAATTGGATCCTAAAGCTGTCAAGAGTGTGTTTCTTGGTTATGCACAAGATCGAAAAGCTTACAAGTGTTATGTACCATCTACACATGAGACATTGATTAGCAGAGATGTTGTCTTTGATAAGTTGGCATCATGGAATGGTAATACTATTGCAGTGGCTACTGATGGATTAGCCAGCACTAATAATGCCAAAAATACACCTACAATGAGTACATCTACGAGTGGTCCTACAGGTGATGGGTCACCTATAGTAAGTCCTTGGTCAGGATGCTTGCGTAGTCGTACTCCTACATCCACTGACATGGATATGTCAATGAGGGGTAGATTGGATAAAGGAAAAGAAAATATTCTTGAGGATGTGATAGGTCCACTTATAGCAGGCTATGAGTCATCCAATAGTGACAGTTTGGATAGTGAGTTGGGCATTCCGTCTATTATGACACCTCGAGCAAGGCAGAGTCATTATGTATTGTCTCATGAGAGGAAAGCTTGAGCAAGGCAGAGTCATTATGTACCGTCTCATGAGAGGAAAGCTTAGAGTGAGCCACAGTTACGAAGATCTGAGAGAGTCAAAAAACCACTTGACAAGTTTACATACATTGGTTATTCAGCTTGTGGTCACCCAAGTGCACTTAGCTGCCAAGTGACTATCCACTAGGGTAGTTCTTTTTGTTGCTCTATACTACAAACATAGTTTTACTAAGCATGTCTTGGGAGGGTTTCCCAAGCCTTCCTTCCATGAATTGGCATATAATATCTCAATTATCTTCATAGTTAGAGCTAGTTTTAAAAAAATATGCAATCTTTACCATTTTGTTTTCAACATAAATCAATTTTTGGAATGTATACACACATTGTTTATTAAAATAAACTAAGTAATTGGGACATTACATTCTTCCCTCCTTAGAGAAATCGAGATGTCCTCATCTCGAGAGAAACTAGGGGTATTCTTTCATAAGGGTTGCCTCATCAATCCAAGTGGCATCCTCTTCATTATAATCCTTCCATTGTACTAGGTGTTCTCTTAGGATTCGACTTCTTAGAGGTTTCTCCCTTGTATCTAGAATCTTCTCACGTTGCATTTCCAGAACTCCTTGGGCATGCATGACTATTTGTTCTTCATTAAGCACATGATAAGGGTTTAGTACATAAGGCTTCAGTAGGCTTACTTTTGAGATATTTGCAATCACACCCATTGTGGCCTATTTGTATGAGGCAGTTTGGGCTGAAGACATGCATGCTATAGGAATCCCATATACACAGAGAGCAAAAACTGCTACCCATCCAACAACTATAAAGCATTGTACTTGACTACCACATTTTCATATATGATGAATGCAATAGCTTGATGCTTTCTCTTTTCAATTAGTGTCTTATCATTGTCATTCTATACACAAGATTGTGTTTATGAATCCAAGCTTCCATCTATGCTTTCTCTTTTCAATTAGTGTCTTATCATTGTCATTCTATACACAAGTTTGTGTTTATGAATCCAAGCTTCCATCTTGGAACCTAATTCACTTGTGTAATAGTTAAGTCCAATGTCTCTATCATCATGAGTTCATTCTTCTTCTTCCATCCAACATAGCTCCCTACCATGCTCTAGATCCATGCATTTTAACATGGTATCAGAGCCCAGTCGATACCTCTCTAGCCTCTCTTGGTTCCTCTCAACCTCAATCCAGCTCACTGTCAGCCCATGACTTCATTTTCAACTTCATTTGTCATCTTGCACTACTTGGCAACCATAGCGAGTCTACACCCACCTATCTTGGAGCTTCTTGATCTCCTTCTACAAGCTATATTTCCCCATGCTTCCTTCTGGTGAAACTTTTCTCCTGGCACAGCTCCTTGGTACATCATAGTTAGACATTGGTGATCATTCAAGCCAACATTGTGTGATTTCATCATCACTGCCAAAATTGCGCGCCATCACTACAATCCACGATTCAACCTACGAGCTTAGGGCAAAGTAATCTTGCTATATAAGCTTCTTTCTCACCAAAGAGATTATCAAATGGCTTTGTCTACAAGCTGCACAAGCTGAAAAACCAAGTGCTAGGAACCCTAAACTCAAAACCTCCATAGCCACAATATCAAAGCTTCATCTTTCCTTCAGTTTCTCTCTCTTTCCACCTGGAGCAACCCATTACCACTCTTATTTGAGTTCTACTTAGCCAACAAAGATTTGAGCTTTTAATGAGGAATATTTGTAAAACCTTGAAGATTTGAAGCACTCATCTGAAGGACAAGCATCAAGAATAGTGAGATTTCATGCTATCAATGCCTGTGTTTTTTAAACACATTGCAAGTCAACTTGGTTGCTAGTCATCTTTAGTCAGTTAAAGAATTTTTGAAGCCATTCAAGATCAACTCCTTGCTAGCTATTTGGAGCTGGCACCCTGTCATGGGAATGTCAAATAAGAAGACTTTTCTATGGCCACTTCCAATGAAGAGTAACATTACTCTTGTTGCTCATTTCAATTACATAGAACATGTTTTTATTCTACTTGCAGGAGGAAATAGAGCTGCTTACACTCAAGTGCAATCAATGATTCCATTTAAATATTTTGAAGACACTCCAGCTACCTTGGTCATCATGTAAACCTCAAAGATGACACCATTTCTTGAGGGGGGCATGGACATGAAGACTAATGCAATTGTTGCAAGAAAAGTCAATGAAGAAGTAGACTAGGAGGACCTAGAAGAAGAGGATCAAAAGAGCAAAGTGAAGAATAAGTACAAGATCAAAAAGAGCAAGCAAGACTATATCGATAAGAAGACCTGCAATGAATTAAATATCTATGTCAAAAGAAATGCTAAAAATTGCAAGGGCTTGATGGTCCTTGACCCAATTTTTTACTAAATTTTTATGTATTGCCTAGCCCAAAATGATCCAGTCATAAGCTTGTAAACTCCTCATGTAGCCTTGTACTACAGCCTCTGTACACTTTGTGAGGCCCCTATTACAGCCTTTGGATGTCCACCATGTTTGTGGTACCCACACTTAGCCTTTTCTGTGAGACAGTCTTTGGTGTTTTGCCATGTTTATGGTGTGCCTACACTTTGCAGTATTGCTCTCACTAAAGCCTCTACAAACTTTGTACTTTTTGGTTGTGATTGAGGAGGGGTATTGAGATATTTGCAATCACACCGCTGTGGCCTATTTGTATGAGGTAGTTTGGGCTGAAGACATGCAGGCTGCAGGAATCCCATATGCATAGAGAGGGAAAACTGCTACCCATCCAGCAACTATAAAGCATTGTACTTGACTACCACATTTTCATATATGATGAATGCAATAGCATGATGCTTTCTCTTTTCAATTAGTGTCTTGTCATTATCATTATATACAAAAAATTGTGTTTATGAGTCCAAGCTTCCATCTTGGAACCTAATTCACTTGTATAACAGTTAAGTCCAGTGTCTCTATCATCATGAGTTCATTCTTCTTCTTCCATCCACCATAGCTCCCTGCCATGCTCTAGATCCATGCATTTTAACATGGTATCAGAGCCTACTCGGGCATGATACTTCCTCTCTAGCCTCTCTTGGTTCCTCTCACCGACTCACTGTCAGCCCATGACTTCATTTTCAACTTCATTTTTCATATTGCGCTGCTTGGCAGCTGTAGCCCCAGCCTGCACCCACCTGTCTTGGAGCTTCTTGATCTCCTTCTACATGCTATATTTCCCCATGCTTCCTTTTGGAGAAACTTTTCTCTACTCTGGTGCAACTCCCTGGTACATCACAGTTAGACATTGGCGATCATTCAAGCTAACATTGCGTGATTTCATCATCACTGCCAAAATTGTGCCTATGAGAGGTCGTACTACTGCCTCCATCACTACAATCCACGATTCAACTTGCGAGCTTAGGGCAAAGTAATCTTGCTATATAAGATTCTTTCTCACCAAAGGGTTTATCAAATGGCTTTGTCAATAAGCTGCACGAGCTAAAAAACCAAGTGCTAGAAACCCTAAACTCAAAACCTCCATAGCCACAATATCAAAGCTTCATCTTTCCTTCAGTTTCTCTCTCCTGCCACCTAGAGCAACCCACTACCACTCTAATCTGAGTCCTACTTAGTGCCAACAAAGATTTGAGTATTCAATCATGAAGATTTGGAAGACCTTGACAATTTGAAGCACTCATCTGAAGGAAAGGCATCAAGAATAGTGAGGTTTCATGCTATCACTGCCTGTGTCTTTTAAACACACTGCAAGTCAACTTGGTTTTGCTGGTCATCTTCAGCTAGTTAAAGAATTTTTCAAGCCATTCAAGATCAACTCCTTGCTAGCCATTTGGAAGAGCTGATACCCTATCATGGGAATGTCAAATAAGAAGACTTTTATATGGCCACTTCCAATGAAGAGTAACATTACTCTTGTTGCTCATTTCAATTACATAGAACATGTTTTTATTCTACTTGCAGGAGGAAATAGAGTTGTTCACACTCAAGTGCAATCAATAATTCCATCTAAAGATTTTGAAGACACTCCAACTACCTTGCTCATCATGTAAACCATAAAGATGACACCTTTGCTTGAGGGGAACATGGACATGAAGACTAATGCAATTGTTGCAAGCAAAGTCAATGAAGAAGTAGACTAGGAGGACCTAGAAGAAGAGGATTAAATGAGCAAAGTGAAGAACAAGTACAAGATTAAAAAGAGCAAGCAAGACTACATCAATAAGAGGACCTGCAATGAATTAAATATCTATGTCAAAAGAAATGCTGAAATTTGCAAGGGTGGTCCTTGACCCAAATTTTTACTGAATTTTTTTGTATTGCCTAGCCCAAAATGCTATTGTCATAAGCTTGTAAACTCCTCATGTAGCCTTGTAATATAGCCTCTGTACACTTTATGAGGCCCATATTATAGCCTTTGGATGTCCACAATGTTTGTGGTACCCACACTTAGCCTTTTCTGTGACAACCTCTGGTGTTTGGCCATGGTTATGGTGTGCCTACACTTTGCAATGTTGCTCTCACTAAAGCCTCTACACACTTTGTACTTTCTGGTTGTGATTGAGGAGGGGTGTTGAGATGTTTGCAATCACACCCATTGTGGCCTATTTGTATGAGGCAGTTTGGGCTGAAGACATGCAGGCTGCAGGAATCCCATATGCATAGAGAGGGAAAACTGCTACCCATCCAGCAACTATAAAGCATTTTACTTGACTATCACATTTTCATATATGATGAATGCAATAGCATGATGCTTTCTCTTTTCAGTTAGTGTCTTTCCATTGTTAGTCTATACAGAAGATTGTGTTTATGAGTCCAAGCTTCCATCTTGGAACCTAATTCACTTGTGTAATGGTTAAGTCCAATATCTCTGTTGTCATAAGTTCATTCTTCACCATAGCTCCCTCTAGTATGCTCTAGATCCGTGCATTTTAACACTTACATGAAATACATTGTGAATCTTGAGATGTGATGGAAATTTAAGCTTCTAGGCTTGCCTTCCCATTACTTTGATTACTTCATATGGCCCACAGTACCTTGGACTAAGCTTTTTGTATTTCCCCAAGGATAATGAGCTCTTTTCGGGTCTTACCCATAGAAACACCATGTCACCTTCCTTGAATGTTCTTATGGATCTTTCAAGATCTACAAAGAACTTTTGTCAATCTTGAGCAACTTGAATGTCATGTTAGATCAATTGGATTTGTTGGTCCATAATCATAGCCTTAGAAGCCTCTACCTTGAGAGTGGGATATGAGAATTTTAGAGGTGTACGACATTCTTGCCCATACAAGGCTTAAAATGGTGACATCTTGATTGTTTGTTGAAAGGTAGTGTTATAAGCAAACTCCACCAAAGGTAGATGTTCAATCCACCATCTCGGTTCTTTGCCACAATAAGACCTTAGAATATCTTCAATGGTCCGGTTCACCCTCTCAATTTCTTGGAATAGGAAAATGCAAAAATTAGAGGTGAACTTGGAGGCTCGATCATCTCATCGATTATGCTCTTTGGCAATCCATGTAACCTAAATACTTCTTTGATAAAGAATCGAGCAATGCTTGATGACTTATAGGTTATTTTGAGACTGGGATCAAGTGTGCAACTTTTTTCAATCTATCAACCACTACTATGATGGAATCATATCTACCAGCAATAAGATATTGGCCTTCACTTTTGGCCCTTTGGGGACATAAAGGCGATCATGGTAATATAGACAACCATTGCTAGTATGATAATCACAGTAATATAGACAACCATTGCTAGTATGATAATCCTTAATCTTAGACCTTTCTTTGTCGAGGATTCCTCCTTGAAGTACCTTAGCCATGACTCCATATTTCTTATACCAAGAAATAGCTTGGCATACAACAGGGTTATCAAGTATGGATACGGTTCTTAAGCTTTGAACTTCGATATAGTGCTGCTAAGAAAGGCTTTTTCGGCTTAAGGTATCTGCAACAACACAGTCCTTCCCTGGACAATATTTTATTTCAAAATCAAACTCTGGTAGTATCTCTATCCATCTTCTTTGCCTCATGTTTAGGTTAGCTTGGGTGAAGATCCGATTAAGACTTTTATGATCTGTCACACTGAAGTGAATTTCCTTCCCAATAGATAGTGTCTCCATAGTTTCAAGGCATGGATTACTACAAGTAACTCAAGGTCATGAGTGGCATTGTTGGACTCCTACGGCTTCAATTTTCTAGAAGTATAGGGCACTAGTCTTCCTTCTTGTACTAGCACCCCACCGATTGCAAGTCTACTTGCATTAGTGATCACCTCAAATGGTTGACTCAAATTAGGGAGTTTTAGTTCAAGTTCAATGTTTACAACTTCTTTAAGCTTATTAAATCTTTCTTGATGCTCAATGATCCAAATGATTACTGTATTTTTCTTTAAAAGATTTGTCAAGGGTGGAGAAATGAGGGAATAATCTTTGATGAAGATTCGGTACCATCCTATCAGTCCCAAAAATCCTTGGATTTCTTTTAGTATCTTAGGTGTTGGCCATTCTAGGATATCTTTTACTTTGGTAGGGTCTACTAAGATTCCATTAGCAGAAACAATGTATCCAAGATATTCAATCTTGTCAATGAGAAATATGCATTTACTCATCTTGGCATAGAGTTGTGTTAACCCCAACATGAAGAAAGCAAAACCCCAACACGAAGAAAGCAAAAGGAAATAAAAAAAGACGCAGGGCAAAGGTGAAAAAAGAGGTAGCCCGACTGAAGAAAAAAGAGGAGAAAAGGCCAAAAGTGCAAGGACAACCTTAAAAAGTCCAAGGCAAATGCAAAAGGGGAAAGGTGCATTTTTAATACAAACGCGCACCCTGACATCGTGTAAAAGAGTGCAAGGAGGTGGAAAATCCGGAAAGCTAAAACAGAAGACAAAGACAAAGGCCAAGGCAAAGAGAAACTGAAGACAAAGGTGCACAAGGAAAAGCGCAAGTCAAAACTATTGTAAAAGAGCGCAAGCGCATCATGGTTTAATTCAAGGAGCGCCGGGCTCTCACCCGTGCAATTTGTAAATGTGGACGGGCGGTGGAAAGGAACATAGGAAGATAGAAGGACAGTGGGAAAAAGGGCCTAGGCTACGGCCGGCCATGTAAAAAAGGGGAAAAGGGGATGACCGCCCAAAAGGGATTTAGGGTTTTGTATAGTTGCTCCATTGAATATGGGATTTGCCTTACATGATGTACCACATGGTGATGTACAACTTCATGAGGCATCTAAAGACTACTTCACACATAGAACTACTATGACTAAGGTTCTAACCATGCTAAGGGCAAACATAGTGCAACAAGCCATTGCTAACACCTAGCATAGCCCAATGGATGGCTGGTATAGCCATGGCTCGAACCCTTGCATGTCGTGGTATCAAATGCCTTATCCAAAACTAACTACCTAATGAGGAAAATTATGGCTCACTCACATCCTTGCACCATGAGATAAGCCACACAGAGAAATGATAAGTAGAGCCTCTCTACTAGGATACTTATGGCCCTTTGAAAAGTGAATGAGAAGCTCATTCTTGTGTGTGGCCAAAAGTAGCTCTCCTCCTCTTCTTCTTCTTCTTCTTCTTCTTCTTGCTTGCTTGAGCTTGTGCTTGAGAGAGGGAGTGTGAGAGTGTGAGGGAGTGAGTGTGTGAGGGTGAGGGACCGAGGAGGAGAAGCTCTCCATCTTCTCCTCTCTTCTTCTCTTCTCTTCTCTTCTCTTGTCTTGCTCGCGGCAATGGAGCTTGGAGCGTGGAGCTTGGGGATGGAGTTTGCTTGAAGCTTGCACTTGAATCGTGGAGCTACCGGAGTGCGCGGGAGAGGAGGTAACTCGAACAGCATGGAGGTAAGCTCACTACACCCGTAGATATGGATGGTGCATCAGTTATGTGAGAGGTAGCCATTAGTGCTCGGCTTGGAACGCTTGAAACAATAAGCAGTCCCTGGGTCTTGGCGGTTGAGCGTGAGCTCCCACATTTTGGTTCCGTTGTGCCAGGACCAATGGATTCAAGCCTTGAGCGCTTGCGCGCTTCGAATCGAGCATCAAAGTAAGGGTTTTCCCGAACTGGAGCTTGAGATAGGTAGGAAGTGAGGGGGTTGAAGATGGTATTCGATCCCCTTGGTAAGTAGGTTTTTTGCTTTTTTGAGATTTATGTGTGAGATGGAGTAGTGTAGGTGTTTACCTTGTGTTTTGGATGCATTAGAGTAGGAGAAAACAAAGAAAAGCAAAGAAAACAAGCACCAGGGTTTACTGTTGCGAAACAGGGCAAAACAAGGCAAAAATCGTGCAAAATTTGGTAAAACACTCGCTAGTGATGCCTAAGATTGGCAAGTGAGTGATTGGGGGCACCAACACCATACCCAGGAAAGGGTATAAGAGCCAGGAGGCCAAGGGAGAGCCATTTGTGACCATTTTAGTTTGAGAGAGAGAGCCATTGCACGACCCGCTCCGATCTAGTCATTGATGAGCCTACTATGCTAATCAGGTACATAAATCCCTTCCCCTATCACCTTAGATAGGATCTGGATGTTTGTGCTTGGAATGGTTGGGTAAATCACAAGAATCGAGCAAGATCGACATAGTGTTGTTTTCGTCGCGCCGTGTTCGGCCCGTCCGAGTCACGTCGACTCTGGGCCGAGTCCCAAAATCGGCCTTCAGACGGTCCAAGTCAAACCATCCGAGTCAACCCACTCGGACCGTCCAAGACAAAACTTTTTGCCATGTGGCACATTCGGCCTCGGCCTGTCCGAACGACCTGTCCGAGTCTCAAATTCGGCCCTCGGCCCCAGTGCCGTTCGGCCCGTCCGAATCACCTTGTTTGAGTTTGCCACTTGGCCCGTCCGAATCAAAACCGTCCGAGTCTATCCCTGAGATTCGGCCCTCGGCCCTGTGCCATTCGGCCCGTCCGAGTAACCTACTCGGACCCTACAATTTGGACCAGTTGGGTCAAGTGTAGATTTTTATCAAACTTTCAGAAATTTGAACCAACCCGGCTAAAACACAGTAGCGCGAACTGTCGAAATCCTTCGGGCGCTCAAAACTTGATTCTGGCTCACGTAATAGAAAAAAAAAACCGTAGCGATAGCCAGTTAGCAGCCAGAGATAGGCAATTACGAGACACAGAGACTTAGACGCAAACTGTTGAGTTGTAAAACCTGATTGGCCAAAAACAAACGCTGCAACATGTTGAACCCACCAAGAAGACCAGAAAATTGACCAACAAACCTTTCAGGCCCAAAACAATGCGACAGTGCGTGAGACGCTTAAGAAATTGGTTGCTGCACTCACCCTGAATTTTCGCACTTGAAGTACACTTAAGGAAACTGAAAGCCTGATTGAGCACAAGTGCACAGGAAAAGACACACACGTCGAGTGGCCATAAATTGAGGATTGTATTCAATAAAGGAACTCACTCAAATAAACCACTCAAGGACCCCACCAGTAGGAGAGGATCCCCGCAGAGCGGGCCCTACCCCCTTTGCACCTCCCCCAAGTAGGTTGGAGAGAAAACGTGCGTCGTGACAAGTCCTCCAAGTTGGACCCTAGCATAGCAATAGCTCTACACGAGCATGGATTCTTCCTTACAAAAGAGCAACCAAAAGCCCGTGCCCGAATAGAGACAAACAGAGACCCTAGAACCTCAATAGGCCCATCTAGCCAACAAGGGCAAAAAGGCCACACTGCAAAAACACATACGTGTTGCATTCGGACTACATCTAGTCAAAGCAGAAAGCAACAACATCACGCTACCTTAGCGAGAATGACTAGATATGATAGTCCTGACGATAGATGCTCCTTGAATAGCACTACACTGACGATCCAAGGCACCAGTGGAGAATCCACATCTGGTCGTGTAGTTGGGGGCTCAAGGGCATCTGTCAAAAGGCTTAAATTTACAAGCCAGGACCCGAAAATGAAGACATAGTACCACCTGCTTATCTTAGGGTCAAACTCACCGCGAAAAGAGAGCATACTATCGATGCTCTGATTGATGAAGGAGCAGATTTTAACATCTTGACCTATGAATCATGGACCCTACTAGGCCAACCAGAGCTCACATCGACTAGTGCAACTCTTAGCCCGTATGGGGGACACCCACAAGTACTCATAGGGAAGTGCAAAATCCTTGCGACAATTGAAACGGAAAGCTTGCCTATCCTATTTCATGTTCCTCTAAATAGTGCTGGCTACGGGAAAGAAACCCTCCTAGGAAGACCCTTCAAAAGGGTGACCAAGTGTGAGGCTGAGTATGTAGCACAGAGGATACACCTGACACTACCGGTTGTGAGGATAGTCATGACCTTTAGCAAGGGTGACCTCATCAAACCTCAAGGGAAACGCAAGCAAGGTGCTGACATAACAGTCAAGCCTACTGACGAGAGCGGGGACTTGTTGGAAGAGTTAATACAAGCACAGGTCGAACAACGAGAACCAGTGAGTGAGGCCATGCCGAAAACAAGAAGGTCAAGAGACAATGCCAAGGATGGCCTTTGGACTTACAAATATCGTAGAAGACCCCAAAAGAAGCCCAAGCCTTATAGATGCAGACATCGATCGAGGGTCAGCACAACGCCGCGATGGATATCCAAAGCGTTGCTACGTGCTCAAGGGTACTACGCAGGTAACCGATGGATTTGGGTACCAAAATCCCCTGCTAAACCGCCTCTATCAGCTGAAGGCCAGAGTGCATCAAAAGCAATGAAGCACAGGAGAAAATCTAAGAGAAACTCTAGGTCTCGAGGCAAGAAACCAGACATGATTGTTCGAAGGAAAGAACCTCAGCCTAGCATGCTAAATAGACAGATGTCATATGTAGCCATTGAGCATGCACAAAAATCATTACTGCCCAAAGAACCTTTGATTTCCCAAGGGGAGAACACGCATCATAGGCACAACATTTCTCAAGGCAAGGCTGATCGCTCAACAAATCAAATGGCACAATCATCTAATAGCCTCGAGCAAATCATTCAGCCAGTGCCAAGTCCACCTAGGAGTCCTAGATCTCCTACATCCTCTTTTTCCAAACGGACACAGGAAGCACAACAGCAGTTGTCAAGGGAAACTGCTCAATTCCAATGTCTATCTCCATCTAAGCTCCCAAATGTCCAAGACGTGGGACATGACGCCATTTATAGCTCTCGACCCAAGGATATGCATGAGCAACCTAATGTGACTAGATCAACTCATGCTTGATCTACACAGATGAGTGCTCAAAGGGCAACAAAAAACATGGCCACTTCCGATCACCCTAGGGACTTGACACCACAATCCACCAAGGGTAGCCAGCCCACTAAACTAGCTGCTACTACTTCCAATCAGGGATCACAGCAATCACAGCCCTTGGCTGTGACAATGCCCCTTGTGGAACGTGTCCTTAGTAGTTTACATGTGGAGGAGGTGTTGCAACCGAATCCCTCGACAACTCCAGCACTTTCAAAGTGCCTAAAGCCTAGGCTGGAGGAGTTAAACACAAGGGAGTTGGCTGAAGGGCTAGACTCTCTGAAAAGGGAGGTAGTTGTGCTCTCACAACCCAGCAAGGCTATTCAGCAGACCACGGCCATGTCCCGGAAGGACACATTAGAGAAAGAGAATGCTGAGGCCCAATCAAGCATATCAACAGTTGACCTAGTCTAGGGTCCTGAGTTGTCGAGTGATGCACCTTCATTGACCAAGAAAAAGAGGAGAAGACATCGAAAACAACAACAGCTATAGGTGGTTGTGGACCCCAAGAGCATTGAGACCAAGAGCGAGGGAGAGCTGTGGAATAAAGCATCAAGTCCATCCACCAATGAACCCATTGATGTCTCTCCTAATAGCGGTAAAACCGCAGTCACATCTGTGTGCTCTAAAAAATCAAAGCAGCCGTTGCCATCAACATTTGTTTTCAACACTCAATCCACCGACAATAGAACTCACATCGACCAATCAAGGGTGGATACAACGTCGTCACAACAGGATGACAAATCTATACTACTCACATCTGAGAAGAACCATGACAAAATATCAGCAAAACCTCAGGAAAAATGCACAATTCCTAAGAGCATAAGCAATCCTAGCATTGACCAATCTTGCTCATCTAGGCCTGAGCCCCCAGCTATGCTAAAGCCTAAGGAAACTTTGCATGAGATAGCAACCAAGCAAGCCCTCGTTGAACATAGACGTATCGCAGAATGCTTAGCTGAGTTGGATGTTAAGCTCAAGGTGTTCGCACGAGTTTACGTCCTTGCGGACGTGGGCACAAACCCCAAGGAGCAGCTTGGAGATTACTTGCCCTTTCCTCTATCCTGGGAAGAGCAAGAACATCTTGACGAGCACTATGACAGGCTCCTGCATGAACGCATGCGACTCATCTCTGACGAGGAGGCTGACGAACTGCGCTTAACCGTCACGTTCAATGAAGTGCTATGCCGACCGAATCTCGTAGACATAAAGCAATTAAAGCGACTGTCAGTAAGCTAGAGTCAATTTGAGCAGCGTTGGTGCGAACACCGCGTTGCAATGGCCGAATTAGGGGCTCAGATCATGACAGTCTCTGAGGAGCGATTGGCCAAATGGCGATCCCAAAGGGACCCAACCTATGTGGCACCAACTTCCCTTCGAGTGCTGACTGCCATTCGGGGTACGGACTTGGCTGAACCCAGCCAAGAAAACTCTTTGGTTGATAAGGTTCTCACTGAGGAGGAGTTACATGTTGCCAGTAGACTCGGACAAGGGTCCATGCTGCTCGATGTGGCAAAATATCTATCGATACTAAGTAAGCTGCCACGAGTGCTGGATGCGTGTGCCACGCTCCAGTACAACCCCAAGTTCTACACTTGGTTCTTATCATCGTGAAGTGACAAGGACTCATAAATATGTATATAAATAAACACTGATTTTTCTATCACCGTGTATAAACAATATCAACACACACAAGCAATGATAGTCAAGTGCAGGGAGAAGAGTTGGGTCTGACAGGCTAAGCTTCTCAAGTCCTCCTCTCATCACGCTTTTAAAATATGTGTGACCATCCCCACCTCCAAGTGAAGGGCATGCAACCACATTACCGCCATAGGAAGCCTTGATCAACAACTCTCATGGTGTAGACAGGGTGTAGTCCCTTTCTATACACCTTCTTCCCTTTCCGGTCTATCCTTCCGAGGAGGAGCCTTGCCTAAATCCATGACTGCCAGCCGACGTAACTCGGCGTGAACCAAGATTTGCTAATGATAGGAGGCTAAATATACATCACAGGGGCCATCCCTCTACAACAAGCACTGCATGCCCTACCCCTCCCCTTCTCGTCCTATGCACTTGATAATCTGCACTATAATCCCTTACATATGAATGGTCTTATCATGTGACAAATCCTAATCCTTGATTCGCATCTTTCAGGTCCCCCGCGAGGAAAACATGGACAACCAAGGGCAGCTAGCTTGCAAGGACGCTCTCCGCAGTCAACGGAATCATGCAGCACACGCCCCTCCGCCAGTGCACTATGTGCCCACTCTTAAAAGGTACACCAAGAAACATGGCCCCAAGCGACACCGCCCCGGACGAAGGCCAAAGAATCCGCGGGCCAAGGGAGTTGATGCTCAGGGAGGCACACAAAATGTGGCAATGCCAATTGCACAGACCCCCAACGCACGCTCGGGCACCAGGTGCTCATGAAATGAAAAGGCGGCCAGGGATAGGGCAGAATTTAATGAATTGTTTAAAGACATTCTGGAAACAGTAGCGGCCCGGGACTACACCATTCATGTCCCGGCCAACATGTTCCCTGCCCAAACCCACGGGCGCCCCGCACCAGCAGAGCCTCAGTCGCCTGACCATCCAAACTCGCCCCGCCTCGTACAAATAGAGTAGCCCCATGTTGCATAAAAGGCTAATCAAATGCTACCTGGCCATGACTTTTTGTCTTTAAATGGTTAAGTGTTGACATGTTCCCCAATTGTACAAACTTTTCATATCTGCGTTTAATATATTTCACGTCTTTAGCAAAAGAAAAAGCTAATCAAGCGCAGGTGATAAGTATCTAAGTCAACACCATGGAATTCAGATAAGTGATGTTTCCTTGCGTTGCACTGGTTTATTATAGTTGTGGCATATACCATGCATGTACTCTCATGAAGTGACAAATGGATGTAGGATGATACATGTCCTTGTGTGAAAGTGTTCAATGCCCGATCACCGCAAGACCATCGACCCCACAAAGAGCCGCGACAAAGCCACGCTGCCAAAAGCAAAAATCACCCTTGCCGACCGCCCACATTGCATAGCCCAAAGCATATTCATGGGCTACGCTCTCTTTCTGGGTAAAGCTCTATAGTTGGCTCACGGCAGTCATTGCCTCAATTGTACCGGCATCGCGTGTGTCGCAAGGAGGTTTGCAATGTCTCAAGTGGATCTCCCCATCTCAACAACTGCTTCTCTAACAATGAGGCTAGGGCTCAATCATCACTGTAATATCCATTTCTTGAGCCTTCGAAGCTTGACATTTTCCAACCCATTGAAAGGCTGATAACCTCAACATATTGCAATAGTTGTACTCAGGCAAGTCAAAAAAAAAAAACAAAGAAAAGAAATGAACGAAAAGAAACACCCACAATCACAGCACAGCACCTAGGGGTCCTCAAATTAGGTAAGTCCAGTGACCTTGATTGATTGGTTCCATCCCTAGTCCCCTAGCCCTTTAGCATCACCCACAATTGTTCAGGGCACATCAAGTGCAGGACATACCTAGGGAGCTTGTCTCGCCTATGGGTGGACCTGTCACCCTGACCCACTTGCACAATTCCCTCTTGCACTCTGCCTTAATACCATTGCAATCAATTGTGGTAAGCACCGCATGATTGGCCATGAAATGTACACCATCCCCATCAAGCAAGTCCAATAGCTTCTAGCTACCGAAAGTGCGGTGTCCATGTATTCAATTATGCTACATCATGCAGTCACAATGCAAAAGATGTCTCCTATACCTTCACGTGTACTTCTTCTCAACATGGACAACTTTGCTACATCAACACATTGTTACGAGAAACTTGCCCGCGGTCTTCTAACTATGTAATATCTAAGTATGCACGAGCACTCACATAATATCTGCAACGAAGTATATACACAGTTTGGGTCCTCAAGTGCAGGATAATACTCTCAGCTTGCTTAGAGTTCGACCTGTCTCCCACACTCATCAAACTATGTCTTGTGCATGATAAAAAAGACTAGCACTACCCCTTAGGGAGAGACCACATGAGAGGTTTTCAATTGCAGGTATTGAAGACTCCAACGAAGGTGTCGTTCACTTTCCATCAACACTCAACTCTAAATTCATATCCTTATCACCCTGTAAGCCTACCAAGAATCAGCATGTACAGAATCCCCAACAAACTGCCACTTGTACGCCATTAGTGCAACCCCCCAAAAGAACAGCCCTACCATCAACTCCAGCAACCCTTCCACTAGCCACCTTGGCCACCAATAGGCCCCCAGGACCTTCTTTCACACCACCACCAACACTCCTCCACGGAAACCACAAGTATCCTTATCACCCACGTCTTCGGTGCATGCTACAGCCTGCTACCTCCGACGGTGAGTGCCATGGGACTGGCACTCGTCTAGGAGGGGGTAATGTTAACCCCAACACGAAGAAAGCAAAACCCCAACACGCAGAAAGCAAAAGGAAATAAAAAAGACACATGGCAAAGGTGAAAAAAGAGGTAGCCCGACTGAAGAAAAAAGAGGAGAAAAGGCCAAAAGTGCAAGGACAACCTTAAAAAGTCCAAGGCAAATGCAAAAGGGGAAAGGTGCATTTTTAATACAAAGGTGCACCCTGAAATCGTGTAAAAGAGTGCCAGGCGGTGGAAAATCCAGAAAGCTAAAATAGAAGACAAAGACAAAGGCCAAGGCAAAGAGAAACTGAAGACAAAGGTGCACAAGGAAAAGCGCAAGTCAAAACTATTGTAAAAGAGCGCAAGCACATCATGGTTTAATTCAAGGAGCGCCGGGCTCTCACCCATGCAATTTGTAAATGTTGATGGGCGATGGAAAGGAAGCTAGGAAGATAGAAGGACAATGGGAAAAAGGGCCTAGGCTACGGCCGGCCATGTAAAAAAGGGGAAAAGGGGATGACCGCCCAAAAGGTATTTAGGGTTTTGTATATAAAGTTGAAAAGTGAATGAGAAGCTCATTCTTGTGTGTGGCCAAAAGTAGCTCTCCTCTTCTTCTTCTTCTTCTTCTTCTTCTTCTTGCTTGCTTGAGCTTGTGCTTGAGAGAGGGAGTGTGAGAGTGTGAGGGAGTGAGTGTGTGAGGGTGAGGGACCGAGGAGGAGAAGCTCTCCATATTCTCCTCTCTTCTTCTCTTCTCTTCTCTTCTCTTGTCTTGCTCGCGGCAATGGAGCTTGCAGCATGGAGCTTGGGGATGGAGTTTGCTTGAAGCTTGCACTTGAATCGTGGAGCTACCGGAGTGCGCGGGAGAGGAGGTAACTCGAACGGCATGGAGGTAAGCTCACTACACCCGTAGATATGGATGGCACATCAGTTATGTGAGAGGTAGCCATTAGTGCTCGGCTTGGAATGCTTGAAGCAATAAGTGGTCGGTGGGTCTTGGCGGTTGAGCATGAGCTCCCACAAGTTGATTTTCACGGAGTGTTACTAGGACATGTTACTAGGGCGATCTTTAAGTGACCTTCATATTCCTCTATTGATTTGGAGTACACTAGTATATCATCAAAGAATACTAGCACAAAATCATCTAGATATTATCAAAAGATGTCTTGCATTAGATGGTTGAATGTGGCTAGGGTGTTGGTCAATCCGAATGGCATGACCAAAAATTCATAATGACCATACCTGGTGGGGATGGGTTGAAGGCAGTCTTTGGGATATCTTATTCCTTGATTTGGATTTGATAGTATCCGGACCTTAGATCAATCTTGAAAAAAACCTTGGCTCCATGTAGGCGGTCTAAAAGTTCATCTATCCTAGGTATGGGGTACTTGTTCTTGACCGTAACCTGGTTTAGTCCTCTAAAGTCAAGGCAGAGTCTAAGTGTTCCATCCTTCTTTTTTTGGAAGAGGATAGACGCTCCCCAAGGTGAATTACTTGGGCATATAAATCCTTGCTCTATCAATTTTCTCAGTTGCTTTTTAAGCTCAATAGTTTCAAGAATAGACATTTTGTACGGTCGTTTTGAGACTGGTCCATTGATACTGGTCCAGCTCCATGAACCAATTCTATTTCATGATCAACCTCACGAGATTTGGAGATAGTTGAGTTAGTTATTCTAGAAGAAACACATGCTCAAAGTCATTGATCTAGGAAGGTAGAGTGCCTTCATTAGTCTTTTTGACCTTATTCAACCGGATCATGTAGATTGGTGATCCTTTATTGAGTCAACTTGCCTTGGCTAGTTGGACTTCTTCCAGCTTTGCCATATGCCTTTACAGCTTCTCCTTTCAAGTCGTGAAATATTATTTCCTCTTTAGCACATAGAATCTGAGCTTTGTTCTTCTTGATCCAACCCACTCCCAGAATGCAATTGTGGCATCCTAGTGGTAGGATTTGGGATTCTGCTTCAGTTGTAGGGCTATTTAACTCAAATTGAAGTTTTCGTATAATTTCAATTGAGGCGATTTCCTTCCCACTAGCCAATTCTACTATCATTTACCTTGTCCCCCTAGATTCTAGATGCAATCTTTTAACTATTTGGGGTGCAAGAAAGGAATGAGTGCTACCACAATCAATCAAGATTATAAACAACGTACCACTGAAGATTGAATTATTGTGAACATTGGTGGTCTACTCCTTTCTTTTCCACGACAACATGAGTGGATCCTCTTTCAATTTCTTCACCTAATGTGCATTCCTTAGGATGTCCAATCATGGTATTTACCCGGGCACTAGTTGCTCTTCCACATCCATGCCGGGGTTGTTGTTGTTGTTCCCTCGGCCTCTTCCACCAACCTGGTTTGGGTTAGGATTTTGAGGACGGTTAGGAAAATTTGCCCTTAGGTGTCCAATCCTTCCACACTAGTAGCATTGCCTATTACCTATCCCATTTGGTCCTTGGGTGATTGCATTAGCTCTATCATTCCCTCTAGCATTGGCCATGTCAACACAACGGTTTGGGTAGTCCCTTCCATAGCTGTTTATTGGGAATTTCCTTTGGCCATTTCGAGTGATTTCCTTGGCCATAGGCTTTGCTCACATAAGAGAATCTTTGAGAATCGTTGGTCTCATTCATTCAAGGGGAGTGTCTAAGGGTGGATTTAGTCCTTGGGAAAAACCTTGCAATCTGGAGACACTATCATTGGGTGTGCATATTTGCGCAAACTCACAAACTTAGAATAGTATCCTTCCAGGGTAAGGTTTAATTATTGTAAGTCGTGTAATTCATTCATCTTGATTGATTCAAAAGATGGGGAAAGTTAACATCCTTTCACAGCTTCTTTAATTTGCTCCCAAGTTTGGGAAGCTTTTGTTACCCCTTTATCTCGAAAGACAAGCAGTCATGGACTCATTTGTAGTAGTAGTTTCAGTGGCTAGGAAATAGTCATCCATAGCCTCAATCCAAGCTTTTGCATCTTGTTCCACCTTAGATCCTTCACCGCAAAACCTAGGTGGTGGTGTGTGCTTGAGAAGAAACTTCTTCTCTTGGAGTTCCTTGTATGTTTCATCAATTCACATTGGTTGGCGATTCTGATTACTTTTGATTACCACACAAGATAAATGTTAGATTTGATTTTCCAAGAGTTAAAATACCTACTCTCTCTTAGTCAACTTTAGAACATAAGGTAATCTTTACTTATCAAAAGAAGAAATACAATGGAGATCAATCATGGACTTCGTGTAGTGGTACATTTACAAAGTAAGGGGATTTCTTATCTATCTCTAAGGCTCTATAAAGTGAGGATAAAGGAGGGTATATAGAGTAGCCATTTCAGTCATGTCTCCCATGGACTACTATACGGTTAGGAGGTATAATTTGGATGACTTGTTCATACACCCAATGATGTAGGGTCATTGTCTCCCCATTAATTGTCATAGTATCATTAACCCTCTGCCCTTCAAATAAGAAACATCGAACTAGTATAAGTTCTTCAAGCCACCAAATTCTCTAGAGATCGAGTCTTGAGATTCCCTGTATGATCAGGGTTGATCATCAAGAAGTTGTGAGCTATTCTCTATGGAATTTCTCGAAACCAACCCCGTTGGATTCGGGTGTAATGAGGGTTTGTCATATTCTCAAGAATTTTCATCATGGATTCTCGAAACTTAATGTTTGAAGATGGGCAAATAGTATTATACGTAATCTTGAATACCACAAATCGATTATAAGCTTGTTTAGCATCCTGAAATACCATAATACACTCATCAAAAGAAAAAGAGAGTTATTTTTATTTTCATAAGAAAGTATACGTATTTAGCAATGTATCTCCATAACTTCTTTGTTACAAAACGAGGTGGTTTGGCCTTTGTCTCTAGGAATCGATAAGATTTTGGGAGATTGGGATACTCTAGAAGCTCATAATTTTTTTACTTTACAAGCCTGGTAAGGGTGATCCTATCGGGAGAAACAAACTTTGTATACAATGCAAAAATCAAATACTTTATTTTATAATAACAAGCAGAACCATCACTCCGTAGTGTAGTACAAAACTTCCCTTCTATAAATAGACATTGTCCAACCTAAGACAAGACCTTCCAATCTCATAGGATTGGGTTGTATGTAATCGCACTCCGTCTTGGCGGTCAACATGGAATTTACTGGCTCAAAGCCCCTCTAAGCTTCCCTAAGCCTCAGGAGCCACCCTACATAGCATGGGCACTTATCACCTGCCCTTTGCCCTCTCAGGTGCTCGAGTGATCAAAAACCAAAGACACCGACCTCTCTCGGGAGCATAAGACCCCCACCCGCAAGTGAGTTTTTCCACACTCCGCAGAGTGTTAGGGAGCATTGGGTTGGGAACCCCAACATCCCGAAACACCACAATCTACAACTCGCCCTGGTTGTTACAAGCACAGAATCATAAGGGACATAATTCATCATTCACAAATCCAAAAGCGGACATAACCATAAAATATTTTTAACACACTTGTCAATGTATGTGATACATAGAATCTATCCCCCTCATCAATTCATGTGTTCTTTCCTAAAAAGCAATTGATAATACTAACATGTTTTTGTAATTTTAAGTACGTTCTAACTACTTTTAATCTATGTAACGAACTTATCCTATGGGATTTTCTAACATTACTAACTTATCCCTCATTTTATCGTAAGATGCAAAAAAGAAATAACATAAAATAGAAAAATTAGGAAGTTGTAGAGTTAATAGTTTAAAAGTAATTATTTTCTTATGTACTAAACCTGATTATCTCTGTTCGGCCATCCATCGTGATTATGGGTTATGACCACAATCTCGATTTGTTGTGGAATAACTGGTTCTTTGGGTTGAATGGATTTCGGAGTAACATCTGCTTGCGCTTCAACTTCGTGTTGAGTTCCTGATGAATGCTAAAATGACTTGGTTTTTTGTTGATTTTTGTTATTTTTAGGGTTGAATGGTTAAATTTTGATAAATTTTGAATTATGTTTAGTAGTTTTGGAAGTGTTTAAGAGTTTTTTGGATGAGGATGATTATGTTTTGGAAGCTCATGATGTTTTTTAGTAGAGATATGAGACTTTGTGATGTTCTGGTAGGTTCTGTCGAGGTTTTGGTAGGTTCTGATAGCTTTTGTTTTATTCTATTTTTCTACTATATGAAGCATGGAGTAATGATTGATGAAGTTTAAGGTTGTTTGAAAATTCATTGAATGGTTTTTGATAGTATGGAATGGTTTTAGTATGAGTTATGTGGTTCTGATGTTTTTTGTTGACCTTCTGTAACCCTCTGTTGAGCTTTTGTAGAGGCTATGTTCCTATTCTGTTTTGTTTTGGAGAAAAGGAAGTGATTCCCTATCATAACAAGCCTCGTTCCAAGAAAAGGTGGCACACACCCTTGGATGGAAAATTGGCTGTGGAAAAGGTTGTAACACCCCGCAGTCTAGGACTACCGAATCTCTAGCTAAACTCTTGCAGAAGAAGTTTTCGAGCCACCTCCCTTGGTGTGTTGAATCCTGTAACCTCATTAGTGCTTCTGATTCCTACAGCAGACTAAGTGTTCAACATACAATCCAAGCACCAAACTTGTTGGTTACCTCCTTGGGTATGCCTTTTCATCAATCAATCCTAGTGACATTATCAACCTGTTAACATCGATCTTGATTGACAACCCTTGAGCGATGTAAGCTTTCATCCTAACCGGATGGGGATGTGAGTATGGGCTGCCCTCTATATTCATCAACCGAGTGTGAGACAAAGGGTGGAGTGAGTGTCCAGTCCTTGCCCTTTCTATCCAATAGAGAGGTGAGATGTGTGAATGGAGAGTTGCACGCACGGGATTGGCCTCTCAATGCACAAAGCACAAAATTATTCTTATGCATGGCACTATAAAGCTCCATGGCCTCCCTTCTTGCACCGTATGCCGTGTTAGAATATCAAGCTCCTATTATTCTCCTGTCAGTTTGTATGACCGACATTAGTTGTGTCCAACTATATCAGCAAGTGTGGGACATTAAATAAGTCGGTGGTCTTAGACCCAGTGTGAATGGTCCTAAGGACCTTAGTACTATTGTATACACTTATGTTATGTGTGTGGTCTATTAGATAATAAAACAAGAAAGAGATAGCACTCAGCTCTTTACTCTTGTCTCTGTCTCTGAATCTTAACATGGTATCAGAGCACCCATGACTGGGCTTTGTGGAAAGCATTTGTGAGGAAGACTGGAAAATTGAAGCTTTAAGTCTCTTGAGAAGAAGGGCTAAGTGCTCCTGCTCTTGTAGAGGTATGCATCTACTTATTATGAGTCCTATGATTGATATAAGTACTTGAGGCCTGTATGGGCCTATGAGGAGCTCTATTGAGCATGACTAAAGTGCTCATTATCATCAATATAGGCTGCTGAATACATCAGTAGATTTGCGTGAACTACGCCAGTCCAGAATGTGGACTCAAATGCTTGCAAATCATGATCGTGATCAGTTATTGATTGGTAAAGAGATTGTGTGAACCCTTTGAAGGGTGATTGAAGGCTTGGAACCATTCTTGTTTGCTATGAGCTCATCTGGGAGCTGAAATCACTAATTGCAGGTTTGGGATTTTTCACTGTTTGCTGTATACAGGGTACATACATCATGAATGCATGGTTAACATGAGTCTGGAGCTCTCAAACATGTCCAAAACAACCACTGGAGCATGGGTACATGCAAAGAAGACATACAAACTAGATGTTATGCATTGAAGCTGAAATTTCTTACTAAAAATACACAGATCTGGAAGCCTAAAGCAGGCTGAAAAACTGTCAAAAACTATGGGTAGCAAGCATTGGTCCTTCTTGAAGCATTACATGTCTTTGGCTGACTCTTGTGGTGAGAGAAGTGACTTGACATATATGTGTCAAATGTTTTGAGCATTGAGAAGGGAGTTGGATACAAATGTTTGGAGCTAAAGCAAGTGGCTTGACATGGTTTTGAATGTTTGTTTGCTATTGTGTCTTGATGATGGGACAATCTTGGAAGCTGTCAGGTTCATGTATTGGTTCCCATGTATGGTGGCATATGTCTGTGACATTTTGAGGGTTTTAGTGGAGTGAAATATATTTTCATTGACTATTTTGCTTGGCTGGAATTTACAGCAAGTATACCTTGCTCTTGTACTTACAGTTCATGATGTATTTAGTGTCAGATTGATATGTTTGGAATCCCATATGCAAAGATATAACTCTGAACTGTTGTAAGTGATCTTGGGGCACGTACCCTCTGTGTTGAGCTAAAAAAGGAACTGCTGTTTACTGTCATTTTCAGCCTACATACTCCTTGTCTGTACATGAACAGGTTGCCCAAATACATGCTGTTTTTGCATTGAATGCAATCTGTACATGCAGGCTGCAATACCTAGGTGATTGCCAAGTGTCAAGAGGTGTATGTACCACTGCTCTCAAGCTGAAATGCTAACTGTCTAAGCACATAGAGTGTTGAAAACTATCATAAATAGTTGCAGGCTGAAACTGAATTGTCATGAAGATTTTGGCTTGCAGGTAGTCGGACAGAGCATATGACATGGCTAATGTAGAGAGGACTGACAACATAACCCAGATAGTGGGGGAAAAGCTTGATAGTAACAATTATGCCATATGGAAGTTCCACATGGAGAACTTCTTAATAGGGAAAGGATATTGGGAGTTGGTGACTGGAGTGGAAGCTGAACCTGAGCTCCCAGATTGACCTACGACTGATCAGAGATGATTACACCTAGCTTGGACAGAAAGAGCTCGTAGAGTCTTGCACTGGCTTTCTTTATGTATCTCAGATACCATGGTAATGCAGATAATGAACTGCAGCTCTCCTAAGAATGCATGGGACATTTTGGTCAAGTATTATGGCACAACCACAAGTGCCAGGAAGATACAGTTGAAGCAGAAGTTCAACAACATGGAGGGAAAGAGTAGATCTATACAGGATTATGTCACGGAGGTTAAGACCATTGCAGAACAGTTGGCATCTGTTGGTTCACAGGTTGAAGATGAAGACATGGTTGTTGTGACTTTGAATGGCTTGGGGCCTGAGTATAAGTTTTTTGACACTTCCATGTCTGTGAGGGTGAGGAGGTTAAACTTGGCTTGGCTACAGGGTCAAGTAGTTCTAAAAATAAGGATGCAATTTTTTATTCGAATCAGCACGGCCATGGCAGCCAAGGTAGAGGCTATGGATCTGGCAGAGGAGGCCAGCAGAATGCATCCTATGGCAATAACAACCAGCAGGTATCGAATGCAAGAGGTGGTGGAAACTTTAGAGGTGGGGGGAGATCTAGCCCTAGAGTCAGAGGCTCCTGGCAACAGCAGTGTCCATCTGACAATCCGAATAAGGATAAGGATTGTCATTACTGCGAGAAGTATGGGCATATTGCCAAGGACTACTGGAAGAAGCAGGGCAATCAGAAAGGCAAACAGCATGGACATTTTGCTACGTCTAGTCAGGCAGATGATACTTCAAGAGATAGATTGTTTGCCATGCAGTATGTAAAAGATAGAGTTGTTGAAAAAAGCATTGATGATGGAATTTGGTACATTGATTCAGGGGCATCGAACCACATGACTCCTCACGGTGATTGGTTCACTGATATGGTGGCTGAAAAACATGGCTATGTCTGTACAGGTGATGACATGCAGCATAGCATTGAGCATAAAGGCAAAGTGCCTCTTGTGGTTCATGATGGCAGAAAGAAAAATTTGCATGATGTATTGCATGTTCCTTCGATTAAAAGAATTTACTGTCTGTCTGTCGGATGACGAAGCAGAACTTGCAGGTTAGATTCAACAAGCATGGTTGCTTTATTGAAGAGTTTGGCAATGGATGCAAGTTGATAGCTCGCGGTCATAGGAATGGCAGAATGTTTACTCTTGATGCTACCTTGCCAGAGCTAAATTCAGCTATGTTTGCCCATGGTTCTGGCACTATCAGAGATTTGGAAATTTGGCACAAGAGAGTGGGGCATGTGAATTTGCAAAGGCTGCAAATTATGCAAAAAAACAGCTTGTTACAGGTTTACCCAAGTTCCAATATTCAAATATTGGTCATGTATGTGATGCTTGTCTGTTTGGTAAGCAGTCAAGGTTGCCATTTGTTAGGCATGTAAGGTAGAGTACACGTTCGTTGCAGTTAGTGCACTCTGATGTTTGGGGGCCAGCCCATAATGTATCCATGGGAGGCTCGAAGTATTATGTGACATTCATTGATGATTACAGTCGTTATACTTGGGTTTACATTCTGAAGACAAAGGATGAGGTGTTTGCTATTTTTCAACAGTTTAAAAAGCAGGTTGAAAAGGAATTTGACTGCTATATCTCTTGCTTGAGATCGGATAGCGGTGGGGAGTATGTATCAAATGAGTTTCACAACTTTTTGGTTGAAAATGGCATATGTAGGCAGCTTAGCTGCAGCTACACACCTCAACAGAATGGGGTAGTTGAAAGAAAGAACAGGGTCTTGATGGAAGCTGCTCGTGCCATGATGAATGAGAAGAAGATGCCGCTCTATTATTGGGCTAAGGTTGTTATGACAACCATGTATATCTTGAATCGGACTTCCACTACAGGTATTCATGAGATGGCACAGTTTGAGAAGCTGTATGGCTATAAGCCAGATGTAAATCACATGAAAGTTTTTGGCTGTCTTGCTTATGTGCATATTCCAAATGAAAAAAGGAAGAAGCTAGATCCAAAAGCGCATAAGTGTGTTTTCATTGGATATTCGTAGGAAAAGAAGGCATACTGATGCCAAGAGGCATATTCCACGGTGGATTCCGTGAGGTTTTGCAGTGGATTCCGTATAATTTTATTACCGGGGCTCATACACAAAGTGGATTCTTTGTGTGAGAAGTCGATGGGGACGCCTATCCTTTTCGGGTGTTTTGTTAATTTTATGTGTACATGGGTGATTCCATAGTGGGTGATTCCACAAAATACATATTTAAATTAATAAACGTTTATGAGTTTAGAGTATGCACTCGTAATAAATTAAGGTTAGGATTGATTTCTAACCAATTTATTTATATAGCTGAAGACTGCTAGGTATTCACTTTTGTCGGTTTAATTGTATTATTTTTCTAACAATTGTGAATGCTTCAGTTGATGTGTAGAGCAAGCAGCGGTGGCAGTGGGAAGCATTGGAGGATAGCGTGTATTCAAGTTATCGTCAATATTTTTTATGGGCACGTATCTTAGACATGGCGCCTATATTTTGTCGCGCTTATCTATCAAAGTGCTTGATATTTATTTATTATTTTTGTATGCGCATGGGCGCATGATTTAAATATTTGTATTGGACATTGTATTTGGGTACTGCCTGACTTCTTGGGCGCCCATTAGCTTTAATTCTTTATTGGCACAAAAGCAAACTCAAAAGCTAAGGCGTGCTATTTGAAGATTAATAATATATTAAATACATGCTTTGTGGAGCGCTCACACAAGGCATGGGGGGAGATTACACCCAATTGGTCTCGTATTCATGTCGTGCAAGCTTACTTCATTGGTTTTTGTGTAAAAAGTAGAGTTCTTTTGTTCTTGGGGACCTTCTGATGCTCACTACGCACGCATACGGCGACCGATCTATGCACCACATAAAAATGCTATGATCCCTCTACCAGGGAGACCTTGGTGAGCAGGGATGTTATTTTTTATGAGATGGGTTCTTGGTATGTATCACCAGCTACAATGCCATCGGATATGCCTTCCACTCATGTATCTACAGTTGATTTGTAGCAGAGCACTGCAGAAGAGACAAAGGCACGGAAGGAATGGAATGCAAAAGACAAGAAGGTCATGTATTGGCTGTCAACAGTAATTGACAATAATATGCTGGGACATATCAGAAATGCAGAGAATTCATATGCAGCTTGGACCATACTTGAAAGTATGTTTTCTGTAAATACAAAGGCACGAAAGATTCAACTCAAGCAAGAGTTGAATACATTAAAGAAAGGGAAGATGTCTATCAATGAGTATGCACTGAAGGTAAGAAGCATTGCAGATGCATTGGCAGCGATTGATGCAATGCCCGATGATGATGATTTGGTGTTATCTACCTTGGGTGGACTTAACAATGAAAAGGCTTGGAAGTCTTTTGTAACTTCCATATATGTCAGAAAGCCATTTCCAGATTTCGATGAGTTGGTCTCCCTTATGATCACTGAAGAGATCAACATGCAGAGTGAGACATCTGAAAGAAGTGGTGAACAGGTCCAAGCTTTCTACTCCAGTTCAGGAAGGGGACATGGCAGGTTCTCTTCAAGAGGCCGTGGTACAGGACGTGGTAGTGACAACCAGCAAAACAAATTGAATCAAAAATTTGGCGATATGCAGGTTTCAGGCGGTCATGGTAACTTTAGAGGAAGAGGTGGATGGCAGAACAGAGGTTCTAACAACTCTAGTATTGTGTGTCACTACTGTGGCAAAACAGGTCATATTGCAGCCCAATGTTATGCAAAGAAAGATGATATTCGCAGTGGTAAGTTGCAGCAAGGAAACTATGCATCGTCTTCATGACAGAATGAAGACAAAAATGAATGTTTGTTCGTTATGCAGCATATGTTGAATGCTGTTACAGGAAAGGGAACACATGAAGATGTTTGGTATGTTGATTCAGGTGCATCCAATCATATGACCGACCATGAAGAATGGTTTGGAGAGATGTAGAATTTGCAAAATGCAGGTTATGTGCAGACGGGTGATGATTCATGCCACCCAATTTAACACATTGGAAAAGTTCCCTTGTCCTTGCATGATGGTAAGACAAAGAGTCTTTCGGATGTATTACATGTGCTATCTATTACAAAGAACTTGGTGTCAGTGGGTCAGATGGTAGAGCAAGGGCTGCAAGTCAGATTTAATGCAAAGGGCTGCTTTGTAGAAGACTTCAATGACAAATGTAGATTGGTAGCAAAGGGAAGTAGACTTGGACGTATGTTTACTATGGATACTGGAATTCCTACTATGAATGCTGCTATGTATGCTAAAGGAAAAGGTGTTGTAGCAGATATTGAAATTTGGCACAAACGCATTGGACATGAAAATGTACAAAGGCTGAAATTAATCCAGTCCAAAGGATTGGTTACAGGGTTGCCTACATTTAGAGTTGCAGAATTTCATAAGGTATGCGAAGCATGTCAGTTTGGTAAGCAGGCAAGACAACCCTTTTCACATGATAGAGATGTAAGCAGCAATATCCTTGATATTGTGCATACAAAAATTTGGGGGCCTACACAAAATGTATCTCTTGGAGGCAGTTTATACTTTGTCACATTCATTGATGATTGTTCTAGAAAGCTGTGGGTATATTTTATGAAGGAAAAGAGTGAAGCGTTTGAGCACTTTAGAACTTTCAAGGCTGCAGTTGAAAGAGAAACAAGCTTGAAAGTAAAGTGCTTGAGGTCAGATGGAGGGGGAGAGTACCTCTCAAATGAGTTCAGTAATTTTCTGAGGCCTCATGGGATAAAGAGACAGCTCACATGCAGGTATACCCCACAGCAAAATGGGGTTGCAGAAAGGAAAAACAGGCATATTGCAGAAGTTGCACATGCCTTGATGGCTGAAAAGAATATGCCTAAGCATTTCTGGTCTGAGGCTGTTCATACTGCTGTTTATATTATGAACAGAACTCCCACAGCTGCAGTTCATGGTATGACTCCCGAAGAATGTTTTACAGGTAAGAAGCCTGATGTTTCACACTTGAAAGTGTTTGGTTGCATTGCGTATGTTCATGTGCCAGATGAGTTGCGGAAGAAACTTGATCCAAAGGCTGAAAAGTGTGTCTTTATCGGATACTCTTTAGAGAAGAAAGGGTATCGTTGTTATAACACTGTCACATGTCACAACTCTATAGAAACAGAATTTGTATCCTTTTTCATTAATTTATCTATATAATGATTTATTAAATTTATTTCCTTTGCACTAATTAGATATAAAGAAAAGTGCATTGGAGCTGGCCACTGATGAGTGGTCACAGGTTATGGTGGACCCACACGGTGGGTTAGAGAAAAGATAGTTCACACTTCCACCTATATGACCCGATTGGGCGCCTTTGACTAGAACTCACGCATATCAGGGTTAGACTCGCACACAGAAAGGATTGATGCCTTGAAGTGTGGGCTAGATCCACCAGAACAGACAGTTACAATCAACAAGATGGCATGATCATGAAATGCTTGTATAATGTGCATGTGTGGGCTGAAAGCTTGAAATGCACATTTCTTTGCATAGGAAAGTCACATGAAGATTCGGATACCATTTTTGCGATGTACACGGAAAAAGCTTTCATATGATACCCATATTGGGGGGGTCCCTAAATTCTAGGAGATCCCTAAATTTTAGGAGCCTCGAATTAGCCTAAAAATGCTAGTCCTAAAAAATAGGGATGTCATTCTAAAAATAGTAAGTTCTGTACCCTGACTGTGCTTACTAAATTTGGTTGTTTCTATTCTTGACAGTATTCAACCCAAAAAGGAAGGCCATAAAGAAGAGACAAGTGTCAAGACACTTGTCACACAAGTTTCCAAGTGTCCCACCACTTGTCACATCTCATGACATGTGGCTGGACACTTGTCTTGTGCTACTCCACTTTCCCCTTTTGTACTAGCTCTCCCCTCTCCTATAAATAAGAGCTCGTTTTTCTTCATTGAGCATCATTTTTCTTTGCTGTAAACTCATGTACAGCACCCACAGATAGCCAGAAACTGGCCCCATCCATCCCCATCATCATCCCCCACTTCTCCATTATCAAATTCCTCCATATTCCCTCTTCTATCACTGCTGTTTTACAAGACAGCAAGCCTGTAAATTCATTACATCACCTCCTTCTTGAGCTCTTTCTTCCATTTTAGCTACAAGAAGCAAGCTCTATCCCTGTACTGCTGATCAACGATGGAGAAAGGCTGAATTCCCCTTTTTCTTCTCTCATACTGTAAAGAAATCAGTTCTTATCATTGCATAATAGATAATGCATGTGTGTTTGTACATCTTTGCATGATCTTGTGAGAGTGAGAATTACTTCTTCTCACTCTCAGGTTGATTGTAACTGAGCTCTTCCCTAAGGGACTTGGGTTGAGCAGAAATACATTCCTTCGGGGGGGGTTGCCCATCTTCAACCCTCAATCTTGTCTCCATTACTTTTACATTTTTATGGCTGTAATTTTGTGAGTAATTTTCATTTTCAGCTTTAAGTGTTCATTCTCTTTTCTATTAAATCTCGAAAACAAGCAAATATCATAATTGTTAAGCATACTACGTTGTTCGGGGCGTTTACATCACATGTAAGTTTAGAGTGAGCAGGGATGTCATCTTTGATGAAATGAACAGTTGGTATGCATCTAGTGGTGATGCATTGGATGATAATGATGATCATGACACTCATATGCAGGCTGAAAAGCAAGAATCACGAACTCTTAGTGGACTAGAGACATCATCTGGTAGTCCTTGGTCTGGGAGACTAAAAAGTACCTCTACATCTTCGGGTGTATCTAGTAGCACTACAGGTAAAGACAAAGGAAAGAATAAAGTGTCAGAAGGCATTGATGCAGTTCTTGATAGAGACTCCAGTGGCTCAGAGAGCTTGGATGATGAGCTTGGCATTCCTTCAGTGAGGACTCCAGGTGTGCAGAGAGCACGCATTAATGCAAAGACTCCATTGAGTGATCCAGTGGTACGCAGGTCTAGCAGGGTGAGATACCTTGTTAAAAGATTTGGTTTTGAAGGTTATGCAGCTCACCATTATGCTTATATGGTGAAACTAGTTGAGGATGTTGAGCCCACATGTTTTGAGGAGGTTGTTGGTCATACTCATTGGGATGCATCAATGGATGAGGAGATGGCTGCATTAGATGCCAATAAGACTTGGGATCTAGTGTCATTGCCAAAGGGCAAGAAAGCTATTGGATGTAAGTGGGTTTATAAGATTAAGCACAATGCAGATGGTTCTATTAGTAGGTACAAAGCTAGGCTGGTTGCAAAAGGCTATGCCCAAACATATGGCATAGATTATGATGAAACCTTCACTCCAGTTGCTAGGATGGCAACTATCAGATGTGTGATTGCTTTGGCAGCAGTCAAAGGTTGGAGCTTGTAGCAAATGGATGTGAAGAATGCCTTCTTGCATGGTGATTTACAGGAAGAAGTATATATGGATCAGCCAGCAGGTTATGAAGATTTAGAGCATCCCACATATGTGTGCAGGTTGAAGAAGGCGCTCTATGGGCTCAAGCAAGCACCTAGAGCATGGTCTGACAAGATCAGAGAGTATCTTGTCAATATTGGCTTTTATGTTTCTGATGTTGATCACTCACTTTATGTGAGAAAGGGAGATGCAGGTTTGGTCATCATAGTCATCTATGTGGATGACTTGATTATTACAGGTGATAGTGATAGTGGGATTGCTGAAGTCAAGGATTCTTTGAAGAAGAAGTTTGAGATGAAGGATTTAGGTGAGCTAAGATACTTCCTTGGCATTGAGGTGATCAGATGTGATGATGGTATATGGCTGTCCCAAAGACAGTATGGCTTGGATATGTTGTCCAAGTATGGTATGACAGCATGCAAACCACTTTCACTTCCGTTGGAGCAGAATGTAAAGTTGAGTGCTGATATTGGGGATGAGATAGAAAACCCTACTATGTTCAAGACGATAGTGGGGAGTTTGATCTACATGACCATTACAAGGCCAAACTTGAGCTACGCTGTTGGTCTTGTGAGTCAGTTTATGCAAGTACCTAGAAAGCCACACTTGGATGTAGTCAGACGCATATTGAGATTTGCGAAGTCCACATTACATTATGGACTTTTCTATGAGGCAAGTACAAATGTACAGGTGTTTGGATACACAGATGCAGATTGGGCTGGTAGTATGTCTGATAGAAGATCTACTAGCGGATACATGTTCTCTCTTGGTAGTGCAGCAGTTGCTTGGAGCAGCAAAAAGCAATCTACAGT
Source organism: Lygodium microphyllum (assembly GCF_053477565.2). Lineage (NCBI taxonomy): Eukaryota > Viridiplantae > Streptophyta > Polypodiopsida > Schizaeales > Lygodiaceae > Lygodium > Lygodium microphyllum. Next base: position 119,388,838 of record NC_141152.1, on the reverse strand, counting down.
TGCTTTATCGAGTACAGAGGCTGAGTATAGAGGTTCTATTGTTGCAGCATGTGAGATAGTATGGCTGCAAAAGTTATTGGCTGATTTGGATGTGCAGGTGGAAGGTCCAGTTGTCATTTATTGTGACAACATGAGCAGTATACAGTTGGCTAGGAACCCTGTGTTCCATGCCAGGACAAAACATATTGAGGTACACTACCACTTTGTGAGAGAGAAGGTACTAGCAGGTGAGATTGACTTGGTGTATGTCAGCACATAGGATCAGATAGCTGACATCTTCACAAAGGCATTGGGTACAAAGAAGCTTCAAAAGCTTCGAAGCTTACTTGGAGTTGCAGAGATGCAGTTGAGCTTGAGGGGGAGTGTTGAGATGACAAGCTCAACACATGCGGACATTAATGATGGACCGCCTGGTTAGATGGGTCCACATGTCTACACTTAGCACGTCGGTGGTCATTATGACTCTCACATGGCCACTGACTCATTACTTATTATATTCAAGTTGTTACACCTATTTACAGTTGGCATAGTTATAGCACCAGTCGACTAGTGTAGTCGGTTATGCACTGTTTGACTTAGTAGGCCACTTTCCTTTTATGTTATATCTTATCTATACTTTGTGTACATTGTAAAGACTGTGGAAGAAGAAGAAGAAATCAGCAAGAAAACGTTTTGGCCTCAATCTCTCTTCTTGTCTCTTGAGTGAGCTTCTCCTTGTGCATTTTGTGTGTGTTCGGCGCAGCATCTTGAGCAAGTCCCCCCACCACGCGATTCTTGACAGGTTTATGCGTGCATGCCCTCATTTCCGTCTTTCAACATGCGTGTCATGTTTGTCCTATCGTCCACCATCCCTATGCCTACTGGCATCCGCTCCACGTTCCTAACACCGCAAATTTTTTTCCCCCCACTCGCACCCGCACGTGGGATGAGGGGAGGTTTATCTTATTCTTCTTATTTATTATTATTATTATTATTATTATTATTATTATAAATAATTCCCCCCAACTACCCCTCCCGTGTCCCCTCACCACCCCCTCTCCCTCTTCCCTCTTGTCTCTCCCTCTCTCTCTCTCTCTCTCTCTCTCTCTCTCTCTCTCTCTCTCTCTTTCTTCATGTCTCCCCGACTCCTCTCTTTCTCTCTCCCCTCTCTCCTTCCCCACCTCCACTTGCAACTTCTTCCTCCTCCTTCTCTCGCCCCTTCTTTTTCTTCTTCCTCCTCCTTCTCTACCCCATCCTCCCTTTCTCCCCCCGCGCCACCCACCGCAACGCCCACGGCCTCCTCCCTCTTGCCCATGCCACCCGTCGCAACACCCACGGCCTCCTCCCTCCTACCCACGCCACCCACCGCAGCACCCAAAACCTCCTCCCTCCTGCCCATGAAGATGCCGCCGCCGCTCTCCACATGCCCAACGCATCCAGTTCCGCCCCGCCCAACATCTTCTCCCCTCCCACCTACCCTGCCCCACCGTCTTCTCTGTACCCCCCGCCCCATCATCTTTTCTCCGTACCCCCCACCCAACGTCCCCTCCCTCACCCCCACTACACGCCTTCTTTCCCTCCCTCCCCCTCCCCACCAACCGACCTCTCCCCCACCAATAGCCTTCTCCCCCCCTCCTGCCAAACACCTCTACCCGCCCGCTGCATCTCTGCCTTCCCTCCACAGCGCCACCGTCTCCCTCCCCTCCACCACCATCAACCACCGTTTCCCCCTTCTCCACCATTATCTCATGCCCCCATTCCCCACTACCACCATTAAGCCCCCATCCCCCGCCCTCAGAAACCCCCCCTTCCCACCACTAACCCTCCATTCCCCGCTAACCCCCCCCCCCTTGCTTTTTTTATCTCCACTCCATCATCGGAACAGCTCCTTTGCTCCCCCATTTTAACTCCATTCCCCTCCACAGGAACACCCCCTTCCCCCTCCCTAAAACCCATTTACACCACCCACACCAAAACCCCCTTTTCCCCCCCCGCTAGCCCCCCTTCCCTCGAGACACGCAACCCCAATGACACCCCCCTACCCTCCCTGCGGGCTCCCTTTCCTAACTAGACTACCCCAACAATGCTAGCTCGCATAACGCCCCCACACCTTACCCCACCATAGGTCTCATTTGTGTGTTTGTGCGGGTCTTGGATTTTTCTACGTGTGTTGGAAGTGCCCGTTCACGCGCAAGAACATGCATTGTGTTTCGCCCATGTTGCAGAGTTGCTGTTCACACGTAGTTGTTGTCCAGTACCTTACTATCCCGACTTTCATTATTTTTTTCTCGTAAATTTGAAAACTAGCAAAATTCATTAAAGAATTGGTAAAATATGTAAAAATCAATAAAAGTTTCATTAAAATGCTAAAAATGAAAATAAATCCCAAAATTCTTGAAATTTAAACACAATTTCCTTCATATTTTTAACCATTCCAAACATGTAGAAAATTTAAAATAAAAATAAATGAGAAAATTTAAAAAAAATAGCTGAAAATCTTGAAATTGTTTTGAAAAATTGGTATAATTTCTAGCTAGCTGATAATGCCATTAAAATTTTTGAAAAAACATAAACAAATCTCACTAAATCATAAAAATTCATAAAAGTTTCATAAAATCCTTAAAATTTTCCTAATAATAAGTGAAAAATCTCAAGAAATTCCCATAGACTTCAAAAATTTTCCTCTTTCATTATGGTTAGTTGACATGAGCTGAAACCTTCAAAACACATTGAAATATTATTGTCTTCATAAGGAATTAATTCTTAAATGAGTACATTTATCACCAAAAAAATTTAACACTTCGAAAAATAGTTGGAAAATTTTCAAAAATTATGGAAAAACAAGTGGATCTTTCTATTTCATCTTAACCACACTTTTGTTGATTCAAATAAACAAACAATTTTCAACTTCTATACAAATATGCCTACATCAACCACATTAATTAACATTTTTAAAAAATATTATAAAAATTTTAAATCTTCAAGAAAATAATAAACAACCAAACCCCAATTTAAGCATACATATTCTATACCATAAATCTGTCATTGAAAATCTAATTATCACATTAAATGCATGTTGAAAATTTCTATATGATGTTTCATTTTTAGCTCATGTGCTCAACTTTCCAACCAGTTGGCCCCTTATTAGCTTTCATTGTGATTGCATTCAATCAATGCTTGTTGTATACACACCCGTGCTAGGTATTTCTTTTTCTATTTCTTTTATTTTTTCACTACAAGATACAGGTCTCATACCAACGTTCAAAGCGACGAAAATATTCACAAAAAAATACTACCGTCATCGCTAAACACGTCGATACTAACGAGCCATAGAACCGTCGCTATTTGCATCACAAATAGCGACGTTTTGTGATGCAAACTGCAACAATCATATTGATGCATACAAGTAAACTTGCGATGCTAATAGCGATGATTACAAAGAAAAAAAAATTGTGGCAAGGCAACACCACATGTAGCACTACTATGTGTTGTATTTGGGCCATATAAAAGGGTTACTGTAAAGTATACAATGGTTGTCAAAATGAAAGGCAAAGTGTACTTCAATCCACAAGACTAATTCATAAAATAAATACAAGATCGCTTAATGAAAGAGCTCATGGAATGGCAAGATACAAAGGATGATAATGACATAGTGCATAGAAAATACCTACATAAATCACAGGACCAAAAAAGAAGAAGATATGCACTCCACAAATCCAAGCGTGAGCTATAGATCCTCGTTCGAAAGCTCATCCCATTGCAAAGAAGCATCGAACAGACTCTGCAAAAAAAGAAACAACTACACATTAGTCCACCATACAATAATGCATTTTAATTAAAATTAGTAACGACGGACAAAAAAGATGAGTGACTTACTGGGCCACCGCGTGCATACAATCTATTGATCAATGCAGTGAGATTTTCTCTCTGTATATCGAGTCTCTAAGCCGGTGGGATCACGGTTTGTAATGGAGTGCTACAAAGAAAACAAAATACGACTATTAGAAATATGATTGTCGGTACAAGTGATATTGCAAAAAAATAAGCGAGAAGAACAAAAAAAAACTTACAAAGTCCTCCAAATAAGGCTTGTGGCGGCCTCTCCCAAGATGACGGACCACTCCTGCCTCCAGTCATGCCCTCGTTGCCTCACGGTGTTGTCTCTAATGTCTTTGAGAATCTATAGCCTCCTCCCTGAGTTGGCACCAGTCATGTGCGTCTAGCCACTTGGGCTTTGAGATCCCACTCAGCTAGAGTGAGTAGAGTAGACAGCCCCACAAGTGTGACAAATCCCACAGGTGACGCAACTCCACTAAAACGACGAGACAGATATACTCTGTTGGTACCTCCACAACAACCACCTAAGCCACCCTCTCTCGAACTTGCACAAGAGTGAGGAGTAGCACATGTATCTCGAGCCAACCGTGGGCTCACCACATCCACATCTCTACAGCACCCCCCAGAGCCACTCCCTCCGTCCGGCCCAAGTCTAGAGCATCAACCTCATCTACTGGAAATTGAAGCATCACAACATGCCGAAGTAAATCTAAGAGAATGGTCTAATGGTATCCGAGCCGCCATATCTCTGAATCGAGCCATCGGATCTGGAGACATACATGTGAAGTTCTCCTGTAGCTCCTCGTCGTAATCATCCCTTGACTCATCGTGATATCCAAATATCCACAAAGATTACCTGCACAAATAAACATTGATGTTAGCATGATCAATATAAATATTCAAGCAAAGCATGGTAATCCACCATGATAATACCTTGCAAGTTTCCAAAATACTCAATCTCTTCTATAACGGTATTTGGATCCATGGCTTACCATCGACTCTCTTGCTCAAACTTTGCCTTGATACCACAATCTGTTGTGGAGAGCATTTTGTTTATACACTCCATGTGGAAATATCGTTTGTGCAACCATGCCGCACTATATATTTTGTACTGTAGATTGAAACAGTTAATTAGTTGTCACATATAAAATCATGATACGACAGCTTATAAAACATGTGGTCACCTTTGGACTACATCCCCTCGAGAATTCCCACTCCTCAATAGAGAGCTCTACCCCTTTGCAACGAGAGGCTGCGATCAAAGCTCCATGTAACCATCACATTGACATAAACCGCGGCATCTCATCCATACCCTCGAGATATCAAATCGGTTGATAGCGCGTACTACATCAAAATTCGGATCACACTTCTTCTCGATCTTTCCTGGCTTGCTCGTACCTAGTGAGCCACATCTCCATAGAGGCATGGTGCAACATATAAAAACAATTCACTTTCTCCTCCATTGCAGCATCCATCCTTTTTTCTGCCCCATTTCCACCACATCTTCGGTCAGTCTATCATCATCCTTCAATGACCATAGCATATTGTTGTCTGAATCCACCGTTGGTAGCCACTATGAGATATGCACTACTGCCTCGAACACCAATCAACCTTCAGCCATGCTACCTTCTGACCAAGCTCATTGTCGCACAAAGCCTTTCAAGGTTTTCATGAAGCGCTCCAAGAAGAACATCGATTGCATATTGACAGGTCCCACAATCTCCACTTCATCTACAAGATGCACCAGGAGGTGAGTTTGTATCATGAGCATGCTGGTGGGCAGATACTTCTCAAAGAGACAGACTATCTCCACTGCTCCCCGCCTTGCGAATTCAATAGAGAATATCTTGATCCCCTTCTGTGAGATCCATTGCACTATCTCCACTGCTCCCCGCCTTGCGAATTCAATAGAGAATGTCTTGATCCCCTTCTGTGAGATCCATTGCACTAAATTTGACAACATGTAAATCGCCCCACGTATTTCTGGAGTGAGGCATCCTATGATAGCAATTAGTAGTACCAACTGCCACAAATGAAGAAGCATTATGAACAATGACTACACACCAAATGGCAAAATACGCAAGCCACTTACAATCCATTCATAGTACAAACCGACATATCTTATGCCAATCGTGGGATTTTATCCCTGATAATTGGTTGTCTTTAGAAAACGTGGATCTAAGAGAACACATCATACCTGTTGGAGTGCGGATAGACTTGATAATTTGCTTCACAAAGCGCTCTTCTTTAGTGGACAAAACCCAAGGAGCACGAGGTAGTTGCAAGCGACTATCAATACTCGAATGCAGCCAAAGCGCCTCCCTCTTGCCTATCTCCTTCAAATCCATTCACGCCCGTGTAATGTCTCTCTTTCTTGTGATTTTGTCCCATAGTAAGCTGCCCACATTCTTGAAAATATGCATGTATGGGATCCAATAAGTGGTTGATTTGTAAGTGGGTCCATGTTTACCTAATGTTTACCGCATCATAGAGGAGCGGGAATGGAAAAAAGGAAATAGCAAAAGGCGCAGGACAAAAGGAAGAAAAAGGCGCCTTAACCGGTAACCAGACCCTGAAAAAATTAAAAGCACGGGCACGATCCTCAGGAAGTCTTAGAGTCGCCCAAGGAAAGTAAAAGAGTAAAAAGTGCACCATTAAGTGTGAAAGTGCTCCCAAATCCTTGTAAAAGAGCACCAGGCTCACTCCTGTGCAAATTGTATGCATTAGTTGGGAATAGGATAGATTAGAATGGTGGGAAATGAGAAATGGGCCAAGGCTAATGGCCGGCCATGTAAAAAAGGGGATGACCGCCCATGAAAAGTAGGGCATGTATATAAAGTTCAAAAAGTGAATGAGAAGATCATTCTTGTGTGTGGCCAAAACTTCTTCTTCTTCCTCTCTTATTTCTTGCCTTCTTACTTGTGCTTGAGAGAGGGATTGAGAGAGTGTGAGGGAGTGAGAGAGTGATTGTGTGAGAGTGAGGGATCTTGGAGAAGAAGCTCTCCATCTTCTCTCTTCATCTTCCCCTCCTCTCTTCTCTTCTCTTGTCTCGCGCGTGGCTATGGAGGATGAAGCTCATGGGAGAGGGATTGAGGTTGCTTGAGCTTGCCTCAAGGATCGTGGAGCTACTGGTGTGCAAGAAAGAGGAGGGTACTCGATCAAGCATCAAGGTAAGCTCACTACACCCGTAAGGTAGGCATTGCACGTCGGCTATGTGAGAGGTAGCCATGGCCGCTTGGTTCGAAACACTTGAGCAATAAGTGGTCCGTAGGTCTCGGGGTAGAGCTTGTAGCTCCCCTTCATTTTGGTTCCGTTGTTGGGACAGAAGGAATAGAGCCTTGAGCGCCACGCGCATCAAATCGAGCATAGAAGTAGGGTTTGCAGCCCGAACCGGTGCTCGAGATAGCTAGGAGATTTAGGAGGTTTTAATCCGTGAAACAAGTAAGTGTTTTGGTTTGTTGGAAGCATTAGTGTAGGACTACCATTATGCATCTCTGTTTTGCATTTTGGCTGCACTAGATTAAGGTTAGATTAGGTTAAGAAAAGAGAAAACAGAAGGTTTTGGCTGCTGCTGGAAACATGGAAACAGGGGACGAGATTCAAATTTCTGGGTAAAACAGGGAAAAGGGAACTGGCTTTAAGGTTTTGCAGTGCTAGGAAAGGACCTTAAGAGGCTTGGGAGGCCAAGGCAAACCTCATTTCACTAGTTAGCTTTGTGTGTGAGAGAGAGAGAGAGAGCTTCTGATTGCCAGGAAGAGGGATCGCTATCACGATTCTAGGTGCCATCGATTTGTGCTACTCCAGGTGAGCCTGGTGCTTCTTAGTGGTGCCCTAATCATATATGGAAAGTCTCTTGTGATTGTGTGTAGCAGGCGTCAAGTGGGATTGAAACGCATCGAAATCGCACCTGCCGCCAGACACAGTTGGACCAGGTCTCAGTGGTCCAATTCCCGGAATCGGACCACCCGAGTCCTGGAGTCGGACCGTCCGATTCCAAGAATCAGACCATCTGACTATTAGAGTCAGACCAGCCCTGTCCTACTGAGGGAATCGGACTACTCTGTCCGACTGCAAGAATCGGACCGTCCGACTATTAGAGTCCGACCAGCCATGTCCGATTCCCAGAATCGGATAGTCCGACTGCTAGAGTCGGACCAGCCCTGTCTGATTCCCGGAATTGGACAATCCGATTCTAGGAATTGGACCATCCTGCCAGAAGGAAAAAATAAGGATCTTTAGTTGACCGTGCCATAGACCTGACCCCCAGGACACAACCCTGAACACCCCCAAGACCCAATTTGACTATTAGAACCTCAGAGACCAATCGAACTTAGAGCAGAATAGAAAATGCAACACAGACCTTCAGAAAGACCATAGAATAGCCGGGAACCGAGCTTAGAACTCAAATCAGGTTAAGAATGTGGAGAGAAATAGAGTGGAGTTTGCATTAAACGCTTTTTGCATCAGCACTTCACTCTTGTGTTCCACTAAGTTTGCACTGCAAGAAAAGAGAAAAGCCTATTTTCGCACCAAGCACCACAAAAGCACTAAGCATAACGTGTGAATAAGGACTGCTTTCAAATAACAGAACACCTCATGATATCTAATAACATTAAGGAACCCACTAGTAGGAGAAGACCCCAAGACTTAGACAGGTGCCTGAGTGCCCTACTAGTAGGACCTGGAGAAGACACGAAGACACGGAAAGCAACAATATAGAGGATTGGACGCTACCGGATATGTACGAGGCTAGACGAGTGCTAGACCTAGCTGGAGCGGCCAAATCTGGACCAAATGTAGAGAGGGAATGGGCAGCAAAGGCTGACATGACATTGAGCGAACTGGTAGCAAAGCGACTCTTGGACAATACGTCCGTTGAACAGAGCGCTACTTCCCTAGCCACCACGCTACTATCGGGATTGGGAGTCACACAAGGGGCTAAAGGGCAAGCTAGAATCCCCATCATAGCAAAACAACTAGCTAGATACGAACCTAGCAGTGACCCGTACAGCTTCATGGAGCAGTTCGAGCAAGTATGTGAGGCAAACGGTCTTACTGACTCTACGCAGCGAGCTCAAGCTTTCGGCCTGTGCTTAGGTGATAAGGGGAGGACCTGGTATTCTAGTCTAGATGACGCAGAATGTACGAACTTTGTTCGCCTTAAGGGCCTCTTCATCGAGAGGTTTTCAGAGGCAGGGTATTCGGATAACCTTATTGTTAGGTTGATGAATATCAGTCAAAGGGAGAAGGAAGACATTAGGGATTACATCACTCAGGTGAGTAGCCTCTACAAGAGAATCCATGCCAATGAGTGACCTACCGAGAGGGCAGTGTCTACAGTGTTCATGAACGGGATTTGGAGTGAGGAGCTCTACAATGCTTTGGCCAATAACTCCACCTTGCAAGGAGACGTGCTAGCTAGAGTTTTTGAGGAGGCAATACACGTAGATGATCAACTCAAGGAACGTAGCATGAGGGCTACCAACCGAGAGAGTGCAAGCTAGAGGGACCCTGAGAGATCAACTACTTCCGAGGAAAAAGCGACTGCTAGTGTGCAGGATAAGGGAAAGAGTGTAGACCAAAACTAGGGGATGGCAGAAATGAGAATGCAGATTGCATGGTTGCAAGAGTTGGTAAGGAAGCCTATGAGATCGCATGTACAATGTATATACTGCAGCGGCAATCACCTCCCAGTTGAGTGCCAAGATCCTAGATCTCGACCGTGCTCAAATTGCCGTAGATTTGGGCATGATGTAGTGCATTGCAGAATGCCGAGGAGATTCCCATACGCGCAGCAGTACAACCCTCCATACTTAGGTAATAGGCCACCCAATTTCTTTGGGAGGGAAGCCCAATTAGCTCTCCCAGCACCGACTGACTTAAGACCTGCCGTACCTAGGTTGGAGATGAACCCAACTGGTATACCCAGACCACCAGGGCCTTTTGTAACCCACCCATCTAGCGATGCTCTTGTTCCCTTTGTGGAGGAGCCTAATGAGGAAGAAACATATGTCAACCCGTACATATCCTATGACGAGGAGGGCAACCCAGTCCTGATGGACTATCGACCGGTGCCGGTGATGGCTTTAGGAAGAGGAAGAGGTAGAGGCTTTGGAGGGCCAAGCCAAGATCTAGTCACATGCTGGACTTGCGGCCACCCAGGACACATTTCATCACGCTGCCCAGAATGAGAACAAGCTAACAAGGACAAAGCGGATCTCCGATGCACAGAGTGTGGAATCACACATCTGTTTCCTGACTGTCCTAGGCGGAAGCCATCAACCAGCTCTGCCAACATGCCATCGGTGCCTTTGGGGCTTTTTGGAGTGGAAACCTTTGACAGTGAGGATACACCCATCCCACTACATGTTATGACACGAGCTCGAACAAAACAGGCAGGCATCTCTTTGCCATGGCCAAGTAACCTTGACGCAACCTCAATAGGAAAGAAAAGTCGGAGGAGACGGAAAAAGAGAACCGATGCAAAGATAACTCTTAAAACCGAGGAAGCGACTACGTTAGTAACGGGAAAGAGGGTCACAAACGCAAAGGCGGAGACCTCAGCTCCTAAGACAACCGAGCTAGGGAGTGCCAAGGTAGGGGAATATCCCCATCCCAAACGGCAGCTCGAGGCTATAGCTAAGGTCAAGGAGTGGGTCAAGGACACCCAAAAGCACCTCAAGGATGTTGAACCCATATTAGACGATCCTATTGACGATTTCTCCAGCGTGAGCACACCAGTCTCACCTTCAAAACCACAAGCTGCGAGCATACATGCACCACTGGGGGCAACTCAGCAGTAAGGCCAAGGGGAAACTCGCCAGGACAGACAGAACGCATGGCCTAGAAATGCTAGCCTCAAGGGAAGACAAGAGCCCAGTAGCCTCCTCACAACCTTGTTGTCTACTCCAGTAACTCTAAGCTTGGAAGACCTGCTTAGGCAGAATCTTTCCTTATGGCAAGAGTTAAAAGACTTGATGGAGGGACACACAAGACTTGCCGGTGCTGATCCGCAAGATCATGATGCGGTTATACAGATCTCAAGTCTAACTCTACACTCAACTCCCAAGTATTTGCACATCAATGCTTTTTGGGAAGGCACTGAAATGCATGCAGTTTTACCCATCCTATCCTTAGGAGATATGACGCAAAAAGGAATTGTAGACACAGGCGCAGGTGTTAGTGTACTAAGCCATGCAGTCTTAGAGGCATGGGGAAACCCTCCTGTAGAGACTGCTAGGTTTCACGTCACGTTAGCAAATGGAATGAAGGTAAGACCATTCGGGGTCTTAAAGAATTGGCCAGTAAAGATTGCCGGTGTGCAGTTTTCCGTAAACTTCATTGTCATGAAGGGAGTGGATTATGACATACTATTAGGCCGAACTTGGATGAGGAATGTGCGTATCATTGAGGATTGGGGCAATGGTTTGATTTTCCTAGGGAATAGAACTAGTGCAATAAGGGTAGAGATGGACACTTGGAAGACGACCCCTGTTGACCTAGATGCCATCTCAGCTATGCTGAAAGGCGATACTCAAACGACCAAATCCTATGGATCATTCACTAAATATATTCCTTGCCCTGAGGATGAGAGGGATTGGATGCACGTTTTGGCAACCATTGACCTACCATTCTCGGATGAGGAAGAACTATATCGGCAGGTTGCTAAAGCCGCAACCATGCCAATTGAGGAGCCAATTGTGCCACTCTGCATGATGGCAGGAAGCTCACTCAACCCAGGCAAACCAGCCTCGTTCCATATCCTCAACAACAAACTAGAGCTTCAGGAAATCATAGAGTATCTGACCAATAAACTGGAAGGCAACTTGGCTGCTAACTTAAAACCTCTACGTGATCTATTAGCTAAGCCAGAATGGAAATGGGCCAAGGTCCACGACCTGAATTTGTTATATAACTGGGCTTTAGTTACTGATGACAAGGACTCTGTTGGCGAGGAGTATGAGGACTGTCGCTCTACGGGAGAGGAGAGTGAAGAAGAGATAGATACAATAGAGTACGACATGGAAGGAAAAGCGATAGAACAAATCAGGGCAGACTCGAGGCCTAGGAGAGGAAGGACCAGTCAGAACGGAAAAGGAGTCATGCGAATGGAGTGTGACAGATCCTGCCTAGAACACATAGGAGCCGTGGATTATGAGCAAGCCGGAGTGGCACGACCATGAGTAATCCCAGTGCTCAAGACGAATGCACCTACTACTGAACTACGACCCCCTGGGAAAACACCTTCCTCAAGTGAGGGATGCGAGTTTAACTTAGAGTCGAAAGTCAGCACTGAGAGTGATCCCGAGATACCACAACCTTCTAAAGTCAAACGCACCAAGGGAGACTTGCCAGTCCACCTAAGGTGCAAGAGGCTAAAGGAGGAGGCCAACAAGCAAGCAAAGGACTCAGAAGCAGAAAGGCAAAAGAAACCACAGGATCTACCCAAACGGTTTACAAAATTTAAAAAGGGTGACAGAGTGGTGTTTCTGCTAGGTGCAAAAAGACAAGGCCAAACTAGTGAACCGATGAGGGACCCGCCAAAGTCAAGGAAGTTAACTTGGCTGGGGAAGGTGAAAATCCAAGGCCTGTATTCATTGCAGATGACTTGACGGAGGATGAGGAGACCAAACTTGTTGCACTCTTTCAAGAGTACATTGATGTATTTGCCTGGACATTGGATGAACTTAAGGGAGTCGACCCTAGGGTTGTGACTCATAATATCCCAATGGTCCCTGATGCAGTGCCAACGAAACAACGACCTTACCCCATGAATCCCAAACACGCCCATGCAGTAAAAGAGGAGATTGATAAACTCATGAGGGCAGGATTCATATATGAGATCGAGCACACGGACTGGGTATCACCTATCGTGATTGTCATGAAGAAAAATGGAAAAATCCGAGTGTGCGTGAACTATAAGAAAGTGAATGCCACTACAAAGAGGGATAACTATCATTTACCTTACACCGAGCACATGCTTGAGAGGGTAGCAGGTAAAGAAGCCTACAGTTTTCTGGATGGTTTCTCGGGCTATAATCAAGTGCAAGTGCACCCGACGACAGGCACAAGACTGCCTTTGCCACGGAATGGGTTGTATTCGCCTACATTGTCATGCCTTTTGGGTTGAAGAACGCACCTGCGACTTTTCAACGCCTAATGTGCACTATCTTTAAGGACATGCTTAGGCGCGAACTGGAAGTGTTTGTAGACGACTTATGCGTACCCTCTAGTTGGGCCGAACACTTAGAGAAATTGAGAGCTATCTTTGAAAGGTGTAGGTTGTACCACCTCTTGTTGAACCCCTTAAAGTGCCAGTTCTGGGTGAAACACGGATGCATCTTAGGGCACGTAGTGTCAAGGAACGGCATTGCCACTGACTTTTCTAAAGTCAGAGTCATTGTTGACTTACCGCCACCTGATAACTACAAGGGAGTTCAGTGCTTCTTAGGATACACTGGATATTATCGATGCTTTGTACTAAATTACGCACTAATTGCTAGACCATTGTACAAGCTGTTGATAGTGTTCAAGTGGACTGAGGAATGCCAGTGCGCATATGAGGAGTTGAAAAAGGCTCTTACTACTGCACCAATCTTACAAGCCCCAGACTGGAACATAATGTTTCATGTACACATAGACACCTCTAAGTTCGCTATTGGAGCCGTGCTATGCCAGCCTGGTGAACATAACTTAGATTACCCGGTGAGTTTTGCCAGCAGGCAGCTCACAGAGACCGAGATGAACTATTCCACGACAAAAAGGGAGGGTTGGCCATGGTATTTGCGATAAAGAAATTTAGGCATTACCTATTGGCCACTCCCTTTGTCTTCTTTGTTGACCATCAAGTCTTGCTATATCTTGTGAACAAGCCTTGCGCTACGAGACACATAGCTGGATGATTACTCCTTCTACTGGAGTTTGACTTCTCTGTGGTTGTACGCAAAGGAAAGCAGCATTACATGGCTGACCACATGTCCCGCATACCCACAGGAGAAGCCGCTGGACAAGGCATACCTGACGGTTTACCAGATGCTCATCTCTTTAACCTATCTAGCGAGAGAGAATTGTTTAAAGCTGATCTGACGCCATACTGGGCCGATGACATAGTGCAAGTGCTAGAGAGCGGACTGCCTGAAAGACCCATTGAGAAGGCCAAGCTGAGAAGACTTATCCTGAAAATTCAGCCATACCAACTGATAGCCGGCCAACTCTACAGGTTGGGACAAGACGGTTTATTGTTGACCCCTGTCATAGCCCGACAACCCTTTGAAAAATGGAGCATCGATTTTATTGGACCTATCAGTCCTGCGGCACAATATTCCCAATCTCGCTACATCATAGTGGCAATTGATTATCTAACAAAGTGGGCAGAGGCACGAGCCACGAGGAAGAATGATGCTAGAACCACTGCAAAGTTCTTGTGGGAGCAGGTCATTTCACGTTTTGGCTGTCCAATCGAACTTGTAAGCGACCAAGGCACGCACTTCATTAATGAGGTGATTTCCCACCTGCTCTCTACCTTCCTAATAATTCATCGAAAGTCCTCTCCCTATTACCCTCAGGCTAATGGCCAAGCCGAATCCATGAATAAAATCTTAGTCAACGTGCTTACAAAAATAGTCTCTACTTCAAGAAGTGACTAGGACAACAAGCTAATGGCGGCCTTGTGGGCCTATCGCATAGCTTATAAAACGGTTTTAGGACAGATGCCTTTTAGGCTGACGTACGGAACTGAAGCTATTTTACCCTTAGAATTCTTCATCCCTAGCTTAAGGATAGCAGTCTAGGAGCGTTGGGAGGGAAGAGAGGCTTGGACCAATCGCTTAGTGGAGTTAGAGAGCCTAACGGAGACCTGACTCCTCGCCACTCACTCTCTGATTTGTGAGAAGGCTCGACGAAAGATGTGGTTTGACAAGCATGTCAAACAGTGAGACTTTGAACAAGGGGACCTTGTTCTGCTATACTCTGTAAAAGGACATAAACAGAAGATGAAGTTTTGGGGGCTAGGGCCTTTCAGAGTACGCATGATTGGTAGAACAGGGAATGTTGAGTTAGAGACACTTGAAGGTGAAGGAATAGGCTTTTTTAATGGCAATCGCATAAAGAAGTACTATCCTCCTTCACATCCATTACATGAGCCACCCATGCTAGAACCCCCAATGAACGTCTACATGGCTACTATAACTGACCTTACAGATCGGGACGAAGAAGCAGTGGCACTGACGTATCTACGAATCACAGTCACAGCAGGAGCGACGTATTCTTTCGATGCCTTGATTGATAAAGGTGCCGACTACAACACCTTGACGCATGACCATTGGACACACATTGGTCAACCGAAACTACAGCCCACTAATGCCAAACTCACCCTGTTTGGGGGTAATGCTTATTCACTCCTAGGGAAGTGCAAGGTAGTCATTTCTATCGAGTCTGAAAGTTTACCAGCTTTCTTCCATGTGTTGCCTGACACTAAAGGAGCTGGTAATATGTCACTATTAGGACGTACTTTCAAGAAGCAAACAAACTGTAATGTGGATTACAACCTAAACTGCATTCATCTTGCTATAGGCAATGTGCGTATAGTGACAACTTTCAGCAAGGGCTGTCCTGACTCCTCCACTATTACAAAGCCACCGGTAGAAACCCCTACGACCACGCTTCAACCCAAGTCTAAATAGAAGAAAACTAAGGCCTCATGCCAGACTCTCGACCCTAGGCCCAAACCCACCAAGAGTGCTCACAAGGCCAAGGAGTCCAAGCTTATATGGGTGCCAAAACGGCAAAGACCACATCCGGGTAGACCACCCAAACGTGATTCTAAACACCAAAATAATCAGCCATCACGGCCTAAGAGGCAGTCTAGACGCTATCGACGTAGACACACAACCACGCCGCGATGGATCCCCAAAGATCTCTTGCGAGCACAAGGATACTACGAGGGCAACCCTTGGATTTGGGTGCCTAAAAATGGCAAGTTTAAAAGCTCATCTACAAGCAATCTCACCCCAGTGAGGGAGGCTTGCACACATGGTACCTAGGGCATAGTCAGCAAACCATTGCCCGTTGTGGCTAGTAAGCCCCATCTCATCTATCGACCAAAGCAAATGCCACAAGCCTTAGACTTACCTAATCCAAAGAACTTAAATACCCCCATGACTACTTACTCAGAACCCAACACAACTCCCATGCCCCCAGAGCTTCCTATAGCACCTCAAAGTGCTTCGGAGCGCAAAGCCACACCTGTGACACCAATGATGGAGTCACCACTATCCAATCCATTTGCACCATTCCCACCAGCAGGTCTTAAACCTTCCTACGCGGTATGACCTTTCCTTTCCTTGGCTAAAGACCTCACCGCGACTTTTGGGGATGACTTAGTAACTTGCATCAAGATGTTGGACAAAACTTTCACTACATTCGCTAGAAGTTATGAGAGGCTAGACCTAGGTCTTCTTGACAAAACACTTGCTTCGGATGTTCGTGCATTACCATGCACTTGGGAAGAATACGAACTTATGATCGGTAAATTCCCCAAAATTGCTGCTGAACTAATAGCAAACGACGAAATCTCAAAGGAGCAAGCTGCCCTCAGAAGACTAATCACTTCATATCATAAGCCTCCTTGTTCTATTCCTGAGCACGAGTTGCAAGAGCTCACGCAAATGGCAAGCTTGCCTTCCACATTCTTGCAGCAGTGGTTTGCTCTGAGAATCCAATGGGAGAAAAAAGGTTGCCGGATAATGACCAATGCTGAGCAACGCAGGGCAGTTAAAACCATCGAATATGACCCTACTTATGTGGCACCTATCTCGTTTAGGGTTTTGGCCATCACCCGCAACCAGCATTTAGACGACCATGTGCTCGCTCACCCTTACATTGATCAATTCCTTATGGAAGAGGAATTACATGTTGCAAGCCGCCTTAATACTGGAGATCTCTTTCACGATGTCTTGACCTACATCTCCCAAGTCTCCATCCAACTATCTGCTCTTGATTGTCATGCCCAACTTGAATACAATCCAAGCTTCTATGATTGGTTATTAGCTAAGTAAGTCAATCCATGAAAAACAGCATTTGCCTCGTACTTCTTGTGCTAATCCTAGGAAGGATTTCTTGAAAGATCCAAGACGGGGGGGAGCAATGTGAGCAAGAGCAGAGCAAAATGAGAGTCAACAAAATGAGAGTCATGCTATCTAGCAGAACGTTATGATTAATTGAGTTTCAATGGAAGATACTGCAAAGGGAAAACAATAGCAATTGCTGCTGTGAGCCTATCTCTAAAATTCAAGCCTCTAAGCAAGTATACCAATTTTTGACACATACATTTTTCTCTCAAAATTGAGTTTTATTAGAAATAAGCCGATTTTTAAGCATTAATGTTGGCATGGTGTGTTGACAGGTAACCACTATGCAGGACAAGACAAAGGGGGCAAACTCCCATTTTCTGAAGAAGAGATGACCAAGTTTGGCATCAGCGTCGAGACACGAGGATTCAGTCAATTCACCTTCAAGCACACGCTGAACCTGGATGAGGCCATCTTGGAGGAACCTGCAGTCAAAGAATTGGTGGACGGATGCCACCTCCACAAGTATGTGGAAAAGGTGGGGCAAGCCGTGGATTACGGCATGTGTGTTGAATTTCTGAGGAACTTTGACAAGGGCAGGAACTGTGGCACTATCACAGTGAGGATAGGGAAGCAGGAAAGAAGAGTTGAAGTACCCCTCAATGCGGCAATCGTAGAGAAGGCCTTGGGGCTCGTACCCAATAAAGAGAGGCGGCCGAGAAGGGATGTTTACGCCATGCTGGGGGTAAAGAAAGAAGAGGTGCACACAGTGGATGGAATCATCTTGGCTGACATCTCAGATCCAACAGTGAAGGTGCAAGCGAAGATGATCCACACACTCTTTTCGGGCCAAAGGTACAATGCATTGATGAACAGGATCGGGGTCCCGTTGTTAGAAAGCATCGCAGCAGGAGTCCCTGAGGAGGTAGACTGGAATGGGTTCGTGCAGAAAACCATTCAAAGCTCAGCTGCCCTTCTCACTCCAGCGGAAGCACCAGCAAAACAGGAGGAGAATCCCCTGCCTCAACAGCACGCTCCACAAGGAAGAAACCTGCCTCAAAGACGGCCATAATTAGATATGGTGGTGTTTTGACAGCCATCATAAATGAAACAATGAAGGATGCTAGAGTCATGGAAGAGCAAGCTGCACATCAAAGCCCACCGCATCAAAGCCCACCTCACCACGAAGGAGAAGAATCAAGTGAAAGAACAATAAGTAACAAGGGAGAACAGGAGGTGTCGCCTACACAAGCAAGCAAACCAGAAGGACAAAAGAAAGGGGACAGGAGACAGAAGGGAAGAAAAGAGGAATTAAGCAAAGAAGAACGAGCTGAAATCAAAAGGGCTCAAAGAGAGTCTAGGAGGGCTGAGGAAGAAATAACGAGGAAAGAGGAGGAAGAGCTTGCAAAGATAAGAGAAGAATCAAAGAAGGCAGAACAGGACAGGAAAAGAAGGGCAAAAGAAGAAGCTGAAGAGCAGAGACTGAAGGAGCTGGCCGAGTTGGCAGAGGCTACGCAAAGATCTGTGGAAGAGACCCAGGGGGTGGAGAGCTCGAACCTGTGAGCCCCCATCATAAATCCAAAGCTAGTTCAAGTGTGGAAGCAGCTCCAGTGGTAGTAGGCAAGGGTAAGTCCCTACTACAACCACTTCCTTCCTCTTTTGTGCCTGCAACGACTGAAACCACGACTACAACCACCACACAACCCACACTTCCCCTCAACATGGCACAGCTAATGAACATGATGCAAATGCTAGTGACCAAAGTGGCCGAGATCGTGCCAGAAACCGGATTGAAAAGGCCTGCTGCCGCAAATGCAGAGTCACGGCAAGACCCTAAAAGACAAAGGCTGGAGGCATCAACCACCACACCCCATACTCCCATGCCTGCCGACACTGACTATGACGCATATGTAGCTGAGCTACTGGCACAACTAGACAAGGTGAAGGAAGAGAAGAAAGTGGCCTTGATGAAGCTAGAAAAAGAAAAAGAAAGGTTAGCTACTCTTAGGCTAGAAGTCTCAAGGCAAGGAGCCGACCAACGAAGAGAAATGAAGGCCCTGCAGGACCAGCTAGTAGAAAAAGCAAAGGAAGCCCAGGACAACGAAAGCCACCTTAGACAAAGGCTAGAAGACGAAGAGCAAAACTTGGTGGCAGAGCAAAGGAGTCTAAAGCTACTAGTGCAGCAATACAATGATCTACAGCAAAAGGTCACTCAAGTGGAAATGCTAAGACAGGAGGTTCAGGAAGGCGAAGCTAGTACACCACAAGAACATACCATGGAGCTCCGTTTGTGGCAGGAGCTAGAAGAACAAAACAGATTAATAAGTGAAATCGAGTTTCTGAAGAGTGAAGGGTCAGGAGTTTCAGCAGTAGAAGCAAAACGGCTACAAGATGAAGCGCAAAGATTACAAGATGCGTTGGAGACCTCCCAGGAAGATGTAGAGGCCCTCATGGCCATGGCTTTCAATCAAAAAAGGATATTCCTTTGCTGAGATCCAAAGCCAAGAGCAGCTGGTGCAGGAAAAATCAGAAGTACTGGCCGAGGTGCACCAAAGGCTCAGCATTGTAGATCAAGCCAAAGGGATTCCTGAAGAGCAGCTGGCTCAGAAGTTAAGAGAAAGGAACCAGTTGTGGTTTTTAACAAATGAGCAGCAACAGGTAATGACCACCCTGGCAAACCAACTGGAGGAAGAGAGAAAAAGGATGGACTAAAGAGCTAGGGATTGGGAAAGGAATAATTTTGACAGGGTGAGAGACTTGATCGAATGCTTGGCAGTGGCAGAATGCGAAAGAATGCTTGCAAAAGCCAGGGTTGAAGCCACCGAAATAACTACTAAAACACAGCGGCAGGTCTTCCTCAACACGGTACTCCATGTCACACAAGCTGAGGGCAATGATCCAGTGGAAAAGGTGAAAAGAAAGTTGGAGTTGACCACCCGACCTCTGAGATATGGTCTTCAAGAGCGGGAGCTCCCAACGAGTACAGGGATCACTAAGGAGCAACAATTCCACTACTTACGCTGTACGGGCCTTTCCACTGCTGAGCTCAAGGAGCTAGGTTTTGAGGAGCATGAACAGCCACCACCACCACCGCCAGTCATCCCATCTGTGGTTGAGCGACATGTCGAAGAGGGTCCGGATTTCGAGCAAGGTGATGAATAAGAGCAACAAAGAATGCCAAGTCCGCCTCAACCCGATCTCCCGTAGGAAGAACCTGCAGATGCCCATCTACCTGAGCGTATAGTTGCAGCAAGGAGGAGAAGACAAGAATTAGCTGAGGAGGCCCAACACCAAGCATGCACAATTCCAAGACAACTTCTTGAAGAGCCCATGCCATTGAGAGGTGATGCACATCCTGTAGACTGGCCCCAGGAGTTGGTCATCTGGCATCAGCAAGAGTTCCAGAAAAGGCCGTTTGAGCTCTCATTTGCTTTCCCACGCTCTCTGGACCGGGCCCTGCCTCTAGGAGTTTTAGCCAAGATCAAGGATCTGGCTAATGAACTTGCAAATAGGTGGATTGAAGAGAGGAGTCTGATAATAACTAGGTGGCAACAAGAACCACAGGATTACTAGGAAGATAAGGTCAATCTGGTTCCCAAAACCGTCCAAGGCTACAAGGCACAGCCGAAATGGTGGAGGAGGATTTGGGACACCAATTTTGATGCATGAACCACCTTTTGTAGTTCACTCCCCGAAGAGCCCAATGATCCTATCTACATGCCCTACCCCTGTAGGCATGGAGTGGACTATGATAGAGACTTGCATGGGGATTACGACTTCCCAAAAATATATAATGTAAATGCTAGGAGCCCTGAGGAATGCTTAGTATTTAGGTTAGAAGATATACTTTCTTCTATAAATTGTTTTCTTGCAGACTTCTCTTCCTGCCCAGATCCAGCGTTTTTGACCACTTGTAATTACCTCCGACTTATCAAATTCCTGCTACTCCAAAAACCCACAGTAGAGGAAGCCCATCTCCCCCCACTCTTCTTTGATATCAACCTAGGAATAGATAGTAGAGCTATGACTAGGTTAATGATGCAGGCTACTCTCCTTCCTTCCTTCTGTCTAGAGCTCTTAGAAAATATGAGTGACACCCGCTTCACAAGGTGTAATCACCCTTTCTTGTCAACCACTCCTCTGAGAGCTAAGGCCGATATTAAAGAATACCTACAAAGTCGCGCATTCTTATCTCAATGCTTGCGACCACCCCATGATTAAATGGGTGTGATATGCCTTGACAATTGTACTCCCTCTCTCATTCTCAAAAAAAAAAAAAGCAAAGAGAGAAAAAGCCACAAGGAAACAAAGACAACGTGACTGGAGAGAAAGACAAGAGCAAAAAATAGCAAAGCTGAAAGATGAATCTACTACTAAGCAAGTTAACAAGGAGAACACTTCACATGTGCTTGCAGTCTCCCTTCATTGTTATTGTGCACCACACTCACTGCATCTAGGGTTCTCCCTAGCCCCTTCCCCACTTCACACTTAGGGCACATCAAGGGCAGGACTTTCAGACCTGTCAGCCTAAGTGTTGCACCGCACCTCCAACGACGCACGAACTGGGTCCTCAAGTGTGGGATATTACCAAGGGCTTGCCCAAGGTTAGACCCATCTCCTAGTTCCACTGGCACGGGCACCATGCACTACACAGTGAGACAGACACACCCCCTAGGAAGTGCACAACTTTTCTTGCAGGTTATGTTCGTGTTTCAAAAATTGGCTGCTTGGCTGAAGAAGATCATCCACTATATCCTCCAATGACAAGGAATTTTTCCATGAGTCGGACATGACTCCATTACTGCAACTTTAGGAGCTTCGCTGCGAAGGTTTAAATGGCTCAACAGATTTCATGTTGCCAATCATCCGCCTACTGATGGCTGCCATGACTGAACCAAATCAAGCAGAAGGAAAACCCAGTGATGGATCTGCCATTGGCTTAGATTTTGGAACCTCATCTTCCAAAGATGCATGCCTACCGTCTCAAGATCTACGGATTGCTTATTGATTCCACAAGCCTGAATATTTTCAATGCAAGGTTCAAGATCTTTAGCTTAGCACTGAAGATCTTGAAATCAAACCTGAAGATCTTGAAATCAAAGTTGAAGATCTTCAAATCGAAGACAATGATCCTCAGGATAACAAGATCTTCAAAACAAAGACAAATATCTTCCATAGAAGACAAAGCAAACCTTTGTCAAGTCAAAGTTCAGGGGGGTTTCTTCAGGATAAATCCCTCCAACACCATTCTCCTAAGGGATTTCTTATTGATCAAGCGTTTCTGTTGACCAAAGGATAACCGGCAACCTATTTTCCACCAGCCAATTGGAACCTCTATCCGCCGTCGCAGAATGGGAGCCACAACTGTGTGTGAAATCCCGAGCATTTTCATGAAGTCTAAAGCACGCCAGAATCTCTCCTGGTCATCGTCATCAAACTCCATCACCTCTCATTCACAAGCATCAGTGTCATCTACCCACCAGTTCCACCTAGCAATAGCATCATCTATCCCACTACTTCCCACCACAGTGCCATGGGACTGGCACTTGGCTAGGAGGGGGGTAATGTTTACCGCAGCACAGAGGAGCGGGAAATGGAAAAAAGGAAATAGCAAAAGGCGCAGGACAAAAGGAAGAAAAAGGCACCTTAACCGGTAACCAGACCCTAAAAAAATTAAAAGCACGGACACGACCCTCAAGAAGTCTTAGAGTCGCCCAAGGAAAGTAAAAGAGTAAAAAGCGCACCATTAAGTGTGAAAGCACTCCCGAATCCTTGTAAAAGAGCGCTAGGCTCACTTGTGCAAATTGTAAGCATTAGTTGGGAATAGGATAGATTAGAACGGTGGGAAATGAGAAATGGGCCTAGGCTAATGGCCAGACATGTAAAAAAGGGGATGACCGCCCATGAAAAGTAGGGCATGTATATAAAGTTCAAAAAGTGAATGAGAATATCATTCTTGTGTGTGACCAAAGCTTCTTCTTCTTCCTCTCTTGTATCTTGCCTTCTTGCTTGTGCTTGAGAGAGGGATTGAGAGAGTGTGAGGGAGTGAGGGAGTGATTGTGTGAGAGTGAGGGATCTTGGAGAAGAAGCTCTCCATCTTCTCTCTTCATCTTCCCCTCCTCTCTTCTCTTCTCTTGTCTCACGCGTAGCTATGGAGGATGAAGCTCATGGGAGAGGGATTGAGGTTGCTTGAGCTTGCCTCAAGGATCGTGGAGCTACCGGTGTGCAAGAAAGAGGAGGGTACTCGATCGAGCATCAAGGTAAGCTCACTACACCCGTAAGGTAGGCATTGCACGTCGACTATGTGAGAGGTAGCCATGGCCGCTCGGTTCGAAACACTTGAGCAATAAGTGGTCCGTAGGTCTCGGGGTAGAGCTTGTAGCTCCCCTTCAGTCCAATATACAAAAACTCGTAGAAAACTGAGAACGATCGCATTGTGTTTCAATGTGACTCTGTGTGGACCATTTTCAGCTCTTGGGCATTCATTCATACTGGAGGTCATCCAAGAAAACCTTCCCTCAGTTCATGACCCTCCAGCAAGAAAGTGGTGTGTTCTTGATATACCATCTTCTTCATGGTTTGTGACCTTTGGGAGTCTGATTGTGGCCCACACAATGGATATGCATGATAACTTGAGGTAACCAGACCTGTCCCAACACCTCTATCCTGTGAATACAAACTTGAATAAGCAATGATAGATATTACCAACAAGAATCAAAGCCTACTTACCGGAGCACTCCTTGAATCCTAAAAAGTCATGCATGGTCCACATGAGGATGGCTAGCGGACCGTCGACCATCGTGCTTGCTCACATCTTTCACGGCGACCCCCTCCTTTCTTTGTAGAAAGCCATAGTGGAATGTTTTAGTTCACAAGGACTACAAGCCACACATTGTAAGAAGTTGAGCGAATGGGTTCACGCCATCCATAGCAAGACCGAGCCGAAGATTCCTTGGCTCTCATGCAAAGCTTGAAAACGTAGAGTCAATGTGGCTCCATGCGTGTGAATCTGCTGATATTTGTTGGACTCCATCTATGGATCTATTCTGTGCATACCACATTGTTAAGATCGCCAAGCCCGATATATGAAACATGTGATGTATACGAGGGATAAGTGAAAAGTGTCTAAGAACTTTTTGCGGGATAGTTTGCCCTTGCAAGTCTTGTCGATATCTGTGAGCACCTCACTTTGGACATGTCTCCACATTGTCGTACTCTCCTCGAAACAGCACGCAATCGTTGAGACATATATGGATGTTGTTGTATTCCATGACAAGCTTTTGTAAAACATGACATACATCATCACAAGACTCAGGCACAATATTTGCAAGTGGTAATATATAATAGTTTAGCAACCTGAAAAGAAATCATAAAATACCTTGAAAAAGCACAATTATTTTTTATAATGGTGTTGAAAAGAAATCAATGAAGCGTACATACAAGGTACCTGAAAAACTTAGTCATCGCTCCACCTGTATTTTGCTTGTACACTTAGGAGTGCAAGCAACGTCTTCAGGTGAGACACTCGGCACCCATCATATAATGGTATGGATGCTTCCTCTCTAAGTGGATTAGATGTCTCGACATCCATGGGCGTCAATGCATTGATCATTGCCTCCATCTCAGGCTCCAAGATTGTAGGAAAGACTGAAAGGTTGCATGTCTTCTCTCGTATTAACGGTATAAAATGAGTAGTGCCTTCCAAATGGTGGATTGGCTCAAGCACTCCATCCATCGGATGCCCATGAACTCTTCTAACTGGTCGCAATAGGTACACTCCTCCTTGGGATGAGACATCACCTCCCTGTAACAAATTTTACAGCCACATCCAATGTTTTTGTATATGATATTCAATTAGTTTGCGAATACAATGCATGATTGATATACACTTTTCTTATCATTTGCTCAAAGTATGAGATCGCCTGATTAATGATCTCTGATTGAAACTCATTGAAGCGTCGTATGTGTTCTATAGACAATCGATATTTTTGTCTCATTGCCAGCTTGTATTGACAGCAAGGACACAAGACATGCTAATTAAGATACACCTCGTGATCTTGAACATCACAACCTTTATCGTTTTCCATTTCGTCTACGTTACGACAAACAATTTGTTTTTGTTCTCATTCTCTTTTTCTTTCTTAAATTGTTTGGGAAGGGATTTCTTCTCTTGTAACTCAACAAAATTAATGTCAACTAAAGTCTTGGTTTTCTCCCCCTTTCTTTGTTTCTCCCTCTTTTTTTGCACCTTTCTTTGCACTCTTTGTTTTATATTCTCTTCATTTTCCCTTTCATGTTTTCTTTATCTTTCATGTTTATTCTCTCTTTTTAGTTCTCTCTTCCTCTTCCTTTCTTTTTCTCCCTCTCTTATTTTCTCTCTCTCTCTCTCTCTCTCTCTCTCTCTCTCTCTCTCTCTCTCTCTCTCTCTCTCTCTCTCTCTCTCTCTCTCTCTCTCTCTCTCTCTCTCTCTCTTTGTTTAATCCTAGGAGGCATATGATGCCAGGAGACATATTCTATGGTGGATTCCGTGAGTTTTTACTCCATGGTGGATTCCATAAGGTTTTGCGGTGCATTTCATAAAACTATATTTATTTTTTGGGGCTCATACACAAGGTGGATTCCTTGTGCGAGAAGTTGATGGGGACGCTTGTCCTTTTCGGGCATCATGTTAATTTAATGTGCACGTGGGTGACTCCACAATGGGTGATTCTGCAAAATACATATTTAAATTAATGGATGTTTATGAGTTTAGAGTGCACTCTTATTAATCTAAGGTTAGGACAGAGTTCCAACCTATTTATTTATTTTGTAGCTGAAGACTACTAGGTATTCACTTTTGTCAGCTTAATTGTATTATTTTCTAACAATTGTGAATGCTTCAGTTGATGTGTAGAGCAAGCGGCGGCGGCGTTGGGAAGCACTAGGCGATAGCATGTATTCAAATTACCTAGAAGAAATTATCATTTTTGATGGGCATGTATCTTATTATTGAAGGTGTGACACTAATATTTATTTAGGTACGTTTATTTATTAAAGTGTTTGATAAATATTTATTATTTTGTATGCGCATGGACACACGATTTAAATATTTTATTATTGGACATTGTATTTGGACACAACCTGACTCTTGGACCGCCCAACCGCTTTATTCTTTATTTGGACAAAAGCAAACACAAAAGCTAAAGCATGCTTATTGTAAAATTAGGCTATTTTTTAGCTTTGAGATGAATCAATTTATAAATACATGCCTTGTGAAGCACTCACATAAGGCATGGAGGGAGATTATATCCAATTTGTCTTTTTGCCTCATGTCGTGCAAAACCTTCTTCTTGTTTTTTGAGCTAAAGTAGAGTTTTTTTGTTCTTGGAAATCTTCTAGCACTCGCTACGTATGCATCCAGCATCTGATTTGTGCACCAGTGGTATCAGAGCGAAGCTGAGATCAAGAGCTTCCAATCGCTCACCATCTCGCGTGAAGACAAATCTCCTAGAACGAACATGGTCTATAGTGATCTGTCAATACCAGTGTGTTCTTGGCAGTGAAAAACCCCCTGATGTGCTATTGGATCATGAAGGACCTCTCTCAGGAAGCAGATGACCACCTCTGAAGATCCTTTGTAACACTCTTTGGTTAATAGTGAACATAGAAGGAAGATTATTTAATTGGAGTTTAATAAGCTTAATAAAGCTTAACAAAGGCTTAAGCTCCCAAAAAGTTTGACGTCAATGGCGACAGCATGAACTGACTGATGTTGAATCTGGCATCAACATACTCCCATCCTGCACAGATCCAATGATTAGATAAGCTTTTTATTCTAAATCTTCAAAGTCTCAAGCCTTACTAAGGCTTAAAAATTTAATCCTAAGTCCTCTCCATAGCAGCAGTTCACACACAATCAACCTTGAACTGGCCTTGAACCTTCAACAAGCCCCTATTCATAACTGCACTCTAACAGAGACAGTTTACAATAGATAAACTGATACACGCAGTATATTTTCCACTTAGAAGAAGGATTTCATCAACTTCCATATCCGCAAAAACAAGAAAGATCGCAAAAAGTCATTTAAAAAAAGAGAGAAGCAAGCCTTGTAAACCCAACTTTGAGCTATGCTCATCCCGCTAACAAGATTTCGAGTGTGTGAGGTTGTTTGAAATTTTGTAGGATGTCCAATCAAAATATGGAAGATTTTATGGCCAAAGGTGATTTATTGGAACCAACGGTGGAGCAAAAACTGGATCTAATTATGATGCAGCTTCAAAAGGACCGAAGAGCACGTCAAACGTTGCGAGCTCAATTGGCCACTCTTCAACAATCTACTATCAAACAAGATGGATCACAACCCAAAGATGTTATACGGCATACGATCGATGTGACACTTGAAGCACAATCTATTAGGAAAGAAGCCAAGATTAGTAAACGAAATTTCAAATTCCATACTTTTAATGGGTTACATGACGGAAAGAGTATTCTCGCTTTTATCAATCAGTTTGATGATTATTTTTATGAAGAACACTATGCCGAAAAAGACAAACTCAAGTGTGTCACTAACCATTTAGTGGACAGAGCATCACTATGGTGGATTGTTGTCCGCAGAAGTATTGATTGTCCTACTACTTGGGAGACTTTTCAAAAGAAGTTTTTACAGAATTTTCTTCCACCTCAATTCCACAAAAAAGTAATCAAACAATGGGATCTTTTGCAATAAAGAGATCATGAGCCTATTTCACAATATACTGAGCGTTTTTGGAACGCCTTATTGCAATTTCGAATGCTCGAAGATGTATCTGAGGCGATTCACAAGCACAAGTTTATGTCTGGTCTGCTTGGTCACTTTTATGCGAAGGTGAACATGTTCAAGCCAATGACCCTCGAGGATGTGATTTCTTTGGCCCATGATACTGAAGAAAAAATTCGAGGACGAGAGAAGCAACCACAACAATTCCCAACTAACGATAACTTTGGTACAAAGCAATTCAATTCTACCTTTCGAAGATTCAATCAAAGCCTACTCTAGCTGCAAACTTAAACCATCTGAACTCAAGTATTCTACCTATGATAAGGAATTGCTAGTTGTAGTACAAGCTTTACGTCAATGGAAATACTATTTAATGGGATCTAAATTCATGATCAAAACTGACCAACAAAGTATCAAATATCTCCTTAGTCAGCTACAAATCTCTGACCGTCATATTAAATGGGCTGCTTTTATTCAAAGTTTTCATCCACTTATCCAATATCAACCCGAAAAAGAGAATGTTATTGCCGATCCCTTGAGTAGAAGACCAACTATCTATAATATCTATGTTATATCTTTTGATTCCCTTATCCCTATGAAACATACCTATGACCAAGACCCCAGTTTTCAAGCTGATTGGAATAAACTACTTGAAAATAGCTGGATTCCAATATATTCATTATCTTGTACTGATGGATTTATGTTTTATGAGAAAAGGTTGTGTGTAACTATTCCATTTCGATCATTTGTGATACATGAAATTTATTGTCCTCCATACCAAGGCCATTGAGGTATTATTTCTACTTTGCGTATATTGATTGAAGATTTTTCCTGGCCACAAATGGAATCTGATGTCTCTAACTTTGTATTTGAGTGTTTAATTTGTCAAAGAGTTAAGCGACACCATGGTAAGCAATATGGTTTATTAATGCCTTTACCAATTCTTGAATGACCATGGGAACATACTTCAATGGATTTTATAATTGGTTTGCCTGATACCCAAGCTAATCATGATATAATTTGGACTATTGTAGATCGATGTAGCAAATAAATATATTTCATTCCATGCAAGAAAACATTAACTGCATCTCAAGCTGCTCAATTATTTTTTAAAACTGTTTTCACTAACCATGGTTTGCCAAAAGTTATTATTGCTGATCGTGATTCTAGATTCTATAATAATTTTTAGACTACTTTATTTACTAATTTAAGTACAAATATTAATTTCTCATTTGCATTTCATCTTGAAACAAATGGGCAAATAGAAGCTACTAATAGTATAATTTTAGATCTTTTACATGTATATACAATTTCAAAACCACAAACATGGGATACACACTTGCATTTACTTTAGTTTACACGTAATAACACACCACATACATCTACACAGAAAGCACCTTTCGAAATCATTTATGGAAATAGATTGCCTACACATGTTACATCATTGTCAAACAAAGTTAAAGTTGTTGATGATATTTCCAATAATCATGCTACTATTTTTGCTGAAGTCAAACACATGATTGCAAAAGCCCAGCAATCATACACTAAACAAGCTAACAAGAAAAGAAAAGCTATGTGTTTCACACTTGATGATTATGTTTGGTTACGCATTGAAAAGAGAAGATTATAAAGTGTTGAGAAACACCCTGTTGTTAAGTTAGCCCCTAGATTTTATGGACCTTTTAAAATCATTCACAAAATCAATGACAATGCATTTAAATTAGAATTACCTCAACACTGAAAAATCCACAATACTTTTTATATTAGTTTATTACGACCTGTTAGAGGCCAATTACCTATATACCTATTTATGAAAACCCTCCTTTGTTAGAAAAAGAAACTGAAATCCTTGAATCTAAAACTATTCTAGACACTAACTTTATGACCACTAGAACTGGCCATAGATATTCTAGATATTTGGTTAAGCTTAAAAATCATCCTATTAAAGAGGCCCAATGGATGCACGGCCATGACCTAAGTGCTTACCCCTCACTCCTCGCTCTGCATTGAGCTAATAACAATTGAGGACAATTGCTATCCCACCCTGGGGGTATGATGCCGAGAGGCATATGATACCAGGAGGTATATTCCACGGTGGATTCCATAAGACCACGGTGGATTCCATGAGACCACGGTAGATTCTATGAGTTTTTATTCCACTGTGAATTTTATGAGGTTTTGCAGTGGATTCCATAAAACTATATATATTTGCACAGGCTCGTACACAAGGTGGATTCCTTATTCGAGAATTTGACGGGGACGCCTGTCCTTTCGGGTGTCATGTTAATTTAATATGCATGTGGGTGACTCCACAACGAGTGATTTTGCAAAATACATATTTAAATTAATGGACGTTTATGAATTTAGAGTGCACTCGTATTAAACTAAGATTAAGACAGAGTTCCAATCTATTTATTTATTTTGTAGCTGAAGATTGCTAGGTATTCTTTTTTTTTACTTAATTTTATTATTTTCTAACAATTGTGAATGCTTCAGTTGATGTGTAGAGCAAGCGGTGGTGGCGCTGGGAAGCACTAGGCGATAGCATGTATTCAAATTACCTTAAAAATTTTATCATTTTTTATGGGCTCGCATCTTATTATTAAAGACATGGTGCTAATATTTATTTAGGTGTATTTATTTATTGAAGTGTTTGATAAATATTTATTATTTTATATATACATGGGCACACCATTTAAATATTTTATTATTGTACATTGTATTTGGGCATAGCCGAACTCTTGGGCCGTCCAGCCACTTTATTCTTTATTTGGACAAAAGCAAACACAAAAGCTAAAGCGTGCTTATTGTAAAATTGGGCTATTTTTAAGCTTTGAGATGAATAAATTTATAAATACATGCCTTGTGAAGTGCTCACACAAGGCATGGGGAGAGATTGTACCCAATTTGTCTTTTTTGCCTCATGTCGTGCAAAACCTTCTTCTTGTTTTTTGAGCTAAAGTAGGGTTCTTTTGTTCTTGGGGACCTTCCGACACTCGCTAGGTACGGATCCAGCATCTGATTTGTGCACATTGTTGCCCCTCTCTTTGTTTCTCTCCATCCCCTTACGAGCCGGCCTACAGTATATAAAGTCTAATATACTATGCATGGGAGCGAGGGACTAGCTACCCCATGTCTAAGCGTTCCCCATCTCGTGGTATTGCATTGGACCTTGCCAGTTTTTTTCCTTTGTATGTGACTCGATACGCAGAGCATAGGAGAAGGTAGTGCAAAACATATTAAGAAAACCATCCATTCATCTCCAAGTTTAATCTCTCTTTCGCTTTATCGGGACTGGAGACACGGGCCTTTCGTGCATTCCTGAAGCATCAAACACACCCAAGGTGCACCTTTAACAAAACCTCTATATAAGAAAACCTCTCTCATTCTTTCTTCCTTTTTCTTTCTTCTTCTCCCTCTCTCATTTCCTCTCTTTCTCCCTCAATGCACCTCATTCTCAACAAAAACAAACAAAAGAAAAGGAAAAAGAACAAGAACAAACCAAGAGGAAGCAATGCACTTACTGCAAAGGCCCGAGAATGGATTCTTTGTCTCCTCTTCACGATGACAGCTCCTCTTCACCCTTCATGCACTTCCTCCTCTTCTTCGCGAACAGCGGTGATACGGCGGTGAGAAGCTCTCCTTCTCTCTCTTTCTCTCCCTCTCCCTCCCAAACGCATCGATATTCCAATATATCCTTGTAGTGTTTGTTCTCCCAAAACCACGATTAATTCATAAAAGAAACTTTAATCCACACATTTTCACGTGCATCCACACTAAACACACATATTTCTAAATTAAAAATAAACTCATTATTCACTTAGCATGTGCTTTATGCGCTACACACACATCTAAGTTTCTTTAAAAATAAACTCGCCGTCACAAATGCACACACTAAACAAAAAGTGCTAAGTGCACACCTAATTTTTAATCCATGAATTTGCATTTAGAGACCCAGTCGAGGTCCAAAGTCGGGGTTACGATAAAAATCATCGTTTCACACTTAATACTTTTTAACTAATGGATAAGAAAGAACCGCCATTTTCTTCTAAAGTTTTACAACCTTTACAAGGGAGTGGATGCCTACCAAAGCATATCAAAATTATCTTCATTTTGCTTAACAATATTCATAATCTACAGATCCTTCAGTGAGATTGACAGCTCACTTTGCTTGGTACCTAGCATATATACATAGACATTCACATAATAATCCAAAGACCATTCCAAAGCTATGCATGAATGTCAATGTGAACATTGATTTCCAACAACTGGATGTAATGTATTTTCATGCCTTTTGTAAGGATGTGTTGCCTTCAATTTTTTCAAAATCCTCCAAAAACTTTTGTAGATGAATCATTATCCATGGATCATTTTCGTAATCATCAAGCCTTTAAGAGAGATCATTTTCACTATACCTCTGATGTATCTTTCATGATTCATAATTATATATCTCTCTTCTAGAGGTGCATTTAGATGGGTGTTTTTTCTATTTGTATTAATATGTTAATTTTTATATATGATGGGTTCGTGGTGGTTGAATATTGGATTTATTTGAGAGCTATATTTTTTCAGAGATTTGCAATAATGGTACTGGTGGATGGAAAGCTTAAGAAGCAAAGCTGTAGAACCTCTTATATCCTTTATAAATCTGTTATGATTTGTTGTTGTTTATAAGATATATTAATGAATAAAGGGTTTTCCTTTCATTGTATTCTTTATTAGATATGTTAATGGATAAAGGGTTTTCCATTCATTGTATTCTTTATTAGATACAGGTTATAAGTTGGGATCCTGGTTGGGTGGTTTATTGAAGATGCTAAGGACGATCAAGTTGAGCTCTCTGATGAACTTGTATTCCCTTTTTCCTAGGTCATAAGGACGCTCCTTTATTAAGTGTGGGGATAGACTGAATGCTGAAATGACTTGGTTGTTTTGTTGATTTTTGTTGTTTTTTAGGGTTCAATGGTTGATTTTTTATGAATTTTGCATGATGTTTAGTAGTTTTGAAAGTGTTTAAGAGTGTTTTGGATGAGAATGATTATGTTTTGGAAGTTGATTATGTTTTTCAGTACAGATATGAGGCTCTATGATATTTTAGCAAGTTCTGTTGAGGTTTTAATATGTTCTGATAGCTACTATTTAGGTTCTTTTTTCTTCTGTATGAAGCATGGAGTAATGATTGATGAAATTTAAGGTTGTTTGAAAGCTCATTGCAAATCATTGAATGGTTTTTGATAGTATGGAATGGTTTTAGTATGAAGTTATGTGGTTTTAATGTTTTTTGTTGACCTTCTATAACCCTTTGTTGAGCTTTTGTAGAGCCTTTGTTCATGTTCTATTCTGTTCTATATGCCTCTGTAAGTGTTCTATGGAATGTATGTGTGATTTCGAGAAAGTTCTCTAGCCTTGGAAAGAGGTAAATGTAAGTTCAACAGAGCTCAAGGAAGTGGAAAAAGTAACTACTGAAGACTTAAGAGAAAATTAGAGTAAAGTGACAGTGATGAGCTATGAAGAGTCACTGTAGTGGCTCTGGTGACCTTTCATATTACGATGTACTATTGATGGAGAGAGAGTGTGAGTGAGTGAGAGATAGCTAATTCTATGCAAAACAATGTATCTATTTAGGATAGATAGTGAGAGAAGGCTGTGGAATCTTTGAATATGAATCATATGGGATACCTTTTCATTCAAAGTGGAGTATTCTTTTGTGTTTTCAATGTCTATCAATGAATAATATGAAGAATTTGATGGATTTTATTAAAGTTAAAGCCGTGGGAGAATTGTTTCTGTGAAGCTGCGTGAAGATTTCTTGTTCTTGGTGTTATTTTCCTAGTTGTGGACATATAGTAAAAGCTTCCTGGGAGGTCACCCATCCCGACAGTATTGTCACCCAAGTGCACTTAACTGGCAAGTGACTATCCATTAAGCTAGTTTTTTTTATTGTTCTATACTACAAATATAATTTTAATAAGCTTGTC
The DNA here is from genome assembly GCF_053477565.2 of Lygodium microphyllum. NCBI lineage: Eukaryota > Viridiplantae > Streptophyta > Polypodiopsida > Schizaeales > Lygodiaceae > Lygodium > Lygodium microphyllum. The sequence goes on along the minus strand of NC_141152.1, from coordinate 119,355,241 downwards.
TTGGGAGGGTTTTCCAAGCCTTCCTTCCATGAACTGGCATATAATATCTTAATTATCTTCATAGTTAGAGCTAGTTTTAAAAATGTACAATCTTTATCATTTTATTTTCAACATAAACCAATTTTTAGAATATATACGCATATTGTTTATTAAAATGAACTAAATAATGGAGACATTACACTATCACCATTCCACTTGCCCTTGTAATTTTGAAAATATCATACAAATCACATAGTCAATGTAATATTTTTAAATCACCAAAAAATTTCATCCTTAAAAATTAGTAAGCAATGTTTTCTCTATATACATGTTTTATTTTTTAATACACGTGTTCACTTAAAAATTTATTCTTTGATATTCGTGTATCTACAACCTACCCCTACTACTCCCTCTCCCTCTCCTACTTCCTCTCCATCTCGCTCATTGTTGCCTACAAACCAATCTTGGCAAATAAAAGTGAAAAAAAAGGCTCTCTCTCTGTCTCTCTCTCTCTCTCTCTCCACACACACACAGTAAAGGGCGCCAAGATTATCAACACCTAAGGAGCTCGCCATCAAGGAGCACTCGCCATCAAAGAGTTGTAAGCAAGTCTTCTAGTAGGAAAAATAGCAAGTGCAGAGACAATAGAAAATCATCACTGCCTCCATAGTCACATATTCTGCCTGTATTCACTCTCGACCCCTCCACTTCCACTTCCGGCACTGATGGGTGCCCTTTGTAGTCAAAGTTCACAAAGAATCCCAAAGCACATGAGTAGCATCACCTCCATCATGATGGTTATTGCAAGTCGGCAGGATGACGTTTGCCATTTGAGGGCTCAAATGAGGTGTTCGAGCAGGCAAGCCATGGGAGCCTGAAAGGCATAGATACGGGGGATAGAGATGAGGTTGTGAGCTAAGTTGCAATGGAGATTGCATCGCAAGACCCAAGAGCAGGAGCTGATGGTGGTGCAGTGGTGGCCAAAGAAGAGGCCAATGGAAAGTAGAAGGTGCGAACTAGATGACTGTCACAAAATGTAGATGCTGCTCTTGCCAGACCACAACCAAAATACAAAGAATCACATCCTGGTCTACATAATGCCGCCTCCTAAGCATAGTCACTAACGAGAGAGAGAGAGAGAGAGAGAGAGCGCTCAGATCTGCCTCAAGAGCCTGATTGCACCCTCCAAAGGTCCTCAATAACAATCTGAGAGGGAGAGAGATCTTGAGAGATGCGCTAGATTGATCTGTTGATACGGGTGGCGCAAACTTGTGGACGGCAGTGGAGGTGGCGAGGTTGAGCAGAGATGGGGTTGCGCTTTTGGAAGAGGATGGCACGGGCGGGCCCTTGGGCAATTGGAATGCCAACGACCCCACTCCCTGCCACTGGCATGGTGTGGCTTGTAGCCGGCTGTCGAGCTGCCCCAACCCCCGCATCGTCAGCATCACTCTCTCCTCCAATCACTTCTCGGCTCCCTCCCCGCCTCCGCCCTCCACCGCCTCAGACTCTACCGCAACCGCCTCTCCGGCCCCCTGCCTCTGCCCCTCCCTCCACAGCCTCTTTCTCCAGAACAACCTCCTCTCTGGCCAGATCCCCCCACCCTCTCCTCCCTCTAGAAGCTCGTCCTCTCCTCCAACCAGCTCTTCGACACCATCCCGCCCGCCCTCGCCAACTGCTGACAGCTGCAGTGCCTCAACCTCGCACACAACTTCCTGTCCGGCTTCATCCCGGACGGCTTCAGTGCCAATCTAACTGAGCTCCAAGAGTTGGGCCTGTCGGCGAACGCGCTGTCGGGGCTGATACTGAGGGACTCCGGCAATCTGATGGTACTCTAGAGGGAGACGTATAATTTACCCCCAGGTTCCTCATCGCCTCCTCCCAGGGCTCCTCAATAACAATCAGGAGTCTGGACTCCTTTTGTGGAGACAGATAGCCTTAGCACATGAGCCTGTCTGGCAACCGTGGCGAAAGTGAGAAAGAGAAGAAATCATAGCTAGCCGATGAAGGGTGATCGGCGCACATGAGTATCGAACGGGACGTGAAAATAGGATTTGCCTGTTGCAGAGCGGGTACCCTTTTTCAACGTGTCGGCTTCTGATTGCCTGCAGCACATTGAGACATTCCCGATCGGCAGGATTGCTGCACGATTCTGGCAACAATCGTATGAACCGCACGATAGCCTTTGCCATATCATCAGATGCCCCTGCTCGCATACCGCAGCGGCTACCAGTGAGGTCGTGCTAAGAGAGAGAGAGAGAGAGAGAGAGAGAGAGAGAGAGAGAGTGTGTGTGAGTGAGAGAGAGAGAGAGGGAGAGAGTGACAGAGACAGAGAGAGCATTTCAATATAAAGATAGGATGTCACCACATCCTGCTATGTTGCATCACAATAATATTAAAGTGCATGAATTGGACTAGTTAAATGACACACTTAATCTTCAACTTGCAATACAAGGAAAAAGGTCCGTTGACAAGTAAATAGAAACATTTTTTGAAGTAAGAATACACACTTATGGGTGCATCTATACTCAGGGTGGTTACACACAGCCTCGAACGACTAGATTATGTGCAAGTTGTCCATTGCTTTGGCTAGACACTAAATTGCACCTACCAATTACACCAAAAGAGACTTGGCCCATTGGTAATAAGGCTGAGGTGAGCAAGGATTGGTGGGGTTTTCAAATAGTTGTGCAATTTCCTTTTTGAATAAATGTGTTGTCTTCTTGTGCATTGGGCATGCCCGAATTTCAGGACGGGGGAGATCCCCCACCCAGAAGTGTCCGCTGACCACAAAAATCGGATCCAATAACATGTTGATATGTACTGCAGCGGACGCCTCTTTTTCCACCTCTTGTCCGGTATGTAACCGTTCTCACATTTAGATTATGTGTCTATAACCCTGCATCTAAAGCCACGTTAAATTTGTACACATATAAGTGGATAAATAGATATCTTCATAAATGTGCTTGTTTCTACAATTTACCCATGTATAATTGTGCTTATATGCATGACTGATCCTAGAACTAAAACAATAGGGAGTTGTTGATTGCAAATTCATTTACAAATCATTATGCATTTTTTCAACCAATCGTTCCCTATTTCTTTCTTTAAATTGATGTATGTGTGTCATGTGTTGTTGATTATAAAAGTAATTTAAGATGATCCAACACTTTTCACAACAAGTTACACAATTTCAAAATGGTTCAATAGTGATATTCTATGTATTAATGGATTTAGGGTTGAATAATGCAAAATTAAGTATTGGAATAAGAAGACCAACATGTTTCACAACAAATTGCTACAATTTCAAAATGGTTCAATAATAATATTCTTTGTATTAATGAATTTAGGGTTGCAAGGACAGGGCATAACTCAAAGTATATTGAGATATCAATAGAGAAGTTTTACAAGACTCCATATGCCCTAAATTGAATAGGTATATATACAAGGTCAAGAGAAAAAAAACTCCTAAAGAGGGAAAGATTGTTGTGAGTGTATTCACATACATTGCTAGCAAAATATTATAACAAATCGCATGTGGAAGTGGTGTGGTGAATAAGAGCTAGTACTCATATAGGGAAGTGCCAATACTGGTAGACTAGATCAATCAAAAAAGGAGAGTAAGCCCCAATTTTTGTGAAAAGCTTTGAACTTCTCATGAGGCAAAGCCTTTGTGAAAAGATTTGCAGGGTTGTCATGTATTGGCACATCGGCTAAGTCAATCTCTCCTTGAGAGTGTCTTTCCCTGACATAATGATAATGCATCTCAATGTACTTAGTACATGCATTGAACATTGGGCACTATGATTGTTAGTGGATGGTGGCGGTAGATGACTATCCAACATCCAAATTAGCTAAAAGTCATGTAAGCTAAGCACATTCAATCGTAGATGTGAAAGTTGTCATATAGTTAGCTTCATAACTAGAAGTGCCACAATGGTTGATATGCATGACCTGATAAGCATAAAGCAAAAGCCAGTTGTGGATAAGCAAGTGTGGTAACAAGCCTACCTAGTTGAAATTTGAATGTAAATCTTGTGATAATTATCCCCCCTTGGGATATAGCAACCCAAAGTGATGAGTATCCAAGTAGCAAGAGGTTCACTTCACTGCCTACCAATGCTTAGTGCTTGGGCTATGCATAAGACTACTCATTTGTGAGATTATAAACTGAATATCGAGCCTTATAATGCATACATAAATCCAATATCTTGTTGATAGAGAAAGACGTCAAAGTAGTCTCCAATATCACAAAGGCTCAATTTTAAACTTGTCCCCATATGAGTAGCAACATGCTTATAGACTTCAAGAATAAATCTGTGTAATTATAGTTTCTTTGATACAAAGCATTGATGCAAAGCAATACCTCCATTACACTGCTTGAACTGAATGCCCAAATAATGTTGCAATAGACCCAAATTTGACAATGATGCCAAAAACTGAATTCAACTCAGTCTTAAAATCAACAAGATGTGTCTCATTAGGACCAATGAGCAACATGCCATCAATCAAAGGTACATTTCAACCATTATGACCTAATGATATATAAATGCTACAAATAATTATCATAAAACAAGTTGGAGTAAATGTTTCATCAATATGCCCTTCTATCGAGTATTATCATTTTGCCACAAGTCTAGCTTGTAATGATCAATGCTACCAGCTTGCTTGTGCTTCAAGTGCCAAATCCACTTGGTATCAATAGTCTTCTTGTTGCTAGGAGGTAAATGAGAATCAAGTACCATTTTTTACAATAGCATCATACTTAGATTACATCTAACTTTAAGAATTTTACAAAAATAGACAAGAGGGGAGAGAGATGAAGCACCCAAGAGCGCACACACACACACCCCAAAGAAATGGATACTTGAAAGCATAGAGAGATAGGGCTGAAATCTTCTTCTTCTTCTTTCTTCTTCTTCCACACAAAAGAACTAAGTCTACAACATGATAAAAGACTAATACGAAAGTACCACAATGTCTATACACATGGTCACTAAGTGTGAACCTACTAGGAGAGAAGAGGTGGCATAACAAATGTGCCATAACCAAGGATGGACTACATGGGTGTAGTCTAGCTATAGAATCATTGGCGTATCCTCATGGTAGTCACCTAACATACCAATGAATAATAATATACCACACACGAAGGCACGTAGTGGATGCCAACACATGTAGAGCTTGATATCTCAACACTTTTCCTCGGGCTTAGTATAAGCTTGTGAACTCTAAACATAGTCCTAAAGCATTGAAGCTTCTTAGCTCCCAAGGTCTTGATGAAAATATTAGTAGCTTGATCCTCTATGTGTTGACATAAACCAAGTCAATATCACTAGCCAGAACTTGCTCTGAAATGAAATAATAATGGATCTCTATGTGTTTGGTCTACACATAATATAATGGGTTCATAGCCAATTGAATGTTGAGATATCGAGCTCCACTCGTGATACGCCAGGGTGACCGTTGTGTATTTATGTCACCGACTTGTCAGTTGCAGATGCGGTTGGTACACCGCCCATGAATAATAGCTACATGATAGCTATCCTTATCTACTCTAGTTCGTGGCTCAGTTAGTATGCCACCTTAGTTAGTTGAGTTTGGTTTGAGACCCATATATAGGGTTCTCCTATTTTCTTTGTAAGTGAGTTCTTTTGGCTTACACAACTAAGAAGAGGAAAACTGTTTTCAGCCTCCACCCTTGTGTGTATTCCCCCATTGTGCAAGCAAGAAAGCTACAAGTGAGACTCCTTCCTTCTCTCCCACAATCTTGACATGGTATCAGAGCCTTGTTCGTGGTAAGGAGCTCAAGAAAAAAAGCCAAGCTCGCGGTGTTCTGGTAAGAGGAGCAGTGTTGCTTTCATTTTCTGTTTTGGGAGCAGATCTCTGCAGGTAGCACAGCCGGAAAGTGCAGGAGTGCATTGTCTCAGGTTGAGACGCCCTTCGCGGTGAAGCAAGAGGGCAGTATATGCTGCGGGCAAGGGCTTTAGCCCTTGGCGACCTTGTTTTTTTGGTTTGAGGCCATTTCGGGGCCTGTTTTGGAGGCGGAAGTTTTCTGCACGCACTCAGGAAAAGGCCCAGTTTTATGCTGTGCGACCACTGTTCTGCAAGTCGGTAAAAAGTTACTGTAGAAATTGCATCGTATGCTTGTGCGCAGAGACATTGGGAGTTACAGAATCATCCTTATTGCCTGTTGAAACAAAATCGTCACTAGGAAGTGACTGTGTGGTCAAATACCACTTTCGCCAGTTTTGCAGATTAGCCCTTGTGAGGCTGAAGCTGTGTTCTTTGCAATGACAGAACTTTTTGCAGTGTTCTGTAATGGCGTCTGATTCTCTTTCATAGATTGTCACTGAAAAGCTTGACAAGAACAACTTCCAAGCATGGAAGTTTAGAATGACAAATTTTCTTATGGGAAAAGGATATTGGGAATTTGTTGCAGGAAATGAAGAAGAACCAGTTCTTCCTGATGTTCCCAATCAACAGCAAATACAGGCATTCAAAACATGGCATGAGAGAGCCAGGAAAGTTATGTATTGGCTGTCTATCAGTATTTCAGACTCTATGATTGTGCATATTCAGGATGCAAGTACGCCAAAGGAGGCATGGGATACTTTGTCAAAAATGTATAGCACAAATACGCAAGCCAGGAAAATGCAGCTCAAGCAAGAGTTGCATAATGTGCAAAGAGAAAGTATGAGCATCAACGACTACCACATGAAGGTGAAGAAGATTGCAGATGCACTTGCTTCCATTGGGTCGCCAGTGGAAGATGATGATTTAGTTTCCGTGACCTTGAATGGTCTAGGAAAGGATTATGCACAGTTCCGAACATCCATTTCTGTCCTGAAAGATTTCATGATTTTGAGGAGTTGATTGCTCTTCTAATTTCTGAGGAGCAGAGAAATGGTGGTGCATCTTCTTCAGGAGGAACTTCAAAAGAAGCTGTCTTCTACTCAAATGCTGGAAGAGGTAGAGGCAGAGGTAGAGGAGGCCGATTTGGAGGCCGTGGCAGAAATCAGAATATGCAGCAAACTCAAGAAAACCAGTCCTATGGAGGAGGACGTGGTAACTCTAGAGGCAGGGGGAGCCAAAGAGGTCGTGGTGGATGGCAAAGAGGCCAAAATGCAAACAGTAATGTTGAATGCTACTACTGTGGTAAAATGGGTCATATGGCTAAAGACTGCTATAAAAAGCAGAATGACATCATGAATGGAAAACTGCAACAAGGAAATTATGCATCTTCTAGTAGACAGGGTGATGATAGAAATGAGCATTTGTTTATGGTGCAGCACATGAACAATTCTGTGACAAGTGCAGAAAAAAGCAACGATGTGTGGTATGTTGACTCAGGTGCATCAAACCACATGACAGGTCATGCAGAATGGATAGAGGATGCAAGGAAAATGGAAAAACCAGGATTTGTGGAGACTGGTGATGATACTGCACATCCGATTGTGCAGATTGGAAAAATTCATTTGTCTATGCAGGATGGGAAAAAGAAATACCTGTCCGATGTATTTCATGTCACGAATATCACCAAGAATCTGGTTTCTGTTGGTCAAATGGTTGAGCAGGGCTTGCAGGTCTGATTTAATCCTCATGGATGCTTTGTTGAGGATATGAAAAATAAAGGTCGCTTGATAGCAAAAGGAAAGAAGAAGGGCAGAATGTTTACATTAGATGCAGACATGTCTGAATTGAGTGCAGCAATGTTTGCACATGGGACCGGTGTAGTTGCAGATATTGATATCTGCCATAAACGCATTGGTCATGTTAATGTACAGCGACTTAAATCAATGCAGGCCCAAAATATTATTGCAGGTTTGCCAAAATTCAAGGTTGCAGAAATGCATAAGGTATGTGAAGCCTGTCAGTTTGGAAAACAGGCAAGGAAACCATTTCCTAGACATGTTCAAGAGAGTAAGAAGCCATTGGAATTAATCCACTCTGATGTGTGGACAACTAAAGCTGCATCTCTTGGAGGCTGTCATTATTTTGTCAGTTTTATTGATGACTATAGCAGAAAAGTTTGGGTGTATTTTATGAAAAAGAAAAGTGAAGTTTTTGGGCATTTCAAAACTCTTAAAGCGATGGTTGAAAAAGAAACAGGCCTGCAGATAAAATGCCTAAGGTCAGATGGAGGGGGAGAGTACCTCTCAAATGAGTTTGCAAGGTTCCTACAGGAGCATGGCATAAAGTAGCAATATTCATGCAGTCATACCCCACAACAAAATGGAATTGCAGAAAGAAAAAACAGGCATATTGGAGAGGTATCTCGTGCCATGCTCAATGAAAAAGACTTGTCAGATTTTTATTGGGCTGAAGCAGTTGCTACAGCAGTCTACATAATGAACAGGACTCCCACTGCAGCAATACATGGAATGACTCCAGAGGAGAGGTATACTGGTAGGAAACCAGATATTTCTCATTTGAAAATTTTTGGTTGCATTGCCTATGTACATGTGCCAGATGAGTTGAGATCCAAGTTGGATCCAAAAGCTGAGAAGTGCATCTTTATTGGTTACTCTCTGCAGCAAAAAGGGTATAGATGCTATAACCCTTCTACTCGTAAGTTTACAGTGAGCAGAGATGTTGTTTTTGATGAGATGAGTAGCTGGTATAAACCAGTAAATGTGATTGATGATGTAGATGCACAAAATGGTAATGCTGCAGAGAATTCACAGCAGCAGTCACAAAATATTAGTGGACCTGGAGCGTCCTCTAGCAGTGGTTCACATTCTTCGCCATGGACAGGCAGATTGAGATCAGGAGAATCTTCTCAAAGTAATGCAGATAGTGGTATGCAGGTATCACGAAAAGAAAAAGAGAAGGTTGATTAGCCCATGTTTGATGTGAATGCAGGTCACTCTTATGTGGATGGTGAATCCAATGGCTCAGAACAGAGCATTGATGATGAGTTGGGTATTCCTTCTATTGTTACACCTGGAGTAAGGAAGACTAGGGATGTTTTGAGAGCACCTGGGAGTGAACCTACTTTGCACAGATCTACGAGAGCTAGATATCCTGTGGATAGGCTGAAATATGATGGATTTACAGCCATTCACTATGCATATATGGTCAAAGTGATACAGGAACCAGAACCCACTTCTTTTGAGCAAGCCATGGGAAAAGAAAAATGGGAGAAAGCCATGGATGAAAAAATGGATGCCTTGGAAGCAAATGCTACATGGGAATTGGTACCTTTGCCTAAAGGTAAAAATGCAATTGGCTGTAAGTGGGTTTATAAGGTGAAGCACAATGCAGATGGTTCTGTGAACAAATACAAGGCAAGATTAGTAGTCAAGGGGTATGCACAAACATATGGCATTGACTATGAAGAAACATTCAGTCCGGTTGCAAGGATGGCAACCGTAAGAGCAGTCATTGCTATGGCTGCATCAAAGGGATGGTCTTTACATCAGATGGATGTAAAGAATGCCTTCTTGCATGGTGATTTGCAAGAAGAGGTCTATATGGAGCAGCCACCAGGTTATGTGGATGATGTTCATCCTGAGTTTGTTTGCAAGTTGAAGAAAGCCTTGTATGGCTTGAAGCAAGCACCTAGAGCATGGTCTGACAAGATAGGACAGTATCTTGTCACTATTGGCTTTCAGATTTCCAAGGCAGATTTCTCACTTTATGTGAGAAAAACAGAGAAAGGTATTATGTTGCTTGTCATTTATGTTGATTATTTGATTATGACACGTGACAGTGATGAAGATATCCTTCATGTGAAAATGCTATTGAAGCAGAAGTTTGAGATGAAGGATTTGGGAGAGCTGCGTTATTTCTTGGGCATTGAGGTGATTAGATCACCAAGTGGGATACAGCTCTTGCAGAGGCAGTATGGATTGGACATGCTGTCCAAATATGGGATGACAGGCTGTAAGCCTATTTCAGTTCCTTTGGAGCAGAATGTGAAGCTGAGCACAGATACAGGTGAGCTTCTAGAAGACCCTACTATGTACAGGCGCATAGTAGGAAGTTTGATTTATATGACTATTACCAGGCCAGATTTGAGCTATGCTGTTGGATTGGTAAGTCAGTTTATGCAGGCTCCAAGGAAACCGCATTTAGATGCGGCTAGACGCATACTCAGGTATGTGAAGTCCACATTGCAGTATGGACTATTTTATGAGACTGGGGTTCAAATACAGCTGCATGGATACACTGATGCTGATTGGGCTGGTAGTATTTCTGATAGACGATCTACCAGTGGATATGTGTTCTCTTTTGGGAGTGCTGCAGTCACTTAGAGCAGCAAGAAACAGCCTACAGTTGCCTTGTCAAGCACAGAGGCTGAGTACAGGGGTGCAGCAATGGCTGCATGTGAGGTAGCTTGGTTGCATAAGCTACTTTATGATATGCATCAGTCTACAGATGGGCCAGTTGTCATTTATTGTGACAACATGAGTAGTATACACTTGGCAAATAACCCAGTCTATCATGCTAGAACAAAGCACATTGAGGTGCATTATCACTATGTGCGAGAGAGGGTTTTACTAGGTCTTATTGATCTAGTTTATGTCAGCACAGAGGATCAGGTAGCTGACATATTCACGAAGGCATTGGGCGCAGAGAAGCTACGCAAGTTTAGAGACCTGCTTGGTGTGTAGGAATTGGGATTGAGCTCGAGGGGGAGTGTTGAGATATCGAGCTCCACTCGTGATATGCCAGGGTGACCGTTGTGTATTTATGTCACCGACTTGTCAGTTGCAGATGCGGTTGGTACACCGCCCATGAATAATAGCTACATGATAGCTATCCTTATCTACTCTAGTTCGTGGCTCAATTAGTATGCCACCTTAGTTAGTTGAGTTTGGTTTGAGACCCATATATAGGGTTCTCCTATTTTCTTTGTAAGTGAGTTCTTTTGGCTTACACAACTAAGAAGAGGAAAACTGTTTTCAGCCTCCACCCTTGTGTGTATTCCCCCATTGTGCAAGCAAGAAAGCTACATGTGAGACTCCTTCCTTCTCTCCCACAATCTTGACATTGAATGCTACTAAGGTTGTCACAGTAGATGATAACTTTCTTATCCACATGCATCTCCAAATCACCAAGTAGCTTGCGTAACCAAGCTACCTCACATGCTACAATTGCAACACCTCTGTCCTCTACCTCTATACTAGACAAGGCAACTATCGGTTGTTTCTTGCTACTTCAAGTAACAATACCACTACCAAAAGAAAACATAAAACCATTGGTAGATCTCCTATCTAAAATACTAATAACCCAATCTGCATCTTTGGAACCATGAAATCTCAATGGTATAACTATGCTATAAATTAAGGCATAGTCTAATGCGGACTTGGCATAGTGCAATGTGCACCACACTGCATCCAAATGTGGCTTATATGGAAGCTACATAAACTGACTCTCCAAACCAATTGTGTGGTTTAGGTCTAGCCTCGTGATGATCATAAAATAGATAAGGCTCTCCACAATCTTCTGATACATGGTGACATCCTCAATCAAGTAAGCCTCATGTATACTAAGCTTAGCATTAACATCCAAAGGTATAGAAATAGGCTTGCAATTAGCCATACCATAATTTTTCAATATATGCAATGCATATTATCTCTATGACAACCATATACCCTTGGAGTCCTGATTATCTCTATGCCAAGAAAATAGTGCAGCTCTCCCAAGTCCTTCATCTCAAATTCAATGTTGAGGAGATCCTTCATGGGTTCAATCTCTATCTCACTATCACCCATAATGATTAAATCATCCATATATATAGTAATAACCACAATACCTGCATCAACACCATATTGGGGAATATGGGAATTTCCCATAAGTTTGGGACATGTGGTCAAATCTTTGGATTTGTCATAACTTGAATATTATAACTCCAAATTGAGCGCTCTATAGCTCAATAGATTCCATTTTTCAAGCGCTTTCCAATGATAGGTCACATCATGTGATTTTGAGAAACTTATGGGCATGTTATCCGGGTGCCACCTTTTTAGTATTCAAAAAATGGGAATTGGGAGATTCCCAAACTCACTAATATTGTGTTCATCACTCTCACATACATAGAGTGAGTGATTAGCCTATGATCTGCAAAATTCCATACTGACAAGGTATTATGTAATCTTATCATGCCATGCCCTAGGTGCTTGCTTTAGCCCATACAAGGCCTTATGAAGCATGCATAATTTAGATGATTCTCATTTATATAACCAGGTGGTTGCTACACATAAAATTCCTCTTGCAACTCCCTTTGCAAGAAGGAATTCTTAATATCCATTTGATGAATGATCCAAACTTTTGATGCAGCCACTACTATGACAACCCTTATAGTAGCCATTTTAGCCACTAGAGTAAAGGTCTCCTTATAATTCATACCATGAGTCTACGCATACCCTTTGTCAACCAACGGTATCTTATAGCACTCAATAGATTCATATGACTTATGCTTGATCTTGTAAACCCATTTGGAACCAATAGCTTTCTTACTTTAGGGTAAGGGTACTAACTCCCATGTGTCATTATCCATAAGTGCAGCCATTTTTTCATCTATAGTACGATCCCAATACTCATTACCTGCCATATTCTCAAAACAAGTGGGCTCCACATCCTGCATAACCTTAGTCATACACACATAGTGATGAGCTATGTAGCTATCATATATCAATCGCCGCATTGGCTTTCTCACTCTACTTGACTTGCATGGACTTAGATCACTACCAGGTGCTTTAACATCCTCTTGTGCCTTCCACACACCAAGTGGTTAAATAGATGAAATCCCAAATTCCTCATCCAATCTTTGCTCAAAGCCATCTGAATCAGCATCAACATGAGAGAAACTTGATGATACATCTGTCACAATAGGTGAGTCCCCAACTTTCTCTTTAAATTTTCTTGAAATATGTGATGCACTTGGTGGTGTAACCTGTGACCTCAATTTGCCACTCCAAGGACTATCAAAAGAACCATGAACAAGATACTCTTGTGGTCTAGTAAATATTTGTGACTGCTAACTTGTTTTCTACATAGCCATATTCTCTTATCAACCCCAACTGCATTCTACACATTACTATATGAGCTACTCATTTCATTAAAAACAACATCATTGCCAACTCTCATCTCACGTGTAATAGGATTATAATCTCTATATTCCTTTTTCTCAAGAGAGTATCCAATAAATACTTTTTTTTTTTGCTTTGAGATCCAATTTACTATGTAACTCATCATGAAAATGCACATAAGTAATACATCCAAATACTTTCAGATGGAATCAAGAAGAAGAAGAAGATACATAGCTTATGGAGAATGAAGAAGGCTCTAAACCTACAAAAGAATTATCATCTAGTACATGACGGAAGATGTGCAAGTTTAGAGGGGGTGGATGTCATGGCACTATGTATCCACAAATTAAAGCTCAATGGGATTCTCATTCATATCACGATTTCATACATCTCTTAGGCAAAGTGTGATTGATTATGTTTATGAGCATAACAACTAGTTTGTTAGAGCCTAGTCTTACATTGAGTGGCCTAAGTGTGATTTCATTGTCTTTAGTCGAGATGTTACCGTGTCTCTAATGACCACTTGACATGTCTCTAGTGGATTTCTACCTGTAAACTTCTCTTTAAGTATCATATCATGTACAGTAGTAGTGGATGTCCTGTTCATCATGTATACAATAGTAGCAACTACTTCAACCCAATAGTAATGAGGCAACTCCATTGTATTGTGGAGTATATTCACATGTATACCGTGTTTGTATACCATTTTTCTACAAAAATCAGAACACTCATTAGAGAGATATTCTCCCTTTCCATCCAATCTTAGACATTTATTATGCAACCCTATCTCCTTCTTAACCAAAGACTTAATGCTTTTAAAGTGAGTGAATACCTCACTTTTCTCATGCATGAAATAAACCCATACTTTGCAAGTATGATCATCAATGAAGCAAACATAATACATACAATCACTCAAAGTTGCAGTCTTTATAGGACTCCACACATAAGAATGTTTCAATTCAAGTGGCTTTTTGCATACATATTTTCATGTGGAAACATGTACCTTACTTCCTTTCCAAGTTGACATGCTTCGCATACTTTTTGCATCCCATTAACTCTAAACTTAGTCAAGCCATTGACAATATGTTTTGACTACATGTCTTTCAACTGCTACATATTCACATGACCAATTCTCTTCTGTCATGTTTGCCAACAATGAGTATATTTTGAATGTGAGGAGCATTGCATATGCTTTGGCAGCGATTAATGCAATGCATGATGATGATGATTTAGTTTTATCTAATTTCGGTGGCCTTAATAGTGAGAAGGCTTCGAAATCATTTGTCACTTTTATATATGGACGAAAGCCATTTTTAGATCTTGAACCTTGTGTAAACATGGCATCATCCATTTTAGGTAGACTTACATCAAGAGCAAACAATCTGCCAACATGTTTCTCTTTTGCAATCAACTTGCAATCATTTTTTAGATATTCTATATAACAACCATAAGATGTGAACCGAACCTATAATCCCTGTTCTACCATCTAACCACTAGAAACTAAGTTTTTGTAATATTTGGTACATGTAGCACATCAACCAAGTACTTAGTTTTTCCATTCTGCATACTCAAAGGAACATTTCCAACATGAGTAATGGTATGAGCTATATCATCATTATCTCCACATAGCCCAGAGACTCTCGACTGCACATCTCTCTAAACCACTCTCCATGAGAAGTCATGTGCTTAGAGGCACATGAATCTACAAACTATACATCATTCTTTCATGAACCATCAATAGTCATAGTATTCATAGAGTGCTACATAACAAACAACTATTCACTTCCGTCCTCATTGTTTTTACTCTATTAGATGCATAGTTACCTTGTTGCTTTTTTCTATTTCTGATTTCAGTCTTCTTTTTTATGTAATTTTTAGAAATGTGGCCTTTCTAGCCACAACGCTAACATTGTTTGTTATCACCAGAATTTTGTTGCCTATTAGAATTTTCAACTTTTCCTCTTTGGCTCCCCCTTCCTTGGGGTTGTCCTCCTCTATTTTGCTATGCATCATTACCTTGACCATGACCACCACATTGGCCTCTGTCACGACCGTTAGTAGAGTAAAACATATATTTGGACTTGTTCATGCTTTGAGAAGAAGAGGAATCCAAGCCAAGGTTCTTCTTCTCAAGTATGAGCATAGAAATCAAGTCTACAAAATCAGGGATATCATCACTTGTATTCATAGATGACTTGACGATCTTATATTCATCTCCAAGTCCTTCTAAGCATGCACACACAACATCATCATCATCAATTATCATATTCATAGATCTAAGAGCTTCCACAATACTCTTGATCTTCAAGGCATAATCATTAATGGACAGGTTCCCTCTTTTCACTTGATTCAACTCTCTCACTTGAGCTATAACTTTTTGACCATTATATTTATTTCGAATAGCCTTGCCAAATTCTTCCATGCAATAGCGAGGGTTTCAAATTCTTGAAAATAGTCCATTATGCTATTTATGACACTGACAAACAGCCAATACATAACTTTACTCTATGCCTACTCCCAATCTTTCTTAGCCTTTAACTGTTTTGCAATAGTATTTCGTGCAAGAACTTCAGGTGATACTGCCACGTCTCCTTCAATGTAATTCCAAACACCTTTCCTCTTCAAGAAATTTGTCATCCTAAACTTCCATGCAAGATAATTGTTTTTATCAAGCTTCTTGTTGATAATCTAGTTGAAATTGTCAAATATTTTGACAAAACTGAAAACCTCATAAAACCTACAATCTACAAGCAAGCTGATACTAGATGCATCACAATTAAACATGCAGCCCTTTTTACTGACTAAACAACAATAACTACAATCTACAATCTATATGCAAAATCCTTTTGTGTCTACAACTTAGCAAACACCTGAAACCTTACGAATTCAAAATTTGTAACTTGTGCACCTGTAAATGGTAGACTTAGCCAAAACTACAGTATACACAAAAGTTGGTATCAGCACCACTTGCAGGTCCAAAACAAAGGCTAAAATGACATTAGATGGCAAAAATCATAGCATAGAAGTTCTAAAGAGCTAATTTGCAATATATACACTATAATTTTTGCTCACCAAGTTTCATCACAATTGAAGATTACAGGCTAGCTAGCCTCAGGTGCCTCTTGTGACTATAACCTAAGGAAAATCAAGCAAGCTAGAAGAACTTCTAACACCATATTAGAGAATTTGAAAAATTTTCAAGTCCTATTTTTTAATAAGTGGTAAATATTTGACCATGTGGCTAAGTCTTGATCCATATTTGAAAGTGGGATTTGGGAAGGTAGCTTATATAGTATTTAGGGTAGACCCCACATTTAAGTAAGACAATAAGATTTGACCATGTGGTCAAATAATTAAGATATTGGGGGTTCCCAGAGTGCATGGAAATTTCCAAAATCCCTAATATAGTATTTTCTTACCCCTTCCTTGCTTGCTTGCTTTCATGCTCCAATGCCTTCACCTCAGCCTTCAATTGAGCTCTGCATAGTCGTGGGATGGCTTTGATACCATGAAAATAGACAAGAGGGGAGAGAGGTGAAGCACCTAAGTGCACACATCCACAAAAGTAATGGAGACTTGAGAACACAAAGAGATAGGGCTAAAATATTCTTCTTCTTCTTTCTTCATCTTCCACACAAAAGAACTAAGTCTACAACATGATAAAAGACTAATATGAAAGTACCACAACGTATGTACATGTGGTTGCTAAGTGTAAACTCGCTAAGAGAGAAGAGGTGGCATAATAAATGTTCCATAACTAAGGATGGACTATGTAGGTGTAGTCTAGTTGTAGAATTACTAGTGTATCCTCATGTCGGTCACCTAATACGTCAGTGAATAATATCATGCCACATCACCAAGGCATGTAGTGGATAGCAACTCATGTAGAGCTCGACATCTCAACATTTTATACCTCTTCAAAAGGCACATGCTCATCCTCATCACATGGACTATAAATAGGCAATGCATACTAATCTAATGTAGAAGAGGCACTACAAGAGCCCTAGCAAAAGTAGGACTAGTGAATGGTGCATCCAACTTATTGTCATGTAATATTCGCACCACTCATTTTGGCATAATATTGGACTACTCAATCTCTACTCTCTCATCAAGAAATGCATAATCCATATTTGTATGAGAAATAAGCTTATCACTAGTATTTGTTATTCAACCTCTTGGCTAGTATATATATTCATGAGTAACTTACACGAGAAAAAAAGCTAAGAATGGAGAAAAGAGAGAAGTGGATAAAAGACAAGCATCAATAAAATTTAGAAAATTTAAAAATTTAAAGAGTGCGCAGCCAAAGACAACAAGAATGCCAGAGAAGATTAAAGTGTAGCATAAAACCTTAAAAGTGTACTGACATTGTATTCTCAAGTGGCCTATAGAGAGAAAATATAGAGAGAAAATATGAAAAGTGTAAATTAATGCACAATTAATGGTACACTAGTAGAGTGAGTTAGGATTTTGAAAATCTTATAGTTTGATGGGTTGCAAGGACCTTGAAGATGGGATTAAGTAGAACTATGGGCAACCAAACACCCTTGAGGATTAGGCCATGCCCAGTTTTTAAAATTCAAAGGTCATATATAAGGTGGAAAACCTTAATGCAATTCATTCCTAAGGCTGCAAATCAAAAGCTTATTTATTTTCTTCTCTTTTGTGATGACTCTAGCATACAAGCTTGGTCTGTGAGTCTCGTGTTGTGTTCTAAATAGGTTTATGAGCTTTGCTCTTCTGCTTTTTGTTGGCAACCTCTCTATCTCTTTTGCTCTTCTTCTTAGGTTCTCCCATTTTGAGAGGTAGAGAGATTGGGAATCTGTGATAGGAGATTGAGGGCATGAGAGAATGTGTGTGTGTGTGTGTGTGTGTGTGTGTGTGTGTGTGTGTGTGTGTGTGTGTGTGTGTGTGTGTGTGTGTGTGTGTGTGTGTGTGTGTGTGTGTGTGTGTGTGTGTGTGTGTGTGTGTGTGTGTGTGTGTGTGTGTGTGTGTGTGTGTGTGTGTGTGTGTGTGTGTGTGTGTGTGTGTGTGTGTGTGTGTGTGTGTGTGTGTGTGTGTGTGTGTGTGTGTGTGTGTGTGTGTGTGTGTGTTGCTTGGCTTGGAGGAAAAAGCAAGGAGTTGCAACCTTGCATAAATTTTGTGGGATTGAAAGACACAGAGCTTGTGCACACACAATTGATGGGATCGTCGGAGCTTGGGAGCTCTTCAATGAACTCCTAGACTACAACAGTTGGTGATTTTTCTCACTTTGACTATTTTTTTGATTCATTCTACTTGCTTGGAAGATTGCGAATTTTGTGGGATTGAAAGACACTGAGCTTGTGCACACACAGTTGATGGGATCGTCAGAGCCTGGGAGCTCTTCAATGAACTCCTAGACTACAATAGTTGGTGATTTTTCTCACTTTGACTATTTGTTTGATTCATTCTACTTGCTTGGAAGATTGCAAATTTTATCTGAGACTAGCGGAGTGGTTAGAGGTAGATGGTAGGAGATCTTGTAGGGTGAGAAACTATGAGATATCTTAACTAGAGAGAGTGCATGACACATATGTGTGTTTTTTTTCAGATTTGGCACGTAGGTAAAGTGTATCTACATTTTGATTCCATTGCTGGGACAAAGATAGAATCCCTTTTTTCAAGTCTCCAACCATAGACCGCAAGTGGAGTACATCAAGCTTGAGCAAGATGGGCTTTTTGGCCATGATTAGCATGATGCAGAAACCTCGTGCATCTTAGCTTAGGAGGAAGATGGATAGGAAGGGAATTGATCCATAGTTGTGTATTTTTTTTTATTTTCTTATTTTTGAAAAATATTGATTAGATTAGAAAAATTCGATTTTGGATTCATAAAAATATTGAAAAATACAAAAACAATGCATCATTACTTGTTTGCCGACAATTGTCGTCTCTTGTAATATAGGCAATAGCATGTGTTTTTGAGCTTTGATGCATATAACGGAGCTATTATGACTTGGAACTTGGATTTTTTTTTGCTATTATGACTTGGTTGATTTGCTATTATGACTTAAAACTTGTTGATTTTTTTTAATGATTTTTGGAAAGGCACCAGTAACTTGGTTGATTTGCTATTATGACTTAAAACTTGTTGCTTTTTTCTTAATGCTTTTTGGAAAGGCTCATAGAAGAGGTAGCACCCGCAATAGCTAGGAACCATATAAGTAGGTAAGCAACTACATTGTTTAAGCTAATTGTGGAAGAGTGAAAATGAAATGAGAAATGCTAAAAAGTTACTACTTTTTCTTGAAAAATCTCAAATAAATTTTGAAAACTTTGATATATTGGATCAAGAAACTCATAGCAGTTAGCTCAACCATAAGTAGCTAATCATCAGGGGTGTTAACAGGCTTAGGGAGGGAATTTGATTTGCTCTTGACATGATTGAATGATCATCAATAAAGGAAACATAATACTTGCAACAACTCTCAAAGTTGCAGTCTTTGTAGAACCCCATACATTAGAATGTATCAATTCAAGTGGTTTCTTTCATACATGCTTTTCATACAAAAACACATGTCTTGTTTGCTTTTCAATTTGGCATGCTTCACATACTTTATGTATCCCATCAACTCTAAACTTAGGCAAGCCATCCACAATTTGTTTTGACTGCATGTCTTTCAATCCTTGCACATTCACATGACCAATTCTCTTATGCTAAATTTCAATATCTACCACAACATCAAAACCTTGTGCAAACATGATAGCATCCATTTTAGGTACGCTTACATCAAAAGTAAACAATTTGGCAGTACATTTTCCTTTTGCAATCAACGTGAAATCAGTTTTGATATCTTCTACATTACGACCATCATATGTGAATTTAACCTGCAAACCTTGTTCTACTGTCTGACTAACAAAAACCAAAATGTTTATCATATTTGGTACCTATAGCATATCAGCCAAGTACTTAGTTTTACCATCCTACAAACTCAAAGGAACATTTTCAATATGAGTAATGGGGTGACCTACAACATAGCTTGGATACTTTGGATTGCACATCTCTCTAAACCACTCTCCATGAGAAGTCATGTGGTTAGAAGCACATGAGTCTACATACCATACATCATTCTTTGATGGACTATTAGTAGTCATAGTATTCATAAAGTGTTCACTTTTTTTTTATCATTGTTTCTACTATTGGATGCATAATTGCCTTGTTGCTTTTTTCCATTTTTAATTTCATCTTTCTTTTTAAAGAATTGTTTAGAAATGTGGCCTTTCTAACCACAATGCCAACACTCTCTGTTATCACCAAAATTTTGTTGTCTATTAGAATCTTCAACTTGTCCTCTTTAACTCATGCTTCCTCATGATTTTCCTCCTCTGTTTTGCTATGTATCATAACCTTGATCATGACTATCACCTTGGCCTCTGTCATCATGACCTCTACCTCTACTAGTAGAGTAAACTACCCATTTAGACTTGTTCTTGCTTTGAGAAGAAGAGTAATCCAATTTGAGGTTCTTCTCCTCGAGTATCAGCATAAAAATCAAGTCTACAAAATCGAGGATCTCATCCCTCGTATTCATAGATTACCGAAAGCCTTTGTATTCATCTCCAAATCCATCTAAGCATGCATGCACAACATCATCATTATCATCTACCACATTGATAGATCTCATAGATCCAAGAGCTTCTACAATACTTATGATCTTCAAGGCATAATCATTAATGGATAGGTTTCCTCTTTTCACTTGGTTTAGCTTTGACTTGAGCTCTAGCTTATTGGTCTTTGTGTTTACTACAAATAGCCTTGCCAAATTCTTCCATGCAATAGTGGGGATTTCAAATTCCTACAAATAGCCCATCATGCTATCTATGAGACAGATAGATAGGCAATACGTGACTTTAGTCTATGTCTACTCCCAATCTTTCATAGCCTTTACCTATTCTGCAACAGCATTTCATGTAGGAACTTCAAGTGCTACTACCATCTCTTCTTCAATGTAATTCCAAACACCTTTTCCCTTCAAGAAATTTGTCATCCTGAACTTCCATGCATTGTAATTTTTTACAATCTAGTTGAAGTTTTCATATATTTTGATAAAATAGAAAACCTTGCAAAAAATCAAAATCTGCAAGCAAGCTGACAACAAGTGTAGCATGATTAAACACGCAGCCTTTCTCATTGATTGCATAACAATAATTGCAATATGCAATATTTATGAAGATGCCTTCTGTGTCTGCAATCCAACAAACACTTGAACCTTACACATTCAAAATCTGTAACTTGTACACCTATAAATGGCTAAAACATTGAAACTACAGTATATCCAAAAACTACTATCGGGACCACTTGCAAGTCCAAAATAGAGGCCAAAGTGGTCTCAAATGCCAAAAATCATAATGGTATCCCTAAAGGGTTAATTTATAGTATATAGACTATTTTTCCTACTTGCCAAGTTTCATTGGAATTGGAAACTATAGCCTTGCTAGCCTTAGGAGCCTCTTACAACTTTAACCTAAGGTAAATCGAGCAAGGTGGAATATCTTCTTACCTCTTTCTTGCTTGTTTACTTTTATGCTCCAATGCCTTCACCTTAGCCTTTAATCAAGATCTGTGCAACCGTGGGATGACTTTGATACCATGAAAACAGACAACAAGGGAGACAGGTGAAGAGACTAAGATTAGCCACACAAAAGGAATGGAGATTTAAGCACATAGAGAGATAGGATTGAAATCTTCTTCTTCTTCTTCCACCAAAAAAAAAACTAACTCTATAACATGATAAAAGACATATGAAAGTACCACAATGTACATGCATGCGTTTAGTAAGTGTGAACCCACTAAAGAAAGAAGAGGTGGCATAATAAATGTGCCATAACAAGGGACTATATGGGTGTAGTCTAGCTGTAGAATCACTGGCAGGGTATCCTTATGTCAGTCACGTAACACACCAATGAATAATATTATGCCACATCACCAAGGCACATAATGGATGCCAGCTTATGTAGAGGTTGACATCTCAACAGATACATGCTACAAAAGGTTAATGTATGTAGTGGACTACACACACAAAAATTGAATTGTGCATTGTGCAAGATTTTTTTGGGGTTGAAGCTTTGAGAATTTGATCCTAATGTCTTCATAAAAATTGTAGATTATTTAGGGCTACAACTTTTCTTCAAAAAAATTGGCAATTCAAGATATGGATCAAAAGTTATGAGCAATTTTCTATAGGGTGGTCTAAATTAATAGTTTTTAGAGTATTCTCAAGATCTTCCAATGAAGATTGGGATGCTTTTATCTAGCACTTTGATGTGGCATACATAGTAAATTACCATGCTCAAGTTAATAAAGCTCACAAGGTTTCTGTTTTTGAATCCTTGATGATGTAAAAGAAGGCTGCAACTTGGGCTAGCTATAGAAAATGGTTGCCCATCATGGAATGAAGACCTAACTGCTTTCCATATCTAGTTCCAACTAGACTGAAAAAATGTGCAAAAACTTGAGCAACTCCACCACCTCAAGTAAGGTGACAAATTGGTTCAGGTGTATACTACCAAGTTCACAATATTGAATAGCCACATTGATCCAAATGCGCAGAGCTAAAGGATGACATGCTCAATACCTTGTATGTCCAATGCTTCAAGAAACCTATTTAGAAAGCCTTTTCTTCTTATGATCTCTCGAGTACCATCATCGACTCGTTCAATAAAAAATTTCTCAAGTTAGAGCAATTCCTATCAAAAGAGAAGTCAGGAAAAGGGAAGAAGTCTAGCAAGTCAACCAAAAAACACCAATATGACGACAGTAGTGAATCGAATTCTAATTCTTATTTGGACATAGAGTCGAGCAGTTTAGATTCTGATAGGAAGGAAAAAATACAAAAAAAAAGTAAGAAGACAGATACCCAAGTAGGAATATTTCATGTTGTACACGATAGGTTAAAACCATGTGTTTCTTGTTGTTCATTGTTGAGTGTTTGGATCGTATTTTGGTCACACAACTCACTTCTTAGAGCTCCACTATAGGCCACTAAACCCCCTTTGAATGCTTCAACAGGCCTTGGGACAGCAACAAGTACAACAAATCAATGCTAGAGATCTTGCTCACAGCTTGCAAGTTAGGCCTTTTTAGTTTATGTCCTAGAAACCTGCTATGATGCCATGTTAACAATTTAAGAGAGAGAATGCAGAAGCAAAGTAGTAAGATCTTTTCAATCTTCTTCATTGTTATTCTTTCATAGTCTCTACACACTAATTCTACAATAGTGATTAAGAGATATGTTTGACTCACCATAGTGACTAACTAGAGTTAAGTCTACCCAACTTATTAAAGAGGTCACATATGTCTAGCCCCAGTAAGCTACAACTTTCTAGTGTTGGTAGAGTAGATATGAGCTTCTTTCTCAACAATTCTTGGGCCAAATCTAGTGGCATGGCTACCACCTGTAACTTTTGGCACACTTGGATGTCCCCTTTGAATAAACTAGCGCATGTGTTCAAGTCTGTCTATCAGTGGAATGAGGAGGTTGACCCCAATTGTGATCCCACCAGATTGGGCAAAAAACTTTCGAGTATTTGTTGATGCCTTTGACATTATTATTGGTAGTGTGCTTATGCAACAGGATACAAATGGATGGTTTCATCCAATATTTTATGCAAGCAAATGATTGTCCAATGTAGAAAGAAACTACTCAGTCTCATTAAAAGATAGTGTCTTGGAAAGATCTACTCAATCAAGAAGCTCCCACATTATTTACACGGGCACGCTTTCATTTTTCATATTGTGGATCATTAAGCTTTAGTCTACATGGTCAAGGAGCAACATATCATTGGGTGACTTGCCAGATGAAATATTATGCTACAAGAGTTTGAATACACAGTAGTACATCACCCTAGAACACATCATGTCATTGCCAACTTTCTATCCCACCTTGATTTGGGAGAACCTCCAACTGGTATCAAAGATGACTTTTAGATGCATAATTATTTGTAGCAAAAATGGATACACTATAGCTTGAGCCATTAAACCCTCCGTGGTCATGGTATAAAGAAATGATGGCTTTCCTGGAAATAAGTCTACCTCTGTCCCATCTCTAGAAGGACCAACGAAAACAATTGGCTCTCCAAAAATGGTGTTTTGAGGTTATTATGGGCCAATTGGATTAGCACAATCTCTCTGAAGTGCTACAGAGAGTGGTACTCCCAATGCAGCAGCTTGTTTTCCTAAAGGAAGATCATCAAGGAATTGCAGGTGGTCACTTTGTTACTAAAGTAACAATCCTCAAAATCTAAGAAGCTGGTATGTGGTGGCCGATTGTGCATGGTGATGCCCACAAGGTCATCCAACACTATAATTCCTACCAAAGGTTGTGGGTCAGCGGCCTGCGGCTTGGAGCCACCAAAGATTGCTTGTTGCTTTGACCAATTCCCTACCTTTGATATCCTTCTAGAAATGGGGTGTATACTTCATTGGTCTAATCCTACGACTCTTACTTACAACAAAAATAAGTGTATCTTTGTAGCGTGCCTGCCCATTGGCTGTCTAGGCACGCTTTTAGTGGTCTATCGAGAAATGAATCTAAGCATCGCTGCCCGGCACTCCCATGGAATGTTTCGGGTTTTCTCACCTAGGCTTTCTCGATTCCGCCTCGCAACGGAATGCTCACGGCCATGAATCCACTAGGATCAACCTGAAATTTGTACCCCTAGTGGCCAAGGTCTCCTAACAACATTCTAGCATCGGATCCTAGACATCCTACTTTACGCAGAGATACCCAAGCCGAAGCAAACCCATGCAGCACTTGGTTCAAAGAGAATGGGAAATGACAGGGATGTGCCGCTCAACCTCTCTGCCCATAGGGCATAGTCCCATTCCAATCCCCTAAAATGGCATGAATCGGGTTCTAATCTTACAATACCTAAAGGTCGTACGACTGTAAAATCTTGTGATAAGCCTCCCAGTTCTCTAGGACCACCCTGCTGTAGGACGGATCCGTCGGGGGTTCCACCCACCCGCTTCCCTCAGTAGCTTTAGTTTTCTAATTAGGTCCTACCACATTTATGTGTGACATTTAAAGTCATCTTCATTGATTAAGCCTTTTAGGAAATAGGGTTCGTTCGCATAACTTATAGCACAGACATGAAAACAAAGCAAAGCAATCTATTGACAAACAAGTTCCTTAACTTATCTTCAAGTTAATCTTTGTCTCTCGCCCATACAGGAGAAATTATGTATCCCTTCTATCCAACAAAAGTATCCCTTCGGCCCTGCAGAAGTAACTAGTCCAAATCACATGGCACCACAAATTCAATCCTTTGTCTAGAATAGGATCTCCCAACATGCCCAGATGTTGGGGGCCACGGAGGTCTTCAACTCCATTCTAGACCTAGCAAGGGGTGTCCAGAGCTCCACCTGACCCACAAGCTGTCTAGGAGCAAAACATCATTCCCGTGGTTGACCTTTTCACCACTCGACCTTCGGCCCATGAATCGAGCAGTGCCCTCTTTAGGTTAATCCGCAGTGCGATCATGGAGATGATCCACCCGTGCAATATATCCTTCCTTAATTAAATCCTTTAAGAATCCAACACAACAAGGCATTCAGTCCTAATATCAGTTTCTCGAAAAACAATCCTTTATCCCCATGGCAACTTGTCATCACAGACCCTTGCCATGCATTTAGCATAAATCACGAGCACTTGGAGCAATCATCCAAACAACAAACTAACAACCAGTTGAATGTAAAAGCATTTAGGATGTTGTTAGATCAACCAACAAAAACCAATTGTATTCTTACCAAACAATGCAAGAATAGTCGCGATAATATTTCCATCGCATATCTGCTCTTCCCCTTGGGATCAAAGAGGGATTCTATGTAAAATTTGCTTAACTCTTGTATGCACAATTTGTAATATCATGATTATGCCATTTATAACCCTTGACCGATTCCTCCTTGTAATTGCCCTATCAAGGAACAATCCACATGCAACTAGGTGCAATTAACTTTCCTTAATACATGCACTTTGCAAGCTTGATCTTTTGAATACATGAGATAAATTTATCCCTTCCGATGACCTATAGTCATGCATCATAGTATGGGGCCTAACGTATCTCATACGAGAATCAAAACAAGCATCTATCAATTTGAAAATACATTACTTACGACCAGTACCGCAATTGGATTGACAGTGATGCCTTTGCCCGAAGCTTCGTTGTTGGTTGTGGGATTGTCAATCCGCACGTGACATTCTTTGTTTGGGGGCCATCGTATGCAAGTAGACTCAAGAGATAAAGAAGGTGGAATAGATTTAAGATGGGAGAGTGTAAGAGAAGATGGCTAAGTCAAGGATCGAGATAGAGGGAATTGAGCTA
The DNA here is from genome assembly GCF_053477565.2 of Lygodium microphyllum. NCBI lineage: Eukaryota > Viridiplantae > Streptophyta > Polypodiopsida > Schizaeales > Lygodiaceae > Lygodium > Lygodium microphyllum. The sequence goes on along the minus strand of NC_141152.1, from coordinate 119,328,884 downwards.
ACTCTTTCCCTTGTAGCCTCTCGGGGTAACTTCTCTCTCTCTCTCTCTCTCTCTCTCTCTCTCTCTCTCTCTCTCTCTCTCTCTCTCTCTCTCTCTCTCTCTCTCTCTCTCTCTCTCTCTCAAGCTTTCTTTCACAATCTCTTGGAGGGGTATCCTTCTCTCTACCTCTCTCTCACAGCCTCTCGAGGTCTCCTTATGCTTCTTGTGCCTCCCCATGCCTCATATTTATAGTGGATTAGAGAAGAGGGCTTGTGGCTGAGAAGTGAAGCTCTTTGTGGAGGGGGATCTTGGAAAGATCAATGATTTGATGCTCAAATCATAAATCGGATGGTTCCATTGGCTCCGAAAGGAGGGTAAAACCCCAAGACACTTTGTTAGAAAGCTCTCAGTTCACTCCTTCTTTTCTCTATTCGAAGTGTTGTTTTCTATCTATAGACTGCAATCGCGGCATGCACGATTTTGCAAATCCATCTCTTTATTTTTTTCTTTTTATAAAATCTCCAAAACTAACTAAAACATCACTTGTTTTTTTTAAATGACATCCAGTTCTAGAAATCTCCATATCTTTTTTAGGGTTTTAATATCTAAAATATACTAGTTTTGCCCAAAATCTAATATTTTTGGACCATCCAAACTATACACATTAATACTAGTGATTAATATGGCTCATAAGCCTCGTTCACGTTGTAACTTTCATGAAGGGTGGCTACGGTCCTTGTCAATCCGAGAAAAATATCGGATTTACGACTCTCAATTTTTCTAAATAAAATATTTTTAATTAAATAAAATTTATTAGTTATTAATGTTAGTTAGTTTTTACCTTAGTTAGTCTTTAGCTAGTAACCTTGCTAACTTATTAATTGACTAACTAACTTTTGAACTAACCAACTAACTTTTAATTGCATGGAAATATTACAATCTTGATTGCAATCGATTATTGCACAAAATGGATAGAAGCATGGGCCTACCAGATAACATTGCCAAATCAATTGCTAAATTTTTATTCTATGATATCTTTACTAGTTATGGCACTCCAATCGAATTGATTAGTGATAGAGGTATACACTTTGTCAATAAACTCATCAAAGAGCTTACCTCATTTTTTCTCATTGTGCATAAAAATTCATCTCCTTATTATCCATAAGCTATTGGATTAGCAAAGTCCACCAATAAGGTATTGTGTAAGATTTTAACCAAGTTGGAAAATCAAAACATAAATGATTGGGATACCAAGCTCCCTGCAACACTATGGGCTTTCCAAACTTCCTTCAAGGTTGCCGATATGACTATAAAAATTAGCATTCGGTCTAAAAGCCATTACACCCTTGGAATATATAGTACCCAGTTTTTGACTTGCGATAAAAGATTGGCTCATCTCAAAGGAATCACTTCCATTTCGGATGGAAGCCATTGCCCACCTAGAAGAAGACTAGATTAGCAACACATACATTTTATTCAAATTTCAAGTTCGATAAAAGCACCAAGTGGACAAACTATCTAAGAAACCACCTTTCTAGAAGGGCCAACTCGTCTTGATCTTTAAGACTCCAGTGGGCAAGCTTCCAAGAAAGCTCAAATTTCGATGGAGAAGTCTTGTCTAGATCTTTTATGATTCCAACACTAACTCCTTCCATTTGATCGATTACAGGGAAAGAAGCTACTGTCAAAGCATGTTAATGGATTTAGCTATGTCAAATATCATGATGAAGGCTTATAGTGTCCATTCCCTACCAAATTGGATTCCCTTACCACTCCTTTGTAATCAAATTTTGGATTTCATTTCCCATTGGTTGCCCACCCCTCTACAGATCAATTAACTGCTAGAAGTCGCTACTCTTGCTAACGTGGCATTCATTTATGAATCCCACTTGTTAGCTCATACTCCCAACAGTGCCATGATATCTTGAAAAACCCATTCTAATCATTTCTTATTATGGCTTGTTTTGTTGATGTGATGCACATGCATTGGCCACAGTTCTTTCACATTAACCACATGGTCATTTAAGAAATATTCTCCTTTTCAACACCCTTATTTCTTGCCCATCTGCCTCCACACCTAAATCATCCTAGAGTAGCTCCTTACAAGATCCACCATCCACATTCAAGGCCACAAATATACCCTCTCTACAAAGAGAGTGCAAGAGAAGCTATGCTTGCCCAATCCTGGTGAAGTTGACCCACCAACACTCTCCACCACCACAGCCATTGAGGATATCTTTAGCCCCATCCTCAACAATGAGTATTGGTTGATCAACCTTGTCAATGTCCACAAACCCAAGCTTGATGCCATCACGTTCTTGGTCAAGGCCCTCTATCTACAAGCCAACGTGTTTAGTGTCTCCAAGAGGGTAGCCTCTCTTTTCTTCTCTCCTTTTGATACCACCATTGCCTGGGCCCATGTACTTTGGGCGTGCCTCTTTGTTGAGACGAGGCACCTATCCCAGCTACCACCCACCCTCCATCAAAGCCATGAAGGTGATGTGTGGATAGCACTTCACCCTGCTCTTCCCCCCACTCGCCCTTCTTAACCCTCCTCCCCACTAAATTTCCTCACCTACAATGAACATTGCCTAGTCTCACCTTGAGACAAGAACCACCCCAAAGCCCATCCCTACCTCTCTAAGGACCCCATGGAGCAGCGTATTGAAGACCAAGTCCTCAAAAAAAAGGACCAATATACATTTGGGTTTTTTCTATTGAGTATCCTTTGGTATTTGATTTCATTGTTATGACTATGTCAGCTTTGTATACAGAGTAGGATGTTGGTGTCTACTTGTGTTGGCTCTGATTATGACTACACTCCATTCTATGGTTGCAGTACTCCCCAATCGCACCATGGTCTCTTGAGATCTACAAGTCATCAAACTATTGATTTAACTTGTTAAGAGGATTTGCCATATCCTCTTTCTGAACTTGAGTAAAATACTTGGACTTGTTCACTACTTTTTTTGGATGATTCACCTTGCAAGTTAATCTTTTCAATGATCATGAAAGAGACCAACTCATCAAAGTTTGGAAATGACTTCCATACATATACAATTAACAAAAGTTTTCTAGGCCTTCTCTATGCATAGTAGATGAAAAAAAATCATCATCATCATGCATTGTATTGATAGAGCTCCTAAGGCATCTATAATACTTCTCAACTTCAAAACATACTCATTTATAGACATCTTTTCTTTCTTCAAACTATTCCACTATTGCTTGAATTCAAAGGTTATGCAAACTCCATATGAATTTTTGAATTTTTGATATGCCATATTATATTGTTATCAATGATTGTGACCAATTAATACATTACTTTTTTCTCTTTTGCATTCCATTTTTTACACACCTTTAATTCTTCTACAGTCATAGGATCACTTAACTCTAGTTCCTTTTCTTCACCTAAAACAAATTGGTAAAGTTGGTGCTATAATTATGTCACCTATAGGTAGGTGACACAACTAACTAAATATGATAAGTGGTAAGTCAATGGTGATGTGAGGATTATAATTACTATTGATGTGTTAAGTGTAGATATGTGGACCTATTTAACCAGGTGGCCTATCATCAATGTTAGTGGTGTTAAGCTTACCATCTCAACATCTTAGAACTCAATTGTTCAAGTTGGATGGGTGGAAAACTTGTACTAGCTATGTTTAATATATCTTGATAAAATTTAAGAGACTGATTTGCAAGTCTATTTTCTTTTACTAGCATCTAAACCTCAACCAAATACCAAAAATATTGGATAGTTTTTCCTCCACTTTGTGATGGCATTTTCTTTTAATCCATTTAACATTCTATGTTCTGGCTTTTTCTTCTTCTATATCTGATCAATGGAAGATAATATCCTCCATGAAGCTAGAAGAGCTCCAATGACATTCTTATAGCCACCAATAGACAATATGGACAAGGAATGATAGGGTTTCAAAAGCACACATATTCATGTACACAATGAAGATATGTTGTACTAGGTTGATCTTCTCCTTACATTTTCTCATCTATTTATTGTGATTCTCTTCAATTCTTGATGCTTTTGAGATCCATCTTAGTGGCTTCTGCTAAGGTTGGGATGTTGCTTGGCCTCTCTCTATTAGCTCTCCCACACAGTGCTTTACTACTAGCCCTAATAGTTAAGGTCTCATCCCCCTCAGATAGAAAAGCATTCTTCACTTCCTTCAACATCTAGGGGTTGATTTTGTGGCATTGCAGCATAAAGCCCTTGGATTTTTCCCATTCTGCCTAGTACATTCCCTGTCATGACCATGGGATATGGGATATAGATATTTTGGCCCCTAACTTTATTGGCTATGTTAATATCTAGTACTCCTTGAAAGTAGGAGTCGAGTTGAAGCATATTCATTAACATATAGAAGTTGAACCTTAAAATGTTCAAGTGGTAGTGTCTCAATAACCAGTGACACATGAGAATTTGGGAACATTTCAGTTAAATAGATTTGAGGCTTATCATAATGGTGACAACAAGATCACGTAGATTGTTTAACCTAGCAAGAGGTGGAAAAGAATAATGAGGATGTGTGAAAGAGTCTTTTGTTTCATTTGTGAAAAGGTTGATTCCATGAGCCATCATGCAATGGTCCTTTATGGAATATTTCCCTTGATTTGAGTGTACTAGATCTCGAACCATGAACTAAAACCAAATTGACGCTAAAGGCTATTAGTGGCACTTTCTTCATGCAAAACTAGTTAATAGCACTTTACAAGGGCCTTCTTGAAAGTTCCTTTAGTAAGAATGTACATTGGCCAACATCTTTAGTAATCTATAAGGACCTACATAATGGGGCTTCATCAACTTAACAAGGTGTTTTTCAAGCATATAATTGCAAACCACCACATACTCACTCTATTTTAAGATTTTCTTAATCTACCTATTATCTATGCTTGCCTTGTCCATTGAACTACTCTTGACATATAATAAGAGATTATGTAGTCTTCTTTCAATTGCAATAAGTGGCCCATTCTCTACTTTATGGAATCTTCAGGGGGCATTCACCCTCACATAACCCTCATGTAGTTCATTGTACATAGCCACCTAATTCACCCTAGTGCACATTGCGTGCCTCAGTGCATTAGCACCCACACACTAGCACAGAATGCATAGTGCACGCACACTACCACGTAGTGCACATTTGCACAATGCACGTAACATAGCACATTAGTCCCCCACACAACCACAACTTCCTTTCCATACCCCTTCTACACATTACCCTAGTGCACACTTGTCATGCACTAGTGTACCTAATCACCACACCATCACATCCTAGTGCATGTGCACTAAACTAGTGTACTAGCCACTAGTACACAACCCGACTATACTACCCCAATGCTTGAGAACCCTTGCACACTCAATTTAGAGCATGTTCCTGCATTGTAATGCTAACCCATGCACACAACCTCTATGGGCTCACATCCATTGCACTTAGGCAATATGTATATACTTGTGAACATGTGCACATGCACCCATTAACATTCTAGTGTATTCACCAAGCATGCAATCCACACAAATTAGGGCATAGGAAGCAGCACACCACCATGTGCATCCAGAACCTCACACAACCAAGAAAAACAAATGAACCAATCAAACACAAAAATGAGAAGGGAAAATAATCAGACAAACAAACTCAAAAGAGGGAAAATAAACAAATCAAGATATCCCAAGTAAAAACCCACTCAAACCATTGACACTAGGACCTAAAAATACTTTAATTATTGGTTAATTATCTTTAAGGTATTGTGAGTTAAGGTGCTGACATCACACACACATTAATTGGAAAGAAAATGCCTATTTGCACATAGTGCACACAAACATACTTGAACACAAGAAAAATTCATCTTTGCTTATTGGGACAACTAAAAAACCATAAAGACAAATGTTTAAGGAATAGGATAAGGTGACAAAACCAATTATACTAGAAATAACGAGATCATGGGAATTTTGATCCAAATAGAGTAAACCTAGGACTTGAATCAATAGAGTAAGTGCATATGCTTGCATAGTGGATGTGAGATTCCAACTCCCACTACTAAGATACTAGCCCTAGTCGATCTATCAATATCGATAACAACCCTATTCATGTCCTTGTCAATTAGCTCATCCAACTAGTCAACCTAGAAACCACTACGAATGTACTTAATATGATGGAAGATTTGGAAGGAGCCTCAGATGACTTCCAAGTCACCAATATAGATAGTTTTTAGCAAAGTTACTAACTTCAATATTTCCACAATTTTCACCATAAACATGACCCCTATGACCATGGGGTAAAAAAATTTAGAACTACAGGGACAATGAATAAAAATATTCAATCAGTTGTTGTTCAATAAAAGTACAAAACAATAGCTTGTGGCCATTCAAGCAAATATAGATAGCATCCAAAGATACTGTTGAATACTAGAGCCATAGAATCCTCACAAGATTCATTATTGGATCTTGTGCAATGACACTTATTTAACCACATGGATGTGTTGCAAGTATCCATGCACATTGCTCAAACGCTCTTAAGTGAAATGGAAAACACATTGGAGAACTAAGAGCATAGAGAAATCCCATTAGTGGCCAAGCAATTGGACAAGTATCATACTAGGGAAGGCCCTTACAGCTTTATGGAATAGTGTTGGACACGCACTCAAGGTATTTGGGACATTTGGACACACTCCTATTATTTTAGGAGCTTCAACCATTTAGTCAACGGCTATCTCTCATGAAGCCTCTCATACACGAACATGCAATTCATTTGTAGTGAATGTGCAAAGTATACCCTCAATGATGAAGAATGCTTGTAGCACCCTCTATGATCCAAGATGCACTTCCTAGATTGTCAAACCCTCTATGGCCTTCATCATGTTAAAAGAGAGCATGGTAAGGCATGAGAGAGTGTGAGAAGAGATGGAGGCTTCACCTTCTTGGTCCCTCACCCTCACTCTCACTCTCTTGTTCTCAAACTCGCCTCTCTCTCTTGCAGTGAAAAACCAAGAAGGCAAGAACTAAAAGTTGGTACACACAAGACTAGTTTTTTCCATTATTTTTCAATCTTTTTATCCAAAAAAGTAGAGTTAGGGTTTTCCCAATACCCTTGGGCCTCCTACCCATCTTTTGGACCAAAGACCAGTCTTCCCCCCCTTGCATGCACTTAGATCCATATTCCAATTCTGAGTGCTACCGATTTCTAGACACGGTAGCAACACCTGGTTTTGGAGTGTCGAGTTAGTGTTCATGCCTGATAACCCGTTCGTGTTGATGGTGGCATCTTTGCCCGATCCTTCTCCCGTAGTCACGGCTTTTCCAATTTCCAATTACTTGGGAGAGTTTACGCTTTGGGGCCATTTCGGAACTAGAATGCAACCTTCACTTCTCTCGAAGGACTTCTAGGCATCGGAGTTCCCTACGCCTTGTCTTGACTTCTGCGATCTCCTTGTCAACTAGAGGCATTCGATAGTAGAGAGATTTGGGATTCACGATTGGGAGAGAGGGTACTTGATTCTATTGTCCTTGGGTTTCTTCCCTCTCTCTCTCTCTCTCTCTCTTCCTCTCTTACTCTAGGATCCCCCTTCCCTCTCCCTCTCTTTCTCTCTCCCTCTCTTTCGCTCTTAATCTTAGCAGCAAGGGGGGGGAAAGATGGGCATGTTGATTCCCTTCCTTAAGGAGGGGGGAGGGATTTTTATAGGGAGGGGGAGAAGGGTATTATGGGGAGGGGGTGTGACATGAGGCCCCCTTCCTTTTCCTCCATTTAGGCAGCCAGAACGGCCTTTCTACCATGCAATCGACAGTTTTTAGAGGAGAGGGAGTGATAGTGGGGGTTTGGAGGTGGCACACGTGTGCCCCTCCCCCATCATAATCGTCGTCTTTTTCACCTATCTTGTTGTCGATGCTCACTATAGCTCTTCAATCCTCGTCATCCTCTTCTCCTACTCAACTATATGTTCAGCTCCCTCCCCTTGTCACATCCACGTGCTGTCATCACGGCCATCTTTTGGTTGTTGCAGCCCCCCCTTCCGTCATCATCTTCTTCACCATGTCAACACTTAGTTCAACTCTCCCCTCCATCTCGTAGTTCAACTCCCCCTCCATCTCATGGTTCAACTCCCCCTCCATCTTGCGGTTCAACTCCCCCTCCATCTTGTGGTTCAACTCCCCTTCCCTTCATCAACTGATGGTGTTGACAGGGGGGAGAAAAGGTAATTTAAAAATGTTGTTTTTATTTCAAAAATAAAAGGGGGGAGAATCTTTGCGACGGTGGATGGAAATCGGTGATGGCGGAATTTTGGCAACGGAATATTACAATTTCCAAGCTTATAAGATCTGCATTTGAAGGAATCATTACACTCTAATTTGATGGGTCGAGGATGGGTTGTGGTTCTGGGTTAGTCCCTAGTACTGTCTCTAGAAGCTCATAAGAAATTAAGGATATTAGTGATTTTAAAATTCCACAAAGTACAATTTGTACTATCTAGCTTGCCTTTGATGAAGGTTGGTGGATGAATTCTCAGTGTTTGGATTGCTGGGCATTAGGGCCAAAAATGCTTCAAAAAATGCACTTTTGTTAATCACGGGATTAAGGAAAGGGCCAAAGAGAGTTCGCCACGTGTGCAAGAATATGGTATTCTTGTCTCCTCTTTTTTAGAGATAGTGGAGTCCATTTCGTGATTCTCTCTTCTTTTTTAGCCAAAACCCCTAAAGTCTGACATGTTTTGGAGTCCCAAAGACGTTATTTACTTACAAATCTGACAAAATACATGACAGAGATGTGATGAAATTAATAATGAGTTTTTTGAAAGTCGGGAGATCTTTCAATATTGTTTTTGGCGCCCAATACATACTCATTTGGGTTCTTGGCGCTACTTTTTAGTTCATTCACCCCTCTTTGAGCTTCTTTCTCTGCGCTTTCATTCTTTTCATGGCTTCCTCCAGGCGCCCTTCTCGTTTAATACACTCTTGCACAGTCTATAGCCAGGGAGTAGATGGAAATTTTGAGCCCAAAACCTTTGCTGTAAATGATTGGGTTACCATGCTGCCATCTTGCAAGGGCTCCCATAGAAAACGAGAAGATATAAAACATCACTGGAAGGGGCGTATCATTGCCTTCAAAATTATGCCCAAAGGCTGGTTTGTCAAGGTGCAACATGTTTACATGGCCAAGGATATGCACTTGCCTCCAAACGAACGTGTTCCCCAACAAACACATTGTAAGTTATAAGTTGAATAACGTATATAATTCTTTTCCATTTATGCAAGTTCTAACAAACGGTTCGTCATTGTAGATATCTTTCCATCAACAAGTATTGAATGGCAACCTGTGGAAAGCCTAAGTGGGACTTTCCATGCCATTCATAAGGTATTGGCAGACATTATTTATGCCGATCAAACTGTGTCTTTTTATAGTGAATGCAAGGTTTTTATATATTATGCACAGTATGTGGTTCCCTCTAAAGCGGATAGGTATGGGAATATCGAAGATTTGCCATTGCCAAGTCTTTCATCTCTAAATTGGGAGATTCCTGACAAGGTAACAGTGCAGAGTTTCAAATTCAAAATATCTCAGGATATTAAAAAGTCCATGACAGCTGGAAGGATCTCAAGAAGAATACGTTTATCATGGTTTGTACCCCTCCATATCTTCGTGGCTTGCTTCAAAACAGCAAATTTACAAAGAACGAAGGTATCCTGGTTAAGTAGAAACTTTTCGGAAGAGGATTTGGACAACACTATAGGGACGCATTGGAAATCTAGAGAGTGCGATCATAAAGGTGATATCTTGAGGTGCAGTGCATGCCCTCAATCCTTGGCTTTGGCTTACAGTATCCCACGCCAAAATCTTGCTTTGGCCTTTGATTACAGGCGATACAAACGAAGATTGGGTATTTGGGTTCCCTTGGATTCTGATACAGAGAACACAACATATAAACTTGTGGTGCACGTTTTTCCGCATGAAGAAGTAAAGAAGGTGAGTGTTACTTCCAATTGGAGTCTGAAAGATGTGAGGGATACCTTGGAATTGCTAGACAATACATCCCCTAGATATAAGTTCAAAGTGAATGGTGTAACAATTGGTAAAAGAGCCGAGCGCTCTTTCTTTTGTACGAGTTGTTTGTCTCCCACAATTGTGAGTTTGGGGCCTTAAGAATGAAAACTTGGCAGGAATTTATCTTAACAGACTGTCCTTAAGATATTTTTTAATGGGAACTTCATAAGCTATCGTGAAGCAAGTCGCCTTTCGAATGTGTATAAATAAAATATACATTGCATCCGATTTACAAGTGAAAATTTTCATTACACAATGAGGTACAAAAATTGCATAAAAATGTACAAGGCCAAAATAATAAGGCTCGTGTATAAAATGTACATTACATTCGATTTACAAGTGAAAATTTTCATTACACAATGAGGTACAAAAATTGCATAAAAATGTACAAACCCAAAATAAAATGGCTCGTGTATGCTTATGTTTGCTATTTTCATTCTTTATCGATTTCTTCAAAGATATTTTTCCTCACAGGGCCTTTCTTTGATTGTTGAAAAAATTTGACCTTTACAGGTAGTCTCCTTTCTTGGGGCTTAAGAGGGGATGGATCAAATTTAAGAGGAGAGAGCACTGGCATTCCTTTTTTCTTAGACTCTGCAGCAGTGGTCCCATTGCCTTTTCCCTTGCCCTTGTCTTTACCATTGCCATTGTCATTACCCTTTCCCTTGACCTTTCCCTTGCTTGTGCCCTTTGCCATTGAAGTTTTGGGAGGAAGAGGGGAGTCAGGATCATACGGTGTGATTGCTTTGTCTAGAATCAGCTCGATGCATCTCTCCCTTATCCACCAAACATATGATTCAGGATAGTCTCTACACTGTAAGAATAAATGTTATAAGTTAGTGAAAAGACATCATGATAAGGGTTACACAAACATCAAATGAAATAAACTTACATTCACTCCTTCTATTTGTAACAGCTTTGAATCCACTGTTCTGCAAATGTTTGAGATAACTCTCCATCCACAAGAATGCGCATCGCTTTGCAATGGAACTTCTTGTAGAAGAAAAGTATACGGCCTTTGAGGATCAGCAAGATCCTCGTATGTTGTATCCAAAAATGTAGAAACGAGTCTACCAGCACTGCAAAAGGAAGCTTTGTAAGTTCAAAATATTATTTATAAAAGAAATCAAAGTAAGTAATTTTCTTCCAACATACATTCGTGCTTGACCGTGAACACCGCTGAGAGAATTCATAAAGATAATTTCCCTTGAAAGACAATTAATGTAGATGAGACTCCAATGCCCTCTGCAAATTCATAAAAGAGGTGAGTAGAAGGGTGAAAGCAAATGAACATAAATTCTCCTCTACAGTAAAAGAAAAATACCTTTCTACATAAGGGAAAAAGATGTGGTAATTTCTCACACTATCGAAGCTACGAAAAAATGGTGAAATATTAGAACCAGATTTTGCAAAAAGTCCCACAGAGAGAAGTGGATCAACAATATATATGGTTCTTCGGATATCGAGAGTGAGAGAGGACACCAATGCCCTGCAGATAATAGCAAAAGCTATTCAATACCAATTTCATCCAAAATATAATTAAAAAGACTTAACTTATGCAACAAAAAACCTTACCTTATGCAACAAAATACCACGGAGTCAGATAGTTGGAGATCCCTTTTTTCCAACATGGGCTTGTCCTCGGGAGATATACTAAGATATTCCTCCTCAGATTCCCCAGCAGCATTCACAAGAATCTGCCCATACACTTTGCCCATCCTCTCGCTGTTGACGGGAGCAAGTGATGTGGCTTTCCTCTTGTAAACATCGTCTTCAGTTTCAAACACCTCCTGATTTTTTTCACTCAAGAAAGCCTCCTACTGGGTGGCACCCCTTGTAGGGTAAAGGTCACTAACATCTTCAACATTTAGCTTTTTCTCTTTCCTGGACAATTTTGGGGGAACGTTAAGGATTTCAAAGGCTTTTTGATCATTGGAAGGCAAGGGCCTCAGGACTTTGTCAAACCTATACCTCACTCTGCTAATGATGCTGAAATCTTTATTCATAAGGGTGATCCTATGAGCATGGGCGGCAGCAATGTAAGCGTCATTCATGAAATCAATAACAAAATCTTCTGCGGCCTCTTGCAGGGCAAGAATGGCTGAGAGTTGCCACTTCTTATTTAGACCAGAGACAGTTGCCACTTGAGACAATCTATCAGAGATCTCTTTAACCACCCTTATAAAAGCAGCTTTTGGAATGACATGCTGTGTAGCTCTCTGGGCTTTCCTGATCTCACTGAAACATCTTTGCATATAGAAGAACCTGGACTTCCTCTTTCTCTTTTGTGGCTTGGGGTGTTCAGTGGCTTCAGCAGATGTGGGCTCAGGTACCATTGTAGGGAATGAATCTTTCATAGGGTTAGCCTCATCCTTTGCTTCCTCAACTTCAGGTGAAGAAACATTTATGGAAGATGTAAGGACAACACCTGGTGTAGGAGGGATTTCTGTTGTAAAATGCTCTGGAGCCTGTGATGGACCAACTTCTTCTACCCCCTTAGATTCATCAAATTTTAACTTTCTTCTACCCCCACTGTCCTTCCCATCTATATACACTCTTCTTGCAGTTTGCTTTATTCTTGCCATCCAGAAAAGGTAAAATAACAACCAGAAGGACAATAACTGAAAGACAAACTGGCGAGGAAAGTGACGAAATGAGCAATTCCGATACGGCGCGATATGAACAAAGCGAGCAGAATGGAACAACGCCCTCGCTCCGTATTGGAGATCAGAAGCCGATACGGCGCGATAGAGAGAAAACGAGCACACGGTTTGGACGCCCTCGCTCCGTATTGGAGATGAGAAGCCGATACGGCGCGATAAGGAGAAAACGGCCACACCGTTTGGACGCCCTCGCTCCGTATTGGAGATGAGAAGCCGATACGGCGCGATTAGGAGAAAACGACCACAACGTTTGCACGCCCTCGCTCCGTATTGGAGATGAGAAGACGATACGGCGCGATTAGGAGAAAACGACCACACCGTTTGGACGACCTCGCTCCGTATCGGAGATGAGAAGATGATACGGCACGATTAGGAGAAAACGAGCTCACCGTTTGGACGCCCTCGCTCCGTATCGGCACACCTCTTTTTGCTAGCGAAGAGCTCGAGAATTGAAAAGTGTACACGTCAGACAAATGACCACTTATATACCCAGGTAAATCATGACACGTGTTAGACACATGTCCGATACTGATTGTGCCATGTATCTGCATTTATGGTCCGTATGCTACGTGTCAAGTAATGACCGGTCCACTTGTTCGCCACGTGGTTTTCGGCCACGTGTTGCCCAACGGCTACTGCCACGTGTATGAGACTAACGGATACTGCCAGGTGGCATAATCCGCGCCTACATAAGGGTGTGTTTCTTATCTGTACGGCTTTTTTCGGTTTCTGACCTTTGTTTCTATTACTGATACGGCGCGAGGGCGACTGTTGGTTTTCTTCGCTTTCCTCTCTTCGCTTCGTTTTGGAGGTTCTGTAGATCTAGTCTTTTTTCAGCGTTCCTGAAGCTCGTGTGACCACCTTTGTTGTGGCTCTTGCGCTTCTTACTGGGATCACCGATACGGCGCGAGGGGGCCTTTCCGTCTGAATCGTTTCTCTCTTATCGCGCCGTATCGTCAGAAGTTGGAAACATGTCTGAACCCATACAATCCAAGGTTTCTTCAGGAACTGGTAAAAGAAGAAGGCTTTCAAAAGGCTCAAGTGCATCAATAGCTGATCAGCCTGTGCATTCTTTTTCCTCTCCATCCTCTGCCACCAGTGTGAGAAAGCCAAGTACATCTCCAGGGAAGCGAACGCCAGTAGTGAGAGGTCAAGGAGTATCAGAGCTCATTGATATCACTCCATCAGAGAGGCTACTTGATTTTATGCTTCAGAATGGAATGGATCTCTCATTCTATGGAGTTGTGAAAAATATTTTTAATCCTGATTGGGAACTTGACAAAGTTCTGAAATCTTGTGAAAAATATATTGTGGAGGACTTTTTGGAGTTTGAAACTCTTGCAGGTCCTTCTGTTGAAGTTGGCACAATTGAATATGTCCATATTCCCATTGGGTCAACAGGAAATGAAAAGGCAGTATTTACTAGGAAGTCCAGGGCCCACTCTATGGAGAGGTTTCATTCAACAGACATATTTTGTTGCACTCATTCCAAAAACTGCAAGATGATGAGAAAATCTGCTGCTTTTATTATATTCATCCTTGTCAAATACCCTATGAAAGCTGAGGAGCAACAGTTGGAAGGAGCAAAGAGTGCCAGCTTTTGCATGTTGGATGATCTGGCAGATGAAAGGGAAACAGAGGAGGTTGTAGATACAGATTTTGAGGCTTCCATTGCTGAGAATTTGGATGTTGCTCACTTCAAAGCTGAGACTATCATTGAGGAGAGCCAAGGAGATACAAACCCTCAACCTGATGAGAGTTCTCACCATATTGTTCCTTCCCTGCCATGTATACCTTTCAAGGACAAGGAGTACATTTTACTATCAGATATTCAAAAACTTTTTAATCTCAGGGAAGATTATTGTCTTGCAATTATTGCAGAGGCATCTGATGCTGCTAATGGGATAATTGACACAGAAAATGAATCAAAGGAAGAGATTCTGAAACTTGATAAAGAAACTCTAGATGATAAGTTTATTGATGCTGGTGAGGCATTCTCTCTTTGTTTTGAAAAGGCCAAAGAAGCTGAAAAGGAGTTGAGTATTACTGATGAGGACTTCGATCGCATTCAAAGCGAGCTTGGCATTTCCAATTTTGGAAGAGAGGAGTCTGAATATGTTAAAGAATTGACTAACACCAATGAGACAGCATCATCAATTAATTTATGGAATCCGTTTAAATTGGAGTACGATGAAAATCAAGTGGTAAGATAATTTTGAATTTGCTTTTACACATTGGTAGGTTTACATTTCATGCTCATTCAGTATGGCTTTTATTTGCAGTTGGAGATTGCCGATACAGATAACTTCTTGGGGCGTGGCAAAGGATCGAGAGCTGCTTGTAACACCACCAAAGACATTGCACTCGGCCACTACTTGGCTAGGATTGACCCTGAATCCTTTTTTGTACTTCATAGTAGTTTCTCAGAGGACGCAGCATGGCCGATACTTTGTATTAAAGCTCTTACAAGGCTTCTAGGTTTCTCAGGATTACAATATAATGCCCACAAAATAATGTTTTTGGAAAAGACTGCAGCAATTAGGATTTTTGGCTACGGTCCAGGTTACTCTGCTTCTAGAGCATGATACTTTTTGGCGTTTTCATCCTACGCCTTAGCTGCAGACAGAACTGATGTAAAATCTATAGCTGGCTACAAGAGAAAAAAATTTCTACGTTATAGAGGAAAGATTCCTGAGGAGGAAGAGAATGTGAGAGTTTTGGAAAACTAGCTTTGTATATATTCTTTCTTATATATAAAAGTGCGATTGCTCATGTGTCATTGCCGTCTTTTATTTGCATTCTTTGAAGTTGTCGTCGAAAAAACCAGTTGAATAGCTCCTCCAAAGCATTGCTTTTTGTAACTCCTCCCCCATGCCTTGTGCTTCGAAAATAACTTGTGCGTGCTTGGTGTCAAAATAAGCCGATATTAAATAATTATTACTTTACCAGATAAAAAGTGATATCTTTTTCTCCCCATGCCTCTTTTATCGCCTGAACAAGCTTTGTGATTGATCTTTTGAACTCTTCCGCATATGTATATGTTGTCTTATGTTGCCTGAGGAGTTTCAGAAAAACATCAAGGTGTATCCAGACCTCCATTCTAAGAAACGCAAGCCTCGGCGTGCTTGCAACATTTGTTGTGATCTCACATAGCTCTCTCCAACACTCCCAAGCCGCATTCACCTGCTTTCCTGAATGATTTCCTAAGAATCGTCTAGCTTTTGAGCCTCCCATAGAGACATCGGCCAAGATATCTCTTGTTTTTCCTGAAAGTATTGGATCCTTTCTCAAGTGAACTTGGCCCCCATGAAATCCCATTTTCGATAGCAATGCCTCGCATTTATCAATACACTCATCTGATAAAGATAATGGCTTAATGGAATATGCGTAGTCGAGATGCAACCTGAGAAGCTTATCGATTATTCTAATCTCTGCATGCAAAGTACAAATATGAACATTCTTAAGAGAGATGGAAAGAATGGGATCCCAGATGTCTTCTATGTTTTTAAATTTACTCAAATCTATAGAGTCTCTATTTGGGGCTCTTCTTACTGGTCGCAAACTACTCCAATCTTTGGATCCAATACTTTCCATGCAATAAATGCAAGGATATTTTGCATTTGCACCATTACATATTCCAAGCATACATTTGATAGTTTTCAAATCAGCACTCATATGCCATTCCACATTAAATTTACCAACCCCATCAACTACCAACATTTCGCCTTCACTTTGAGACTTAATGATATTTGGAATACCTGTATGGTTGAACAACCATTTCAACGTTTGATGATTTTCAATTGGTACCTGGGTTGCACCAATCCACCAAATCTCCATCTCGGATTGGATCTTATGCAATGGAGCTTTGCCCTCGCCATTGCCATGGTCCAATGCCATGTTCATGAGGCAAATGCTAATTCTTTCCATCTTCTGTCCCTTTTGAATCTGTGCTTCATCCAACTTCAAGGCAAACTTTAGAACACCATAACTTTCTTCTACTGTGATTTTATACATGTGAACCATTGCAATTTGCACCTTTTTTAGATCAACCCATATATTGTTAAACTCATTGTAATCAAAAATTGCCTGTTTTTTTTGTTTTTCATAGGACATAGACCTTTCGATGTGAAAGTAATCTCCAAAAACATGTGGAATCTTGCAATTCATGGAAATTCTTGCAGTGGAAACGGCAAGGGCTCGGGGCAATCGAAATATAGTTACCCTATTGCGTTTAAGATTTTTAAACCATAATCCAGAGATAGCACGGTAACCTTTTCGACTTATACCCACAGTATCGCATGTCTCTACGATTTCATTTGCTTTCACTGTGCCTTTTAAATCCTGATTGGCATACCCAACCATATTATGAACCTTCCCTAGTCATCTAAGGAATATTCTATGGAACATTCTCTTTATCATTAGTAGGTTGGGGGCACTATCCATAGATCCCTGACAAAAGGGGGTCATTGGCCCCCTTGAGACCCCTCAGTCACAGGGGCCACTTTTGTGGCCCCAGATCCCAAAATAGGGGCCCTTGTTGATAACTCCCACACCCTGCAACTCTGATGCATTATACCTTGATTTGCTACTAGCATAACTAATCTATCGAACCCAAAGGCTAGATCCACAAAGGTCACCTTTTGCCATCCGATCACATAGACCTTATCTGACATACAAGTTAGGACCCACCCAATGTTTGTGCTCAAACATGGATTCTCCTCATAATGAGGGCCTTACAACTTAGAGCACCATGGATCATTGGTGGCACCTTATGAGGGTAGGACATTGAGCATATCTAACATCGCTATGTGTATGGCTATGGTAGACTTCTAGCTTTACACTAAGGAAGTGTACCCCCTTACTACAAAGGCTATCAGTAGCATCTGCTACCCTTAGTTGGATACACTATAGCTAACCCAGTTCATCACCCTTTCATGGGCCATCATCCCAATCCACCTTGACACTCGGCCCATCTTGGAATAGCTCAACAAAAGCCACACCATCCACATCTAAGGCCACAAGTACCATCGCTGTGTAGGAGAATCTAGCCCTACCAAAACATGACCAATCCAATGACTCTCTCCACACATGAGATGGAGGATGTCTTCGGCCCCATTACCAATAAAGAGTATTATCTTAGAAATATCTTCATGCTGCACAAGTCAAAGTAGGAGACCCTCAAGTTCTTGGTCAAGGCACTCCACCTGTAGGCAAAGGCCTTTAGCATATCAAGGAAGCCTCTTTGTTATTTTTCCCTTCTTCTTTGGGCCCATATTCTTCGAGAGAGTGCCTCTTTGTTGAGGTCAAACGTGTTGCTTACTGGGCATCCACCATCAAGGCCATGAAGGTGATGTGTGGGCAACACTTCACTCTTTTTTTTTCTTGCCTACTCTAGTTGAACCTACCCACCTCCTTGCCTCCCCAGCAATGACTAACACCCCCCTGTCTCATCAAGAGATGGCAACCACTACAGAGCCCGTCTACAACCTAGTCTAGGAGCTCATGGAAGGTGAGGAAGGACAATGACTCAAAGATGAGGTCCTAACTGCCATCAAAGAACAAGTCCTCAAAATGGAGGACCGCTCAGAAAGCAACTATGATAAGCAGGCCGCTGCCCAAGCATGTTCCCACCAAGAAACCCCAAACACCTCCTCACATAAGAAGTCCACCTCAACCCACTAGCCTCTCCTCCAAACTCGCCCTCTTGAAGTCAAAAGGCCAAAAGCGCCCGTGGGAAGACGAACCCCAACAGGAGATTAAGCCCCTTGGCCAAGTGGCGGAAGACCCTACAACCCAAATAGACCCCATCCTTAACTACCCACCAACCCTTCCCCGACACCACATATGTACCCTTTTTCCTTATCCCATGAGATCTCAACTAGGACATTACTCTCTAGATACTGGGCTTCCTCAATGGCTTCTTGATATGGCAACAACACTACTAGCAGGACTCTTATGATTATTTGTATTTTTACAAGTGAGGTATTGAATAAATTTCAAGAGAATTCAAAAATTTACATAAATCATTTTACAGGAGTTGCCTATATAAAAAGAACTCCATTGGGAAGAGACAAGTTCTAATGCATTCAAATATATGCATAGAGCTCCCTTTCTATGCATGGAAACATGATACTCAACTCTTTTTCTATTTTTACATCTAGTCCATTTTAGTGTATTTTGAATTGTGTGCGTGCGTGCGTGCGTGCGCGCGCGTGTGTGTGTGTGTGTGTGTGTGTGTGTGTGTGTGTGTGTGTGTGTGTGTGTGTGTGTGTGTGTGTGTGTGTGTGTGTGTGTGTGTGTGTGTGTGTGTGTGTGTGTGTGTGTGTGTGTGTGTGTGTGTGTGTGTGTGTGTGTGTGTGTGTGTGTGTGTGTGTGTGTGTGTGTGTGTGTGTGTGTGTGTGTGTGTGTGTGTGTGTGTGTGTGTGTGTGTGTGTGTGTGTGTGTGTGTGTGTGTGTGTGTGTGTGTGTGTGTGTGTGTGTGTGTGTGTGTGTGTGTGTGTAGTGATATTTGATAATTTGTTACACACACATATTGCATTGGTCATGCACATCAAATACATAAATGTAATACCTAATTAGCACTTAAAAGTCTTGCTCAATTAGCACCTTTTAAATACAATCCCAAAAGCACCCCAAGAACAACTAAAAGTACCTAAACTCATTGTCAAAAGAGCCAAAAAACAACCTCAATTTAGCACTTTATAGACAATAATCCAAGAGCATAAAGCACTCCAAAGAACCAGAGCTTCATCAAACCCACCAAAAGCATGTATAGTCTAAAACCACAAAAAACAAGCCATCATCTTTTGAAGAACAATAGGTTTAGATAATACAACCATAAAATGGCAAGCACATATTGAACAACTTCATGAATTTCTCCATTGATTGGACACATGTATGTGCTCGTGTATATGTATACCAACATTTTAAGTGTACATAACTTTTCTATGCAACTCCCAATGCGGTCTGACTATCAATGAAGATAGTGATGGCAATTAATCATATCATACTTAAAACAACCAAAAGGCATCTGAGCCAAATACACTCAACTCTATTTGTGAAAGATGCCCTATACTTAGCTTCAAATCTAGAAGTGGCCAATGAGATCCTTCTTACTCAACCATGATGTGCATGAGCTACTAAGTATGAGGTAAAAAACACATGGATACACAAGTGTCGTAACAAATAGCCCATTCAAAATTTGAAAATGCATGTGTATATGACAATAACGATCCCTTCTTGGGACAAAACAATGCAATGTACCAAGTAACACTCAAGTAGCGAAAGACACACTTTGCTACCAACATGCTTAGTTCATGTGCTATGCACAGACATGCTTATCTCTGAGACTACAAACTAAACATTGAGCCTCATAATGCATTGATAAATTAAGCATCCAACATCCTGCTACTAGAGAAAGACATCAAAGTACTCTCCGAGAGGATTGCTATAAACCCAGCAAATCTAGAGTGAGCAATGCGAATAACCGAGCATGAATGGATCAAGCATGTGCATAAGTTTATGCAAGATATACTACTTTCGTACTATAGTTTTTTTAAGAAGAGAGCATTTAGTCTCCTATACCTGCCAAAACTGAACATACTAACCTAAACTAACTAAAGGAAACTCATGCCACAATTAGGAGGACACTATCCTAGCCCAAATTAGGAAGAGACTATCTTGGCCTACAAAGCTAGAATTCACATCCAATAAGTATATATAAATGAGACTTGATGCAATATTGACTATTTTCATGTTACGCTTTTCTTAAGAATAGCATTTTCACATGCCAAAACCAAACTCACCAAGCTATATTTGGGCAACGATAGGAGGACACTATCCTTGCCAAAATTGGGAAGACACTATCCTAGCCTACTAATCCAAAATTCACATCCACACACTAGTAGTGTATAGATGAAACACAAAACAATATGTTGGCCCTCCCCCCTAGGCCTTGTATGCTGAATAGTGATATTCTCATAGTTGGACCTATGACTATCATTGTCTAATACAATGCTTGCACACATCCCTCCATTGACAACATCACCCTTGTATTCCTTTTGGAATCGTGGTGGTTTTGAACATTGTTTTGCATGCTCCGGCATACTCTCCTCCCACTGAAAGGAGCATGACCTCACCCTTGTAGTGCATCATATTCCTCTTTTCCTTGTTGAAAATCCTATGCAGTGCCAACATATTTTCTTGGGCCTCATCAATCCCATGAACATGGCAAACAGGCTCTTGGAAAACTACACTCAACCATCTATTCATTCAATAAAGTCCAAAAAAGTACTTGAGAATTAGAGTTTTCAACCTTGAATTCAGCAACAACATTAGCAAGCAACTCTCTAATATAAAGATGATAAATATGAGCAATCATGGTGGTCCACCCACAAGTATAGTCAACAAGATCAAAATGCACAAACTACCACTCCAGTAGGCCTCTCGGAATCAATTCAAATATCCAAATCTACTTCACTTCCAAGATTAGTAGTAGTAGACATGTTGAAAATATATCACTCCTCTACATGGGCCAACTATGATGATGGACAAGGATTCTATGGCTATTCTAAACTCAAAACTTTGATGCTCAAATGCCTTAATTATAATGCTTTGCATTTCAAGAATCTTGTCATTAAGTGTCAAATTTTAGGCAAAATTTCGACTACTTATAGTAAGGTGACACATGTTCAATCTTCATTCTTATAATAGTAGAGGAGTAGCTCATCAATGAAGGGGATTCTAAGATTGGATGCACTAATGCTTAGCAATGTGAAGAGCTCTTTTATCATTGCTTTTGGAGTGCTACTGGTCATATAAACCCTAGTTCTTGTTATTTTAGAAGAGGTAACTTGCAATGCCACATTACTCGTGTTGGTAGAGTGCCATGTCCTTCTAGAAGATGTAACTCTTGCATGTTCCTAAGCATAACCATGTGTAACCATACAATTTTCCAAAAAAGCATAAAGCTGCATAAGTAGCAAACAAGGGAAGAGCTAACACTTGGCATGTCCAAGAGGTGTTGATCACTATGTAATTTGCTTACTCATTCACAATAGTGGAGTGAAATGCTAGTGCTTGGCATTTGCAGGCCATTTGATCATTGTGTAAATCACTTGATCATTTGCAACAATGGAGTGAAGTGCCAAGACTTGGCATTTTGGGCCATGTTGATCAAGTTAAGCAATCACTATGCCATGGTATGTTTGACTTCATTAGCTCCAAGAGTGATTGGTGGAATGAGATAGGGGTATCGCAAACCAACATGGAGATGATAGAGATAAGACAAAGGAGGTGTGATCAAGCTAGAAGTTTTTTGGCAAGACTACAACATGGTAAAGAAAGGAGGAAATATCGAGATTCGAGAGTAGACATCTAGGTTGCCAAAGAAGAGGACTTCGAGAGTGGCATTTGGGTTGCCAAAGAAGCGGACTCCCTTGTGGAGATGTCGAGCTCTATATGAGATACATCCACTACGTACCTTGGTGATATGACACGATATTATTCACTGGCATGTTAGGTGATCGACATGAGGATATGCCAGTCATTCTATAGCTCGACTACACCCACATAGTCCATCCTTGGTTATGGCACATTTATTGTGCCACCTCTTCTTTCCTAGTAGGTTCACGCTTTAGTGACCACGTGTACATATGTTATGGTACTTTCATATGAGTCTTTTAACATGTTGTAAACTTAGTTCTTTTATGTGGAAAAAGAAGAAGAAGAAGAAGATTTCAACCCTATATCTTTGTGTTCCCAAGTCTCCATTGCTTTTGATGTGTGTGCGCTCTTGGGTGCTTCACCTCTCTTCCCTCTTATTTGTTTTCATCCCTTGCTCTACTTCTTTTATTCTGCAAAGACAGCTCCTCCATTCTACTTCAATTCATGTACAAAGCTAGCCAATGTAGTCCTACAGTTTTGTGGTTTTAGAAAACTTTTACTAGCTCCTTGTCAAACCGAGCTTTTCAGCTGGACAGTCCATATTGAACAAATTTGTGGTTTAAGCTTTAGCATTACATGCTATTGTTAGATCGATACGTAGCATGGCCGATGCTTCAAACATTACGGCGTGAATAATATGACATGCAAAAAGGCCAAGCTACTGCTTTTTAAGCTCGTCAATGGTCTGTATTATTCACGTTTGTGCCTGAACTTGTATCTGCTATACATGCCTTGATTGACATGAACCATGGTTGATAATGCAAGCATTACAATATACGTAATGCGCCACACAGAAAGTAAGGTATGAAAGCTATCTAGATTTCCACCTTATTTCCGACAGTGGGCCATCTTTTGCAAGATCGGATAAAAGGAAGGATATAATACGTATTGGGGCATATACAAGTTCCCAACTCTTCGATGCTTCCTTAATAATCTCCACACCTCTGTGCCATCCATTACTTGTGCTAGTCCCTTGCACAAGCATTGGCACTTGGCAGTTTTGGGGCATGTTCAAGTCCCCAACTCTTCTATCCTTCCTTAATAGTCTCAACAAATATATACAAGCGCCAACGCTTGGTAGTTCCTTAGCATGTTCAAGTTAGTAATGTTCACCAAGTTAGCTCCCTATTGATGGTGGATTTATAGGTCGAGTCGTGTGGTGAGGGGCATGATGATACAGTTGATATACCAAAGTTTGTAAGTCCATAGTTGTGGAGAGTGTCGATTCCGTGATTGTCGAGTCATGGGTAGGACAAGTTGAGTGCAATTAAGGTTGGTTGAGTCAAAGGGGGTTGGTCAAATTGAGGAGCCACTCAAGAGCAAGGTTTGATGAGTGGGCAATTGGTACCACTCACAAAGGAATGGCACAGTCTGCCTTGATTCTTCCTCAAGTGTGATCAAGAGACCTCGAGTTGACAACAAGCAATCAAGTGCTTTTGTGTAATTGAATGAAGAGAATGAGCTTGGATCCAAGCACCAATGGCTTGGCGAATCCTTGGCGTGTTCAACTCCACAATGTTGTCCATGCGCCAATGCTTGGCATTTTAGCGCACATTGACCTTTATTTTATCATATGTATTTAAGTCTACAATGGTATTCAAGCACTAACACTTGGCATTCTCAAGGCATGTTGATCTTTTTTATGTCATGTATATTCAGGTCTACAATGGTATCCAAGCAATAGCACTTGGCATTTTGAGGGCATGTTGATCAAGTTACTATGTTGAGCATGTAAGGGGCATGTCCAAGCCATGTTGATGTGTGCCACTATCTCTATGTATTTGAGGATGGACCCATATGATGGTGCATCAATGCTTGGCATTTTTCAATGGATTTAAAACCACCAATAAACACACTACTTTGTATTGTTTGGGAATGTCTAGGCCAATGGTTTGTAGTGGTGCGCTAGCTCTCAGCATGACTGTGATTATGCATTAGTGCTTGACATGTTTGGGTAGGAAAATTGGCATCAATACATTGGAAAAATCTCTAGGGCTATACCTTATGTGCATCGTACCTTATGTGCATTGTACCCTAGCATGCATTCTCAACCACATACTAGCCAAGCACCTTCTGCTTATAGTGTCCTTCCTTAGCAACCTTCTTTTGCAAGATAAAGCAAGTCCCATGATGGATTTTGGAGGTTGTATGGAGTTTGTTTCTCTTGTGTTAATTGGCACACGCTCCTTGTTGTGAAGCACCAATGCTTTGCATTTCATGTCACATACAAAGTGCTACATAGTATTGCGTAGTTGCAATTGTGGTCGTTGATGATTTTGTGCTCTCATCTACAAAAAGCACCAATGCTCGGCATACTTAATTGCACAATGAACACACTCCATGATAAGGCAAGTCCCAACATGGAGTTTGGAGGTTGTGTAGAGTTTGTTCCTCTCATATTAATTAACATGTACTTAATGCTATGAAGCACCAACACTTCACATTCCATGGCACATGTTGTATACTACCGCATAGTTGCAATTTAGATTGATGAGTTTATGCCCTTATCTACAGAAAGCACCAATGCTTTGCAAGAGGAACATACTCCGTCCATTTCAATGTACCTTCATTGCATGCCTCCATGCTAGTAGCCTCCTATTTCTCTATTTTCAAAAGAGTCAACACTTGGCATAAATGGGGATGCATATTCCATGGCACATTATCAATTAGGGATAACAAAATAGAATGTAATAGTATGTTGCCATGGGATTGTGATTACCCAAATCTTTTGTGTATAGCTTAGAGATCATAACATTCTATTTGAAAAGGAAGAGGGAGTTTGGATAGTTTGATTCTTAGAGCTTCATAGTTTTCTCTTATTAATATTGAGAGTCTTATATATTCATGAAGTGGACAATTCTAGCTACTCCTTTACATGAGTTAGGGTCACATTCTCTTAATTGAGTTGTGATGAAATCTAGATCTCATTGTCAAGGGCATGTTGCAAGTCGTAGCATGGCTCTTTTCTTCAACATCTTAGATAAGCTTGCCCATCTTGGATATCTTTTGAGGATGAGGTTTGGTTGGTGTTGAGTCAACTAGACCTTTACAAACGGAAAGTAAAATGGAGTAAAATCTATTGATAGACTTTGTATGAGTTGTTCCCTTTTAGGAGTAGACTCCATTTGAACCTCCCATAGGGTTTGTGTGAGTTGATGAGTATTGATGACTCTAACAATAGACTACATTTGTCCAAGTTGCTTTTGTAGGAATAGACTCTAATTTGAAGCTCCCTTAGGGTTTCTGTGATTTTTTCAATATTAATGGATATAACTCTATCTCTTCTTCTTTCTTATCCTCCATGGCTTGAACATGATATACATTAGATGTTATATATATACATAGCTATATGTATTAATATATGTCATGTGGATTGTCTATATATATAAGTGTATACACATGTACAATGAGCAACACAAGTACACACACACATAAACACACTAATATTGTGTATGCTAAGCACTTTGTAAACATGATATACATTAGATGTTATATATATACATAGCTATATGTATTAATATATGTCATGTGGATTGTCTATATATATAAGTGTATACACATGTACAATGAGCAACACAAGTACACACACACATAAACACACTAATATTGTGTATGCTAAGCACTTTGTAAATTTATATACACATCCGTAGTTATATCACAAATATGTGAGCACTCAATAAATGCATACACATGCATACATGCATATATCACAAATATGTGAGCACTCAATAAATGCATACACATGCATGCATGCACATATGCATGTATGCACATACACATACACACACATACTTAAAGCTAGGATTAATTTATGTTTTAGTCCAATTTTATTGAATAGCTAAAAAGTAAACTACAACATGATAAGATCACAAAGGATGGCACAAAGTCTATACTTTAATAAATATACAAGTGGCTAAGAAACATCAAAAAATATGGGCAATTTTCCATTTCTACATTGCAAGATGATAATTTACATCTATATTTCCCTAATCAAACATGACACAAACATCTATATTATCAAGCTCATAAGAGAACATGCCTCAAAACCATGAAAATACAAGAAATAAGCAAAGAAACAATCAAGAATAAGAAAATGGTACTTGAATTATTTGAGCAACAAAATAGTATACAACCAATGTGCAGTGCAAGGTGAGTCAACCCTAGATAGTGATTCAAGGTTATCACTTTGTGGTTGCATTTTCAATTCGTAGCTAGGGTGCATGATGATTTCATTGATCCCTCAATGGAGTCTCCTTCATGTAAGAGTATTGATAAAGGTATGCTTCTCAAGTTTCCTTTTGATTTACTCAAGTGAAAGGTCATAAATTGATCTTTTGGATTAACCTATTCTCTTTTACTTTTGTAGAAAGAGCACCAATCTGTACATCCTCATATGTACCACCATATATCCCCTATCAAGCTCTCTAACACATGTGGATCATGATTGTGATATTTCTCTCTACTTTTTTGTAATCAGTGATTATATAACCATGGGAAGAAATTTCACATCTTCCATAAGAAACAAGGATTTTGGTAGAATCTAGAAAGGTTGCTTGTCTTGCATCTATCTCAGTTGGGTTTTCAAGTGGATTAAGAAGATTGCCTTGATTTTTAATTCTAATCACCTTTGGTCTTCTATGTTGTGTACCTTTGGAACTTTTTCTTCATGGATTGAGAGGCATGCACCCCATTCAAATCGAAGCTTGTTATTTTTGGAACAATCAATTTTCTTACAACTCTACATCAGGTTTAACTTGGAAACTCTGCCAATATTCACATAGTTATTGCCATGCTATGCTAAGATAGTTGCGACCATGATGAGCATTGATGCATGCTATAACATAGTCCAATAGGCATGTAGAAGTTAGCACAAGCTAGGCCAAAAGTATATAGATGATGAGAGCAAGGAGGCTTCCTTTCATGAGTGCACTTTGAAAGAAAGGTATATCGTGTCATGCTACATTACAAAAAGAATTGGATATGTAATAATCTTTGCAACAGATAATACTTGGCAACCCACCTATTCTTTATCTTTGTGAACTTGTTCTAATATTGCATTTAAATCCTATAAACTAGTTTTCCATGACATTGAACTAAATAACAATTTCTTGGTTTTTACCTTTGCTCACTCTTACCATGCTCAATTTAAAGTTAAACTCCTCTTTAGCATCATGAAGTCTTAACTTCAAACCTATCTCCATAGGGATATTGATAGGCTTACAATCAAAAGGACCAAATCTTTGTAATAGTGCCCCAACATACTTTGTTTGGGACAAAGTAATGCCTTCATAACACTGCTTAAATTGAATGCTGAAGTAATGATGCAATAGACTCATATCTAACATGTTTAAAGTTGAATTCAACTCAGCCTTAAAATCAAGAATATATATCTCATTAGGACCAATGAGCAACATACATAAACCACAATGATTAAAGGCACATCACCCTCATGTCTAGTATATAAGATTATCTCAATTCGACTATTTTGAAAGCCATACGTGTAGTCAAGAATGTATGAATCTTCTCATACCAAGTTTGAGATGCTTAATTTAAACCATACAATGCCTTTTTCAATCTATATACTTTGTTTTCTTACTTCTTTAAATAAAACCATGAGACTGAAAACCATGTATTTCCACATGTAAGTCACCATTCAAAAATATAGTTTTGATCTCCAACTAATGGATATTCTAATTATTATAAGATGTTAATACACAAGTACCAAGTTGTTAATATATGGCAAGTGGAAAAAAAATGTTTTACCAAAGTCCATGTCCTTATGTCAAGAATAACCATTTACAACAAGTCTAACCTTATAACCATTAATACTACCATCTAGCTTGCACTTTAACTTACAAACCCACTTAGTACCAATAGTCTTTTTGCTTGGAGGCAAGTCACATAAAATCCAAGTACCATTTTTGACAATAGCATCAAACTTACAATGCATAGCACCCATCCAATTTTTGGATCTTGTGGCTCTTCAAAAGATACAAGCTCATTCTCATCACACTGACTAGAAACAACCAACACATAATAATCCAATTTGCATAAAAGGCACTATGAGAGCCAAAACAAGTATAACTAAATAAAGGTATATCCAATTGATTATCGTCCAATCTTTACACTAGCTATTTTGACATGATTTTAATTATTCAATCTCTACTCTCACATCAAGAACTGCATCCTTTACATATGCATCAAAAATAAGTTAATCTATAGATTCATTAAAAATCTATATATACTAAGAAATTGTCTCGTTTGATACTACATGTGACTACCCACACTACCAAAAAGAGAGAACAAAGTGTCAATGATATCTTGTGATAGTATATCTATCTCTTTGGTACATGAAAATAAAGCTTCAATAGCATCTTTCACAAAGGAAACATCATGACTAACCAAAATGCTCTTAAATTGTGGATGATATGGCTTATAATCTTTGCTTTTTATATTATAACCAACATAGATGTATTTCAAAGCCTTATCATCTAATTTCTTATATTATTGCACTGATACTAAAGTATAAGCCATGCAATAAAGTATCCTAGGTACATCTATCTCTTTGGTACATGAAATTAAAGATTAAATAGCATATTTCACAAAGATAACATCATGACTAATCAAAATGCATTTAATTTATGGATTATATAAATTAAAATCTTTTTTTTAAGTATTGTAACTTACATAAATGCATTTCAAAGTCTTATCATCTAATTTCTTGTATTATTGCATTGATAATAAAGTATAAGTCAACTAATCAAAAACATGGAAGTAAGCAACACATTGCTTTTTGCCATGCCAAGCCTCATACAAAGTGATAGATTATAATGTCTTAGTGAAACACATGTCAAGTATATAAGCTATATATATAACATTGCCTTTTAATCATGCATCGTGCCATCTCCATGAGAGATTTATTCTTTTTCTAAGCTACACAATATTATTATGATATATGTGACATTATACATTGATACTTTATCCCACATTCAACCAAATATATACTATACTCCTTAAACAAATGAAAGTCACAAAGTACAAGTAGTTGCCAAAAGAAGATGTTTACATTGGACCACAAACACCATTGTGTACAAGCTACAATTTGCAAATAGCTCCAACTAAACCATCTTTTGAAAAGAAAGTGCACTACAATTTATCCAATATGCAACTCTCACAAATATATTTTGCATGAACCTCAAAAGTAAGCAGTGGAGACATCATATAGCAAAGTTTTACATGCTCAACAAACTAGCATAATTCAAACAACCGAAATACATTCAAAAATTTTACATCTAAAACTATCCACAAATCTATAATTATATACACCAAGTCTTCAACACATTCACCATAATTATTGGGCTTGTATACCTCGTAGCAAAGTGAATTAGATATGATAGTTATATCATCACATGAGAGATCAACAAACTTGATAATCAAGTCAAGGCTTGGCAAGTGCAAAAACTCATGATATTCTTCTTCATCTCTAGTGCATATAATGGATATGTAAGTATAAAGATACTACCATTAACGTATATAATTCTCATCCTTATTATATTATCAACCTTCTTTATCTAAACAACATTTACCAATTTCTACTTGCTTACAAAAAATGTAACTTTTTCTTTACTGCTCTAAGCACCTATGGATGAGGGGTAGATCTGAGTTTGGCTTAATAGTAAGATGTACTCAAATACTTTTTCAATAATCTTGGCATCACCACCCAAGCCAAATCAAGAGCCAAGCCCATTGAAGGAATATTTGCATTGATAAGTATGCACCTTGGAAGCAAAAAATGTGATTTTAAAATGGTCAATTGCCAAAGTGCTTACCTACTTGACAAAACTAGAGAAACAATTGGCAACAAAGCGACTACTGCCCATAAAAAGATTTAATATCAAGTCAATGAAAGAATGACCAAAGTGCAAAAGGTAGTACAAAAGAAAATTAAAACAAGGAAAAAGGCAAATAAACAAGGTATAACAAACACTATCTTTTCAACAATTATTGAAGTTACATTGCAAAAGAAAATTGTATTCCATGCATATTAGGAGGTTCCCCTAAGAGATGGCATAAAGAAGCAAAAGAACTAGTTGATAAAGAGCACCAAGAATATTCAAAAACATATAAGCTAGAGACCAAACTAAGGCCAATTCTAGAAAAAAGAAGGGCTTAGTAGATGATACATTGGAAAATCGTTAAGGAAGCAAAGAATCAAGCAACTTTAGAGTTTGAAAACATAGAAGATCAAGACAATGTATTAAGCATTTGAAATGTTTGAAAGAAAGCAAAGAGTAGATCACACATGAGCTTACATCAACATAGCTCAAAGCATGACCTTGTGAAATTGTCAAGATAAAGACTTAGAAAGGATGGTAAGTGGGCAATTTATCAAGGTGGCTAAGGCCATCATAGAGGAGCTTTAAAAAAACCTAAGCTCTAAGTTACTTTTTGGTCATGATGTATTTATAATTTCAATAGCTTTAGTAATAGCACCCTAATGTAGCTTTCTTTTTGTGCCAATGGTACCCAAAAATGGATTGTAACTAAAATTTTAATGCATGTCTCTTTGTTACTAAGTAACTGTGCAAATATGGGAATTGAACTCAAGACCATATGGTTACCATGCATTCTAGGTTACACCTCATTTTGGTCCAAAACACACACACACACACACTCCCTCTCTCTCTCTCTCTCTCTCTCTCTCTCTCTCTCTCTCTCGAAGCTTTCTATTTGAAAAATTCAAGACCAACACTAGGTAAATTTTCACCTCTCAAAAGCCAGGTATACCGTAAAGCATGATCAAAATACGTGTTCTAACAACTCTCTCTCTCTCTCTTCAAAACGAGAGTATCAAAACGAGCGCGCCCGACCGGGTGTTGTAGGTGAGAGCTTGTTGCAAGGCCCACGCATCCGGTACCCTGTTCTCCAGTACACAACCTCACGCACACCGCATTTGAAGCCACCCCATTTTCATGACATGCTCCGAACTCTCTTTCCCCTCTAAACCCTGCTTTTACAACAGCATCCCACCCGCACATTCGTAGGCCGAAGAAAACACAGGACTTTGCCTTGTTTAAGTGACCGAGTCCCTCCAAACATAGACACGCTCTCTTTCGAAGGCACCTATCTCACCATTAAGAAGTAGCTGTTGCAACCGGCTTCATTAATTGCTCTTAAGTTCACTAACTATACATGTCACATACTGATTGCTGTCAACTCAATAGCTAGTTTCACGTTCAACATGAAACATTGGAGCATACACTGAAATCGGTTTGGGCTGCTCAGCCCTGTTGTCATGTGCCTTGGCGATGTTAAGGAGAAGATAGTGTTACCATTTGCAAGAAGATAAATACCACCGGTTGTCTTTGCACATCATCTGTTACAAGTGGGTATGGTAGGAGTGTGCTACTTCTGTGTCGTCTAACTAATTGTCATTTCCACTTTGAATTTGAGGGTATTCAGCATATTATGTGGCTTCTCATCTTTTCCATCATGAAGCTTCCTTCAATACAGAACAAGAAGAAGAGGAAGGAGATGCACAAAACCTTAACTATGAATCTCAAATCCTGCTTGTCTCTTTGCAGGAAGTAGGTAAACTTTGATTGTCACAGCATTGCTAAATTATTTGCACCTTTAAATGTGATCAAATTGCTCAAGACCCCAGGTTAGAAGCACAAGTTTGTTCCATATCCATTTTACCATCAGGCTCGCCAATGACTGCAGGCTGGTGGCATCTAACTGCACATGTTTTGCACCTTGCAATAATCCAGCGCACCTGGAGACTCACAAGGCCAGAGGGATACCTAAGGCGTTCTCGGAAACTGACCTAGGCTATAGAATCATGCGATCAAAATCTGGTGGTGTCTCTTCAACACTCGTCCTCCTCTTGTGTGTGGCGAGCTTCTGCATCGGCATGCTCTTCACCAACAGGTATAATGACAAATGTATCTGTTGGGTAATTGTACAATCATGGCTGTAGCTGTTATCCAAATCCGTATTCAGAAATTGAAATTCATAATGAGAGAGAGCCTTACCTTTTACCGAGATACAATCATGGGTTTGCATTTGAGCTTACATCCTTTGTTGCATGGGATTAGGCACTACCTTAAATTATAGTAAGACTACCATATCATCATAGCTGGACTACTGATGACAATTTTTAACTTGTTATCATGCATTTAGACAAGCCAACACGGTATGAATTATGTAAAGACTGTGTTATAATCATGCATTTGAAGACAGCTTGAATTGGTAAGACACCCTTAGCATCATGCATTTTGGCAGATTGACACAGCTTGGAAGAGACGTACTACCCATTGCTCCTTATTAACAAAGGGACAGAGACCAGTCTTGCACCAAGCAATCATCTAAGTACTATGAGCAACACACAACTTTCAATAAAGATGAAGCAAATAAGATACCAAGAACAAGGGACAAAGGCACAAAACTTAACCTAAAATTAACCCAGAAAATGACAATGAAGAGGCAAAGCTCCCAGCAGTGTAAAGGCTTTAAAAATGTTCTTAATGTAGACCCTCTCCAGTCAAAGAACTGTCCTTTTGCAGCGCTTTAAAAATGTTGTTAATGTAAACCATCCATGTGTCTACTGAGCTGAAGCTGAATCTCTGCAGATTTTTGATTGGTTACCGGCTGTTTGCAAGTCTTGCACCAAGGAATCATCTAAGTACTATGAGCAACACACAACTTTCAATAAAGATGAAGTAAACAAGATACCAAGATCAAGGGACAAAGGCACAAAACTTAACCCAAAATTAACCCAGAAAATGCCAATGAAGAGGCAAAGCTCCCAGCAGTGTAAAGGCTTTAAAAATGTTATTAATGTAAACCCTCTCCAGTCAAAGAACTGTCCTTTTGCAGTGCTTAAAAATGTTGTTAATGTAAACCATCCATGTGTCTACTGAGCTGAAGCCGAATCTCTGCAGATTTTTGATTGGTTACTGGCTGTTTGCAATACCATCTCACACCTCCATTGCCCACTCGTTTACTTTTTTTTAAAAATCCTCCAGTCAGTCGTTTGAACATTGCACATGTACAAGTTCAACCTAGCCCATCAATGATAGCAAGTAAAATGTCAGGCAGTAGACCTCAGTAAAGCACTTTTCCGAAGGCAAGCAAGATGGGATAGGTGCTAACTGGCAGTGGTCACTAAACGATTGTATGCAGGATGTGGACTGCACCTGAACCAAAAGAAGTCCTTGAAGCTAGAGGAGAGCATTCCTTAGAAGGTAGACAGCACCAGTTGAGCCCGGAGGATTGTAACAACTTAGTAATGACTCTGTTCTATCAAAGACTGTCTTTTTTCTTTTCAATCTACCTCAAACTTCCAGCTAACTTTTTTATTATCCAACCTGCCCCCACAGAAAACTGCTGTTGACGGAGACAAAGATGTTTTGGGTGAAATTTTGAGAACACACGAATCCATACAGTAAGTGTAGTCAGCGGTGTGATGTATGAACTTATTATAGTTTCTGGAGAAAAAATGTACTTAGCCACTGATGGCCTTGCATCAAATTCTTGTTTATTATTATGTCTTCTAATCATGGAGTATATTGAGCTTGACAGGGCTCTTGACAAGACAATCTCAAATTTGGAGACAGAGTTGGCAATGACAAAATCTGTAGAGAGCAGCGGTAGCAGCAGTAGCAGCAGCAGCAGTAGCAGCAGCAGCAGCAGCAGCAGCAGTAGTAGTAGCAGTAGTAGCAACGCAAATGGTTTACCTGCAATCGAGCTTCACCATGGAGATGCAATGGAGCCACGGCAGAAAGCATTTGTTGTAATTGGAATCAACACAGCATTTAGCAGTCGGCAGCGACGAGAATCTATACGTGAGACTTGGATGCCTCAAGGTAATTGTTTGCCGAATTCCATCAACAATAGACATATGCCAGTACATGGGCAGTGTAAACCTTTTGGATTTCTGCAGGTGAAAGGCGCAAACAGTTGGAGCAAGAGAAGGGCATTGTTATCAGATTCGTCATTGGCAGCAGGTAAGTCTCAGCATACCGGTTTTTTCTAAACCTGGTGGACAACCAGTACCTACCACAGCTTATTTTCTTCTGCACAACATTCAAGCCTTTTGCAGCCATCTGTTTTTATGTTGCCATTAAGACAATTATAATCAGTTTGTGCACTTCCTTTTTGTGATTAGCACTATATCTGGTGGAATTCTGGACCGCGCAATTGAATCAGAACACATGCAACATGCAGATTTTCTAACACTGGTAAAAACCTAATGCTATGCAGACTATGTTATATTCACGAGCATAAAGCCGGAAAAGCATGGCATGCCATAGAGATTGATAAATTCATACCTGTTTCAGATTTTGCTTCTTTGAAATAGTTGAACATTGCTTTAAATTTCCCGATTTTTCAGTCTGAAATAGTTGAACATTGCCTTTATATGTGTTGGCGCATGTTGATGGCTATCATGAACCATTTCCTTCATACACTTGTCTAAGTTTTCTGCAGGAGCATGTCGAGGGCTATCATGAACTATCAGCAAAGACTAAGATATATTTTGCAACTGCCTTGGCCAAGTGGGACGCAGATTTTTATGTCAAAGTCGATGACGATGTCCATGTTAATCTTGGTAGACCTTTGCTTCTCATCTTTCTGTACCCAACATGTAATTAAGATAATATGGTGAGTAAATGATACAATTCACAGAATCATCTGCATAAAGTCTCTGAGTCCCATGGTTACAGCCTCAGAGTTTGACAAGAGAATAGCAACAAACTGAATTCTGAGTCCCATGGTTACAGCCTCAGTAATTGACAAGAGAATTGCAACAAACTGAATTCTGAGTCCAATGTTACAGTTTCTCCACTCACAGATCCTATCACTATTCTAAAAATTTGACATGAGAATTTGCTTAAAAATGCAGGTGTATTAACATCAATTCTAGCTGCACACAGGACCAAGGCACGTGTTTACATTGGCTGCATGAAATCAGGCCCAGTTCTCTCTCAGAAGTAAGATATTATTTGCTCATTCAAACTCTTATTTGTTTTTAAGACTAAAAGATGACTTTTCAATATTACAATACACTAAGGATGATTGTGACCACATTCACTAGAGGAGTCAAATACCAAGAACCTGAGTATTGGAAGTTTGGGGAAGAGGGCAATAAGTACTTCAGGCATGCAACTGGTCAGATATATGCGATTTCAAAGGATCTGGCTGCATATATATCTGATAATTCGTAAGAACTTTCCCACTTTGCAGGCAGCTTGTTTCTGTTTCTTCTTTCACCGCAGTATCAATCGTACAAAGCTGTATCCCATTGAGTAAAAGTTTACTTTTTTGTTATCACAATCCCTCTACAGTGACTTTTCTTGACAACGAACAATCATTGGCAGGCCTATACTCCATAAATTTGCAAATGAAGACGTTTCTTTAGGATCATGGCTTATCGGATTAGAAGTTGAGCATGTGGATGCTCGTAGCATGTGTTGTGGGACTCCTCCAGGTTAAGGTTCAGTTTTTGGTTTTATCAAAATTCCTAACTGGGCTCGTAAGAAAGGAAAAGGCATCAGATTTCATTTGCGAATGTGCATATTGGATGCAGATTGTGAATGGAAAGCAAAAGGAGGCAATGTGTGTGCGGCATCCTTTGACTGGACTTGCAGTGGCATATGCAAGTCAGTTGATAGAATGAAAGACATACACAAGCGATGTGGAGAAGTTGAAGATGCAGTCTGGACAGCATTTTCCTGAAGTAAACCATTGACTAAAAGGATGGGTACAAGATATGTACTGGTTCCAGCTTCTGAAACCCCCTCCCACCCTCTTTCTTTTTCTCAAAGGCACACAGCTGCAATGGTCTTTCACAGAGATGTGTTGTGCGAGCTGAAATTCAAAGAGAAGCAAACTTGCCAAGCTGCAGAGGTTGTAGATTTAGGAGTGAATTTACTCCAACTCTTAGCACTTGAAAGTCTTCATATCATCATTCTCATCAGACTTTTTAAGGCCTGTTGATGGCATACCATCAAGTAGTCCCAGTCTCACCAGGTGCAATAGCAGAAAAGTACTAAGATGATGTAGATTTTATGCTCCAAAGAAACAAACCATAACTGTATCAAGCACACGTGCTATACAATCACCAAGCTCACAACGTGAATAATGTATCAAGCAGGACGAGTTGGCCTTTTCTTTTACCACTGTTCCATCAGAAAGGAGATGACACTAAACCAAGAGCATTGAGTTGCTAATTAGAAATCCATTTGCAACTAAAATCAGACAACATTTCAAGGAATTTCAAGGCTACATTGCTAAATAAGGAACCAGTGGCAACTAAAATCTGGCAATAGCTCAAGGCTTCAGCCCAGTTAACAGCATTCGTTCATAAGGGTCTCCATAAAGTTAATGCTTGAGTAAAATCTAGAAAGTGGATCTAAATTTACACTTATGCTCATAGTAATCAATCTTTAAGCTCCAAACTACTAAGCAATTAAAAACCAATTCATATTTTCATGTGGCAAGAGACATGGAAACTTATGAATATAAACAAGAGAATCTCATCTTCTCGCTACCACGAGACCAGAGAGAGAGAGAGAGTTTCAAAATATTAAATGAAGTCAAAGATGATTACATATGTCTTACAACAGGTAAAAGCTCCAAGCTCCAATAAGACTGTCATTGGTCGGCCCCTTAGATTTGCTATTTAACAAGATCACTGCAGTTCCTTACATTTGCTATTTAACAAGATCACTGCTCTCTTCAATCAGAGCATGAGCTCCAAGATCCATAAGCTCGTATTATGTACAAAGGTCACCATTGTAGACAAAATTTACTGGCATACACCAGCCACAGCAGAACAAAGTCAGCTCAAAGGCTAGACTAACAAAATGCCATGTTATGGCTCATACAACTTTCTACTTCCATGTCTGTGTAAGATTGATACTAGTGCCACCTGTTGCAGTGATTCAAGCTTGTACAAAAACTTGCCCAATTACCTACTTTGACCACTCCAACTCTGGACTCACTTTATTCAGTGCAGCAGCTAGCTTCCCATCATTCAATAGCTGGTTAGATAAGGGAGTAACGTATGCATGCCAGCCAATCAAGTATGGGATAATGAACTGCTACAGCAAAAAAAACTTTAGCCATTTAGCATAATCACACTGGGATTTTAATCGAAAAATGAGACTGTTGAACTTTAAATTACATTAAATGCAGATCTCATGAGAGCAAACTCTCCCTTTGTCACTGGCACACTGTAACGCTCATCCACATTCTCCAATTTGTTCATAACAGCTACATTGGTCAAAACCAGTGTTGTCACAAGCCACACAGCAAAGCATCCCAAAAAAGCATTGGGATTGTTTATGTGTTAGATAGATATCATGTAATTAGATTGATATGAATTATTGTCAATATAGAGAGCTTACAAAAGTTGAAAAAAAATCCCGTCTTGTCTGACATAGCTTCCACTTTCAAGGCTTTCCTGATTTTTCCAGCATTGCTACAACAACCATTTAGCTGTAAGTAGATGGTTGACAACTCAAAGAAACGAACTGTAAGTAGACATTTAACAACTCTTCAGGTTGAAAACTTCCAAGAATGAAATATTAGTGAAGTAAAAATGCATACACAGCTTGCATCAGACCACAGTTTTAACCAGATAAAAGATGCAATGGACCCTAAGAAAATGCCCAAGCTTGACATAGAGACAATCTACAACATAAGGCAATCATGCAAACTCACACTGTCAATAAGTGAATTATCCCGTGGATAACCAAACAAGCACAAACTAAATGATCAGACATATAATTGTTTGATGCCGTTCTACAGACAAACTGGACATTGAAAAGAAGTTCTAATCCCAGGATGCCTTCTCAACTCGTTTATACACGATTTGGAAAAACATTGTGCATCACATATAGGATCCCTTCAAGTGGCAACACCTTGCAGTTTGAAAGTTTCTACACTGGAATGTGACCTTCTCAACCACTAGCAACTCAACAGTGTGAAGGCTTAGAGTTTGTATATTTAATCACAACACAACAGAAAAGGAACTCGCATTCTTGCATATTTAACTACTTAGTGAATTTGTTGTGTGTGTAATTAAAACATATGTAGAATAGTGCAATAGAGCTGGCCATCGATGAGTGGCCACATGTTATGGTGGGCAATAGCATATCAAGTTCAAATTTCTTAGCAGTTTAGTCAATTCATGGGTGAGTCCGCGCATGTGTATTTGTGGGCTGGGCGACACATTTACCCATCTAGTTTAGACATGATGACATTTTGGGGTGTGCTTGTTATCACCACTTTGTCTAGGTTTCATAGGATCAAGTAGGCAGCATTGCTGTGATAAAGACTTCAATAAGAAATGCCCACTTGCAGACATACGGTCTAAACTTGAGCTTATCCATGATATATATTGGTGTAGCCCCATGCACTCTCTGTCATACCTTATCTTGATTGTCCATGATCTCTCTAGATATATCTAGGCTTATACCTTGAAGTTCAATTTAAAGGCATCTTAGAGCTCCTATCATGGTAGGAGCATAGTGTAGAGCCCATCTATTCACAAAGTTGGGATGGAGATTAGATCTTAATAGTGAGCTACTTCTAATGCTTTCTAGTAGACTTGTTCTTCTTTCCATGGCATTTTACTCATTCAATCTTGAGCTTTGCCCCTTAGAGAATGATGTTGGTAGAGAGGTAGAACAAGTATCGGCGGCCACCCTTAAATAGAAAGACGAACATTTATTTGTATTTTGAAACACCTAAATAATAAAAATCGCCTTTCAAAGTACATGAGTATCAAATTAATTTGGAATCATTGAGCCAATATGTCTTAGTAACAATTGATATACAAAAGGTTCGTTACATCCCTCCCTCTTGAAATCTGTCTTGTCCTCAAGATGTTGCTTGAAGTATTTCTGATCCTACAGTTTCTTCATAAGTTGTAAGTATTTCTCGATAGTCTTTAAAATATTATTCTAGCATCCATTTAGAATCTAAATGAGAGTCATTTTTAAATTTCAAAAAAAAAATTCTAAAAATATTTCTTCCTTATTTTGTGATCATATTAAAGACTATTTACTTTGGTTTAAGTATCTCCTCTTGTTCATCTACTTCAGATGGATTCTCTATTACACATTCCAATGATGGTGGTCCTTCATAAGGCTTCAAAAGATGGATATGAAAAGTATTGTGAATTCTCCAATGCTCTGGAAGTTGTAACTTGTAACAAACATCATCTTTTCAGTGACTTGAAATGGCCCATAACTTTTTATTGCGAGCTTAATGGCTTGGGACGAAGGCTTATTAGAGTTACTTACACAAGCTTTATAAATTTCAGCCACACCTAATCTCCTTGTAAATTCATTTACATTCGATGCTTATCTACTACTTTTTTTAGTTTTTCTTGAGATCTTTGAATAGCTCATCTAACTTGGGCAAAAGTTATATCTATATCACACATGAACTCATCGCCATGAAATATCTCCTCCTTGATTTTGAGAATAAATAATAAGAGTAGTTTTCCATATATGATCTCAAATGGTGCTTTACCTCTAAAAGTATGAATTGTTTTGTTATAGGCATATTCTACCAAAAGCAAATACTTTTTCCATTGTTGGTTCGCTTTATAATAATAACACTTCAACATATCCAATATTGTGAGATCTTTGAATAGCTCATCTAACTTAGGCAAAAGTTATATCTATATCACACATGAACTCATCGCCATGAAATATCTCCTCCTTGATTTTGAGAATAAATAATAAGAGTGGTTTTCCATATATGATCTCAAATGGTGCTTTATCTCTAAAAGTATGAATTGTTTTGTTATAGGCATATTCTACCAAAAGCAAATACTTTTTCCATTGTTAGTTCGCTTTATAATAATAGCACTTCAACATATCCAATATTGTGAGATTGTCTATCTCACTTTGACCGTCTATTTTAGGATAATAAGAAGAAAAAAAGGTATCTAAATTTTCAAAAGAGCTCACCAAAAGAGACTAGTGGTTCATAGATCTCTATCAACCACAATGGATTGTGGTAACTCATGATCATAGTTGTCAAGTACGAAAGGCACGATACGATACGATACGATAAAATACAGTACTAAATGATACCTTATGAATTTATAAGATACAGTACGATATTAGTACCAAAACAAATGACTTTTTTAATAACAAAAACCGTAAATCGTTAAATGATAGATTATAAAATACATGACTAAAGTGAAAATAATCATACAACTACAGTCTAGTATATTTAATACAAAAAAGAGAACGACCTATGAATCTATAATGAGGCATCACTATCATCATCATCATCATCATCATCAAAACCATTTGAGTACTCATCAAGAGAGTCTAAAGATGACTCCTCGACATCAAATGATGAGACACACATACACATCCTCATTGATGAGATTACCATCATCATCAAATGATGGCTCCCTAGGTGATAGCTGTGCAAGCAAGGGAGGGATGTCATCACGAGGCACAAGATGTGAGTTACTAGAGCCTCGCCTTACATATGTCTGCAAGCCACTCGAACCACCCCTCCTCAATGAGGAAGGACATCGAATGACCATGCCCCTACTACCACCTACTTGAACTCCTCGCCCACGAGCACGCTGACTGGGAGTGTTACGAGTATCTGTTGCAATAAGCTCTCTGTAGAGCTCTGCAAAAAATCATCTTCTCCTCATCCATCTCTTGATGTATACTCGAAAGAGTATCACTCGTCAACTTGAATGTATCAACATTCACCTACACAATGTAGTGATGCACGTAAGATTGATCATTGTAAATGTTGAAGTCTAAATCGTAAAGTATAAACTTCCAAGTTCAAATATTATGATTAAGTGTTTAAACTTTACATGCTTCGGACTATCCATGCTCATCATAGCCCTCATCATGCATAAGTTAGTGTGGTAATAGACTAGCCGCTCTAATTATCGTGTGCTAAGCCAATTGTGAATCTTTGTGTGAATGAGAGAATAGGCACTCCAGTTTCTCTCACATGCACCTAAAGAGCAATCCTAAGCAAGGATCCTTATGGCTAAGGGCTGAAAGATCTCCAATACGTATCCAAAGTTTTGCATCAAAATAAAGATTTCACAATTGACTCTCTCCTCCAACAAGTGGAAGAAGCAAAAGCCATATGCCCTCTCTGATCTGCATAGCATCCTAGCTCCTCCATCACTACATTGCGATCATCTACAGGGACCACACGAGTCAAA
Source organism: Lygodium microphyllum (assembly GCF_053477565.2). Lineage (NCBI taxonomy): Eukaryota > Viridiplantae > Streptophyta > Polypodiopsida > Schizaeales > Lygodiaceae > Lygodium > Lygodium microphyllum. The sequence continues at coordinate 119,287,521 of NC_141152.1, read as the reverse complement.
TAAGCAAGTTAGACCGAATGGAACTCCCTATCATCCATGCGCCCATGTCTTGTAGGTCAGATATACCAAAACGGTAAAACCATGGATGGGCTTATGCATCCATGCCCATTTCCTCTATACTATCTCTAAAACATGTGCACGATGTGTCTCTGTGATCACTATACAAGCAAGTACCTCCACCAATGCCACTCTAAAGAAGTGAACGAGAAGGCCCATGGTGGACCCCTCGCAATCACTCATATGTAATACCCTATAAAAGAGAGTCACAATAATGACAACGGCACGAATTTTTTCCCAAAACTGCTCATTAAGGCACAAGCGTTGCATGGCTTTGGCCTTCTCTATCTCATGCTCATCCCACTCATTCCATAGAGTGGACACCACTATCTAGCACGGACCATACCTTATAAAGGCACTCCAACAATAACCATATGTAAACAAAGCGAGTTGAAGAAGGTTTTTTCAACTCCAGTGTCCTATGCTCACAATACATTGCAAGTACCTTTACCTTTACCATGAAAAATATAACAATTAATGTAGCTTTGCGGACCACCCTCTTCACCCACCTGAGCTTTCCAATGTTCTCCATGAGCGAGTCCAAACAATGACTTGCCCATGGAGTCCACGCAATTGTGGAAAACTCGGCCTCAAGCAAATGGCCCATGTGCTGACAATTCGATGCTTTGTCAATAAAACCACATTTAAGGAGTCCACCTACGACCACAATTTACAAATTACAAGTACACTAATAATACTTGGAGGTTAGAGAGAGAGAGAGAGAGAGAGTTGAGCCTTTCAAGTTTCAACTTTCAACTTTTAAGATTCAAGAATAAAGAGAGACGGATCAATCCTCTCCTTCTCTTTATCAATTTTTTCGTCCTCATATCATTGTATTTAACACCGGTCCATTCTTCACATGGACCCACATCGGCAATGGCTTTTACAATCTCTTTCCTTGCTCTTACTTTAGGACATTGAATGAAGGTTGCACTCAATCACCGTGCATGTAATTTCAATGTCCGCAAGTCATTGCCTTTCTCTAAGAAAGGCAATCAATCCACGCACATGACCGGAAGCTTGAGAGAGAAAGAATTATCTCTCCGACGCCGTATGAGCCTCCACTCTGTCTTTTACCGGAGCCAGATACGGATGTGGAGCCCCCACCACCAATGGTAGAGGCCTCTCCCACATCGGTTGAAGATACACCCACATTTGATGCTTTCTCATTAGCCACTTCCTTCTTCTCTTGTGAATTCCCCTCTCATCTTGGCGAGAATCTCCTCTGCAATGTTTTGAGGGATCTCCTTGCATGGAGCAACTTGCCCTCCCATCTTGAAAAGATACTGGAGAAGCCAAGTTGCACCACTTGTATAGCACTTCCCCCAATACTTGCATGTCCAATGGTGGAAGTTGGATTTCTTTGTGTCTCTCTCCACATGGATCGCATGCAAATTGAAGGCCTCATGCTTCTCACGAGTCGTGGTGTTGATGACGGATAAAGAGGCCTGAGAGAGAGAGAGAGAGAGAGAGAGAGAGAGAGATACTTGAGTCTCGACTCTTGAAACTTGAGTCTTGAAAGTTGAAAGGCAAGGAGACCGAAGAGACTCAAGGGTTGGGGTAAAGTTACAAGAGCAACAATGAGATAGAGAGAATGGAAGATCAAAATGGCAAATACTTTGATAGGGTGCGGGATTAGAGAGAATGAGAGATGAGATTTGAGAATGGCAAATGCTTTGATAGGGTACGGGAAAGAGGAGAAGGGGGATGAGATGCAATAATAACAAATCACAAGTCCATTCAAAGTATCAAGATCCGAGAGAGGAAGATAAGAATGGTAAGTGCTTGCTGAATTGGTGTGGAAGCATGGAGAAAAGGAGCACCTTTTGTAGATGAAAGAAGGGTTAAAGTTCAAACAATCAAAGAGAGAGCTACCAACTAGAAAGAATCCAAAGAGGACTTTGTGAGTGGAGGAAATGCATGGCTGGAAAAGGAAGTGGGATGATGTATCCAAGGCTTCCCCACCCCCCCCCCCAAAAAGTGCCACGCAAACAAACGCCCGCACAAGAGTCGTGCAAGAAAGGTGGCCCAAAATAACGTATAAATACGTATCGTACAGTAGCGTATGGATCATACAGTACAAACAATATCATACTTTGTACAAAGACAACTATGCCCATGACACTTAAAGATTTGTTGAATAAATATTCTAGCCATATGTTAAAACTTGATAGTTTTCTTGATTGAAATGAAATAAGCATATTTGAAAAACATGTCAATAATAGTCAATATATCATCATTGTTATTTACTAATTTTGGCAAGCCAAGAATTAAATCCATAGCAATGATTTTCCAAGGTTGACTCAAAATTAGTAATGGTTGCAAAAGCCCTGCAAGCTTTTAGCGATCAAACTTAATCTTTTGACACACAAGTCATTCTTTGATAAATTATTCAATGTCTCGTCGAAGACTTAGCCAAAAGAAATACATTTCAAATACCTTACTTTTTGCCAAAATACCACAATGAGCCATGTAACGAGCCCATTACTTTAGGCTTGAAATCTTTAGTAATGCATAACTTATTCTCCATCAAAAGAAATCCATCTTTGATAATATAAGAGTTTACCCTTTTACCAAGTTGTAAACTCTTCCAAATGATTTTAAAATCTTCATCAAAAGCATACATGTCCCTCATACTAGTAAAATCTGTATGATGAATCATAAACATGGTATGAATCTGAGATCTTCTTGACAAGGCATCAACTACCTGGTTTTGCTTTTCAAGAATTTACAGTATTTGAAAGTTAAATCGAGCTAAATAAGAGACCCATCAAATATGCTTTTCAGAAGTCTTTGGTTGGTTCGCAAGCTAACATGGTTTGTCTTGATGAGAAACTCTACACCTAAAAGATAGTGTCTCCAATCTTTTAAAGCTTGAATGACAGTATAGCCAATCTTTCTTCCGTGGACGGGTGGTAATTTCCTAATTACAACTTAATTACAACAGCAGACAACAAATGTTAATTTGAAAATACAAATTTATCTACTAATCTTGAACAATACACACCTGATTGGCCCCAAAATTGACGCCCCTTTCAGTATTTCTTTAGCTTTATTGAAGAGTAAGTTGATCTACAATGAAATTCTCTCAATTCCCTTCGCAATCCAAACACCCCTTGCTCTCCAAAGTGACCAATAAGTCTTCAATCTATTTTGCCCCTTGATTTGAGCACTTAATTGGCATTCACCCACTTCATAGATGATGGAAATGCCCCAAATTCAATGGTCGGCTAGTCCTCCACCTGAATTTTGCTGAAATTTACCTTCAACCCTAAAAATTCCAAGTCTTGGAGCTTCCAATTTTTGGCACGCTTCCCGAGGCTGTTGTTAAACCCTAATTTCTGTTGTATATTAAGGTTTACAACAGATAAATTTCTAATTTCTCAATCTCCAAGGGTCCAAATGCTGAGATATTCGAAGCAAGGCTATGAAATGGCTGGGAGATGAGAGAGAAAGTTGTAAAGAGAAAATTCAAAGTTTTGTCACGAAGAACGACTGAAAATCAATCAAATGCAGCTGTTGCCCTGCCACAACAGCTTGTAGTTACAAATAACTGAAGAAAATCAATCATTTACTGCTATTGCCCTATCTCAACAACCTACAGATGCTGTCACCTGCTATTGATTGGTCTTCTCTTGCCCCTTGCTGCCTCAGAAGATCCTCCAATGGCTGCGAATTAGACCAATAGCATCTCCTCCCTCTCTCTTGTAGGTTGAATACACTAAAAATGCCTCTCTCCAACCTCTAAAGACGTTTTTCAGTCTTGAATGGGCATTTTTGACAAGTGACAACCTTTCCAAATGGTTTTTCCAACATTATCCGTAATTAAATGTTAATTTTCAGCCTTTAAATACTAAAAATTAATCTAATAATTATTTCGATACCTTGAAAAATTAATCTAGCTTGCCAATAATTAAATTGTTAGGCAATCATTCCCAAGTGTCTCTGCGTCATCTTTGACCATCAGATTTGGCGTTAAGCACCATTAAAAGTCACTTTTCTAGTGTCACCAACCGATACTTATGGCAAATAAGTGACCTAAATCAACAGCTAGCACTAGATACCACTAAGAACAATGCGACATTATGCTTTTCTTTATCTTTCAAATGAACCAAAATATCATCAAAGAAAATACCTATAAACTTTCGATGTGCTCTAAAGATTCTTCCCATCATTTTATTCAAGATTACAAGAGCACCAATAAGATCAAATAGTAACACAAGAAACTCATACAAACCAAAACTTGCCCTAATTGCTATTTTATGAATATCTTGAGAAGTGATCATTATCTAATGGTAGCCACTCTTCAAGTTAATCCAGCTAAATACTTTGGATCCATCCAATCTATTTAAGATGTCATCAATTCTTGAAATGGAAAATCTATTCCGAATTATATTTTGTTGAGGGCCTTATAGTCGACACACATGCACCAAGATCCATCTTTCTTCTACACTAAGAGGACCGAAGAGTAAAAAGGTGAGAAATTTGGTCTTATTAGACCCTTCTCCAAGAGTTCATTCACTTGCTTTATAATCTCCTCTTATTATATTGGACTCACACAATAGAGTGACCTATTTGAAGATAAACTTCAAGGAATGAGATCAATGTGATGATCTTTTCGCCTCTCTGGTGATAACTCCTCGAGTAAAGTGTCTACAAAACAATCTTCATACTCCTTTAAGAAACTCATTCGGTTCTCATTCATATCTGAGATGAACTCTTCAATTCTAGACTCTTTATTAGAATCTTTGACAAAAATCAAATAAGAGAAAATAGACTTTTTCATTGCTTTACAAATTTGTACATGAAATAATATGAAAATAAAGATTCCTTCCACTCTCACATCAAAAGACACATTTTTACCCTTAAAAGAAAATCTAAACTTATTTTTATTTCAATCAATGGCTCCCAAGAATCAGAGTAACTTCAAACCCCCTACCTTGAAGAGCAACACCTGACATTTCTAGTATTCTAAACCTATCCTTTGATAGATGTAGAGCTTCAACAATCCAAGGATGGATATAATGATATGTAGCCCTTGTATCAAAATGAATAAGAACATGTTGATTCGGAATCTTACCCCAAGTCATAAAAAGCTTAATTTTCCTTCACGAAGTTTCATCCTATTGCAAGAAGTCCTTAGATATAGCATTTGCTTGAGGTACCTTTTAAGGATGGTTTTTCTTCTTTGCCTTATTAGAACAACCATGTGTCTTTTTTCTCCACAAGAGAAGCATCAAACCTTCTCTTGTATATTCTACTAATTGTTGATATGTTAGCTATCATGAGGATATGTATTTTTGAAACCTCACTTAATATATGGACTAATTTTTAATCACACGGTTAAGTGAATGTTGCACATATGAGATGTAACTGAAATTAGAGTAAATTTACGAGCTCAAGATCTGAGGAAATCACAAGATGTCAAAGGCAAAAGTGATGCCAGTTGGTGACACTAAAGAAGTAGCGGTTAATAGTACTTAACGCCAATCTAATGGTCAAAGATGGCACAGAGACACTCGAAAATGAAAGTTGCCAAGCCAATTTAATTATTGTTGAATAATGGCAGCTAGCTATGGAGAGAGAAAAGAAACAATGACAACAAGAGAGTGAGAGAGAAAAGTGTACTTGCTAGAATAAAAGATAGAGTGAAAGTACAACTTATGTTTAGATCAAGGGTTGACCTAACCAACCTTCCAACAACTAACTAGAGTTAGGTTTATTTTACTCTAGAGCCTAGTGTCACTACTTTAAGTTTCTAAGACACTAGGTGTACACACCTTAGATTGACACTTTAATAAGTATCCACACCACACAAATTACATTGGGCACTACCCATAGAATCGGCAAATTCTAACATCTCCCTACAGTGCCAATGTGATGAAGTACAAGGATGATCAATCACCAAAGTTTAAGGAATTTCGAAAAGCCTCAAACTTCTCACATGGTAGTGCCTCGGTGAAAATGTTTGCAGCACTTTTCTATGTAGGTACATATAGCAATCACAAATCTCATCGTACTCATATAGAATGTAGAAGCAAAAGTTTCTTCATGATTTATGCCCTTCTTTTGTGCATAACCTTTTGCTACCAACCGTGCCTTGTACCTATTAACTGTACCATCAGCCTTGCGTCTAAGTTTAAAAATCCATTTTGTACCAATGGCCTTCTTGCCAAGTGGTAAATCCACAAGATCCCATGTAGAGTTAGTGGCAATACAATCTAACTCATCATGCATGGCCTGTATCCAAGGTACATCTTACTGAGCTTCATCCAAGGAAGTAGGCTCATCATCATCCAATAGTGAGCTCATAAACACATGCTCATCACAATCATCTACTTCCGTAAAATCAATCAAATGTGTCCCCCCTGTATCATTTGTTGCATTTCTGGCAGCCCTTCTAGTGCGTTGAGATATAGGAGCATCCATTTGGCCAGGGAACGTTCCCTACCGTTCCCTGTTTGGAATGGCCGTTCCAAGCCTATTGACTGAAAATTAACGTTTTTCCCCGCTTTTTTTTTGCTTAGGTCACAGTCTTTCTACCACATATTCACCCATCTCCATTGCCTAATGTGCACACACTAATCTCTCTCTCTCTCTCTCTCTCTCTCTCTCTCTCTCTCTCTCTCTCTCTCTCTACTGCTACTACATCCCAGGATAGTATATCTCCCTGCATCTGTTACATATACACATCGCACCACTTTATCACAGCCGACAGTTGTTCCCCTATCACAGCCGACATTTGTTCCCCTTTTGTAGCCATTATCTGGAGTACCAGAGCTACATACGCACATACACATATACGACACTTATCACACTCACAGCACCGTATTTTCAATTTCCAGTTTTTAGCTTTTCATTCAGCACTTTTATTTTGGATAGCTGGACCTCATCAGTTGTATCACAGTTTGTCTCATAGGCCAGTTTTGGTCTTTAGAAGACGTTAATATAGCTCTCTCTCTCTCTCTCTCTCTCTCTCTCTCTCTCTCTCTCTCTCTCTCTCGTTGAAGATTCAAAGTGTCAAAACAACCCACAAGCTAATTAGGAGTCCATGCAAAGTTCAAATTTGATGCATTATAAACTCTTGCAAATTAGAATCAAATTTCAACTGGTCCTCAATTCCAAGGTATTCATCCATTTATATTGTCTAATTTCAAGGAAATTTGGGATAATTGGAGCAATTCAAGGCAATTTGGAGCTATAGGGGTAATCGAGTCAATTTTGGGACATTTGGGTCAATTTCATTCATTGACAGGTATTAGGGCAATTAGAGGGACATTCTTTGGGGCAATTTGGGTCATGCAAGGCATATTTGGGGCACTTAAGACATGTGCCGTTCCCCCTGTTCCCGTTCCCCGACCTTGGACGTTCCCCACGTTCCAGGGGATCCCGTTCCCGTTCCCGTTCCCGTTCCCTGTTCCGAGTAACTATGCTTGAAACTTGTGCAATCCTTGTGAGTCTGTATTTTTGGCATACTTTTCTCCCTGAAGACCCCTTACCTTTCTTCATCTTCTTTGTATCTCCCTCATGATGGCTCCTTTGACGTCTCCTCCTAATGGTCAACATGCAAATATTCTTTACTCATCTACAAGTGTTATGTTGTAAGCTTGTTGTGTTCAACTTCAAGTTTCTGTGAGGCTGTTATCTCTTGGTACTTCAGATCTTCCAGTTTCAAAGAGAGGTCATATTGTGAAAGAAAAAGAAATCTCAGTGCTATTATTGTGGCAATAAGAGACCTCCAAAAGGACTGCAAGACATTCGCAACTTCACAACAAGAGCAAGTGCAGATGGTGACGCAAGGTGATGACTCTTGGCGAGTCTTCCTCTTCTCTAGGTTCAAGTTTCGGCTCTATCTATGTGGCCCTAACAATGGCTACAAAGGTCTCCCTTCCAAGCTACTAGTACAAGTGATGGATCATCCCTCAACTCTCACGTGCCAAAGAGGAAGTATGAGAGGATGTTGAGATGGAATATATGAACCTCATCTATATAGGTATATAGGTGCACAAGTTCCAAAGAGAGATTTCCTTGACGCACCGACCAAAGTCTAATAAATTCAAATCTTGAAGCTAGGATTAATATCCAAGTTCATGATGCGTTGGTTATTTGACAGAGGGCAGGCTTGGCTCTTAGTCTGAGCTCACATGAGGGGACACTTTGGCAGTTTGGCCAAAGGCAAGGAATCCATGGTCACATATGTTCCAAGGCATTTTCGCCAAGATGGTCTTACATGCTACTGCAAGACATTGTTGACATATATTAAGAGCTACTATGATTCTTCTCTATTTTCAGGTGCTGATAAAATCGACATCAATATCAAGTTCTCTCCAAGACACCTTGGTAGTGACTTGTGCATCGATTACTTGGATATCCATGGTTCTACTCTTGTGGTCGTTGTTGTGTGCAATATGATAAAACATTATCATTGTATATTGTATTGTATCAAATTACCCATGATCTGAGAGAGAGTGTTAGCGAATATGTCAGTTCATGACTGAGTCTGAGCATGTAATTCAGTGGGGCTAGGACACCAAGATATTATCCTAATTGTTTAGGCATTTTTGTTGGCATTTTATGATGGTCAATTTAACATTTATTACTAGCCGACATGACATGATTTATGGAATTATTTTTACCTATTTATTCAAGCTTCTCCTCCATATTCATCATTATGATCTTTCATCACCTAGCTGGTTCTGTTGAAGGGAGAAAAGCAAGTGCCAATGCCTTCATAGCCAGTGACTCATGTTGCTTCTATATTGTCTAATATCTTGGTATATGGATTCCATTTCCCGAGTATCTCTTTGCTTCTGAGTCCCTTGAGCACTGTTATTTTCTTTTGTAGTCTCTCTCTTTTCTTTGTCTCGTGTACAATAGACTATTACAGTAGTTTTCCATACACTTTCATCACGGCATCCACTTCTAACAACCAATGCCGCATTGCTAGTAGCACCATTAGCACTTACGGTTAATAAATTGGTCTAAGCCAAGATCTTTCAAGGAGTTCAAGGAGTTCAAGGAGTAGAGACCGTCCAATGGTCATTCTCTCTCTTGAAAGCAAGTAGAGGGATGGTCATGGATTGCCCAAAATAGGTCACCAATTGAATAGTGTTGAGCTAAGAAATGCATTACAAACTTAAACCATTCAATTAACTCTTGAAAACAGCCCCAAAATATGCAATCACCAAACTTTCATTAAAATACCCAACTTAGCTAGAGTGTCTATGTTCCATAAGCCAAACCTTAAATTTGAGAAAATTGTAACGTGTCTACTAGAATCCTCTAGGACACGTCTTGGCAGTCCATCGGAAAGGCTGTCTAGAAAACTCCGCCCGGCACTCCCACGGAATGTTACGGGCTTTGCAATCTAGGTCTTCCCGCGTCTGCCACGTAGCGGAAGTGTCCTGGCCGTTTCCCACTTAGGATCGACCGGAATTAAGGTTTTCCTGTTTGGTCATTAGCTACAGCTACTAGCGTCAGACCCGAGCGAACTACTTTACGCAGAAATGCCAGGTCCGAAGCGGATTCACGCTGCACTTGGTTCAAGGAGAATGGGAAACGAGAGGGATGCAAGGCTCAACCTCTCTGCCATAAAGCATAGTCCCATTCCGTTCCCCTAAAACAGCGTAAATCGGGTAGAATGTAACTCTAGGTCATCGTTCTCATTATTAGCTTTGATGATGATGATCATCCCGCTATTCGTCGAGTGATTTTGAGAAAAGTTCCCGGCTAACCGGGACCACCCATCCATAGGACGGACCCATGGTCCATCCTCCGCACTTTCCTCGGTTTGTTTTAGTTATGTAATTACCTAGCACATTAATTTGACATATAACAAACAGCTTCTTTGATTAGCCCTGTTAAGCACTGGTTCCTTCACGTAATCTTATCACGTGACATAGAAAAACAATATCAAACAACTTCTTTATTATCATATCATCATTTTATCTTTGAAATACAGAGGGTTCCGCCCGTAGGCTTGTTCATAATCCGCCCGAAGGCTATCAGTGATCCGCTAGGGATCACTATTCCAAGCTTCTGCCCGTAGACTAGTATGCGGGCCTCGAGATCCAATCCCGAGTCACGTTAGCCTCTTGTGCAGGACCCGGAAGGCGAGGGATTTACGGCCAGAGCCCCCCCTGGCACCCGAGCGTCCTCTTGCTCCAAGTAGAGCTCAACGGAAAGACCTCACGCGGCGGGTTCGGTCCACGTTCCCGGCGCGGTCAACAACCCCCTTGGTTAGGGTCAGGCAGGCAGTCGGGGGTAACTGAGCTGCCACTCCCTTCAGGCCTTCAACCTGAAGCATTTATATATCTTTCATCCTTTAGTTCCTTGAACAAACAATGCAAACAGTGCTTTCTAAACTGTTACAAGCACAATCAATTCTAGTGGTCGTTTAGTTGGCAAACTGTTAAGGAGTGATTCCTTCTCTCCGAATGCATCCCGCATTCGATCCGGATTCAATTGCAACTTGGCAAGATTCCTATCGTCCTTGGGTTAAGGTCATACCCTGTTAACCCAACCTAACCAATACCTTAAGTTTTATTAATAGTAAATCCCGGCGGCCATGTCGCTTTAATTTATTGATTAATCATTTGCGTCCGAGCAATTACTTAACTTCCCTTAACTTGGCAAATTTTCCCTAATGAGGACGATGTAACAGGATGACTAACCATCCCCTTGCAAGTTAAACTTGCGCAAGAACCTGCCAACCTCATTCCAAGGATTGGCAAAACTTTCTTGTGATCAACCTACAAGGCTATGCGACGTTGCAACTTGTTGCACAAGTGTCGCCTCCATTCCAAGAGATCATTTCACTTTTGAATGGTGTTTTCTGGTCAAGAATTATGATTAGACTCGAAGTAGGGTTTTAGGGCGTCTTCTCACTCACCCAATCCTAATTGCACTAGACCGACAACGTTCGGTCCTAGGGATTCCAACTCAAACCAAGTTCTAGCACTAGGTCGAATGGTCCTTAGGGTAGAAACCCTAGATCATTATTTGCGTGCGTGTCCCATTGGCTCAATTTCTCCGGGAAGGTGGATAGGACCTTTGGGTTTGAGGACTTCGACTTGGTGTCCAATTACGTTACTTGGCCACATTTCTAACGTGCCAAGCCCTAGCTAGTACTTGAGGTTTTTATTGAATCGGCTAGCTATGCCTATACGAAACCCTAGCAGTCGTGATACTACAAATGACGTGGGTAAATTGACCTACTTGTCTTTGACAAGGACAATTCTTTCCTAGAGATGATATACTTTATCTAAAGTAAGAAAGTAGTTGCAAAATGTTACAATACATGTAAACCTGTAATTCATTACTTTCACATACCATAAGATCCGCAATAGACCTATCCCTTCCTTTTAGTTAAAGTCAAAAGGCAAGATAATTTGAAGAGTAATCTACATAGGGCTTACTAGGATTTAGGTCAAGGGATAACACCTACAACCTTGTGTCTAAGTATTTGCATTTCATGCTTTTATAAGCCATGCAATCATTCCTACATGTTACATGATGAAACGAAGTTTGCGAAGATAAAAGTGCGACCCTTAGATACAACAACATCGTGAGTGAAGTTCATGCAATGCTAAGGCAAAAGTCGATTTAATCTATTTGCAAGCATCATCCTCCATGCCATTTATAAGATCGGGGTTCTTTATTATGCCGTGAAACAGAAGTTAATAAATCCCTCACGCGAATCATAACGAAGGGAGTTATTGACTAAATGCAAAATACTCCTTCCCTACATGACCAATGCACTTTAACAATAATCCTAGGCCATATGTGGCTTCCACTTTGAAGATGCATAACGAGACAGTTTGCAACTAAGTTCACAAGGAGAATAAGTGCTTTTCATTCATAACTTTGTAGATGCATGATATGCACGGATCCTTTATCTATAATTTATCGAATGTACTATTATCACTACCGATGAATTAATGACAACGCAGAATGAATTTCCCTATGGAGTTAAGCGTATTTTAAAACATCTCTTCATGTGGAAATATATTTACGGAACCTGGATTTGTGGATCCGCAGTGATATCCACATGTAAGTCCGGGGAAGAACCTCCGGTGGGTGCGCCTTGCGTCTTCTTGGGAGCCATTGTAGACGTGATTACGGACTCCGCAGATTCCCTCTAGCCTTTACTCTTGCTCTTCGAGACGGCTAGGAGGTCGATACCTTCTCCTCGCGTAGGAATAGGAGTTTCCCGAACCCGGTTTTAAACCCGAGGAAGGGCATGCAAGAACAAGGCCCAAGGCCCTTATCTTTTAGAAGATTCTAGGGAAGCTTCTTACTCTGTCCACAGAACGTGACGTGGAAGGAAAGAGGGTAATGATTGGAGAAGAAGATTCGACAACGAAAAGGGGGGGGGGGGGGGGTGATTAGGACAATGGCGGCGGCGCTATGGCAGTGGCTTGGTGGACTGGGCGCAGCAGGGCGGTGATTCTCTGCGGCTGCAGTATGGCGTCCTCCCTCTCTCCCTTTGTACCTCGCTCTTGAACAGCACGGCAACAGGCAGTCTCACGCGGCCTCTGGCCTACGGTGATGGCAGCAGACCTCGCCTCCCTCCCTTCACCCACACGGCGTCGTAGCAGCATGCCCCCATTTCCTTCCTCCCTAGAGGGAGTGTATATAGGTGGGGGGAAAAGAAGAGCCCCACACGTGGCCCCCTTGCATGGGTTTCCCCTCCCTTCTCCATGCAGTCCACGAATTCTCAAGTCCCATCCCCCCACACTCCCTTTTCTCCAGTCGTGCATCGGCTGGGGAAAAAGGGATAAAAATAAAAAAATTTGCCTTGAATATTCAAATTGCCCCTTCCAAGAGGGTGTTTATGTGAGACTTGCGGTTTCGAACTTTCGGGTTTGATTTACCAATGCGGAGGACCCCATTTCTCGCGTGCAGGTCACACATTACACCGCCGATAATTTCAATACGAGAGATAACCTTTGCACAAGGTTTACATCGTGTGCGGGAAGTCAATATTCACGGGTGGGAATATTACATTCTCTCCCCCTTAGAAGAATCGAGATGTCCTCATCTCGAGATAAATTGGGGATATTGAAGGTTGAGAGAGCTTTCATCCATCCAGGTAGCATCCTCTTCGGGATAATCCTTCCACTGGACGAGGCATTCTTTCAAGGTTCTAGATCTTAACTGTCTCTCTCTAACATCTAAAATCTTATCCGGTCTTAGTTCAAGGACTCCTTGACTAGGCATTACAATTTGTTGGTCATCAAGTACATGATTAGGGTTGGGTACATATTTTTTTAAGAGACTAATATGGAATACATTGTGAACTTTTAGGTTCTCCGAAAGTTGCAATTTATAAGCATTGGGTCCCAGGCATTTGAGGATTTTATACGGCCCACAATACCTTGGACTTAGCTTCTTGCATTGTCCTAGAGATAGAGAACTCCTTTTTGGGCGTACACGAATGAAGACCATGTCTCCTTCTCCGAAGACCCTCTCTTGGCGTTTCAAATCCGCATATGCCTTTTGTCTATCTTTGGCTGCTTGTATGTCTTGTCTTATTGACCTTATTTGGTCATCCATGTCCTCCAACATTTGTCTTGAAACTTCCACTCTTAGGGTAGGATCAGAAAAATTTAGGGGACTTCGACAATCATGACCATACAATGCCTGGAAAGGGGTCATTTGAATGCTCTGCTGGTAAGAAGCATTGTAGGCAAATTCTACTAACGGCAAGTACTGAATCCACCTCTTCGGCTCTCGACAGCAGTAAGCCCTAAGCATATCCTCAATGATTTGATTTACTCGCTCTGTTTGTCCATCCGTTTGGGGATGGTAGGCAGTGCTAAAACAGAGTTGAGTTCCAATAGCTTCAAAGATAGCTCTCCAGAAGTGTGAAGTGAAGAGAGAGTCTCGATCGCTAATGATCCTTCTAGGTAACCCATGTAGCTTGAATATCTCTTTGATAAACACTCTTGCAATGTCGGAGGCTTTATAGTTTGTCTTTACTGGAATCAGGTGTGCAACCTTGGTAAGCATGTCAACTACAACCATAATGGAGTTGTATCCTCCTTGGACTTGGGGTAAGCCCACCACAAAGTCCATACTGATGAATTCCCATTTCATTTGGGGAATGTCAAGTGGTTGCAATCTTCCTGGCATCATGACATGTTCAGCCTTGATACGTTGGCAAGACAAACATTCAGTGACATATTTGAGAACGTCACCTTTGAGCCTCTCCCAATGGTAGCTCTTCCTAACTGCATTAAGAGTTTTTGCATAGCCAGGATGTCCTGCGAAAGGGAAATCATGAGCTTCCCATAATATCTTCTGCTTAAGTGACTGGCTTGTTGGTATACATAGCCTTGTTCTGTAGTAGATAAGTCCATTATCAATGGAAAATTCATGATACTTGACCTGTAACTTCAGATTCTGATCCTTGGTAGATATTTCTTTTATCATTGCTTGGTAGGCCAAGTCATGGCATGCTTCCTCTCTAGGTAGTTCGAGTATAGGGTTGTTTGGCATAGACACCTTTGTAGCCAGAGATCTGGCCGTTGATGGATTCTGCAAGATTAGGGAATTTAGGAATGCCTTGCGACTGAGTGCATCCGCAACTACATTCTCTTTCCCCGGTCGATACCTGATTTCAAAGTCATACTCCTCCAATGCTTCAATCCATCGACGTTGCCTCATGTTGAGCTCGTTCTGGGTAAAAATCCATTTGAGACTCTTATGATCGGTTACTAGAGTAAACTTGTTACCCAACAGGTAGTGTCTCCAAAGCTTTAGAGCATGGATGACAGCTAATAACTCCAGATCATGCGTGGCATAATTCTTTTCATGACTCTTCAATTTCCTTGAAGAATATGCTACTGGATGACCTTCCTGCATAAGTACACACCCCAAGGCAAGAATGCTGGCATCAGTTACTACCTCGAACTCCTTATTGAGGTCAGGAAGTTTCAAAATAGGTGTTGATATCAAACATTGCTTCAATTGATCGAAGCTATTTTGCTCGGGAGTTGACCATGTAATAGAAGTCTGCTTCTTTAGTAAGTCGGCAAGGGGTGCTGCAATCAAAGCATAGTTTTTGATAAAGACCCTATACCATCCTGTTAAGCCAAGAAAACTACGTATTTCTTTGACGGATACTGGTATTGGCCATTCAAGCACATCTCTGACTTTGGCTGGATCTACTGATATTCCTTCTGATGATACTATGAATCCTAGATATTCAATCTGACGTTTGAAAAATGCACACTTCTTCATTTTTTTCATATAGCTTATGAGACCTCATTGTCTCAAGGACAATCCGAAGTTGAGGTTCATGATCTTCTTCCTGTTTAGAATAGACTAAAGTGTCATCGAAGAAGACAAGCACGAAATCATCAAGATATGGTCTAAAAATATCCTGCATTAATCTATTGAAGGTGGCAGGTGCATTTGTAAGCCCGAATGACATAACCAAAAATTCAAAGTGCCCATATCTTGTATTGAAGGCCGTTTTTGGAATATCTTCATCCTTGATCCTGATTTGATAGTAACCTGACCTGAGATCAATTTTGGAGAAGATCTTTGCACCTTGAAGGCGATCAAGAAGCTCATCTATTCTAGAAATAGGATACTTGTTCTTGACTGTTGATTGATTCAACCCACGGTAATCAATACATAGTCGAAGTGTCCCATCTTTCTTTTTCTGGAATAGTACTGGAGCTCCCCATGGAGAGTTGCTAGGCCGGATGTAACCCTGATCTAACAGTTGCTTGAGTTGTTCCTTCAACTCAATAGCTTCCGGAATGGACATTCTATAAGGTCTCTTTGCAATTGGCGCAGCTCCAGGCATTAACCTTATTTCATGATCAACTTCCCTTGGAGGTGGAAGTTCAGTTAATTCCTCAGGGAATACGTCAGCGTATTCCTTTAGCCAAGAGGGTCCCTCATGAGACTTTTGGCTTTGATCTAATTTGTTGAGTTTGATCAGGTACACAGGTAATCCTTTTCTAGCCCCTTTTATGATCCGCGATACTTTGGCTAACTGGATTCTTGGCACTCCCGCTTCACCTTGAGTCGTAACAAACTCTTTTTCAGAGTTCCGAAAGGAAACTTGACCCTTTCCACAGTGGATGTGAGCGTCATTAGGCTTAAGCCAATCCATCCCGAGTAGACACTCATGGATTCCTAAATTCATGACTCTGAATTTGACTGAGGTTTTCTTTCCTCCCAGATAGAACTCCTCCTTAGCAGTTTGCCTGGTACAAGTTACCTCACGACTGTTTGCCAATTCCACAAATAGGGTAGGTGCTTCTAATGTGGCTATTCCTAATCTCTTAGCACACGCTGGTGAGATAAAGGAATGTGTACTGCCACAATCAATCAAGGTTTTGAAACCTTTACCTTGATAGTCCGACGGTGTTTGAATCATCGAGAACTGGCGATTTGGCCCCTTCTTGTGTAAAGCGGCATGGACTGTCGCTCTTTCGAATTCCGCTTCCATAGTCGGATCTTCCTCTTCTTCTGCTTCACATCTTTGCCTATTGGTAATGCAGGCAGTTCTTCCTCTTCCACGGGTGGCGGCTCCCTGACCGCGGCCTGCACCTTGACGGTGTCCCTCGCTGAGCTTGGGACATTGCCTTTTGAAGTGACCGAGTTCATTGCAGTGGAAACATCAGAGGTTTCGGCCATTACTGTGAGTAGAAACAAAGTTATTGACGTTATTTGTCCTTGCTTTCTTCCTTTGTCCCTGATTGTGGCCTTGAACTCTCTTAACTTGGGGTCTGAATGCCCCTCTGTTCGGGTCGCTATAAGACCAATTTTTGTTACCCCTCGGTCTAGCTTGCACTTCCTGAATTATAGGTGCCGCTCGAATGAGTGCATCCTGAAGATCTGATGGTCGCATAGATTCGAGACGGGTATTTACAGGTGGATTTAAGCCCGCGCAAAATTTGGACACCTGCTGTGTCGTGTCCATTTGTGGCGCATACTTTAAGAGTGAGACAAATTTAGAGTAGTATGCGTCAAGGGTGAGTCCTAACTGTTTTAGTTCATAGAACTCATTCATTTTCTGTGTACGATATGCAGGTGGCAAATATCTCCCCTGCACGGCTTGCTTTAACTTCTCCCAGGTAACGGACCCCTCTGAAGTCCCTTGATCCCTGCACCATTGTTTCCACCATAGTCTGGCTTCACCGGTGAGTTTTAATTTGGCGAGCATGGCCTGATTGGTAGGTGCAGTACCAGCTGCTTCGAAGTAATCCTCCATAGATTCAATCCAAATCTCAGCATCAGACTGGACGAATCTGCCTCTCCCGTCAAACTCGGGTGGCTTTATCTGTTTGAGGAGGAACTTCTTCTCCTGGATCACAGTAGTACTTGATGTAGGGGGCGAATTTGGAACCTGTACCTGGGGTTGTGCCTGGGTAAAAGTTTTCTTCACATTATTGTATGATAATTGACATTAGCTTATCTTCAGTTCAGCTATCTCGTAAATCATGAAGCTACTTAACTTTTCGCAACAACCCTGATGTACAATCGGATATTGATAAAGGAAGTCCTTATTTATATTTACATGGGCGTAGCCTTATACAACATCTCGTGTGATGATAATCCAATCATTACATTTAGTTTGGGGAGAACAACATTGTATTGGATTTGTCTACAGGAACTGTGTAATAGTAGGGTTTTGGGTCATGAATCTTTAGGAATCGATAATTCATCGGAAGTTCAGGATATCCTTTCCGCTGGAATCCATACTTCCCATGGCGGCCCAACACCTTAATCCTGTCAGCTGGGATTACACGGGTTACTTCCTCATATACATATGAGTTCAATTCAACCCTCCGACCCTGAATATGCAAAGTCGAATTTACGTGAGCTTCCACAAAAATGAACAGCTTCACGACTTTCAAATCTTCCAACCACTTGATCCTCTTTAGGTTGGTTTGTAGATAAGCGAACCGGTGGGCAGCTATGTAGTAGATTCCTGAAGACCCAGTCCATCTTCGTTCTATATATAAAGGTGATGGATTATAAATCTGCTCCAGGATGTTCATCATTTCAATTCTCTGCCTATAATGCGGAGAATGCATTGCAGTCATAAACATGATCCGGAACACCAAAAACTTGTTCCACGCTTCATAGTTCTGCAAGACAGTATTGACGATGAGCAACAAATTTTTTTTTCCCTTCATTTTATTGAGATCTTATAAAAACAATTCTGTCGTTGGTCGGCTCTGATACCAACTGTAACGTGTCTACTAGAATCCTCTAGGACACGTCTTGGCAGTCCATCGGAAAGGCTGTCTAGAAAACTCCGCCCGGCACTCCCACGGAATGTTACGGGCTTTGCAATCTAGGTCTTCCCGCGTCTGCCACGTAGCGGAAGTGTCCTGGCCGTTTCCCACTTAGGATCGACCGGAATTAAGGTTTTCCTGTTTGGTCATTAGCTACAGCTACTAGCGTCAGACCCGAGCGAACTACTTTACGCAGAAATGCCAGGTCCGAAGCGGATTCACGCTGCACTTGGTTCAAGGAGAATGGGAAACGAGAGGGATGCAAGGCTCAACCTCTCTGCCATAAAGCATAGTCCCATTCTGTTCCCCTAAAACAGCGTAAATCGGGTAGAATGTAACTCTAGGTCATCGTTCTCATTATTAGCTTTGATGATGATGATCATCCCGCTATTCGTCGAGTGATTTTGAGAAAAGTTCCCGGCTAACCGGGACCACCCATCCATAGGACGGACCCATGGTCCATCCTCCGCACTTTCCTCGGTTTGTTTTAGTTATGTAATTACCTAACACATTAATTTGACATATAACAAACAGCTTCTTTGATTAGCCCTGTTAAGCACTGGTTCCTTCACGTAATCTTATCACGTGACATAGAAAAACAATATCAAACAACTTCTTTATTATCATATCATCATTTTATCTTTGAAATACAGAGGGTTCCGCCCGTAGGCTTGTTCATAATCCGCCCGAAGGCTATCAGTGATCCGCTAGGGATCACTATTCCAAGCTTCTGCCCGTAGACTAGTATGCGGGCCTCGAGATCCAATCCCGAGTCACGTTAGCCTCTTGTGCAGGACCCGGAAGGCGAGGGATTTACGGCCAGAGCTCCCCCTGGCACCCGAGCGTCCTCCTGCTCCAAGTAGAGCTCAACGGAAAGACCTCACGCGGCGGGTTCGGTCCACGTTCCCGGCGCGGTCAACAACCCCCTTGGTTAGGGTCAGGCAAGCAGTCGGGGGTAACTGAGCTGCCACTCCCTTCAGGCCTTCAACCTGAAGCATTTATATATCTTTCATCCTTTAGTTCCTTGAACAAACAATGCAAACAGTGCTTTCTAAACTGTTACAAGCACAATCAATTCTAGTGGTCGTTTAGTTGGCAAACTGTTAAGGAGTGATTCCTTCTCTCCGAATGCATCCCGCATTCGATCCGGATTCAATTGCAACTTGGCAAGATTCCTATCGTCCTTGGGTTAAGGTCATACCCTGTTAACCCAACCTAACCAATACCTTAGGTTTTATTAATAGTAAATCCCGGCGGCCATGTCGCTTTAATTTATTGATTAATCATTTGCGTCCAAGCAATTACTTAACTTCCCTTAACTTGGCAAATTTTCCCTAATGAGGGCGATGTAAATGACTAACCATCCCCTTGCAAGTTAAACTTGCGGAAGAACCTGCCAACCTCATTCCAAGGATTGGCAAAACTTTCTTGTGATCAACCTACAAGGCTATGCGACGTTGCAACTTGTTGCACAAGTGTCGCCTCCATTCCAAGAGATCATTTCACTTTTGAATGGTGTTTTCTGGTCAAGAATTATGATTAGACTCGAAGTAGGGTTTTAGGGCGTCTTCTCACTCACCCAATCCTAATTGCACTAGACCGACAACGTTCGGTCCTAGGGATTCCAACTCAAACCAAGTTCTAGCACTAGGTCGAATGGTCCTTAGGGTAGAAACCCTAGATCATTATTTGCGTGCGTGTCCCATTGGCTCAATTTCTCCGGGAAGGTGGATAGGACCTTTGGGTTTGAGGACTTCGACTTGGTGTCCAATTACGTTACTTGGCCACATTTCTAACGTGCCAAGCCCTAGCTAGTACTTGAGGTTTTTATTGAATCGGCTAGCTATGCCTATACGAAACCCTAGCAGTCGTGATACTACAAATGACGTGGGTAAATTGACCTACTTGTCTTTGACAAGGACAATTCTTTGCTAGAGATGATATACTTTATCTAAAGTAAGAAAGTAGTTGCAAAATGTTACAATACATGTAAACCTGTAATTCATTACTTTCACATACCATAAGATCCGCAATAGACCTATCCCTTCCTTTTAGTTAAAGTCAAAAGGCAAGATAATTTGAAGAGTAATCTACATAGGGCTTACTAGGATTTAGGTCAAGGGATAACACCTACAACCTTGTGTCTAAGTATTTGCATTTCATGCTTTTATAAGCCATGCAATCATTCCTACATGTTACATGATGAAACGAAGTTTGCGAAGATAAAAGTGCGACCCTTAGATACAACAACATCGTGAGTGAAGTTCATGCAATGCTAAGGCAAAAGTCGATTTAATCTATTTGCAAGCATCATCCTCCATGCCATTTATAAGATCGGGGTTCTTTATTATGCCGTGAAACAGAAGTTAATAAATCCCTCACGCGAATCATAACGAAGGGAGTTATTGACTAAATGCAAAATACTCCTTCCCTACATGACCAATGCACTTTAACAATAATCCTAGGCCATATGTGGCTTCCACTTTGAAGATGCATAACGAGACAGTTTGCAACTAAGTTCACAAGGAGAATAAGTGCTTTTCATTCATAACTTTGTAGATGCATGATATGCACGGATCCTTTATCTATAATTTATCGAATGTACTATTATTACTACCGATGAATTAATGACAACGCAGAATGAATTTCCCTATGGAGTTAAGCGTATTTTAAAACATCTCTTCATGTGGAAATATATTTACGGAACCTGGATTTGTGGATCCGCGGTGATATCCACGTGTAAGTCCGGGGAAGAACCTCCGGTGGGTGCGCCTTGCGTCTTCTTGGGAGCCATTGTAGACGTGATTACGGACTCCGCAGATTCCCTCTAGCCTTTACTCTTGCTCTTCGAGACGGCTAGGAGGTCGATACCTTCTCCTCGCGTAGGAATAGGAGTTTCCCGAACCCGGTTTTAAACCCGAGGAAGGGCATGCAAGAACAAGGCCCAAGGCCCTTATCTTTTAGAAGATTCTAGGGAAGCTTCTTACTCTGTCCACAGAACGTGACGTGGAAGGAAAGAGGGTAATGATTGGAGAAGAAGATTCGACAACGAAAAGGGGAGGGGGGGGTGATTAGGACAATGGCGGCGGCGCTATGGCAGTGGCTTGGCGGACTGGGCGCAGCAGGGCGGTGATTCTCTGCGGTTGCAGTATGGCGTCCTCCCTCTCTCCCTTTGTACCTCGCTCTTGAACAGCACGGCAACAGGCAGTCTCACGCGGCCTCTGGCCTACGGTGATGGCAGCAGACCTCGCCTCCCTCCCTTCACCCACACGGCGTCGTAGCAGCATGCCCCCCTTTCCTTCCTCCCTAGAGGGAGTGTATATAGGTGGGGGGAAAAGAAGAGCCCCACACGTGGCCCCCTTGCATGGGTTTCCCCTCCCTTCTCCATGCAGTCCACGAATTCTCAAGTCCCATCCCCCCACACTCCCTTTTCTCCAGTCGTGCATCGGCTGGGGAAAAAGGGATAAAAATAAAAAAATTTGCCTTGAATATTCAAATTGCCCCTTCCAAGAGGGTGTTTATGTGAGACTTGCGGTTTCGAACTTTCGGGTTTGATTTACCAATGCGGAGGACCCCATTTCTCGCGTGCAGGTCACACATTACACCGCCGATAATTTCAATACGAGAGATAACCTTTGCACAAGGTTTACGTCGTGTGCGGGAAGTCAATATTCACGGGTGGGAATATTACAAAAATTCACATCTACAAATAAAAGGCTACCCACCACTCCACCTTCATCCTTTTTCTTACAAATTATTAGTGTCTTATAGACTGTAAAGAAATGCTTTGAACATTGAAAACACAAGAAAACCGTACAACAAAGCAAACTGAATACAAAACACAGTTAGAGTTAGGGTAGCTCAAAGACAATGAACACAATGAATGAAAGAAGTGAATGACTACTAAATATACAATGCTCGTGCATCAAACAAACCATGCAAGGAATGAATACTAAACCTCGAACTCTTGTGTCTCAAAAACCAAGGCAAAGATACCGAGCTGAAGAGTGTCGTACTCTTGAACAAATCCCAAAACACAAATAGCAATCTCTAAAGGTGTCAGACATCAACAAACGCAATTGGGACGTTTAGATCTAATGCCAAACAAGCAAAAGAGAGAGTATGCAGCAAACGCAGTCATCAAGAGAGTGAAGACAGCAAAAGCAAGCAGCTCGAGTAATGGCAATAGCTGGGAAAGTGACGCTGATGGCTGGGCAGCAACTAGAACTTGCAAACACAACAGCAGGGCTGACATGCAAGCTGTACGACATCAGTGGAGTGATCAGCAACAGTCACTTGGCTGATAGCAACAAAGAGAAGGCTGAAAACAATCATTTAGCTCAACATCTACTGCTGTCTACACCCCTCTTCAAGCAGATACTTCAGTTCGCACTGTTGTCTACCAGGCAAGCACCCACTTCCAACCTCCTCCACTGCTGCCATTGCGCTTGGCGACCAATCTGCAGCCAACTTGGCATAGCCATCAGCCTGGCAACTGCTGCAAACCCTGTGTTTTATTGCCGAACTGCTGCAGTAGAGCTGCTGCATCATCAGCCAGCCATTGTCATCATCTTAGACTACTATGTTTTCAGCCTCCTGCTATCACCCTGCATCCACAGTATCTCCAAGAGCTGTCCAGTGTCGGTTTGCTGCTGCATACACTACCTAATCAATCAACAACATCTTCAGCACTGCATTTTTGGGACAAATTAGCTTGCATAGCTATTTTCAGTCACTTACAGCAATTGGTCATTGTTTGGACACTGATTGCTGCAATTTGGGATCCATTCAGAGTACGACACACTCTCCAGCTCAGCTCTACCCCGATTCTTTCAAAGACACGGCAGTTTGAGGTTTTATATTCACTCTACATAGTGTTTTTACTGTATTGAGCATCGTAATATTCATTCTTCATTCATCTTCAATATCTTAGAGTCACTCCACCTTTTCTATTGTTAGGTGAACAAGGGTGCAGCATAGTAGGCGAGAAAGAAACCAGCCTTTGCAACAGCAGATCAAGCCTTCACCATCATACAGTAGCCCAAACACAAGGCTTATAACTTCAGGTGCAGAGAAAACAGGTTGCCCAGCACCAAAAACAGGTTGCCCAGCAGTAGAACAGGTCCCCAAGGTGAGAGGAGGTAGAAAGTTGAAACACGAGACAAGAAGGCTCCAGCAGAAAACACAGAATTTCAGAACCAAAAACTATGAATTACAACACACAAGACCGGCAAACCAACAATGCTGGTCATCTAATACCATGCGAAACAGGCATGGCCATCCATAGGATGAAGCATAAGATGTGAAATACAATACCAGCAAGGTACTAGCATGATGATGATCAGCAACTAGTGCCTCCGGTCTCCCTTTCACCAGGGATGCAAGATGATGCAATAATACAAGAGAGAGAGTGGAATGGAGTATTATACAAAAGCCTCAGGACTAGACAAAAGACAGCTGAGAATCCCTACATGAGGCCCCCCAGCTACCTGTATCAAGCATCCAACTAATGGCTAAACACAATGCCTAAAACCCATGATACGTACTAAACCATCAGTCCCTGCCCTGTTTCACTACAGAGCAGCCACTGCTGCACCGACACCCAATAGGTCAAGAAGCAAATCTACAATAAGCTACTATATCTTTTGTCCTTACTCACTGGACTGACCAAAAAACCAGGGTCTTCAGAGTTCCAGAAGAGGGAACCGGCAGCAGGCATTGGCCTACAAGGTCAGTCAAGAAAAGAGTTGGTGAGAACTACTCTTCTTTTTGACTAAACCCAAGAAAATCAAGTACCCCATAGAATGACCTATTCAGCATGAAACAAATAGCTGTGCCTCTTTTCCTTGCCCTTTTGCTATCTTTGCAGCTTCCTTCACCCTGCTCAGTTGCTGATTTGAGGGTTGATTCAGGGTGTCCAGTAAGAGGGAAGGGAAGAGGAGATGTAGGCCAACTCATAGCAGAATATATACACCCCTTTTTTCTTTGATCACAATCAAACTGTGAATAAAGAGCCATGATGTAAACGTTCAAGGACAGAAAAGAAGGGAACAAATACAGGAAGCACTAACCTACAAGGCAGGTAAAAAGAAGAGGGATAATAGCATCTTAGACTCACCACAGAAAATCAGTGTACTAGAAGATGAGATAAATGCAGCATGACTTTTGAGCTCCATATACCTGGTATTTACATAAGGATCGTGAAAGAATTCACAACTCTCAGTTGACAGAAGCCCCATAAGTGTTCCCAATTCAGAGACTGAAAGAGCGATTATCTGCAATAAATCAAAATTATCCTTATCATTTCACATCCTACTTACGCTGAAGCAATTTAAGTTCCACAATAGCAAACTTTAAAACTATACAAGAAGAATGTGAAATTGTATTTGCTGCCAAGAATATGAAGTCACATTTATGCAAATGAAAGTTGCACAATTGGCTTAAGGTCTCTTCTAGCTGAAATCTTTACAAGCACCTGTTTACGGTTCCAATCATACTGCTTTAGACCAGTTGCAGGTGCGAATTCCATGAACACAGAACCCTCTCTATCAATGACAACATCCCCATTCTGCACCAGAAATTAGAAATTCTTAGGCCTGAAATCCATTCGTTAAAAAGAAACAAGTAATTGTTATCAGTCAACATATATAAAATGGAACGTGTATGAAAAAAGACAAAGTGCTCCGTACATAAAGAATACACTTCAACTGTAAACACTTGCATTCCTGGTATCAAAAGCTGACCCCACTTACATTCACTGTTTGCGACATGAATAACCATGCTTGCCAAAATCCTAACTAAACTTGCAACGACAGAATGCATTTGGAATTTTAAAGCACTACCCCCCAAAAAATAACTAACACAACAACTTTGAAACCAACAGAAATGAAGACTGCACTGCAAGAGAGAAAATTCTTAATAAGGTGATTGGAGTGGTGTTTTCATAGGATCACAAAGATCAAGAACCCTCAAATTGATCTGCAGAGCAATAAGAAAAGTAACAGCACAACAATGATATACTCATCTATTTATAAGCTCATCTGCTAAAGCTCTGGAATAGACAGGCCGAACTACAGGGCTTGAGTTCAAACAAATCGATTCTCCTTAATGTTGTACAACCACGATATAGTGCACAGAATACATGGTTCAGAACAGCCATTCTCCTCGATGCTATGCAATGTAAGGGTCAGCATGCTAAGACATCATTGTAGTTGCATAAGCCAGAACTCTAAGCGGATCATTCAACATATTGAAGCCAGTTAAAAGAAAAGATCATTCAAAATACGCAGATAGTTGAGCATTTTGCGCCTTGATACTTTACACTGCATGTTCAGTGAAGAGAAATGTGCCTGTTGTACCTCAGTAACTTTAAAAGTCGGCCTTCTCGGTGAAATGCTCATTGCCGCCTTGCCTTTGTAGATGGTATGGGACACAAACAGCCTGGGGCCTAGGCAGGAAAATCGTGATGTGAGAGGAAACGCTTGAAAACGAAGGGCCTTCATAAAATGACAAACGGGACCAAGGCCAACTCAACAATGAAGCTTCATGTGTGAGCCCGATCACAAGGTCATTGAAGAAGCAGCTCACCGTTGTCAGGTTTGCTGTCCGGGCTGACGCTGGCACTGGTGGTGCACATGCTTCTGCTCCACGGTGAAAACCTGCGGGTGAACGGAACAACGGCGCGCTGAGAGACGGGGTTCAGAGTCTGCATGGCCATGAGAGCCTTGCTCGCAAACATTCTGACGAACATGCCAAATAAGACCAAAGGGTAGACACGTTTGAGTTGAGATGGTTTGGACTTCGTGTTAGCGCGCCTGCATCTTTTTGAGGGCAACGAACTAGGTATAGTGACACCTGAGTATGAGTTTCCTCTAGAAACGCCCGGGTATATTTAACTTGGCCCTTCGTCAAAGCTAAATGTTAACTAGGCGCTCTGCGTTTAGACTCGCGCCACGGCGGGTGCGATTTTTGCGGGCGGGGGCGGGGGTGGGGACGGGGGCGGGTGCTAGACGCGGAGCACCCACCTCGCGTTCTCTTTTTTTTCTTGTGGGAGAGGTGGAGGGCTGCCACGTGGCACCCGCCCCACACCTCTCGTTAACTAATAGCACTTTGACTAGGACCCAAATTTTTCGAGACTGGTGTGTGGTCATAGAAGCACCATTAGAGCCCCACCACACCTAAGTTTATGTACTTAGTGTGGCAGGGCTTTGAGTGGCCACACTCAAGGTCAACAAACTTCAGGGGGTCGTGCCAAAACAAAAATATTTAAGCCTTTTATTGAAGATATCGAACCTTAGCCCACTAAAAAAAGCATTTCAAAAGAGGAGAGAGAGAGAGAGAGAGAGAGAGAGAAAGAGATTGTTGCATGCTGCCAAGTGTGACAAACTTCTTGAAGTAGAGCTAGTCCCTCTATTTTTGGTGATGCTTGCTTTACTTCTTTGGGTCCCATTTTTTTAGGAAAACAAGTCAAGTTACTTGGCCACACTCCCTGTGACTTTACTGTAGCAACTTGTGTAGTTCAAATGGACCTAAGCATGGCCCATCTCTTATTTTTTTTAAGGACTATTAACTTGACTGCCATGTGGAAGTCAAGCTGACTCAGAGTACTACCCCTTTCGAGAGAGGGGCATGTCTAGTGCAAACCTACATGTGCATGAGAGAGAGAGAGAGAGAGAGAGAGAGGCCTACTTATCAAAGGCTAACATGATATTGCCTAGCGTGTTGCTGTGAGACCTAGGCTTCGGAGGCGAATTGTCTATTATGTGACTTAGGTGTGGCACTATTGTCAATTGGTCTTGTCAAACAAATCCTCATTAGCCCTTTGTTAAGTATGCCATTTGTTCATTGGGATTAAATGTGTTATTGGCCAACTGCACACCTATTCACATTAGTTAAAGATTGAGATTAGCAAATGTAGATACATATCACCACAGGAACACACATGCCAAATGTGCCAGCTAGAGCCAAAGACAAAAGAGCACTACATTTGCCACCCATTACCCAACATACTATGAGATTCAAGGCTACTCCATTATCTCTTTAGAGAAAGGGTTGGACCACTATTAAGAGTAATATATTTTACTAATTAGTGATGCCTTGGTCTCTTCCTCCTTGATATACTAGACAGTTGTATCATCCTACATATGTTTGTAATTTATACTCTCATAGGTCATTTTGGCCTCTTGTAGACATTAATATACCATCATTTCATTGTTGTCATCATCATCATCATCATCATCCTCTCTCTCTCTCTCTCTCTCTCTCTCTCTCTCTCTCTCTCTCTCTCTCTCTCTCTCTCTCTCTCTCTCTCTCTCTCTCTCTCTCTCTATATATATATATATATATGTGTGTGTGTGTGTGTGTGTGTGTGTGTGTGTGTGTGTGTGTGTGTGTGTGTGTGTGTGTGTGTGTGTGTGTGTGTGTGTGTGTGTGTGTGTGTGTGTGTGTGTGTGTGTGTGTGTGTGTGTGTGTGTGTGTGTGTGTGTGTGTGTGTGTGTGTGTGTGTGTGTGTGAAATGATTATTAGAATGATTCTAACGATCCATTGGCATGAAACATATCTCCCTTCAGTAAGTGGATCAAGCTCAACAAATGGATCTATAAAAATTAATAAGGATTTGTTGAGAATACCTCTTATAATGAAGCTAAATGGAGCTTATGAGACCGTAAAACTTTTGTGTAGATTGATGTGCTATTGTAGGGCTTCATAGACACCTTCATTATAACCCTTAGATGCTTCTCCTTGAACTCGAATAATTCAATTATCATAAATGGGGTGAAATTGAAATTTCTTTCAAATCCTAACTCTTCTTGCAATGGTTGAAGAATCCATGGCTACCCTTATTGCAATCGTACATTGGGTTTTCAAGAAAGGGAAAATCCCACAAAGAAGAGCAATAAGGGATTAACCATGCTAATGAAGTAGCCAATATCGAAGATTGAAACTAAAGCAAGGTACTCAACCATAGCTCTTGGCCAAATCACATTCATCTCCACCCTAATGCACGAATTCAAGGATGACTTGCATGTGCTGTGAAGAGGGACTAACTCTCATCTACAACCCTTGTGTGTAATCTACCTTTAAGTAATCTCTACGTATGAAAGCTCAACATGTTTGTGATATCCCAACTTTAATTTAAAAATTTCCCAACTTCTCGCAAAATGGACTTCAAGAACTCTAAAATCATTAAATATAGAAGATCTTGAGCAAAAAGACCTAAGGATCGTATCCCGACATTTTTTGGATTGATAAGGACTGTAGCTACCCGTCACGGAAGTTACCGCATGAACAAGAGTTATGAGTTATATTAGTAATTAGTGGTCCAAAAATACTAGATTTTTCGACAAAACTAGCATATTTTTTATATTTTGGATATTATCTATTGTAAATATCCTAAAAAACTATGGAATTTTCTTGAACAGGGTGTCATATAAAAAAAGCAAGTGGCTTTTTCAACCAATTTTAGAGATTTAATGCAAAAGAAGGATTGGCAAAATGGTGTTCGTCGCAATCACAGTTTACAGGTAGCAAACATCACTGCGAACATGGAGAAGAAGAAGGAGTGATCTATAAGAATTTTAACCAAGTGTCATAAAGTTTTACCCTCCCCCCCCCCCCCCCCCCCCTTCCCCTTTTGGAGCCAATGGAACCATCAGATTTGTGGTTTGAGCATCAAATTGCTGATTTTGCCAAGATCCCCTTCATAAAGAACTCTTCTTCTTAGCCATAACCCTTTCTCTCTAATTTAGCTATTAAAAATAGGCATGGGGAGCCATTGAGAGTAGTCCAAGCAAGAGGGGAGAGGTCCTTCTCAAAAGTATAGAACAAGAGGGAGTGAGGCAAGAGAAGCGCGAGCACAATAATTTCTCGTCAAAAGACAAGGAGGATACTCCGCGAGCTCTCAAATTCAAATTCTCCATCCCTTCTATCATATTCCTTCCTGTGGAATCAAGACTCTTCTCGATTTCTCAAAATCTTTAGTGATTGCTTTTCCCTCCCGCCAATTTAATTACCCCCAAGCTCCTTCACCAAATTTCTCCTTTTTTTTGTGGTCTTGCGATTAAAAACCATGGCCCCAAAGAAGAAAGCTATGAAGGTCGCGGAGGCAGGAGTTGCCAATAACTTTGCAGACACAATTACTACAAACGGAATGGCGAGTATGGGGATTACAAACAAAGCCACAAATACCATTGACCAAGCACCCATCATGGATCTTCATGAAACTAATTTTCTTAAATAAAAGCAGCTAGCATGCCTTTATCCCATGAATAAGCAATAGAAGCTGCATGCGAAAAATCAGATTTTATTCGATTCATGCATATAATTTCTTTAATGAAATTTTAATTGCAAATTTCAAGGGTTAACTTGGGTTTGTACAAGATGAACCTATGCGAGTACAAGGAAGGTACTATGTCCCTAAAAGATTTAATATTTTTTATTTTTGTGTTGATCAAATGAAATCTTTGAATCACAAATGCATGAGATGCAATTGCCAAATGATAATGTTTGTAATTAAACTAATGAATACTTTTTTTTATTGCGGACAAAGACCCATGAAACTCGAAGGGAGTTATCCTCAAGTATGAAATTATTGCTTAAATTTAATCCAAACTAATCCCCAAGGAAGAGGGAATCCAGGAATACTATTGGAAGGTATTGCCACTTATGCTAATTTGTCTCGAAGTTATTTTGCCACTTATGCTGATTTGTCTCGAAGTTTTTTTACCACTTTTACTGATTTATCTCAAAGTTATTTTGCCACTTATGCTAAATTACATCGATGTTATTATTTTTGGAAAGAAAAGATTTGTCTTGGAAATAAACTTGTTAAGAGTTTATGTATAATGTATTCGAAATAAGATGTTTGTGATTGTAAGCTAGGTACTGATCTTTCCTAAAATCATCTGGCTAAAAGATGGATGATTGAGTACAGATCACTTGATGGCACTAGACCTCCCCAAGACCAACGTGAATAAAACCTACTCCAAGGGGTTTTTCTTTTTTTGTTTCACATCAGTGACTTTAGACCAATCATGACACGAAAGGTCTTGTCATAGGGAACTCTAGTTGGCAGGAGGAGGTGAGGATACCACAGGGCTCTGGTCATAAACTCCTTAGGCTCTTACGAACTGCTAACTACCCTTCGATTTCCCAACTGTATTTTGGAAGTTCCAATACTGGTTGGGGAACAGAACTTGGAGAGAATAATACTTCGAACAAAAGACATTGTAAAAGTCATTTTTCTGAAAGGAACTATTAAAAAGGAATTGCTTTACTCTATTTTTGTGTCATAAATTTAAGGCGTATAATGAATTTATATTAGGAGATAATTCAAGGAAGCTGATTTTATATGTTGAACCTAAAGTGGTAGGTAATTAAATAACTACAACTACTCTCTCGAGGGAAGCGGGAGGATGCGGATCTAGACCTATGGTGGTTGGGTAGTAGTAAGCCGAGAGCTTGAGAAGGAATAAAAATCGCACTTGATGGATCATTAGAAACCAAAAAGACTGACTTACGTCACTTTAGAATCCACTAATACTAATTAGCCACTAGTAATAGATTTGACCAGAAAAAACTCAGGTCAGTCCTTGTGGGAGCAGCGTGAACTTCCACTGCGGAGTAGACTCAAGTGAGCCGAGTTAGCAAACTCTGAGGGTTTTATCAAAATCCCAAATGATGCTTCCTAGGACATCTCTTGATGGGCTACTAAGAGCGTACTGCCGAGGAATAGCTCGGGTGGCATGTTACAATATTTGTCCTTGTTTTCATAGCCTCTCTCTCTCTCTCTCTCTCTCTCTCTCTCTCTCTCTCTCTCTCTCTCTCTCTCTCTCTCTCTCTCTCTCTCTCTCTCTCTCTCTCAAAGATCAATGGTTGTAGTGTTGCATGGCTACCCAATTCATGTGAAACATTTTAACATTTCAACAAGCCTTGCCTCACACATTACCTCGAATCCTCAAACAACCAGGATCTAGAAACATGCATCAACTAATCTCAATTTTGAAAAACATGCATGCATTGATGATCAATGTGAGCACCACAATCTAAGGATTTACAAGAGCATTGCATGATCAAAGAGGAACAATGCAATCAATTTATTATGGTCTTCTTTTGGGATTCTATTCTAGAACTCTACATGATTTCTCAAGAGCATTTATTCTAAAATTGGGGATTCCTCTACCGATAACTTGTTGCTTTATAGTATTGATATTTGCATTGGCTAAATATAACAACCTCTAGGAATAGTGTTTGTTAGCTCAAGAATGTTGTATTTTCTTGTATGTCAAGAGAGGTTAGCTTGGCCTATGCACCAACACAAGGAAATCTTATATATATATATATATATATATATATATATATATATATATATATATATATATATATATATATATATATATATATATATATATATATATATATATATATTTCCAAAGGCCTTACCTTGTGAGAAGTTTCAAGCTTTTTGTAAAGCTTTGGGCTTACTCCCCTTTTGTGAATTAATTGTAGGCTACCAAGCTTAACACTTTCCTATGCATGAGTGCTAACTCTTGTTCACTACATCACTCCCAATGGGGATTTGTTGCCATATTTTGGTATTGATGTGTGTAAACACACTTATGATCTCCATGGCACCTCCCCTCCCTTGTATATATGTCTATTCACTTTAGAGTATACTTAGACTTGTAAATCCTCTCTATTAATACCTATCAATAGATCAATACACTTTTTGTTGTGTGCTATTAAGCATCTTCTTATAAATCTATGTGTGTGCATTACGAGAATCATAAATCCAAGAAGAGAATGAATTTTGGGAAGTACTGTTAGCAAAGAGGTGATCTTACGTATACAATGCTATGGTCAACCAACTTTTGTTCCTCGTAGATGTTAGAGTTATAATATGAGTGCCTAGTTTGATTCTCATTCCATACACTTTCTTATATTGGATAAATGAAGAGGTCAAACTCTTGGTCAAAGCATTAGGATGTGTTTTCTATATGCACTCATGCTCCACCAAATTATTGAGAGCCAAGAAGTGAGCACATGTTTTGTGGGATCATTGCAATGATCCTCTTGAAGTTCTTAAAGTATATGGTGCCAATGAAATCAAATTTCCTCTCAAGGTCACAATAATGTATTTTTTGCCTTCCAAACACAATTAGCTTATCTACAAGGACCACCTTGATAGCCTATCGGCACATCCTAAGTATTTATTGAATCTATTTGCTCATTTTGTGGTGTTTAGATATTTTTCCATGAGGTATATAGTTGCACAAGGTATACCTCCTCAATCCATCTAAGTCTTTTGACACATGCTACATTTCTAAAGTTTTGCCACCTATGTAAGAAGATGGTCATTACACTAGAGATTATCCCCATGAAGGTCAAGGGGAGGAAGATGGTGGTGTATTCTATTAACCCAAGGATACTTGAACCTACTATATTGGAAGAGTCGAGCTTGGCAAAGATTATCTACACACTAAATCAAAGGTGAAAGCAAGGTAAAGACTAAGAAGGATGCTAAAGGGTTGGCAAGGAAAAGTTAGAGGCACACCCTTCTAGACATGAGCTACTTGTTGGGGGTAAAGGTGCATGTGCCTACACCACCTTGTATTTACTTCAACACCATGATTGTACACTAATATGCTGCAAGTGGTGAGTGCCTATCACTATCACTTTATTATTTATTCTTTCGATTACTATTGAATAAGGGAAGGTCGATCACACTTTGTGACTATTGGAGTTCCCACATACGATGTCTCTCTCTCTCTCTTGCTCTCTTGCTCCATCCACCATAGCTCTTACTTTGTTCTTACTTGCGATTGTGTGCTTTCACTCAAGATCAACCTTTCAAGTGGTATTAGAGTAGGTATTTGAGGAGATTATTCATCCTTTTAGCACACATTCAAAGCTTCAGCTCAAGGTTTCATGACAACCATTGTTTCTTCCTCCTTAAGTATGCATTGAGTCTTCCCTTCTCCTAGCTTATTTATGCTTAGTCTTGAATTTTCAAGGAGCTTGTTATGGCTTAGCTAAGCCTTGTTGAGTGGTTATTAAGTTGAGAAGCATCCATTCTATCCATTTTTGAGTGGATGCATGGCATGCTCTAGAAATCGTGGACAATTATGGCAACTTGATTACACTTTCATATTTTGGCCATAACTTTTACACATGGTATCAGATTTAGGTGTTCCTTAACTAGAAATGAAGAACATGACAAGAGCTATAGATATGAGCACTCATTGAGTTGATTCTATGTGGTTTTCAATTCTCAATTTTATATAGAACATAATAGTTCCGTTTTAGATAGCAATAGTAGACAATAAATTTCCATGATGCATAGTTGATGCTTCAAGGATGTTATTTTGGGGATCGGATGGTATGGTCGTACTTTGGGATGCTACTTGGATTATTTAGAGCTTGATAAGATCAAATTTGTAGAGGTTTATTATTGTCATAAAAAATTGGACAGTGAGCATACAATAGTGTCTCATGCTTTGAATGTCTATTGTGCCTATATGGTATTTTTTTAATGCTACATGTCTACGATGATGTCTAGCATTGATGTATGAGCCTAGATACGGTTATGACATGCTTTGGCACTTGGATTTAAGCTAAGTTTAAGCTAAATTTGATATACTTGGGCTTTGGTCAATTGCTTTGAGCTTCTATGCTTACTTTGCATTTTAGATTTGCTTCCAATGGGAGACACTTGTACTTACTTGGTAAAGCTTGGTTCTTTAAGACACTCAGACTCTTGATCCATGTATATGCTCTCCTCCATGCTATTGGATGTAGTTACTCTTGCTTGTGGGTAGATTTGATTCCGCATTGTTTGGACACTAGCACTTACCTCTCTCAACAATTTATTAGTAATATACATGCTTATAGGATGTATGGTTTACTAACACTTTGAGTTCATGATAGCCTTTGGTACTACTGGTCTATGCTTAGTCACTACTAGTTGCATTCTTTATATCTTAGTTACTACTCAAATATCCCTAGCAATGGGAGCCTTCTTTCTTGCTATTTGCCCACAATTGGATTAACAGATGCTGATATCTTATTTAAACATTACTATAATTACAATTTTTAGCATTCTTTATGAGAGCAGATACTTGAATCTGGTAATCTATTACTTGCAATTAGTGGACATCTCTCTACTTTGGTATTCCTTGCTATTTTTCCCTTGGTTTAGTTGAATGCTAGGTTGATTTTTAGTCATTTACAACAACTCATTCTATTGGATTTTGCATTGATATACCAATTATTGTTGGGTCTCCGAATGATAGTGTTATTTTCAATATTAAAAAGCTTAATGGCACTAATTTCCACTATTAGAAGACGTAGATATGGTAGGCATTGGTTTTAAAAAATCATGTTAGACCATTGAAAACCAAGAGCGTAAAGCCCAAAGGCATTGATTAGGATACTTGGGATGAGTTGAACGATCTATATAAATCCACTCTTATATTGTTGTTGTCTAAATAGGTTTATTTCAATGTTGTGGCACTTGAGGATAATGCTTGGTAGTCATGGAAAAAGATATGCAATCTTTATGACAAGCAAAGTCATGCTTCACAAACATATTGGTTAAAACAACTTATGGACCTTCACACAAAGAAAGTAACTAGTGTATTTGTGCATTTGAGTGAGTTTTAATCGATTTTTAGCCAACTAACTTTGCAAGGCATCGAGTTTAAGGATAATCTCCCTCCCTTGTACTTGTGACACTTTTCAAGTCATGGGACACCTTTCGTACAACCATGCGTGATAGTATGTCTAAAGATGGCTTGAAACTCCAAGATATCGAGGGTGCTTTACTCACAGAGGAGATCAATAGAAAGAGTGTAGATGCAACCCATACTTCTCATGCATTGATTGTTAGGGGTAGATATGATGGTAAGAGTGGTAATGACCATCGTAGTAGAGACTGACAAAGGTCTTAATCTCATGGGTAGTCTCACAATAAGTTGTGTGGTCATATGGCCTCTCTTACATGTCATTACTATGGGAAGTAGATTCATATTTGACCATAGTGCCATAAGACATGTGATGATAACCACAAAGAGAAAGGCAAGGGCAAAGTGCAATAAAAGTTTGACGATCACAACATTGTCCCTAGTAAGTCTAGTGTAAAGATTGAAGAGCTAAATGTAGTGCAACTAGAGTTAGATGATGCGTATATCTTAGCAATTGCTTTTTAGTTGACCGATACTTTGTCTACATATTCTCAATATTGGCTACTTGATTTAGGGGCTTTCTTTCATGTTACCTCGCATAGGGATTGGTTTCAGTCTTATCATAGCATGACATGTTTTGTGAGACTAGGAAATGACTTGGATATTATTAAGGAAACAAGGTGATGAGTATAAGTATTAAATGGCAAATCTTTCTTAAAAAGCCATTGAGTTAGTGTGAAGGGACTATGGCCAATGCATGTACACCATATTAGTAAGATAGGCCATAATAGGGCATGATGAAAATGGGTTTTTTGAGATATCATAATGTTATGAGGGGTCTCAACAAACGAGTGGGATTCATAAATAAATACCTCGTCACCATGACTAGTGACTTTTGGATCCAAGTTTGAAAACTAGTGGGAAACAATATTTGAGATTTGATCATGAAGGAGATGTAAGGGAATCCGATTCGATGGGAGTGGGCATTGGAAGCCTTCATCACAATAGTGACACAATCGAAATCCATTGGCAGGCTTTGGCAATAGTTTACCCTATAAATCAGTACCGCACATAGGGATTGGTTTCAATCCTATCATAGGATGACAAGTTCTATGGGACTAGAAAATGACTTGATATTGGATAATATTGGCATTGGTGATGTCAAGCTTCAAGCATCAGTTTTTTTTACATGATGTATGCCATATTCCAATGTTGACCAAAAGCCTACTCTTTTTATTAGACATTGGATGATGCGGGATATCATGTATCTTTTGGTGATTCCATGTGGAAGATTACCCATTGGAATCTTATCTTTGCTCGAGGTGCCAAGATTGATAGCCTCTATCCTCCCTTGCTTGTATTTAGGTCTATTAACCATGTTTTCCCTGCTAATATACCACACATATCTTTATGGCATCGTATCAAAAATGAGATTGCTACATGTAATCTTCCATGCATAATCACCAAAAGATACATGATACTATATCACCATCCAAATGCCCAATAAGGCTTCTAATCAAAGTTGAAACATGATGTACATCATGTATAACAAATTGAGTAGTCTCATATCACCTATGCCAACAATATCATATACATGATCATCACCCAATCTAATTGAATATGTCACAATGTAGTAGGTATAGAACTAGTGACGCAGCAGGATCACATGAAAGGGAGCCTCCAAATCAAGAAGCCAACATTGAGAGTATGTGGATCAAACATAAGCCAACTGAGTAGCATCAAGTGAAGAAGCATCAAGTACATAATCAGCTAAATTGTAGTCCAAGGCATTTATCCCCTCAATCTTAATAGTGGACTTTAGGAACATGCAATTTTCAAAAGACTTGGTATCATCCTACACTTTCCTTTTGTCTTTTCCATACCTATCATTGCACATTTTAGGGAATTGTGGCCTTATATGACCCTATTGCTTGCAATAGACAAGTAAGAGAGGACTTTAGGCCATGGGATTTATTGTGTGACGACCCAAGAGACTTAAACTTATCCCTATTAGACTGTGAGTCTCTACCATGGTAGCCATTATTTCCTTTACCATAATGTTTGCCTCTAATTGTAAGTGCATGAGAAGTACAAGCTATATTTATGTTCTTCCTATTCACTTATTTTGTAAGGAAGATGCTCTCTAAATCAGAGCATTTAAAGTTATCTTCAAGAGGATTAGCACTCATACCTATACAGAATATATCCCAAGACTCATGTAATGTGACAAGCAATAATAAATACTTAATGTTATCTCTAACATTGAATGCCCTACAAGATAATATGATTGAATGTTATCCTCGAACTAAATGCCATGCGAGACAAGCTGGTTGAAAATAGAGCGGAACTCGTTCGCATGAGTGGACATAGGAATGCCCTCCTTAATATGAAGGTCCATATGCTTCTTTAGTCAATACAACTATGAAGTAGGACTTTGCTTGTCATAAAGATTGCATATCTTTTTCCATGAATCGTAAACACCACCTTTAGTCACAATAAGATTAAGTAAACTTGCTTAGACAAAGACAAAGATCATGGTGGACTTGCATAGCTCATCCCAATCATCTCTATTCTAATCTTCCAGCTTTATTCCCTTGGTTTTCAATGGCCTTACTTATTTCTTTTGTACCAATACCTACCAAATTTGGGTCTTCCAATACTGGAAGTTATTGCCATCCAACTTCTCCATGTTAAAGTCTCATTCGAAGCATTTGTGTTAATCCCAATGCAAGACGGGAAAAAGAAAATTAAAAAATATGAAATAATGCAAAAAAAGGCAGCTAGGCATAAGAATAAAAGAGAAAATGCCAAAAGTGCAAGGGCGACCACAAAGGTCAAGTCGAAGTCAAAGGCGCATTTTACAATGCAAAGGTGGCACTAAAATTTTGTAAAAGAGCACTAGGCTCCCTCTTGTGGAAATTGTAAAACATAGATGAATATAGGTGAAGGGATAAGGTAACTAGAAGGGAATAGGCAAAGAGGACCTTGGCAAGATGCCCGGTCATGTAGAAAGGGGATGGGCACTCAAGGGATTGAGGGGTTGTATATAAACTCAAAAAGTGAATGAGAAGCTCATTCTTTGGTGTGTGGCTAAAGTGGTCTCTTCTTCTCATCTTTTTCTCTCCTTCTTGCTTGTTTGTGTGTGCTTGAGAGAGGGAGTGTGAGAGTGTGAGGGAGTGAGTGTGTGAGGGTGAGGGACCGTGGTGGAGAAGCTCTCCATCATCTCCTCTCTTCTTCTTTTCTTCTCTTCTCTTCTCTTCTCTCATGTGTGGCTATGGAGAATGGAGCTCGAAGGAGGAGGCTTGAGGTTGCTTGAGCTCGCATCTTGAATCGTGGAGCTACCGACTTGCTTGAGGGAGGAGGCTACTCATTCGAGCATCAAGGTAAGCTCATTACACCCCTGTAGGATCGAAGGCATGTCGGCTAGGTGAGAGATAGCCATTTGTGCTTGCTTGAAATGCTTGAAGCAATAAGCAGTCCATGGGTCTTGGTAGTTAAGCATGAGCTCTCACTTTATTTCAGTTCCATTATTGGAACCAACAGATTCAAGCTTGAGCACTTGCGAGCTTCAAATTGAGCATCAAAGTAGGGTTTCATCCCGGAACCAATGCTTGATATATGTAGGAGATTCGGGGTTTTAATCTTCAAAACAAATAAGTATTTTGGGTTTTTGATGAGTAGACAAGTATGATAAATCATGTTAGTATTTGGGTTTTGATTTTTGTTGCATTTGGAGTAGGATAAGATCAAGAAACTGAAGCAAATCGCATTAGGGTGGTGGTTGTAAAACAGGCCTAAACAGGGCACAAACAAGGGAAGAATGGGGAAAAAGAGTGCTTGAATGTGTTGATGTTGCGAAGGGGAGAGATTGGAGAGGTCTGAGCGAGACAAGGGTTTAAGACCCTAGAGAGCAAGGGTGAAGCTCATTTTCACCTACAGTAGTGAGAGAGAGAAAGCTTGAGAGAGAGAGAGAGAGAGAGAGAGAGAGAGAGAGAGAGAGAGAGAGAGAGAGAGAGAGAGAGAGAGAGAGAGAGAGAGAGAGAGAGAGAGAGCTCTTGACATATCGATCGTCTTTCACATGCATTTTTCACACATACCAGGTATATACAAATCTTGTTATTCGTCCATACTTGCATTTTGAAAATCCTTGTAGGCTTGCATATTGTAGATCATTGCCTGGAATTGATTTAGAGTCATCACTGTCCTTGCGCCGTTGCAATCGAACGCATGCAAAAAGTTCGATTCTGTGCAATCGAATACTCGAACCTATCTAGCCCGTCTGATTGGACACTACCATCCGATTTGCAAAATCAGACCAACTCGAATTGGACACTCGAATACATCTTGCATGTCCGATAAGACACTTGACCCGTTCGATTTTGAAAATCGGACAACCTAGACCACCTACAATTGGACAACCTACGATCAAACCACCTACAATTGGACATGAAAATTGGATGGGACTAGTCCAAATCAGAAAATTGGGAATCAGACCATAGGAATCACAAAATGTGAGAAGGATCAAAGCTTGCATGGGAGAGCAAGAGCAAGAGAGAGAGACACACAATGTGGGAACTCCAACAGTGACAATGTGTGACCAGCCTTTCCTTTATTCATCTGTCACTAAAAGAATAAAACAGAATGCCTGGCATGGCACAAATACACAGGATTAGCATAGATCTAGTGGCTTTAGAGGTAGGGGGAGATCACCCCATGGTAGAGGTGGTGGATCTGGTTCATGGCGGTCAAATGATGAGTCAAACAAAGATAAGGACAGTCATTACTGCGGTAGATATGGACACATTGCAAAGGATTGTTACAAGAAGCAGGGAGATATGAAGACAAAGGGTAAACAACATGGGCATTCTGCATCTTCTAGTGGTGCTCATGATGAGTTGGTTGACAGATTGTTTGCCATGCAGCATGTAACTAAGAATGTATCTGGGCAGAACTGAGATGAAAGATGGTACATTGATTCAGGGGCTTCAAATCATATGACACCCCATGGAGAATGGTTTGATGAGATGGTTGGAGGTTCACATGGTTATGTGTGTACTGGGGATGATACCCAACATGACATTGAGTACATAGAAATTGTTCCGTTGTTGATGCCTGATGGCAAGAAAAAGAGCTTGTATGATGTACTACATGTGCCTACAATAACCAAGAATCTTTTGTCAATTGGACAGATGGAAGAATAGAATCTGCACGTGAGATTTAATAAAGATGGATGCTTTGTTGAAGAATATAGTAATGGCTGCAAATTGATTCTAGAGGCTGAAGAGATGGCAGAATTTTTACTCTTGATGCGTCAATTCTAGAATTGAAAGCAGCCATTCTTGCACATGATGATGGTGCTATATAGGATATTGAGATATGGCATAAGCGGATTGGCCGTGTGAATGTACAAAAGCTGAAATCTATGCAGCAGAAGGAGATTGTGCTTGGAGTGTCTAAGTTTAAGTATCATGACTTTGGACATGTATGTGATGCATGTCAGTTTATGAGACATGTACAGAATAGTTCATGACCCTTGCAATTGGTACATTTAGATGTATGGGGTCCGTGTCTCATAATGCTTCTTTGGTGGTGCTCGTTACTATGTATCCTTCATTGATGATTTTAGCAAGTATACTTGGCTTTACATACTGAAACATAAGGATGACGCGTTTGATGCATTCAAGGACTTCAAGAAGCTTGCTAAAAATGAGTTGAGCTGTAAAAATTCATACCTTAGATCAGATGGAGGTGGAGAACATGTCTCTAATTACTTTGACAGGTACCTTGCTAAACATGGGATCAGAAGATAGCTAACTTGTAGCTATACACCGCAACAAAATGGTGTAGCAGAAAGAAAAAATAGGGTACTGATGGAATCGACAAGAGCTA
Source organism: Lygodium microphyllum (assembly GCF_053477565.2). NCBI lineage: Eukaryota > Viridiplantae > Streptophyta > Polypodiopsida > Schizaeales > Lygodiaceae > Lygodium > Lygodium microphyllum. The sequence continues at coordinate 119,246,630 of NC_141152.1, read as the reverse complement.
TGCTGAATGAGAAGAGTTTGCCAAAAGGTTATTGGGCTGAAGCTGTAGTGACTTGTGTCTATTGGCTAAAGAGAACCCCTACAACAGGGATTCATGATGTAACTCCATATGAGAGGTTGTATGGTCATAAGCCTAACATTTCACACTTGAAGGTATTTGGCAGCATTGCATATGTGCATGTTCCCGATGAAAAGAAGAAGAAATTGGATCCTAAAGTTGTCAAGAGAATCCTATTGTAGTGGCTACTGATGGATCAGCCAGCACTAGCAATGCTAAAAATACACCTATAGTAAGTACATCTATGAGTGGTCCTACAGGTGATGGGTCACCTACAGTAAGTCCTTAGTCAGGACACTTGCGGAGTCGTACTCCTACGTCCACTGACACGGATATGTTAATGAGGGGGAGCTTGGATAAGGAAAAAGAAAAGATGATTGAGGATGTGACAGGTCCACTTACAACAGGTTATGAGTCATCTAACAGTGACAGTTTGGATAGTGAGTTGGGCATTTTGTTGATTATGACGCCAGGAGCAAGGCGGAGTCATTATGTACCGCCTCATGAGAGGCAAGCTTAGAGTGAGCCACAGTTACAGAGATTTGAGAGAGTCAGAAAACTAGTTGATAGGTTTACATACACTGGTTATTCAGCCCGCCATTATGCATATATAGCTAGTGTGACATGTTATAAAGAACCTACAAAGTTTTATGATGAAGTTGCACATGATAATTGGTGTGCTGCCATGGATGAGGAGTATGCAACCTTGGCTGAAAATGAGACATGGGAATTGGTTGAGTTTCCTGAAGGCAAAGTCCCCATTGGCTACAAATGGGTGTACAAGGTTAAATGCAAGTTAGATGGTTTGTTAAAATGCTATAAGGCTAGACTGGTTGCAAAAGGGTATGTGCAACAATATGGCCTTGGCTATGATGAGACTTTCAGCCCAGTGGCTAAAATGGCAATAGTTAGAACTGTCATTGCTTTGGCAGCTTGCAAAGGCTGGAAATTATGGCAAATGGATGTCAAGAATACTTTCTCAAACAGTGATTTGGTTGAGGAAGTATATATGGAGCACCCTGAAGGCTGTGTTCACCTGGACTTTCCTACACATGTATGTAAGCTGAAAAAGGCTTTATATGGATTGAACAGGCACCTGGAGCATGGAATGCTCGGACTAGCAGTTATTTACAGCAACATGGATTTAGATTGGGTGATGCAGATCACAGTTTGTTCACAAAGAAGACAGATCATGGATATGTGTTTCTAGTGGTTTATGTAGATGGTCTTATCATCATTAGAGATGATGAAGAGGTCATTGCTGAAATTAAATCATGTTTACAGGCTGAATTTAGAGTCAAAGACCTTGGTGAACTAAAGTATTTTCTTGGGATTGAGGTAGTATCTATGCCTCAAGGTGTATGGCTGCTACAAAAGCAGTATGCTCATGACATGTTACAGAAGTGTGGTATGGCTAAATGCAAGCCTATGGAGACACCTCTTGATCAAAATGTCAAGCTGCAGATTAATGTTGGGAATGACATAGAGAATGTGACCATGTATCGACAGATGGTGGGTAGCTTGATATACTTGACTATTACCCATCTTGACTTATGTTATGCAGTGGGGTTAATTAGTCAGTTTATGCAGAATCCTCGCAGACCACATTTAGATGCAGTCAAGAGGATCATGAGATATGTAAAGGGTTCCTACAGGTTATGGGCTATTTTATGCATATGGAAAATCCCTTGACTTGATAGGGTTTACTGATGTTGATTGGGCTGGTTGTGCCTATGACAGGAGGTCAACCAGTGGTTATGCATTTGGATTGGGCAACAGTATGATCAGTTGGCAAAGTAAGAAAAAGCCTAATGTTGCATTGTCTAGTACGAAAGTCGAGAACAAGGGAGCTGCCTTAGCGGCTTGCGAAGCAATTTGGTTGATGAAACTGCTGAAAGACTTGGGAATACAGCTTAAAGCAGAGTGAGATTGCATTGTGATAACCTCAGCAATGTTATGCTGGCTAGCAATCCTGTCTACCATGCTAGCTCTTGTAATGTGTCCGTTTGTATCATCCAAGACACGTCTTAGCAGTCCATCGGAAAGGATGTCTAGAAAGCTCCGCCCGGCACTCCCGTGGAATGTTACGAGTTTTGCGATCTAGGTCTTTCCGCGTCTGCCACGTAGCGGAAGTATCCTAGCCGTTCCCACTTAGGATCGACCGGAATTAGGGTTTTCCTGATGGGTCATTAGCTATCAGCAACTAGCGTCAAACCCGAGCGAACTACTTTACGCAGAAACTCCAGGTCCGAAGCGGATTCACGCTGCACTTGGTTCAAGGAGAATGGGAAACGAGAGGGATGCAAAGCTCAACCTCTCTGCCATAAGGCATAGTCCCATTCCGTTCCCCTAAAACAGCGTAAATCGGGTAAGACGTAACTTTAGGTCATCTTTCTCGTTATTCGTTTTGATGATGATGATCATTCCGCTGTTCTTCGAGATTTTTGAGAAAAGTTCCCGGCTAACCGGGACCACCCAACCATAGGACAGACCCATGGCCCATCCTCCGCACTTTCCTCAGTTTGTTTTAGTTATGTAATTATCTAACACATTAATTTGACATATAACAATCAGCTTCTTTAATTAACCCCGTTAAGCATTGGTTCCTTCACGTAATCTTATCACGTGACATAGAAAAACAATATCAAGCAAGTTATTTCTTTACATTTCATCATTTTATCTTTGAAATACAAGGAGTTCTGCTCGTAGGCTTGTCCATAATCCGCCCGAAGGCTATCTAGTAATCCTTAGGGATCACTATTCCAAGCTTCCGTCAACTAGTATGCCGGCCTCGAGATCCAATCCCGAGTCACGTTAGCCTCTTGTGCAGGACCCGAAAGGCGAGGGATTTACGGCCAGAGCCCCCCTGGCACCCAAGCGTCCTCCTGCTCCAAGTAGAACTCAACGGAGAGACCTCTCGCGGCGGGTTCGGTCCACGTTCCCGGCGTGGTCAACAACCACCTTGGTTAGGGTCAGGCAGGCAGTCGGGGGTAACTGAAGCTGCCTCTCCCTTCAGGCCTTTAACCTGAAGTATAGGTACTCATTTAATTTGTAATTCATAATTCAAACAGAGCTCTAAAATCTCTAGCAAGCACAAACATTTCTGTTAATCAACCGAGTTGTTTGGCAAACTGCTAAGGAAGTGTTCTTTCCTTTTGAGTGTAACCGCACTCGTTCCCAAGGTGTCTTGTAAATTGGCAAGATCTTTTATATTCCGGTGTAGGGCATACCCAATTTGGTTAACCCTAAGTGCCTTAGATATGCTAGTTTTCGATTTACAACTCTCCTTATTTAGAAGGATATCCAAAAATACGTCTTTTTGCAAGATAACCTACGTAGGGATCTGCCGTCCTTGATGAGGGTTTTTACCCTTCTTTTACCCCTTTCTCCTTGTGAATCAATCACAAGTCTAAGTGATTTCATACTTGTTGCGCAAGTCCTGCGATAGAATAATCTGTTTAGATCCTTTAAGCTGACGTATGTCAGGCCTAGGGTTTCTTCTTTTAAGAACCTTAGGGACAAACCCTAGTTCCTTATCTTTACGATTTGATTGTCCCTACAGTAAGGAAAGTAGTCAAGTGTTTAGGATATGAATGTTTCTATGTTTAGATTGGTTCAGTTATCTTTTGGAAGGTAATATTAATCGTCTTGTCACGGTTTTACTATCCTTGTGACAATTTACTCTCCCAATCAATACAGTTTAATTTGGCATATAGCCTAATGCCAAGATGATACAAAGAGCGACAATACTCCTTGGGACAAAAAGGCCTAGCTGTGAAATTGGTGTATACACACTTTATTAGTCCCCAAGTCCTCAAATAGCAAGGGAAAAGTATTAATAGAGTGTCATCCAGCAATTCCCCATTACATTTTCTTTCCAAATGAGTTCGTATATCTAATTTTTATACTTGTTAATTCCTAACATTTAACTTCCGTTTTCTTTAAAGATGAACTCATGCCAAATAACAACAATTGCCTTGCTAAGATGTGCAATTAGCAAAGATAACTCCCTAGTAATTTGAGCATCGAAAGAAACCTTTCATGAATTTAGCCATTTACCATGATTCGTTGCGAAAGGAATAAGACTAATGGTGCAAGATATAATTTCTACACCTTAGGAATATATTACTATAGTAAATGGTTAATCTTGCTCGTAATTTTATAATGCTGATGCAATTTGAAGAAAGCTAAGTTGTATACATTGTCATTCATAAGCTAAACTCCTTCGTTACAAATAACTCGAACAAATATATCCTATCCTTAATAATTTTTCTTTGCATGTTCGACTTAAAACCGAATTAACGCCAAGAAGAAAAACCTGGCTTTGAGGTGAGATATCCACATGGATACCGGGGGATGACCCTCCCGCAGCTACAACTTGGACTTTCTTCGGCGGCATCGTAGTTCGAATGTGAGATAGCCTTTTCCTCTTTCTTCTGGAATTCCACCGTCTTCTCCTTCTTTCCCTTTCTTTTGTCTTTTTCCCACTCTTCCTCCTTCACTCCTTCTTTTCACTCCCTTTTCTTTCCCTCCCTGTCTTTTATCTCACAGCTATTTTTCCCTTACGGGGTACCATCCGAGGCCATGATGATGGTTAGGTTCGGGGGGAAAATAATAATGGGGATACGGGGGATTAGGAAGAAAGCTTAGGGAGTTGTGGGAAAATGAGAGTTATGAGGGGGTTGAAGAAGGGTTAAAAAGGGTTATAAGGGAGTGGAAAAGGTCTTAGGGGAATTAAAACCAGGGGTAGGTTCCCAAAGTCTAAGGGAAGGGCTTAAGGGGAAAAGGGAATTTACTAATCCTAGGGGGGGGTTTAAAACCGGGGGGGGGGGAAAAGGAAAAAAAAGACTTTAGAGGGATTAACCAAAGGGGCTTAGATGGAACCTTTAGAAATAGGGGCTTAAATCGAGGGGGGGGGGGGGGGGGGGGGGGGGGGGGGGGAGGGGATTATAAACCTTGGAAGGGCTTATGGGAGCCCACAGGAAGAGGGGCTACCTAAGGGGGCTTTAGAAGCTTCCAAAGAAGCTTCTAAAGTCTTCTGGTCTCGTGATTTTTAACACGTGGAGGAAGAAGAGGGTTTGGCGAAGCTTGTTGGCGGCCAGTTTTTTTTTTTGTCCCTCTCGCTTCACGGCGCTGTCAAGTCGGCTTCGGATGTTGGCGAAGGCGCAGCAGATCCAACCTTCGGCGCCTTACCTCCACGCAGCACTACACGACCTTCTCCCTCCCTCTAAACGATGGCATCACCTGATGGCAAAGCGGTGGCAGCAGCCTTCTTTTTTTTCTCTCATGGCTCCAGCCTCCCTCCTTTTTTTTACTAGCGGCCCCCCCCTCGTTTAAATAGTGGAGGGGAGGGGGATCTTTCCTCCCGGCGTGTCATCACGCATGGTCCCCCTCCCTCCATAAGGCTCCACCAAGGAGCTATAGCTCCTTCTATTCCCCTCCCCCTCCAGCTCGTCAGTCGGCTGGAGGGATAAGGGGGGAAAAAGAAAAATTTCCATAAATCGAATTCATTTTTTTAACGCGGAATATTACATTCTCTCCCCCTTGGAGGAATCGAGATGTCCTCATCTCGAGATAAACTGGGGATATTGATGGTTGAGAGAGCTTTCATCTATCCAAGTGGCATCCTCTTCGGGATAATCTTTCCACTGGACAAGGCATTCTTTCAAGGTTCTAGATCTTAACTATCTTTCCCTAACATCTAAGATCCTTTCTGGCCTTAGTTCAAGGACTCCTTGACTAGGCATTACAATTTGTTGGCCATCAAGTACATGACTAGGATTGGGTACATATTTTTTCAATAGGCTGATATGGAATACATTGTGAACCTTTAGGTTCTCAGGGAGTTGCAGTCTATAAGCATTGGGTCCTAGGCTTTTGAGGATTTTATATGGCCCACAATACCTTGGACTTAGCTTCTTGCATTCTCCTAGGGATAGAGAACTCTTTTTAGGGCATACCCGAATGAAGACCATGTCTCCTTCTTCGAAGACTCTATCTTGACGTTTCAAATTTGCGTATGCCTTTTGCCTATCCTTGGCCGCTTGTATGTCTTGTCTTATTAACCTTATTTGATCATCCATGTCCTCCAACATTTGTCTTGAAGCTTCAACTCTTAGGGTTGGATCAGAAAAGTTTAGGGGACTTCGACAATGATGACCATACAATGCCTGGAAAGGGGTCATTTGAATGCTCTGCTGGTAAGAAGCATTGTAGGCAAATTCAACTAATGGCAAGTATTGAATCCACCTCTTCGGCTCTCGACAGCAGTATGCACTCAGTCGCAAGGTATTCAAATCGGGTCGTGATTTTTAACACTTGGAGGAAGAAGAGGGTTTGGCGAAGCTTGTTGGCGGCCAGTTTTTTTTTTGTCCCTCTCGCTTCACGGCGCTATCAAGTCGGCTTCGGATGTTGGCGAAGGCGCAGAAGATCCAACCTTCGGCTCCTTACCTCCATGCAGCACTACACGACCTTCTCCCTCCCTCTAAACGATGGCATCACCTGATGGCAAAGCGGCGGCAGCAGCCTTCTTTTTTTTCTCTCACGGCTCCAGCTTCCCTCCTTTTTTTACCAGCAGCCCCCCCCTCATTTAAATAGTGGAGGGGAGGGGGATCTTTCCTCCCGGCGTGTCATCACACATGGTCCCCCTCCCTCCATAAGGCTCCACCAAGGAGCTTAATAGCTCCTTCTATTCCCCTCCCCCTCCAGCTCGACTGACGAGCTGGAGGGATAAGGGGGGGGATTTTTCTTTTCCATAAATCGAATTCATTTTTTTAACGCGGAATATTACAGCTCTAAACATATTGAGGTTCACTACCATTTCATCAGAGAAATGGTTCTTACAAGGCAGATTGATTTGATTTATGTGAAGACTGAAGAACATGTAGCAGATATATTTACCAAGTCTCTTGGTAAAGAAAAGTTCATATACTTCAGACAGTTACTTGGAGTTTATTAGATGGTTTGAGCTTGAGAGGGAGTGTTAGAATATCAAGCTCCCATTACTCTTTAGTCAGTCTATCTTTATGTGTGTGATCGACATTAGTTGGATACAACTATACACGTGTGTGACATTCAATAAGTCAGTGTAGTCAGCAACATAACCACATTTAGTCTTGGTTAGTCATACCTATGTGTGTAAGTCTCTTTCAGTTAGTATGATGGAAGAATAATGGAATAAGAACAACAATGAGATGAGGCTCATCTTCCACTCCACTCTGTCTCCCTTCCTCTCTTCCAACACCACCACCTACAATGTGTAGGCACGGGTACTGTCAATGTAGTAATACATGAGCGGCTAGGTGGAGGCGCCTTTACCCCCAACAAATCGGACCATCCCCACTCGGGCGTTCAATTCTGAGAATCGAACACTGCAAAATCAATCAAAAATTCAAATAATAAAAAAATTGACAGATCTATGCATCCCATGTGAAGCAGAACACCTTCCGCAACAATAGGGGAATCCTCCGAAAGCCTTACAGGCACATTTGACCTTAGAAATTGCAAATGGGCAACTAGAGATGGCCACTAATAGTCACATCAACTTTTAACCCCTCTTAGAGCTGTAAGCTGACTTGCAGACCCCAACTAGACCTTGCTTGAGCTGAAAGAAGATGCAGGACAGACCCTAAAGGCCAGTGAGAGCAGCTAATAACTGAGCCTAAAGCTATATTTGGCCAAGAACATAGACAGGAGTGTGAAAGCTGCATTTACCATTCTACATTGCATCCCACGTTTTTTGACACTTGAAGTGCACTTTAAAAAATAAAAATAAAAAGCCTGATTTGCACTCTGCATGAAAAGAGCACCACGCACACACTGAATGAACGTAAATTGAGGGTTGTCTTTAAATAAGAAGGAACCCACTCAAACTTAAGAAGTAGAACAAACCCACCAATAGGAGACCACCCTCAGACCTAGACGGGTGATCGAGAATCCCAATTTGTAGGACCAGGAAAGAGACCTAACATAGAAAGCTAGACGCATAGAAGGAGCGACAACATTGGAGGCGCAACACTGCCCGTCGACTTAATCAACCTCATTGGCAACTTGGTGGGACAAGAGACCCCAGATATGGCAGAAACCAGTATGAACAACTGAAATGAAGAGCTTGAACTTGGGAGATTTCCCAATCAAACTCAAGCAGATGGTGAATAAATACAATGCGCATACTAGGATTGACCCATGGTAGGCCATGAAAGGATATCATAGTGGATCTCAAAGAGGAGAGGAAACTAGTGCAAAAAGCCTTGCAAAACATAGCGGCATATAACAAGAAGCAGCAAGCTAGGAAATTATGCCAGGAATAGAGATGCAGGACTAGCGAATATGAACCGAATAGGACCGAACATAGAGAGAGAGAGAGAGAGAGAGAGAGAGAGAGAGAGAGAGAGAGAGAGAGAGAGAGAGAGAGAGAGAGAGAGAGAGTGTGTGTGTGTGTGTGTGTGTGTGTGTGTGTGTGTGTGTGCTAGGAGGTAGACCTAATGCTGAGTGAGCTTCTCACAAAGCAACTCATAGACAATACATTGGCAGAACAAAGCGCATCAACACTAACAACCTCATTGCTTGTAGGATTAGGAGTTGCCTAGGGCTCTAAGAACCAATAAAAAATCCTTGTAGTTGTGAAGTAATTAGATAAATACCAGTCCAACAATGACACCTTATAGCTTCGTGGAGCAATTTGAGCAGGTCTTCAAGGCCAATGGACTCAGTGATCTCACTCAATGCTCACAAGCTTTTGGCCTATGCCTAGGCGATAAGGGTAGGACTTGGTACATAAGCCTAGATGTTGTGGAGCATAAAAGATTCAACAACCTCAAGAGTCTCTTCATTAAGAGCTTCTCTGAGAGTGGTGTCCACAGTCTTCATCAATGGAATTCGTAGCGAGGAACTCTACAAGGCCTTTGCAGGCAACTCAAGCTTGCAGAGAGATGCACTAACTAGGGTCTTCCAAGAGGCCATATGAGTGGATGACCAGCTCAAGGAGAGGAGCTCCAGGACATCAAATTGACACGAGGCCAACTCTAGAACCTTAGAAAGGGCAATGACATCTAGCAAATGATCAACTCCAAGCACTCAGGAGGATAAGGAAAAAAGTGTTCACCAAAGTCAAGAGCAAGTGGAGATGAAAATGGAGCTAACCAGACTGCAAGAGATGATGAGAAGACCTACACACCCACATATCCAATGTGTATATTGTGGTGGAAACCACCTTTTGATTGAGTGTTAGCCAAAGCATGTCCTTAAAGATAGTGCACATGAGCCATTAGAATGTGGCTGGTATGTTTGTCAGCCCAAAAGGCATGACTATGTAGGCAAAGACACCCCACTCGGTAGCGAATGCAATCTTATGCATGTCATCAAGATGCACTTGCACATGATTGTAACCTGAGAAACCGTCTAGGAAATTGTAGGCTTCCTTGCTAGCCACTCTCTCCAGCATATACTCAATGTACAACAGTGGATAGTTGTCTCTCCTCATTGCAGAGTAGACTTTCTTATAATTAATGCACACTCTAATTTTTTCATTCTTATTAAGGACAATTACAATGGGCGAGACCCAGTCCGTGTGCTCAATTTCATAATTGCTCTTAAGAGTTTGTGTATCTCTTCCTTGACCACATGAGCATGCTTGGGATTCATCAGATACGATCACTGCTTGACCGACATTGCATCAGGTGTCATAGGGATGTTATGAGTCACTATACTCTGACCCACTCTTTTCAACTTGTTAAGTGACCAAGTGAAGACGTCCATGTACTCTCATAGGAGTAATGAGACTTGCTTCTTCTTGCTCGCCCAAGTCTTCGGTGACAAAGACAAGTCGAGACATCTCCCCTTCCTTAGCCAAATTAACCTCTTTCACTTTGACAAGTCCTTTTATAGGCCCATTTGCTTGTCCTTGTCATTTGGCTCCTAGCAAGATCACTACCCTATCACCTCTCTTGAACTTCATGAATTGTTTTGGTAGTTCTTGCGGTATTTTTTGTTCTCTAGCTTTCGACTCCCTAGACTATCTCTTTCTTTCCTCCTTCCATCGATGCCTTAGGTGGACTGGTAGGTCTCCCTTGGTGTGTTTTGTATTAGGAGGTCGAGGTATCTCAGGGTTGATGTCTGAGCTCACTTTCGATTTAGAATCGAACTCTTTGTTGCTAGAAGAGGGAGTCTCTCCTAACAGTCGTGGCTCTAACTGTTATTCCATTCTCAATAGAGGTATGGCAAGTGGCTGAACTAACCCTGCATGCCCATAGTCCATCACCCCTAAAGAGTCTAGCCAAGTGCGATCACATTCGGTACTGAGAACTCTCCTTTTGATTCTAAATGCATTGGCACTCTGCGGCTTTAATTCTACTCTGATCTGGTCGATTACTTGACCATCCATGTCGTATTCTATTGTATTGGTCTCCTCTTTACTATTTTTGTTCATAGAATAACAATCTTCATACTCATCATCTGAACTGTCCTCATCCGATTGCTTGTCATCTCCTAAGCCTCGATGCTCCATTTCTTTCTCATTGGTGACTAGGGGCCAATTTTACATCAAGTTCAGATTGCGCATCTTGGTTGACCTCCACTTGGGTTTGTCCAAGAGATCCTTGAGGGGTTTGAGGTTAGCAGTTGGGTTGCCAACTAGCTCATCCATCAAGCACTCTAAGATTTCATGGAGCTCTCACTTGTCATTTGGGATATGGAATGTGATAAGAAGGTGGACCGTTCACTAGGGCTTTTGGCCATCATGCATAGTGGCATTGAGGGTTTGTCCTTAGGCTCACCAATTGTGTTAATAGCCTGTATGTATTCCTCATTGTCCAAGAATGGCAATCGATTGTGGCTAACACGTGCATCCAATCGCACTTGTCCTTTAGAGCAGGGGATATACTTTGTTAGCAGCCTGTAAGATTCTCTAATCTAAGTTTCACCCTTCAGTAGAGCCGAGATGGTGTCAATGTCGACTGGCATAGTCTTCTAGGTGTCCATTTCTACCCTCACTACTTCTGTTCAATTGCCTAAGAAGATCAAACCATTGCCCAAGTCTTCTATGACTCGTGCATTCTGCATCCAAGGTCGGCCTAGTAGGATATCATAGTTAACTCCATTCATGAGGATGAAGTCTACTGAGAAGAACTGGATTGCTAGGATCTTCAATGGATAATTTTTTAGCACTCCGAATGGTTTGACCTTCATCCCATTGGCTAGTGTGACATTAAACCTAGCATTCTCAACAAGCAGGTCACCCTAGGCCTAGAGCATCACGTAGCTAAGCACACTGACTCCTACACTCATGTCTACGATTCCTTTCCTTATTGTGTCTCCTAGTGCTAGGACTAGCAAGACTGCATGCATCTTCGTGCCTTCCTAGAAAGTGTTGACATGTAAGGTCTTGGGCACTGAGTGTAGCATCAAGCTACTTGGTATTTGCATCGGTATGTCGTAGTCATGCAAGTCGGCTGCCCCTTGGTGAAGCAGTCCTTCCACCCACCGTTTCAACTCTTACCACAACATCGAATGCTACCTCAGCATGTCTCTTAAGCTCAAAGTTATTGGGGTGGTTACTGGCATTGTAAGAAGATTGCTAGTTGCTTAATTATCTCCTGATTTTGCACTCCTTAGGCAATGGCCCTAGCTTGCTTGCTAGCCCATGGCATTCAAGCTCTATCTATTTGACACTGCTTGAGGTGCAATAATGTCTCTCGACTTCGGTCGCATAGGTGAAATCGGTGTGCTCACACTAGAGAGATCATCGATTTCATCCTCCAAGATGGGCTCAATGTCCTTTAAGTATTTATGGGCTTCTCTCACCCACTCCTTGACTTTATCTATGGCTTCGAGTTGGTGCTTCGGAAGGGGTACTGCTTGACCTTAGGACTCCCTTTTTCTGTAATCTTCAAAAAGCAGATGTTTTTGCCTTTGCATTCGTGACTTTCTTCCCTCTTGTGACAGGTAGTGTTGTGGCACCCTCAGTTTTAAGAGCGACCTTTGCTTCTCTTTTCTTCTTCCTTTACCTATGGCTCTTCTTTTCTATTGAGGCTGTGTCTATGTTGCTAGGCCCTAGCAATAATATGTCATCTTGCTTCATCCATGCTCGGGTCATAATGTGCAACAAGATGGGCATAGCCTCTCCGTCAAGTGTGTCAACTCTAAGCAACCCCAATTGTACTAATGGCATGATTGTCGAGCTAGAGGATGGTTTTCATCTTAGGGAAATTGGCAAATAAATGGGTGATTCCACACTCTGCACATCTGAGGTCAGCCTTTTCTCGGTTGGCTTGCTCTCTCTCTCAGGACAGCGCAAAGACATGTGCCTTGGGTGACCACAAGTCCAATAAGCAATCGACTCTTGGGTCTTCCCTCCTCCTAGGCCTCTACCTCTACCTCTGCCTAATGCCATCATTGACATTGATCGATAGTCCATAAGGATCCGATTGCCCTCTTTGTCATATGAGATGTAAGGGTTTACATATGTCTCTTCGTCATTTGGCTCCTCCACTTAGTGGACTGGAGCATTGCTCAGTGGGTGGATTACGAAAGGTTTGAGTGGCCTAGGTATTCTTGTGGGGTTACTTTCTATCCTAGGGATGGCTGGTTTTGCATCATTAGGTGTTGGAAGAGCCAACGAGGCTCCCCTCCCAAAGAAATTTGGTGGCCTACTCCCTAGGTACGGCTGGTTGTAAGGCTACGAGTATGAAAGACTTCTTGAAAGTCTACAATGCATGGCATCATGACCAAATCTACCGCAGTTGGCACAAGGTCGAGACTGAGGGTCTTGACACTTTGCTCTAGGAGGTGGTTTCTGCCGCAATGCACACATTGGACATGTAGGTGTGTAGGTCTCCTTACCATTTCTTGTAGAGTCTAGTCAGCTCCATCTTCATTTCTACCAACTCTTGACTCTGGTCAGTGATTTTTCCTTTATCTTAGGTGCTTGGGACTAACCATTTGCTAGATGTTGTGGCCCTTTCTGGGGATCTAGGGTTAGCTTCATCCTAAGTAGAGCTCTTGGAGCTTCTCTCCTTGAGGTGGTCATCCACTCGTATGGACTCTTCAAAAACCCTAGCTAGTGTGTTTCTCTATAAGCTTGAGTTTCTTGCCAAGGCCTTGTGAGTTCCTTACTACGTATTTCGTTGATAAAGACTATGGAGATTGCTCTCTCGGTGAGTCATTTGTTAGTTGGGATCCTCTTGTAGAGACTCTGTACTTGGGTAACATAGTTCCTAATGTCCTCTTTGTCCTTCTGCTTGACATTCATTAGCTGAACTATGAGATTATCAGAGTACCCAGCCTTAGAGAATCTCTTGATGAAGAGATACTTGAGGTTGTTGAAGTTGTTGCACTCCTATAGTGTCTAAGCTCATGTATCATGTCCTATCCTTATCGCCTAGGCATAGGCTGAAAGCTCGTGAGCATTGGGCAAGATCGGTGAGGCAATTAGACTTGCAGACTTGCTCGAATTGCTCTACCAAACTATATGGAACATTTCCCAACTAGTATTTGTCTAGTTGCTTTGTGACTGCAAGGATCTTTAATTGGCTCTTAGAGCCCTGGGTGACTCCTAATCCTACAAGCAATGAGGTTGCCAAGGCTTCCATGCTCTGCTCTACTAATGCATTGTCAATGAGCCGCTTCATGAGAAGCTCGCTCAGCGTTAAGTCTACCTCTAGTGCTCTCTCTCTCTCTCTCTCTCTCTATGTTAGGTCTTGTTTGATTCCTATTCACTAGAGCTAACACACATACCCCACTCATTTGTGGACACCCTTGACAGCGGCATGGTACCTCAAAAAGCTGATTTTCATCATTCCGTATTATGGCCTATTTTACTAACGTGGTGCACATGCATTGGCTGCAACCCATTCGCATTCACTCAACAACTTTTTAAGAAATATTTTCCCTTTCAACGCCCTTATTTGTCATTTAAGACTTGTGCCTATCATTGTGTTTCTCAAATCTACTTTCACTTCTTTTGCATTATCTGTGTATTGCCCTTATTGGCTCTTACTTCCATGGCTACCTTCCAACTTACAACTGAGAAAGTTTGCCCTCCTAGCCCTGAGGCCCTCATCACTGATGCACAACTTTGGATCGACTCCCTGCAACTTACCAACTTCATGAACTTAACATGGAGCACTACCCTAGTTTACCCTGGCACACTGTCCATCCATCTTGGGGCAACTCCTTTCTCACACTCCACCATCCCTTCCTCCATCTTGGAACAATGCATTTATGAACCAATGAGTGCAGGAGCAGTTAAGATCATTGGCACCGCACATGGATGGAGAGAATATCACAACAAGCAACATGCTATATAAGGAAGAGACCTGCCCAAGCAGAAGGTTCAAGAAGGGACTAAGGGATCAAGGATTGGTTGTTAGATTTTGTGTGTATCCCTTCGTCCAGTCCTTTTGACTAGCATCTTGAGTGCTACAACTATAGCAAAGTTGTCTCTTTTGTATGAGTTACAACTAATACTGCCCTCATCTTGTATCACTGGTTGTATTTGAGTCTATGAGATTATGTTGTCCCTCCTTAGTATTTTGTCACTATCACTTTCCATGTTTGTTGAGACTCTTGTACCTATTTCATATGGCAATATACATCCGGGGATTTCCTTGGTTGAGAATCTTGATATCTATTCTCATTGTTTTGTCTATGTCAAACTCTATACACCAGATGTTAACTATAGAGTAGAATGTTGGCACCCACCCGTGTTAGCTTTGAGTATGTACAACTGCACTCTACTTTGTGGTGGTGGTGCTTGGATCCAATTACAAGGTGTGGAAGCCTCTCCTCCATAAACATTGTAAACTAAAAGTTGACTTGATGTAGATCTTTTTGTCCTTTGCAAAGGTAAGCAAAATCTTGACTGGATCTATAATTATGAATTCAAAATAAGTTTAAGTAGCATGAATCTTGGCCCTCTTGTCTTCAAGAAGCAAGCACATAAATAATCCTTTGAGAAGAACTCCATAACCTCTAGCATCTTTGGGTCTTCAAATGTGTTTCTCTTCACTTGTATCTACTTTTTTGGTGTTGTTCTTCCTTTAAAAATCATGCTTATAAAATTATAATTCATGCTCAAAGAATATGGCTCTTGTAGAAAATGTGACTCTTGATCAATACTATACAACAAAACACTCTATGTTCCATGGAAAATAATGTATGCATTGAAGATTCAAAGTCAACCACTCAAAAGAAATCTCAAGGTTATCAAACAACCCCTTAGCCACTCAAAACATCAACAAAATCAGTAGCAATCACTATCAATATTACCATCAACATTATGATCGCAACAATCAACAACATTAATAGGAGCCTCTCCAAGTCTCCCCTTACAACTCAAACCATCATCAAATAATTCTCAATCAACCATAATACTCCATCAAGTTGCAACCCAATCACACAAAGGGCCAAAGACCTCAACCTTGAAAATCCAAGACACATTATGATGCCCAATGAGGCCACATGTTCAGTGTGTCCATTGCAATGACAATCATTTCCTCTCAGAAAGTTTAGACTCATGACCACACAACTACATGAATTGTGGATAGGTTGGATATAAAGCAATATATTGCCAATTTTCGAGGAGGTTGTCATATTCACAACCCTATCCAGAACCATTTTATCCCATGAATAGGAAATTTAACTATGGAAGAGGAGCCTCACTTACACTACTGGCACCTAACAAACAAAGACCTATAGATCCTAGAGAAATTATCAATCCAACAAGAATAGCTAGACCGCCTAGACCCATTCTCACCTATCGACCTAGTGATGCTCCCATGCATTGTGGAAGAGCCTCTAGAAGAAGAACCATACATGAATCTATTAGAAGCATGGTATGGGAACCTTGAGTAAGCAAGGGTGCACAAGGGAAGGTGAGGTGTGAAAAAACCGGAGGGTAGGGGAAACCCTAACCCTAGCCTCCTATAGTGGGTTTATATAAACAACCTATAGGTCACTCTCAATGGTAAAGAGAGTGCACCAATTGTACTTGTGAGCAACTCATTAACCAAGATTTCATTCTTATACTTGAGCTCTCTCTCCCTGTTGTGCACACATCTTTTGGCTCTCACTCTACTTTTCAACATGGTATCAGTGCCATCTTTGATCCAACAAGCTCCCTTGTAATGTCCCCATTACTTAGTTTATTTTAATGTGCGTATATGTGGTGTTACATGGCCACACATAGAAAAACTGTAGAATCTCTACAAGATTTACAGGAAGCAGGACTAGATTACTAGAATAGTTTGAAATCTGTAGTATTATGTTTAGATAACTTAATTCCCACTTTAGATGGATCCAAACATATACTGTGACTTATTTTGAAGGGAATGAGTCATCCAAGACAAAAGATGGAGAAAAATGATGTGATTTACAAAAATCATCATTTTACCTATTTTTGATGGATTTTTGCAATTCTGTTCGCGATGCCTTGTCAACCAGATGCATTCCAATCGTTGAGTATTCGGATGACTATATTCAGAGTTCATATGATGAAGTTATGATCCATACAAGTTGCAGACATGCACATGGCAAAAAAAACAAAATAGTGAAAAAAGCATAAGCTTTAAAGCTAAACGCCTTAATCTTTTATGAAAAAGCAAAGAAAAAACACACATGAGAGGGAGTGGAGAAAAACTATAAAAGGGAGGACAAGGAGGGGAGAAGTTCCATTAAAAAAATCACAAGTGTGTGTAAGGCTTGAGGTTGAGATTTTATCCCTCACCTTCTTCGATCTTGCCATCGAATTTTGGAGAGAAGGTTTGAGGATGTGCTTCAAGCCCCTCATCTATATCAAAGTTCCAACATTGCGAGTTGCTATGGAGATTGGCTTGAGTTGAGCTTAAAGATTTTCACCTATTTTTGAAGATTAACAACAAATTCCTATCCCTGCGGCTTCAAGACCCCCACACAAATTCCTTGTGACATCTAGCTCCATACCAAGAGGGAGCAACAAGAGCAATCTTGACAAGGATGAGACACTGATCGAGAAGGAGGAGACTCTATTCCACAAGATGAGGAGACATCATGCCATTCAACCCAAGGAAGGGGATACGTTGAAGATGTCTCATCCTCTTCTACTCTAATCCGAGAAGAGAAGACACTGAAGAATCTTATCCTATTCTATCAATCCAGTTAGAAGTCATACCTCTACTCTCGTCCCTATTCTATCTACTAGAGAGAGAGAAATCATACCTATTCTCTCACTCTTGCTGTGTACTAGAGAAAGAACTACCCTTGTTCTTACCCTTGCTGGCCAAGGTGAAAGAGAGAGAGAAGTATTGCTCTCCACAAAGCAAGAAGAACCATCCGACCACAAGGCCTACATCATCGAATCCCGCAATAACCATCATCATCATCGTGACCCTTACACCTTTGCTAGCTGGTATTACTGTCATGTTTTTCTTCTTTTACGAATCATATTTTCGTCATGACCTCGAAGAAAAAGAATTCAAAAGCAGAAATTGTGAATGGGACCCTACTAATGTGGAAGCAATAGTTGGAGTTGTGAGCACCGGAGTCACTAACGGAGTCATGGGTGCAGATGACAACCCTTTATCAATCGTGACACCACATGTTTTTCTGAAAGTTGCACGATTGATTGAAGTCATAATTGCTTGAAGACATCAATCTTGTTTATGATTTTCTAGATTAGATCCTGATTGAATTAAGTATAATAATAGATAAAAATTGAGGAGCCCTATACCTCCCCCAAGGGTAGGTGTTGAATCCCCATACCAAGAGGGGATGTTTTTAACGCCGCGGAAGCATGGACCGGCTCCGATGACAAGAGGTCTCCTAGTAGGGATTATATTAAGTAGGAGGTGGTTAGGGTGCTGGGGGGCTCTGGCTAGTAAATCCTTTTCGCACCTAGGAACTACTTGGTCCCTTGTATGGCCCGAGTTCTACTTGGGACACCTATAAACACTAGCTATAGGTGGATTTGATCTTGATGACATGCAGATGCGCCAGATGAGGCAGCATGTGAAATTGTAATTTTTCTCCTATATGGGCCGGAGAACACACATTATGGAACATAATCAATGAATTTGTTTTATTCGTGATTGTATGTCCGTGAGTAAATTACATAAATGAACAATTGTGCATAAAGGGATTTTAATTAATGAAGTTATTTTTATATGTTTCATGTAATGTGGTAGGTAATTAGATAACTAAGAACTTCCATAGAGGGAAGCGGGTGGATGGATTCTCGAATGAATCTAGTCCTATGGCAGGGTGGTCTCGGTTACATGAGAGGTTTCCCAAAATACAAACATTAGGAATGGCCAATTTGCTAACTCACCTAGGGTTTGGTCTTAGAACCTGAACTGTAAATTATATTAGAGGAAAGGTATGGCAGCTGTGCTAGAGCACTGTGAGGGATTTCATAAATCCTTAGTCTGCTACTAGAAAAAAGTGTTGTACTCCATGAACTAAGGGTAATGGCAGTCGCTCCTTCCGAACAAGAAGTCTCTCGAAGGACACCTCCGGATGTGAGCTAGTTGTTGATAGGTGACTGTTAGATCAGTTAGGAACCTTCAGGTCGGTCCTCCGTGGGTAATGACAGGGTGCTTCCCCTGCGGGGCAGACCTAGGGTTAACTAGCCATCGATCATTCTAGTTAGAGTACGGATGACGATGGCTAGAAGATAGAATTTGGGTGACTACTAAAACGTTACTCATCACATAATCAAGGCGGATACGTTACACCCTCCAACTCCATCTTGACCCAAGTGCATAAGAAGAACTCATTCTTCTTACTTTACCTTCTTCTCCACCATAGCTGGCCTTGACCACCAGTTAGTGAAGGACCTAGGGAGAGGAAAGGAGGAAATCTTTCTACTTGGTTTCTTATAGAGATCTTTCCTTCTACTCAGGACACAACAATATGGCATGATAGAGCCCGACATTGTCACAATAGAAGTCATCATTGTAGCAAATGCAAAAACAAGTGTAGTTTTGATATCACAAAGATTAGCATGGTTCCCTAGCAATAGGGGACACAATCATCCAAACCTCCATTGGGAATTTTTAGCCCCCTAAGTGGGTATCTCCAACTCAAAGGGTTTCTAGAAATTCTATCCCTGCTACTCGCTCTGAGCCAAACCCTAACTGTGGATCCTAGTACCCTTGAAAGCTTCATTGCAAGCTTTAGCATTTTCCTAAATCCAATCATTATTTCAACTCTAACAATGATTCTAATAACTGATTAACCTTCTTTGGAGCTCATCGTAGATCTAGAAGCTACACCTCAGGTTGCACACACTCAATGGACATCATTAAGTCCATTAGAAGATCGACATATCACATCCCAAGTAAGGCATGAACTTGAGATCAGTGCTTGGAAGCACTAATGCTCCACTTCTCAATCATAGTCTTGATTTAACTCTGTTGAGGCTCGAATTGCACTATATTAGTACTTTTATACCTTAGTACTAGCATACATGTAGAACCAGCATATGGAAAGTGACCTAAGATGTCATATGAAGCATTCAGGTTTTTACCTGACATTCAGGCGCCTTCCTGACAGTCAGGAGTTCGTGTCTTTTGTATTCCTGCATGATGAGAAATGAGATTTTCTTCAGGACAACGCCAGATTCTGGTTGCTTATGTCTGGTTCTAACACTGTGTATCTGTGTCCTGAATATTTGCGCTGTCTATTTCAAGTTATTTGATCAGGAGTGAATATGATGATGATAAACTGTGTGATAGTTTTCAGGACAGTGGTTCAACATTGATGTTTACGATATGTAGATCATGTTTGCATGGTATTCTTGAAGATTAGGTATGTGTAATGGCTGTAAATTGTGTCAGGAAGTTCCCTGCAGTGCTAATTTCTTGCATTTCTTGTTATGGTCCTGATGGTCTATAACACTTTGGCGATCCTGCCCAGTTTCATGAGGATATTTCTCATGATTTAGGTATATGGCTTGGAAGAAATACTTACACAATTTGGCTGCAGGAATTTAGGATGCTAATGGCATTGAAGATGTACAAGGTGCCTTGCATGGGGAGTCTTTATGTTAGAGAATTATCCTCATTCCTCCAATCTTATTTTCACAAGGAGCAGATCTCGAGCATTGAGGGAGGCATTGTCAAGACATCAACATCAATATGTAAGGTCTAATGATATAGATGAAGTGGTGCAATTATGCAGGCTGGATGAAGAGGAGTTCACAGATGTTGGACATAATCTTTTGGGGTGGGTTCTGCTGAGGGCACTTCAACAGTATATCATTCTCCTGCCACCTCTATAGAGTCCATCCCTACACCTCCAACCCCTTCCAACATACCAAATGAAGAACCAGTATTACCTCCTGACTATCAAGGTACTCCCCCAAAACAGGCACTTGAAAGACTGCAACATGCAGTTCTAGGGAGAACATTCCTATTAAGGAATGCAGGGGTTTTAGTTAATAAATCTTTGAATTTTAATCCTTTACCACCTCATAGGAAACCTAAGAAGAAACATAATATGAATCAAAATCAATTGTTAAACCCAAAGGTGAGGGCATCTAAATTTTCAGGCAGGAAGAAGGAAGATCCAAATTGTCATGTAGCTCAGTTTGAAACAAGGTGGATAGCAAGTGGATTTAATCAATTGTATGGAGATCAGGTTAAAGAGCAATAGTTCGCAGTCACTTTGCAAGGAAAAGCCATGGACTGGTTTTCCAGTTATGGCATGGCAGCATTTAACACCTATGATGAATTGAAGAATGCATTTTTGGGCAGGTTCCGGAAAGATAAAACACCAGGAGATATTTTGAGGAAGATAAAGAGAATTATGCAAAAGAGGATGTTGGTGGAAGATTATGCTCAAAAGTTCAGGAACCTATTGAATAGGTTGAATAATGCTGATGCACCATCAGTGGAAATGCAAATTACTTATTTCATTAAGGGTTTGCAAAGCAAGATTAGGAATCCAATTGCTAATGTAGAATTGGGACAGAATGGTTTACTGGATACCATGATTAGGGTTGCTATAAGAGTGGAGAGAAGGCTGGGTACTTCTCGTTCAAAAAGACATAAAGAGGATGATTCTTCAGGATCAGAGTTTGACACAGTTTCAGATTCAGAATCTGAAAGTGATACTAGTGATGATGACAGTGAAAACAGAAAATGATGCCAGTGATTCTGATAGTGAGACTTCTAGTAGGAAGAAACACAAGAAGAGGAAGAAAAAGTTAGGATCAATAAAGTCCAAAAGGAAGAAAACCAAAGACAGGAATGAAAGAAAAGCAGAGGAGACTAAACTAGATAGAAAGATCAAGCAGAAGCTGAAGGATTTAGGTCTTTCAGACACTAAGAGGAAAGCAAAGTATTGTGAGATATGCCAAAGAAATGGCCATGAAACAAGGACATGCTTGTACAATCCTAATGTTAGGATGCCACAGCAGATGCCAATGGGGTAGCCTAGGCTGAGGCCTTTGCAGTCAGTTGCAGTAAATCAGGTTATGACTGACACAATGCCTCAAAGACCTTTCAGGGGATCTGGAAGAATACATGCAAGACAGTCTTGGGGAAATTTAAGAACACAGCAGCAAACTACTCAAATGGGAGCATGCCATTATTGTGGAGGTCAAGGACACTTTGTGGGACCAAACTGTGAACTTTGGGCAAGGCATAGGACTGAGAGAGGAATGCCAATAGCAAGGAACCGCAATGACGGGAGACCTGCAGGAGCATCTCATCTACAGCATCCACCTGCCCCAGTTGCAGCAGTCCTAATAGAGTTACTTGATCATGATGAGGAATGGCAAGTCCCTGCTGATACAGGAACTGTTAGTGGTAGGGAAATACAACAAGAAGAGGTTCAAGAAGGTCAGGAGAGGGTGTCAGGTAACTTAAATGCTACAAGTATGCATATTCAGTGTGATTGTTTTAATTGCATTAAAGTTGAGGATTGTCCTGATGAAGCTATGGTATTAGCGGTTACTAGAAGCCAAGCAGGCCAGAAGCTTGATTGGCAGGAACAAGAGGAAGCCAAGAGAAAGGTGACAAAGCAGGTCAAAAGACTGCAGAAAATTGCAAAGAAAGATTGATTTAAAGAGCTTGAGGATCAGGCAGTTAGGAACACTATTTCTTGATGATTAGGATCAGTCTCCTGAAGATATAGAATCAGGAAAATTTCAGGAGGGAGGTTCAATAGAGCTATTTCAGGCTCTAGCAAAGTGTTCCTTGCAATTAACATTGGAGCAGATCTTGGATTTGATCCTAGGGTTCAAGGAGAAGTTACTCCCGAAGATCAGGGAAAAGCAGCAGGAGGTTATTGAAAGTACATCAGTTCAGGATCAAGTACTTCTTGACTGTCAAGCAGTTATACCAACTCAAAAGGAGGTGGTAGATTATCATGTGCCCACTATTCAAGTTGAATATCAAGGGAAGAAGTTTGATGATGTCCTGTTGGATGGGGGTTCTGGAGTTAATATCCTTCCTGAACATACATATTTATCAACTAAGCAAGAAGAGTTGCTACCAGCCCCATTTCAGGTCAGGATGGCAAACTAGAGGAGGTTACAACCTCTGGGAATTCTCAGGAAGCAAGAAATTCAAGTTGCTGGTATGAAGTTTAGGGTAAGCTTTGTGGTATTTAGAATGCCAGAGATTGGAGATTCTTACAAGATGCCGTTGGGAAGACCATGGTTTAAGTTGGCTAAATTGAAGCAGGATTGGGGGAATGATTATGTCTGTATACCAAGGGGATTGAAAGAGATCATATTATCAACCATTAATAAGGTAATCTTGAAGAGTTCTTCTCAACTTGTGGTAGCTCAGACTATTAATTTGGCTGATGAAGTGGAAGATGATGAGGAGGAAATGTTTCTTCAAGCAAATCCTTCTGTAGTTCTAGTGTTTGAAATTGATGTGGATAATATTATTCAGAAGTATCAAGATTCTTCAATATCTACGAGCTATGAAGTTCGGGACCATTCAGTGGTTCAACATGCAGGAGGAAACCAGTCAGGACAGCAACCTGAAGCATTTCCTGAAAGTGAGGAACAGCCTGATGTTCAGGAGAACTCAGGAAATGAAACTTATAACAGGATTCAGGATCAGGGCAGTAGTTATCCCGAAGAATTTCAGCCAGAGCAACTTGGAAATCAGCCTAAGGATGTGGATAAATGTAGGGACAATCCTGAAGTACTTGATGAAGAGGGACAAAAAGCAATCATTCAGGCTGAGTTGAGATATGAGCACACCGTGAGAACATCTGCAAGGTTGGTAGAAGATGAGGTGCAGGAAGTCAATTTGGATCTTGAAGGGAAGGTTAAACTCATTAAGGTCAGTATCTTTGTGGAGCAAGAGTTCAAGCAAAACCTTGTTCAGTTGTGCAAAGAGTTTCAGGATATCTTTGCTTGGGATTACATAGATATGAAGGGTTTTGATCCAGCTATTTGTCAACATAGAATAAATCTTAAAAAAGATGCCAAGCCAATTGTTCAGAAAAGATATAGGATGAATCCCAATTATGCCAAGCAGGTCAAGGATGAAATTGACAAGCTTTTGAGGGTGGGATTCATCAAACCAGTCAATGAGGTCACTTGGTTATCCCCTGTAGTGGTGGTACCTAAAAAGAATGGAAAGATTCGGGTTTGTGTGGATTATAGGAAATTGAATGCAGCTACTATTACTAATCCTTTTCCTATTCCTTTTACTGATTCTCTTCTTGATGATGTGGTTGGTCATGAAATGTATAGTTTTCTGGATGGTTTTTCAGGCTACAATCAAATAAGGATGCATCCGGAAGATATGGATAAGACAGCCTTCATTACTGAATGGGGAGCATATGTTAGTACGGTCATGAATTTTGGATTGAAGAATGGGCCTCCTGAGTTTCAGGGAGCTGCTCGTAAGACCTTTGGGCCGTATTTGACAACTTTTATGAGGGTGTTTATTGATGATTTCTTTGTTTTTGGCAGCACTAAAGATCATCTTCAACATCTTAGGTTATGTTTTGAGAGATGCAGAAAATTTGGCATGTCCTTAAATCCATTCAAATCAGTATTTGCAGCAAAAAAAAGGAGCGCTGTTAGGCCATATTCTCTCTAAGGAGGGTATGAGCATAGATCCAAGAAAGATTGCAGTGTTCAGAAAGCTAAAGCTCCATCTAATGTGCAGGAAGTTATGAGATTTGTCGGGCAAGTGAAGTGGCATAGCAGGTACTTGAGGTATCTATCTCATATATGTGCTACTCTTACTAATTTAACCAAAAAGGGGATGCAGTTTGTCTGGAGGGAAGATCATGATAAGGCCTTTGGTATTCTCAAGAAAATGCTTGTTGTAGCTCCTATATTGCAGCCTCCTGCATGGGATTTACCTTTCCATATTTTTGTTGATGCTTCTGATCTTGCTGTGGGAGCTGTTTTGATGCAAGATAAGGTGCCCGGATGGTATAGACCTATTTACTATGCAAGTCGAAGATTGAGTACTGCTGAAAAGAATTATTCAGTAACGGAAAGAGAAGCACTTGGTATGGTGTACTTAGTTCAAAAATTTAGACATTACTTGCTTGGGAATCAGGTTATATTTCATGTGGATCATCAGGCACTATTGTTCCTGATCAATAAACCTTAGTTAAACAGGCAGACTTGCTAGATGGATGTTGCTATTGTAGGAATTTGATTTCAGGGTTATTCATACTCTTGGGAAAGAGCATGTTGTAGCTGATTATCTTAGCAGATTGGACAATGATGATATGGAAGCAGGAGTTTCTGATCAGCTTTCTAATGCTGAACTTTTTGAAGTTCAGGCTATAGATCTTGACTCTTATTATGATCAGTTACTGCATTTCTTACAGGAAGGAGTGATGCCTGCACACCTTACAGTAGATCAGAGAAGGAGATTAGCTTTGAAGAGTCGATCCTTTCAGGTTATTCTGAATCTTTTGTACAAAAGAGGAGTTGATAATGTGTTGAGGAGGCGTGTTCCTGAATTTGAGCAACCCGCAGTTCTTCATGAAGCACATTCCGGACTATCAGGGGGTCACTTTTCTGGAGAAATTACAGGTAGGAAAATACTGCAAGCAGGTTTATGGTGGCCTACTGTGTTGAAGGATGCTCATCAATATGCTAAGGAGTGTTTGCAATGCTTGAAGGAAGGTCAACCTCTTGACAGGGATAGAATGCCGGATCATCCTGTATTACCACTTGAACCATTTCAGAAATGGGGAATTGATTTTGTTGGACCTATCAAACCAGCAGCTAAAGGCACATCTAACAAATACATTTTTGGTTTGCACAGACTATGCCACAAAGTGGGTGGAAGCACAAGTCCTCAAGGATAATAAAGCAGTTAGTGTGGCCAAATTTTTGTATACTAACATTATGACTAGGTTTGGATGTCCTATTGAGCTAGTCAATGAGACAAGGGTAAACATTTTTTGAATCAAGTTATTCGGGACCTGACTGTCAAGCATATGATTCTTCACAAGAAGTCAACTCCATACCATCCTCAGGCTAATGGGCAAGCTGAGAGTTCCAACAAGATCCTACTCCGTATCTTGAAGAAGATCATTGAAGATAACAGGAAGGATTGGGATGTCAAGTTGGATTCTGCTTTGTGGGCTTTCCGGACTGCATACAAGGTGACAACTGGATTAACACCTTTCAGGTTAGTGTATGGATTGGAAGCTGTTGTCCCTATGGAATTTGTGGTTCCTAGTTTAAGAGTTGCTGTTGAACATAAGTTGGATTCGGAACAGTTAGTGCAGCATCGGATGGAACAGCTCCTGAAGTTGGAGGAAGACAGAGTGTTAGCTGCTTATGTGTCAGGAATCACGCAGCAAAGGAGACAGGCTTGGGTAAATTGACACATCCGCAAGAAAATTTTTGAAGAGGGGGATTGGGTAGTTGTTTATAATTCCCGATTGGAAAAAATTCCTGGCAAATTGAAGCTTAGATATGCTGGACCATTTATTATTCATAAAGATATTGGGCAAGGTACATTTCTGCTAAAAAATTTGCAGGGCAATATCCTGAAGCCTGCGGTCAATGGTTTTTGGCTTAAAAGACTACTGCAACCTTATTATTCACCTGTTAATTTAATTTTTCCTGTTAATGTAAGGGAATCAAATTGTGAAGGTTACATGTGTGAAGGGTCACTTGTGCATGATGCTGACATGACATTTGGCACACAACAAAGTTCACTTGCAGAAGACTTGGACTTTACTTTTCAAATGGAGAAGGAAGCAGGCATTCTTGGTGATTCTCCTCTTTCTCCATCGCCGTGTGCTGTGCGCCTTGTTCGTGCCGCCATGACACATACAGGCCAAAGCTTTGCCTAGAAGCTGGCTCTTCCAAAGTGTGCTCGCCAAGAGGAGGAGGACGATGAGGAGTATGAGCTGTCGGAAGATGATCGGCCTGGTCGACACAAGGAGGACACGTCAACACCGATGTCGGTTTCTCAGCTGTCAAGCCCGAGTGCTATGAGTACACCGTTTGTTGATTCTTCCCTGGTCCTTGACGTGGATGATGCAGTTCATAGCGCTTGGCTGCAGCGCATTGGATTATATGCGTTTGCGTATTTGCCATGGTCTCGGTGGGCTGCCAATGTTAATGCATCCACCCAATTGGACATGATGAGGCAAAGTCAAGGCATGATTGCAGGCCGTTTGGAATTGACTGCTACAGTGGTTGCACGGGTATTTGCATTACCCATGAATGAAAATCCAACTTTGTGGAAATGTAGTGATGAGCAGATGTATCAGGCCTTTGGGGAGCCTGCTGGTCCTCGGCATATTTACATTTTGAAGAGAGTTGATGCTGTCCGAAAATTGCAGCTCCGATGGTTTATTGAGCGTTTCATGCTATTCATCAAAACTGACAGCATAGCAAGGGAGACTTATGGTGTTATTTATTATGTTGAGAATGTGGGTATGCCAAATTGGGCAGGTTTGATGTTTGACAGGCTTATGGCTGAGATTAATATCTCTAAGCCCAAGAAGGTTTTTCAGAAGTCGCGTATGGGAAGCTATTTGACTGCTCTTTATGAGTATGCACAGTCCAAATTTCCTGATGTTGTTTTGGGGAATGTGTCTGACTCGAAGCCATTCTCTTCAGTGGATAATGCAGTGCATGTTGATAATCAACATATAGAGTTTGATTCTCATCAAAAGGATGCTGACAGTGATAATGTTTTTGCCGGCCATGAGCAATAGAAGGGTATATATAGGGACTTGGTGTAGGTCGGTTATGATGAAGCCTATGCTCGGAAAGTTGCCTTGGATTTTGTTCCAAAGGATTCTATCTCTTTGGATGATGCAGCAATTCATGAAAATCAGGGCAATGAAGATTTTCTTAAGTCTGCAGGTCATGGGCATGCTAAAAAGAAACCTAGAATCGGTAAGATTTGGTTGAGAAGCATGCAGGAGCCTCAGGTTCAGCAGTAGAATTTTTTTGAAGACCCTTTGGTATCTGCAGCATCTTTGGATGTTAAAGAGTAGGTGGATGTTGTTCAGCCCAGTGTTCCCTTTGTTCCAGATTGCTCTTGGGTGGATGAAATTGCTATCAGTAGTGTGTCAGATGCTTGGATTGTCATGAAAAAGGTGATGTCATTTTTTGAGCAGGCTGACAAGAATAGTGCTCAAACTGCAGCTGAATGTAAACAGGTCAAGTTCCAGCTAGATTTTCAGCAGAAGCAGTATGATGCCTTGGTTAAACAGTTGAAGATTAAGCAAGATGAGTATGATGCTTTGCAAACAGAGTCTCTTGGCAAAATTGCAGCTTTACAACAGTTAGTGGATAATAGAAAAATGTCAACTGCTTTGTTTGAGAAATGGACTCAAGAGTTGCAAGATAAGTGTATACACGAGTTGCAAAGTTTTGTTGGTATGCATGCTAAATTGCAGGTTGAGCATCAATTGTTGTTGGAGAGGTTTCAGCCTCTTAAACATGTTGAAGAGCAGATTTTAAAGAATTTGGAAGTAGATGTGGATGCCTCGGTTGTATTGAAGTCTGAATTTTCTGAGATGCAGCAAGCTTTGATTGGTGATGTTAGAAACACTTGGCAGTTGGTGATGGGAAAATTTGACACTGTGGTTTCTAGACCTTATAATATGCT
Organism: Lygodium microphyllum; assembly: GCF_053477565.2. NCBI lineage: Eukaryota > Viridiplantae > Streptophyta > Polypodiopsida > Schizaeales > Lygodiaceae > Lygodium > Lygodium microphyllum. Next base: position 119,218,521 of record NC_141152.1, on the reverse strand, counting down.
TAAAAATGCTTTTGTTCCAGCTGAGTTTGATGCATTAATTCAAGAAAAGGATGCATTGCTTCAGCAAGTTGCAGATTTGCAAGCTGTCAAAGTGGATCTTACTGCGAAGTTGCAGTATGCTTTGGATGAGAAGAGAAAAAGTGATGACTATGTAGCATCTCTTTTGCAGCAGAAGGATTTTAAGTTGGAAGATAAGGATGCTACTGTGCAGCAAGTTTTGTATGAGGTGCATGAAGAGATTAAGGTTACTAGTAGTGGATCTGTTGAAGACTATGTTGCTGCACGTTCGGAGTGTCAGATTTTACTTGCACAGATATTATTCTGTACACTCCTAGTTTGTTTACTACTTGACTTTGATATATATCTTCTTTTTGCTCATGACATGATGTAATGACCTCTGCTAACACTTAGGATCAATTATGCAACTGCACAAGAGGACTATGAGTATCCTAGAGGGGCTCTACTCATGGTTGCTCAGTGTGGCTTGTCAAGGGGTGCAAGGCCTTTGGCAGGGCAAATTGTATTCTCTGGGTTATTTCTTACTTTTTATGCTTTCCGTTATATAGCTACATACTTGTGGGTTTGAGTCTTGACTGTCCCACTCATCCACTGGGCTGTGCCAGGTGTTGAGGCTCGAATTGCACTATATTAGTACTTTTATACCTTAGTACTAGCATACATGTAGAACCAGCATATGGAAAGTGACCTAAGATGTCATATGAAGCATTCAGGTTTTTACTTGACATTCAGGTGCCTTCCTGATAGTCAGGAGTTTGTGTCTTTTGTATTCGTGTGTGATGAGAAATGAGATTTTCTTCAGGACAGCGCCAGATTCTGGTCGCTTATGTTTGGCTCTAACATTGTGTATCTGTATCCTAAATATTTGCGTTGTCTGTTTCAAGTTATTTGATCAAGAGTGAATATGATGATGACAAACTGTGTGATAGTTTTCAGGACAGTGGTTCAGCATTGATGTTTACGATATGTAGATCATGTTTGCATGGTATTCCTGAAGATTAGGTATGTGTAATGGCTATAAATTGTGTTAGGAAGTTCCCTGCAGTGCTAATTTCCTGCATTTCGTGTTATGGTCATGATGGTCCATAACAAACTCAGTTGTGAAAGGTGTTCTATGCCTTTAGGGGATTAAGTGGATTATCCTAAGTATACTTCCTAAAAGTTTAATTGTCAAAAATCACGTGGTGGGGGGACTTGCTTGAGCTACTGTGCCAAACACACACTATATACACAAGAGGAAGCTCACTCAAGAACACAAGAAGAGAGATGGAGTCCAAAACGTTTTATTGCTGATTTCTTCTTCTTCTTCCACACACTATATGATGTACACAAAGTATAGATAAGATAAAACATAAAGAAAAGTGGCCTACTAAGTCAAACAGTGCATAACAGACTACACTAATTGACTGGTGCTATATCTTTACTAACTGGTAGGTATAAAAAAATGAATATAATAAGTGATAAGTCAGTGGCCATGTGAGTATCATAATGACCACCAATGTGCTAAGTGTAGACGTACGGACCCATCTAGCCGGGCAGTCTATTATTAATGTCTACAAGTGTTGAGCTTGATGTCTTAACACTGCCCCTCTCAAGCTTAACTCTATCTCTGCAACTCCAAGTAAGCTTTGGAACTTTCTAAGCTTCTTTGCACCCAACGCCTTTGTGAAGATGTTAGCTATTTGATCCTATGTGCTGACATATACCAAAAAAATCTCTTCTGCAAGTATCTTCTCTCTCACAAAGTGGTAGTGTACCTCAATGTGTTTTGTCCTGGCATGGAACACTGGATTCCTAGCTAGCTGTATGCTGCTCATGTTATCACAATGAATGATAATTGGATCATCTCCCTGCACATCCAAATCACCTAATAACTTTTGCAACAATACCACCTTACATGTTGCCATAGTAGCACCTCTACACTCAGCCTCTGTACTCGATAAAGCAGATGTAGGTTGCTTTTTGTTGCTCCATGTAATTACTGCACTACCAAGGAAAAACATGAATCCACTAGCAGATCTTTTGTTTGACATGCTACTAGCCCAATCTGCATATGTGTATCCAAAGACATGTACATCCTTACTTGCCTCATAAAAAAGTCCATAATGTAAAGTGGACTTTACATATCTCAATATACATCTAACTACATCCAAATGAGGCTTTCTAGGCATCTGCATAAACTGACTGACAAGGCCAAAAGCATAGCTCAAGTTTGGCCTTGTGATAGTCATGCAAATCAAACTCCCTACTATCCTCTTGAACATAGTAGGGTCTTCTATCTCATCCCCAACATCGGCACTCAACTTCACATTCTGCTCCAATGGTACTGAAAGAGGTTTACATGTTGTCATACCATACTTGGATAACATATCCAAGCCATATTGCCTTTGGGATAGCCATCTACCATCATCACATTTGATCACCTCAATACCAAGAAAGTATCTCAGCTCACCCAAATCCTTCATCTCAAGCTTCTTCTTCAAGAAGTTCTTAACTTCAGCAATCCCATTGTCATTGTCACCTGTAATAATCAAGTCCTCCACATAAATGACTATGATGACCTATAGCTCCAATTTTGCTACTTGGAAGCCTAGATCCCTTAGCAACTTTGCTAACTCATTCAATCTTAGATAAATAAGCTTGCTTTTTCTCACATTAGTCACAACCCTAGATAGCTCTAGAAAACTTTCATACACTTTTATCAAATACATCTACTAGTTGCCTCTCTACTAGCACAATATTGGTAAGTCTCCCTTTTCACATAAAGTGAGTGATCAACATCGAAAATACAAAATTAAATATTGACAAGATACTCTTCAATCTTGTCTGACCATGCTCTAGGTGTTGCTTCAGTCCATAGAGCGCCTTCTTTACCCTTCACACATATGTGGGATGCTCTAAATCCTCATAACCTGCTAGCTGCTCCATATACACTTGTTCTTGCAATTCACCATGAAAGAAAGCATTCTTAACATCCATTTGCTGGTGCCAAAGTAATCACGCATCTAACAATTGCCATCCTAGCAACTAGATTGAATGTCTTTTCATAATCTATGCCATATGTCTGAGCATAGCCTTTCGCAACCAGCCTAGACTTATACCTGCTAATGGAACCATCTGCATTATGTTTGACTTTGTAAACCCACTTATAACCAATAGCTTTCTTATCCTTAGGCAAGGGTACTAAATCCCAAGTCTTATTGGCTTCTAATGCAATCATCTCCTCATCCATTGCTCCATCCCAATGAGCATGACCAATAGCATCCTCAACTAGTTTCACCATATAAGCATAATGGTGAGCTGCATAACCTTCAAAACCAAATCTTTTAACACAGTATCTAACCCTGCTAGACTTGCCTACCACTGGATCACTCAATGGAGCCTTTACATTATTATGAGTTCTCTGTACATCTGGTGTCCTAACTGAAGGAATACCAAGCTCATCATCCAAACTCTCTAAGCCACTAGAATCTCCATCAAATCCCAAATGACTAGTAGATGCATCATTACCATCCAAAACTTTCTTCTTTCCTTTGTCTTTGCCTGCAACAATTATAGATCCACCTGAAGAAGTGGGTTTACTTCTTAGTCTCCCAAACCAAGGGCTCAATGTAGGTGTAGTACCAGATGATGTTTCTAGTCCACTAAGACTCCGTGATTCTTGCTTTTCTTTCTGCACATAGCTATCATGATCATTATCATCATCTAATACATAACTAATAGGTGCATACCAACTACTCATCTCATAAAAAATAACATCCCTACTCACTTTGAACTCACTTGTGACGACAGGGTTATAACAAAGATACCCTTTTTGCTCTAAAGAGTATCCAATAAACATACATTGTTTAGCCTTTGGACCAAGATTCTTCTGCAGCTCATATGACACATGAACATATGCAATGCAACCAAATACCTTCAAGTGCAATATATCGGGCTTCTTACTAGTAAATCATTCTTCGGGAGTCATCCCATGAATTGCAATCGTGGGGGTTCTATTCATAATATACAGAACAGTATGGAGCTTCAGACAAAAAATATTTTGGCATATTCTTTTCAGCCATTAATGCATGTGCAACTTCTACAATATGCCTATTTTTTCTTTCTGCAACCCCATTTTGCTGTGGGGTATACCTGCAAGTAAATTGCCTCTTTATCCCATGAGTCCTCAAGAAGCCACTAAACTCATTAGAGAGGTACTCTCCCCCTCCATTTGATATCAAGCACTTCACTTTCAAGCTTGTTTTTGTTTCAACAGTTGCCTTGAAAGATTTGAAGTGCTCAAATACAACACTCTTTTCCTTCATGAAACATACCCATAGCTTCCTTGAATAATCATAAATAAATGTGACAAAGTATTTGCTGCCACTAAGAGATACATTTTGTGTAGGCCCCCAAATATATGTATACACTACATCAAGTATTTTTTTGCTCACTTCTCTATTATGCAAGAAGGGTATTGCCTACTTACCAAACTGGCATGCTTCACAGACTTTATGAAATTCTGCAACTCTAAAGGAAGGCAACCCTGTAACCAATCCTCTAGACTGCATTAATTTCAGCCTTTGCACATTTGCATGTCCAATATGTTTATGCCATATTTCAATGTCTGCAACCACTCATTTTCCTTTAGCATACATAACAGCATCCATTGTAGGAATTTCAGCATCTAAAGTGAACATGCGACAGACTCTACTTCCTTTTGCGACCAACCTAAACTTATCATTAAAGCCTTCTACAAAACAACCTTTTGCATTTAATCAGACTTGCAACCCTTGCTCTACCATTTGGTCAACATACACTAGATTCTTGAATAATCATCAATAAATGTGACAAAGTATTTGCTACCACTAAGAGATACATTTTGTGTAGGCCCCCAAATATGTGTATACACTACATCAAGTAGTATTTGCTACCACTAAGAGATACATTTTGTGTAGGCCCCCAAATATCTGTATACACTACATCAAGTAGTATTTGCTACAACTAAGAGATACATTTTGTGTAGGCCCCCAAATATCTGTATACACTACATCAAGTATTTTTTTGTTCACTTCTCTATTATGCAAGAAGGGTGTTGCCAACTTACCAAACTGGCATGCTTCACAGACTTTATGAAATTCTGCAACTCTAAAGGAAGGCAACCTTGTAACCAATCCTCTAGACTACATTAATTTCAGGCTTTGCACATTTGCATGTCCAATATGTTTATGCCATATTTCAATGTCTGCAACCACTCATTTTCCTTTAGCATACATAGTAGTATCCATTGTAGGAATTTCAGCATCTAAAGTGAATATGCGACCGACTCTACTTCCTTTTGCGACCAACCTAAACTTATCATTAAAGCCTTCTACAAAACAACCTTTTGCATTGAATCGGACCTACAACCCTTGCTCTACCATTTGGTCAATAGACACTAGATTCTTTGTGATTGAAGGCACATGTAATACATTTGTCAAACTCTTTGTCTAGCCATCATGTAAGGACAAAGGAACCTTTTCAATATGTGAAATTGGGTGGCATGAATCATCACCTGTCTGCACATAACATGGATTTTGTAAGTCTTGCATTTCTCCAAACCATTCAATATGACTGGTCATATGATTAGATTCACCTAAATCCACATACCATACATCATCATATGTCTCCTTTCCTGTAACTGCATTCATCATATGCTACATAACAAACAAACACTCATTTTTGTCTTCATTCTGTCGTGAAGACAATGCATAGTTTCCTTGCTGCAATTTATCACTGTGAATATCATCCTTCTTTGCATAATAATGGGTTACAATATGACCTATTTTGCCACAGTAATGGCAAACGATATTAGAATTTCCAGAACCTCTGTTTTGCCATCCACCTCTTCCTCTAGAGCTCCCCCTGCCTCTAAAGTTTCCTCAGCCTCTTGAAACTTGCATTTCACCAAATTGCTGATTGAACCTGTTTTGTTGGTTATCACCAATAGGTCCCATACCATGGCCTCTCGAACTGGATCTACTACGTCCCCTTCCTGAACTTGAGTAAAATGCTTGGACCTATTTACCATTTCTTTCGGATGAGTCACCCTATATATTGATCTCTTTAGTAATCATAAGAGAGACTGGCTCATCAAAATCTAGAAATGGCTTCCATACGTATACCCAGCTCTGGCTCCTTTTCTTCACCTGAAACAAACTCATAAAGGCTCTTTCCAATGAGGAAGTTCGTCACATAGAACTTCCATGAAGGGCAGTTGTTCTTGTCAAGCTTCTCAATAATGGGATTTCCATTGTTCTTTGCCATTATCACAAAAAAGAATACAACACAACAAGCTAGTCTTCTGCATCCATTCACAACAACTACACAGTAATACACCAAGTAACCTTTTTCACTGATTGCTCAATAATACATGTAATCTGCAACCTGTTTGCAGATCAACCTTAATTTTGCTTCTTGGAAAACATCTCAAAAATTACAGATTTGAAATTTGTAACACGTGCATCCACGTTTGGTCAATAAGCCGAAATCATAACGTACCTTGAAATTATTATCCGCAACCTTCCGGCTCTAAAACGGGGACTGAAACAGCCTTAAATGCCCAAAAAAACTATGGGATATCCCTAAAGGACTTATCTATAGAATATACAGTGCTTTGATCGCACACCAAATCTAACAGCAATATGAGATTTTCACTCTACCTTGCTTATGGTAGCTCCACATGTACTATCTAAGAGAAAGAGTGGAAGAATGGGAGAGCTTCTTACCTGTTGCCTATTTGCTCGAAACTTTTTTCTTTTCCTTCACTTTAGCCTTTAAAATCAGCCTCTCTCAGTGGCATGGATCTGATACCATGTCAAGAATCGCGTGATGGGGGGACTTGCTTGAGCTGTTACGCCAAGCACACACTGTATATATAAGAGGAAGCTCACTTAAGAACACAAGAAGAGAGATGGAGTCCAAAACGTTTTCTTGCTGATTTATTCTTCTTCTTCCACACACTATACAATGTATACAAAGGATAGATAAGATACACCATAAAGGAAAGTGGTGTACTAAGTCAAATAGTGCATAACAGACTATACTAATTGACTGGCGCTATATCTTTACTAGCTATAGGTAAGTGTAACAAACTAAATATATAAATGATAAGTCAGTGGCCATGTTAGTATCATAATGACCACCAATGTGCTAAGTGTAGACATGCGGACCCATCTAGCTAGGCGGTCCATCATCAATGTTTGCACGTGTTGAGCTTTCCATCTCAACATTAACTCCTAGTATTGATCATTGTAAGGCTATGTGTGAAGTATAAACACATAGACCATTTTCTTCTCTTTATCTAATTAATTTATCCAATTTCACATCAATTGTTTTCAACTTGATTGCTTCCACTTGTAGTGCCAAAATTGTAAAGGAATAGACACTACCATTGCCATTGTGCGATCGGTAATATCTTCCTATCATGGTCTATGTTGATGTGTAGCCTCAAATCCACAAGTTTGATGGGAGAGACTTCCACCTATCAGTAAAATATAAAATGATGGAGACATACTATTGTTAATTCATCAAAGGGACAAAATCCATTAATCCATCCAATCCTATGGATATTAAAGATGATGAAAGAGCCCAAGCCATAATAATATTGCACATGGATGAATGCTTAATTCACCATATTGGCCAGCTTGCAATTGCAAAAGAGAAATGGGATGAGCTCAAGAAACTCTATGGTGTAAGAGGGACAAATTTCAAAATCTTCCTCAAAATAGAGTTCTTGAGCTTGGCATACAAACAATGAGAACACCTCAGAAAGTTCATTTCCCATGTGAAGGGTCTAATGGCTCAATTAGCTTCAGTCCACCAAGCTTTGGTTGCTAAAGAAGATGCCATTGTAATACTTTTAAAAGCTTGAAAGTCTTTTCAACTCTTGTCACTACCCTAACAAATTTACCAAATCTTATACTTGAAGGTATCATTTAGTCTTATTTAGATGAGGAGAAAAGAAACCAAAAAGAAGGCAACACTAGCTTAGCATCTTCCTCGACATTCGTCCATACTATGACTACTAAATGTTCCTTTTGCAATAAAAAGGGGTATATTGTGAGTGCAACTACTAGAAAAAAATACCCCAACAAGATAAAGTGCAACAAATGAAAACAAACAAGACATATCACTAGTAAATCTCCAAAATCTCTTGAAGTTTCCAAAGAATTGGAGACCAACTATGTCTCTAAAGCACCTAATGACTAACTTTTCTAGTCCCCATTGTACCGTCTTTCCATAAACATCCTTGTAGCCTATTTTATAAAGGCATCCCATTAATTCATATAGAGGGGAACCATTTACATGCTATGTAATCTAATTCCACCTTGGCATTGAGGGGGGGGGTGTTAGAAGTGTAGCATGGAAACCCTAAGTAACCAAGAGTGCATGAGGAAAGGTGAGGTGTGAATGAATTGGAAGGTAGGGAAAACCCTAACCCTAGCCCATAGTAAGAGTTAACCCTCAGAAGACCAAAATGGAAAAAAATCTAGAAAATCGAAAGTGGAAGACAGTCCCAAGGCAAGAGGAAGATAGAGGATAAAGGTGCACTTAGGAAAATTTGAAGACATGAAGCATAGGAAACATTCTAAATGTGAGAGGAAAGCGCACAAGAATAAGCACACCTTAATATTTTTGCAAGAAGAGCGCTAGGTACATTGTAATTTATTTTGTAAAAGAGTACTAGGCTCTCTCCTGTGCAAGTTGTAAAGAATAAGAGGCACATATTAAGGCTAATACTAAATAGAAAGGAAGAGGAAAAGGAGTGGAAGAATGCGGACCAAAAGGGAGATGGCCGCCCAAGGAGGAGATAGGGCATGTATAAAAGTCAAAAAAGTGAATGAAAAAACTCATTCTTAGTGTGTAGCCAAACTTGCTCTCTTCTTGCTTCTTGCTTCTTGCTCTTGCTTCATTTTTGTGTATGAGAAAGATAGTGTGAAAGAGGGAGAGTGCATGAGAGGGTGAGGGACCTTGGAGAAGCTCTTCTTCTCCTCTCTTCATCTCCTTCTTCTTCTATTCTCTTTTCTTCTGCACGTGGCTATGGAGCTCGAAGCTTCGAGCTTGGAGATGGAGTTTGCTTGAAACTGCATCTTAGAGCATGGAGCTACCAAACGAATTCCTGGGAGGAGGCAACTCGATTAGATTCAAATGTAAGCTCACTACATTTTTGTGTGGGTCACACTTGAAAGTGTTTGGTTGTATTATATACGTTCATGTGCCAGATGAGTTGCAAAAGAAGCTTGATCCAAAGGCTCAAAAATGTATTTTCATTGGATACTCTTTATAACAAAAAGAGTATCGTTGTTATAACCCTATCATAGGTGATTTCAAAGTAAGTGAGGATGTTATTTGTTATGAGATGAGCAATCGATATGTATCTAATGGTGGTGCATTAGATGATGATGATGATGATGATCGTGATAGTTATGTGCAAAAAGAAAAGAAAGAATCACGGGGCCTTATGGACCAGAAACATTATCTCCTACTACATCTACAGTCAACCTCCTTGGATTGGGAGACTAAGGAGCAATCCCACATCTTTAGATGCACCTACAAGTGTTGCAGGTAAATACAAAGAAAAAAGAAAGTGGGAAATAGTAATGATACATTTGCTAGTCATTTGGGGTTTAATGAATATTCTAGTGGTTCAAACAATTTGGATGATGAGCTTGGTATTTCTTCAGTCATGACACTATATGTATAGAGAGCACATAGTAGTGTAAAGGCTCCACTGAGTGATCCAGTGATATGCATGTATAGCAAGATTAGATACCCTATTAAAAGGATTTGGTTTTGAAGGTTATGTAGCTCACTATTATGCTTATTTGATAAAGGTGGTTGAGGATGCTATGCCCACTTGTTTTGAGGATGTTGTTGGTCATGCTCATTGGGATGCAACAATGGATAAGGAGATGGCTGCATTATTAGAGGCCAATAAGACTTGGGATCTAGTACCATGACCTAAAAGCAAGAAAGATATTGATTATAAGTGGGTCTTCAAAATCAAGCATAATCCAAATGGTTATGTTAGCAAGTATAAGGCTAGGTTGGTTGCAAAAGACTATACTCAAACGTATGGCATAGATCATGAAGAGACATTTAGTCCAGTTGCTAGCATGGCAATTTTTAGATGTGTGATCACTTTGGCAACAACCAAAGGTTGGAGTTTGTAACAAATGGACATAAAGAATGCCTTCTTTCATGATAGATTGTAAGAAGAGGTATATATAGAGTAGAGATCACATTATGAGGATTTAGAGTATCCCACATATGTGTATAAGTTAAAGAAGGCGCTTTATGGACTGAAGCAAGCACCTAGAACATGGTCTAACAAGATTAGAGAGTATCTTGCCAACGTTGCCTTTTATGTTTCTAATATTAATTACTTACTTTATGTGAGAAAGAAAGATGTAGGTTTGCTCATCATAGTTATCTATATGGATGACTTGATTATTACAAGTAACAATGACAATGGAAGTGCTAAAGTTAAGGACCTTTTGAAGAAGTTTGAGATGAAGGATTTGGGTGAGCTAAGGTACTTTCTTGGCATTGAGGCAATCAGATGTGATGATGATATATGGCCATCCTAAAGACAGTATAGCTTGGATAGGTTGTCTAAGTATGATATGACAACATGCAAGTGTCTTTCAGTACCATTGGAGCAAAATGTGAAGTTGAATGCTACTATTGGGATGTGATAGAGACCCCTACTATCTTCAAGAGGATAGTAGGAAGTTTGATTTACATGACTATCACAAGCCAGACTTGAGCTATGTTGTTCGTCTCGTTAGTCAGTTTATGTAGATGCCTGGAAAGTCTCATTTGGATACAGTTAAACGCATATTGAGGTATGTGAAGTCAGCTTTGCATTATGGACTTTTTTATGAGGCAGGTAAGGATATACATGTATTTGGATATACATATGCAAATTAGGCTAGTAGCATGTCTATTGACAGAAGATCTGCCAACGAATTCATGCTTTTCCTTGGTGGTGCAAGAAATTACGTGGAGCAACAAAAAGCAACCTATAGTTGCTTTATTGAATACATAGACTGAGTATAGAGGTGCTGCTATGGCAGAATGTGAGGTGGTATGGCTGCAAAATTTATTGGGTGCTTTGAATGTGCAGAGAGATGGTTCATTTGTCATTTACTGTGATAACATGAGCAGCATACAATTAGCTAGGAACCTAGTGTTCCATGCTATGACAAAACACATTGAGGTGCACTACCACTTTATGAGAGAGAATGTACTTACAAGAGAGATTGACTTGGTATATATCAACACACGGGATGAGATAGCTGACATTTTCACCAAGGCATAGGGTACGAAGAAGCTTCAAAAATTTCGAATCTTACTTGATGTTGCAGAGATATAGTTGAGCTTGAGGGGGAGTGTTGAGATAGCAAGCTCAACATCTGTGGACATTGATGATGGACCGCCTAGTTAGATGGGTCCGCACGTCTATACTTAGCATGTCACTGGTCATTATGATCCTCACATGGCCACTGACTTATCATTTATTATATTTGGTTTGTTGCACCTACCGACAACTAGCATAGTTATAGCACCAATCAATTAGGATAGTCAGTTATGCATTGTTTGGCTTAGTAGACCACTCTCCTTTATGTTATATCTTATCTATAATTTGTGTACATTGTATTGTGTGAAAGAAGAAGAAACCAACAAGAAAACATTTTTGCCTCCATCTCTTTTCTTGTGTTTTTGAGTGAGCTTTCTCTTGTGTGTATGGTGTGTGCTTGACATAGCGGCTCAAGAAAGTCCCCCCACCATATAATTTGTGACAATCCATACCTAAAAACGCTCTAAATAATTATTTCTAGTTGGTAACTAGGGTTTTTTAAATTGGAGCTAGGTTTAAAATTTTACTAGATAGATGTGAAGCTATAACTAGTAAAATAAGTATCTACGACCATTCCATGCATGCTTCACGTTCACAAAATGCTAGACCGCTTCGTGGTAATAATATAGAGATGTAGAACATGTGAGTTGGTGGCTACTAGTCCTAAAATATATACCACCACATCAATTAATGCCAAGATACCATTAGCCTCAAATTTTCTAATTATATTAGAGCTAGGATACACCTAAGGCATAGACGTGTGTATGTGATCTCTAACTAAAGTTAGTTTATCTTCCACACGTACGTCAACTTGCAAAGCCTACTTTTGATCGAGGAGAGAGAATGCATTTAGGAGAGTGTGTTCTAAATAGGAGAGAGATTGTGCAGAGGCAAGAAAGAGAATCTATTGACTATTCATGTGATGGCATGTATATAAACTTCAACCAATTGACACTATACCCCTATTTCTTGAAGGTAATGTTAACTCCTACCAGTTGGAATATTACTAATTTAATTATAGTTCTAATATTGCTTCACTATTAAAGTTCCCAAAATAAGTTGCACCAATCATTACTATTATAGTTTTAATATGATGTGGTCCAACTCTTAGATTACTAGTTTAGCCCCCATCATCGACAAGTCTTCATAGATCACTAGCATCAATCGTCCAAGACAAGGCAAGAGTGGGCCACATGTACATGTTTAAAGTCACAAGATCTCCTTCCCACAAAACGACAAGGGAAGGCACTAGGTATGATATATGGCATATCTATCAATCCTTAGCCTGTGATGAGTAACCCAACAATAACTCCACGGGTGCCCTTTGAAGGGCCCTTATAGATAATAATGCTTGAATAATGCTAACAATGCAAGCAAGTCACCCAAGTAGCTTGAATAATGCTAATAATAAAACAATAATAGTAATTGTAATTCTAGTGAGCATGTAGCTCATACTAGTAAGCTTCCCAGGGCCTTTTCCAAGTTGCAAAGTGAACTTGCCGAATAACCTCTCAAACTGCCATTTGTAGATGGGAGGTGAGCCACCACAATATTTTCTTGAAGCTTTACCACTCCTTACATATAAAAGTGTCAAAATTTATAACAAAGTTGCCTACCCAAATAGACTCAAGATTATGTATTGTATGCTTTAAAAATGACAATGAATCTCTTCTACCTTCGAGAGAAAGAAGTTATATCTTGAGGTTGTGCTCCATTGTTTCTTGACAAGGAAAGACATTTTTCAAATATGATTTTACTATAGGTAAAATATGATTGATCTAAAGAGAAGTTTACAAGTTAAAAGTGCAAGAGAAGGTAATTGAAACACTTATGTGCACCTTCTCCCAAAATGGAAGGAAAACAAGCATTAGCATGAGATGTGAAACAATGTATGTCTTTATTGGCTACTTAAATGATGCTCTTAAGACATTAGATGTCATGTTATACGCATTCCTAAATCCCAACTACAAAATTCACACCCTTAACACAAACCATTCGACTCATGCACTTTTCAACCCCTTTGTGTTGTACCTTTCTAGTCAAGCCTTTCAAATATTTGCTATTCTTAAATGTGATATTCAATAATATTTACTCGATTGTTCCATTTGAACTTGAAGAGTACAATAAAAGTTGATGTTGGGTTGGTCAAACGTTTATCAATCCATTGTGATTTTCAATAATTATATCCTACACTCACCTAAGGATCTCTTGTAATGGTGTAGCTACAATGGTTCCAAGGGTTGTTACACATTGCCAAGAGCACCCAAATGTGTTTCCTTTTCATGGGTCCACATATTTGGGTCAACAAAGATCATTTTATGGGTACAAAAGACTACATCCTTTTTTGTTCTTGTTTCTAGCCTCTTGGTTCCAACATCTGCTACAATAATCCTCCATGTTTGCTTGTGGCCCTCCCTTTAAAAATCACAATCAAAAGGGATGAAAAAGGAAAGATGCTTACATGGTGTGTTTGCTTCAAAATGATTGCATGATGCCAATTTTCCATGGTCTATAGCAACTTGTATTGCCATTGGAAGTTCAAAAATGGACCCTAAGGTGAGTTTGAGATAAACCAAGAATGAAACAACCCCACCAATTTTACACAATCAAACTTTTAAAGATATTATTGCAAATCCAAAAGTCAAGGGCAATGACCAAGGGAGAAGGTAGTGGAGAGTGTACAATGCCAAGAACAATTACAAGTGCTAGGCATGCTAAGGTGGCTAAAATAGAGAAAGGGGGGGGACAAAAGCCATAACATTTGTATGGTATTGTTGTGGAGGGGGTTTGGATCCATTGTTCTAAAACACCCATTTCAAAGGCTGCTACATGAAAATTTCTCTATTGCCATAACAATGGGAACCTTTGCACACACTTGCTTAAGCTTAAACTTTAGTTACAAAGCAACAAGAGAATAGCTTTTGTCAAACCAAGTTTCTCGTCTTATAGTGAACTTCAGTTTTTAGAAAATGTTGTTTTTAAATCACTCAACTAAAAGTAATTTTCAACTCACATTCCACCATGCCATTGTCAATATTTTTAAAGCATATGCCCACAGCGTTGATAATACTTGTTTGCACTATCCAGAAGTACGCCCAATCCTGGCACCTCGTAGTATGTTAGAAACAATTTGATCTCAGCTTTGTTCATTCGTGACATTTTCATCCTTTTTATTCTGTAAGCAGAAAACCATCTTACCTCTCATTTTATGAAACTCCTCACCTATAAAGCAACTATGCAGATGATTTACTTGGTCCAAAAATGTAATGTTCAAAATATGTTGCACAAAGTGTCAAAAGACTACACTGCTTGCCATTCAATCTTGTAATCATCAATTCAAAGTGCTAGGGCAACCCTGCAATATTCGAAACCTGCTGTAGGAAACAACCACCATAACTTTGGACAAGGACTCGCTGCACTGTTCTCTACCAAACAAAGCGACCAAGAAGCGAATCTAACCCACCCAAGTATAGCATTAAGGTAACAACAACAATTACATTGTCAATCAACCATTTCACAGTACACGTCTACCACACATCTCATGGAACTGGAGGTCCACCGCACATTCCATGATATCATAGGTCTCCCCAAGAAGCCTCCCTTGAATGTTTGCCTCCTACTCAAACTAGATAGCAAAAACCTCTGCAAAGCTCAACTTGATGATGTGTCAACAAATTAAAAAGTACACCATGTCTCAGTCTCAATGAAGGAATCGTCAGCACAATTGTGGCATTCTTGGTACCATAAATACATCTGCACTTTCTCCCCATATCTCAATTAAAGTGGTTTGAACTGATTGATCTACCGACCAAAAACAGTATTGACTGCAGTACTTAGCAGACTGTAGACTGTGCTTTGATGTAGCAGAAACTGATTTTAAGTGAAAGTTGTTCTGCCCCTATGTTTTAACATCAACACATTTTACACAAGGCCATCAACACGTTAAAGTAAATCTGAGGCAATTATTGGGACTAGAGTAAAATCTGAGGCAAATTAATATTTTCAAACCATAGAGCACCACTCTCTCAACCTCATGAGACTTCTGCATAAATACATTCACTGTCACAAAATCAGCTTATGAAGCTTCATGCATAGTGCACTATACATGTAACTGAACTGCTCCATTCCAATGGTTGGCATGTGTCATAATAATGCAGATGAACCACTGTGTCAATATAAATGTGCTATAATTTGGATGTCAAAGACAATCATGGGATGAAGCTTTGATTTTCTATTTGTCCTAAGAAGATCAGCCAAAAAGACCCAGAGGCGACAGTTAGCAGAGTCTTTAATGCAAATGGCAAATATGTGGCAACACAATCAATGGTATGTCAACTAGCAGCCACAAAACAATGCATGTAGTTCCTTCAAACATATGGGTGGCAAGACCATGCATGGTATCAAACTAGCAGCAAAATTTTTAGTGGCCATGCCCACTGTCTCAATTTGGGTTATTGCTTACCTCCCTACTCAAGATGTGCAAACAGTTAGCTGCTAATTCACAAAACAACACATATAATGCTACCAAGGACATGCAAATCTGCAAAGAGAGTTCCAATGCTCTAAAAATTAGAAAGGGATACAACTGCGGCATTCAAATAACAGAGGGCACGACAATTGCAAAATGGCTTGCAGTTTATCCAAAGTATTGGATAACCCTTGATAGAACATCCATACAGGATTTTGACTGCTCTAGATGGCCTTCAAAGCTTGCAAAACATCCCCGTATATATCTTGAAAATCTTCAATTCCACAACTAAACCGAACAAGGTTATCTTTAATTCCTAACCTCGCCCGCTCAGCTGGACCCTGATCCCTGTTATTCCACCCAAAAGGTAAAGGTAAGCAGCAAATAAAAGAAAGTCTACATGGTACAGCACTACACATTCTCAAACACCATACCAGTAAGATATTATTGTAGGCTGTTCAACTAAGGTCTCACAACCTCCGAGGGAGGGAGCAATGTATGGAATCTTTAATGTGTCAATAAATTTCGAAGTTGCTTCCATGTCTCCTGCAATCTGCAGTTCATTGAGTTAAATCATAACACCAATGTGTTTTGTTTTTGGCTCAAAAAATAAACATAAATGAATTCACACCTCAAAACTGACAACACCACCGAAGTCAGACATTTGGTGCTTGGCAATGTAATGGTCAGGGTGACTTTCAAGGCCAGGATAATGTACCCGTGCAACCTGACGCAGATTTATTTTGCTTGAGATTGAACATCACAACAAAGACTCTCTGTTGTTAAAAGAATTGAGTGCACACTGGCTTACACCTTGAAAGAAAATAACTAGTCATACATACAAACCTTAGGATGAACATTAAGCACTCGAGCAAGCCTCAAAGCTGTCTCATTCTGTTGCTTGACACGCAGGTGCAGCGTCTTTATGCCTCGAATGATCAAATATGCAGAATTCTGTTTCAGGATATAATTTCGTGAATATTGTGCTAAAAGTCTCACTACAGCTCTCGTTTATCTGAGAACTAAATGGAAAACTGCCTCAGTCTATATGAAAATTTGAGAAATGGAAACATTTTTATAGAGAATGAAGAGAACAACGAGAAAATCATCACTTACTGGGTCTATAACACCACCCAAAATATTATGCAAAGCCCGAACTGTCCCAATGACCGTCTTTGAGCCACTTAGGCTCCCTGCTAGGACCTGGTCCATTCGGAGAAATATAAATACCAATTCAAGAAACTGGACTGGCACCGTATCAGAAAACAGAAAAAACAGAAACACACATCATTATGACCAGCCAGGTACTTGGTTGCAGAATGTAGCACAATATCTGCTCCTAGTGCCAATGCCCTCTGATTCACTGGAGTGGCAAAAGTCCCATCAATGCAAACCAGAGCACCCTTGCTGTGGCAAAGCTTACAAACCCGTTCAATATCAATGCATCTCAGATAAGGATTAGTTGGCGACTCTGAGAAAAAAAAGGAAACCTGGCAAATCAAATGAATCACACATTAAGAATGTCAAAACATCCGACAAGAAAACCTTATCTTTGAGTTAGTGAAAGGAGTGTTAACCACCTTACAGGTAGCCTAAGACTTACTATGAGTAGATTAGCTAATGAACACATTAGGTCCTACATTCCAATGACAAAACATTAAATGATTAAGCATTGAGCAATATTAACATTTACGAGTGAGCATGATCACATCCAAATAATCCTCCATGCATGTAAAAGATCTGAAATTTCTACAATCTTTCCTCTTCTCTCAACAACACCAGTTGTCTGGCTGCATTCACACTATGGCATCTGTCTACAAAAATTCCACAGATTTGCAGCATCTCCCTTCTGAGCGGTACTCAGCTGTATATAGAGGCTCTCATATGGAAACATTTTCTTAACAGAACTTTGCCATTTGCAAGTTGCAACATTGAACAGATTGTCTACAAAAATTCCACAGATTTGCAGCATCTTATTTCAGAGCGGTACTGAGCTGTATATAGAGGTTCTCATACAGAAACATTTTCTTAACAAAACTTTGCCATTTGCAAGTTGCAACATTGAACAGATAGCTAGGTCAGCGGAACAAAGAGGCTTGGAACACCATAGTTGAGGGTGTAGAACTTGGATAGTCCACATTTCTATATGATCTAGAGCCCGGACTTTAATATGGGAAACTCTGTAGAGAGTGGTTCTATGGCTTAGGTGTCATGAGCAACTCTTTCTCACAGCTACCAACCTAACACCTTTGACTTTGACATGGATGGAAAACATTAACCACCTCTGTGGAGTGCATAGTGTGCTAAACTCACTGCTTGTGTGTGGCAGATTTGCAAGCAAAGTGATTTGCATGTCGAAGTGTTTCACAATGCTTTGTGCTATCAGTTCTCCTTCTGGATAGCAGTTGACTTCATAGATGTACTAGGGGACATATAGTGGCCAGAAACATCAGAAATGTTTAAAAACGAAATGTTAGAAATGTGTTTCATTAGTTTCTTTCAAATAGCTTTAAACTAGGGAAAGAGGTTTTAAACCTCTATGAAACTTTCTTTTAAACAAAAAAGGCCAATTGAGCATCAGTGATAATACATGAGAGTAAAGTGTGGATAATATGCTACACACCCATTATTGACTTATGTCAAACTTTAGTCTTAAGACAAGCTATAATATGATTCAGACCTTAGCCATCATGATTCCTACATACCACACAAATAAAAATATAAACAAACATGCTATATAGCCCATGTGCAATGTGGTATGGGTCAAGCTGCAACATCATGATTCTCATTCCAAAAGATCATGTGGAATGTGCAATGAATCAAGCTAGAAAAGGGGCTCAAGGGGGGGAAAGTGAAAAACAAAAAGATTCTGAGAGAAGAAGAGGGATGAAAAGAAGGACGAAAATAGGAGACCGAAGAGGGGAGAACTTGAAAGGAGAGGAAAGAAGAGAGAGGAGAAATCAGAACAGAAGATGAAGGCTGCAACTTAGAGGGAGAGAGAAGCAGATTGTTGTTTGTGCATGTACAAAAAAATAGGAGCACAAAAGCGTGGAATTTTTTTTTTTCTTGAAGCGCAAATCAAGGTCCCAAAGCAACACGCAACGTTTCAATGAAGCCCAACCTCACTTTTTAAGAAAAGAAAAAAACCCCACCTTTTTTACTCTCAAAAACATTTCTTGCTTCTAGAAAAGTTTTCAAGCTTCTAAACCAATGAAACACATTTCTTTGCTGCTACGAGGGGACATACACTATGGATTTTATATTACCCATGCCATATACATGATCTACTGGTACAACGTGCTATGGTGCTAATATTTTGACAATGATGGTAGAGATACTTTACTATAGCCTTTATGGATTGGATACTTCACTAGTGAAAATAATACTTTTTTTGCAATTGGTCTTAATTCTTGACAACTATGCACTTTCATTTTTGTCAAACACTTAACTGGCTATACGGTTGTGATTGGTTGAGAGAGATGGTGATGTATTCTCAATTAGTGGATATCGTTAGTTCATGAGTGACTCTATGTGTGGATATTGTTAGTTCATGAGTGACTCTGTGTGTGTTCCAGTATGTTGAGCATATTCCACTAGAGAATAGTGAGATCACCTAGCTTTGGGTGCCAATTTGAGAACACCTAATTAATTTATTGCTGGCCAACTTAATTTTTGTTGGCCCTAGATGTTGGCTCACCCATTCATACTTTTGGCCTATTTATGGCCAAGCACTCCTCATGCACTTAAGTAGACACCTACATTTGCAAGTTCTATTCAAGAGAGGGAGCTCATGCCAATGCCCACACAATCAATGACTCACTGTTGTTCTTGTTAGAGATTTATTCATCCCTAGACATGCATTGTGAAGCTATTGTTGTACAGTTAGTTCTCCCGGGCACAGTTACGCATTTTCTTTTTATAAGGTCGGACAATTCTATGCAGTCTACATGCATTAATCAGCTTCATTGGGCAATCAAGGGTAAGCTCAACTTGTTGCACACGTTGTCACATGGCGGTTGACAGTGCTGCACAGCATTTTTCTCATTATTTTATTCAGCGATTGCAGTTTTGCAGCCGTAGGCCAGTTTAAAACTAGCCGAACTGATTATTTTATTGTATTTCTTTATGCCGATAAAAGGCAGCCTGCATAGGTCATCAAGCTTGTCAGTTTGCAGGTGGATAGGGAGATCGGCTTGCGGAGATACTTCAGCCCATTTGTACATCTGCCTTCTTCATTTCAACATTCATCTACAATAGATTTATGTGTTCTAAGCAACGTTGAAGGGCTGATTGATCATGAGCATACTTGAACAAGAGATTTCAACGTGACGAAAGTTTGTGATTTCAGCATTTGGAGGCTGAGGCAAATAAGTGAAGCATAGGAAAGGAGCAAAGTTGCTGGTTTTTGCAGGTTTTTGCTGTTTGTGAAGGAGAAAAGGCTGCATTTCCAGCCTTTTGGAGCAGATTTTGAGTTTTCATCGCCTCTATCAGTTGAAACACATTTGGAACAAGTGGAGGAAGCCCTAACAAGCACCCTTTGTAAAGTATAAGGGGGCTGCTCTTGATTTTTTGCAGGTTATTCAAGTGACAATGTCTTCCGAGATCGACGCGGAGTTTTAGGCTATTATGGACTGTAAGGTTTCCATGTTACTGGCTCTTCCTTCAAATCAAAAGCTCGGTGGGGAGAATCACCACAACTAGCAGGTAATGATGCTTGCCTTTGTGGAGTCCTATGATTTGACGGAGCTTGTGACCGAGGCTATAGACCGTCCTACAACTCATGATCCTTCAAAGATTTTTGCTGATGAGAAAGCTGAGTTGCTCCAAGTACAAGCACATTGAGATAAACTAAACGCGTGCATCAATTCTTTCCTCTTTCTCTCTTACACTCTATAAGATGAGGACTTTAAGTCCCAACAAGTCTTCTTCTATACGAGATTGTGTCAATAAGCTTTGGTAATTGCAAATGCACGTCCAGGACACAAGGAAGGTGATTACCTTGGAGAAAATGGTGATAACTTTTCTTTCACAACTACCACCCCAATTTAGTGCCTTCTATTCTGCCTTGATGGCTTCAGGGCAAACAGATACCCTTAAGTGGGGGGTTGGTTCTGATGCTCTTGGACCAAGAGGAACAACACACAGGTCCAAACACTCCCAAGTTGGAGGTGTTGACAAGTCAATCCTCCAAACAGAAGGGGAGGAACAACAACAACAACAAGAAGGACAAGAAGACCAAAGCAAGATAAAGCCAAGGAGTCTACTGTCACATTTGTAGCAAGACAAGTCATTGAAAGAAGAATCACCTCAATAAAGACAAGGATACCACAGAGGGGAAGCCTACAAAGGACTCACGAGTGGTGGTTGCTCCTCCATAGGCCCCCTTCCTGCATTTGGAGATGATTAAGGATGATCTTCCCACGGCCACTGATGCAACGATTTTGGCCCCCCAATCTTGTGAGTAGATTGTTGATAGTGGCGCTTCCCACCACATGACTCCTGCATATGGTATTGCACATACACGTCTGATGCATGGGCCAATTCCCATAGGTGACAACTCTTCGGTCCCTATCAAAGGCAAAGGTGATATGTAGTTGATTCCAGATGGAAAAGGTATTGTCCACACATCAATTAGGTGCTAGGTTTAGGGTATCATGAGCAAGATTTGTGCTCTTAGCCTTACAGTCGAGTTTGATAAGAACTCCTTCCAAGTTCTTGATGGCGCTTCTCTATAGGTTCTTTCTACAAGTCATGAGGAGAATGGAGTCTACAATATGCGGACTTCACCAACCTTTTCTTTTCTTCTTTCTTCTCAAACTTAGACTCAACTATGGCATGCTTTTGGCCACCTCAACTATGAGTACCTTCAGAAGGCAACTCATGGTCAACTTGTGCATGGATTGTAAGAGATTGGAATGAGCTACCCGCCAATGTGGACAGAATCCCTCAAGGGGAGTTTACACTTTATGCTACTAGAATATTATTTTAGCACGATGACTTAGGCGTATTACTGTGAAAGTGCACAATGGAAAAGAGGAAAGTGAACACGGAGAGGAGGAGACAATAGAGAATGCAAGAGAGAGAAGGAACAATGGAACTAAAAATGGCTGAAAGTACAAGGCTACAACAATCAATCCCAACATGCAGCTCTACCCATCAATGCAGGGCCAGACAGTAGCAAGGGGATGAAAGGATGAGGAGGGCTACCTAATCATGAAGAACCAATGATGAATTATCAAAGTGGAAGGGCACGCCACCTATATATAAGCAAAAAAGTGGCAAAACCCTAAAAATGGCCAAATATCCCCAAAAAAAATGCACTAATGTGCTCTCCATCTAAAATGTCTAAAACACATAAAATGACACAAACACAATGTCAGAGCTCCTAATGTCCTCGTCTAAGTGAGGCTGAGGCTCACAAGCAAGAGATGAACACACAAGACACACATGGCTGCTAACACCTCCTCTCACATCTTGGATGTGGCAAAGGGCCAAAGGAGATGCGGATCCGAGGGTGGTAGGAAGAGTGCCAAGGTTGATGAAGTCAGTTAATTGAGAATGCCAACCAAGGAAGACCCCCTCTGTAATACATATAAATCCAATCCAACAGAAGGCCACCTAAGGGCAAGGGAAACAAAGAGGCCTTGAACAAATCACTTCTGAAAAGTCCAATCGGAAATGGGTGGGCTAAGCCTCTAACCCAGCTATGAGATAATATCATGGAACTATTGAAGACACCATAAGCTACATAGAAACAACAAGGACCAAGGACCAAGGACCAGTGGTAGGGAATGGTAGCTCCATGACGAAAAAAAGAGATCATAGTATGAAAGAAAGGCCCAAAGTAGACTAGAAGCCTTGAAGGAACTCCTCACAATCCTAGAAAGCCCTCTCTAAAACACAAAGGGCTTGGAAATCCACAACCACATTACCAATATCATTCCCCTTTGAAAGAGATGGAAGATATGAGGAAACCACTAGAGGAGATGTTGGGGGATGGGATGAAACCTATGGGATAAACGGTGCACAACTGGGAACGAGTGTGGCTATAAAAAGCTACCTTCGAGAGCCCTATAGAAGGGAAGGGAAAGGGAGCATAGATAGCCTCCGCTCTGGTCAACCTATCACAGAAGTGGCTCTTGTTGAAGAATCCTCAACAAAGATAGCCGGCTCGGGGAAGACAACGCGGTCCCATATCTAGAAAGGCCACAAATTGAGAGAAGAGGGAAGCCTAAGTCTGGAACATGGAGGGCCTCTAGAATGGAGCTTGATGGATAGTGGTCAGACAATAGAGGCAAAGTGCCAACACTACTAATAGGCACCAAAAAGATGTCACTAGCAATGACAATACCATTTGGCGAATAGAGATCCTACAATGAATCACCTTGGGGAGTCGTATGACTCGATGCACCACTGTTGATGAGCCAAGGCTACTCAAAAGACGAGAGAATGGAAGAAGGCTCTTCCACCTAATAAGTGTGTAGAAACATTGCCTCGATGGCAATAGCGAGTGACAAAGAAGAGGTAGATGAACGCTCTAATGTAGATACGCCCTTCGCTCCCAAACGAAGATGAAGGTGTTTCCTCCAATACTTCTCCTCAGGATGTGAGGTCTTCCCACAATGAGGACAATGGGATATCCTCTATGCTTCCTCACAAAATATGTATCAAAGTTGAAAGATGACTCCAACTTCTTCCTCTTCCCTTTCTTCTACTTGGCTTGTCCTATCCCTGAAGATAAGGCCGCATAACCATGCCCATGTGCACACGCTCCACAAGACTCTGTCTCAGTGTGACATACATCTTGCTCAAGCTCCAATAGAACAAGCTCCTCCCAAGTGAGAGTTTCTCCACTACAAGAAATGAGAAGGTCGTTGTAGAACACATCATATGTCGGTGACGGAAGATGTGAGAGAAATGTCATAGGTGGGTTTTACAAAGAGATGTCCGTACCAAGTGATGCAAGCTCATCCCGAAGCTCCTCCATCATGCGGATATGATCCCTCATCGTAAGAGAATCTACGATTAACAAAAAGTTATTGTATCTCAACTCAAGAGATAATCAATACCTAAATGTCTCAATCCGAAAAAGAGATGCCAATTGATACGCTCAGCGTCAATGAAAACGTGGAAACAGGTAAAACCTAACTCTCCAAGAGTTGATTTTTGATGATTAATGGCACGAGTCCCGTTTCACCTCCCAGCCTTGCCTGGATAGTTGCTGGCAACTCCCTCGTAATCCGACTGCCAGCCGTCAACCTTTAGTGAGTCCTACTATTCTTAGACTCTAGTTTATTCTAGGCTCCCCTTAACCCCGTTCAGGCGCCCACGGCCCCCAGACGGTCATTCCCCGCACCTGTTTCCCGTAATTTACCATATTAATATAACATTTCCTTCCCCTTAAGAATCAGTTTCGTCCTCGAAAATGATACTTGGAAGGTCTAACTATAAATTGGGAAACCTTTTTCTTAGGGTACTTACTCACTCCCATGTTGAGCTTTCTTCTGAACAATCTTTCCACTTAACCAAACATTCTTGATAAATAGTATTCCTTGTTCGTCTGTTATGAACATTTAATATTCTTTCTAGTTCATGTGGATTAGATTGGTCATCTAATAGCTCCTCAATGTTATCATTTAAGATTAAATTATCCAAATCACCAAGCTTCTTCCTTAACTTACTCACATGAAAAACTGGATGTATTTTACTACCAGTAGGTAGTTGGAGCTTGTAAGCCTGTTCTCCCACCTTTTTAAGTATTGTGAAAGGACCATAATACCTGGGTGAAAGCTTTGGACATTGTCTCGTTTTCATGGTTTTAGTTTGTTCAGGCACTTTAAGATAGACCAATTCTCCTTCTTCAAAGGAGACGTCTCTTCGGTGAGGATCTGCATAAGCTCTAGCTCGATTTTGAGCTTTCTTAATATTTTCTTATGCAAATTTAAACATACTATTCATATCCTCCAAAAAGTCCTTGGCTGCCTTAACCTTTTCCTTATGCAGTCCTACTGCATGAGGAGCTCTGGGCTAAAACCCATACATTAACATAAATGGACTATACCCAGTGGAAGAGTGCTTGGCACTATTATATGCAAACTCTGCTATCGGTAGATACTCTTCCCAATTAGTTTGCCTTTTACTTACATATGCCCTGAGCATATCTTCAAGGATTTGGTTAACCCTTTCAGTTTGCCCATCTGTTTGCGGGTGGTCCGCTGTACTCATGCTAAGTTTAGTATCCAACTTCTTAAATACCGCACGGCAAAATTGACTATCAAATTTTCTATCCCGATAAGAAACTATATTTGCCGGAAGGCCATACAATCGGTATATGTTCTCTACGAACAATCTAGCCAATTCTGGTGTTTTAACATCAGTTGAAGTTGGAATGAACCTAGTCATTTTGGTTAACCTATCCACAATCACCCACACAGAGTCGTGCCCCCTCTGTGTTCTCGGTAATGCAACAATAAAATCCATGGAGATACTCTCCCATTTTCCTGAAGGAATCTCTAATGGATGGAGAAGTCCTCTCATTTTCAATCTTTCAGCTTTATTAACCTGGCATTTATTACATTTGACCACATAGTCAAGGGCGTCCTTATTCATTCCAGGCCAATAGAACTGCCTCTTATTAACTCCTGGATGTCCCGCGCTAGGGGTATCATGACACTCAAAAGAGTATCTGGCGCCTTATTTCTTTATCTTTCGGGACACATACCCTACCCTTGTAGAGTAAATAATCATTATCAATGGTAAAATTCTTCCACTTGAATCCGGTTTGAGCAACCCCAGATGCTCCATTTCCTTGTTGAACATCCTCAGATATTCCTTCCTCAGTGGAGGCTCTTTCATTTGGATCCCCGTTTTCTATTGCTTCCCATATGTTGGAATATGCCGGATCAACCTGGCATTTCCCTTTTAAAGATTCAAGCAAATCGGAAGTGAACTGAGTAGAACTCAATTCATTTATGATGGGCATTCTGCTGAGTGCATCAGCCACTATATTATACTTTCCTTTTCTATACCTTATCTCATAGTCGAACTCTTGGAGGAGTTCGGCCCATCTGGCTTTACGCCCTTATAGATCCGGTTGGTCATTAAGCCACTTAATGCTTTCATGATCCGACAAGATCAAAAGTTTGGTACCGTACAAATAGTGCCTCCATTTCTTCATTGCATGTACTATTGCATACAGCTCCCTCTCATAAACATAATATTTCTGTTTTGCACGGTCTAATTTCTTGCTTTCAAAAGCAACTGGTCGACCTTCTTGTAATAAGACCGCGCCTATCGCCTTATCACTGGCATCGGCTTCAACCACAAATGGTTTATTGGGATCCACAATTAATAGTACTGGAGCTGTAGCAATAGCTACCTTAAGTTTTTGAAAATTTTCATTTGGTCTGTTCTCCAATTAAAACTCTTTCCTTTCCCTTTACGTTGGTCTGTCATTGGAACAGCTATTTTGGCATAATCTCGAATGAATCTACGATAAAATTCATCTTGATTCCCTCTTTCGAGATAATATGCCCCAAATATTTGACCTCTTGTGCGAAGAATTCACATTTAGTTTTCTTCGCATAAAGGGAATGTGTTCTTAACAGTTGGAATACCAATTGTAAGTGTTCCAAATGTTCTTCTCTTGATTTACTAAAGATCAAGATATCATCCAAGAAGACTACTACAAAATGTCCTAGATAGAGCCGTAACACACTATTCATCAGCTTCATAAAGGTAGCTGGTGCATTAGTGAGGCCAAAAGGCATCACCAAAAAATCATAATGCACGTATCTAGTACGAAATGCTGTCTTAGGAACATCTTGTGCCTTAATTCTTACTTGGTGATAGCCTGATCTTAAATCTATCTTTGTGAAGAATTTTGCCCCTTGTAATTGATCAAAAAGATCTTCCATTCTGAGCATAGGAAATTTATTCTTCACCGTTATTTTATTAAGTGCTCTATAATCAACACAAAGTCGCATAGAATCATCTTTTTTCTTTACTAATAAAATTGGCGAAGCCCAAGGTGAATTACTGGGTTGTATAAACCCTTTATCAAGGTAATCCTTAATTTGTCTTTCAACTTCTTGGTGCTGTGTTTCACTTAATTTATACGGTGGTTTAGAAATAGGGTGTGTATCCTTATTTGTGTCAATTGGGTGATTTATATCACCCCTATCTGGTGGAAAGCCACTTGGTAAATCAGAAGAAAACACATCTTTAAATTCATCTAACAAACTACTTAATTCATTATTTACATTCAACTCACAGACATAAGAAAATTGTTGCTTTATATTACAGAAAGTAAAAGTGTTTTGTACAAGAAGAGACCATAACATATATACCTCACAAGCTTCCTTCTTTATCAGCTTTTGAACCTCAGTGGAACACAACAAAGGATTATCAGATACTTCATGTTCACCTTGAATCACAAAAGTCTTACCATCCCTTTCAAATTTCAGTGTATTATGATGATAACTACGTTTTAAGAATGGTTCCAATCCCCATAGCCACTCCCTCCCTAAAGCAATATCGGCTCTTTCCATATTCATAATTTGGAAATCAAGTTTATCTTTATATCCTTGGATCTCAATTTCCAAATTGGATACCATTGTATCCCATATTTTATTATCTTGATCTTGCATCATACGAACAACATATTGATGCCCACTCTTTTGTTGGGGAAGTTTCAATTTTTTGACAAGTGCATAATTTATGAAATTGTGGGTAGCATAGTCATCAATCATGACTCTAACCCTCTTTCCAGCTATCAATCCAGGCACTCTAACTAAATCATGTGGCCCAAAGGTAGGCTGCCACATAGAAATTGATATACAACACCTGTGTTGTACATCCTTGTGCAAGACCTCTAAAGATTTATACCTTTCATGCCCCTTTAATTCTAGAGTCTGCACTACATGGATTTGTTTTTCTTTTCCCTTGCCCTTGTCCTTATCCTTCCTTTGTCTTCCCCCTTTTTCCTTTGAGGGCAATTCCAGGCAGCATGGTTAGGGGATAGGCAATTGAAACACAGCTTTTCTTTTTTGGCCTTATCAAAGTCATCTAGACTTAACTTTGGCCTTACATATTGTTTCTTTTCAAAAGGTTGTTTCTTGCCCTTAAAAAATGGCATTTTCCTTTTAAATTTGCCTACAAATTTTGAGGTTTCCAATTCCTTAGTCTTGGGCTCCGTATCAATGAGACTAGTGAGTGTACCTGGACGCGTACTATCTTCATTGATTAATGCAAATTTAATTGCCTCTTCAAGCGTCTTAGGTGAACTCCTTTTAACTTCCTTTTTACAGATCTTATCTAGTCCCCTAATGAATCCTCTTGTCTTTTGAAATTCATCTATGCCTTCCAATTTGAGGATTATCTTACGATATTCCTCCAGATATGTCAGCAGGGGTCTTCCCTTTTGTCTGACATAATCCCAATCTTCCCAATTTCTTTCCATTTCATTTTCAGGAAGGAATTCTTTCAAAAAGACGGATTCAAATTGAGCCCAAGTTTCAGTATTTTATTTGCCTCCTTTAAAGTTCGCCACCATTTATACGCCTTTGGCCCCAAAGTTAAATTGGCCTCCAGCGCTTGGAGATGTGGTGGAGTATTTTTAAGTTTGTGTAAATCTTCCCATTTTTGGAGAAAATTAAAGATAGTGTCTTTATTTCTATCTTTTTCTTCATATCTTTTAGAACTGGATTATCCCTCAACTTGTGGTGGGGTTCCTTAGGATCTCGCATAGTCACATCTAAATCTTTCGATGAAGATGGGATATCCGAGGTTTCTATCTTATTTTTATCCCTTTCTAGTAATAAAGTTAATTGAGATTTTATTTCGTTGAGTGTTTGAGTTAAAAATTCCATTTGAACCCCCTATGCTTGCACACGAGCAGTTAGATCATCAAATTGTTCTCGTGTGACAAAAAATTCTTCCCACTATTCTTCTTGTATCTCCGTTTCATGGGAATCTACCATAGGGTGGTCCCCAGAACTAGAACCTTCCATTACTCCCTCTTTCTCTTTTTCTGCCATTAATACACTGGAATTGGAAAGCAAAGATAAGAAATTTGCATACAAAGTAAAGTACTTCCCTGGTTATAATGACAGGGCAACTGTTGCTGGTTTTAATAATAAGCCCGAAGAGTGAGGGATAATTTATCTTCCCAAACTCAGCCGGTCATGCTGGAAATGTAGCTTATTGGCAGAAACAGCTAGTAAGGAGGGGACTAAATATACCCCTTCTTAATGGTCACGTGAACCATCAGTACACCTTCTATATATGAGACAGGTCCGCAACTGACTTCGATCAGCTGCTGGCGATGGGTTTGACTGTCGTTCTATTACTGCGCTCCGAAAATAGTCGTGTATGACGTGTGACGTGTGGAGTACCGTCTCACGCTGTATGACTCCCTGTAACATATAGGATACCGTCAAATCGCCTTAGTCGCCTGACCCTCACGCTGTAAGACGCCGAAGAAAGCCTTCGTGAGAAAGTGACGAAAGCAGGACCCGATGGCTGAAACAGGACCCAACGGCTCCAGCAACTGAAGCAGAACACGATGGCGGCTCTGATACCAATGATACGCTCAGCGTCAATGAAAATATGGAAACAAGTAAAACCTAACTCTCCAAGAGTTGATTTTTGATGATTAATGGCAGGAGTCCCGTTTCACCTCCCAGCCTTGCCTAGATAGTTGCTGGCAACTCCCTCGTAATCCGACTACCAGCCGTCAACCTTTAGTGAGTCCTACTATTCTTAGACTCTAGTTTATTCTAGTCTCCCCTTAAACCCGTTCGGGCGCCCAAGGCCCCCGGACGGTCGTCCCTCGTGCCTATTTCCCGTAATTTACCTTATTAATATAACACCAATCTTTGCCAAATGCTCTATAATGGTGTGGATACATTTACCATGCATAAGCACAGAATCAGTACAACTCAAAAGGAGAAAAGAGTGGGCTCTGGCATTCAACTAATCACATAAAGTTATCAAATCCACAATCACGCCATCATGAGAATCCACAGTAGGACAAGGTATAGAAAGAGTAACAAAATCCTAAAGGTCACAAATGTCAAGGAGACACTCCATGTGGCAAAAGCATAGAGAGTAGTTCGTTCCATCCAACTTGTCAGATGTGGATAGAAAGGGTAGGATTGGCACCTACTCAGGAGATGCCATCAATGCCAATTCGGGATTGGAACCCCGAAAGAAGTTATTGGGAAAAAGAGATAAGATGGTGGTCGGTCTAAATCATCATGAACCACATGGTCCCCCATAGCATACCCATCAACATAGATGTCCTTCAAGAAATACCCGCAAGAAAACAAAGAAGATGCTACAACTAGGATAGCTTCCACCTGTACAATGTCCATTAGTATGCTAATCAGAGAGGATTGATGAACAACAATGTAAACACAGATGAATACAACATGTAAACACAACGAATCCAAGCGCTGGTATCATACCAAGAGTGCCCGAAAGTACAATGCCTGCAGTAAACGCAAACCTACCGTCAAGCTTGACAAGGAGGCCGCCCAACACTGAAAAGAGTTGCCTAGCCAAAAAAGACCACCCAATTTGAAACACAACAAAGAAGCATAGGTGCCACCCAGTCTGCTAATGTGTCGCCCAGCTGAAGGAGGGCACCATGCTGTAAAACGCAAATGCAAAGGGGGGCTACCTGCAAAAAACGCAAGCAATGCAAGGCTTGGTTTTGCAACAAGTGTGCAGGGGCTACCTATAGAAAATGCAAGCTTGTTTGGTGCCATCTAGCCAATAGAATGACCGCCCAGGTGCAAATAGAAACCACCCAGCCTATACAAGGCAGCTCAAGTGCAAAACGCAAATCTGCTCTAGTAAATGCAGCCTAAAAGGGCTGGAAACAAGCCGCCCTGACTTGTTTGACTTCAAATGCAAGGTGGATGGCTCCTTGCAAATTTCATTGCAAACAATACACTCCTCTTCAAGATCTCAAGCTCCTACGCATGGCTCTAATACTATATGCATAGTTGCCAAGAAACCCATTTCATAAGATTAGGATACTCGTTTTATACTTAGGCATTTCATAAATATATGAAATACATATTTTAAAGCTTCACAAATGTCATACCATAAATGTCTTTTGTAAGCATCGTTTATAATGGATTTATTTAACAAGTTGACATGGGTATTAGCATTGATTACCGGAGTTTTGTTTTGAGTTGTTATCCATGATGATTACATAAATCGATGGCTCCTTTTTTCTCAACTTTATATTGAGCATATCTAGTGCACCATGATGCATCCAAATATCGATGTTTTATCGCATGTTCATTTGCAGTATATAGCATAGTGATAAATAATGTCAATCTATATTTTCTACATCACATGGGTTACATATATATATATATGTATACACATACACACACACACACACACACACACACAAAACTTCCATACCTTTTTTTTACTCTCGAATGAAACCCATTTCTAACATTTTACGAAATTCATATAAAACCTATGAAACCCATTTCATACCTCTCCTTTCAAAAACCGTTGGTAACTATGACCATGCGAGAGTGCGCAATAGAAAGAAGAAAGTGAACATGAAGAGGATGAGATAGAGAGAGAATGCATGAGAGAGAAGGAACAATGTGATTACAATGGCTGAAGGTACAAAGCTTCAACAAGTCAACCCCAACACGCAGCTCTACACATCACTGTGGGCGCCAAACAATAGCAAGGGGATGAGAGGATGAGGAGGCTTGGCTGATCACGAAGGATCAATGATGGAAAATGAAAGTGGGAGGCCATTGTAAGGACAGAGAGCGCGAAGATCGAGCCGCAATGCTTTCTCACAGCACACACAGAGAGAGAGAGTGTGTGTGTGTGTGCAGAGTAGAGAGGAGAGTGTGAGCACGTGTCACGGGGATGTGAAAAATTAAGATGCTTTAATCTTGCTAGTAACATTTGATTAAGTTACTAATCAAATGTACAAGGTTGTTTAGCACATGTGATGCACATGGCAATTATTTCATGGGAACGGGCCAAGGACCCCGAGGATGCAATGGGTGTTAAAGGCAAAAGTTGTGTTAAGTTATGCCAACTGGGTTTTGGTGGTCAGTTGGTGCCAGGTTGGACCCTAGGACAATTGTTTGGCCATTAAGTGTCAGTGGTGACACTAGGGACTAGCATTAATTAATTAATTAATGCTAGTCTAAGGGTCAACAAAGGTTGGGAACCACTCCAAGTTGCAAATGGCCTAGCCTATTCCATTCCAGATGGGCATGTTTAATTTTGGGCAGGGTCAAAAGGGCTGAAATTAATTTTCAGAATTAATTAATTTTGAAAAATTAATTTAATGGCTGAAAATGCTTTAGGAAGGCTGCCACTTAGCAAAACTTTCCCATGCAACTAGGGAGAAGGCTGTTGGAGGGTGGTGGAAGCTGAATGGCAGCCATTCGGAGCTTGGAGGAGGGAGAGGAGGTGATCAAATTTGGCTCTGAGAGGCGACGACGACTGATCGCGCGCCGCGACAGGACAGGGGGCAGCAGGTTTTCTCTTCCGCCTCAAGAGAGGCGGCAGTAGGAGAGGAGGGCTCGCCAACCGAGCTAATGTTTTACCCCCCTTTAGAAGTTGTTAGTGCCATCAGATTTGTCATCAAAGCTACGAATCAGAAGATACATTTCAGCTGATTTTCTCTCTTTCTACAGCATTCTCTCATCTCCTCCAGTCTATGCTCAAGTATTCTCAGCAATTCTCAACCATGGGTAGCAAAGTACAGCCAAATTTGGTGGACAGCAAAGAGTTTACTGCTGTAAACCCTAAATTACAGCAGTAATTAGGGTTTAGCAGTCACCTTGGGACCCGTGTCATCAATCAAAGGCATTGTACACTGAAATCAGCACTGGAAATTCGTGGAATTGTGAGGATTTCAGATGCTAGCCCATCTATTGTGAATTTGGGGCAGCATTTGACAAGTTGGGGTTCCATTAGAGCAAGTCCTGGGTGAAAATCAAGGGGCAATTTGCCCAAATGCTTTGCTGATTATTGGAACAACAAGGGGCTTTTGAATCAGCCAAGGAGATTGTGAAATCTCGACTTGTAATTTATCCATCAGCAATACAAATTAAAGAAATACCGAAAGGGGCACTAGTTTTGGAGCCAACAAGGTGTACACTCTCCAAGTTTATGAAGGTAAAGTGAGCATTTCAGTTTATGTTCATTTGCTAATTGCTGTAATTAAGTGCTCAATCAGGTTAAACAACCCTAACCGAGAAGGAAGGCTGGTTTCAACACGACACAATGTTCTTGGGTACAATGACTAGTATACCGCTTTAGGTTTTAGATAGATATATAAGAAAGTACAAATGTGCTAAGGGTGTGCTCACACCTGTGCACATATAAAAGGCACAATGGCCCTTTATTCCCAACAACCTCCCACCTAAAGGCAATCTGCCTTAAGAGGAGAAAAGAATCAGCTAAGTCTAGGTATGTACAAAGCTGAAATACGTATATCTATCCAACTTCCATCATCTGTCAACAATGAGCAAACCGCTCTACTAAAAGACCCTTTGTGAGAAGATCTGCAAGATTATCATCTGTATGCACTTTGACAAGCTCAATACTCTTGCTGTCAAGTACATCTCTAATGAAGTAATACTTCACCTGTATGTGCTTTGTCTTTGCATGAAAGACGGGATTCTGTGCTAGCACGATAGCACTCTGACTATCACAATGGAGAACAGGTAACTCTGCGATGCCAAGCTCTCCCACCAAACATGAAAGCCATAAAGCCTCCTTGCATGCCTCAGTGGTAGCCACATACTCTGCCTCTGTAGTAGACAATGCAACACACTTTTGTAGCCTAGAAATCCAAGAGACAGCTCGTCCTGTGAAGGTAAACACATACCCAAAAGTGGACTTTCTGTAGTCCACATGACCAGCATAGTCTGCATCCCTAAAGCCAACGACAGATGCCTTCTGCTTTCCAAAGCAGATGCACAAATCCTTTGTGCCTTTGAGGTATCTCATAATACCTTTCACTACTTCCCAATGCTTTTTACCAGGGTTTGCCATGTATCTGCTAACCACTCCCACTGCAAAGGCAATGTCAAGACATGTAGCAACCATAGCATATATCAAACTGCCAACAGCTGAAGCATATGGTATCTTGGCCATTTCAGCCTTCTCATTATCAGATGTAGAGTTGTCCTCTGCACTGAGTTTCACATATGGAGACAATGGAACCCTAATTGTTTTCCCCCTCCCTCCATATTGAAACGCTGCAAAACCTTGGAGATGTACTCCTGCTGAGATAGATAGAGTAATCTTTTTTACCTAACTCTGAGTATTCGCATGCCCATAATGTGATTTGCATCACCAAGATCCTTCATGTCAAAGCTACCATAAAGACTTTACTTTAGTGAGTTCAAGGCATGAGTATCTCTGTCAGCAATCAGCATGTCATCAATATACAGAACCAAGATAATCAGGTTGCCATCTACTGCCTTCTTGGTGTACAAGCAGTGATCCACTTAACTTCTATGAAAACCTTGAGACTGCATAAATGTATCAAACTTATGATACCATTCTCTTGGTGCTTGTTTCAGCCCATACAAACTCCTTTTGAGTTTACATACCATCTTCTCTTTCCCTTTTGCCACAAACTCTTTAGGCTGCTGTATATATATGTCTTCATGCAGATCACCATATAAGAATGCAGTCTTTACATCCATCTGTATGAGTTCCATATCTTCAGCTGCAACCAAGCCCAAAATGATTCTCAATGTAGTCATCTTGACTACAGGAGAGAAGATTTCATCAAAGTCAACTCCATGTTCCTGTTTGTACCCCTTTGCAACCAATCTTGCTTTCTACTTTGGCAAGGAACCAAAAGTGACCATCTTGTAGACCCATTTGCATGGAAGGATTTTCTGTCCTTTAGGCAACTACACCAAGTCCCAAGTGCCATTTTTCTCAAGAGATTCCATCTCTGATGACAACATGGCTTTATACCATTTCTTGCTGTCCTGTTTATCCATTGCTTCATTAAAGCAAGATAGTTCACCACAGTCTATCAACATGACATAATCAGCCACATTGTTTGCACCAGGAGTGAATCTATCAAGTTGTCTAGTAGCCCTAGACGATCTCCTAACCCAATGATCACTGTTTGTTGGTTGTTGAGCCTACAAATTTCCATTTTCAGCTTGCTGTCCTAGCATTTCAGCCTACAAACCAGCATTAACAGCTTGTTGTCCTGGATGTTCCTGCACATCCAGTGGCTCGTCATTATGGGCAATGGCTGGCTGATCATATCCAGCATTATTTTCTACATTTGCAAGTTCATTTACAACAGGTATTTGCTATTGTACAGCGGGCACATTTTGCTATCCAAAAGGTATTTCTTTTTGGAATACAACCCTACGGACCTCCTCAGTCTTTTCGAGCTGTTTATGCATGCGACTCTTCCCAGAAGATAACATCATTGCTGCATACTACTTTTCTTTTCTCGGGATCCCATAATCTAGAATATTTAAAACTTGTCAAGCACTTCGCTTTTTATACAAATAGGGTAAACCCATACCTTCTGTGTAGCATCATCGACAAAGGTGACAAAGTATTTCTTTCCCCCTAAAGATAACCCTGGCATCTGACATACATCAAAACGTACTAACTCTAGAGGAGAAGATTTCAACAAAAGAGACTTCTTATGAGACATCTGTGCATGTTTACCATAAACACAATGATCGCAATGCTCAAAATCGGCATAGCAAAGACAAGGCAAGTAACCCAAACAAGAAAGCACTATCATTCTAGTTTGACTCATGTGTCCCAACCGGATATGCCACAAAGAAACACTTGGTTGCTCGGTCACGGCAACAACATGATCATGCACACTAGATACATGGAGAGAATACAAGGTATTACTTTTACAACCTTTGGCAATCACTCTAGATCCCTTACAGATCTTCCATTTCCCATCACCAAAGGTGGTATGGAATCCATCGTCATCTAGCTCCTCTGTCTAATCAATATCTTCTTGAGCTGAGGTGCATGCCATACATGCTAAAGCGTAAAGACAGAACCATGCTAAAACTGCAACTGCACACTGTCAATACCTGCAATATCACATGCATAGTTGTCCGCAAGATGGACAACACCATGTCGACCCCCTGTATAATCAGAAAACCACTCTCCATGAAGGGTGACATGAAAGGAAGCACCTGAATCTAGAATCCAAGTATACATGTCCTCATCCATATCTGCAAGTAAAGCATGTGTACTAAAGTGTGAAGAAACAAAGAGTACGTCCTTCCCACTGTCACTGTCATGAGTGACTACATTCACCTCTTCAATTTTAACACTGCTCTTCTTAGGCTAAATCTCTTTCTTCTCCTCCTTGCTATCATCTGTCTTCTTGCCCTTTCCTTTCTCTTTCTTCCATTTGTAGCAATCACGTTTAAAGTGACCCTTCTTGCCACAATGATGGATTCAACATCCTTACCACGTGATTTATTGCGTCCCTTGCTATCAGATTTGCCTTTCTGTTATGATCTGCCCCTAGTATGCAAAGCACTGGAAGACTTATTGGATGCATTGTTATGTCGATTCATTTCTTCCATGAGTAAAGCACTCTCTACATCAGTATACAAAAGGATCGCATTAGAATTGCTCATAGCAGTCTTGAATGTATCCCAACTCTTTGATAGAGTGCAAAGCAAGAACGTAGCTTTAAATTCTTCATCAATCATAAACTTCAAGGCAACCAATTGGCTGAAAATGGAGTTAAACTCACTCAAGTGAGTAGACATTGTTGTACCCTCTTTCATACGCAAATCCATAAGCTTTTTCAACCAATAAACTTTGCTTGCGGCACTCTTCTATGCATATAGTTCTTCCAGTTGAGTCCAAATAGCATAGGCAGAATCCAAACCTTCAATGTTAAGCAGCAAGGCATCAGAAGTTGATAGCTTGATGGTTGAGCGTGCAAGCTCATTTAACTCATTCCAGTCTTCCTGTTCCATATCTGCGGGCTTTGCCCCTTTGGTCTTAATCGGCCTTGCCTGCTTCTTCTACAACAGGATATTATAGCACTATTTTTGCCAGACTGCAAAGTTATGTGCTCCTTCAAGCTTCTTTATGTGCATGAGATGACTGCTATCGCTGCTGCCGGCCATGATTTTCAGCCCAAATGTGACCAACAAATTCAGCAAATGCAAGCCCAGTCTATCACACAAGTGACCAAGGTATAAAAAGTACCAACCAGTAATAAATAACCACGTAAAAGCAGAAATTTCACATCGGCAGATAAATTTTCAAAAGCACTAAACCTTGTGATACAGCACTCCACAACTGATTACAGCTGTTCCAAGGACAAATACATCACATTACATGAGAAGTCCCAAATTTTAGCTGCATTTCTGTTGTACATGTACCCATGGGTACAAAATTTGACACGCACAGTCAAAAACTCCAAAATTTTTGTGCTCAACCATACATCTGCACTATCTCTAACATGCATAGAATAGGTCAATTTTGCCAAAATAGAGCAATTTCAGCAAAACCCCCAAATTTTTCCGAGTGCTAGATGTCCAAATTGCATGGAATTAAACCTGCATGTACATAAAATGACCAAATGGCACACAAATTTCGCCCAAACGGCAAAGGCCCCAAACTACACGGGGTCCAATGTGCTCAATGTCGAGAAATTGGGTAAATTTCAGCCCAATTCTTGCATGTACATGAAAAGCCCCAAAAGTCGAAGGCAAAATGTCAAAAATTCTTGCAATTTGACAAATATCACTGTTGTGTCTTGCTCACATCAAATCTGGATAAATCCCCAAATTTCTGGCACAAGTGTGCCCAAAATCCTGAACTATGCTTACACGCACGAACACCCGTCAGGCCAAGGAAAAATTCAAGGAGATTTTTGAAGAAAAAAAAAATGAATTTGTGGTCCTTTGAAGGGTGACGTAACGAGGTCGCGGACCCATCATGCAGGTCACCATACACCCGTCCAGTCGCCTGTCAACTGTCGCCACTGTCGCCCAATCGCTTGTCGAAGGACCCGTCACGCGGGTCGCCAGCTCTCCAACAGCAACTGTCGCCTGTCGCCTAGCCA
Source organism: Lygodium microphyllum (assembly GCF_053477565.2). Lineage (NCBI taxonomy): Eukaryota > Viridiplantae > Streptophyta > Polypodiopsida > Schizaeales > Lygodiaceae > Lygodium > Lygodium microphyllum. The sequence goes on along the minus strand of NC_141152.1, from coordinate 119,180,541 downwards.
TCACGACTGTTGTCCCGTCAACCTACAACTACTGTCGCCTACTCTCCAACAGCCCGCCTTCTACAGCCCACGGCCTCACAACCTACCTATTGGCCTTCGACTGTTTCTTGCAGCATGTGGCCTGAGCCTATTGGTCGCCTCAACCATGTCTCCTATAGCCTGTAGACCTACTTCGTCTCGAGAAGCGTGCACTCCTTGCTTGCTCTGATACCAGTTTGTCAAGACAAAGAGCACGAGGATCGAGACACGCAATGCTTTCTCACAGCACAGAGTGAGAGAGAGAGTGCAAAGTAGAGAGGAGAGTGTGACCACGACACAATGTTCTTGGGTACAATGACTAGTGTACCTCTTTAGGTTTTAGATAGATATATAAGAAAGTACAAATGTGCTAAGGTGTGTTCACACCCATGCACATATAAAAGGCACGATGGCCCTTTATTCCCAACAACCATACCACATGTATATATAGGCAAAAAAGTGGCAAAACCCTAAATAGGATTAAAACCCTAAAAAGGGCCAAAAGTGCTCCAAAAAATGCACTAATGTACCCTCTATCTGATGTGTCTAAACATAAAATGACAAACAAATACAATGTTAGAGCTTGTAATGTCCTCATCTAACTGAGACTAAATGATCTTTAAGGAAAACAAGTCCAGCAAGAAACTCAAGATCCTACATTCTAACAAGGGAGGGGAGTTTGTCTTCAACAAGCTAGCTCAGTTTTATGCCGATCATGGCATAGACTAGGAGCTTGCCCATACGAACACACCTCAAGAGAATGGCATATTGGAAAGGAGGAATCGCAATATGATTGAGATAGCACAGACAATGATGAAGCATCGGCAAACACCTCAATGTCTATGTGCCAAGGCAATGGCCACCACTGTCCACATCCTTAATCGATCCCCTACATCGGCCATCATTGGTATGACATCTTTGAAAGCTTATTTTGGTCAAAAGCTAGATGTGTCTTATTTCAAGATGTTCGACTGTGATGCTTATGTTTGCATCCCGAAGAGAAAGAGGAATAAGTTTGAACCGGCTTTCACAAGACAAGTGTTTGTAGGTTATAGCTCATAGTCCCAAGGATACAGTCCTTATGATCCCAATTCACAGGAGATATACACAAGTTGAGATCTTCTGTTCATGGAGTTTCCAACTGTGCAAAGAGGGGTGTTAAGCATCCTGTACTTGGAGATTCATGTGACACTTGGGCACCTAATCCAGTGCCTTTGCAGCCTCTATCTATTGAGGATGCACCATTAGTGGAGCAGAAGATTGCTTCACCACGAGATTCACCTGTTCCGCCACTCCCAATGGATATTCCAAAGACCTCGGCAAAGACAAAGCGGCAAGAAGAGTATCAACCTCCTCATTGAGCACATGATATACTCCATGATTCAGGGGTTCAAGAAGTTCTTGAGGCGTGGCAACCGCAAGATGGCCCACGACAATCTCAAAGAAACCAAGCACTCTCCACCAAGTGAAACCAACCTTCCTGCTCGAATAGGGTGGTAAATAACCTAATTAAGCACATAATTACAGCAATTAATAAATTCACAAAACTGAAATGCACACTTTACCAAACAATCTTGGACATTGGACAACCTATTGGCCCTAAAACTGGCGCCCCTTGCGGTATTTCTTTAACTTTTATTGCAGATGGATCAAGTACAACTAAGACTCTTTGACCTCCTCCGCTAATCCAAGTCCCTCTTGCTATTAGAACTGGCTAATGAGCCTCCAAACCAATTTTCCCCTTCGTTTGCTTGGGGATTGGCCTTCACCTTGCTCCTTGAAAGACAAATTCAGTCCCAAATCTGATATTGGCCAGCTGGCCTCTTGAATCTCCCTGAAATTCCTCAATTTCAACTGTTGGAATTCAAGTCCCAAGCCCTCAATTGTGAGCACAAATCCCAAAGCGGCTATCAAAACCCTAATTTCTAGGGCAAAGATTGACTGAAATCTCTTCCTCTGATGGCTCAAACTACCAAGCAATGTTGAGATAACTTCAAAGATGGCTAGGGGATGAGAGAGAATGTTGTAGAGAGAGAAATTTTAGAGTTTCATCACGAGAAACGCTGAAAAGCTACTGCTACCCTGATCAAACAGCCATGGAAACTGTCTACAACTTAACACCACCAAAAAGACTGTTGCCCCCTCCTGTCTATTGCCATCTGCACCAAAAGGAAACAGACATCTGCACCAAAAGGACCTTGGGCTGCTCTCACCTACTCCTGCAGGGCTCCAAACTTCTATCTCATGCTATACGACTGATTCCTGGTGGCTGAAAATCACATCCTCAACCTCTCCTTGCTGTCTAACAGCCTTCTCTCTCACAATGGCTAAAATAGACTTCCACTAACCCTTAAAAACGTTTTTCTCACTTGCATCCACATAAAGTACGAACAATGTGTGCACCCTCTAACTGAGGTGTGGATATACTATTGGGAATTGGAAGTGGAATACCAATGCGCTAACTTCCCTTGGAGGAACTAGTCTATCTTCTTGTTCCAAGCACACTGAGCCTGTTTGAGGCCATAAGGGTTTTATTCAACTTATACGCCTTGCCATTGGATGAAGAAAAGCTAGGAGGCTGCTCAACATAGATCTCCTTCTTCAAAACTCCATTAAGGAAGGGAGACTTCACATCAAGTTGATAGACTTGCTATCTCCTATGGTTGGCAAAAGGCAAGAATAACCCTAATGGTAGCCATCAACGCTGTAGGTGCAAAGGTGTCATGAAAATCCACCCTTAGTTGCTGTGTGAATGTCTTTGCAACGAGCCGCACCTTGTACTCATCTAGAGTGCCATCACTATAGAGTTGGTCTTAAAGACCCATTTGGCTCCAATCACCTTCCTATGAGCAGATCTCCCAATAACAATATGTGCAAGAGCCTTTGACTACGTTTGAGATGAGGGGTGTAAGGCTATTTCTAATCCTATGGATCTAAATTGGAAGGCTATGGAATATACAAATTCACCAGCGGTAGATCCTACTTGCTACAAGCAATTGATTGGGTCGTTGATATGGATCGTTTACACTCAGATTGATTTGTATTTTTCTATAGGTTTGCTTGCAAGGTTCATGAGTGAATCCAAGCTGGTTTATTGGCATGCTACTATGAGGATTTTGTGCTTCCTAAGGCAAACCCTTGCCCCAAGTACTTATTATCCAACATGTACAAGAGTTTCAGCCTTGGTTCTACAAGGCTAAACAGATTCAAATTGGGCTAGAGATGTTGATCAATGGCAATCAACAACACGATATTGCCTCACGTTGGGTGTAGGTGCTATCTATTGCAATAGCAAGAAGCAACCCACTATTGGTGTATCATCTACAGAGGCAAAGTAATGAGTGGTGTCTTCTACCACATGTGAGATAGCATGGCTTCGATGATTTTTAAGAAAGCTTCACTGTCCTCAAATAGGTCCTACTACACTACGTTGCAACAATGAAAGCTGCAATGCTTTGGCACAGAATCCTGTATTCCATGCTACGTCAAAGCACATTGGGATACGTTACCATTTCTTTCGAGAGAAGATCTTGGATGAGACCATTGATGTGATTTACTGCAAGACAGAGAACAACTTTGCAAATGTATTTAAGCAGGCTCTTCCTCAAGCCGTTCTTCGATAGCACTCTAGATCTGAGAGGGGGTACTAGAGATTTATTCATCCCCTGGACAAGTTTTGTCGGGCTACTATCATACAGTTAGTTCTCTCGGGCACAATTACACATTTCCCTTTTATCAAGTCAAACAATTCTATGCAATCTGTAGGCATTTGTCAGCTTCACAAGGCAGTCGAATAGACTCATCATGTTGCGCAGGATGCCATGTGGTAGCTGACAGTATTGCACAGCATTTTTCTCACTGTTTTATTCAGCGGTTGCAATTTTGCAATAGTTGGTCAGTTTGAAATTGGTTGCCTTGATTATTTTATCGTATTTCTTTATGCCTATTTATAGGCAGCTTGCATAGGTCACCAAACTTGTCAGTTTGCAAGTGGAGAGAGAGATCGGCTCCCGAAGGTACTTTGACAACCTATTTCTACATCTACTACCTTCATTTAAACATTCGTTAACAGCAAATTTCTATGTTCTACTATCTCTTTTCTCTCTCTCTCTTTCTCTCGTGTTCATTGTCTTTCAGTCTTGTCCATACCCTTCCCACATTTGCTACATTCTGACGGTTCTATACTATCTCATGTCTTGGTGCGTGGATTTCATTTCTCGAGCATCTCTCGTCACAAGGGCGTGTATAATTAATGCTTAGCTTTGGCATTATTAAGTTGTGCACATGTGAGGTGGATATCTAAAGTGGAAGTTAGCTAAGTGACATTGATGACCTACGAATTCCAAATAATCAATGGTTGACATTGGCAAAAGTTGTATATAAGTTGCTAGGCATTAATTTTTTAAAAATGCTAGTCCAAGGCCAATTCATATTGAGGAAAATAAATGTCCCATGGGAGTTAGCACATTAATTGTGAATGGGCATTTGCCAAATCTTGGGCAAGATCAAAGAAATAATTAATGAATTTTTAGAAATTAAATTCTAAAAATTAACTAATTAATTATGAAAGTTAAATTGAAAGTCTGTCAACTGATAAAATAGGTTGCCACTTGTCAAGATTACCCATGCAAACTGAATGAAGACTGTTTCGGGGCTGTCTGAGGGTCATTCCAGCCATTCAATGCATTATGGAGACACACACACTTGTGTATAGGCGCCAGCAGTTTGTGAGCATTTCCAGCCAGCCGAAGAGGTTTCTACATCAGGTGACTATTCCCGGAAGGTGATCAACAGCTGTGGCTGCCTACAAGGGCAGGCCACACCATTTGAAGCCCACATATCTGCAGGCAAGAGCATTTAAGCTGTCCTAAGTCAAGGCAGCAGCAAAACTAGACACTTTCTCGCAACAGATTTGTGGACTCTCTCTCTCAAAAACTTTTTTGCTCATCCATAGACAATCCCTCAGCAGTTCTCAGCCATTTCTAGATTGGGTGAGGAGCAATTGAAGAAATTACTGCTCAAATCTTAATTTACAGCAAAAATCAAGGCACCTCTGGATCTGTGCCCAATTACTGAAGACCCAATGCTTGGTATAGCAGCCAAAGGCAAGAAAGTTGCAGCCTAACCAAGGGGCAGCCCATCCTAAATTCATTGTACCTTGCATATGAGAGATTGAAGACACGATTGTGCCCAAATAGAGGTGCAATCAAGGTGCAAATTGATTCTATGAAGTGCTGATGATATTTGACAGCAGTGGCAGCTTTCATTTGGCTGAGATAACCAGTTTCCAGGCTGTAGGACTGCATTCACTGCTGCCTTTGCAGTATTCTGATATTCAGCATGTGGCTGATCTAATGCTGTATTAGGCCGATGACATAGTCCAAGTCCTAAGGCACGGATTGCCTGAGGGACCTATAGAGAAGGCTAGGCTAAAGTACCTTATCCTTAAGATTCAACCCTATCAGTTAATTGCCGGCTAGCTCTATAGACTAGGACACGAGACGGGTTATTGCGAAGATGCATGTATGAACACGAAATGCATGAGGTGCTTGCTGAAGCACATGGTGGAATTTTTGGAGGACACTTTAGTGGAGACACTACAATATGCAAGGTGCTACAATCTCAGATGTGGTGGCGCACCCTATTCCGTGATACTGCTAAGTTCATCAAGCACTACGATGAATATCAAAGGACTAAAGTACCCATCCGTAGTAAGGACAAGATGGAGTTGACCCCGGTAATAGCACGACAACCCTTTGAAAAGTGGGGGATTGACTTTATTGGGCCAATCAGGTATGCAACATAGTACTCACAAGCAAAGTACATCAATGTAGCGACAGATTATCTCACAAAATGGCCCAAAGCTCAGGCCACGAGGAAGAATGATGCTAGGACCATGGCTAAGTTTCTTTGGGAGTGTTAAAATATTGAGGATGCATGCTAAGGAGGATCACTAATGTCTACAAGCTGAGCAACACTATTTTTAGCCTGCTTCCTGCCTTTGGCAACAACAATCTCACTGCCTGATTCCCATTTGGCTGAGTTTTATATATTGTATTCACCTATTTGATCTATTTGCAACAGTGGTTTTGTGATCAGTTCTTCTACACTGTTTGCAAACTCTTGACAAGTTCTCCTCTATTTTGGCTGTACTCTCTCTCTCTCTGCATCCCTTCTTTGCTTCATCTTCCCTTCCTATCCTCTCTAGAGTCTGATGGCACCTCTTGTTGTTCCATCAATGATAAGGTTCACGGTCCTAACTATAAAGCATGGTTTGTGCAAAAGCGCAAAAAGCGCATGTGGTACATGTTGGGCTAAAATAGGCTTTACAACTCATTAGCATCTTTAAACAGCCCCAAAACACGCTCAATCAATGTAAAATGCAAAACTGGTGCATGGTTCAAGAGAGTTTCAGTGGTCTCCCAAAACCCTGATTTTCTAGCACACCCTTCAACATCTATAAATAAACAAGCTGTTGTTAGCAAGATTGTCAATTCATGTGTGAGTGTGTGTATGCCAAATAGGTTGGGTATTTTAGTTCGTATTTTAGGCATTATTTTAGTGCTTTCTGTGTGGCATTTATGGCATTTTATGTCAATTAGTCAGCATGGCCGACCAATTGCCATATTTCGCATATTTTGGGCCTATTTATTTAGGGGCTCCTCCTCCTCCCCATGCAATCGTCATCATTCTTCAGGTGATCTTCCATTGGAGAGAGGAGCTGATGCCAGTGTCCACATAGCCAGTGACTCACTATTGTACACATCATTCTCGTGTTTGCTATATGGATTCCATTTCCCAAGCACATCTCTAAGTTCTCTTCCTTTGCAATGTCCTTTTGTTTTCTCTCTTTTGTCTTGTGTTCAACAATTTATTTCAGCACTTGTCTATGCTTCCATTACTGCACACTTCTAACATGGTATCAGATTGCAAGATCTAGGTTCCTTCTGCGATTTTTCTGCTCATTACCAGTCTTTCTCCCCCTTGCTGATCACACCTACGTTTTTCAATCCAACAACCTGTGTTTTCAGCCTACGCTTGGATTCCAAGCCTACAATCGTCAATTTGCTGCATTAAATGCCCAACCAGCCTGCATTTTTCATCTTTTGTCCCTTACCGTGACTGGACAATTGTCTGTATAGGTCGTTTTTCCTCTTTCTTGTAATTTTTGACTGATTTTTCTTCGTTTTGCAGCAATTGGCCTTTATTTCTAATCAGATTTTTGGTTACACTAAATGTGAACTCTCATTTTGCTGTTGGTTTGGCTGTATTCCCTCTCCATATACCCTCCTTCCTCTATCTTCTCTTCTCAAGATGGCTCCTCCATGCGCTTCTACAAATGATAAGTTACATGGCCCTAACTATCTTACATGGAGTGCTGTGATGAGAGCTATTCCTCGGCCTCAACATCCTTTTCCTCTTCCAAAAGATTTTGATGAGGACAACCATGAGGAAGTTGTGCTTATATGGGATTCGGATAATGCACATGCATATTCTGCACTGATTCTGTGTACAGTTACCTCCTATAAAACATCACCAAAAATATGGTCGAAGCTTCAAATGTTGTACGAGACACCTTTCCCCACACGTGCCATGACCCTTTACGGACAGCTTCAGCAAATGAAGTTTAAACCAAAGGACACCATTCAATCATTTTTGCTTCGCGTTACATAGGTACATGACCAATTTCGACACATGCAGACTGCCCTTCCAAAGGCACGTAGGAACGGTACTCTACAAGCTCCCCCCGAAGTTTGATGGAGTGGCCAATGCTTTGTAAGCACAAACATCCTCTATACATGTGAGCTTTACACATGTCCTCAATGCTGCTTGAGCATGAGGCATCTTTGCATTTATAAGGGAGGCTCTCATCTCATTATGGAGGTTCCAGTGAGGTCTTTTTAGCTTCAAGGAGGAGTGACGGGAAGAAGAAGTTGAAGGCCCAATGTTATCACTATGGTAAGAAGGGACACTTACGGAAGGATTGCAAGGAGTTACTAGCCTCATGGAAGAAGAAGGAGAAGCAAAAGAAGCAAGATGCAGACTCCTCCGACAAGTCATCCTCTTCCTCAGACTTCGACTCTAATCCTCCGGCCAAGGGGTGTCAAAAGATGACGCACCAGCGAAACAGTAGGGTTTGCAGGGACGAACACAGAGTGAACTCGGTAAACACGAAATACAACACTCTCTCCAGCTCATTACCCCTACCCTGATCCTTTAGATACAAGAGTTTGAGGTTCAGTATTAATTCACTGCATAGTGTGTTTACTGCATGAATATTGTATATTCAGTAGTATATCACTTGTCAGCAGGCTGAAAACAGCAGGTGCAAGGGGAAGCAACCACCAAGTAAGGTATGGATGTAGCAAAAGAAGAAGAGAAGTGGATGCCGAACCCGCCACTGGTCTTTTCCTTCACTGGAGTGAAGGATCTTTATCGTTGTTTGAGCAGATCTCTGATACCATGTCAAAAGACGACATACCAAGGAGAGAGTAGGGTTTGCGGAGAGAAACACAGAGTGAGTTCGGCAAACACTAAAAAGAGAAGAGAAGAGAAGAGAGAAGAAACTATGATGAATGAAATGATGAAGTTCTGAATCATGGAGTGAATGTGATACAAGGAAACAAGGGTGTCGTAGCACAAGGAAGATGATGAAGACAGCCAAAAACCACGAACCGCTATGTCCTCCTGAAGGGGTGTGAGGATAGTGGAGAGGCTAGAGAGAAGAGGTGACAGACTGAATGAATCAACCATAAAGAATCAATGACAAAGGCATCCTATTTATAATCAAGAGACTATCTAGGGTGGCGCCCGAAGGGAGGGCGACGTCGGCTATCTAGGGTGGTGCCCCAATGTGAGCGCCTAACCCCTTTTTAGGACTCTCCACTCTGAAACCCTAAACGCAAAACGCAAAACGCAGATGAAGGGTTTCCCAACAAGGGGAAGTCCAAGGCGCAGCCGGAATCCACTTCTTCATACCAAGAAAAGGACTTGACTGCCCCGTCCTCTGTTGCTTCCAAGTCCAGGTGATGCGGTCATCCCTCACGACTCTCCAGGGCTAAAGAGGGAGTCTAAGAGGATGGTGAGAATGGGGCAATTGAGAGTCATCTATACAAGTATACAGGTTCACACGTTTTAGAGAGAGACATTCTTGATGCATCAACCGAAGTCCCTAGTTGGCAAATTCAAATCTTAGAGTTGGGATTAACATCCAAATTCATGATGGGTTGTTTCTTTGACAAAGAGCAGGATTGGCTCCCAGTCTGAGCTCACACAAGGACACACTTTGGTGGTCTTCACCAAAGGCAGGAAATCCATGGTCACATATGTTCAAAGGCATTTTTGACAAGATGGTCTTGTATATTACTAAGCCACATTGTTGACAAACACAAAGATCTATTATGCTGTAACGATTAACATCGACATTAGGTTCTCTCCGCGGCACCTTGGTGGTAGCTTGATCACCCACTACTAGGGTATCCATGGTTCTACTCTAGTGGTTCTATGTTGTAAGGACTATGATGACTCATTATCATTGTATCATTGTATTGTGTCAGATCACCCATGATCTGAGAGAAGGTATTAGCAAGCTATCTCCCCTGGTGCTTGCAACTCTAAAGCTAGCTCTACTCCAAATAGTGGTATGGTGCAAGGATGAGCAAGTCCCGCTAGGTCATAATCTACCACCTCGAGGTATTCTAACGAAATTGGATATTTTAGTCCGCATTTTAGGCATTATTTTAGTGATTTTTGTGTGGCATTTGTAGCATTTTATGCCAATCATCCAACATTAAATGTTGGCCAACCAACTGTCATATTTGGCATATTTTGGGCATACTTATTCACGGGCTCCTCCTCCTCCCCATAAAATAATTATCATCCTTCAGTTCATCTTCCATTGGAGAGAGGAGCCAGTGCCAATGCCCACGTAGCCAATGACTCACTATTGTACGAGTCATTCTCATGTCTGGTGTATGGATTTCATTTCCTGAGCACATCTCTGAGTTCTCTTCCTTTGCATTGTTCCTTTGTTTTCTTTCTCCTCTGTCTTGTGTTCAACAATTTATTTCAGCACTTGTCTATACTTCCATTGCTACACTACTTCTAACAATTGCCCACCATTCAACCTCATCCTTTTTTGTTACAAGATCAATAACCCATCTATAATGTATAGACAAGGGATAAGCCGGTTGTAACCCATCTCGATGCTTGACCATAGAATACATCTGACACACATAACATGTTTCAACAAAATGTGCTATGTTCCGATACATGTTTTGCCACCAATATTTTTCTTGGACTTTACTAAAGGTTTCCCATATGCCTCTATGGCCAGCCCATAAGCTTTCATGAAATTCCTTCATTACCTGTTGTTGCAATCTTTTGTTACCTAAAACTCGAACAGGCGCTCCTTTCTTCTTCTTTGCGTGCTTCCATAGATGCCCTTCTTTAAGAAAAAAGCCATAAGCTTTCCTCTTAATATGCTTGAACTCTTCATCAGTCCAAGACTCCTCCTCCATTATGCTTCAACCAATCTTTTTCGTAATCTTCTTCAAGGAAATGAACTAGAACTTGAGCAATGCAATGAGCATGCTGGCTTCTAGTTGACCACCCTTCTTCCATAGATAAATCTTTGATCTTTGTTGCTGTATGCTAATTTACAGCAATACCTTTTCTTGTTCTTACTGTACTTAATGCTATACCATTAAAAAGATCAGCTTCACTTGTAAGATTCAACTTTGGGTTTGTATATGCAGCAACTGAAAAGGTACTTTCAACAGCTATGGAATGAAATTCAGCAAGTATAGATTCTTCAGCTTCATCTTCTTCCATCAACTCTTCTTCATTGTCATATCTTGCACTTGATAGCATGTCAGCAACTGGATTCGCCTTTCCTGCAATATGCTTTAATTCGGGATTGAGAGATTTAATATATGCAATCCATCTTGGCATAGCAATGTCGGGTGTAGAGGAGTTGGCAATCATGCCCAAGAGTGGAAGACAATCAATTTCTACCACAACGGAAGCACCTATAAAGTATTCATGATCACACTTTAATACTGTTACAACTCCCCACAATTCCCTTTTTACTTGTGCATACCTTCTTTGACGTTCATTGAGAACCTTTATTCCAAAACGAATTGCATACCTGTTACCTTCAAGGTCTTCTTGGCCAACAGCCCATCCTATCCCAATGGGACTTGTATCCACAGTAAGGATGATGGGTTGACCATTTGAATAATCAGCCCTTTTGAGAGTAGGGGCTGAAATTAACAACTTCTTTAGTTTGCGTACAGTGAGAGTATGCTCTTCCCCCCACGAGAATTTTTGGCCTTTTCTTAATAATTGATAAAGATTTTCGGCGACATGAGCAAAATGTGGTATCCATATGAGATAGAATACACATGTGCCAAGAAATCTTCTCACCTCTGAGATATTTGTGCATTTTTCTTGCATTCTGCTGATGGCATCTATCTTGATTGGTGAAGGTTTACGTCCGTAGGAGCCACACAGATGTCCAACCACTAGGACTTCTTCTACTCCAAAAAATCGACTTAGCTCCAGAAAGAGTAAGATGTACTTCTTCTAGCCTTGTCAAAATCCTATCACAATCATGAATATGATTAACTACAAATGTCCTGCATGCTTTATCAAGCTCCTTATTCTTTACATTGACTTCACATCCCTTGATAGGTACACCATCAAGAAATGGAAGAGTAAGTTGTAGAATAAAGTCTCTTGAGACTTTGTACATGGCATTCATCATATGGGCTACGGAGTTTGTTGCACCTTGTGATAGAGTGCACATGCGGACCAATCCAAGAGGTGTCTTCATTGTGGCAATATCTCGGCTTTCTAATGAAAGCTGAAATTGATCATATCTTGAATATAGATCGCCCATAGAATAAATTACTCTACCTGCAAAATCTTCAACAAACCCGTCAACAATTGGACCCGAACCAACATTTCGGATTGTGACACGATTAACAGGCTATAGATCTTGGATTAATCATAAAGATCCATTTTTCTTGGGTAGGTTAAACCATCGATTTAAGTAAGGTGCTGAAGAAGGTTCTAAAATCTTCATTCTGATCTTCTCATTTAGAAATTCCAATAATTTGGGCAAATACGCCCTTGGAACGAAAATGGGCTTGAGGTTCCAAGGCACGTGTGGAAACATAAAAATGGCCATAGGAGCCACAATATTTGGATCCACACAGCCTATTTCACTTGGTGAAAATGCAAAAGCTTTTCCATGTTTCATTATCATTTGCATAAAAGAGTGTTTTTTAGCCGGCGAAAGAAAAAAAAATTCACTTATTTTGAACTCTTTTATACTTTCAAATGTGAACTTGTGGCCAATGTTGAAAGGATCACGAAGACTTGGTTGATTTGCTGCCCTATCGACCAGCCCTTCACTTTCAGGAGGCAATGGGACTGCCACAAGCTTAACTTTCTTCTCCACCGCCTTGTATTTTATCTCCACTTGCGCTTCAGCCTTGTTGAGTAAACCAATGTCTTCCTACTCAACAAATTCTTGAATTGTTTGATAAAAATCCTTTTTACATGACATAAATATTTTCTTTTAGCTTTAGTCATTGTTGGAAGAGACTTATAACAACCCATACTATTGGTTGTATATACATACAGATTTGCTAGAGAGACAATTTGTGTAGCATAAGGAGGTACAATCTTTTTACATAATGCACTGCCATAGCCTCCTTTTATAGCAATGCAGCCCGAAAACCCTTGAACTCTCAGGCATTAGAAGACACAAGATAATCACGCAGTCGATCTCTGTTTCGATGATGGTTAACACACACAGTAAGAAATTGGACAACTCGTTCATTGTCCTTGCTTCGGATTCAAGGATAGGAAAAACCATCATTAAGAGCTTTTGTTTCCAAGCGGCCTTCAGAAATGTAAGGTTGCCCAAGAATGATAGGGTAATAACAAGAGTCTTGAACAAAAAAGTGAAAATTGTCTTTTATATCTCCAATAGTTACCTGCACATTAGGACATACCGCATATAACTCTCCAGAAGAGTTGTTTGCAGCTCTCATTCGCCAACCTGAATCAACATCTATGGACCATCTGCCACTTTCATAGAGACTCCTTGCCATGACGTTTAGCTCTGAGCCATGGTCTAACAGTGCAATACATGGTGTTTCTTTTTCTCCAATTTTGACAATTGTCTCCGTTATTGCTCTTGCCCAATGCGTACGGGAGTAGTGACTGCTTGGAATGAACCGAGCCTCTTCCTCCTCATGCATATGCTGTAGACAGCCTTCTTTTTGAGAGGTGGGTTGCCCAACTGGTTAAGACCAGCCGACCATTACATTTTCAGCTTTCACTTCTTTAATCCTTTCTTTATCTTCAGCTTCAATTGCTGCAATTAATTCTTTAATTGCTTCAAGATGAATTCCTTGTGAAGTCAGCTTCTCTTCATCCTGCACAAAAACTCGAAGAGCTTGCAAAAAAGCATGCATTGTCTCTTCAGCTTTATCACCAACATATTGTCTTTTCCTTTTGATTACATTAATTATTACATCATGGAATTCACGTTTGGCAATTCCAAGAATTTTGCCTAAGATGAATTCAATTTTGCTTCCCAGAATTCGTTCTTCTAGGACTCATTTAAGATCAGTTACAGATTCTATGTCAAACTGCAATTTGTAGCCTGGCTGCTTGCCTTTCTTCTTTTCTTCGGTCTTCTTTGTTTGTGGCACATCTTCCACCTCTTGATCTGGGGTTATATTTTCAGCAAGCTTTGGTTGTTCACGCGTTCTTCTAGTTACCCGTTTCGAAGGGCCAGAAGAAGAAGGCCCTAGTTCATCTTCTCTTCTTCTCCTTTCTTCAATCAAAACTTCTTTATGATTGACGTCAGCCAAATATCCAAAGGCGGAAAAATAATCTACTGGTTCTTTTCAACCAATTATTCCTCGAATGCATTAACTAGCATTAGCCAAATCTTCTTTGGCTGCTTTACCACGTTCCATTTGATCTAGTGCCTGCATCCATACTTAAGATTGCACATTAGCTTTACATGCTTTCAAATTTCATTTAGTTGGTTCAATTTGCAGCCCATAGATAGCTGTATCAATTGCTGCATAGGCATTCTTTACAGCTAAATCTTCTGAACTTTTCTTCATTCCACCATTGCCAAAATTTGGCTCCAGTGGAAGACCAATTTCAGCCGCATGAATTTTTCCGTCTTTCCAAAAGACAAGCTTTTGTACTTCAGCCTCACGGAAGGCAGAACTCTCCCTCTTGTCATGTTATTGGCTATCACACCAAATACAGCGCCTCTTAAAGCCTTCTCTCATGGATCTTTGAGTTGATGAACATCCTCGTTCTTCAACTTTCACATCCAGCTTCTCCACCTTGGAACTAATTTCTATAAGATTCAGATGAAGGTCACCCATGCTTTTAATGAGTTCATCCATGACATCATTTTTAGAAGGAACAGAAGAAGAAAGAGTCGGTTGATTAGTCAAAGGAATAGGGGATTTTAAAGGTGGAACAAGCTCCACCAATGGAGTTGTTGAAGTTGAAGTAGAGCCCAATCTTAGTCACGTCCGCTCTCTTCGAGCAATCATGTTAACTCCATCAGTAACATCTGTCCATACAGTCTTGACTCCTAATTCGGAGGTAGCATCTTCTAGGCGATTAGCAAGCTTCTCTTGCAGAATGGGATCTGCAGTCTTAAGGAATAATTCAATCTTTTGACCTTCCATACTTTGTTGGTCTTTAGCATTGTCCAAATTTACTTTCAAACTCATGGTATAAAGCTATTGCAGCTAAACCTTTGTTGGGTTTCTCAACCCAATCAGTGAAACTTTTCTTCGTCATTAGGCCAGAGTCTTCTAAGAATAATTCTTCGCATAGGGCTTTTTTGAATGTAGCCCAATCCGCATCTCACTGAAAAAGACCATGGATTCTTTCTTGAAAACCATGCTTGGCTAGTCTGGCAAAATAGCAACTCCATGCATGTTGCGGTACATCAAAGAAGAGCATTTTCTCAACATACAAGCGAATGAAAACAGAGACATTTTAACCATTAAATTGTTTCAATTCCCGCCCAACTTCGGCCTTGATAACTGTGGAATCAATCTTCTCTTCATCTTGCCTTTTTTGTTGTTGTTATAACATTTGGATTTGTCATTGTTGAGTCTGCTACAGTATGCGCAACAACTGTTGTAGAGTATCTCCTGAAAAATCCCCCATCTTGGAGTTCTCTTACACCGACCTTTCACGTTGAATTCACCAATGTTACAGCGCGAAGGGTTGAAGGTCACCACAAGGGTTTGGTAAGAAAACTGAACGAGATAGATGGAGATGTGTCATCAAGAGATAAGTAGATTACAATGAATGCTTAAAGGTTCAAGAGGTACATCGTGGTCGATCACAAGGGTTTGAGAGAAAAGAGTGTATGGGGGTTCAAGAGCTTAGACTTTGGAGATGGTAGAGATAAGAGAAGGGTTGAAGATTTCAAGCCAAGTTCTTGAAGATGTTGATAGAGCTTCCAACTACATGTTCTTAGCAAAGATCACAAGAGTATTATCTCATAAGTTCTAACTCAAATCAAGGTTATTTTCTTGACTGTAAAAGCAATCATAAATTATAAAATCAAGTATAATATGTTGTCATGTGTCATGAACAACTCTGCATCCCATCATTCATACATGATACCATAGCATGAATCAACTTTGCATGATTACATTCAATGTAGGCTGTTAGGGACAAAAGCTTATGAGTCAATTACAAGGCTTGTAGGGCAAAGAGACTTGCTTCAAGAGAGCTTCAAATTGAGTTCTTGATAAGGATAAGTTACCACAGCCAAGAAATAAGAGAAAAAGCTCATGTTAATTCAACTCACAGCATCTATGAATGATCTACAAGCATTGCCTTGCCATAGGGGCACATAATAATTACATATTTTAACAAGATTTCTTCTGTAGAGTAAGAAATGAATTAAAAGAATATTGCTATAGCTAATTCTCTGAATATGGCTGAAGATATCAACCCAAATCAGCCCAAATATCTTCTGGAATTCACCTCTGATGATAGCGTAAACTTCCCCTAAAACGGTGTCGGAGCGTTTCGTGTCGAGAGTCCACCATAAGGATAAGAGACAGTAGGGTGAAGGTAGATTCAAGGAGAGGAGTAGACGGAAGAAAAGGGGTTCGAAGAAATTGAAGACGTAGAAGAATACTCCCAAAAGGAATTAGAAAATGTAGAAGAGTACTAACAGAGATGAAGCCTGTCAGTTTCTTTCAAAATTATGAGAAGATATAACTCTAATAGACAAAAACGTATATAAAATAATACATTCCTCTATGCTGCTCAGATCGTCAATCTCATGCTTCCATTGGCTCCAAAAGGGACGTAAAATACCAGCACATCTAGCCAAAATTCTGCCTGGTCACTCCTCCATCTCTCACTTTGGAGTGTTGTTTATTGCCTGAAAACAGCGATTGCGCGTCGTGCAATTTCGCCAATCCCTTTTTTTTACATAAAATCTTCTCAAATTGGTTGAAAGCTACATGCTTTCTTTTACATGTCATCCTAATCTAGAAGTTGTCTATAGTTTTATGGATTTTTACAAGAGATAATATCTAGAATATCAAAAATTGGCTAAAACTTATTCAAAAATCTAATATTTTTGAACTATGGACACTAACACTAATGTCTAAAATGGCATTGGCTCTCTAAATTAATAAAAAAGCCACACTCTAGATTTTTTTACACGGTGTGCGCGTAGCAACATGACATCGTGTTGTCGCTTAACCGTTCTCTGCATTTACCAGAATTCAGCCTTCGACTATTGTGTTTTGGTAACCAGCCTGCTACCCTTCATTATTCAGCACTCTCTCGTACTCCGACTGGTGGTCACAGCAATTGGGATCTGTCTCCAGTGGACATCACTCTCCAATAATCCATTGCTTTTCCCTTGGGCATTTTGTACACTCTTACATTCATTTACAACGTTCATTCACTTATAAGTTTCTTCTTTATGTTTGTCTCTATGTTTGAGTTTTGCATTTTGCATTTAGGGTTTGAGTTTTGCTTGTCACTATCTAAGTCTTTGTGTTTCAGTCTTAGTTATACATGTTGTGTTTCCTCAGTGCAAACCCTATCATATCTTCACACTACATTGTCAGGAGTTATCATGCATCCCCAAATGCCAAATCCTATTCCTCAAGATTGGGACCACAACAACTACAAGGAAGCAAATCTTACATGGGAGTTGGATGGTGCTTGTGTTTATTTTGCTCTTCTCAAGTGCATATCTAAAGAGGTCCTTTCAACATTTACCTCTTGCAGGACAACTACCAAAGTGTGGGAGAAATTACATACGTTGTATGAGAGGCTTCATCAACCATGCCAATTATGACCTCTATGGTCAACTCCAGACTGCAATTCGAGCCTAAGGATATTGTCACAAGGATGTGTTCTTATAATGCTTGGCTTTGACAATATTAATGTGAGGTGCACATGTGAAGTACATATTAGCAATCCTTTTTGTCATGCACAATCATCTCCTACTTGTGAGCCTCGGACTAAGTCGGATGGGACATTAGTTGCTCTAACATTCAATCTATTATGTGTTTTGACAGAGAAGGTAGCTCTATTTAGAGCATGCATTTCATTTTCTATCAAGTGTGTTCACACTGTTTCCAACCAATTTCCAGCCTTTGTATTTCTTTCTCGATGGGCTGGAGGACCTCTCAAAAGGGACACATAGCGATTTGTGCATACTAGCTGCGATCACATTTGGCACGGCATTTTCATCACTTTCTTTCCCAAATGCATGTTGGCCAATATTATCATCTCCTATTTGACTAGTCGGCCAGTTTTGATGAGATTAGGCTATTTAGAGTGACCAGGTTTTGGAGGTAAACCATATTCTATCTTGCAAGTTTCAACACACTGCGACGTTCAAGACTCTTCTTCGTCTTCTGATTTTGCCATCCAGCATCAACCTTATCCGATGCCCTCATTGACACCTTATGCTACACGGATCGATCAGTCCCAGTTGAAGGCATTAAGCTAATCCGAGGGGTAGCCCATTCTCAAATTATTGGGGCCTGCATGCAAGAGATCGAAGATCCAAATTGAGCTCGGATTGTTATACAATCAAGGGGAAATTTGTGCCCAAGAAGTGTTGATCATTTATGACAGCCGTTGTATTGAAGATTGAATGAATTAGCCCACATCTCAATGTAGTTCAACCTTAAAGCAATACAAGATAAAGAAATACCACAAGAGGGGCAAGTTGTTGGGGCCAATCGAGTGTTGACTATCCGAGATCAAGTGGTAAAGTGTGTATTTTCAGATTTGTATATTCTAATGCTTGCTGTAATTTGAGTTAAATCAGGTTATTAACACCCTTGCCAAGAACAAAGGCTGGTTTCTTATAGCCCTTCAAGGGCTCAAAGAAACCATGGCTCTACTGCCATGATGAAACTATAATGAAAATGCTCTAATACTGTGAAAGAGCTCGAAGTGTGACTGAAGAACTTGAATAGTGAATAATCTCTTTCATAAGAAACTCAAGATGAGAGGACTGATGCATTGTGTACAAAGAAATGCAATGAGGTTGTTACAGTAGTCTAATATTAGTTAATATGACTCCAAAGGTATACACAAGGGAGGCTTGCACACTACTTTAGGTACAACAGTGGACTGTCCTAGACACGAATGGGGCCACCCAGAATAGGAACAAAAGACAGATACAATAAGGTGGACAGAGAAAGTGAACTCCAACACAAATAACTGCAATGCTCAAACAATCTCTAGTCAAAAAAGGCCAACTACAAAAGGAAACAGTGTAAAGAGCAACATCTCTGAGGAAAACATTTAGCTTCAAATTACAACTGATCATAAAGTTACTTGGCAATGACAAAACACCTACTTATATTACGCTTGCCTAAATGCTAATTACCTTAACCATATACAGAATTCAGTAGTAGGAAGTGGTTTCTTGCATGCGTGTGTGCACCAACAAAGAGTGATCGCCTATATAAGAATAGTACCTTTTGCTCCTCCAGGGCACGCTCTAAAGAAGCCATATCAGCTGGATCAATGACAGTGGCCTGTTTCCCAGAGAAATACATACTTAGCCTTTATACAGAACTTTAGTGATGCAAATACAATTGACTTGGTATAAGATAACAGAGTGTCTCATTCTTTTTCGTTTTTAGTAACCACACTAAAATTTTTAGATCATGCAAAAAGTGTCCTCTTGACAAGCATTTCATTCATGCACTGCCTAAAAGTATGATACACTCCATTTCAATTTTGTGTGGAATTGGTCCTTAACGCAGAGAAATTAGAAACATGATCAATGTTTGTGTAATATGAACCATGGCTGGCACATACTATATTGCATGCATTGTCATACATAGACAAACCATACATTGCATTCAAAAGAGAGAGACTGCTGTAGAAAGACCATAAATGTAAAGGTGCACAAATCACAACTGGCTTTTGTATCTATTTTTCATTGTTGTAGGCCTACAGCGATACACCCATCTTCAATTTCAAGGTCCTCTTAGTTAGAAAAGTCTTCTTTTGTGAATTCAAGAGTCATATCCAATTGTTTAACGTGGAAAGACAAAGCTAGCGGGAGAAAGACAACTATCCAAAGCTTTGCTACAGGAGCACACAAGTGGACAAAGCCTTCATTAATCACTTTGTTTGCTAATAACAAAATTTCAATTCATCACTAATTTGTTGTGAGTTTCTATCCTTTGCTCTGATTCTATTTAATGCACTGTGTCATTTGACAAGCATTTCATTCATGCACTGCCTAAAAGTATGATACACTCCATTTCAATTTTGTGTGGAATTGGTCCCTGATGCAAAGAAATTAGGCACATGATCAATGTTTGAGTAATACGAACCATGGCTGGCACATACTATATTGCATGCATTGTCATACATAGACAAACCGTACACTGCATTCAAAAGAGAGGGACTGCTGTAGAAAGATAGACCATAAATGTAAAGGCACACAAGCCACAACTGGCTTTTGTATCTATTTTTCTTTGTTGTAGGCCTACAGCAATACACCCATCTTCAATTTCAAGGTCCTCTGAGCTATAAAATTCTTCTTTTGTGAGTTCAAGAGTCATATCCAATTGTTTAACATGGATAGACAAAGCTAGCAGGACAAAGATAACTATCCAAAGCTGTGCTACAGAAGCACACAAGTGGACAAAGCCTTCATTAATCACTTTGTTTGCTAATAGAGAAATTTCAATTCATCTCCAGTTTGTTGTGAGTCTCTATCCTTTGATCTGATTCTATTTAATGCGTTGTGTAATTTGACAAGCATTTCATTCATGCACTGTCTACAAGTATGATACACTCCATTTCAACTTTGTGTGGAATTGGTCCTTGATGCAAAGAAAGTAGGCACATGATCAATGTTCGAGTAATTCGAACCATGGCTGGCACATACTATATTGCATGCATTGTCATACATAGACAAACCATACGCTGCATTCAAAAGAGAGTGTGCTGTAGAAAGATAGACCATAAATGTAAAGGCACACAAACCACAACTGGCTTTTGCATCTATTTTTCTTTGTTGTAGGCCTACAGCAATACACCCATCTTCAATTTCAAGGTCCTCTGACCTAGAAAATTATTCTTTTGTGAATTCAAGAGTCATATCCAATTGTTTAACCTCGAAAGACAAAGCTAGTGGGAGAAAGACAACTATCCAAAGCTGTGCTACAGGAGCACACGAGTGGACAAAGCCTTCATTAATCACTTTGTTTGCTAATAAAGAAATTTCAATTCATCTCTAATTTGTTGTGAGTCTCTATCCTTTGCTCTGATTCTACTTAATGCATTGTGTAATTTTACACACACACCCCCTTCAAGTTACATCCTTGGATGTTAGATAGGCACTAGTAACATTGGTCACAATGGTTATGAAATGACTTAGTGCAAATGCACAAAGTGCAATTCCGGGCTAGGGCAGCCAAATCCTATTTATAGGACTCAAGGCGATTGTGCACATCATGATGTGATCACCACTCTTGGACTCTTGGCACATTGGCCAATGCGTCCATACACAAGGATGGTGTGGGATGGTGGTATGGGATGCCAACCCTTGGGATGTGGTCGTGACCCACAATGTTACTAGCTGCCAGGCTCACGGGTGAGCCCATTGTTGAGCTGAATTACCATTAGCTTTAATTAACATCCCCAAAACTCAAGTAATTAATGAATGTTAACCATTCTTTTAAATTGGGAGCAATTCGAGAGAGTATCAATATCCCACATGTAAACCCTAATTTGGGAGGCCCCAAACTTTCTGTAAATAGACAGCCTGCCCTCCCATTCAGTCCAATCTTGTTTTTGCATGTTTCAAGTGCTCTAGCTTCACTGCTCACACCCCGTTCGCAAAGCACATCTCAACTGAAGCTGCCCAGCATTGCCTACACCCATCTAGCATCTGTTCCCAGCCTTCCCTTCGTGGTTCTCTCCCCTAGGAACTATCGTCACCTACCCTCCAAGACCCTACATTTCAGCCTGGTGCCTACATCATCTATGTTTGCTGCTCTTGCATCATCTCCAACTGCTCGCCACCTCAACGTCAAGCTGTGTTTTGCTCCAAAAGGCTACGTTTGACACTTCCTGCTGCGTTTATCACTTCCTCGTGCTCTTCTACTTGTTGCCCGACTATTGAAGGCTGCATTTTGCAATTTTCTCTCCTTACTCCGTCTGTCCAGCATCTACCGTGCCACTGCCAGACGACTTCGAAGGCTGCTTTGCTATGTTTCAGGATCCATCGAAGTACAACACTCGCTCCAACTCATCACCTCTACCTTGGTCCTCAAGACACGAGTTCGGGGTATAGTATTCATTTACTTCAAAGTGTGTTTACAGCATGAGCATTGTATTATTCAAATTCATTCATTTCAGACTCTTCATTATGTTCATTGTCTTTGAGTTACCCTAGCCATAATAGTGTTTTGTTCTGTCTATGCTTTGTCATATGATTGTATTTGTATTTCTGCATTAAGGTATTTCTTTATATGGTATCAAAGTTAGGATCTCTCTAAAGAAACCTAGGCCTTTGATCTAAAAGCCCTTCACAAGAGGCAGGAACAAGAAGAGAGTGAGACGACTTCGAACATCACCGCTTCATTCTCCCGAGACAAATCTATCGAGAAACCAAACAAAGTGGACCTCACTGCTTGCTCCTCCAACTTCCAACAGGGCCGAAGAGACATTGGACTACCATGGAATCCAATGATCGTACCAAGTTTCAATAGTTGAATACAACTTAATCCTCATGTATCAGTCTCAACAACAAATTGAAGGTAAGCCTGACTTTTCACCTTTAGATTCAATGCACATGTCTAATGATTTTGTAGAAAGGACGAAACCTCCACAAGAACTGGTTATCCTGAAGTGGAAACTGGCATGGAGTACAAATCCTTCATCTCTTTACCACTTTCATCTCCATCTCTACCTCTTTCATCTATTCTATTTACATCTCCACCTTCATTCACTCCTATGTCAAATACGCAAAATAAAACTTCTCCATCTTTTGAGTTTACTTCCTCTTTTTAGCAAGATGCAAGTGATTCTCACAACGAAGGGACTACGCAAACACATTATTGGTTCATAAGTTCTAAATAAGATAGATTTTTGTTTTAAAACACAAAGAATGGTAATGAGTACAAAAGAATAACTCAACAGCTTGTAAGTTACTCTCTCTTTTTTCCTTCAATTTTTCCTTCTCAAGGTCATTTTGAAGTAGGTGAACCATCTTAATTCAATGCATTTAATGGACAAAAGAAACCAAAATCATTTCCTAACAACTGCATCAACCAATCCATTTAATCTCCCACCCATCCCACCCTCTACTTCCGCTGCAACTTTCTTTCTATCTCTATTAAGTGAACCTTGTACATCATCGCGCATCACCCCGGATGGTCTTTCACCCTTAGGTACAGCACCTCGTCTTTTCCTCAACCGGGTGGTATATCTCTAATGGAGGTTCATCCTCCATTTCCCACACTTTGCAGCCGGGGAATGCAATCCAACCATTACTGAGTGTAGTTCAGTTGGTTCCACAATTTGCCACCATGGCATTACCTAGTGGGCCTTCTCGTCATTTTGTTGTACCCCAACTGACATTTGGATAAGGCTCACATGTCTTGGTGCCTCCATCTCCACCAGCACCCTAGGGAAACATTCATGTTCTAGGGTCTCTACATCAATCGATACCCATTCGACACTTCCAATCTATTTTTGCCTACCCACCTCGTCCTCCTACTTATCCCCCTCCACCACCTCCTTATCCACATTATCCATCTTATCCCACCTATCAAATTCCTCATGGTTCTTCCTCCTCATTAGTCAAACATGCCTCGACAAGTTGAACTTCACTGCTTGGTCCAATCTAATGAGACAAACTACAAGATATTGTGCAAGGGTTACAACCCCAACCCGATACCAAACTTGTGTTGGAAAATGGCAACCAACTATGGAGAGAGAGAGAAGAGAATGACAGCGTGAGAGTGAGCTGAAGCAAAAAGAGTAGAGTGTACTTGCTAGAATGAAAGATAGAGTGAAAGTACAACTTATGTTTAGGTCAAGGGTTGACCTAACCAACCTTTCACCAACTAACTAGAGTTAGATTTATTTTACTCTAGAGCCTAGTGTCACTACTTTAAGTTTCTAAGACACTAGGTGTACACACCTTACATTGACACTATAAGTATCCACACCACACAAATTACATTGGGCGCTGCCCATAGAATCGGCAAATTCTAACACCCCCCTGAAGTGCCAATGTGATGAAGTACAAGGATGATCAATCACCAAAGGGTAACAAGTTTAAGGACTTTTGAAAAGCCTCAAAACTTCTCGTGTGGTAGTACCTTGGTGAAAATGTCTGGAACATTTTTTTTTGTGGGTACATACATCAAGCTGATCTCTCCTGCATAGCATCCCTCTCTGACATAATGGTAATGCACCTCTATGTGTTTCGTGCGAGCATGAAACATAGGATTTAGTGCTACTACAATAGCACTCTGACTATCAAAAAGAATGGATGTAGGACCCTCCAATGGTAAATGTAGATCAGCCAACAATCTGCGCAACCATATACATTCCATTGTTGTCGTAAAGGCTGCCCTGTACTCAACCTCACAAGACGAGATAGCCATTGTAGACTATTTCTTGCTTAGCCATGAAATGCATAAACGGCCTAGAAAGAAGCAGTGTCCACTACTAGACTACCTAGTGTTTGTATCACCAACCCAATCTGAATCACTGTAAGCCTGTAAGTGCAAGTCTCTCCCCCAGGAAATAATAATGCATGTGACTGAGTACCTTGCAAATATCTGAAGATCCGCTTAACAGCTTGCCAATGTATGGTCCGTGGGCTAAGCATATACCTTCTCACCTAAGATGCTACATACTAAATATCAGGGTGTGTGTTGCAAAGATAAATAAGATAGCCAACAGCCTAGCTGTAAATTGCAACATCAGACATCTCTTCACCATCATGCATAGACAGCTTTCAATCTGGCTCCATAGGAGTGCACATAGGTTTGCAATCTTGTATACTAAACCTATATAACAACTTATCCACATATTGTAACTGTGACATGATGATACCATGCTGATTTTGGGTGAATTGAATCCCTAAATAATAGTGTAGGCAGCCCATATCTGACATAGCAAATGCATATTTTAATTCAGTCTTAAAATCTGTAATTTTTCCTTCTGTAGGTCCAGTGAACAACATGTCATCTACATAGCGAATGATAATAAGAAAGTCCCTCCCCCCCCTCATTCTTAATGTATAGAGTGGGAGCAATTTGACTATTTTTTAACCCTTTGCTAGCCAAATAAGCATCAATTTTGGAGTACCATGCACAAGGAGCATATTTGAGACCATAAAGAGCTTTATCCAACTTGCATACCATGTGCTCTTTCCCTTTAACCACAAACCCTGGAGGTTGTGACACATATACATCCTCCTGCAAATCCCCATTCAAGAACAATGTCTTAATGTCCAACTGATGTACTTTCCAGCCATAATTTGCAGCCATAGCAATCACACATCTCACCGTACTCATACGGGATGTAAGAACAGAAGTTTTTTCATAATCTATGCCCTTCTTCTGTGCATAGCCTTTTGCTACCAACCGTGCTTTGTACCTATCAATTGTACCATCAGCCTTGCCTTTGAGTTAGTAGCAATGGCCTTCTTGCCTTTGAGTTAGCCTTGCCTTTGAGTTAGTGCCAATGGCCTTCTTGCCAAGTGGTAAATCCACAAGATCCAATGTAGAGTTAGTAGCAATAGAGTCTAACTCATCCTGCATGGCCTGCATCCAATGTACATCTTGTTGAGCTTCATCCAAGGAAGTAGGCTCATCATCATCCAATAGTGAGCTCATAAACACATGCTCATCACAATCATCTACTTCCATAAAATCAATCAAATGTGCCCCCCCTGCATCATTTGCTGCATTTTTGGCAGCCCTTCTAGTGCATTGAGGTATAGGAGCATCCATAAAATCAATCAAATGTGCCCCCCCTGCATCATTTGCTGCATTTTTGGCAGCCCTTCTAGTGCGTTGAGGTATAGGAGCATCCATTTTACTCTCTTGGAGAGTCTGTAACAACCATCTTGGGATTGTTTTGGCTGCATTTACAGCAGCCCTTTCATGCTGTACTGCTTCTTCCATTGCATGTGGCAAACCATCATCGATGCCCTGTTGTTCGGGAGTATATGTTGCGGCAACAGCTTGTTGTATTAAGTCTGTCCTGCCATTTACAGCAGGCACAAACTCCAAAGTAAGTGGCAAAAGTCCCTCAAAGACATCACCAATGTTATAGGTGGCAGACATTTGAAACTAATCATGTGAAAATGCAGCATTTTCAGCAAATAGGACATCCCTACTTACAAAGACCTTCTTCATGCATGGGTCATACAAGAGATAGCCCTTGCTCTCCGAGCTGTAGCCAATAAATATGCATTTTACAGCCTTGTCATCAAGCTTCCCACGAAGCTCTTTTTCGGAACATGTGCATAGGCTATGTAACCAAACACCCGAAAGTAGTCTACTTTGGGTTTCTTGCCATGCCAAGCTTCGAACGGTGTGATCGTCTTCAATGCCTTAGTGGGTGCACGATTCAACACATGATTTGCACACTGAAGGCCTTCTACCCAAAATTTATGAGCCTTGCTTTTTGGCATACAACGAGTCATCTCCATAAGAGTCTGATTCTTCCTTGCAGCAATACCATTTTGCTGAGGAGTCATTCTAACAGTGGCTTGATGCATAATGCCATGATCAAGCAAATATGTCTCAAAAGCACGAAACATGTATTCCCCCCTCTATTTGTGCAAAGTATCTGCACACTTAAGTTAGTTTCAGCTTCAAGCTTTGAAACAAGATGTTTGAAATGCATGAACACATCGGATTTTGCCTTCAGCCCATAAACCCATGTATACCGAGAGTAGTCATCAATAAATGTAACAAAATACTGATGACCTCCAAGTGCATGTGTCCTCATGGGACCACAAACATCAGAGTGAATAAGCTGCATTTTTCGAACAGCACACACTGCACCATCCTTTTTTAAGGAAAACCTATGCATCTTGCCCAAAATACATCCCTCACATACATAAGGAGGTGGAGTCTCCACTAGAGGCAATGCATCTACCATATGACACCTCTGAAGGGTTATCAAACTCCCAAAGCTCATGTGTCCATAGCGGGCATGCCATAGCTCCACATTTTGCATAGCGGGCGAAAGAGTAGTGACTGCTAAAGCATTATGAGACTGTCTGTCATATGTATCCAACAAAAATAGACCCTTATGTAGGGTGCCGGACAGCCTAAGTGCATAATCCATCTCTCTGTCTCTAACAATGCATTTGTCATCCTCAAAGATGACTTGAAAGCCATGCTTATTAAAAGCAAAGATAGACAACAAGTTCTTTGTAATGCTAGGTACAAACAAGACATCTAGAAGCATGAAATCACAACCATTTGCAGCAATAATAGTGACTGTCCCAATGCCACATACACATAACTACTACTATTTGCACATGTAACACGCTTCCCAGCAGGGGCTGAATGCAAAGAGGTAAACAAACACTTCCTGGAAGTGATGTGCTTTGACGCCCACTATCAAAATACCATGCTTGTTGCGTTTCAGCAGCATTAAATGCTGAAACAGTCATTGAAGAATCATAACTGCATGTGAGAAATGCATAGTCCTCCTCTGCAAAGTTGGCTGAAGTATCATTATCAGTAGATTTATTCGCTAATGTTTCTTAGACAGCCAAACCGGAGTTCTTTTTCTTCTCTTTGGCCAATCTCTTTCTGCATTCATCGATATAGTGACCAGGCTTCTTGTAATAATGGCATTTCCCCTTCTTTTTAGTCTTTTATGTGTCTTGGACAACCTTATTTGATGGCTGTCCAACATCACCCTTTTGCTAATCTTTTACATTTTGCTTGACTTTGCCTTTGCCTTTGAACTTGGAAAGCATAGCCACATCACCTGAACACAATGCCACATTCTTCCGAGTCTGTTCCTCTTGCAGCGAGAGGCCTTCCAACTCCACAAATGTTAGGGGCTGTTGTTTTCCCCCCCCCCCCCCCCCCCCCCTCCAAAGACAACATCAAAGAGGTGTGGAAACCAAAATATGACTCTGGAAGAGAGTTCAGTGTGATGTTTACCAATTCAGCATCCTGAATGACCTCATCAACATTGAGTAGCTGCTCATGCAAATCCTGTATGCGAGTAAGGTGCTCTGTCATGCTATCACCTTCATCCATGGTCACATTGGCCAACTCTCTATGGAGATAAGATATCCTGGCCTCATTGCATGCTGCAAGTATATGCTCAAGAACATCCCATAGTCCCATTTCCTCTGATCCTCGATAGCAGCACCAATACCACCAGCAGCACCACCAGCAACCTGTCCTCGAGCGTTACACTGAGGTGTCTGAGATGCAAGACCTCCCGGTCATAGCAAATCACCTGTAACATAGTCCCACAAGTCCTTCGCTACAAGAAGGTTACGGACCATAAAACTCCACAGTGGGTAGTTTGAGCCATCAAGTTTCTCCTAAGTGAGAACACCAAGGATGTTGCTCTGATACCAAATGTTGGAACATGGCAGCCAGTTATGGAGAGAGAGAGAGGAGAGACAATGACAACAAGAGAGTGAGCTGAAGCAAAAAGAGTAGAGTGTACTTGCTAGAATGAAAGAGTGAGTGAAAGTACAACTTATGTTTAGGTCAAGGGTTGACCTAACCATCCTTCCACCAACTAACTAGAGTTAGGTTTATTTTACTCTAGAGCCTAGTGTCACTACTTTAAGTTTCTAAGACACTAGGTGTACACACCTTACATTGACACTTTAACAAGTGTCCACACCACACAAATTATATTGGGTGCTGCCCATAGAATCGGCAAATTCTAACACTTGTTCCATAGGAGATTGTCCACTCATGGAAGGCTAGGAATGCCTCCACTATTATCAAGCTAATGCATGGCTTATTGCCAAAGTTTCATTCTCAACTTCAACATTTTGATTTAGTATCAAAGTGTTAGGCACACTTGACTAACCGATATTAGGCTTGAGATAGGACACATTGTATAAATCTTGACCATGTGCTTCAAAACCTTAAATCATTGATTGGGATGACTTGAAAGTCAAGTTGGCTAAGTATCGGCAACTTCTTGTCAAGTTTTCTACCACTGAGGTTCCTAAGTCCTAAAACGATTGGGTCACTTTGTTCCTTAATAAGTTGTTGCGGAAATACTTCCATTTTGTCACCTATTGTCCAATAGGAGATCTCACAACCCACCATGCCCACATTCTATGAATTTAATTATCAACTATTATGTTACGCTCTAACTGTTTAATCAATTTCTTAGAATGACCTCTACAAAGTGGACTCTCGTTGCTTCCTCTCAGAAGGGTAACAAGGGAAGGGTAAACAAAATCAAAACTCAAATCAACATCAAAAGCAAAAGCAAAAGCAAAATCAAGCAAGCTAGTGAGACGGAAGGAAACTCCTAGTCTTCTCTTAAAACCCGGGTGGCAAAATGCACCTAAAAAGCAAATTATTGTCAGTATTGTCAAAAGGCTCGCCACTTTGACAATGAGTATTGATAAAAGGCAGGAGCACACCACCAACATCCAAGACTCAACCCCCTATCCCTCAATCAGGCAACCCCCAACAGGAGAGGTAGGGTGGTGGCAACCCTTAATAGGAGCAATGGTGAGCCCAAACCCACACTCTCACGGGTCAGTCATCACAATCTATATCGTTCTCAACGCCAACGGGCATGTTAGATTGGTCTGCAGAGGCCCTCATCGTCTCCGTAGAGACATTTGAGGATGCGATTTGCAAGTTGCCTCTCGATGAGGTTATTGCAACGGCCTTAAACAACGCACTATACTTCTTTTTGACAGTCAATGATTATTTAAGATACATGTGGGTGTACTTTCTTGAGCATAATTCTACGCATTTACATATTTTTTCTACTTGGGTGCTACTAGTTCATAACCAAACTCATCATCGTGTAGGATGCATGAGAAGTGATAGTGGTGGCAAGTTTAGCTTCCATGAGTTTTCCAAGACCTCTACCAACTCTCCGTCTCAAAATAGAATCATAGAGCATGGAAACCAAACAATCATAAATATGGCATGCTATATGCTATTCACAGCAAAGCTTCATGAACGCCTTTGCGTCGAGGCCGTTAACACTTCAGTGTATATCCTCAACTAATGCCCTACTGTGGTTGTCCCTCAAAGGGATCCATATGAGGCATTTTTTGGCTCTCTACTTGTCGTTTCTCCTTTTAGAGTCTTCAAGAGTTGTGCGTACACACACCCCCCTGATGATAAGATAGGAAAGCTCATCTCCCTAGCTAATCTCCTAATTTTTGTAAGTTACTCCTCTGAAGCGAAGACTTATCGTTTGTCCTTCATCCTCAGACAAACAAGGTGATCGTTAGGAGAGAGTTTTTTATGAGAATGATATTATGCAATCTTTTACATCGGATTCTACACCCTTTCCTTAGATTATTCCATCAAAGATAGTGCCTTCTAAGCCAGATCTACTGCCCGCTCCTTGTGGAAGCGGAGTGTGGGAGGTGCAAGATAGAATACGAGACTTATGCAAACTTATCAATAGCCAATATCTTGTTCACATCCTATTATTGTTGCAATACAAGATTTAAAGAATGCTTTGGCATTTGGATTCTCATACCATTCTTGAGTTGTGCAATTAGGACCTAGTGCCTAATAGTTGGTATCAAAGCCAACTCTCGACTATCATATAAAGAGCGATTGGGTTCAAAGGATTCCAAACCTTGTGCTTCTTCTCATCAGAGACCCTCCTCTCATCAATGCAACCTTTGATAACTTCATGTCTTCTAAAGTAGATAGGTCAAAACCATGGATCCCAAGACATGTAATACAATCCTAGATGGCTGACACACAATAAATCGGCCTATAAACAAAACTTGGAATAAATGTCTCAAACTGTTAGCCCATAGTGGTTGAATCTACCTAGTGTTTTGTTCCTTTGTCTCTACCATCCAAATCCTTTCCTTCCAATTCTATTTCTGATTCCCTACCAGACACATCATTACTCCATTTTGGTATTGACACTTTTGTGGAGTTCCACTAATTAACCCTAGTTTGCAGGACCCCATGCATTCATGTGACACTAAGCTAGTCAAGGAAGCTAACACAGAATGCTCCAATTGTCCTACTTTAGAAACTCGTGCCACACTACACTACATCTTCCAATTGTGTGATTGCCCCTCTAGCCAACAACTACGAGAATAAGTTTAGGATGGCACCATCACAAACTCCAACAACCAACCATTTGGGGAGCTCATAGAAACAGGGGACAATCGTCCCGAGCCCTTAGGACACTAGAACACCGTCCTATCACGATCAGGTTCGACAGAACACAAATGCGGGTCAAGGGACGTCTTGGTTCACCTCCCCAACAAGGGCACGTCATCCCTCCATTCTGGGGACAGAACGCACTATCAAGGACGGACCACCTATGGAAGGCTGGCCGTCGCATTTCCCGCCTGCTTACTAATCGCACCCACACCAAATCCTCCATCTTCAGCTGCTCTTCACACCCCCCATCTCACATGCCAACTCAGAATCTTGCACGCCTGCATACCCACCTACCACCCATTACGCCCCTTCGATGTCTCCCTGCCTGCCACCTTAGGCCATCTCATTTGCTACACCAGCCCGTCTTCTTCATCAATGATTCAACGGGCTTTTCTTTTCTGCAAGCTACAGTAAGTATTTGCTCTACCCGACACCTTGCGCTTGCCCTTGCCTGTTGGTTTTGCCCACCCGATGCACCCATACCTAAAAATCAACACAGCACCCCTGTTTCCACATGGCTTCTTCACGACCAGCTCGTCATGCCAAAGGGAGAGGCAGACGCTCTAATACGTAGTTATGGTGGGACGAGGTAAATATGGAATGCCCATCAAGTGGAGGCGAATCAAGCTCTTAGTCATGCAAGTTGTGTTCTTATCGACATACGAGCAACGCAAATAAAGTAAGGGCTCATTTACTGCATGAGCCAAGATTGAAGGTCCAATGTCATGCCAGAGAAGAAAAGGAATCTTCTTGACCGCGTGGCTAGTCAAGAGGCTCTATTTGCATCAAGGCCTACATGAGTGGCAATTGATCCAACTACACTTGCGGCAACTGTAGCAGCAACTGATGGATCCCAAACCTTCATCTGCAGCAACAAGTGTGGCATCCACACCGTGTGGATTCAATTCACTTACATCATTAGTGCTTTCATCCTTGATCAGTAGAAGCCAAACTACTCTTTAGGGAAGTTGAGAACCCAATGAAAAAAGAAGAGACGAATGCAACTATGGTTCATTTCTTCTATCACGACCACATTGCCTTTCATACAACCAGGTTTTGACAAATTGATATTTTGAGTTTTTAGTATTCACTGATTTATCATGTTATCATGACACTTATCGTATTATCATTTATAATTTTATGCCCATAGGTCTAAGTACTTTAGGGCAATGTTAAAGGAGGTTGGAGAGTATAGGTCTAACTACATGCCTCCCTTTTCTGAGACTTTACACACTACCTCGCTTGAGAAGGAGAAGCGTATTGTGGAGCAAGTTGCAGCAAACATAAAGAGAGATTGGGATAAGAATGGTATCACATTCATTGCTAATGGATGAAGTGACACAAGAAAGAGATCTATCCATAGCATTGTGGCTTACTCCCGAGGGGAGATGTAATTTATGTCATCTTATGATGCTTCAAGGACTAGGAAGTCTACGCATCAGCTTGAAACTGAGTGGATCTCTACCATTGAGATTGTTGGGCGACATTTCATGATTGATTTTGTGGCTGATGGTGAGCCCGCAAACAAGGCAGCAAGTGCCATTGTTCACGGGGGCTACAAGCACATTACATTTTCTTAATGAATGGCACACTATATTTGAACAACCTTTTGAAGGATATTGGTGAGTTAGATTGGGTTCAATAAGTGATACAGGATGCAAATCAAATGGTGACTATTATTTTGAATCACCAATTCCTTCTCTATGAGTTCACAAAAAGGTCAAGAAAGATATTGTTAAAGCATTTTGAAACAATCTTCGCCTATAAGTTTTTAATGTTGGGACACCTTAGAGAGTGCATGGGTACAATGAGACAGTTATTTGTCAATGATGAGTTTAGTAATTATCCATTAGCAACCACTTATTGAGCCAAAATACGCTTTACAACTAATTAGCATCTTTAAAACATGGGCGCCTTTCAACATCTATAAATAGACAGGCTGCCCACCATTCAGCCTTATTCTTTTTAGTGCAGATTTCAACCATCAGCCATCACTCACGGGGCAATCTACTCTTTGCAATTGCTGCCACTCCTTCCACAACTCCTCTAGTGCTTGCCTAGCGCCTTTTTCCACAGCTATTGCCCATTGTTTAACGCCCTATCTCCTACGTTTGGTCCCATCAACCATTGCCAGCGATCAAACTGCCTTCTACTACTTGCGTTTGACCCTCATCAACCACAGGACAATTTGGTGCACGGTTCAAGAGAGTTTCAATGGTCCCCCAAAACCCTGCTTTTCTAGGGGAACCCTTCAACATCTATAAATAAATAGGCTGCCCACCATTCAGCCTTACTCTTTCCATAGCTCTGCCAATGCCTATTAGCGCCTTCTTCCACAACTGTCGCCCACTGTTTGGCACCTTCTCTCCTGCTACGTTTGGTCCTATCAGCCATCGCCAGCAATTAGACTACCTCCTATTGCTTGCGTTTGACCCTCATCAACCAGGCGACAATTCGCAATGCCCTTCCTCAGCATCAAGTGCCCTTCTGGAGCTTGACTTTGGCCTTTCCTTCTACAAGCGATAGCTAGTTGTGTTCTTCCTCCTCCAACTAGCCCTTCTATTGCTGCATTTGCAACTTTCTATTGCCACCCTCATCATCAAGCATCATCCTCAGCAATCACCTTAGTTCCCTGACACTCTGATGATCAAAATTTGGTGTTTTCCTCGACTTCCGCACTCCGACTAGTGGTCATGGCACTTGGGATCAATCTCCAATGGACATCACTCTCCAACACTCCATTGCTCTGCCCTTGGACATTCTGTACACTCTTACATTCATTTACAACATTCATTCACTTCAAACTTTCTTCTCTTTGTATTTGTCTCTATATTTGAGTTTTGAGTTTTGCATTTATGTTTTGCATTTTGTGTTTAGGGTTTGACTTTTGCTTGTCTCTGTCTAAGTCTTTGTGTTTTAGTCTTGATTGTACATGTTGTGTTTTCTCAGTGCAAACCCTAGCAAGTCTTCACACCACTACCATAAGTATATTATGCAAGGAAAAGGCAAACAGGATTGACTTTTGGGAGGATGTAGAAATAATTGATGCAATGGTACATCCTATCATACACTCGTGAGACTTATTGATGGCATGCAACCATGTATTAGCAAAGTGTATGAGGCATTGGATAGGATGATCAAGAAGTTAAAAGATCCGGTATCTTACGCAGAGAAATATGACGAGATACATGACCTATGTATTGGGAGGTGAAATGCATATAGTTTACCTTTCCATTCAGTTGCTTTCGTTGTGGACCCTGAGTTTTAGGATAAAGATCAAGAAAATGATGTTGAGGCGAATCTACACTAGAGGCTTATTCTAGAGCGCATGGTGCCTGATGTAGATACCAAGCGTAAGATCAAAGATCAACTTACTATGTACAGGAGAAGACGAGACTCTTATAGTTGTGATGATGCTCAATTGCACCAATGCAAGATTGGGACACCTTTGTGGTGAAAGGACTTTGGATCAAACGGGCCAGAGTTGCAAAAGTTGGTTATCCGCATCTTGAGTCAAGCAACGAGCTCCTCTTGCTTGGAGCAATTATGGAGCACCTACAATCATATTGCCTAAAAGAAGAGGAATCATCTTGGAGTGGAAAAGGCAAATGACTTAGTCTTCGCTAGTGCTAAATGGAGGATGCTTTGCAAAAGTGTTACATCACAAGCTAACCTATTTGACCAGTGGGCATAGTTACCAGGAACGGGGAACGGGAACGGAAACGGGACCCCCCGAAACGGAGGGAACGCCTAAAGTTAGCTAACGGGAACGGAGGGAACGGCATATATATATAAATACACACACACAGAGCTCATAGATTAAGTTAGTTGGAAGATTGCAAATTGGTTTATCTAGTAGTATGGTGGAAGTGAGAAGGGTGGCATGATATGCTAGGTACAATATGGGACAACTAGATTATGGGTAGTAGTATGGTAGGCATTGAAAATGTCATGTTCGACGTGCCAATTTAGTGACCTAATGGACCACGCCCACTCACTCACTCAGACGGGCAGGAGAGGCAGGAGCCGGTAGGGCCTAGGCGAGGTAGGCGGGAGCAGGCGGGCGAGGGAGACGGAGCAGGCGATAGAGGTGGGAGCTGGCGGGAGCATGCGGGTTCCAGGGAACAGCCGTTCCAAACAGGGAACGGCTGTTGGAAAGGCCCGGAACGGTGCGGAACGAGCAGGAACAGGCCTGGGAATGGGCAGGAACGTTCCATGGGCGTTTTGCTGGTAGACACAAGTGGGAACGCGTTAATCCGTTCCTAAGGCCCGGAACGGGCGTTCCCTGTTTCTATGCCAGTGGGAGATGGAGCAGGAGGAGGAGCATGCTCATTTTATGAAGACTATACTTGGCACCCATGATAATGAGGCTAGCACTTCAAGAGCTACAAATGCTCATTTTGCTACTAATGATGATGATGCCCTCTAGATTTGGTCTTGATCCTTGTTGATGTTTCTGTTTGTATGTTGATTTATGGTTGGTTGTAACCTCATGACCAAATGCCTTTTGATATCAAATGTCATGATCTATTGTCAATAGTAGCGTTTACTGTTTAGTCTTTCTGACATTTGTCCTTTAAATTTTGTTTTTAGTTTGGACTCTTGAGTTTTCATGTCACATGAATCATGTCAATGGACGGATGCTCCTTTGTAATACATCGAACTTCAAAGTTTATCCATACAGTCTGTCATTTGTCATTTGCTCATCTTGTGTTCATTATGCAACATGCTAATAAGTACAATGAAAACTTGTGTTTTTAAAGCTTAAATTATGCTTCTTTACGTATTTTAGTATAGTAAAGTCCAATATGATAAGCTCAAAATTGTTTTATGTGTAAAAATGTATTTTTTTTCATGTGTCGTTTCCCCCTCCCCCCCCATCCCCGTTCTCTGGTTTTGGCCATCCCCATCCCCATCCCCATACCATGTTTCTATGAAGGAGCTATCTTCAACCTATCCAAGATAGCTCCCCCCATGAACTTTGAATACCTCGTTTGAACATATGAACTATTGACCCCCCTCAAGCTTCGACATCTCCTACAAATTGAGATTTATAGAATTCAATTATGCTAGATTCCACCACACTACGCAATAAAGCGTACACTACCACAAGCATAGTACCCATGTGAGAAATCTAAAGCTGTGTATTGAGACTTAACAAAGAAGCAATAACTAGGGGTGCAATCACCACCACCAACTAAAAAACAAAATGGCGTTACTATAAATATTAAAGAACAAAAGAGCATGCAAAAGATATGTATAATGAAACAAAATAAGACAACCTTCCACTAGCAAGCTTCAAGAAGCATCACAACATATTGACAAGAGAGTTGTACCAATTTGTGATGTAAAATGTTGGATACTAGATGTTGAGCTAAAAATGCATTAGCTTTACTTAAACAGCCCCAAAACATGCTTAATTAATGAAATAACCTTGTTTATTTAAAAGAAATGTGTTCCTAGAGAGTGTCTGTGTCCCATAAGCACAAACCCACTTGGGAGGGCCCAAACTTTCTACAAATAGGTATCCTACCCTCCATTCAGTTAATAATCTCGTTTTTGCAGGTTTCAAGTGTTTTCAGCTTGCTGCCCACACCCCTTTCGCGGAAGACATTGCAGTCTCAGCTGTCCCTTGTTGTCATCTACAGTCTAGCGCCTGTTTCCAACCTTCCATCCACAGTTTGCAAGTGTATACAGAAGAGTGACTATAGCTAATCACTCTCTAGCTGCCGCTTGCTCAGTTTTCTCTCTCCTCCCTACTGTCACTACTGTTTTTCTCTCTCCTCAACCTATCACAACAGATTTTCTCTCTCCTCACCTGCGTTTTTAGTCTCTCTCTCTCTCCTTCATTGCCATCTGCATCAGATCCAGCCTTCCTTGGCTATGTTTGCTAGTGTTCAACATCGGGAGGCTGCCTTGCTACGTACAACACACTCTCCAACTCATTACCCCTGCCCTAATCCTTTAGATTCAGGAGTTCAAAGTTCAATATTCATTCATTGCATAGCGTGTTTGCTGCATGAGCATTGTATATTCCGCAATCATATCACTTTATTTATTTTGTGTTCATTGTCTCTGAGTTACCCTAACCCTAATTGTGTTCTTTTATCAGTCTGAGCTCTGTCATACGGTTTCTGTTTGTGTTTCTATGTTAGAGTATTTCTTTACATGGTATCAAAGCAAGGTTCTCTGATAGAAACCTACACCTTGATCTGAAAGCTTTCCGTAGAAGCAAGAACAATAGTAGGTTCATATGACTTCGAAAACAACACCACCAGTTTAGTCTCCAAAAACATCTATGTCGAGAATTGAGCAAGAGTGAGCAGATCAGCTTGCTACACAAAGTTCCGACATGGTAGAGGACACTTCTGACCACAAGGAAGAAACAAAGTTACGTAAATTGTCCAATGAAGAATATCACATGATCATGGCTTACAGACAAAAGAAGGTTGAGGAGCTTGACCGAAGGATTTCCCTTCAAGAAAAGCTACTCAATGAAGGTATACATGATTCTCTCTTCAAATTTTGTGTGTAAGTCTAATGATGTTGCAAGGCCATCGAGACCTCCATCAGGAATGGGGCCCCCTATTGGAGAAAGAGATCTAGAGTATATTCCATTATTTCATCCTCTTCCATCTACTCCGGTGCATGGTACTTTAGATTTGTCTTTTGTTCCTTCGTCTTTTGCCTCTTCTATTTTGCAATATACTGGTAGAAATCATGAGGAAGAAAGAGTATAGTCTATTGACTACAGAAAAGGTTATCTTGAGAATCAATTCTTATATGATAGCACACGCCATGGGGATTATAAGAAAAAGTCAGGTACTTCTTTTTCTACCCTTCTTTTCACTTAATATCTCAAAATCAGAATGAATTTGGTGCTCCTATTCCTTCATTACATGGTACATCTTCATCATCATCTTTTCATTTTCAATCATTAAATGGAAAAAATAAACAAAATGCATCTTCACCTTTCACTCCACAAATTCAAAACCCACCCATCCCACCATCTTCTTCCCTGCTTTTCCACTTCCATTCACACCATTCACATTTCCATTTCAAACGCCTCATGTTGCACTGCACATCACACCGGGGGTTTATGAAAACATAAGCACACCTTTTAGGACCTCATCCTTGCCTCATCCAGGTGGTGTTCCACCTTCTTCTCATACACTTTCGGGATCATTACAGCCTGGGTATCCCTCCCAATTTCTCCGGAGTTTGGATCAATTGGTACCACAGTTTGCCTCCATGGCCTTACCTAGTGGACTTTCTGGTCATCCTACTATGCCCCAGCCGAACTTTGGATAGGGCTTCTTTGTCCCAGTGCCTCCACCTACACCGGCACATTATGGAAACATTATGTTTCAGTGCCTCCATCTCAATCGACACTCATTGGATATTCACAGCCCATTTCTGTCTATCCACCTATTTCCCCTCCTTATTAGACCCCTCCACCACCACCACCATTTTATTCCACCCATCCATCTTACCCCACTTTCCCAACATCTCATGGTTCTACCTCATCTTCAATCAAACATGCATTCAATGACAAGACTCGTTTCAACGGGTCACACTGTACCACTTGATCGAACTTAATGAGACATGTCATTTACTCACAGGACCTATGGGATCTTGTGCAAGGGTTGGAAACCCAACCCGATCCCACACTTGTTCCATACGAGGTCAACCGCTCATGGAAGGTTAGAAATGCCTTCACTATTGTCGAGTTGATGCAAGGCTTATTGCTGAGTTTCATTCTCAACTTCATCATTTTGACTTAGCATCAAAGCAATGGGCACACTTGACTAACCGCTATCCGGCTCGGGATAGGACCCGCCATATCAATCTTAGCCATGAGCTTCAAAATTTCAAAATCTCTGACCAGGATGACTTGAAAGTCAAGTTGGCTGAGTATTAGCGTCTTCTTACCAAATTCTCCACTACGGGGATTCCCAAGCCCTCTCATGATCAAGTCACACTATTTCTAAACAAACTACCCAAGAAATACTTCAATTTTGTGGAAGGTATAGTTTCAAAGCCTACCATACCTACTTTCTATGAATTTGAGTGTCAGTTGTTGTGTTATGCACAGTTGTTCGATCAATTTCACATGAATAATCCCTCAAAGGGGGCTCTTGTTGCTCATTCTCAGAAGGGGTAGCACAGAAAGGAAAACAAACTTGAACTTCCAATCAAAATCAAAAACAAAATCAATCTGGGGAATCACAAGGAAACTCCCAGTCACAACTCAAACCAGGGTTGCAGAATGTACCTAAAAAAAATAGGTATTGTCAACATTGTCAAAAGGCTGGCCACTTTAACGACGAAACTCAATCAAAGGCAAGAGGCATAGCACCAAAACCTAAGTCTAAGAACCCAGCCCCTCAGTCGAGCAACCCCCAGCAGGAGAGGCAAGGTGATGGCAAGAGGCATTTTAAAGCTAAGACTCACACTACCACCGGTCAGCCATCTCAATCGACAACGTTTTCAACTCCAGAGGGCTTGTCTGACTGGTCTACAACGGCCCACATCGTCTCCGTAGAGATATCAGATGCAAGTCTCATCCATATCTGTGAGTTGCCTCCTGACGAGGTTTCCACAGAGGCCACTCGTCATAGCCAAGCACTTGAACTCCTCTTTGGATTGTGGACAGTGGAGTTGCACATCACATGACTCCTATAAAGGACATCTTCCGTATACAAGCCCCTACAACCAGGCAGGTCCGCGTAGGAAACAACTCCTCGGTCGAGATTCAAACTCAAGGTTGCATCAGTTTTGCTACTAACAAGGGTCTGAATCTAGCTTCACTCGACAATGTATATCATGTTTCTCAACTTGGGGTGAACTTGGTATCTATTCAGTAGCTTTGCCGGTTGGGGTGAGTAGTTTTCTCTACAACCACCACACTTCAGGTCCTTGACTCTCAGACTAGTTTAGTGATTGCTCGCAGTGAGGCACAGCCTAATGGGCTATACCACATGATACACTTTTTGACCAAGCCGACAGTTGAGGGCTCCGTGTTCCGTAGCTTCCACGCATTTGCCACATCTCGGGAGCCTACAAACAATGAGCATCTTTGGCATTTTCACTTAGGCATCTTGGTTAT
This sequence comes from Lygodium microphyllum, assembly GCF_053477565.2. Lineage (NCBI taxonomy): Eukaryota > Viridiplantae > Streptophyta > Polypodiopsida > Schizaeales > Lygodiaceae > Lygodium > Lygodium microphyllum. The sequence goes on along the minus strand of NC_141152.1, from coordinate 119,140,476 downwards.
GACTCTTTATGAGTTGTCGCGTCGTGAGTTGGTTGAGGGTCTTTCCCACCTGCAGCTAGCTCGCGATGTCTATAAAGCCTGTCAACTCGGGAAGCAACACCATACCCCTTTCCCTCAACAGTCCACACATCATGCTGAGGTGCCTCTTAGATTGATTCATGTTGATCTTTGTGGGCCGACATCCACTGCCACCTTAAACAGCACGTTGTACTTCTTTTTTATAGTGGATGATCGTTCTAGATACATATGGATGTACTTCCTCAAGCATAAGTGAGATGCTTTCATATATTTTTCTGCTTGGTTCTATTGGTTCATAACTAGACTGGACGTCATGTTGGTTGCATGAGGAGTGATAGCAGTGGTGAGTTTATCTCCCACGAGTTTTCCGAGTTTCTACAATAGCATGGCATCTCTCTCAAGCTCACCTCTACCGGCTCCCCCTCTCAAAATGGAGTCGTAGAGCGTAGGAGCCAGACAGTCATGGAAATGGCACGCTCTATGATGTTTACAGCAGAGCTCCCTGAGCGCCTTTGGGTCAAGGTTGTTAACACTGTGGTATGCATCCTTAACCGGTGCCCGACTGCAGCTCTTCCTCAAAAGACCCCGTATGAGGCATTCTATGGTTCTCAGCCTGTTATTTCCCACTTCAGAGTCTTCGGGTGTCATGCCTACACACACACACACACCTGATGATAAGATAGGAAAGCTCACTCCCTGATCTGATCTCCTTATTTTTGTTGGATATTCCTCTAAAGCGAAAGCTTATCCTTTGTTTGATCCTCGGACAAATAAGTCATCGTTTAAAGGGACGTCATTTTTTACGAGAGGGATATCGTGCAGTCCTCTGTACCACATTATAATCCGATTCCTCCTTCCACATCATCGGAGATTGTGCATACTGAGCCTTGTCTACTTCCCGCTCCTAACATTCCTACAGATTCTTCAGCTCCTAGGCCCCCTCCGCGAGACCCGTTACCTCGCTGGTACCAGCAAACCATGTGGGATTTGGGGATCTTACCACCGGATTCCACTCTTGAGGGACCTAGAAGATCTACCCAACTTGCTCCTCCAGCATCATTTGCGTCGCTGTTCACAGCACATTCCTAGTGTTTGTGATACCGTACTACAGTTATCACATCCCAGTGTTTGATATCAAAGTGTCCATGTCAAGTGCCTGATATGCCAAACTTGACTGCATCTACTTTAGCAAAGACTAAAAAGGATTGCCCCCATGTATAAAGGATCTTGCATTAGTTGTTTATATGCACAGAACACCCACTTCAAATCTAAAGCTATTTCAAAGTGCTGAATAGCACAAGTTAAAGGTAGATTTCCCAAGCTTCTTTAACAGTGATCTCCTTCCAATAACAAGAACTGACTGCAGAAACCTGCAAACCCCTAATTCAGGCTGCATAAATGGAAGCAGGAGAAATTAATTCAGACCCAGCAACAAAAATTCCATAACATCAACATCATCAGAATATATTATAGCAACTCAGAATGTCTGTTTACACAGGTGATATATAGCTTGAAAACTAACCGTAATACCCATCTTTGGAAGTACAGTTTGGATGAACTGTCGGGTTCTGCGATAGCAATCAGTCGTAGTAACTATATGGCCACCACTAGGCACCAAAGCCAGTAACATCGTTGTAGCTGCATTCATTCCTGAAGACGTCAGCAAAGTAGCTTCTGCCCCCTCAAGTGCACTGCGCCAGACAAATAACTTACACAATCAAAATTTTCATCATGGTTCTTAAACCTCAGCATGAATGAGGTTAGTGCCGAAACAATATAATTTAAACCTTATTTTCTCCTCAGCAGTGTGTGTTGTTGGATTTCCATATCGACCATATTCAAAACTGGTGTACTTTCCTTCCTGTTACAGGAAACCAAGAGTGACTTAATAACTGGCATCTACAACATGGATAAGATGTTAAAATATTCAAATCGAGTAAATTAGGCATGCATGACACCTACACTTAGTAACAGTTAACCCATGCATCTAAGCAACCTGTTTCAAGCTGAACACAAACAAGCAGCTTGCCTAACAGAGTCCACGATCATAGTTGATGAGCACATATAATGCACAATATTTAAAAAATCGGCATGCATGCATGACAACATGACCATGGCAAAATCATCTGCGCCCATGGTAAAATTTCAGGAAAGATACTCAGGCAAACAACAAGAATAGCTATGAGCACTTATGGTAGATGATTAAATTTCGAGGATCATTTTTTGTAGCTGAGAAAACATCTACCAACTAATGGTGACTACATAAATAACAACCATACGTGCATGGAAGATCAGGATACATAAGGGGAACTAACAGAGAGATTTTGATCATGACTTTAAATGTGTGATCAACATAATCAAGGTGAGAGTCAAATTTCAATAAATGGACAACCCCTAATCCATAGGATCAAAAAACTATGAATATGTGCACATCTTGCAAAGAGGTGCAACCAGAAACATAAAGTGTAATGCCAGCAATTGGAAGTAAGTAAGCTGTCATGTACTCTGAAGGTTCAGCACACCTGGAATGCAATCAATTCTGCTGTGTTTGTGAACGTATACGTTGAAGTTTGAACAATGGGAGTTGTTAAAGCATCGGAGACTTTAGGCCGCCCCGTCCGTTCACCTGCCAAGTGAATTCCAAAATGCTTTAAACACTGTAGTATGATTGTTTGTTCAGCCTATCCATTTGCAGCCAATTGAAGTATTAAGAGGTGTACGAATGACAAAAAACTATTCAGCACTAAGCAGGCTGATGCATTCCTGAAGCTGTTCAGCACACCGTAATTTATCCAGACTGAGCTTCTCATTCCAACAATTAAAATAGGAGCAATAGCATGGTATTGGCTCTATGAACCAAGAAAAACTGATACACTCCCTGGCTATCCTGGTTAGTGAAAACTTAAGAAAACCAATGCAATGGTACCTGCATGGACAGCTATAGTAGAAGAAGAGTGAGGCTTCTGAGCAGCAGGAGTCTGAGGAAACCCATTTACAGTAGTGTTACAGGGGGGAGGTGGTGAAGACAAAACTTCTGTGATGGTTGTGGCAACCACCGGTGCACCTCCCACAGCAGCCTTCACGGCTGCATTGTCAGGCACGACAGCAGAAGAATTCGTCGCAGAAGCCGCTACCACCTGGGCGACTCCAATATTGCTGCAGTTGCGCCGCGCCTTGATGCTAAGCTGCCGGACGAAGTTCGGAGGGAACCGAAGAATGAGCGGTGGCGAGGACCAGGAAAATGTGCGCACAGCACCTAGTGCAGGAAGGGAGGGCCTCGGGGGAGGGGAGGAGGGGTCGGGCAAGGGGTGGCATGAGGAGAAGGGCTCTGAGCGACCGCATCCGGGCTGGGGAGGGAGAATGTTGGAGGCAGAAGAGCAGAAGGTGCAGAGGGAGGCCGCCATAGCCACGAAATTCGAAGATCACACACACACACACACACACACTCTCTCTCTCTCTCTCTCTCTCTCTGGGAGACGATCTGACGATCCTCGATCAGATGCAAGACCTCGATCAAGCGATGATGGGACTATGCTATCAGCGTGAAATATGATTCTCTCCTCCCTTGCATGACAAGATCAAAGCCCTAATTTGGGGTGTGCCATGGCAGATAGAGATGGACCCAGGTAAAAGCAGGAACAATTATCACTCTCCCACCCACACACACACACACACACACACTCTCTCTCTCTCTCTCTCTCTCTCTCTCTCTCTCTCTCTCCGTCGATCGTCTTGAATCTTGTGTGTCCCCAAAGGGCAAAGGATCATGCAGAAAAAGGAAAGCATCCACAATAAAGATATACACTGTAGTTCAAAAAAATATGGGGAATCTCGTCACAAGCAACACCCAACCTTGATGATTATCAGAAGGCATATTCACACACATCATTCCCCCAAAATATCTTTTGCAAGTTGTGCCTTTTTTGGATAGGTCCCTAGGTATGATCCTTTCTAGAGTTGTTCTTGTGTACTTCTCACTACTATGGGCCCATGCTAGTAGTGACTCCAACTTTGGCATGTCATCCTAGCCAAAGTTTGTGAAATTATTATTGGAGCATGAAGGGGAAAGGATCCAATTGAAGGTCAAATGTTTAACCAAATAGACTTCATTGGCTTGATCTAAGTATTAGGCCACCATGATCATGTATTTGGTAGACAAGAGACCATGAATTGTCAAGACATTGACATAAATAAGAACCCCTTACTTCATTAGATTTCAAAAAAGAACCTCTCCATTACATGTGCTACTAGTGAGCAATACCGACTAAATAAGACAAAATAATACATCCACTTCTAATAAAAAGTGGAGTATGGTAAGTTCATTTGTAGTTCAAAGGACTCTCTACTTACCACCCATCACATATGTATTATTACACTGGCACTAAGTGTAACAAGGGTACACTATAGTATGCAAGAACAATGCCCTTTATTTCCCCTTGTAATGGAGAACAATGCCCTTTTTTTTCCCCTTGTAACAAGGGTACACTATAGCATGCAAGAACAATGCCCTTGTTTTCCCCTTGTAATGGAGAAGCTTGATTTTACTTACTTGCAAATGCTTTTTTTATATCTCAAGTAGTTTTTAATTCCTACTAGGCACTATACACCCAGGCACTCTTGATCCTTCACACTGGTGTGATTCAAGATACACTTCCTATGGCAAGAGGGTTCCCACGTAAGCACCATATTTTGGTATAATGGCTCACACGCTAAATCAGTTTTAAAGTAGTACTCTAGATCACACAAAAGCTATGAGAAGAAACCATGTGTAATGTAATACCATGCTTCTATAATAATTTGAGTAACTTAGGTTTGAGACGTTTACAACATTGAATGCTTAGCTCATAGCTCTCATACTATTGGTATAACAGGTCTGTAGGCTAGTGACTACTTGTGTAATGACTCATCTTCATTGTTACTTGATGTACGTGCAATCAATGATGCCTATAAGGATATGCTTTGACTCCCATATGATATGGCAAATGTTCTAAGATGTTTTGAGAAGTTGTTGACTTGAAATACCTTGGTTATTGCATAGATATTACTACTATTCACTATAGAACTAAAACTATCATGTCTGGTAAGGTGCATGTCTATGTTACTTGTTGGGGGTAAAGGCGCCTCTGCCTAACCGCTTGTGTAGTACTACACTGACAGTCACCGCCACTGCACACTACAGGTGGTGGGCGCCCGTCACCCATCACTTTATTCTTTATTCTTTTAGTGACAATTTGAATAAAGAAAGGCCCGGTCACACATTGTGACTGTTGGAATTCCCATTTTTGTCTCTCTCTTTCTTGCTCTTGCTCTCCCGCCATAGCTCTCGAGTGCAAGCTTTGATCCTTCTCACCTTTCAACCGGTATCAGTGACTCTGAGCTTGGCTCGTGGCATTCTCAGCTTCCCATCGACTCTCCACTTGCATTGGGTCTCCTTCCCGGCAGCCATAGCTCATTCTCTTGAGCTCCCGTCACTCCCCCGCTTCCCGAGCTTCTTCACAGCCTATTGAGGCACCATCAGGGAATTGACATTGAGGTATTGCTTCATTATTTCAGAGTTTTACTTCAGTCCATAGGTCTAGGTAAACAGGGTTTTCACAGGTTGTGGGCAGCCATAGCTCACACCTCTTGGAGATTCCTTCACCTGGATCTTGCTTCCAGCCTATCAAGGCTTGCTGAGGCTTGGTGCAGGCCTTCTTTGGCCCCCATTTGTGCCCCCTATGGGCCCCATTGTTGACACGTGGGACAGCAGACCCTCCCAGCCAGCTCACGTTTTTTTTGCGCCTGTTTCAAAATCTAGCCCAAAAATCACTCTTTTTGTCATATCTCGAACATTCGAAACCCGATTCAGGCAAGGTAAGAGTCTAAGTTAGGGTTTTGGCACACTCTGGATGCGATGGTGATGTTAGATTTGCTAAATTCTGATGACAGAATATTCTGCAACAGATTTCAGGTCTAAGACAGCATGTATTTGTATGCCTATGGTTTATGTGATGCTTCTACTGATGTCGATTGATTGGGGGATTGAAGCTACATGTAATGCTATGATTTTGGCCTGATTGTGGGCTGGAAATACTTAGTTTATAATAGTAAATACATGCTAAATACTCATGGGCTAAAGCTATCTTTCATGCTTTGACATATGCCTATTGGTTCCGGATGTATGTCTTGGGTTATGCTATGATATATTGATCATCGACGGATGACTTCGAGCTTATCATTGGATCCGGATGCTTTTGAAATCTTGAGCTTATTTCAGCCCGCACTTATTGACATTGGTTTATGCTTGACAGTGGTCAGTGCTTTGACAGTTACATGCTCTTTGGGTACATGCTTACCCGATGCCTACGACTTGATGCATTTGTCTTGGCATAGTGTACCATGTACTTGTTGAGCTTCAGTGCTCTCTGAAGACTTGGCTTGGATTCTCATTTGCTATTCCGGAATTTTGTATTGGATGTCACTTTGGTTGTCAAATATATTTATTGGGATGTATGTCTTGCTCATGGATGCTACCTATAGTTGCTTTGTAGCTGTCATGCTCTTGGGATGCTATTGAGGCATTGTCTTGGTTACCTATCTTTGGTACTCTGACTTGGTTTGATTGAGCTATTGAGCTCGTTTATTCACCTTTCGTGCCAATGGGAGCATCTTGTATGCTTGACCGACATTAAGCAGGAAGTTTATGCTATTTTGAGCATTTTGCAGATACTTGAGACTTTGCAGGTGTTGATGCAGAAATCGCAGATCAAACCTTTGAGGTTGAGCAGGCATCCGCCTGCAACTATGCCATATGAGGAATGGCTTGAGCTTGATGAGTTATGCAAGTCCACTATTGTATTATCTCTCACAGAACAGGTTCATGACAATGTATTTGAGGAAGAATAGAGTGCATGGCAGTTGTGGGATAAAATCAAGAATCTCTATGACAAGAAAAGTCCAGCGAGTCAGATGTATTGGCTGAAGTAGCTTATGGATCTACGCATGAAGGAGAATGTGACTATGTCTGCTCACTTGATCCAGTTCCATGCTATACTCAAGAACTTGACTTCGCAGGACATCACTTTTGCAGAGGATGTCACTCCTCTTTTCTTGATTGGTACTCTTAATGAGTCATGGGATGTATTCCGCATTGCATTATGTGCCTCTACTACTACCTTGAAATTATTTGATGTTGAGAATGCTCTTCTGCAGGAAGAGGTTAACTGTAAGAATTTGGATGCCTCTCGTGTGTCGCATGGTATGACAGTTAGCAGGAATGATGGATATGGAAAGCATGGCAGTGGCAATGGCCGTAGACGGGATTCTCAGAAATCTCGGTCCAAGTCTCGTGGGAAGTCACGTAGCGAATCCCGTGGCAAGAATGCAGATGTTACTTGTCACCATTGTGGGGAAAAGGGCCATATTAGGCCACAATGCCATGAACTACGCAATGAAAGGTGCAAAGATAAGGGGAAAGACAAAGTGCAAGATAAGTCTTTTGATCACAGCATAGTGCCTGCAAAGTCCAGTGTTAAAATTGAAGAGATCAATGTTATGCAGCCTGAGGATGTTGATGATGATTATATCCTTGCAGCTTCTTCTAGTGCTTCGTAGATGACAGAGATACATTCTATGTATGCACAGTGTTGGCTCTTAGACTCAGGTGCATCCTTTCATGTGACACCTTGCCGAGAGTGGTTTCATTCATACCGTACTATTTCGGGTTTTGTGTGCTTGGGTGATGACAACTCTCTTGATATTGTGGGCATTGGTAATGTTAGGCTCCAGTTCCTTCTGGCAGCAGTTTTGTTATGCAGGATGTACGTCATGTACCTGCTTTGACACGCAGTCTCATGTCAGCTCTGGATAGCTTGATGAGGCAGGTTATCATGTATCTTTTGGAGACTCTGCATGGAAGATCACTCGTGGCAGACTTGTGATTGCAAGAGGTGCCAAGACTGGCAGCCTCTATCCCTTGATTGTATCCGCTTCTTCCTTTGATCATGTTTTGTCTGTGGGTTCTATCCCACATGTATCTCTTTGGCATGCCCGTTTGGGCCATATGTCTTTGAAGGGAATGAAAATGCTTTCTGGTTTGTAGTACTTACCGTCCCTTGATTATGCATGTTTTGATTCATGTGAGCATTGTCTTTATGGCAGGCAGACTAGGTCTACGCATAAGAAGTTTGGTAGGCCACACATGAGTGAGCCCTTGGCATTCGTACATTCGGATGTCTGTGGGCCCATGCCTTGTCAGTCTATGGGTAGTGCCAAGTATTTTGTTACTTTCATAGATGATTTTTTACGAAAAGTTTGGGCTTATCCCATTAAGCTGAAATCCGATGTCTTGGATGTGTTTTAGAGATGGCTTGCATTGGTTGAGAACTAGTCTGGGTATAGGCTAAAATGCCTAAGGACAAATAATGGGAGTGAGTATGTCTCACACGCTTTTGAGCAGTTATGTGATGAGAGGGGTATTAAGCATCAGTTGACCGCCCCCTACACCTCCCCAGAATGGTTTGGCTGAGCGGATGAATAGAACCATCCAGGAGCGTGTACGCAGTATGCTTAGCCATGCAGGCCTACCTCAGAGCTTTTGGGATGAGGTAGTTAGTACATCTATGCATGTCATAAACAGATCATCTTCTAGTGGTTTGGATTTTCAGGTTGTAGAGGAGGTATGGACTGGAAAACCTCCCTCTTATGTGCATCTTTGCATCTTTGGATGTGAGGCATTTTGCCATGTGCCGAGGGACAAGAGAAGTAAGCTGGATCCTAAAAGTGTCAAATGCATTTTCCTTGGTTATGGGGATGCAGGCGAGATGGGTTACCATCTTTGGGATCCGCAGGCGTGGAAAGTCATCAAGAGTCATGCTTCCATGAAGACAAGATGCATCGGTAGCCTGAGAGAGTTGTTGAGATCCGCAGGGTCATATTTCAGAAGGAGCTGAGAGCTCCCGCACAGCCAGTTGGACAGCCTGCAACTGGGCAGGCAACAGAGCTTGGCGGTCTACTAGAAACAGACATCCACTTGATAGATTTCAGCCCTCGATGCATTATGTCTTGGTTACAGATGCAGGAGAGCCTTTCACTTATAATGAGGCTATGCGCAGGGGTGATAGTCACTCCTGGGAGAGGGCTATGCAGTCTGAGATAGACTCCTTGCATAAGAATGACACTTGGGATTTGGTTTCCTTGCCTACGGGCAAGAAGGCTTTGCCATGCAAGTGGGTGTACAAGCTGAAAAGTACCCCTGGACACCCCAAGCCGGCATACAAGGCTAGATTGGTAGCAAAGGGTTTTAAGCAGGAGCATGGTGTGGACTTTGATGAGGTCTTTTCTCCTGTGGTTAAGATGACCACCCTGCATTTAGTCTTGGCTTTGGTTGCTCAACTTAACTTGGATTTATACCAGATGGATGTCAAGACGGCTTTCTTACATGGGGACTTGCATGATGACATTTATATGGAGCAGCCTAAGGGCTTTGCAGAACCTGGCACGGAGCACTTAGTGTGCAAATTGAAGAAAAGTCTTTATGGCTTGAAGCAAGCACCTAGGGAGTGGTATCATAAGTTTGATGCCTTTATGCAATCACAGGGCTACAGCAGGAGTGCTATGGATCCGTGTCTTTACACGAAGAAAGCCCATGATGGTTCTTTATTGATTTTGGTACTCTATATGGATGATATGCTGATAGCAGGGAAAGCTCATGATGAGCTAGATGCTCTTAAGGCTCAGCTCAAGAAGAGCCTTGAGATGAAAGATCTGGGACATGCCTCTCACATACTTGTTATGCGCATTAGATGCAACAGGAATCAGGGACTCCTGTACTTGTCACAGAGGAAGTACATTCATAAAGTCCTTGAGCGCTTTCGCGTGCAGGACGTAAAGCCTATTGGCTGTCCATTGCCTTCTTATGTGAAGGTATCACAGGCTGATTGTCCACAGATAGATGAGCAGAGGGCCGAGATGGCCAAGATTCCCTATGCATCCGCAGTGGGCAGTCTTATGTATGCCATGATCGCCACTCGTCCAGATATTGCCTTTGCAGTTGGTGTTGTGGCACGCTATATGGCTACACCTGGCAAGAAGCATTGGGATGCCGTGAAGGGTATCATGAGGTACCTAAAGGGCACTGCAGTTATGTGCATATGCTATGGCAGCCAGGATACATGAGTCATGGGGTACACTGACTCTGATTATGTAGGACATGCATATAGTAGGAAGTCCACTTCCGGCTATGTATTCACCTATGCTGAAGGTGCTGTTTCTTGGATGTCCAGGGTGCAGAAATGCACGGCCCTTTCTACTACAAAGGCCGAGTATGTTGCAGCCACCACTGAGGCTTGCAAGGAGGCCATTTGGTTGGGTCATTTGGTTGTTGACCTTGGTATTGATGCTATCCCTACACTGCATTTGGATTCTATGAGTGCTATTCAGTTAGCCAAGAATCCGGTCTTCCATGCGAAGACGAAACACATTGAGGTGAGGTATTACTTCATACATGGGGTTGTTGAGGACAAGTCTATTGATCTTGTCAAGATCTCGACTGACCAGAATCCTGCAGATATGCTCACGAAAAGCCTCTCTACAGAGCGGTTTGCCTTCCTTAGGAGGTTGATGGGTGTGGGATGAGATGACGTCTTTCCTCATCCTGTTGTACATGTGTACATGTTGTACTAACTTTTTCTTTTTCTTTTCACTCCTCACTAGGGCAAATTCACCTTTAAGTGGGAGGTTGTTGGGGGTAAAGGTGCCTCCGCCTAGCCGTCCGTGTATTACTACACTGACAGTCACTGCCACTGCACACTGCAGGTGGCAAATGCCCGTCACTATCACTTTATTCTTTATTCTTTTAGTGACAGTTTGAATAAAGGAAGGCCCGGTCACACATTGTGATTGTTGGGGTTCCTATTTCTTGTCTCTCTCTTTCTTGCTCTTGCTCTCCCGCCATAGCTCTCGAGTGCAAGCTTCGATCCTTCTCACCTTTCATTACGTGACTCAAATTTTGGGGACTCTAATTAAAGTACTGATGTATGTTATTTGACTGAACTGAGCTAGATGCAAAGTAGCTAGTTAATGCACATGTGTTATTTGAATGCTATGCAAGCATTTTGTCAGTAAAAATACATCTTGGTTTATAGGGGGGTCATGCCATTGATAGCCCAAACAACTTGGATACTATAGTAAATACTTATAGGTGCAAACATGGCTAATGTAGGAGGGTCAAACAACATCACTAAAATTGTTAGTGATAAGCTAGATAACAACAACTATGCAATATGGAAATTTTGTATGGAGAATTTCTTGATTAGGAAAGGATATTGGGATCTTATTACAGGTGATGAGGCTGAACCAAAACTTCCAATAAATCCCATTGCTGAGCAGCAGAGAGCACATCATGCTTGGCTTGAATGAGCTTGCTAAGCCTCTTGCATTGACTCTCACTGTGTCTTTCAGATGCAATGGTCATGTAGATCGTGAACTACAAGCCGCTGAAAGATGCATGGGACATCTTGATGTGTTATTATGGCACTACTACTAGTGCACAAAAAATTTAGCTGAAACAAAAGTTTAATATTATGGATAGAAAAAGATAATCAATACATGACTATGTCACGGAGATCAAGACCATTGCCACTCAGTTAGCTTTGATCAAAGCTAAAGTAAAGGATGAAGACTTGGTTGCAATTGCTCTGAATAGTCTTGGACTTGAGTATAAGTTGTTTGATACATCTATATTAGTGCGATAGGAGATGCTTGATTTCAATGAGTTGGTGTTATTGCGTGTTCATGAAGAGATCAAACTTGGATTAGCTAGTGGCTTGAGTAGCTCAAAGGGTAGAGATACAATCTTCTATTCAAATCAAAGAGGCCGTGGTAGCCATGGTAGAGGGTTCTCTCATGGTTGAGGGACTAACCAAAATGCATATTAGAATGTGAATAATCAGTACATGTAGAATACTAGAGGTGGTGGTGGATACTTGCGAGCAAGGGAAAGATCCAACTTTAGAGGCAAAGGTTCATGGCAATCTCAGAATATGCATGAGTAGGGCAATAAGGACAAGAACTATCACAATTGTGGTAATATGGGCATATTGCTAAGGATTGCTAGAAGAAACAATAGAATCAGAAAACTAAAGGCAAGCTACATTGTCATTATGCTTCATCTAGCCATGTTGATGATGATAGTGCTAACAAGTTATTTGCTATGACCTATGTTCAAAATAATGCCACTAAGGACTATAAGTTAGATGATGTATTATACATTGACTTAGGGGCCTCCAATCACATGACTCCGCATGGAGAATGTTTATTGAGATGATTCCTAACAAGCCTGGTTATGTGTGGACAGGTAATGATGCATAGCATAACATTGAGCATAAGGGTGTAGTTCATTTGATTATACATGATGGTGGTCAGAAGAAGAATTTGCATGATGTCTTACATGTTCCCTCCATTACTAAGAATCTGCTATTAGCTAGGTGAATGGTAGAGTAGAATCTACAAGTTCAGTTCAATAAACATGGATGTTTTATTGAGGAGTTTGGAAGTGGTTGTAAGCTGATAGCACTAGAGGCAAAAGACATGGTTGTACATTCACCTTGGATGCTAGTATTGCACAACTAAAATCAGCTATGTTTGAACATGGAGAGAGGGTATAATTAGACAACTTGAGATATGGCATAAGCGCATTCGACATGTCAATGTCCAAAGGTTGCATACTATATGAAAGAAGCAATTGGTTGCAAGCTTGTGCCTACTTGAATTTAGGTCATGTTTGTGGCAAGTAGTCTCAATTTTTGTCCATAAAGCATGTTCAAAATAGCTATAAACCATTGCAGTTGGTTCATTCAGATACTTGGGGACCAACTCATAATGCTTCTCTTGGTGGATCCCAATATGAAATTGTGATTAGCAAAGATGTCATCTTTGATGAGCTGGCTTCATGGTATGGTTTCTCATCTGTTGTTCCTGATGATCAGTCTTTAGATCATGTATCTATTGTTATTCTGCATCATAGTACTACTATGTCTGGACCTATATGTGATGTATATCCAAGTGTTTCTCTTTGGATTGGTAGGTTATGCAATCATGCAACATTACCATCCACTGAGAATGCTATGTCAATGAGGGGGAGAAATGAAGCATAAGGCAAAGGCAACGAGAAAGTTCTTGATGATGCTCTTGGGATGTTGACTTTAGGATATGACTCACCTGACAACTTGGAAAGTGAATTTGGGATTCCATCCATTTATACTCCTAGAGTTAAGAAAATTAGATATGTACTGCCTCATCAAAGAGGGAGTCAAGCAATTCACCTCAATTCAGAAGGTCACAGCGGGTGAGATACCCTATTGAACAGGCTTACATATAATGGATTTTTAGCAAAGCATTATGCATATATGACAAAAATCATGGAACACGGAGAGCTTGCTACATTCAGTGAAGTTGTCATGGACAAAAATTGGTGTAAGGCAATGGATGCGGAGATGAATGCATTAGCTGAAAATGAGACTTAGGAATTAGTAGCACTGCCTGATGGTAATAAGTCAATAAGCTATAAATGGGTCTATAAGGTTAAGTCTAAGTCAAATGGCACCATTGAAAGGTGTAAAGCCAGGTTAGTGGCAAAAGAATTTGCACAATAGTATGGCCTAGATTATGAAGAGACATTCAACCTCAGTGCCAAAATGGCAACCATCAGCACAGTTATTGCATTGACTACAACAAAGGGCTAGAAATTACAGCAAATGGATGCTAAGAATGCTTTTTTGAATGGAGACTTGGTAGAAGAGGTGTTTATGGATCAGTCGAAAGGATATGTGCACCCTCAGTATCTGCACAATGTATGCAAACAGAAAAAGACACTTTATGGGCTGAAATGGGCTCCACGAGCATGACATGCACAAATTAGTACTTATTTGTAGAGCCTTGGATTTTTAGTTGGAAAGGTTGATCATAGTCTATTTACTAAGAAAACAAATGTAGGTCTTGTGGTACTAGTCATCTATGTAGATGATCTAATCATTACAAGGGATGATAACACTGAGATACATAATGTTATGGCCATGCTAAAAACTGAAATTGATATCAAGGATTTGGGAGAGTTATTATTTCTAGGCATTGAGGTTGTGAATTCAGCTCATGGACTTTGATTGATGCAAAGACAACATGCACTTGAGATTTTGAAGAAATATGGTATGACAGATTGCAAACCTTTGGATACTCAGTGGAACATTAACATTGGAGCTGAAGTTTTATATATTACTATGCCCATGCAAATGGTAGGAAGTCTCATCTACCTTACCATTACTAGGGTTGATCTTAGCTACTTAATTGGACTTATTAGTCAGTTCATGCAGAAGCCTAGAAAACATCACTTGGATGTAGTGAGAAGAATTATGTGTTATCTCAAGGCTATAATAGACTATGGACTCTTCCATGAGAGTGATAAGCACTTAAAGCTCATGGGGCATACTAATGCAAATTGGGTAGGTTGTCCATATGACAGAAGGTCTACTAGTGGATATGCTTTTAGCCTTGGTAGTGGTATGATCAACTAGAGTAGTGAGATGTTAGAAGATAGAACAAATGATGTATGCTCTAGGAGAAAGGCTCAGAATCCCATAAGCATAGTGAGGAAAGTGGAACTACCCAAAGGCTATAAAAACATGTACTTGGCTCTCATTTCAAAGCAATATATCGTACTTCTCTTTTGTGTCAACTCAAGACTATGTTTATGAGTCCAAGCTAATCAATATTGGAACCTAATTCACTTGAGTTACAATCTCTCATTCCAATCACATATCGTATTTATGACTTCTGTCCACCATAGGCAATCTAGCTTTAGATTCATGTTTCTTAACATGGTATTAAAGCCAGCTGAGCTACGTAGCTATTGGTCATAATCTCTCAACCATTCCCTCTCTTATCCTCTTCTCTACTCAAATCATTAAAACATCTACTCCCCATGTCAATATCCCAAGCTACATGTAGTGATTTCTAGTTCAATCTAGAAGCTTGGTTCAAAGCTTGTAGATTGGAGGCGCTAAGCAAGGGGTGTGCTTTTGTTTCAAACACACAAAGATAGAGAGAAAGAAAGAGAGTTTGATCAGCCTGTGTAGCCTCCACAAATCCATTGCATGCTGCCAAGAGGACGTCCTTGCATGGATCAAGTACAATGAGTTCATACCAAGAGACAGAAATTTGTGCTATCAAGTTCACACCTTTCAGCTCATGAAAATATCTAAAAGAGTTTCTTTACCTAAGCTAAGGCAAAGCCTTATCTAATTGAGCCTTTCATTCAAGCCTCTTTCACACTTACTCACTTCTCAATCCAATTCAGCTTAAACCCCATTCACACTCTTTCCCTCACACTCAAAACCTTGTTCACATTGCCAATTAAATTCTCTTCCTCCTCGCAAATTGCATGTAACTGATCTTGATCCCAAAAGCGATTCACATTCTTGTGGAAACCTTTTATGTGTGGAATGCTCCATTGATTAAACCTTTGTAAACTCTCAACTTAGTTGTAAAAGTATAAACACTACCCGAGTGTACCATAAATTTGCGATAAGACCTCCTTATCTAAAAATGACAGATCTTGAGCAAATAGTCAAGTTTAATGGCGAAGGTTTCCATGCATGGAAAGAGAAGACCATGTATCATCTCATGCGCAAAGACCTATGGGATCTATTTGAAGATGATGTAGGAGATGGAGATGGTGGGAAAGAAGATGTAGGAGGTGGAACCTTTGACGAAGTCCAACCAAAGTAAAAAGAATGGAAGAGAATGAATTATGAATGCTATCTAGTTAGCTAAGAATCCGGTCTTCATCAAAGAGGTCATTGAGGATAGGTCTATTGACCTTGTTAAAATCTCAATCGATCAAAATCCTACAGATCTACTTATGAAAAGTCTCTCAACAGAGTGTTTTGCCTTCCTTAGGACATCAATGGGTGTTGTTTGAGATGACATATTTCTACATCTTATTGTACTTATGTACATTTGTACTTTGTCACTTTTTTTCCTTATTTTCTCCTCACTAGGGACACATTTGCCTTTAAGTGGGAGGTTATTGGGGCTAAAGACGCTTACTGCCCATGTATTACTACACTAACAATACCCCATAGTCCTATACATTGTAGGTGGCAAGCGCCCATCACTGTCACATCATTCTTTATTCTTTTAGTGACATTTGAATAAAGGAAAGTCCAGCCACACACTATGACTGTTGGAGTTCCCATATCTTCTCTCTCTCTCTCTCTCTCTCTCTCTCTCTCTCTCTCTCTCTCTCTCTCTCTCTCTCTCTCTCTCTCTCTCTCTCTCTCTCTCTCTCTCTCTTGCTCCTTTCACCATAGCTCTTGCTTTTGCTCATGTGCTTCCACTTCGGGCTCACTCCCTTTATGCATGCCCCTCAAGATAAAGTGCAGTGTAACAAATTTTAGCCTTCTCCATATGGGGATACACGATGAAGTACATTTCTAGCTTGTTGACTCACTCCTCCAACTTGATAGGGGATGGGTTATCACCCTTGAAATTTGGGTATTTATTTTCTCTTTGTACTTATTATCAAAGTGATATGACTGTCAGCTATCGATTTGTTATCCAAAAGAGGGTTGCATAGGTGGTTCTTGATTTCATGAATGTTGCCTATGTGTTTCCTATCCAATATGATTATGGCCATTTCCATGGGCTAATGATTGTCCATAAGAGTGATGCTTCACATTTTCTTGACCATGAGATGATCCTCTCTCATTGTGCTTATCTTTAGGAATGGGTTCATTGTTGCCTTCAACTCTCTTAGGCATACATGAGGGGTCTGGATAGAGAGATTTGTAAAATGGATCACATCTTTGGTAATCATTATCTTACTTAGAGTTGAAGTGAACCCCTTCATGCACAATCATTCCTTGGAGTAAATTGAGCTCTTGCCTTATACTTGGCTTGAATTTGAGGTGGCTGATAAGAATTTATCAACCTTGATTACTCATCTATCTCAAAATTTGGTTTATGATGCTCATTTGTTTGTCTTAGCACAATATGCTCAATGGGAACTGAATTAGAATAATTAGGAACTATTGTAGGAGTAAACTTGTCATTAAGCAATGTAAATGTAGCTTGTTAAGCTTTGAGTCCATACTCTGATTAAGTTGTTGAATCCTTTTATTCATGTGCTTTATTTTATTTGATAATTTGCTAATAGCCATTAGAATTATGAGATACATTGTTGCCCTCATCTTAACAATAAACATTTTGCACATTAGACATTGCACCTAGTGTATATATTGAAGAAGAGTCTTTATGGGCTTAACCAGACACCTAGAGAGTGATACCATAAGTTTGATGCTTTCATGTATTCATAGGGATATTCCTACACTAATATGGATCTATGTGTATACACAAAGAAGACCCATGATGGTAGCCTTATTATATTGGTACCTTGTGTTGATGATATGCTTATAGTTAGGAGTGCTCATGCTGACCTGAATACTTTAAAGACTCAGCTCAAGGAGACCTTTGAGATGAAGGACATGGGACAAGTCTCACACATATTTGGTATGCGCATTATACACAATCACTCTAAGAAACTTCTCTAGTTGTCCCAAAAAGAGTACATACATGAAGTACTTGAGAAATTCCATATTTAGGATGATAAGCCTATAGGCTATCCTTTACCTTCTCATGTGAAGGTTAGTTAGGTGGATTTTTGTACGTAAATAACGAGAAGGCAAAGATAGCCAAGGTTTTGTATGTATCTACAAGGGGAATTTTAATGTATGCCATGATAGCCACTCACCCTAACATAGCATTTGCAATGAGAGTCGTGGCACGTTTTATGGATATACTTGGCAATAAACACTGAGATGCCATGAAGGATATCATGAGTGGTCCTGGTAGGGATATGCCAGCCTATTTTGTTTGTGCTCGGGTCATCACATGCAATGGGATGGGCGTAGCCTCCCCATCGAGTGTTTTGATTCCAAGCAACCCCAATGGTACTGATGGTATGATTGTTGAGCTAGTGGTTGGTCTTCGCTTAGGGAAATCTACAAACAAGTGAATGATTTTACACTTCGCTCACCTAAGGTTTGCCTTTTCTAGGTTAGCTGGCTCCCTCTCGGGGCAGCGTGAAGAGATGTGGCCTGGGTGTACGCATGTCCAACAGGTAATTGCGGGTCTTGGGATTGCTAACCCAAGCCTTTACCCCTAGCTCTTCCTAATGTCATCACCGGCACCTGTCTATAATCCATAAGGATTGGGTTGCCCTCTTAGTTGTATGAGACGTAAGGGTTCACGTAGGCTTCCTCTTCACTTGGCTCCTCCACATAGTGGATTGGGTGGATGGGTTACGAAGGGTCATGGTGGCCTAGGTATACCTGTGGGATTGATCTCCATCCTAGGAATGGCTGGTTTAGCATCATTAGGTGTCGGAAGAGCCAATGGGACTCCCCTCCTGAAGAAGTTTAGCAACTGGTTCCCTAGGTATGGTTGGTTGTAGGCTTGTGGGTATGGGATTCTCCTTGGTAGCCTTCTACAATGCATGGCATCATGGTCGAACCTACTGCAATTAGCACAAGGTCGAGACCTAGGTTCCTGACACTCAACTGAAAGGTAGTTTCTACCACAATACACACACTGGACATGAGGCCGTGTAGGCCTTCTCACTAATTCTTGCAACCTAGCTAGCTCCATTTTCATCTCAGCCAGCTCTTGGCTCTAGCCAATGGCCTTTCCCTTGATTTGCGTGGTCTAGCTTGATCATTTGCTAAACATAGTGGCTCTCTCTAAAGTTCTAGATCTATCCTCATCTGGATTCGTACTCCTAGAGCTTCTCTGCTTTAGTAGCTGATCATCCACTCGTATAGCTTCTTGAAAGACTCTAGCAACTAGCGCATCTCTATGCAAACTTGAGTTGCTTGCTAGGGCCTTATAGAGCTCTTCATTGTGGATTCCATTGATAATTAAACACTGTGGATACATCTCTCTTTCTTGGTCATTCATTGGTCAGGATCCACTTAAAGAGACTCTGCACGTGAGTAACGTAGTCCCTAATGTCCTCCTTGTCCCTCTGCTTGACATTCATCAGTTTGACTATGAGGTTGTCGGAATATCCCGCCTTAGAGAATCTCTTGATGAAGAGACTCTTAAGGTCGTTGAAGTTGGTCCTATCCGCCGCGTCTAAGCTAGTATACCGCATTCTACCCTTATCGCCTAGGCATAAGCCAAAAGTTTGTGCGTGTTGAGTGAGGTCAGTGAGGCCATTTGCCTCGTAGACTTGCTCGAACTACTCTACAAAGCTATATGGGTCGTCACTAGGCTGATACTTATCTAGCTGCTTTGCGACTACATGGATTTTTGACTGTCTCCTAGAGCCTTGGTTGATTCCTAATCTTGCTAGCAATGAGGTTTCCAAAGCTGCTCCACTTTGCTCTGTAGCAGTGTTGTCTAGGAGTCGCTTCGTGAGAAGCTCGCTCAATGTAAGATCTACTTCTAGTGCTCTCTCCCTCTCTGTGTTTGGTCCTGTTTGGTTCCTATTGGCTAGATCTCCATGTCATCTTGCTGCAAGTTCCTAACTCATGTTCTTGATTCTATGCTGTCATGTGCTTCAACGCCTATCGTGCTAGCTTTCTCTCTTCCTCAAGGTCGGAAATGATCTCTTGGGGGGCTGGCCTACCTTGACGGTCTACCTTCGCTTGCAAGTCATATTGCCCTATTGTTTATTGGATCTCGCTCATCGTTTTTGAAGTTCGTGCCTGTTCCTACCATGCCATTTCTTGGTCCACTAGGCTGCCTATGAGGTTGAGCAGGTTGGGGACAGTTGTGGTTCCAATGGTACTCGCTTCTTGCTCTTCTTGGTGGTCTTGTGGTCCGAGGTTCCGTTCTATGTTTGGGGTTGTCTCCTATTGGTGGGTTCGTTTTGTTATTATCTCCGAGTGTATTCCTTTTTATTGCAACCAATCCTCAACTTATATTCACTCACTGCATGTGTGGTGTCTTTTCTATGCACAATGCATTTCGGTGCTCTTCAAGTGTTCATATCAGAGTGGTGTGCGAATGCAAAGAAATAGTTATCGCTTTCACTCTGCTCTCTTCATCCTAAACTAGTTTGGCTCTAAGTGTGATTATTGGCCACTCTTGGGTCTGCTAGAATTTTTGCTACATCATCCTACTTGATTGGGCTATGGTCAATGCGTTGATTTGGCAGGGTCAATTAGTTGTGATTATTTATTTATTTTTTGTTTTTTTGGATACAGTCTCGGTCGATTCGAGGCTTCGGTCGATTCTGGTTCGTACAATTCTCAGAATAATCGAACCAGCCAAATCGGACGGGCCGATTCTCTTGGGCTGATGGTCGATTTTTGGTAGGCCGATTTCGCCAATTGAATGGTTCGATTTTCTCATCTAATTTTCAGTCATTTGAATCGGATGGGCCAATGTGCCCCAAGGCAATCAGACAACCGATTAGCCCCCAAGGCAATTAGCCGAGCCGATTGTCCAATTCTGGGAATCAGATGGGCCAAATGAGTTCATTGACAAGGCATAAATTTATTTGATTTGATCCAAGGCAGCAAGCACCTGTTGTTTAACCTCACAGGAACGTTAAACGATGGCAAGGGGTCAAAAGTCTAGCTCACCTGGGATGATGGAAATGCCCGTATGTGAGGATCAAGAAGTCGACTCCCATACTGCCCTGTCACAAAACCTGACACACACACACACACACTCTCTCTCTCTCTCACTACTGTACTAAAAATGAGCCTTCCTCCCCCCTTTCTTGGGTCTTATACACCTGGGCCAACACTTGAGGGTTGCCCAGTCCTTGCTCTTACTTTTTCGGCATATTTTTGCTCATTTTTTACCCACCTTTTGCCCCTGTTTTGGACATATTTATAGTAGCACAACCCTATAATAGTATGCTTTGATTTCCAAATCCTAGGCTACTCTAAATGCAACAAAATCACAATCAAAGTATTGAAATGATTCCTCCTACTTCCCAAATAATTTAAAACACAAAATACTTACTTGCTTCAAAGATTAAACTCCCAAATATTCTACCTACAAAGAGCACTGGTTCGGGGATGAACCCTACTTTGACGCTGCATTTGAAGTGCGCAAGTGCTCAAGCTTGAATCCCTTGGTCCCAACAACAGAACCAAAATGTAGAGACGACGCTCAAGCTCAACTACCAAGACCCACGGACTGCTTATTCTTTCAAGCATTTCAAGTGAGCACAAATGGCTATCTCTCACCTAACCGATACGCCTTTGATCCTACAAGTGTAGTGAGCTTACCTTGATGCTCGATGGAGTAGCCTCCTCCCTCAAGCCCTCCGATAGCTCCACGATTTGAGATGCAAGCTCAAGCATCCTCAATCCTCCACCTTGCTCCATTCTCCATAGTCGCACATGCAAGATGAGAGAAGAGAAGAATAGAAGAAGAGAGAAGAAGATGGAGAGCTTCTCCACCATGGTCCCTCACCCTCACTCACTCACTCCCTCACCCTCTCACACTCCTTCTCTCAAGCACAAGCACAAGCAAGCAAGAAGAAGAGAAGACAAGAGGAGAATAAGAGACCACTTTAGCCACACACTAAAGAATGAGCCTCTGATTCACTTTTCGGGTTTATATACATGCCCTAAAACTTTTGGGCACCCATCCCCTTTTTACATGACTGGGCATCTTGCAAAGGTCCTCTTTTCCTATTCCCTTCTATTCTACCCTATCCCTTCACCTATGCAGGGATGCCTTGCATTTAAACATGCACCTTTCGCCTTTTGCACTTGCGTGGATTTTTGGGGGCTGTCCTTACACTTCTTCACCATTTCTTCCATTGTGTCCATAGTTTTAGATTTTTATTGTGTTTTATAGTGCCTTTTTTTTCTTTGCCTTACACTGGGGTTAATAGTAAGACATCTTTTAGCCCTATCTTGATGACTTTTTCCTTGTATTCTTTGATGACATCCTAACCTATTCAAAGAAGGATGAAGATCATGAACCACAACTCCAAGTTGTCCTTGAAAGAATGAGGACACACAAGCTTTATGCCAAGAAGAAGAATAGTGTCTGATAAAGGGATCTCGATAGATCCTACCAAGTTTAAAGATGTGCAAGAATGGGGACGCCCAACAATAGTTAAGGAAGTTTGAAGTTTTTTTAGGCTTGATAGGATGGTATAGGATTTTTATCAAAGACTATGCCTAGTTAGTCGCATCCTTGACTGATTTACTCCAGAAGCAGGTTGGTATTGTGTGGACTCCCATTGAATAGTCTAGCTTTGAGAAGCTTAAACAAAGCTTGATCATAGCTCCTATTTTGAAACTATCTAGCTTGAGCTAAAAATTTGAAGTTGCCATGATGCAAGTTCTCTTGTATTAGGATGTATACTCATGCAAGAAGGCCATCCCATAGCCTATTCTTATAGGAAATTGAAAATTCATGAGAAGAATTATGCTCAAAGGAGATACGCTTAAATATATCACCCGAGTGCCTAAGCTGCCAATGAGTAAAAACTAAGTGCATTAAAATGCCAAGAAATCTACAACCACTTTGACACATTGCAAATGAAGTGAGAATTTATCAACATGGATTTTATAGTTATATTACCCTATGCCCAAGGAGGATACAATTCAATCCTAGTTATTGTGGACATGCTAACTAAGGTTGCTCATCTTATGCTAGTTAAAACCAACTACAAAGCTTCAGATATTGCAAGGATATTTGTGAAAGAGATATTTAAAAGAGCTTATTTGAGGCCATTGATACCCAACCACCTATCACCCACAAACTGATGGCACACTAAATGGGTTAACCAAGCCATTGAATACATACTTAGAGCTTACTACTACAAGAAACCTAAGTGGTTGATATAATACCTACCTTTGATGGAGTTTGCTTACAATGCATCCTATCATCAAAGCATCGAGATGGCCCCATTCCAAGCTTTATATAGACAAGAATGTTTAACTTCACTAAGCTTTTCTAAGCCTACCTTAAAGGAGGAAGCTTCCAAGAAGATGTTAGAGGAAATGGATGAACAAGTTAAGGCTATCATACAAGATATCCATGTTGCCAAGAAAGCATATGATGATCTAGGAAGATAAGAATGGATCTTCAAGGAAGGAGACACGGTTTTCATTCGTGTCCTTCCTAAAAAGAGTTCTTTAACCTTGGCACAATTCAAGAAGCTAAGCCCTAGATATTGTGGGCCATACGAGATTCTCAATTGTCTGGGACTCAATGCTTACAAGTTGTGACTTCTTGAACACTTGAAATTTCACAATGTATTTCATGCTAGCCTTCTAAAAGGTTATGTACCTTATCTTGATCATGTTCTTGATGATCAACAAGTTGTAATGCCCAACCAAGGAGTCCTTGAGCTTCAACTTGACAGAATACTTGATGTAAAAGAATGTACCCTCCAAAGCAAAACCATCAGGGAATATCTCATCTAGTGGAAAGACTATCCTGAAGAGGATGCTACTTGGATAGATGAAGATATTCTACATAAACAATATCCCCAGTTTCTTTCGTAATGAAGAACTAGAGCCCAATGACATCTTGAATGTGACTAGAAATCTTAGAAAGAACTTCGTGAGATGTAATCAGAATAGTGTAGTAGAAGCATCGATGGGTCCTAACCCACAAACTCTATGATACCCACTTATGCTAAAACCAATGACCCCTAAGTTCCCTCAAGATGAGGACATCTCGATTCCTCTAAGGGGAGAAGGATGTGAGGATCCAAAAATCGCACATGAAGAGGAGGTTAAAGGGGGTATTAATAAGGTTTTTAAACTTTAATAAAATAAAAGAAGAAAAATAAACCAACTAGTTATCGGGACCAACAAACACAATCATCTCCTTGAACTTGTCGCCGTCATTATTATTGAAATCATCCATATAATGATAACTCAAATTCTAAAAATCTTATGTCAAAAATGAGCCTTGAAATCATTATTTAACCATCTCTCAACGTTCATAATGTCTCCCCCACTGCAACAATCGTTCATTACAATGCCTTAGACTAAGGCTATAAAGGCTTAGCACTAACCAACAAACAAAATGGTGATGCTGTATTGGGCCGCCAATTGTTGTTCGAGTGTCAGGACCCAAAATGGGCCCTACACTGACTCTCTATGCACTAGTCGAGCCTCTCTACACTCAAAGTTTACACCCTCTCGACCTCGTGGCCAGGCACATCTAAGGGACACACTGCCCTAACTTCTATCGTAAATTTCATGTTTGTTTTGGTTTGTATCCAATGGTTAAGCCTTCCCCACACTCCTTAGAGGGAGTCCCTACACATATCAGTGTAAAACACCATGTAAGCACATATAGAGGAGGCACCTCTTGACTGAATGCCATGGCCCCATTGCGGCTCTCCTACACCTCGAGGATTGGCCCCTCGATGGACCACTAACACAAATAGCACTTACGTCACAAACTCCACTCTTGTCTTCAAACATTCCAGGAGATATAGATATTTTCCTCACTAAATAGTCCCCAAGGAAACTGATCGTCTAAACCTATAGCTTAGGATATATCACATACTCAAATGTAGGTCATATGCATGAATACAATTGCAATGTAAGAAAGAAACAACAACACATATCACAGCTTTTGCCCTTCCCCTTGATAAAAATCACGGCATAAAATCCACGAGGGAGAAGCTAAGTAGTATCTGATCAAGAGATCAAGAGTTAGTTGTTCAATCAATTGCTCCAACATAGCATAGCTAAAAAGAACTATCAAAGAGATCATCCTAAGTGGTTGTCTGACCTACGTACCTAACCGCGGATACCAAAACCAGGAGCTCCCACTAGGGGAGGACTCCTATAGCCTGATCTCATTTATTTATTATTATTATTCTTTCTTTTTAGCTTTCTTTTCCTTCAGAACTTGATGCTCGAGCATGTAAAAAGAAGGGAGTTGAGCATAGTGACTCAAAGAGAACAAAGCATCGACCTTGGGTCCTATCTTGGCACCCAAGAATCTACCAAGCCCTCGTAAGGAGACACTTAATCTTTTTTAACGCTCACTTTTATTTTTGCTCCAACCTTCCTTTTTCTTTTCTTTTGGGCAAGATGTCACCCCAAAAAGGAAGGGCAAGGCATCGATCCTAGCTTGACTTATCCCTAGGAACTTACTAGGCCTTTGCAAGGTGATAGACAACTGCTCTAGGATTTTTTTTCCCCTTTTTATTTTAGCTTTTATTTGCTAGGATTTTTTCTTATAAGCTTTTTTTTTTGACACACCTTTGTATATAGGTTTTTCTTAAGATCTTTCTTTCTTGATCATATAGTTTTGGGTAGGTTTTCCTAGTTACCTCACCACTAATAGAAGCTCCTGATAGGGTCACTCAGGACTCCTCAAAATGGCTCTTTTAATGCTAGACAATGGCTTCATACAAGAGGTGGCCAACTACTCGAACGTCCCCCCCAGACATACCTAACTAAACCCTGGGACTTCATGTCATGGCTTGGTGGCCCCTAATAAAATAAAATAAAATCCCCCCCCCCCCCAACACACACACACACACACACACACACACACACATATATAAGCAACTTAAGGGAAAAAGCTTAGAAAGGCAATGACACTACCTGGATTGGGTACTAGAAGCTCCCATGCAACAAAGGCTCTCTCCAAGCACTCCATCGAACCTGTTTGGTACAACACTAAAATAGAAACCAATTAAAAGCACCCGCACCAAATAATCACATGGCCCTCTTGGCCTAATGAGCTTAAATGAATCTTAGAAAATGGACGGCCACCAATATCCAGCTCTTAAAGCTTTTTGTGCAGTCAACCATCTAGCAAAGTGCCCTCCACAAGTAGAGTCATGTCACTCGTCCAAGATAAATGGAACCTCATCATGCATAACACATCGGCAATAAACATCATCAACCCCCTGTCGATATAGTATGCCTACAATCAAGGCAAATTTCAAAGCCTGCTGTTTAATTTTTCTCTTCTTTGATTTTGATAAAGCAACTCCGGTCTCTCTTGTGGATAAATAGTGTGTTAGTAGCATACCAAGATGGAATGAAAGCCGTATCAATTTTAAACAATCCCTCAATATCACTAACTTCAGCCAATATTTCCTTTGGTTCCTCGAAATCCACAAGACATTCAATGATGCCTTGTAACTTTGGTGGCTTACTCCTAATTTCATAATCAAACTCTTGTAAAGTGATCATCCATTTCGCTAGGCGATCAGGCGGTTGTAACTTGTTTAGCAATAATCTGAGTCCTTCGGTCTTAATATAAAATACTACCTTTTCATAGAGAATATAATGCCTGAAATTTTTGGTCGCAAACACCATCCCAATGCTCAATTTCTCTATGTATGTGTAATTAAGTTCATATATCCCCAATTTACGACTAGTAAATGATATTGGATTATACCATTTCTTCTCCCAGATCTGGGCCAAACAATAGCTAATGTTATGCATTATGACTGCTGAAAATATATAAAAAACCTCATCCCTTTTGGGTGCTTTCAGGACTGGCACTTTTGCCAACCAATTCCTACTTCACATGCTCAAAGGATACTTGACAAGGATCACTCCAAACAAATAAACAGTTAAAAGATAATAGATTCATCAATGGCAACCTTCTTTCTGCCAGTGCATTAATAAATCATTGATGATATCCCACTGATGTGATAGAAAGCTATGCACTTCTTTAGGAGTACGTAGCGGACTCATACTGACAATAACCTTTATCTTTTTAGGATCAGTTGCAATACCGGTTGAATTAACCACATGACCCAATAGCAGTCCAATGGCACTCCAAAGACCCACTTTCTTGGGTTAAGAGCAATGCAAAACTGCTTGCAATTCTCAAAACACTTCCTTAAAATAATCAGTATTCTTTCCCTTATGGTGGCTGCCCCCCAGATTGTCGATAAAGATTTTTAGCTCCTCGGGGGAAATATCACCAAAAGTCTTATCAGCAGTATGTTGCTAAGAACCCAGCACATTGCATAATCCAAATGCCATCACATGATATGCAAAGGTACCAAATATAGTAGTAAATGTCATTTTCAACTGATCTTCCTCTGTAATAGCCATTTTGTTATATCTAGCAAAGCAGTCCATAAATGAATAGACATCCCTACTTGCTAATTGATCTAGAATCTAATCAATGAATGGCAACATATAGTAATCTTTAACCGTCTGTTTATTGAGATCCCTAAAATCTACCCAAATCGAAATTGTTGGGGGTAAAGGTGCCTCTGCCTAGCCGCCCATATATTACTACACTGATAGTACCCGCCATTGCACATTACAGGTGGCGGGCACCCGTCATCGTCACTTTATTCCTTATTCTTTTAGTGACAATTTGAATAAAGGAAGGCCCGACGGTCACATATTGTGATTGTTGGAGTTCCCATTTAGTCTCTCTCTCTTTCTTGCTCTTGCTCTTCCACCATAGCTCTTTCAAGCAAGCTTCGATCCTTCTCACCTTTCAACTGGTATCAGAGCATGGATTCATGACTACTCGAGCTTGGTTCGTGGGATCTTCAGCTTCCTATTGATTACCTACACTCATTGGGTCTCCTTCCTGGCAGCCATATCTGACTCCTTGAGCTCTAATCACTCCTCAGCTTCCTGTCCATAGGCAATCACAAACAGTGTTACATCAGCACTTTATGTTTCTGCTTGGTTGGCATTGACATTGGTTGCTCGGTTGGTCCTGAATGCGCTTGGAATGCTAGGGGAATGTATGCCTATGATGTGAGATGTTTTTGGGGATGAATTTACTTAGTCATTGATTGTTTTACATAGTCCATAGGCAACCCAAAATAGGGTGGGGCCCTCTGTCATTACACTTTATGCTGATGCTACATAGTCACTTGATGCCCGATTATGGCTAGTTGGTGCCTATACATATGGGAAAGTATGCCAATGGTTTGTCTATGGATTTGAGCTTGGATTGAGCCATTGTTTACTCAGTTTTGGACATTTATTTACTGTTGGAATATTCAGGGATGGAGCTCTTTTGCTTATGTTTGGATATGCCTATTGCATTCGGGCTATGTCTTGGATGTATACATTGATGTAGTGACTCTCTGGGATCGACATAGAGCTTGGATTTGCTCTCGACTCATTGCTTGAGCTTGAGCTCGCTTCATATAGTATTGGGATATTCATCTCTGATGTACTTATGGCATGTATTTTGCTTATGTCTGATCGGTCTTGACATGCTTGGCCTATGCTACTACTACATGGCCGTTAAATTGTTTGGAGTTGGATGCTACTGAGCCTTACTTTAACTTGACATTTGATTGCCCGAAGCTTACTTTGGATATTTCTAGGCTTGCCAGAGTTACAGTTTGGATGTACTTGATGTCTATGGATGCTATGTATGGATGCTACATGGCCTATATGCTCATGAGGTCTTATTGATGCTTGATCTTGGATCCTCTGGCATGGTGCTATCGTATGCCCTTGTTGAGCTCCTTTGCTTGATATTTACAACTTTTATCCCAGTGGGAGCATCTTGATATGCTTGATAGACATTGAGCAGGCGATTTATGCTACTTGAGCATTTGGATACTTGAGATTGGGATCCTCACTTGGATGTTGCATGGTTGATATGCGGTGGTCCTCATAGATGTACTTGGGCTGATTTGGGCTTTGCACTCCCTGAGCATACACCTCTTTGTGTCAGGTCTTGCTAGTGTTGTGTACACTTTGCCCTATTACATAAGGGGTGTGCCGGCTTACTAACGAATTCATTTGACATACTTGGGTATTTTTTCTCAATGTCTGTATGACTGCCACATGCTGATTTATGCCCACTTGATGCTGGTTATGCTTTGACAGTTAGTGGTTGACTT
The DNA here is from genome assembly GCF_053477565.2 of Lygodium microphyllum. Taxonomy (NCBI): domain Eukaryota; kingdom Viridiplantae; phylum Streptophyta; class Polypodiopsida; order Schizaeales; family Lygodiaceae; genus Lygodium; species Lygodium microphyllum. The sequence goes on along the minus strand of NC_141152.1, from coordinate 119,111,624 downwards.
GGTGCATTCATTTTGTCTACAATTTGCTCTCATTGTACCTGGCTGTAATTTATTATAGCAAGCAATTATGCACGGACTGACGTGGAATTTTCATGTTGAATCATCTTGATTTTATGTGCTTTTGATGGTACTTGGTGTGTAGCATCATTAGCTATCAGTTCATGGTCTTTTGCCTTGGTTTTGGTGGAATTTTGACTGTTTACAACAGAAAACAGAAAGCAGTTTTGAACTGTATGCACTATTTTGGACTATAGTATGGCATCTTCTTTCATTGACAATGCTGTCTTCAACATCATTAAGCTTGATGGTACAAATTATGTCTATTGGAAGAGCCAAGTTTGGTAGGTATTGGTGCAAAAATTGCAGGTAAAGCCATTAAGGATGCATGACGAGTAGCTTGAAACTATGACTGATGACAAATGGGATGAGCTTGATGAGTTATGCAAGTCCACCCTCATCTTGTCTCTCACTGAACATGTGCATTACAATGTGGTTGAGGAAGCACAGAGTGCTTGGCAGCTTTGGGATAAAATTAAGAACCTCTATGACAAGAAAAGTCCAGCAAGTCAGATGTATTAGATGAAGGAGCTTATGGACCTGCGCATGAAGGAGAATATGACAATGTCTGCTCATTTGAGCCAGTTCCATGCTATTCTCAAGAACTTGAATTCATAGGGCATTACCTTTAATGATGAGGTTACTCCATTGTTTTTGCTTGGGACTTTGAGTGAGTCATGGGATGTATTCCACATTGCCTTACGTGCTCCTACTACTATTTTGAACTTGCTTGATGTAGAGAGTGCTCTTTTGCAGGAAGAGATCAATCGTAAGAACTTGGATGCCTCTCGTGTGTCGTATGCTTTGACTATTAGAGGCAGAGATGGTAATGGAAAGAATGGCTGTGGGTTTGGACGTGGCAAAGACCTGCAAAATTCTAGGTCTAAGTCACGTGGTAAGTCACGCATCAAGTCTTGTGGGAGAAATGCTAATGTGACATGTCATCATTGCGGCAAGAAGAGTCATATATGCCCAGTGTCATGAGTTGCACAATGAGAAAAGAAGAGAGAAGGGGAAAGACAAAGTACAGGGAAAGTCCTCTGATTGCAGCATTATGCCTGCAAAATCCAGTGTGAAAATCAAGGAGATAAATGTCATGCAGAGATTGATGATTTCGATGGGAGTACATACTTGAAGTTAGTTCTTGTGATGCTACGCCGTTGACCGAGGTTCATTCTATGTATGCAAAGTGCTGGCTTTTAGATTCTTGTGCTTCATTTCATGTTACACCATGCCATGAGTGGTTTCATTCCTACCACATTGTCTCTGGTTCAATTCGCTTGGGTGATGATAGGTCACTTGCTATTGTTGGCATTGAGGATATACGGTTGGGATTCTTTACTAGCATTACTTTTCTATTATAGGATGTACGTCATGTACCTATGCTTACACGTAGTCTTATGTCCACATGATAGCTTGATGATGTTGGATTTCATGTTTCATTTGGGGATTCTGCCTGGAAGATTACCGTGGCAGACTTGTGCTTGTTAGATGTGCCAAGGCTGGCAGCCTATATCCTCTTGTAGTTGATGGGTCCTCTATTGACCATGTTTTGTTAGTGGGTTCCATCCCACATGTACCTCTTTGGCATGCCTGTTTGGGCCACATGTCTTTGAAGGGAATGAAAATTCTTTCTGGTTTGTAGTACTTACTGCCCCTTGACTATTCACATTTTGATTCATGTGAGCATTGTCCTTATGGCAGACAAACTAGGAATATGCATAAGAAGTCTAATCGGACATGCATGGGTGAGCCATTGGCAGCATTAGTACATTCGGATGTCTATGGGCCCATGCCTTGTCAATTTATGGGTGGTGCAAAGTATTTTGTGATGTTTATTGATGATTTTTCACGTAAAGTTTGGGCTTACCCCATTAAACTTAAGTCAAATGTCTTGGTCATGTTTCAGAGATGGCTTACATTGGTTGAGAACTAGACTGTGAAATGCCTTAGGACTAATAATGGGGGAGAATATGTGTCATGTGCCTTTGAGCAGCTATGTGACGAGAGGGGTATTAAGTGTCAGTTGACCGCCCCTATATCCCACCCCAAAATGGTTTGGTTGAGCGGATGAATAGAACCATCTAGGAGCGTGTACGTAGTATGCTTAGCCATGCAGGCCTACCACAGAGCTTTTGGGTTGAGGTAGTTAGTACATCTGTGCATGTCATCAATAGATCACCTTCCAGTGGTTTGGATTTTCAGGTTGTAGAGGAGGTATGGACTGGAAAACCTCTGTCTTATATGCATCTACATGTCTTTGGATGTGAGGCATTTTGCCATGTGCCCAAGGACAAGTAGACTAAGTTGATCCTAAGAGTGTAAAATGCATTTTCCTTGGCTATGGAGATGCAAGCGAGATTGGTTACCGCCTGTGGGATTCGCAAGTGTGGAAAGTCATCCGCAACCATGATGTAGTCTTCCATGAAGACAAGATGCATAGGCACCCTGAGAAGGTGGTAAAGATACACAAGGTTGTATTCCAAGAGGAGCCACATGCTCCTGCACAGCCAAATGGTCAGCCTACAGTAGGAGTTGGTATACATGGCCAGGGTGCTAGACATGCAGCAAAGCCTGTAACGAGATAGTCTACTAGAGCTAGGACGTCCACCTGACAAATTTGAGCCCTCAATGCATTATGTCTTGGTTATAGATGCATGAGAGCCTCTCACCTATGATGAGGCTATGCGTAGGGGTGATAGTCACTCCTGGGAGAGACGACTATGTAGTTTGAGATGGACTCCATACATAAGAATATGACTTGTGATTTGGTTGCATTGCCTAACGACGGCAAGAAAGCTTTGCCATGCAAGTGGGTGTACAAGCTGAAAAGTACCCCTGGGTACCCCAAGCTGGCTTACAAGGAAAGACTTGTTGCTAAGGGTTTTAAACAAGAGCATGGAGTTGACTTTGATGAAGTCTTTTCGCATGTGGTCAAGATGACCACACTACAATTGGTTTTATCCTTAGTCGCGGAGCTTGACTTGGACATGTATCAGATGGATGTCAAGACTGCATTCTTGCATGATGAGATTTACATGGACCAGCCTAAGGGCTTTGTTGAACCTGGAGGGACCTAGTGTGCAAGTTGAAGAAAAGTCTTTATGGCTTGAAGCAGGCACCTAGGGAGTGGTATCGTAAATTTGATGCCTTTATGCAGTCACAGGGCTACATCAGGAGTGCTATGGATTCGTGTCTTTACACGAAAAAAGCCTGTGATGGCTCATTGATTATTTTTGTAATTTAGGTGGATGATATGCTGATAGCAAGGAAAGCTCAGGATGAGCTGTATGCTCTTAAATCTTAGCAGAAAAAGAGCTTTGAGATGAAGGATTTGGGACATGCCTCTCACATTCTTGGTATGTGCATTAAGCACGATAGGCATAAGGGACTACTCTACCTGTCACAGAGGGACTACATTCATAAAGTCCTTGAGTGTTTCCACATGCAGGACGTGAAGCCTATTGGCTATCAATTACCTTCTTATGTGAAGGTTTCATAGGTCGATTAGTCTGTAGACAGATGAGTAGAGGGCCAAGATGGCCAAGATCCCCCTTATGCATTAGCCGTGGGTAGTTTGATGTATGCCATGATAGCCACTCGACTCGATATTGCCTTTGCAGTTGGTGTTGTGGCACCCTATATGGCTACACCTAGCAAGAAGCATTGGGATGCCATAAAGGGTATCATGAGATACCTGAAGGGCACAACAGACATGTGTATTTGCTATGGTAGCTAGGATACAGGAGTTGTGGGGTACATAGACTCTGATTATGCAGGACATGTAGATAGTAGGGAATCCACTTCTGGCTATGTATTCACCTATGCTAGAGGTAATGTCTCTTGGATGTCCAGGGTTCAGAAGTGTACGACTCTCTCTACCACTGAGGCCGAGTATGTTGCAGCCAGTGAGGCCTGTAAGGAGGGCATAAGGTTAGGCTATTTGATTCATGACCTTGGGATTGATGCTATACCTACATTGCATTCAGACTCTATGAGCGCTATTTAGCTAGCCAAGAATCCGGTCTTCCATGTGAAGAGGAAACACATTGAGGTAAGGTATCACTTTATACGTGGGGTCATGGAGGATAGGTCTGTTGACCCTGTCAAGATCTCCACCAATGAAAATCCTTCAGATCTGCTCAGGAAAAGCCTCACTATTGAGCACTTTTCCTTCCTTAGGAGATTGACGGGCGTTGGATGAGATGACGTTTAATTCATCTTTAAGTGGGAGGTTGTTGGGGGTAAAGGTGCTCTGCCTAGCCGCTTGTGTATTACTACACTGACAGTACCCGCCAGGACACTGCAGGTGGCGTGTGCCCGTCAGCATCACTTTATTCTTTATTCTTTCAGTGACCATTTTGAATAAAGGAAGGCCCGGTCACACATTGTGACTGTTGGAGTTTCCATTTGGTCTCTCTCTCTCTTTCTTGCTCTTGCTCTCCCACCATACCTCTTGCAAGCAAGCTTCGATCCTTTTCAGCTTTCATGGATTTGATTATTCTTCTTTTTCCTGATAACCATTGGCAAACACCACCATGTGTTGTACAGGAAATATCAAGCTAGCCTTACACAATTTTTGTAACTCCTTAAACAGTCCGTCCCTTAGCTCAAAAGGCATACGCCTAACTTTTTGTCGCATAGGACAGCTACCTTTCTTCAAAGGAATAGTATGCACAGCCAAACTGGGAGGAATACCCCTCACTTAAGCACAGATGTCACGTAATTCTTGGATTAGGGACACACAGTCCATCCTCCCTTCTAGATTGAGCATAGCCTCTAATTTAATAGGTCGTGGATCATTCAACGTTTTGAGATCTAGCTCAATCACATCTGCACCTCTTATTCTATCTTGAGCTTCAATTGGCTCATTTAGAGTCAGTCGGTATATATCCTCTATAGTGGATCCCTCTTTTGATTCATCACTTGATGAAGTCTCATTGCCAGATGGTTCTTCTAATGCATCTAATTCTGACAAGGATAAAGGAGCTCTCTCACTTTGAGTAGACTGATTGGCACCTCTGCTAAAAATCAAACAACCAGTAGGTATATCCACTTGACAATAGGATCGCAAGATCCATGGCCTTCCTAACAATACTTGATAGCTTGGTTGTCCTGCAAACTGAATAACCCTAAAGTCTATAGTGCATTCCACACTCGCAACAGTCACATGGACATTGGTAATGCAGCCTTTAGGTTGTCTTAAACTATCATCACCCATTCGAAGAATTGTGGAGGCATCCTTTCGAATTTCTATTCCTAGCCTTTCCATCAATTCTGAACTCATGGTGTTGACGGAGGATCCCATGTCTACAATAGCATGATCCACTAATATTCCATCAACAACGCTGCTATCCTTGGGCAACGCTTTTCAACATGCTCAAACCAATCCTCTCCCACATGAGCTGTTGCCAAGGGCTCAAGTGCGAAGAATCTTTTTAAATTCTTTACGCACTCCTGGAGATAACTTGATCAATTGTAGGAGGTTCACATTAGGTTTTACATCACAAAGAGAACTCACTAAATCAAAATCATGATACTTAGCAACGATTCTCATCTCCCTCCAGACCATTCTCTCCTTTGGCCTTTGAATTGGCTTTGATGCCTCCTTCTTGTCTTTTACCTTCATTGGCAACTTGTTTTGAGGGTCAGCTTTGCCATCAACAACTTTTAGAGGACCGGGATTCTACATTAGGGTTAAGGACTTACGTCCCTTTATCATCCTATTTAGGGTTTACCTTAGCAGGTTTTACATGATCCCTATTACATCTTTAGCCTTTTTCCCTCTTGTAATGGCTTGCAAATTAGAAGCTTCAATGTTGTTGACACTCACAACTTCAATAAGGTTGACACCACTACCACTAGAGATCTTCTACATTATCTTTTCCTCTTTGCACTATTTGCTTTGGTCCATCATCTTGATGGAGATTATTCCCTTGCGTTTGATGATTTATTGGACTTGGTTGCCTACTCCCTTTTTGGAGAGAACTAATCTTACTCCAAGAGGTACTAGCTAGATGGCCAGACTTCCCACATATGTCACATTTAACATTAGGAAAATTCTTGAGGAAATGTTGACCACCACACTACTTACAATTGAATCTTGAGGGGGCACCGTCTTCATGGCATTGACTTTCTATCAAATTCTGCTATTTTTTAGGAAAATTGACATCAACATCTATTTGCCTATATTGTTCGGTGATCATGTTGGTATTGTGCTTCATCATATCCTTAACTTTGCTAAGGACATTTGATGCACTAGACTCAGCCACCACGATCATCTACTTGCTGTTCCATCGGCCGCCTAACCACTTGATTAGGAATTGGCTGTTGCTGATTAATTGGAACCACATTAGGGTTTATCATTTGACTTCCATTATTTAGTGAAACCATCTGACTAACCATTGGCATGGTCACACTGAGGAGCTGGTAGCAATGCCACATTTTGTATTATGCTTTCTTCCCCATTCGGGTTAGCCATAGCTATCCCTTGACTTCCATTGGTCAATGCCAAACTATTTCCAAGAACTAGACCCGCATTAAGATTGGTTCTAGAGACGTAGGCCACTTGTAGTCGAGGTTCTACTTCCTTTGTTTGTCTAATAGTAGTGTCTATATCTAGCAAGGTGACACTACTCAACTACATGTGAATATTGAAGTTCAAACCATGCAAAAAATATTGCAGTTGTGGGCAGTTGCTGGGATAGGGATAGAGGCTTGCAATTTACGAAAGACCATATGCTTGGATATCCTCATGTGGCTCTTGACATGTCACATTTAGTACATGTAGCCAATATTGACCACCCCTTTCAGGGGAAAATTCCCTTTGAAAGGTTGCATTAAATAAATCAATAGTGATTATGGTTCCGACCTCTAGGCCATGATACCACACTATAGCTCTTCCCTTGAGAGTCATGTTAAAGAATATCATTAAATGTCCTTCATCTTGGATACAATAGTTGAACATCAACTTTTGAAACTCCCTAATGTGGAGCTCCGCGTCTTCCTCCACTAACCCATTAAAGATGGGTAGGGGGAAACCTAAGGCTGCCAAATCCACCGTTCTAGTAGGAATTGCGATAGGCTATGCCATAACGACGATTGGATTTGCAATAGGATTTGGTGAAGGTGCGTTTACACCCGCACTTAATGTAGGCTGACTTACTGGGGGAAGGGGAGCACTAGAGCTTCCTCCTCCCAATGGACTACTTGTGGCTTTAGGATCATTAGATCCACTCCCTTGTAGGCATATTAGACTACTATGTTGAGAGGAATCCCTCTCTCGGCACATTGCCTAGCTCTTTTAGCACTCTCTTGCTTTTGGATTTCAGCTAGATGGTGTTTATCAATAAACAATGGATCAATCTCAGTGTCCTTTGGCATAAATTGGGACAACATCATGAAAAATGACACTTGGGAGCTAGTGGATTGGCAAAAAAAGAGGGGATTATTGGCGCTAAGTGGGTCTAGAAGGTAAAATACAAGGGTATTTATGGTGTGGCATCTTAGAAAAGTACAAAGCTAGATTAGTTGCAAAAGGATTTTCATAGGTTGAAGGATTTGATTTTCAAGAATCATTTGCTCCAATTGCTAGAATGACCACTATTCACATAATACTTGTAGTGGCTGCTCATAAGAAGTGACTAGCTTACCAAATGGATATCAAATCAACATTCTTGAATGGTGATCTCAAGGAGGAGGTATATGTGGCTCAGCCACTAGGGTTTGAGGCCCTCCATTCTAAGAACAAAGTTTGTAAGCTAAAGAAGGCACTGTATTGGCTGAAATAAGCCCCTAGAGCATGGTACCAATGGATAGATAAATTCTTTTTAGGTTTGAATTTCAAAAGATGTGCTATGTTTATAGGGATAATGAAAAGTCTGTAGTGATTGTCCTATATGTGGATAACCTTCTTATTATAGGTAACTATGAAGATATGATCCATTTGACTCGAAAGGCTTTGAGCTCTAAGTTTAAAATGACAGGCTTGGGCTTGTTGCACTATTATTTGGGGATTGAAGTTTAGCCAGAGCTTGGCAAATCTTCATATCTCAAAAGAAGTATGCATGGGAAATCTTAAAAGCATCTGGCATGATTGAGTGTAAGGAGATAGCTACACCTATGGAGGTCAATGGGAAGTTATCCATTGAGGACACCTTACATTGGGAGGTATAGGAGGTTGGTTGGCAATCTCATCTACTTGTGTGACACCATGCCAAATATCAATTTTGCTATTAGGGTTTTGAGTAGGTTCTTAAACAAACCCTGATAAAGTCATTTGAAAGTTGGAATGCAGGTGCTCAAAGACTTGAAGGGAACTCTTGACTATGGTAAAACATATAGTTTTGAAAGTGCTTTTATGGAAAACTATGACTCAGATTGGTTAGGTGATAGTGATTCTGGGAAATCAGTTTTTGGATATTGTTTCTCTTTAGGTTAAAAAATCTTTTGTTGGATCAGTAAAGAAGCAATCAAGTGTGGCATTATGTCTTCTACCGAAGCAGAGTGCAAGGCAGCATGTTTTGTTGCATGTGAAGTAGTATGGTTGAGGAGAAACTTATGGCATATGAGAGTATAGGATGAAGATCCAATAGTGCTAAGATGTGATAACTAGAGTTGCATCTCCATTGCCAAACATCTAGTTTTACATACATACACCAAACACATTGAGATCCAATATCACTTTGTGTGTCACTTGATCTAGGATGGGATACTAGAGCTAGTCTACTGTCCAACAAAGGAGAATGGAGTAGATATCTTCACCAAAGCTCTTACAAAGGATCTCCTTTGAATTCATATTTAGAGACTCGATGTTGGGCCGAGAATATAGTTCATGGACATTGAGGGGGGACTATTAGATATGCTCAATGCCCCACCCTTGTAAGGTGCCACCAATGATCCATGGTGCTCTAAGTTGTAAGACCCCATTATGAGGAGAAGCCATGTGTGAGCATGGACATTGGGTGAGTTGTCTTGACTTTTATGACAGATGAGGTCTATGTGATAGTATGGCAAAAAGGTGACCTTTGTAGATCTAGCCTTTGGGTTAAATAGAGTAGTTATGCCAGTAACAACTCGAGGCACAATACATCGAGTTGCAAGGTTTGGGAGTTATCAAGAGCTCCTATTTAGGGATCTAGGGGGTATACAAGTAGCCCCTAACTGGGGGGTCTCATGGGGGACCAAGGACTGATGGTAAAAGGAATATTCCTTAGCCAGCTAGGGAAAGTTTATAATATGGTTAGACATGTCAACTAGACTACCTTCCTGGGCTATAAAAGGAAGAGCCCTCTAAAACTCTTTACCTATCACATCTATTTGGAAATCGCCATCTAAGCTTCATAGTGGAAGTGCATGGGTGGACAAATCCATCTTTGTATCAATTCATTTGAAATTAAAGAAATCTCTATTTTTCTCATTTTTGCTATGTGTTCTCTACTCCTACTTAGATTCTTTCTATTTTGTTGTGTTATTTTTGTAGATGGGGGAAGCCCAACTTTAGTGGAAGCAATAGTGCAAGGACCAAGGGGTTGTGGAAGCAAACATTACTTGAGAAAAGTTAAAGAAAGTTGTATGCATGTGATATCTCCCACTAGCATATCACACATTAAAAATGAATGAATTCTTTAGTTTGAAGCAATCTGGATTGAGTTTGGAAGCCTACTATCCTTTTGAAGTATGCCATGGTTCTAATTGATTCAATGTGGTCAATGTTTCCTATACTACGATGTATTGAATTGTAAAAAGCTCTCAACTTACCAAGACCACCCTATTTTAGGGTAATTCGTTAGAAATCATTGTTTCCCACTTCCCTTGGTTGGGCAGTTTTAATTGTCTATTTACATGACACATTTATGTTATATACACAAAATCAGGTTTCTTAATTAATCCCTTTTAATCACAATATTCATTTATGTAACTTAAGTCACAATACACAAACAATGAAAACAAACCTTTGAAAAAGTAACTTCTTTATTTAATAGAAAATATTATACAAGTGTTCACCTTTTGCCCATATGGAAGAATGACATGAAGGCCTTTATTTTACCAAGATTTATGTCCCTAACTAGTAGTGGGCCCCTCAAGAAGTCCATCCTAAGTCATGTAAGGGTTTGGATAATTCCTAGGAGTCTGAGAGTTTACTCGCAAAATCCCCCTGGCACCCTTAACTCCTCCTGTCCAAGGATCCCCCTATAGAGTGACCTCTCACCATTGTAGTTGGTCTGAACTCTCCGAGGGTGGCAAAACCAATCCCCCTTGATAAAGGGATCTATAGCAAGCCTTGGGGGAGGTCTAGTGCACTTTTCTTTTATCTTGTTGTAAATTTGGTACATTATGGTTTTGATCAATTCAGTCAAAATTCCTAAGTGCATCAAGTAAACTTGTATGCACCTTTTGTAAACATAAGTATTTTCTCTTTCAAGCAATATTTCTACACAAAATAGGGAGATAATCAGAGTGATGTTTTAACTTAGCGACCATTTTTTCCAACTTGGTCTTATCTCCTTCCTAGATTTCCCTTTGGGTCTTGTTCAGTGGATCCTTCCTTGTTTCTATTTTTTTTTTCAACGTGTTTTAGTCTTTGCTTGCAATCTTCCTTGACTTAACCTTTGTTAGAGGTATTACAAGTCTTGACTATTTTTCTATACTCTTATGTGTTGGAAAATAGCTAAATTTTGTCTTATTTTGTGGAAACCAAGTTGGAACCTTGGAATCTCGATTTTTACTTTGGAAGCTGCATAAGTTAACAAGGCGAGTATTTTCCCTAAGAATTTTAGCTTTTATTTTTCTCGAAGGAGAATTACTGGCTTTTTTTTAACATCATGACTAGGGTTTGTACTTCACTTTGTCATGTTAGCAAAGTGAATTGATTCAAATATCGTAGGTTCTAATAGCTACTTATGCCATTTAATAACTTCTAATGGCTACGTATGCAATGAAATAACTTTAACTTAATTAATAATAATAGAATTTTCTCTATTAAGAGGGTATTTTAATTCAATAAATTTGTTGATCTACTTTAAAATTTTTAATTCACTTGACATGACTCATAAATGTCAAGAAAAATATTTCTCTATATTTGCATACTTTTTAAATATCAAAAAATATTTTTCTATATTTACATAATTTTCAAACACCAAGAAAATATTATTCTATGTTTACATGATTCATAAATATCAAAAAATATTTTTAAATATTTACTTGATTTATAAATGCAAAGAAAATATTTCTTTATATTTTCATAATTTGTAAAGACCAAGAAAATCATTCTTGATACAATTACTTGATTCCTAATTTATTGCAAATTATTCTAATGGATCTTTCCAAATTAAAAACTGATTTATTTTGATGCACTTGTTTATATGTAGATATTCAATACATTGTGATCTCATGCAATTTATTTTACCTTTCAAAAATTAAAATCTAAATTAATGGTTTTTGCTTTATTCCTTTCTTGTTGAATTCTCATTTTTTTGCCTATTTGTTAAGCTATAATTTCTTCATCGAATATTGAAAAAACATTTACTTATGTTCCTAATCTTTGAATGAACATTAATTCTATGAAATAACCTAGTTTTGTGTTGCATGCAATGGTGTATTGTCCACATTCACAACCATGTTCATAACTCCCATGCTCCCGACTCAAGAATATTGTCTCTTTGGTGCCATCATAAATAGGGAGCCCTTGTACACTAGCTTTCGAGCTTCATCGACCTTTATTGGAAACCTCGATTGACTAGGAGGATTTCTTGCGAGAGAAAGATCTTGTGGAGAGCAAAAAGAGTCGTTCCATGGGTGCTAGAAGAAAGAGGGTGGATGAAGCTTCTACAAGCCAAAGAGTTGCTTTCGATGCGGGAGTTATTGATGATGACAACCACTTCTTGCTCTTCTTTTTCTCCTATCCTCTTCCTTATAAGCACTAATGTCAATGAGTCCAACAATGATCGGGAAGGTTGCCAAGAGTGCCGGGAAGCTGAGGAAGAGCAGGGAAATGCCAAGAGCAGGTCAGCCCAGCCCCCTAAAAATGTGCCACAATTTGCATTGACTATTCTTGGGGGATGGGGGTCTTCAACAGTGCTTTGGGGCACTTGGCAACGTTGAGGGGGCTCCGCTGCAGCCCTGGAAGATGCCAATGAAGGTCTGGAAGCTCGGGGAGGAGGCGAGAGTTCAAAATATACCTGCAAATGAAGGTTCGAAAGATGCCAATGAAGGTCCGGAAGCTCGGGGAGGAGGCGAGAGTTCAAAACATACGTGCAAATGAAGGTGCCATGGGTGCCATTGAAGCTCAGGTTGAAGCTCTTCAAATCCGGGCTAAAGAGAATGCCGGGCAAGCTCCAATGCCTTTGCTCTGATACCAGTTGAAAGAGAAGTGGAACCCAGGAGGAAGAAGCTTGGCAGTGAGAGCTATGGTGGATGGAGAGCAAGAGCCAAGAGAGCGAGAGACTCAAAAGTGGGAACTCCAACAACCACAATGTGTGGCCGGGTCATCCTTTATTCAAACCGTCACTAAAAGAATAAAGAATAAGTGACTGTGACGGGCACCCGCCACCTACAGTGTGCAATGGTGGGTATTGTCAGTGTAGTAATACACGGGCGGCTAGCTGGAGGTGCCTTTACCCCCAACACTTCTCTTTGTGCTTCTCATTGCCCAACTCATGACACTGTGGGCGTATGTGACCCTTCTTGTTGCAATGATGACATGTCACATTAGCATTTCTTCCATGAGACTTGCTGTGCGACTTACCACACGACTTAGACCTAGACATCTGCGAGTCTCTGCCACGTCCATACCCATGGTCCTTCTTTCCATTACCATATCTGCCTCTAATAGTCAAAGCATACGACACACGAGAGGCATCCAAGTTCTTATGGTTGATCTTTTCTTGCAAAAGAGCACACTCTACATTAGGCAAGTTCAAAATAGTAGCAAGAGCACATAAGGCAGTGTGAAATACATCCCATGACTCATTCAGAGTCCGAAGCAAAACCAATGGAGTAACCTCATCATTAAAGGTAACACCCTACGAAGTCAAGTTCTTGAGAATAGCATGGAACTGGTTCAAATGAGCAGACATTGTCATATTCTCCTTCATGCGCAAGTCCATAAGCTGCTTCAGCCAATACATCTAACTTGCTAGAATTTTCTTGTCATAGAGGTTCTTAATTTTATCCCAAAGCTGCCAAGCACTCTGTGCTTCCTCAACTACATTGTAATGCACCTGTTCAGTGAGAGACAAGATGAGGGTGGACTTGCATAACTCATCAAGCTCATCTCATTCGTCATTAGTCATAGTTTCAGGCTGCTTGCCATACATCCTTAGTGACTTGATCTGAGATTTCTGCACAAATACCTGCAAACTTGGCTCTTCCAATAGGCATAATTCGTACCATCAAGCTCAACGATGTTGAAGATAGCATTGTCAATGGAAGACGATGCCATACTGCAGTCCAAAATGGTGTAGATAATTCAAAACTGCTTGCTGTTTTCTGTTGCAAACAACCAAAATACCACCAAAACCAAGTCAAAATGACCACAAACTGATAGCTAACAATGCTGCCCACCAAGTACCATCAAAAGTACATAAAATCAGGATGATTTAACATGAAAATTCCATGTCATTCCATGCATAATTGCTTACTGTAATAAATTACAGCTAGGTACAATGAGAGCAAATTGTAGGCAAAATGAATGCACCAAGTCAACCATTGACTTTCAAAGCATAACTAGCATCAAGCGGGCATAAATCAACATGTGACAATCATACAGACATCGAGCAAACATTGAAGCATGTCAAATGAATCCCTTAGTAAGCTGGCATACCCCTTGTGTAATAGGGCAAAGTGTACACAACATTGGCAAGACCTGACACAAAGAGGTGTATGCTCAGGAAGTGGAAAGCCCAAATCGCCCCAAATACATTTGTGAGGACCACGGTATATCAACCATGCAATATCCAAGTGAAGATCCAAGTCTCAAGTATTCGAATGCTCAAGTAGCATAAACCACCTCTGTCAAGCATATTAAGACGCTCCCACTAGCACAAAAGCCGTAAATATCAAGCAAAGAAGCTCAACAAGGGCATATGATAGCACTAGTGCCCGAAGATCCAAGATCAAGCATCAATAAGACCTCATGAACATATAGGTCACGTAGCATCCGTACATAGTATTCATATACATCAATTACATCCAAATTGTAACTCTGGCAAGTTGAGAAATAGCCAAAGCAAGCTCCGGGCAATGAAATGTCAAGCCAAAGCAAGGCTCAGTAGCATCCAACTCCAAACAATGTAACGGGCATGTAGTAGTGGCATAGGCCAAGCATGTCAAGACCGGTCAGACATAAGCAAAGTACATGCCATAAGTACATCACAGATGAAGATCCCAATGCTATGTGAAGTGAGCTCAAGCTCAACCAATGATTCGAGAGAAAATCCAAGCTCTATGTCGATCCCCGAGAGTCACTACATCAATGTATACATCCAAGACATAGCCCGAATGCAATAGGCATATCCAAACATAAGAAAAAGAGCTTCAACCTTGAATATTCTAGCAGCAAATAAATGTCAAAAACTAAGTAAACACTGGCTCAATCCAAGCTCAAAACCATATACAAACCATAGGCATACCTTCCCATATGTATAGGCTCCAACCGGGCATAATCGGGCATCAAATGACTATGTAGCATGAGCATAAAGTGTAATTACAGAGGGCTGCCCTTTTTTGGGCTGCCTATGGACTTTGTAAAACAATTAATGATTGAGTAAATTCAGCCCCAAAAGCATCTCACATGTCAATGCCAACCAAGCATAAACATAAAGTGCTGATGTAACACTAATTGTGGCTGCCCATGGATTGCTGCCCATGGATTGTGGAAAATAGTCTTGGATTGAGGTAAATCAGCCCACAAATCAATGCCAATGATAACCACCAATGTTGAGCATTAAGGGGGTGTTCCCAAGTGTTAAATGAAGTGTTTTCAAGTTGCCAATAAGTGCCAAGGGAGGGCTGAAGTAAAAAATGATTTTTTTGCACGTCTTCAAGCTGGCCCAAACTAATCTAGGGCTTGTGGAAGGGTTGGGCAAGGTCAAGGCAAGGTTGGGGGAGTAGTCAAGGACCCGCAAGAGCTCCCTTTTGAAGGGCAAAGTCACTGGTAGAGAGTAGGCATCACAAGAAGCAAGAGGACATGGCTGCCCTACTTCACAAAACTTATGGATTGAAGTAAAATAAAAAAAGAGAACTCCAATACCTCTAAAGGAATTCCCTAAGGATGCCCAAATGGGCCGGGTAGGTGCTTGGGAAGCCGAGGAGTGATGGGAGTTTAGGAGAGTCGGCTATGGCTGTCGGGAAGGAGACCCAATGAGTGTAGGTAATCGATAGGAAGCTGAATGAGTCACGAACCAAGTTGGAATGCTCGAGCAACCATGCTCTAATACCAATTGAAAGGTGAAAGGATCGAAGCTTGCTTGGAAGAGCTATGGCGTGACAACAAGAGCAAGAACGAGAGAGAGACCAAATGGGAACTCCAACAGTCACAATTTGTGATCAGGCCTTCCTTTATTCAAACTGTCACTAAAAGAATAAAGAATAAAGTGACAGTGATGGGTGTCTGCCACCTGCAGTGTGCAGGGTGGGTACTGTCAGTGTAGTAATACACGGGCGGCTAGGCAGAGGCGCCTTTACCCCCAACAGGTGTGAGACTATACTTTATGGATAGAGGAGTGGACACTTAGCACCCCCTCATTTCTCACTCTCATTGAGCCAAGTTTGGAGCTTGCCTACCTTTAGTCTTTGATAGCTTATATAGTAGTGACCATCTTAGCTCAATGTTAAAATCCTACTAGAGACTGTAGATGGGTCATTAGGAACTTGTAGGTTGATCCTTGTGGGGATGAGGCTAGATGCTTCTCTTGTGAGATAGACCTAGGGAACACCTAGTCACCTAAGTTCACACACTTGTGGATAGCATAGATGGTGATAGCTAGGATTGGATCTCTAGACCGCTACCAAACTACCCTTCATTTAATTTTGGGTTGAATATGTTTCACTTAGGTAGTTGTACCATGATCATGAAAGTAGGGTCCAGACAAGCTGAGAAGTCCTCCACAAACACAGTTCGGAAGAGGGAATCAAGTCTTTCTCATGGAACTTGAGATTGTCTTCTAGGTTATCAGTGTTGATATTGAAGATTAGTGAAAAATCATACTTGCCATGTTTTTCAGAGTCATAGTCAACTTTGTCCCTCTTAAGATAGCACATCTAGTTGGAATTCCCCCTTTCAAAGGGTAATACACTGTATAATGCTACCCATGCTTCCATATCGTCATCCAAAATATTTATTCTCCATGTTGGTTGGGAGTCATAGCCCTTCATGGTCCTTGGTACCTCGAACACTTTGTCTTACCAATGGTTGACTCGTTCTCATTGCCACATTCTAGGGTCTTGAGTCTTTCACCCTTGCCACATTCGTTTCTGAGTCATGATGATACGTGAATTAGCTTTTGCATTAGAGTGAGTGACAATCTCTTTTTGAGTCCATGAGGAAAGTTGATGGATGCTTTTTGATGCCGAATCAAAAAATGGTCAAAAATTTCAAATTTTAGGGGAAAAATAGACTTCGTCAAAGACAACAGCTGCAATCAGTACAATTTTAAGCGACAATGTCCAAAAAGTTCTTTAAAGACCCACTAGACGGCGGTCGGTGAATTTTCACAAATTTTTGGCAAGTCAGACGAGACCCTGGGAGATGCCCAGCAGTGCGGGACTTCAAGACAGACTACCAAGATTTTTCAGAATTCAATTCGGATGCCAGACGTAGAAATGGGAGTGCCCGAGAGGCCAAGGCCAAATGGCAAGTAGAAATAGGCTTTAGGGAGCCCAAAAGTCATGCCTTTTGGGGGCTCCCTTTGGGGACCCTAACAAACTCAGAATTGTGGGGGGGGGGCATTTTTTCTGCGCTGCACAGACAAGAACAAGGCGTCATTCTTCCAACAATTGATGGGGAGAGGGGCTATGGCACTTGAAAGCAACCCCCCCAACTGCTTGGATGCCTAAGATGCACTCTATTTTTGCTCCTCATCGCCTGTCTTTGTACGTGGAATGGCTGCCTGGATGGCCTGATCAGAATTTAGTCTTTCTCTCTCCTCCCTCCCTCTCCTCCCTCTCTCTCCCCTTAAGAGAAAGTTCATGCCCATGAAGAGAATTGAAGATCCATTGAAGACCGCTTGTTCAGCTTGGTACTGGATCATTCTCGAATTGGTGGAGGGCTTAAGTTTGTGTTAACCCCGAGTCGAGATGGCGGAGAAATGAAGGAAAAAGCAGAAAAAAGATGGAAAAAGAGCAAAGACATGAAGGCGGCCTCTAAAACTAAGCTGGGGCAAAAAGCACAATTTTAAATGAAAGACGCCTCAAAAAGCTCTAAAAACTCTTGTAAAAGAGCTCCAGGCTCCCTCCTGTGCCATTTGTAAAAGAATAGATAGGTACAGGTTGAGGTCATGAAGCAAGAAGAGGGAATTAGAAAAAGGGACCTTGCCACAATGGCCGATCATGTAAAAAAGGGATGGGCGCCCATGGGAATTTAGGGTTTTGTATATAAAGTTTAAAAAGTGAATGAGAGCTCATTCTTTTGGTGTGTGGCTAACAAGAGTTCTCTTCTGCTTCTCTTCTTCTCTTCTCCTTGCTTGTGTGTGCTCTTGAGAGAGAGAGTGTGAGAGTGTGAGGGAGTGAGTGTGTGGGAGTGAGGGATCAAGAGAGTGAAGCTCTTCACCATCTCCTCTTCTCTTCTTCTCTTCTATTCTCTTCTCTTTTCTCGCGCGTGCAGCTATGGTGGATGGAGCTTGGAGATGGAGGAGGCTTGAGGATGCTTAAGCTAGCATCTAGGATCGTGGAGCTACCGGCGTGTGCGAGAGAGGAGGCAACTCATTTTGGCATCAAGGTAAGCTCACTACACTCGTAGGATCGACGACGCGTCGGCTAGGTGAGAGATAGCCATTAGAGATCGCTTGAAATGCTTGAAACAATAAGCGGTCAGTGGGTCATGGTGGTTGAGTGTGAGCTCCCTCTACATTTTGGTTCCATTGCCGGGACCAATGGATTTAAGCTTGAGTACTTGCTCGCCTCATATCGAGCATCGAAGTAAGGGATTCATCCCTGAACCGGAGCTTGAGATAGGTAGGAAGTTGGGTTTTTGATCTTCGAAGCAAGTAAGTATTTTGGGTTATTTTGTTTGTTTGATGATTGGAAAACATGGAGAAATCATTTCAATTTTTTGCTTTTGATTCTTGTTGCATTTAGCATAGGTTAGGATTAGGAAATCAAATTGGAAAAGGGTAGGGTTTACTGTTGCAAAACAGGGCACAAATTATGCAAAAAATGGCAAAAAGATTGCTTGGGATGCTTAATGTCGGCAAGTGAGTGATTGGGAGCATCCAAACCTTACCTGGGAAGGGGTTTAAGAGCCAAGATGCCAAGGAAGAGCTCATTTGCAACCCTTACACAAAGAGAGAGAGAGAGAGAGAGAGAGAGAGAGAGAGAGAGAGAGAGAGAGAGAGAGAGAGAGCCCGCAGAGAATTGATTCGATCTTGTCACCGGAGAGCCTACTGATCGCTTTAGGTATATCAATCACTTCCCCTTTCACCCTAGTTGTGATTTGGAAGATTGTGTGTGAAATGATTAGCTAAATTGTCAATTTCGATCAAAATCGCCTCGACGCTGCCTCGTCGCATGCAACTTGATCTCTCTGAGTGGTCGATTTTTGGGCCGAGTCCCAGAATCGGCCCTCGGCCCTTTGTCTTTCGGCCGACTCGGCCCAAAACCCTACTCAGCCCATCCGAGTGACATCACTCGGCCCCACTTACAAACTCGGCCCTCGGCCAACCATCCCGCTTGGCCCTTGGCCTGCCCGTCCAAGCGACCCAAGTCGGCCCTCGGCCTATGCAAAACTCAGCCCTTGGACAAACCTGATTCGGCCCTCGGCCCGTGTGCCTCGACCCGTCCGAGTAGACTCCATCGGCCCGTCCGAGTGGACCTTTTTGGCCCGTCCGAGTGGACCTTTTTGGCCCGTCCGAGTCCACCCTGTCCGAGTCCTCCATTCGGCCCTCAGCCCGTCCGAGTCAACCACTCGGCCCCTGCAATTCGGATAAGTTGGGTCGAGTGTGGACTTTTCTAAATTTTCCAAAAATTTAACCAACCAGCTAGAGCTCAGCCGCACAACCTGTCACGAGTCCTCCTGATGCTCAGAACTTGATTCTGGCGCAAGGAATAGGCAAAATCATAAGCGCAGTCGCTTAGCAGCTTGTGTAGGCTGTCACGAGACCTAGAGTCCTAGAGACAACCCGTTGAGCCATAAACCCTAAATGGACCAAGAATGAGCAAGGCAACGTAGCAAGAAAACCCGAAACCCTGTCAAGACAGCTAGAGAATTGATCGACAAGCCTATCAGGCCCAAAACGAAGTTAGAGTGTGTAAGATGCTTAGATATTGTTTGTCGCACTCACCTTGAATTTCCGCACTTGAAGTACACTTAAGAAATACTGAAAGCCTAATTGAGCACAAGTGCACGGGAAGGAATACACACACTGAGAGGATATAAATTGAGGATTGTATTTAATAAGTCAAGGAACTCACTCAGATAAACAACCCAAAGAACCCACCAATAGGAGAAAACCCAAAGACATAGACAGACTATCGACACACGGAGTAGGACCAAGCAAGCGGTGCCAAAGAGATGGATTTGACAACCTTACTCAACCTGATCGATAGCTTGGTGGAGCATGAGAACACAAAGATGGCAGAAGAAAACCTAGACCACAGGCCGAACGAGGAACTCGACTTAGGAGTCTTCCTAGAGGCAATTCAACAGTTGATTAGTAGCTACGATGGGCACGCCTAGTATGAGCACCGTGGCAGGATAGCAGATGCCATCATCGCCGACTTAGAAGAGGAGAGGAAGCTAGCCCACAAGGCACTGTAAAGCATAGTAGAGTACAATAGAGACTAGCAAGCTAGGAGCCAAAGGCAAAGCACAGAATTGCGTGAGGTACATCGCGTGCTGAACCTAGCCGCCAAACTGATCATGAGAGAGCCTCGGAAGGAGACTTAACACTGAGCGAGCTTCTCATGAAGTGACTGCTAGACAACACATCAACAGAGCAAAGTGCCACAGCACTAGTGACATCACTGCTAGCAGGATTAGGAGCAAACCAAGGCTCCAAGAGCCAATCCAAAATCCCAATCATTGCAAAGCAGCTCGACAAGTACCAGCCCCACGATGATTCATACAGTTTCATAGAGCAATTCGAGCAAGTCTGTGAAGCCAATGGCCTCACCAACCTGACTCAATGCTCTCAAGCATTCGGGCTTTGCTTAGGTGACAAGGGTAAGACTTGGTATACGAGTTTAGATGCCGCAAAGCGAGGCAACTTCAACGGCCTCAAGAATCTCTTCATGAAGAGATTTGTCGAGCCTGGATACTCTGACAATGTGCTAGTGCGACTAATGAATGTTAAGCAACAGAAGGAGAAGGAGGACATTCGCGATTACATGACCCACGTGAGGAGTCTCTTCAAGAGAATCCCTACAGGCAAATGACCAATTGAAAGAGCAGTGTCAACTATATTCATCAACAGAATTCAAAATGAGGAACTATATAAGGCTTTGGCAGGCAACTCAAGCTTGCAGCAAGACGTGCTAGCTAGGGTTTTTGAGAAAGCCATCAGAGTTGATGACTAGCTGAAAGAGAGAAGCTCCAGGAGCTTAAACTCAGAAGAAACCAACTCGCAGAGCTCAGAGAGAGCTTCAACCTCTAGTGGACGATCAGGCCCAACCAGCCAAGATAAGGGGAAAGCCACCAAGTCAAGGCTGATGTAAAGATAGAGATAGCCAAGCTATAAGACATGTTGAGACGACCAATGCGCCCACATGTCCAATGCATGTACTCTGGCGGAAACCACTTGCCAGCCGAGTGTCAAGACCCTAGGACAAGACCTTGCACTAAGTACAGTAGGTTCGGTCATGACGTTGTGCATTGTAGATTACCAAGAAGATTTCTGTACTCATAACCATATGGCTAGCCCTATCTAGCAAACAGGCCACAGCCATTCTTCAAAAGGGGAGTCCCATTGGCCCTTCTTGCGCCTAATGACATTAAGCCGGCTATTCCTAGGATGGACATAAACCCTACAGGCATACCTAGACTGCCTTGTCTCTACGTGTGACGCATCCACCGAGTGACGCTCTAGTCCACTATGTGGAAGAGCCAAATGAGGAAGAGACTTACGTATACCCTTATGTCTCGCACGACGACGAGGGAAACACAATCCTTATGGGACTATTGACTAGTACCGATCATGGCATTAGGAAGAGGACAAGGTAGAGGCCTAGGAGGGCAGATGCAGGATCCAATCATCTGTTGGACTTGTGGTCACCCAGGGCATGTCTCATCACGCTACCCTGAGAGGGAGTAGTAGAACAAAGACAAAGCTGACTTAAGATGCATTGAATGCGGGATCACTCATGTCTTCGTCAACTGCCCAAAGCGAAAACCATCTTCAAGTTCAGCCAACGTGCCATCTGTCCCATTGGGGCTGTTTGGTGTCGAGAACCTAAATGGGGAGGCCACACCTATCCCATTGTGGGTCATGATTCGTGCCCAGATGAAGCAGGCCAGCATATCACTGCCAGGGCTTAGCAACCTTGATGCAACATCGATAGGGAAGAAGAGGAATAGGTGGAGAAAGAAGAGGCCTAAAGCTAAGGTTGCACTGAAAACTGAGAGTGCTACTACTCTGCCTACTGGAAAGAAGGTCACTGATGCAGAGGCAGAAACTTCAACCCCTAAGACGGCCGAAAAGGGAAGTGCTAAGGTAGGGGAATACCTGCATCCAAAGCTCCAGCTAGAGACCATAAAGAAAGTAAAGGAATGGGTGAAAGAGACCCACGCGCACCTAAAGGACACTGAGCCCATCCTAGAGGATGAGATCGATGATCTCTCCAACATAAGCACGCCAGTCTCACCCCCTCGTCCAAAGTCAGGGGATGCGACCTCACCACAAGCAGTACCGTTTAGGCCAAGTCTTGATACTACAGCCCGCAATTCAATCATGGCCATTGGCCAGGACAATCTAGATTAGGAGAGAGACGAGCAGCCAACGACCTCCTTACCACGTTGGTGACCATCCCTATGACGCTAAGTCTGGGAAACCTGCTTAAGCAGCATCCCACCCTATGGCAAGACCTGAAACAGTGGGTTGAAGGATCACGAGAGCAAGATGCTGATCTGCACGACCATGATGCAGAGACACAAATACCGACTCTAACGCTGCACTCTGTGCCAAAGTCCTTGCACATTAATGCCTTCTCGGAGGGCACTGAGATGCATGTAGTCTTATTGGTCCTAGCTCTAGGCAACACAACGAGAAAGGGGATTGTAGACACGGGAGTTGGGGTTAGTGTGCTTAGCCACACAGTGCTTCAGACTTGGGAAAACCCACATGTGGATACTGCTAAGTTCAATGTCACACTAGCAAATGGTATGAGAGTGAAACCATTCAGGGTGCTAAAAAACTGGCCAGTGAAAATTGCAGGTGTCAAGTTCTCGATTGACTTTATAGTCATGAAGGGTGTGGACTACGATATCCTATTAGGCCGACCCTGGATGCACAATGCTAGAGTCATCCAAGATTGGGGTAATGACTTAATTTTCCTTGGCAATAGAACGGATGCCGTGAGGGTAGAGATGGACAACTGGAAGACCTCACCAGTCGACTTGGATGCCATCTCCGCAGCGATGCTTAAAGGGAATGCTCAAGTCAAGAAGTCCTATTGACCCTTGACCAAGTATATTCCATGCCCAGAGGACGAGCGAGATTGGATGCATGTCCTTGCTACAATTGACATGCCATTCTCAGATCATGAGGCATACGAGCAAGCCATCAAGACAATCGGTAAGTCTAAAGACGCACCCTTCGTACCAGTTTGTATGATGGCAGGAACCCTTCAAGGGAGACCTAAACCTGTCACCTTCCAAGCGCCAAATAACAAGAGGGAACCCCACGAGATTCTAGAATATTTAACGGGAAAGCTAGCTGGCAATCCAACAGCAAACTTCAAACCACTCCAGGATCTCTTAGATGAATAAGTGGCAATGGACTAGGGTGCATGACTTGAACCTCATGTACAACTGGGCCCTAATCCCCGATCAAAGACAAGAGATATACCAAGACCTAGTAGACGACGAGCAGTTTCACGAAGAGGACTCCAACGACGAATACGAAGGCTGCCAATCTTTCAGTAATGAAAGTGAGGGTGAGATGGATACTGTAGAATACGACATTGAGGGACGGGAAATAGAACAAATACAAGTAGACTCCAAGCCGCAAAAAAAGAGTGTCTTCAAGATGATAAAGCGAGGGGTCATGTGCATCGATTGTGATCGTGCTTGGTTGGAACACGCAGGAGCCATAGATTTCGATCAAGCAGGCCTAGCCCAATCCAGTACGACACCAGTGCTTAGGACAGAGTCACCATCTGAGTTGCGACCACCAGGGGAGACCACCTCTTCTTGCGAAGATGGGGAGTTTGACTCTGAGTCGGAGGTAAGTTCAGATTGCGAACTAGAAACCCAGGGACACATGAACGAAAGAACAGAGAAAATCGTAGGACCTCCCTAAAAGATTTACAAAATTCAAGAAAGGGGATAGGGTAGTGATCCTGTTGGGTGCCAAACATCAAGGGCAAATGAGTGAACCGATCGAGGGACCAGCCAAGGTCAAGGAGGTGGAAGGGGAGACACCCCGACCAGTCTTCATTGCCGATGACTTGACCGAGGAAGAGGAAACGAGTCTTGTCGCTCTCTTGCAAGAGTACATAGACGTATTCACTTGGTCCTTAGAAGAGCCTAAGGGGGTAGATCCAAGTGTAGTGACTCATAACATATCCATGACGCCAGATGCTACACCGGTCAAGCAACGACTGTACCCTATGAATCAAAAACACGCTCACGTGGTCAAGAAAGAGATTGACAAGCTGATGAAAGCAGGATTCATTTACGAAATTGATCACATGGACTGGGTATCGCCCATAGTCATTGTCATTAAGAAGAATGAAAAAATCAGAGTGTTCATCAATTACAAGAAGGTGAACGCTGCTACTAAGAGAGACAACTATCCATTGCCATACACCGAGCACATGCTTGAAAGAGTGGCTGGCAAGGAAGCCTACAATTTCTGGATGGCTTCTTGGGATATAATCAGGTGCAAGTGCATCCTGCTGACATGCATAAGACTCTACCTTCGCCACTGAGTGGGGCGTTTTTTGCTTACATAGTCATGCCCTTCAGGTTGACTAATGCCTCCGCCACCTTCCAACGGCTCATGTGCGCCAAATTTAAAGACATGCTTCGCAAAGAGTTGGAAGTCTTCGTAGATGACTTGTGTGTTCACTTGACCTAGAGAGAACACTTAGACAAACTGCAAGCAATCTTTGAGCGAGGGCGGTGTTGCCTATATCTTCTCTCCCTAAACGCCTTAAAATGCCAGTTTTGGGTGAAGCATGGATGCATCCTAGGGCATGTGGTGTGGAGGCATGGATGCAACGCCTGGTTGAGCTCAAATGCCTCTCGAAAACTCGTCTTCTAGCTACTTACGCACTCATATGTGAGAAGGAACGACGCAAGAACTGGTTTGACAAGCACGTCAAGCAGCACGATTTTGAATAGGGAGACTTAGTACTCTTGTACTCAGTTAAGGGAGGCCTTTCTAGATACACTGATGGACACCATCCGCCCAGAAGAAGGAGAGACATTGGAGATGGTTAAGAAGAAACTCAGTATCGCACGCAGAGCTCTACACGCATGGCTACAGATGCCACCCCAACTTGCGAAGGTTAAGCTGAGCCCGGATGATCAATGAAAGTACCTGTTACTGGCCCTGGCCGACCTAACCCCCCAGGAAATTGATGCAATAGGGTTTGAAGAGGGAACACAACAAGGAGACCAACAGGGGGATGAAGCTGAACTTCAATTTGATATGGGAAGCTTTAGAGAAGAGGTGATCTCATAGCCCCCCTCATTGCATTCCCAAGAGCAACAACCATTCGACACATCTGCGGAAAGACAAGCCATGCTCAGGGAAAGAAGGAAAAAATTAGTAGAAGAAACCAGAAAGTAGCTAAGGGCCAAGGCAGTCGTGCAGCCATCCATGCCCCTCCCACCATGCCCTGCTGACATTCCCGCAGGATTCCACGCAGAACTAGTAGTTTGGGAGCGACATGAAAGAGAAAAAGAGCCATTCACTTTCAGTTTTCTCATGCCCAACAGCTTGCGGAGGGTCTTACCACTCAAGGTGATGGAGGAGGTGATTGGGATTGGTAATTGACTAGGACAGAAGTGGCTGGAAGAAAGAGAGAAGAACCCCTCTTTGGGGAATTGAAGAAGCCGAATTTTGGCACAAGAAAGTGTTTGAAGTGCCACATTTTGTGCAAGGTTATAAGTGCTAGCCCCTATGGAGGAGGCGAGTGTGAGACATCAGCATGCTTGCCTGG
The DNA here is from genome assembly GCF_053477565.2 of Lygodium microphyllum. Classification (NCBI taxonomy): domain Eukaryota; kingdom Viridiplantae; phylum Streptophyta; class Polypodiopsida; order Schizaeales; family Lygodiaceae; genus Lygodium; species Lygodium microphyllum. The sequence goes on along the minus strand of NC_141152.1, from coordinate 119,086,028 downwards.
ATGGCTTTTTGCAACACCTTGTCTTACGAGAGGAATAACCCCATGTTTATGGCGTACCCTCGTAGGGTAGGAGTGGATTTTGATGCCACCCTCCACGCACGGTATGATTTTCCCATTATCTACAACTCTAATATCGTCTCTTTTGAACACGCCCTCATCTTCAACTCGGAAAACTTAGATGACTCCATGACTCGCTTCCTCGCCGACTTCTCCTCTTGCCTTGATCCAGCTTTCATAACTACATGTAATTATCTTAGGCTTCTTAAATTATTACTTAAGCAGGACCCGACTCCGCAGGAACGTGGCTTGCCTCCCCTTTTCTTTGATCCTAACGCCATCGACAGCTGTGCCATAACGCGCCTGATGATGAGGGCTAGCCTCCTCCCTTCTTTTTGCTTAGCTCTCTTGGAAGACATGAATGATAGCCATTTCACCAGATGTAATCATCCCTTTCTCTCCACCACTTCACTCCACGTTTGCATGAATCTTAAAGGATACATGCAGAGCTGGCAAATTTTGAGCAAATCCATCCGACCCCCTTCTCCACCTAATTCAGACGATGAGAATTAGGCAATGGCTGTCATCCTACTAGTGTAATACTTATTTAAAAAAAAAATAAGAAGAAGAAGCAAAAGAAGAAAAAGAAAAGCATGAAAGGAAAAGCAAGAGGAACATCACACAAGGACATGGAAAAAAATGACTCACTTGAAGAAGCACTTAGCACCACATAAAACACGATCACTGCACCTAGGGGTCCTCAAGTTAGGCGTGCCCGGTGGCTTCAGTCGGCCGGTTTCGTTCCTAACCCCCTAGCCCTTTTGATCCCCCACTTCACGCTTAGGGCCCATCAAGGGCAAGACATACCTAGGGAGGTAACACTCACCTATGGTTAGACCTATCACCCTAAGCTACTTGCACCGTACCTCCCTTTACAGGAATGGGGTCCTCAAGTGTGGAATGTCACCCAGGATTGCCTGTGGTTAGATCCACCTCCCCATTCCACCAGCACAAGCATGATGCACCACACAATAAGGTAGACACTCCCCTTAGGTAGCGTACCGCACCTTCTCCTTTTAGGCATTACAAAAGGTGAGAAACCACCAACTTCGGAGGCCCCCATCATACACTTGGTATCCAATTGGCTTCTCCAACAAACATCATTACCAAGCTTCCACAAGCACCCGAGTCTACATGTGGCCCTACCCTCACCCGAACAATTTGACAACTGCCTACCATTCCCCAACAGCAGAAGCCAGAAGTGCCATGGGATTGGCACTCGTCTCGGAGGGGGGTAATGTTAAACCCAAGTCGAGATGGCGGAGAAAGATGGCAGAGAAATGAAGGAAAAAGCAAAAAAAAGATGGAAAAAGAGCAAAGACATGCAGGCGGTCTCTAAAGCTAAGCTGAGGCAAAAAGCACAATTTTAATGAAAGGTGCCTGAAAAAGCTCTAAAAACTCTTGTAAAAGAGTGCCAGGCTCCCTCCTGTGCCATTTGTAAAAGAATAGATGGGTATAGGTTGAGGCCATGAAGCAAGAAGAGGGAATTAGAAAAAAGAACCTTGCCACAATGGTCGGTCATGTAAAAAGGGATGGGCACCGATGGGAATTTAGAGTTTTGTATATAAAGTTCAAAAAGTGAATGAGAGCTCATTCTTTTGGTGTGTGGCTAACAAGAGTTCTCTTCTTTTTCTCTTCTTCTCTTCTTCTCTTCTCCTTGGTTGTGTGTGCTCTTGAGAGAGGGAGTGTGAGAGTGTGAGGGAGTGAGTGTGTGGGAGGGAGAGATCAAGAGGGTGAAGCTCTTCACCATCTCCTCTTCTCTTCTTCTCTTCTCTTCTCTTCTCTTTTCTCGCGCGCGCGGCTATGGTGGATGGAGCTTGGAGATGGAGGAGGCTTGAGGATGCTTGAGCTAGCATCTAGGATCATGGAGCTACTAGCGTGTGCGAGAGAGGAGGCAACTCATTTCAGCATCAATGTAAGCTTACTACACTCGTAGGATCGATCGCACGTCGGCTAGGTGAGAGATAGCCATTAGAGCTTGCTTGAAACGCTTGAAACAATAAGTGGTCTGTGGATCTTGGCAGTTGAGCGTGAGCTCCCTCTATAGTTTGCTATTCGGAGGTGGGCTGATCCTTGAAAGAGTGCTGGTATGCAGTCCCGTTTCAGATTTTAAAACCCATAAACAAAGGAAAACCCGGGTAATTCAATTTTTACAAATAAAATTGCTTGTTTTTGACATTTGATTGGGTTAATGTTGTTCTTATGGAGTGAAAATCGGTAGGAATGCTGTTTATTGTTTGTTCTATGCTTCTATGATGAAAAAATCAGAAAACATAAAGTCAAAATGCTGAAAATAATTTTTAGAAACCCATGAAACATGGTTTTTATGAAGAAAATGGGGGTTTTTGTTGTTTTCAGGTGGAATAAACCAAAACACATGGGATAAAATACCAATAAAATCTATATTTCTATTGTTCTAAGAATCAAGAGCGATAGATTTGAAAATACATCATTATTTTTATTGGAAAAATAGAGAAAAATATGAGAGAAAAATAGAAATATATCTTAGAAAATTATGGAAAAATACAATAAGTGGTTGTGGATGTATGGAGGGGAAAAGCATGAGGTTATTTTGCCCTTTCTTTTTGTCTCAGTGTGTGATTTATTGCTTTTTATATGCTAAACCATGAGAAAACAACCTCTATGCACCTATGCAACGAAGCAAAATTTAGACGGTGAGGGGGAGTAGGATTTTGTGCAATAGTTTGAGGGCTGAAATAGTATAAATTCTGATTGATTTTTCTATGCATAGCATTTAGGAAATGGTCTATTTGGAAATAAGGGATCTAGTAGTATAAGGTTTGCCTTGGTGCTAGATTCTTGCAACGAACCATATACACGTATTAGTTGGAATTCATGGAAAGAATGTTTTCACACTAGCTTATAGGCTGATTTTGAACCATAACTGTTTGTGCACAATGAGACATCCACTATTGCATTAATCATACATGTGGTATCAACTCTTGGAAATGCATAGCAATTGTTTGAATTATAGTTGACCCACGCCTGAGAGGGTGATATTTCCCTAAGCCGTAGGTTAGCCGTTCGATTCTTGGGGGAAACTATTAGTGAGAAAACATGGTATCTCTTGGATCTCACTGGAAAGAGAGGAGTCTTATGCGAATGTGTTTATATGTAAACCCAACGCATCTTGGGGCTAATCCCTAAGGTGTAGGACAGTTGCTGTGGAGTTATGGCAATCAGCCGGAGGTGCTTCCTTATGTGTGTGATATGTGGCACTTACTACCAATATGTGTGGGATACCTCTCTGAGGGGTTTTGGAGAAGGTGTCGTTGGAGTTTTATCCAGCTAAAACGCAATATTAGGAGTATTTAGTGTGTATTTAGTTATTACAAATGCTCCTAGACCACGAGCCCATGTGTGTGTTGGGGTTGTCTGTTGTGCAAGAGGTCCGGCTAGTGCCATAGCTAGTGCCAGCCTATTTTAGGTCCCATCAGTGATGCGTCTGCCGGGAGTCACCAACAAGTGGTGGTTCTCAAATCTAGGGTTTTTAGGGACCAAATATTTGGTTTATGTCCTCTGATAAGAACTCTCAAGCCAAAATACAAAAAGAGGAATGTGTTGAGAGGGCTAGATAGCGGTTGGAGATTGTAAGGCGATATTCTTCTCAAAGAAGCAGCCCACTACGAATAAGCAGCAGTGGTTCTAGTAACTTAAGTGTTACGAGTAGCTCTTCGAGTGCAAGTGGAAGTCTTAGTACTTCCCTACTTCTAGTTAATCAACCCACAACAAGTGGGGGTGTAGTTGTACCTACACAAACTCCTGTTGTCAATCCAGTTGTAGCCATGGCACAATCCATGGCAATTCCAGCAGGGACACTGGATTTACTGGCATTAGGAGCATCATTGCCCATTTTCCATGGGTTAGCAGAAGAAGATGGAGAACTCCATATTAAGGAGTTTCAAACACTCATGTTCAATTATCGAATCCAAGATGAAGGACACCTAATGATGTTCTTCAATATGACATTAAAAGGAAGAGTAGCAGTATGGTATCATGGTCTCAAAGCCGGAACCATAACTAGCAGTGCCCAATTCTTTATAGCTTTCTATAGAGAGTTTGCCCCTGAGAAGGGTGGACAATATTGGTTGTGTGTCTTGAATGTAACATACCAAGAACCAAATGAGAATGTCTAGGCCTATGCCAAGAAATTAAAGCAAGTTCTTTGTAAACTTAATACTTATATTCCTATTCTAGTGGCTTTCCAATTACAATATTTCCTACATGGATTGGATTTTAATATCTAGGTGTAGCTGAGTAGTGTTGCTTTGGCCGACATTGACACTGCTATTACCCAAGCAGAAGGAGTAGAGTCGCGCTTGCAAGTAGCTTATGCAGCAAGGATAAATTGGAATGGTAATAACTTGGCACTGACCAATGGGAGTCAAGGGGATCCCATGTCAAATACGAATGGCAGAGGGAGTATCATGCCAAATTTTCCTATGTTACCAGCTCCTCCTAGTATGACTATGCCTATGGCTAGTCAGATGGGCCCACTAAGTGGTGGAAGCCAAACAACGAATCTTAATATGGTCCCAGTAGGTCAGCGGCCAATTCCTAATCAAGTGGTTAGGCCAATGGGATGATAGACTGATGATCGTGGCTATGAGTCGAGTGCCTCTAATGTCCTTGGCAAAGTTAAGGACATGATGAAGCACTATATTGATATGATTTCTGAACAATACAAACAAATAGCTGTGGATGTCAATTTTCTCAAGAAGCAGCAGAATTTGATAGGGAGTCGACGCCCTGAAGAGGGTGGCCCTCAAGACTCAGTTGTAAGTGGTGTGGTGGCCAACATTTCCCTAGGAATTGTCCGAATGTCAAATGTGATATTTGCGAAAATTCTAGTCACTTACTTGCTACCTGTTGGAGTAAGATCAGTTCTCTCCAATAGGTAAGTAAACAACTAGGTCCAGTTAATCATCGCGTACAAGGGAATAATCTCCAACAAGATGAGGAACCAAGACAAATACTGCAACGAGGAAAGGCTATTGTAGAGGAGTTACCTCATAGCAGTGGAGTCAGTCTTATTGAGGTTGTACGTGTCAATGATGCTAAAAATTCTAATCTACGAGTCGTAACGAGAGGTCAAAAGATCAAAGAGGGTGATAAAGGAATTGTAAAACTTGTCGAGGGAAACCCTAAGCAAGAGGCTAGGGGAAAGCAGGTCCTGAATCCTGATATGGAAGGTGGACCTCTAAGGCCTATTGAGAGTAAATTCGATCTCGAGAAGGATAAAGAGTTACCAAGAAAGAAGGTAAAAGTTAAAAAAGAGGCACCAAAGCCGATCCAAAGATCAAAGGAGAGAATGGTTTGGCGTGAGAAGAGAACTTTGGCTACCTACCATGACTTTGACCTAGCAAGTTCCCTTTGCGAAGTCAAACCAGATGTGAATCTCTTGCAATTGATTAAATTATCTCCAGGAGTACACAAGGAATTCAAGAAAATCCTGCGTATTGGGCATATAGTAGAACTTTTGGGAATAGCTAGAGTAGGAGAATATTGGTTTGATCATGCTAAAAAGCATTGCCCTAGGGTTCCTACATACGTGGATGAAATATTAGTGGAGCATGCTATCATGGACACTGGATCCTCCTTCAATATCATAAGTTCAGACTTGATGGAGCGGCTAGGTCTCGAAATTCAAAAAGATGGCTCTACACTTCTTAGGATAGTGGACGATAGTCTAAGACAACTAGAAGGTTGCACCACTAAAGTCCACGTGACTGTTGCAAGTGTGGAATGTTATTTGGACTTTAGGGTGATAAGGTTTGCAGGACGTCCTAGCTATCGAGTTTTGCTAGGTAGGCCATGGATTCTACGAACAGACTGTCAAGTCGATATACTGTCAAGAATCGCGTGGTGGGGGGATTTGCTCAAGATGTTGCACCGAACACACACAGAATGCACAAGGAGAAGCTCACTCAAGAGACAAGAAGAGAGATGGAGGCCAAAACGTTTTCTTGCTGGTTTCTTCTTTTTCTTCACACACTTTACAATGTACACAAAGTATAGATAAGATACAACATAAAGGAAAGTGGCCTACTAAGTCAAATAATGCATAACTGACTACACTAGTCGACTGGTGCTATAACTATGCCAGTTGTAAATAGGTGTAACAACCTGAATATAATAAGTAATGAGTTAGTGGCCATGTGAGAGTCATAATGACCACTGATGTGCTAAGTGTAGATGTGTGGACCCATCTAACTAGGCGGTCCATCATCAATGTCCGCATGTGTTGAGCTTGTCATCTCAACACTCCCCCTCAAGCAACTACATCTCTGCAACTCCAAGTAACTTCAAAACTTTTGAAGCTTCTCTGTACCCAATGCCTTCGTGAAGATGTCAGCTATCTGATCCTGTGTGCTGACATACACCAAGTCAATCTCACCTGCTAGTACCTTCTCTCTCACAAAGTGGTAGTGTGCCTCAATATGTTTTGTCCTTGTATGGAACACAGGGTTCCTAGCCAATTGTATGCTGCTCATGTTGTCACAATAAATGAGAACTGGACCTTCCACTTGCACATCTAAATCAGCCAATAACTTTTTCAGCCATACTACCTCACATGCTGCAACAGCAACACCTCTATACTCAGCCTCTGTACTCAACAAAGCAACTGTAGATTGCTTTTTGCTGCTCCAAGTAACTGCTGCACTACTAAGAGAGAATATGTATCCGATGGTAGATCTTCTATCAGACATACTACCAGCCCAATCTGCATCTATGTATCCAAGCACCTGTACATTTGTATCTGCCTCATAGAAAAGTCCATAATGTAATGTGGACTTCACATATCTCAATCTGCGTCTGACTGCATCCAAATGTGGCTTTCTAGGTACTTGCATAAATTGACTCACAAGACCAACAACGTAGCTCAAGTCTGGTCTTGTAATGGTCATGTAGATCAAACTCCCCACTATCCTCCTGAACATAGTAGGGTCTTCTATCTCATCCCCAACATCAGCACACTCAACTTTACATTCTGCTCCAACGGAACTGAAAGTGGTTTGCATGCTGTCATACCATACTTGGACAACATATCCAAGCCATACTGTCTTTGGGACAGCCATATACCATCATCACATCTGATCACCTCAATGCCAAGGAAGTACCTTAGCTCACCTAAATCCTTCATCTCAAACTTCTTCTTTAAAAAGTCCTTGACTTCAGCAATCCCACTATCACTATCACCTATAATAATCGAGTCATCCACATAGATGACTATGATGACCAAACCTGCATCTCCCTTTCTCACATAAATGAGTGACCAGCATCAGAAACATAAAAGCCAATATTGACAAGATACTCTCTGATCTTGTCAGACCATGCTCTAGGTGCTTGCTTGAGCCCATAGAGCACCTTCTTCAACCTGCACACATACATGAGATGCTCTAAATCTTCATAACCTACTGGCTAATCCATATACACTTCTTCCTGCAAATCACCATGCAAGAAGGCATTCTTCACATCCATTTGGTGCAACCTCCAACCTTTGGCTTCTGCCAAAGCAATCACATGTCTGACAGTTGCCATCCTAGCAACTGGACTGAAGGTTTCTTCATAGTCTATGCCATATGTCTGGGCATAGCCTTTTGCAACCAGCCTAGCTTTGTACCTACTAATAGAACCATCTGCATTGTGCTTAATCTTATAAACCCACTTACATCCAATAGCTTTCTTGCCCTTCGGCAATGATACTAGATCCCAAGTCTTATTGGCCTCTAATGCAGCCATCTCCTTATCCATTGCTGCATCCCAATGAGTATGACCAACAACATCCTTAAAACAAGTGGGCTCAATATCCTCAACTAGTTTCACCATATAAGCATAATGGTGAGCTACATAACCTTCAAAACCAAATCTTTTAACAGGGTATCTGACCCTGCTAGATCTGTGTACCACTGGATCACTCAATGGAGCCTTTACATTACTATGAGCTCTCTGTACACCTGGTGTCCTGACAGAAGGAATACCAAGCTCATCATCCAAGCTCTTTGAGCCACTGGAGTCTCCATCAAGAACTGCATCAATGCCATCTGACACTTTATTCTTTCCTTTGTCTTTACCTGTAGTGCTACTAGATGCACCTGAAGATGTAGAGCTACTCCTTAGTCTCCCAGACCAAGGACTACCAGACGATGTCTTTGGTCCACTATGAGTTCGTGATTCTTGCTTTTCAGTTTGCACATGAGTGTCATGATCATCATCATCATCCAATGCATCACCACTAGATGCATATCAACTGCTCATTTCATCAAAGATGACATTCCTGCTCACTCTGAACTTACATGTGACAGGGTTATAACAACAATACCCTTTTTGCTCTAAAGAGTATTCAATAAAGACACATTTTTCTGCCTTTGGATCAAGCTTTTTTCGTAGCTCATCTGGCACATGAACATATGCAACACAGCCAAATACCTTCAAGTGTGATACATCAGGCTTCTTACGTGTAAAACATTCTTCGGAGGTCATACCATGAACTGCAGCTATGGGAGTTCTGTTCATAATATAAACAGCAATATGAACAGCCTCAGACCAAAAATGCTTAGGCATATTCTTTTCAGCCCCATCAAGGGACGTGCAACTTCTGCAATATGCCTATTTTTCCTTTCTGCAACCCCATTTTGTTGTGGGGTATACCTGCATGTGAACTGTCTCTTTATCCCATGAGACCTCAGAAAATCACTGAACTCATTCGAGAGGCACTCTCCCCCTCCATCTGACCTCAAGCACTTTACTTTCAAGCCTGTTTCTCTTTCAATTGCAGCCTTGAAAGTTCTAAAGTGCTCAAACGCTTCACTCTTTTCCTTCATAAAATATACCCACAGCTTTCTAGAACAATCATCAATGAATGTGATAAAGTATGAACTGCCTCCAAGAGATACATTTTGTGTAGGCCCCCAAATATCTGTATGCACAACATCAAGGATATTTCTGCTTACATCTCTGTCATGTGAAAAGGGTTGTCTTGCCTGCTTACCAAACTGACATGCTTCGCATACCTTATGAAATTTTGCAACTCTAAATGTAGGCAAACCTGTAACCAACCCTTTGGACTGCATTAATTTCAGCCTTTGTACATTTGCATGTCCAATGCGTTTGTGCCAAATTTAAATATCTGCAACAACACCTTTTCCTTTAGCATACATAGCAGCATTCATAGTAGGAATTCCAGCATCCAGAGTAAACATACGTCCAACTCTACTTCCCTTTGCAACCAACCTGCACTTGTCATTGAAGTCTTCTACAAAGCAGCCCTTTGCATTAAATCTGACTTGCAGCCCTTGCTCTACCATTTGACCGACTGACACCAAGTTCTTTGTAATAGATGGCACATGTAATATATCTGAAAGACTCTTTGTCTTACCATCATGCAAGGACAAGGAAACTTTTTCAATGTGTGAAATTGGGTGGCATGAATCATCATCTGCCTGCACATAACCTACATTTTGCAAATCTTGCATCTCTCCAAACCATTCTGCATGGCTGGTCATATGATTGGATGCACCTGAATCAACATACCAAACATCATCATGTGTTCCCTTTCTTGTAATAGCATTCAACATATGCTGCATAACAAACAGACGTTCATTTTTGTCTTCATTCTATCATGAAGACGATGCATAGTTTCCTTGCTGCAACTTACCACTATGAATATCATCTTTCTTAGCATAACATTGGGCTGCAATATGACCTGTTTTTCCACAGTAGTGACACACAATACCAGAGTTGTTAGAACCTCTGTTCTGCCATCCACCTCTTCCTCTAAAGCTCCCCCTGTCTCTAAAGTTACCACGACCTCCTGAAAACTACATATCGCCAAATTACTGATTCAATCTATTTTGCTGGTTGTCACTACCACGTCCTGTACCACGGCCTCTTGAAGAGGACTTGCCACATCTCCTTCCTGAACTGGAGTAGAAAGCTTGGACCTGTTCACCACTTTTTTCAGATGTCTCACTCTGCATGTTGATCTCTTCAGTGATCATAAGGGAGACCAACTCATCGAAATCTGGAAATGGCTTTCTGACATATACAGAAGTTACAAAAGACTTCCAAGCCTTTTCATTGTTAAGCCCACCCAAGGTAGACGACACCAAATCATCATCATCGGGCATTGCATCAATCGCTACCAAGGCATCTGCAATGCTCCTTACCTTCAGTGCATACTCATTGATAGACATCTTTCCTTTCTTCAATGTATTCAACTCTTGTTTGAGTTGAATCTTTTGCGCCTTTGTATTTACGAAAAATATACTTTCAAGTATGTTCCAAGCTGCATATGAATTCTTTGCATTTCTAATATGTCCCAGCATATTATTGTCAATTACTGCAGACAGCCAATATATGACCTTTTTGTCTTTTGCATTCCATTCCTTCTGTGCCTTTGTCTCTTCTGCAGTTGGAGGATCACTCACCTCCGGCTCCTTTTCTTCACTTGAAACAAACTCGTAGAGGCCTTTTCCAATAAGAAAGTTCGTGACATGGAACTTCCATGAAGGGTAGTTGTTCTTGTCAAGCTTCTTAGTGATGGGGTTTCTACTGTTCTCTGCCATTATCACAAAACTAATACCAATAAACAGCAAGAAAATCTTCTGCAACCCTCGACCTGTAGTGCACAGCAATACACTAGACATCCTTTTTCACTGTCTGCTCAACAATACATGCAATCTGCAACCAGTTTGCAGATAAACCTTGTGTTTATTCGCTGGTAAACACCTTTGAACATACAGATCTGAAATCTGTAACCTGTGCACCTGTACACGGCAGACACAGCTAAAATTGCAGGGTATCTCGAACTGTTGTCTGCAACCTTGCGAGTCTAAAACGGGGCCTGAAATGACCTCAGATGATGCACACCAAATCTCACTGCAATCTGAGATTTTTGCTGTGCCCTGCTTTCGGTGCCTCCACATGCACTGTCCAAGAGAAGAAGTAGAGAATGGAAGAGCTTCTTACCCGTTGCTTGCTTGCTCGAATCCTTGGCTCCTCTCCTTTGCTTTAGCCTTCAAAACCAGCCTCAATCAGTGGTGCAACTCTGATACCATGCCAAGAATCACGTGGTGGGGAGATTTGCTCAAGATGCTGTGCGGAACACATATAGAATGCACAAGGAGAAGCTCACTCAAGAGACAAGAAGAGAGATGGAGGCCAAAACGTTTTCTTGCTGGTTTATTATTCTTCTTCCACACACTTTACAATGTACACAAAGTATAGATAAGATACAACATAAAGGAAAGTGGCCTACTAAGTCAAACAATGCATAACCGACTACACTAGTCGACTAGTGCTATAACTATGCCAGCGCTGTAAATAGGTGTAACAATCTGAATATAATAAGTAATGAGTCAGTGGCCATGTGAGAGTCATAATGACCATCGATGTGCTAAGTGTAGATGTGTAGACCCATCTAACCAGGCGGTCCATCATCAATGTCTGCATGTGTTGAGCTTGTCATCTCAACATATACATACTGGACAAGTTATTCTAAGAAGAGGTGCCCATCATGTAATAGTGGATGCTTATCCAGAGTCTCCTCAGAGTGAGAGAGCTTCTATATCCTCTACTGAGCTAGAAATAGTAGATGATCAATTTGGTAGTGAGATGTCATCAAGCAATGGATCTAAAGAAGGGTCCACTACAGATGATATTTATCAAATAACCTTGAATGAGCCGATAGAGCCTCAAGATCGAATAAGAGATGCAAAGGTTATTGAGTTGGACCTTGGGACACCTAATGATTCACAGCCAATCAAATTGGGTTCCATACTCAATTCGGAAGAGAGAGAGGACTATGTGTCCCTGATTCAGGAGTTTTGTAACATCTTTTCTTGGAGCTATGATGAACTTAGAGGTATTCCTCCCAATTTGGCTGTGCATACTATTCCTATAAAGGAAGGAACCCGCCCTGTATATCAGAAAGTAAGGCGTATGCCTTTTGAACTAAGGGACGGATTGTTTAATGAACTACAGAAGTTACGGAAAGCGGGTTTGATTTTCCTTGTTCAGCATACTAAATGGTGTTCGCTAGTTGTGATTAGAAAGAAGAAGAACAATCAAATCCGGCTTTGTGTAGATTTTAGAGAGCTAAATAAGTAGACTGTTAAAGATTAATACCCGTTGCCATTTATTGACCAAATTTTGGATCAATTAGCAGATAGGGAAATATATTTGTTCATGGATTGCTTTGCAGCGTATAATCAAATGGTGATTGCTGAGTGAGACAAGCTGAAAACGACGTTTATCATTGTCTTTGTACCTTTGCATACCATGTGATGGCATTTGGTTTATGTAATGCACTAGGTTTGTGGCAAAGAACAACCGACAAGACCTTTGGTGACATCTCCCTAGAAGAGTTGAAAGTATTCATTGATGACTTGGGGGTAGCCACCGTAAGATATAGACAGTTGATCATTTTGCAGAAGTATTTCAAGCGTTGCATACAATTTTGCATAGCTCTCAACCAGCGAAAGTGTGTCTTTGAAGTGCCTTATGGGCTATTGTTAGGCCATGTGGTCAGTTCCATAGGGATTGCGATTGATCCTAAAAAGATCAAGGTCATAGTCGCCACGAGTCTGCCACGTACTCCAAAGGAAGTGCATAGCTTTCTGTCATCGGTAGGGTATTATCGGAGGTTTATCAATACCTTGGCAGAAAAAATGTTGCCACTGACGAACCTATTGTCCTTTAACTGTTAGTTTGCATGGAGTGATGCTTGCAAAGTATCTTTTGATGATGTGAAGCAGGAGCTTACCAAAGCAATTGTTTTAAAAGCACCTAAAAGGGGCAAAATGTTCTATATATTTTTAGTAGTAACCATGTATAGTATTAGCTGTTGCTTATCCCAAATTTGGGAGGAGAAGTGGTACCATCCGATAGCTTTTGCTAGTCGGAAGTTGGGTATTTCGAAAATTAACTACACCTATATGGAGAAGTTGTGCCTTGCGATGATGTTTGCGACCAAAAAGTTCAGGCACTACATTCTTTATGAGAAGGTGGTTTTTTATACAAAGGCAGAAGGACTTCGATTGTTGTTAAATAAGTTACAGCCGCCTGATCATTTAGCAAAGTGGTTAATCACTTTGCAGGAGTTTGATTACGAGATTAAGAGCAAGCCGTCGAAGCTTCATGGCATTGTAGAATGTCTCATGGATTTCAGAGAGCCAAAAGAAGTCATGGCTGAAGGAAGTGACACGCAAACTTTGTTCAAGATTGATATGTCATCTATTCCCTCCTGGTATGCTGCTATAATGCACTATCTTTCTACAGGAGAGATTGGATCCACTTTATCAAAATCGGAGAAGAGAAAAATCAAACAACGGGTATTGAAATTTTCCTTGATCGCAGGAACACTATATCGACAGGGTGTTGATAATATCTATCACCGATGTGTGATGCTTGACGAGGTTCCATTTATATTGGAAGAGTGCCATGACTCCGCTTGTGGAGGGCACTTTGCTAGGTGGTTAACAACACAGAAGGCTTTAAGAGCTGGATATTGGTGGCCATCCATCTTCCAAGATTCATTTGAGTATGTTAAGAGATGCGATGTATGTCAAAGACATGACAATAGAGAGAACAAGAAGCGTCCACTTATGCCTATCATGGCTGTTCTTTCGTTTGAGAAGTGGGGCATCGACTTTGTGGGTCCTATTACCCCATCATCTACTACTCAGAAGAGATACATTATAGTAGCATCTGATTACTTTACAAAGTGGTCAAAAGCACGGGCGATGAGGCATGATAATGCAAAAGAGACTGCTAGCTTCCTACTTGAGTAGATCATCTACCGTTTTGGTCCACCAAGGGAAATAGTATCAGACCATGGAACCCATTTTTGGAACAAGGTAATTAAAAGCCCGACTGACGAATGGAAAATCAAGCATAACAAGACAACCCCTATAATCCACAAGAAAATGGACAAGTTGAGAGTACCAATAAGCAGCTTGTGGGTATCCTATCCAAAATAGTCTCTGAAAAGAAGCGAGACTCGAATACAAAATTATATGTGGCTGTATGGGCATATAATATGACTTTCAAATGAGCTACTGGCCACACCCTGTTTAAATTAGTTTACGGGGATGAGTGCATCTTGCCCTTAGAAATTGAGTTACCAACCGTTAGGTTCGCAATCAATCATTCTTTGGGTGAGGAAGAGACCCTATTTGAGCGTTTTACGACCATAGCCCACTTGGATGAACTTAAATTGCAGAGTTTGTTGCACCAGGAAGTGGCTAAACGTCGGATGAAGCGGTTGCATGATCTCAAAGCAAAGAAATATACCTTTAAAAAGGGACAGTTAGTTCTGTATTATGATGCACGTAGAGAATTATTTCTAGGAAAGCTAGAGCCCAAATGGGACGGTCCTTATAGGATTGTCAGGATCGGGAAGAATAAATCCAACATTATTGGCAGATCTTGAGGGTGTGGAGTTTAAGAAGAAGGTTAATCTTAATAAGATTAAACCTTATTATTTATGACTGTGCTAATGACATAAGTGCCTTGCAAGTCTATCCGATTGATCAGACATCTACAAGGAAACAGTGATAGAGGTTGATGGATCGATTGATTCCTTATTTGGAGCACCCATATCTCAAGCAAAGATTATTTGGTGGAGCAAAGGATACAACATGATTGAGCAAGAAGACGGTATCTTTGTGTGGGAGATTAAAGTTTTCTGCCATCACTGTTTACGAATTTTGACAAGCATCCCTGTTGAGTTTAATGAAGAAGATGGGATGGAGCCATCAATTTGCCATCTCAATATGTTGAATTCTGATTATCATAATTACGAATAGAGGAGTTCCCGATGGCTGGCTGTGTAAACCCATTGTGGACGTATATGGTATACTTTGATGGAGTGTCCAGGGGGCCTAATAGGAAAGGGAGTGTTGGAGTAGTCATTCGAGATCCTTGATGTGGAGTTACAATGAAATTAGTTGCTTATCTCGGGGCATGATTCACTAACAACATGGCAGAGTATAAAGCCTTGATTATGGGACTAAATATTTCCAAGAAAGGTGGTATTTGGTAGTTGTTAGTAAAAGGGGATTCCCAGCTAATCTTGAATCAATTAAATGGGACATACACCGTCCGAAATCCTATCCTTTGTATGTATCATCGAACTGCTATAACCCTACTGGATGAATTTGAGAGCGTGTCTCTTCAGCTGATTCCACGTTATTGGAATCAGTTTGTGGATTCATTAGCCAATTTTGCTTATGAGGACCTCTTTTTCAATTGTGGTCCTAGTCCGGATGTCGCTCTTGATAATGAGATGGGACTTGGGTGCTTGTTGGGAATGTTATCAGACCACTCGTTATATGGCAGTGGGTAATGTGAAGAGTGGCCGAGACCCATCTACCACTATTATCTTGGACCCATAGGTTGATCAGGCGACATGTTATGAGTATGCCTCTTGCTATATATGTAGGAGGTATGGGTCACAACTTGATGCATTTAGTTTAGGGCTGAGTATACTCATAACATGTCTCCTACATATAGTTTGTATGGTGCGGGTACGTTTAATGGTTTGTAGGAGGTATGGTTTGTACCCGCACCAAACAAACGTACCATATAGTTTGTATGGTACGGGTACGTTTAATGGTTTGTTGTTTTAGTGATTGCACCATACAGGTTGATGAAGTCGCTGGAGGGAGCCTTTGCTGCGGAGGAGCTTCTTATGGTCATTCCAGGTGGTTTCATCCCCTTCCCAAGTCTTTTCCCTTAAGTAAATAATGATATATGGGTGTGTAGGGGTTACTTTCTTTTGTTTTTTGGGGACCGACACTCGAGGCATGAAGTCCCAGGTTTAGGTTCTGTATGTCTGGGGGAGGTTTGAGTAGTCACTGCCTCCTACAAAGGCATTGTCAAGTACTGAAAGACCTGTTTTAGAAGGCAATCCTAGTGACCCTGTTCTGCTGACATGCTAGGCGGCCGTTCTAGGAGGTCTTGTTAGTGTGAGGCAGTTAGAGAAGCTTGCAAAAAGAAAAAAAAACCAAAAGAGACAAAAACCCTAAATATCTGTAAGGAGATATATGAATATACAGAGGTGTATAAAAAGGGGGTTTAATCTCTATAAACATAGAGTAGAAAGAAAAAACTTTGAACATTTGTTTATCGCCTTGCGAAGGCTTGGTAAGTTCCTAGGGATGAGACAAGGCCCATGGCCGATGCCTTGTCTTCCTAGGGGTGGCAAACTAGCTGAAAAGGAAATAAAAGAATGTTGGAGCGAAAATAAAAGTGAGCGTTAGAAAATGATTAAGTGTCACCTTGCGTGGGCTTGGTAGGTTCTTGGGTACCGAGATAGGACTTGAGGCCGATGCCTTGTTCTCCGTGGGTCACTACGCTCAGCTCCCTCCTTTTTACATGCTCGAGTATGGAAAATA
Source organism: Lygodium microphyllum (assembly GCF_053477565.2). Classification (NCBI taxonomy): domain Eukaryota; kingdom Viridiplantae; phylum Streptophyta; class Polypodiopsida; order Schizaeales; family Lygodiaceae; genus Lygodium; species Lygodium microphyllum. The sequence continues at coordinate 119,069,550 of NC_141152.1, read as the reverse complement.
CATACCTACAAAGCCAATGTGCTACAAGATAATATTTGTTGATTAGGCTATAGGAGTCCTCGCCTAGTAGGAGCTCCTAGTTGTGTTGTCCTTAGTTAGGTAGGTAGTTCAGATCACCCCTCAGGATGACCTCTTTGATTGATCTTTTTAGCTTGGCTATGTTGGGGCAGTTGGCTAGTGACTAGTTTTAGGCTTTTCTATCAAATTATGCTAGGCCTACTCCTTGTGGATTTCATGCCCTGGTTTTGTCAGGGGGTAGGGTGAAAGCTTTGATGTGTTTTGTTGCCTATAGTTTGTATCAGCTTGATGCTTCCTTTGGTTATTTTCATGCAGATCTGTTCGTGGGATTTGACGGGCTAAGTCGCCCTATCCCGTGGTCGCCAATGACGGATGATTTTTGATGCTGAGAAGTGCTTAAACATAGCCAAAAATTTGGAATTTCAGGGAAAAAATAGACTTCGTCGAAGGCGGTGGCTGCAATTAGTAGGATTTTAAGCGGCAATGTCCAAAAAGTGCTTTAAAGACCCACTGAACGGAGGTCAGTGAATTTTCACAATTTTTTGGCATGTCAGACGAGACCCTAGGAGATGCCCAACAGTGTGGAACTTCAAGACAGACTGCTAGGATTTTTCAGACTTCAACTCGGACGCCGGACGTAGAAATGGGAGTACCCGAGAGACTAAGGCCAAATGGCATGTGGAAATAGGCTTTAGGGAGCCCAAAAGTCATGCCTTTTGGGGGCTCGCTTTGGGGGCCCCTAACAAACTCAAAATCGTGGGGGGGAGGGGCTTTTTTTCTGTGCGCAGACAAGAAGAGGGCGCCATTCTTCCCATGATTGATGGAGAGGGGCTATGGCACTTGAAAGCAACCCCCCAACTGCCTGGATGTTTGAGATGCACTCTATTTTCACTCCTCATCGCATGTCTTCGCGTGTGGAATGGCTGCCCGGATGGCTTGATCATAATTGAATCTTTCTCTCTCCTCCCTCTCTCTCCCCTTAAGAGGCAATTCATGCCCACGAAGAGAACCGGTTGTCCGGCTTGGTACCGGATCATTCCCGGATTGGTGGAGGGCTGGATTTTGCTGTTTGAAGGTGGGATGAGCCTTGAATGAGTGCTGGTCTATAGTCCTGCATTAGATTTCAAAACCCGCAAACAAAGAAAAAACCCGGTAATTCAATTTTTACAAAGGAAATTGCTTGTTTTTGACATTTGATTGGGTTAATGTTGTTCTTATGGAGTGAAAATTGGTAGGAATGTTGTTTAATATTTGTTCTATGCTTCTATGATGAAATAATCAGAAAACATAAAGTCAAACTACTGGAAATAATTTTTAGAAACCCATAAAACATGGTTTTTATGAAGAAAATGGGGTTTTTTGGTGTTTTCGGGTGGAATAAACCAAAACACATGGGATAAAATACCAATAAAATCTATATTTCTATTGCTCTAAGAATCAAGAGCCATAAGTTTGAAAATAAATCATTATTTTTATTGGAAAAATAGAGAAAATAGGAAAAAATGAGAGAAAAATAGGAATATGTCTTAGAAAATTATGGAAAAATACAATAAGTGATTGTGGATGTATGGAGGGGAAAAGCATGAGGTTTGGCCTCAGTTTGTCCTTTTTTTAAATCTCAATGTGTGATTTATTGCTTTTGATATGCTAAACCATGACAAAACAACCTCTATACACCTATGCAACAAAGCAAAATTTAAACGGTGAGGGGGAGTAGGATTTTGTGCAACAGTTTGAGGACTGAAATAGTATAAATTCTGATTGCTTTTTCTATGCATAGCATTTAGGAAACGGCCTATTTGGAAATAAGGGATCTAGTAACATAAGGTTTGCCTTGGTGCTAGATTCTTGCAACGAAGCATATACATGTATTAGTTGGAATTCATGGAAAGAATGTTTTCGCACTAGCACATAGGCCGATTTTGAACCATAACTGTTTTTGCACAATGAGACATCCACTATTGCATTAATCATACATGTGGTATCAACTCCTAGAAATACATAGCAATTGTTTGAATTATAGTTGACCCACGCTTGAGAGGGTGAGATTTCCCTAAGCTGTAGGTTAGCCGTTCGGTTCTTGGGGGAAACTATTAGTGAGAAAACATGGTATCTCCTGGATCTCGCTAGAAAGAGAGGAGTCTTGTGCGAATGTGTTCATATGTAAACACGACGCATCTTGGGGCTAATCCTTGAGGTGTAGGAGAGTTGTCGTGGAGCCACGGCAATCAGTCGGAGGTGCTTCCTTATGTGTGGGATACGTGGCACTTACTGCCAATATGTGCGGGATGCCCCTATGAGGGGTTTTGGGGAAGGTGCCATTGGACTCTATCAACAACACTACTTCATTTGCAATTGTGAAGGGCACTTTGTCAAGCACTCACATTTCTTGGGAGCACTACATATCTCATTTTTGTCTCTCTTTTACTACAGTCAACACACACACACACACACACACACACACACACACACACACTCTCTCTCTCTCTCTCTCTCTCTCTCTCTCTCTCTCTCTCTCTCTCTCTCTCTCTCTCTCTCTCTCTCTCTCTCTCTCTCTCTCGCCCTGGACTCAAAAGTCTATCTCTCATAATTCAATCTTGCAATGGATGTACACTCCTTGAGTAGGCAATTTACCCCCAAAATTTCTTTTTCTTTGTGACAAGAGAAGTAGCATATGATGGGTCATTAGAAGTATCTAGTGTGCATTTAGTTATTACAGACGCTCCTGGACCGCAAGGCCGTGTGTGTGTTGGGGTTGTCTATTGTGCATGAGGTCTGGCTAGTGCCATAGCCTGTGCCGGCCCATTTTAGGTCCCATCAAAGGTAGAAAGATAACTACATAGGGAAATCTTAAGTCTCCCATTGCTCCCATGCATTGGTCTCCTTATCCCAATGGATTGAGCTATACTCCCCTCTCTGTGGAAAGGACACATTTGGCACTAGCTAGGTGCACCAATGAGCCTTCTTCTACTTCTGTCCCACTCTCTCCCTTCTTCTTTTTATAGCCTTTCTAATTGCTTTTGAGCATGTGGGTTTTCTTTTAGCTTTTATGGTGGTTTTTGGTTGTGGTGATAGTAGTCTCTCAAGTTATTCTAGTTTCTAATCTAGCTCAAGTGCATCAGGTGATGGTGGTGGCTCTTTTATGAGTAGAGTGGGTTCTTCATTGTCCACAACCCCAATTAGCCTTAGATCTTTAGTTGAAATTCCACTTTCCCTTAGTCATAGCACAAACTCTTCCTTCATCATTCTATATTCCATCTCAATAACTCCTATTTTTAGATTGTGTGAGTGATTTCTTGGTGAGTTGTAGCTTCTTTGTTAAGATTGTCCATAGCATCCTCCTCACATGGCTTCCATATTTCAAGCAGCATGTTGATGACGCTTTCTTGTTGTGCTCACATCACCTTTTCTATTGCTCTAACCCTCTTGATTACTAGATTCTCTTCATACTTGGTTTGAGCTAAGCGAGTGGCCAACTCTCCCTCTTAATCATTGCTAGATTATTTTCACACTCAATTTGAGCTAAGTGGGTGACCGGGTCTCACATGGCATTAGCATTTTTCTCCCCCCAATAATTTCTCTTCTTATTCACCTACTCTAGCTCTTTGTTTTGCCACTTTGTAGAATAATGTTATCTTCTAATGATTTTTTACAAGGGTTAAGGTAAGGACTCGAACTGAAGTTGGGGTGAGATAAGTGGGGTCATACTCAAACATCTTTATAGTGTAATGTTGTTTGGCATTGGTCATGATTTTACACTCATGTCCACTATGCTCATAGGATAAACCATCATTATAAAAACAAGGACTTGGATTGGGTTAGACGATCGATATTAGTGAGATTCTTTGATGTTTTATCGATGCAACTACTTTTGAAGGAGGTAACTAGATGTCCTCTTAAGGCTTGCTCTTGTGAGATTTGGGTTATGATGAGCTCATGAGTGATGGATGAGGACTTAGTGACTAAAAATCCAAATTCCTCCCATGAGCAAGGTAGATATTTCACATCTTATACAGTGTTCTTGTCTAAGAGGCTTATGTTAAAATAAATAGTGCTAGAGACTTGCAAGCACATATAGGATACTATATTCCATAAGCAAAGAGGGAAGAGTTTTCCCTAGCTAAAAGCTATAAAAGAATGTACTTGGCACAACTATTAATCAATTAAGTCTCTTTCATGTTATTGTGATCTCTATTTTTTCTTCTTGTTTTCCCCATAGTCAGTTCTCTTCTCTTGTGCAAGCCATATTTTGTAACATGATATAAAAGTCTCATCATTGAGGTTGTGAGGTGTGAGAGCATCTATTGCTTTGCATGAAGATTGAGTTTTTGAGCTTTGAAGCTATTTCTGTCCAAGAAGTCTAAAGATTGGCATGAAGGCTTGTAAAGGGTGTGGAGTGTGAAAAGACGCGGGATCTACAGCATGGCAGATGCGGAAGCTATGGAGGTTGGAAGAGAAAGAGTGAGTTCATGAAGACACTGACATGACTGATTGTTACACAAGTGAATTAGGTTCCAAGATTGAGACTTGGACTCCTAAACACAATCTTCTGTATACGACTGACAATGACACAGAGACTTTACTGAAGGAGAAAAATACTATGACATTGCATTAGAAAAGAGAGTAAGTACAATGCTATATAGGAAACTAGATGGTAGCACTTCTCCTAATGTGCATATGGGATTCTAGTCATGAGCCCTTACTGCTCCTTACAAAGAGACTGAAGTAGGTGTGATTGCAAACATCTCAACACCCCTCCTCAATCACAATGAGAAGTACAAAGCATATAGAGGCTTTAGTGAAAGCAACACTTGCAAAGTGTGGGCACACCATAAACATGGCAAAACACCAGAGGCTGTTTGCAGAAAAGGCTAAATGTGGGTACCACAAACATGATGGTCATCCAGAGGCTGTAACACGGGCCTCACAAAGTGTATAGAGGTTGTAGTACAAGGCTACATGAGGAGTTTACAAGTTTATGTTCGAAGCATTAGGGCTAGGCAATACAAGGCTAAAAGAGTCTATCTGAATAGGACTGATGAGGTTTGTCCTTCTCCTGGTGGTCTTCTTCTTCTTCTTCTTCTTCTTCTTCTTTTGCTCCATGTTCTTCTTCTTCTTTAATAGCAACTAGATAGGCCTTTTGGGACCTCTTTCTGGTGTGGTAAAACTTCTTGGTGTGTCCGGTCCTTTTGCAGAAGTCATAAAAAAGCTGATCCTTCTTGCCTTTGTACGTGTTGCCAACATATAATGCTTGTTCATCTCTAGAGGTGCTTGGTTCTTCCTTAGTTTTTAGATTCTTTTCCTCCTCTAATAGTGATGCTTGGATATCAACAAGCTTAGGGTTTAGCATATTGACTAGAGTTGTTGATACACTATTATATTCAAGGCAAACTTTTAAGTAGAACACCAATGCAAATATCTTCTTCCATTTTAATGTTGATTCCTGCAAGCTGGGTTAGAAGTCCTTCCATATAATTTAGATGTGTGGCAAGTGATGTGTTGGACTTCATTTCAAGCATGAAAAATTCAATCAAGAGACCATACTTTGATGACTTAGATTGTGTACCAAACAAAGTGTCAAGTCTCTTCCATGTATTCTATGAAGTATTACAGTTATCCGCATGGTGGATATAGCTGTTGTCTAGTTCCATTTTGATAATGGCCTGAGCCTTATCATCATTCTTTTGCCAAGTGATTGCAAGGTCCACATCACGAGGCTTCTTTTCTCTTTGAATGGTAATGGCCTAGAGGCCCTTCTTCATCAAGATGAGTTTGATGCGGGTTTGCCAGGTGTGAAACCCGACTCCTTTGAAGCGAGTTGTTGGAGAGTCTTTTCCCATGTTGGATTTGTAGGGATAGCACGAAATCAACTCTAGAATTATTAGATTTTATCAGTGGAAGAGTAGATTATAGTGTGTTAAGAGACACAAGTAATGACAGTGTGAAAACACACTATGTAAAGACTATGTCTGAGTTGATGTCGAACTTGAATCTTCTTCATATCAGAGTATGGAAGATGCAGAAGCTATGGAGGTTGGAAGAGAAAGAGTGAGTTCATGAAGTCCCTGACATGAGTGACTATTACACAAGTGAATTAGGTTCCAAGATTGAGACTTGGACTCATAAACACAATCTTGTGTATAAGACTAACAATGACACAGAGACTTTACTGAAGGACAAAAGTACTATGACATTGCATTAGAAAAGAGAGCAAGTACAATGCTTTATAGGAAACTGGATGGTAGCACTTCTCCTATTGTGCATATGGGATTATAGTCTTGAGCCCTTACTACTCCTTACAAAGAGAGTGAAGTAGGTGTGATTGCAAACATCTCAACATGGAGTCTAATTAAAGTTTGTGAAGAGGTATATCTCCTTCATTATGCTCGTTATCATACTTAAATCCAATTTAAAGGCTACAATTGTATATAAGAAGAAGGTTAAAGTCATTAGAAGGCTAGTTTCAAGTTCCATTATTTTTGGTTTCTGGTTGCCATTGCATGCACCTTGCTTAAGGGGGCTATTTAAGCCTTGTGCTTAAAGGGTCTGCTTCTAATAAGTTGAAGGCATGCTAATATCAAAAGCTCAAGGAATTCTTATATTACAAGTTTGGGGGTTATCTTTTGTGTTTCACAGAAAGAAAGAGAAGAGAGAAGAGGAGATTGATTAGAGGATAGAGCCAGTGGGGTCCAAAGAGCATCATTTGTTTGCTACGCTCAAGGACGATGTCAACCTATTTAGAGGCATTATCGACATCTTGAAGGCTTCCATGATTTATGCCATTAGAAAAAATGATTATCCTTGATTTCATTTTCTTTCTTCTTAATATGGTTTTGTTTTAAAACCTTAGTCTCAAAATCGCTCTTTTCACACCTCTTTCTTTTTGCACAAGCCTTGAACTAGGCCTTGCACTAGTTCTAAGAAAAAATTATTGGTTGTTCACACTTACATTTTCTTAATCGATTAATTTTAAACCTTATTCCCATTGAATATTGTCGAAACCATAAAACCACTAAAAGGTTGTTCCTACATATCTAAAATCGAGACTCACATATGGTAAAACTTAAAAGTGTTACTCTCTAGAAAGTTTTCTTTTTTATTATGCCTTACTATTAAATCTAAAAAATAACACTCTTGTACGGAGTTAGATATTGCCATGTGAGTCATTGGTAAGATCTCTCCATTTCCAAAATGTCCAAAATGGAAATAGCTGAAAAACTCAACGGTAATGCCTTTTACACTTGGAAAATGAAAACTATGTACCATTTGATGAGGAAAGACATTTGGGAAATATTCAAAGAACCCAAGGCCCTTAGTGACCCAACATGGAAAATAAAGAAGAATAATACACTCCGGCTAATATCATGAGGATTTTTAGATGATGTTCTTTATCACATATTGGAAATTACAAAAGTAAAAGAAGACTAAGATAAACTGGATTAGTTGAAGACCGAGATAGGGGGAATTGAGCTCTCTCTCTCTCTCTCTCTCTCTCTCTCTCTCTCAAGCTCCTTCTTGCAATCTCTTGGAGGGGTATCCTTTTACCTCCCTCTCACTACCTCTCTCTCGTAGCCTCTCGGGGTCTCCTTGTGCTTCTCTAACTGCTCCCCATGCTTTATATTTATAGCTAAACAAGAGAAGAAGGGTTGTGCAGTTGAGAAAAAGTGCTCTTTATGGAGGGGATCTTGAAAAAATTAGCAATTTGATGCTCAAATTGCAATGCTGATTGTTATGTTGGCTTCGAAAGTGGGGTAAAACCCTAAGACACATGGTTAGACATCTTCTAGATCACTCCTTTTTCTTCTTCCTGTTCGAAGTGCTGTCTGTTGCTTGTAACTGTGATCGGGACGCGTGTGATTTTGCCAATCCTTCTTTTTTAATATTAAATCCCCGAAATAAGCTAAAAAAACCACTTGCTTTTTTTTACATGACATCCTGTTCTAGAAATCTCCATAGCTTTTTAGAATATTTACAATAATCAATATCTAAAATATGCTAATTTTACTAAAAAATCTAATATTTTTAGACCATCCATATTATACACGTTAATACTAATGATTAATATGGCTCATAATTCTCATTCATGTTGTAACTTCCATGAAGGGTGGCTACAATCACTACAAGGAATTGGGCAATTAGCGATGCCGATTAGCGACGGCGGATATCGGCGTCGCTATTGGCGTCGCTATTTGAGACGCAAATAGCGACGCCGCAGGAAAAAAAACGCGGCCGAAACCCGAGCGCCGTTTTCATTTCTTTTGCTTCGACTTTTGAGAGCGAGAGCGAGGGAGAGAGCGAAGGCTTTGTGAGAGAAGAAGAGGAAGAAGACTTGTTGCCGCTGCCGCCGCCACCGGCGTTATTCGAGGCCGAGATATAACATCGGAAAATCTCTCAACTACTATATACAATGCAAGATTTATGGTCAACTTGCAACTTGACGTACATCTCCATAAAGCTATCCATTTAAGCCTCGTTTGCTGTAATGTAGATAAGATGGAAAACGAAGAAGGTCTTATTGTTCAAGACTGCGAGACGTATCTTAATCAGCGTGTGCCATGTCCTTGCTCTCAATGCAAGTTGGCAATTAGACGAAAACGCCGATTGTCTATAGAACACGTACGACGATTTGGGGAGTTTCAATCTGAGATCATTGATCAGGCGATTGCGGATTTTCAGCAAACGGTAATTGAAGTTAATATTAATCATGCATTGTACTCTCAAGCTAATTGTAAACCATACACAATAAGATTGAGTCTTGTTGGCAAATTTTCTATCCAGGGGGGTGATGTCTCGACCCAAGGGGGAGTGCACCCTTTGCGGCCAATTAGAAGAGTTTGTGGACGTGCGATGGATGGATTGCAGGAGCCAATCGACCACTCGCAAGGCCCATCTATACTGTCAATACCAGAGGAGACAGACAACCTTCCCGACCTGCCTACAATCTTGGAGCCTGAGATGGAGGCAATGATCGATGCATTGATTCCCATGGATGTTGAGACATCTGACCCGCTTAGAGAGGAAGCATCCATACCATTATATGATGGGTGCCGAGTATCTCGGTTGAAGACATTGCTTGCACTCTTAAGTGTGCAAGCAAAATACGGTTGGAGCGATACGAGTGTGACTGAGTTATTCAGGTACCTTGCACACAGGCTTCATTGATTTTTTTTAAACAGTATTATTGCAAACATTTGTGTTTTTTCAAGGTGTTTTATGATTTTTTTCAGGTTATTGAAATATCATATATTGCCACCTGCAAATACCATGCCTGAGTCTTGTGATGATGCACGACATGTTTTACGGAAGCTTGGCATGGACTACAATAACATCCATGCATGTATCAACGACTGCATATTGTTTCGAGATGAATACGAGACTATGGAGACATGTCCAAAGTGTGGTGCTCACAGGTATCGACAGGACTTGCAAGGGCAAACCATCCCTCAAAAAGTTCTCAGACACTTTCCGCTCATCCCCCGCATAAACCACATGTTTTGCACGTCTGCCATGGCAAGCTTGACAACGTGGCATGTGCAGAATAGGTCCACGGATGGAGTTCAACGAATATCAGCGGATTCACGCGCATGGAGCCACATTGACTCTACCTTCCCAGGCTTTGCGCGAGAGCCAAGGAATCTTCGGCTCGGTCTCGCCATGGATGGTGTGAACCCATTCGGTCTGCGCTCGACTTCTTACAGTGTGTGGCCTATAGTGCTTGTCAACTATAACATCCCTCCATGGCTTTCTATGAAGAAAGGACATCTCATCCTTAGCTTGCTCGTCCCGGGCCGCTACAAAGTAAAAAATATGGACGTGTATCTTCGTCCATTAGTCGATAAGCTTAAGATTTTGTGGGAGGAGGGGGGTCACGATGCAAGATATGAGCATGCGCGATGGTCGACGGTCAGCCAACATTCGAGCAATTCTCATGTGGACGATGCATGACTTTCCGGGATTGGGAGAGTGCTCAGGTGAGCAGACCTTTATTCTCACTGGTAATATCTATATTTTATTTCATTCAATCAAGTATTCACTAGGTCATGGATCGCCTTATAGGTCTGGTTACCTCAGGTTATCATGCATGTTCATTGTGTGGGCCACAGTTAGACTCCCGAAGGTCACGAACCATGAAGAAGATGGTATATCAAGGACACACCACTTTCTTGTCGGAGGATCATGAACTCAGGGAAGGTTTTCTTGGACGACCTCCATCACCTATGAATGTGCAAGCTGGTATGAGCTGAAAATGGTAAACCCGGAATCACATCCAAATGGAATGCGACGGTTCTCAGTTTTCTACGAGTTGCCATATTGGACCCACTTACAGGTCAACCACTTGTTGGATCCCATGCATATTTTCAAAAATGTGGGCAGCTTGCTATGGGACCACATCACAGGAAAGAGAGACACTATAGGGTCACGAATGGATTTAAAGGAGGTAGGTAAGATGGAGGCGCTTTGGCCACAGTCGAGTGCTGAAGGGGGAGTGGAGCTTCCTCGCGCTCCCTGGGTTTTGTCTACCAAAGAAGAGCGCATTGTGAAGCAAGTAATCAAGTCTATCCGCACTCCGACGGTTCTCTCAGGTCCGCATTTTCTAAAGATGACCAAATGTCTGGGCTAAAATCCCATGATTGGCATAAGATATGTCAGGTTTGTGAACAGAATGGATTTTAATTAGCGTGGACATTTTGAAATTTAAAAAGTGACCATTTTTCATAATGCTTTCTCATTTGTGGCAGTTTGTCCTACCGATCGCGATCGCGGGATGCCTTACTCCAGAAATTCGTGGGGCCATTTACAAGTTGTCGACTTTGGTGCAATGGATCTCACAAAAAGAGATTAAGACATCCTCTATTGAATCCGCAAGGCGGGGAGCAGTTGAGATGGTCTGTCTCTTTGAGAAATACCTGCCCACTAGCATGCTCATGATACAAGTTCACCTTCTTGTGCATCTTGTGGACGAAGTGGAGATTGCTGGACCTGTCCATACGCGATGGATGTTCTTCCTGGAGCGCTTCATGAAAACCCTGAAAGGCTTTGTGCGACAACGAGCTCGTCCAGAAGGTAGCATGGCGGAAGGTTGGTTGGTGTCAGAGGCGTTAGTGCATATCTCACAATGGCTACCAACGGTGGAACCAGACAATGAAATGCTATGGACGCTGAAGGATGATGATAGGCTGACTGGAGATGTGGTGGTTGGAAATGGGGTAGAAAAAAGAATGGATGCCTCAATGGAACAGAAGGTGAATCGCTTTTGTATGTTGCACCATGCCTCCATGGAGACGTGGCTGGCCAAGTACCAGATTGCAAGGCAAGATTGAGAGGAAGCGCAAGCTGAATTCCGACGCAGTACGCGTCACCGACCGATTCGATATCTCGAAGGCATGGAGGAGATGCCACGGTTTATGTCAACACGATGGTTGCATGGAGCCTTGACCGCAGCATCCAGCGAAGGGACAGAGGTCTCAATGGAGGAGTGGGAGTTCTCGAGGGGATGTAGTCCAAAGGTAATGAGGGGTTTAGAATGTGTCATATCTAAATTTGCTTACTACATCTAATTTGAGTGTTTCAATGTGCAGTACAAAATATATAGTGCAGCGTGGTCGCGCGGACGGCATTTTTGGGTGGAGCATATTGACAAAATGCGCTCCACAATGGATTGTGGTATCATGGCAAGGTTTGAGCAAGAGAGCTGGCGACGAGCAATGGATCCGAACACGGTTGTGGATGAGATGGAGTATTTTGGGAACTTGCAAAGTATTATTACGGTGGATTACCGTAGCTTCTCCATGATACTATTCGATGTGCAGTGGTTCAAAGTGGTACTTGGAGGAGCTGAAGCAACAGTTCGACGAGGTCCATCTGGATTTCTGGAAATAGATTAAAAAAAAAAATGGACGGATTTGCGCGACACCTTTGTGTTGCCGGCCCATTGTGAACAGGTACAAATAGTCATTTGCTTGCTAATTGTAATACGACATGGTTTATGTCACAATGGTTTGAACTCGCTTTGTAAGTGTTTGTGAACAGGTAATCTTCTATCCAAACCCCAGACAACCTCGATGGTGGTATGTTATACCTTCAACTCCTCGAGGTGCGAGAGTATATGATTAAAGCGATGTTCCAGGCATAGATGAAGAAAATATGCAAATAGAGGGATCGATATTACAAGGGGTGGAGGCCACCGCAAGCTTGAAGCCCGCATCGGCTAACAATGATGGAAATACAGAAGTCGTAGAATTTTTTGAGAACGAGGTAGACTCGTTCTTTTGTGGTGACATGTCTATCGACCTTCCAGTGTATGCAGAGTTGTGTCAGGAGATTAACATGGGACCATAGAATACTTCATTCTTGGAGAATTGTATTACTCAATTCGTTGTTTAGATCTTCCATAAAGGTAGATAAGATATGCATTTTAAGAGGGATTTTTCAAAAATGATTTATATTAATGTGCTTTGTATAGTTTAAATTGATTATTCTAACATCATTTTTTATCAGTGCAGGTATCGACATTTTCAGGATGAGTCGAGGGATGAGCGATGAGGAGTTTCAGGACATGATGGCACGCATGTCTCCAGATCAGCTCGTGAGATTCAGAGAGATGGCAGATCAGGAGCTGTCTCATTCTTCGTCAGGGCGCTCTGCTAGAGCAGCTTCAGCTAGATCAGCTTTAGCGTGATCAGATGCTTCAGCTTCGAGCAGACGATCTCGACGCTCGCGACTTGGGCCAGAGGGAGGGACTGCGACTGTAGGAGGATCAAGGGGGTGCTGCTGTGGAGACACGGACGTGGTGTCTCCGTCTCGTCGTTCAGCTGGAGCTGTGTCACCTCCAGGATTTGTCACACCTGTGGGGACGTCCACTCCAATTACTCCGGCTTTTGCGCAGCCGTCGGCAGATGGCATGCCTTTTGGTGGCACCCCTTTGAGTGGCACTCCGGGAGAGGGTACCCCCGTCGGTACACCGGATGTACAGGGGTCTCCTGGATATGCCTAGGAGCGTGGACGGAGATGGGAGAGGGCCCATCTTAGGCAGACTCCTAGGGGCTATGGATACCTAGTGGATAGTAGGTCAGGAGCCATCATCATGAATGATGAGGGGAGGAGGGTGATGGCTCGCATGAGGGAGTTGTGCCAACAAGTTTTTCGGCACAACGTCCTGGATCATTGGAGGAACATACCGGAGGGGAACAAGGACTACATTGTAGCATCCTTGCATGAGGAGTTCCCGGTGCCAGCCGCAGTAGATAGATTCTCTACGGGCTGGATGATGGATTGCATGCGTGCATACATGTCACATAGACAATCCGACGCACGCAAGGCAATCAAGAGTGGGGCTCCAAAGCCCGAGTGGTTAGATGCAGACGACTGGCGCCGACTAAGGGAGGAGGCTACAGATTCGCCAGGACGTTGGAGTCAGCAGAGCGGGAGGCAGCGAGGGCACAAATCGAGGCCGGATTGGTGCATCATCTTGGGAATGGCGGCCACAGGACATATTTGGAGGACTTTGTAAGTTTCTCTTTTGTTTTGCTTATTTGTTTTTTTGAGATATTCTTTGTACTGACAATCATGTTTCTAACAGTTAGCATTTTGTTTTCTTTGCAGCACTCCATTACAAATCGCGATCCGCAAGGCCTTGAGACTCGATATGCAGAGAGGCACGGTCTCAGGGCATTGATCGATCGATTGTATAGACGCGGCAGCCCTGTAAGTCACTCATCTTTCTTGTCCGTAGTTACCATGAGATATTTGAATGCATTATTGTATGGTGGATTGATATGTTGTTTCTTTTTCTGCAGAATCCGTTTGATGCTCCTTTGCAGCGGGATGAGCTTTCGGGGGACGAGGATTTGTAGCTCGCCCTTGGATCCTTAGAGCTCACACACCTTTAGTTTTTGGTCGCCTGATCTATGTAGACATTTTCTATGTATTAGTGATATCGTTTCATGATCGTACCAATTGCATTTTATGCGATCATGTATTTATTTCATGTATCAGTTTTATAATTTCAGTATACATTCTTTTTGTTTGCAAACGCTTTGTATGTAGCAGTGCAGAAACTATTTTGTATGGCTCTCATATAGCACACAGTGCTATCTGCCTTGCCACAAATTTTTTTTTCTCTGTTACCGTCGCTATTTGCGTCGCAAATTTACTGCTCGCGTCGCTATTGGCGTCGTTATGAGCGTCGCAAATTGTCTGCAACCGTTGCTATATGCGTCGCTATACGCAAATAGCGACGATTCTATGGTATCGTCAATAACGACGCTTTTTGTGATGACGAGGGCAAATTTTGTTGTTTGTATTTTGTCGCTTTAAACGTCGCTATAAGGTCTATATCTTGTAGTGAATCCTTGTCAATTTGGGAGAAACGTCGGATTATGACTCTCTTTTTTAAAATTTTAATTAAATAAAAATTATTAGTTATTAATGTTGGTTAGTTTTTACTTTAGTTAGTAACCTTACTAAATTATTAATTGACTAACTAACTTTCGAACTAACCAACTAATTTTTAATTTCATGGAAGTATTACATCCTCCTCCCCTTAGAGAAATCGAGATGTCCTCATCTCGAGAGAAATCGTGGGCATTGTTGATGAAGAGCATTCTCATCTATCCATGTAGCATCTTCTTTAGGATAATCCTTCCACTGGACAAGGCATTCTCTAAGGGTTCAACTCGTCAATTGTCTCTCCCTAGTATCTAGGATTTTATTTGGCTGTAGCTCAAGGGCTCCTTGGCTAGGCATTACAGTTTGTTGATCACTCGGTACATTGCTAGGATTGGGCACATATTTCTTTAGTAGACTAACATGAAATACGTTGTGAACTTTTACATTTTCAGGGAGCTGAAGTTTGTAAGCATTAGGTCCTAGGCTTTTGAGGATCCTGTAAGGCCCACAATACCTTGGGCTAAGCTTTTTAAATCCTCCTAAAAATAAGGAACTCTGCTTGGGTCTTACATGAATGAAAACCATATCCCCCTCCTTGAAGAGCCACTCTTGCGTGTTCAAATCCACATAACCCTTTTGCCTATCCTTGGTGGCTTTGATGTCTTGCCTAATGGCCTTAACTTATTCATCCACTTCTTCTAGTATCTTCTTAGAAGCCTCTACCCTTAAAGTAGGGTCTGAGAAATTTAATGGAGAATGGCAATCATACCCATACAATGCTTGGAAAGGTGCCATTTGAATGCTTTGTTGGAAGGAAGCATTGTAGGTGAACTCCACCAAGGGTAGATATTGGATCCACTTCTTGGGTTTGTGACAACAATATGCTCTAAGCATAACTTCAATCACTTGATTGACCCTTTCTGTTTGACCATCACTTTGAGGATGATAGGTTGTACTTAAATAGAACTGACTCCCAATAGCTTCAAATATCCCTCTCCAGAAATGAGATGTGAAAAGGGAGTCTCGATCACTGATGATTCTTTTGGGTAGGCCATGGAGTTTGAATATCTACTTAATGAACAGTCAATATCTGAATCCTTATAATTTATCTTTACTAGGATGAGATGTGCAGCCTTGGTGAGCATATCTACTATAACTATATTGTACCCACTTGGAACTAGAGGTAACCCAACAACAAAGTCCATGCTGATAAATTCCCACTTCATTTGAGGGATGTCAAGGGGTTGTAGCTTTCCAGGCATCTTGACATGCTTTGCCTTGATGCATTAGCAAGACAAACATTCCGTGACATATTTGAGTACATCTCCCTTAAGTCTTTCCCAATGATAGCTATTTTTGACCATGTTGAGGGTCTTGGCATATCCTGGATGACCAAGAAAGGGGAATCATGTGCTTCCCAGAGTATCTGTTATTTAAGTCTTTGGCTCAAAAGAATAGAGTTTGAGGGCATGAATGATAGCCAATAGTTCCAAGCCATGAGTAGCATAATTTTTCTCATGGGTTTTTAACTTCCTCGAGGAATATGCCACGGGATGACCTTTTGCATTAGTACACAGCCTAGTGCAAGTGAGCTAGTATCTATAACAACTTCGAACTCCTTACTCAAGTCTGGGAGCTTCAGAATTGGTGCTGTCACAAAGCTATGTTTGAGTTGGCCAAAGCTTGCTTGTTTAGTGATTGCCCACACTATGGCAACCTGCTTCTTTAGTAGATTTGTGAGGGGTGCCGCAACTAAGGTGTAATCTTTGATGAAGATTCTATACCATCCTGTTAGACTAAGAAATCCATGCAGTTCCTTAATAGTGGTTAGTGGGGTCAATTCTTGTACATCTTTAACCTTTGCAGGATCCACAGAGATTCCCTTTTCTGGTATAATGAAGCCTAGATACTCAATTTGTCATTTGAGGACGGCACACTTCTTCTTTTTGGAATAAAGCTTGTGCATCCTCATGATTTCAAGGACAATGCGAAGTTGAGGTTCATGGTCTTCTTCTTCCTTGGAGTAGACCAGGGTGACATCAAAGAAAGCAAGCACAAACTTGTTAAGGTATGGTCTAAAGATATTTTGCATTAGCCTATTGAATGTAGTAGGAGCATTTGTTAATCCAAAGGACATTACTGTGAATTCAAAATATGACCATATCTGGTGTTGAAAGCTGTCTTTCGAATATCCTCATCCTTAATAAAGATTTGGTAATACCTTGACCTTAAGTCAATTTTTGAGAAGATTTTTTCCCCTTGTAGGCGATCGAGTAACTCATCTATCCTTGGGATAGGATATGTATTCTTTTTGATTTAGCCCTCTGTAGTTGGAGCGTTCCATCCTTCTTCTTCTGAAATAACACAAGAGCTCCCTATGGCAAACTACTAGGCCGAATGAACCCTTGATCTAAAAGTTGTTTGAGCTGCTCCTTTAATTCAATAGCTTCAAGAATAGACATTTTGTAAGGCCTTTTTGCAACAAGTCATGTAATCATAAAATTGGCATTTACTCAAAAGAGGTATAAGCCTCAAGTATAATCATTCGGGGGAGATAGAGATAGGCTGGATAACTATTCAAAAGATATATCAACGCTAAGGGAACAATTCCTTAACAGGGATAGAGTAGTAATATGGTTTTGGGGAATGGATTCTCAAGAAGCGATAAGTCATGGGAAGTTTAGGAATCCTGGCTTTTGATAGCCATGATGTTCGCATCGCCCCATTATTTTAATTCTATCTGTTGCCGCAAGACTTTGACCACCTCTTCATAGATGTAGCGAGTTTGTTCTACCTGTCGATGTCCAATGTGCATGATCGAGTTTGCACATGCCTCATGGAATATGAATAACTTGATAACCTTCAAGTCCTCCAACCATTTTAGCCTCTTTAGATTATTTTGAAGATAAGCAAACCGGTTGGCATCTATGTAGCAGTAACATGCACTCCAAGTCCAACGCCTTTCCACAAACAGTGGTGAAGGGTTATAGAGGCGATCCAAGATCCCCATCATGTCGGTTCTTCGGCAATAGCTTGAGAAGCTCATGGCAGTCCCAAACATGATATGAAATATGAGGAATCTACTCCACGCCTCATAGGCCTAGACACACCAACAATCCTCACTTGAATAATTAAAAAAACGTTTTTTAGTAAGAACATTACTTCACTCTACTTGATTTACTCTTATCTTTCTTATGTTGTTTGTTGGTTTGCTCTGATACCAACTGTAACATGCCTAGGTTGCAACACATGATCTAAAAGATGCCACTTGGCACTCCCACGGAATGTCATAGGGTTTGTCGGTTAGTGACTCATGAGTCTACTCCGCAACAAAACATATTGGCCAACCTTGTTAGGATCGACCTAAATCTTCCTGGGTTTTTAATGGTCAAGTCATTCTACATCCTTCTAGCGCCGGTCTACTTTGCACAGAGCATCTAAATTGAGGCAGAATCATATTGCACTTGGTTTCAAAGAGAATGGGAAACGAGAGGGATGCATTGCTTGACCTCTCTACCTATAGGGTAAAGTCCCATTCCCGTCCCCTAAAACGAAATGAGCCAGAGTTCTAACCTACATTATCAAAGGCCAATACGTCATCACGATTTGAATGTTGAGAAGCCTCCCAGTTCTTTGGGACCACCTTGTCGTAGGATGGACCTGTCGGGGGTTCTACCCACCTGCTTCCCTTGATAGCTTTAGTTTCCTACTTACCTAAGGGCACATTAGTGGTAACATATACAAGTATCTTATTTAATTAACCCATTAGTCACATGTTCCTTTACATCATTTTATGCACTTACATGAAAACAGATTAGACAAATTTCTTGAAAGTAAAATTTATATTAAAATTTCAAATGTGATACAAATCCCATCCATGGGACGATTCCTGCAATTCGTAAGGATGCATCTTATTTTCCTCCAAGTTTCTGACCTTACATTAGTAACAAGGCCTCGAGATTCCTTTCCAAGTCAGGTAGACCATCTGAGTAGGAGTTGGAGGTAGGGGATTTACATGTTTTGCATGGGCTCTAGTCATAACATTCAAGCGAATTGGCATGGCATCATCATTGAGTATTTTGACACTAAAGAGTTTGAGTAGCATTGATGGTATGTGACACCACACTCTAGACATCTTAAGATAGTTTTGATTTTGTTCACCTACTCATTTTCTAGGCATTTGTCTTAGGTTAGCGCAAATCCAACATGTGAGAGGTTTCTATGGCTAATTCGCTCCCATACCTCAAGCTTGTTTCCTACCAAAATCCATAATTAGAATTGGCCTAAAATCCATCAAGATTGGATATCTCTCTTTGTCATAAGTGATATAAGGATTCTGTTGAAAAGCAGAGTGACAACCAAAAGATATGTGCATAAGTGGGAGAGAGAGCTCAAGTCTCTGATAAGTTACTTATGAATATATGTGTGCATCACGTGGGTTCAAAATAAAATATTTTTAAAATACCATTTTTAAACATTTTTTACATATAGAAGGGTGTAATATAAAGGGGTTATTTATAAATTGAACAGAAAAGGATTATGTTTTATATAAGAAAAACTCATAGATAAGGACATTTATAAATAGGCCTTGAATGCACGTGATGTAGAGGAGGGCATATATATAGTAACTTCTGCGATGCTCAAGTATAAGAAGGAAATCTTGCTTAATGAGTTGCTCACAAGTTCAATTGGTACACTCTCTCTACCATTGATACTGATCTATAGGCTATTTATATAGCCTCACTATCATTGCTCTAATGAGCACATCATCAAGACCCATGGATTGTTTACTGCTCAAGTATTTCAAGCTGAGAGTTGTGGCTACATCTCACATAGCCGTGCGCACTCTTCCACACACAAATGTAGTGAACTTACCTTTTGAATCTGATCGAGTTGCCCCTTCCACAAATCTACTAGTAGCTCCATGATCCAAGATGTGCTTTTAAGCAAGCTCCATCTCTAACCTCTAAGGTTCAAGCTCCATAGCCACACACATGAGAAAAGAGAAGAGAAGAAGAAGGAGATGAAGAGAGGAGAAGAAGAGATTTTCCACAATCCCTCACCCTCTCACAAACACTGTCCCTCTTTTACACTCCCTCTCTCCCTCTCTCATACATAAGAATGAAGCAAGAGCAAGAAGCAAGAAGAGAGCAAGTTTGGCTACACACCAAGAATGAGCTTCTTCATTCACTTTTTGACTTTTATACATGCCCTATCTTCTCCTTGGGCATCCATCCCCTTTTTGGTCCGTTCCTCCACTCTTTTTTCTCCTTCTTCCTATTAGCATCGGCCTTAATCCATGCATCTCATTCTTTACAATTTGCATAGGAGAGAGCCAGGAACTCTTTTACAAAATAAATTACAATGCACATGGCACTCTTCTTGCAAAAATATTAAGGTGCGCTTATTCTTGTGCACTTCCTCTTACGTTTAGAATTCTTCCTGTGTTTCATGTCTTTAGATTTTCCGAGTGCACCTTTGTCCTCCATCTTCCTCTTGCCTTGGGACTATCTTCTACTTTTGATTTTTCGGATTTTTGGTCTTGATCTTTTGAGGATTAACATTTCCCACCTCTTAGTCGAGTGCCAGTCCCATGGCACTTAATGGTATGGGGGGGAGGGGGGACGCAAAAGATGTTGAGGGTTGGTCTGGAAGGGTTCTTGGAGCCTTTGGGGAGGTAGGTCATGTTGGAGATGCTCTGTGAAGTAGGTTTTAAGGTTGTCGATATCGAAGATAGATTGGTGGTTAAAGAAGGCCTCCGCAATTGTTGGCTTGTCGCACCACTACACAATACACCTGAAAAGAAGAAGAGTACACTTCTTGGGGGGGTGTGTGTCTACCTTACCATGTGGAACTCCAAGAGGAACACCAAGAAAATGGGGAATCTATTACAAGAAAATCTATCTCATATCATCAACAAACATCTTTCTCATATTTGATATGACCACAACAAGGAAAAGAACAACAGGAACAAGAAATATTCATGGAGCTTTATAGAAACAATTCTCCCATAGCTTTAATTTGAATATAATTGATTATACTACTCATATTCTTCATAGAATTCATCAAGAGACCACAAAGATATAAGAAAATACACCATTTTAAATGGAAATCATCACATAGTATTCTTCTTCAAAAGTTCTATAGCTTTCTTTCACAATCTCTCACTCATAGATGCATTATTTTGCATAGATTTTGCTATCTCTCACTCTCTCTCATACATGCCCTTTCTCAAATGTACAATGAGATAATCAAGAATAATCATTCATAACCACTCTTAGATCGTGGATACTCCTCCTAAGAGGGTATGTTTAGTATGAAAGGTCACTAGGACCACTACAGTGTCCCTTGAGAGCTCAACAGTGTCAGTGTCACTTCATTCTTTACTTTAAGTTTTCAGTAGCTACTGCTTTTACTTATTTGAGCTATTTTGAACTCATATTTATCTCTTTCAAGGATTGTAAAACCTCCCCAAGTATACATTCATCCATCTATCAAGATTGTGGGAGAGAAGGAAGGAGTCTCACTTGTAGCTTTCCTGCTTGCACAATGGGGGAATACACACAAAGGTGGAGGCTGAAAACAATTTTCCTCTTCTTAGTTGTGTAAGCCAAAAGAACTCTAGTACATAGAAATAGAAGAACCCTATATATGGGTCTCAAAACCAAACTCAACTAACTAAGGTGGCGTACTAACTGAGCCACGAACTAGAGTAGATAAGGATAGCTGTCATCTAGCTATTATTCATGGGCGGTGTACCAACCGCATCTGCAACTGACAAGTCGGTGACATAAATGCACAACAGTCACCCTGGCATATCACGAATGGAGCTCGATATCTCAACACTCCCCCTCAAGCTCAATCCCAATTCCTGCACACCAAGCAAGTCTCTGAACTTGCACAGCTTCTCTGCACCCAATGCCTTCGTGAATATGTCAGCTACTTGATTCTCTGTGCTGACATAAACTAGATCAATAAGACCTAGTAAAACCCTCTCCCGCACATAGTGATAATGCACCTCAATGTGCTTTGTTCTAGCATGATAGACTGGGTTATTTGCCAAGTGTATACTACTCATGTTGTCACAATAAATGACAACTGGCCCATCTGTAGGCTGATGCATATCATAAAGTAGCTTATGCAACCAAGCTACCTCACATGCAGCCATTGCTGCACCCCTGTACTCAGCCTCTGTGCTTGACAAGGCAACTGCAGGTTGTTTCTTGCTGCTCCAAGTGACTGCAGCACTCCCAAAAGAGAACACATATCCACTGGTAGATCGTCTATCAAAAATACTACTAGCCCAATCAGCATCAGTGTATCCATGCAACTGTATCTGAACCCCAGTCTCATAAAATAGTCCATACTACAATGTGGACTTCACATACCTGAGTATGCGTCTAGCCGCATCTAAATGCGGTTTTCTTGGAGCCTGCATAAACTGACTTACCAATCCAACAGCATAGCTCAAATCTGGCCTGGTAATAGCCATATAAATCAAACTTCCTACTATGAGTTTGTACATAGTAGGGTCTTCCAAAAGCTCACCTGCATCTGCGCTCAGCTTCACATTCTGCTCCAAAGGAACTGAAATAGGCTTACAGCCTGTCATCCCATATTTGGATAGCATGTCCAATCCACACTGCCTCTGCAAGAGCCCTATCCCACTTGGTGATCTAATCACCTCAATGCCCAAGAAATAACGTAGCTCTCCCAAATCCTTCATCTCAAGCTTCTGCTTCAATAGCATTTTCACATGAAGGATATCTTCATCACTGTCACCTGTCATAATCAAATCATCAACATAAATGACAAGTAGCATAATACCTTTCTCTATTTTTCTCACATAAAGTGAGAAATCTGCCTTGGAAATCTGAAAGCCAATAGTGACAAGATACTGTCCTATCTTGTCACACCATGCTCTAGGTGCTTGCTTCAAGCCATACAAGGCTTTCTTCAACCTGCAAACAAACTCAAGATGAACAACATGCACATAACCTGGTGGCTGCTCCATATAGACCTCTTCTTGCAAATCACCATGCAAGAAGGCATTCTTTACATCCATCTGATGTAAAGACCATCCCTTTGATGTAGCCATAGCAATGACTGCTCTTACGGTTGCCATCCTTGCAACTGGACTGAATGTTTCTTCATAATTAATGCCATATGTTTGTGCATACCCCTTGACTACTAATCTTGCCTTGTATCTATTCACAGAGCCATCTGCATTGTGCTTCACCTTATAAACCCACTTACAACCAATTGCATTCTTATCTTTAGGCAAAGGTACCAGTTCCCATGTAGCATTTGCTTCCAAGGCATCCATTTCTTCATCCATGTCTTTCTCCCATTTTTCTTTTCCCATGGCTTGCTCAAAAGAAGTGGGTTCTGGTTCCTGTATCACTTTGACCATATAGGCATAGTGAATGGCTGTAAATCCATCATATTTCAGCCTATCCACAGGATACCTAACTCTGGTAGACCTGCACAAAGTAGGTTCACTCCCAGGTGCTCTCAAAACATCCCTGGTCTTCCTTACTCCAAGTGTAACAATAGAAGGAATACCCAATTCATCATCAATGCTCTATTCTGAGCCACTGGATTCACCATCCACATAAAAGTGACGTGCATTCACATCAAACATGGGCTGATCTACCTTCTCTTTTCCTTTTCGTAATACTTGAATACCACTATCTGCATTGCTTTGAGAAGATTCTCCTGATCTCAATCTTCCTGTCCATGGTGAAGAATGTGAACCACTGCTAGAGGACGTTCCAGGTCCACTAATATTTTGTGACTGCTGCTATGAATTCTGTGCAGCATTACCATTTTGTGCATCTACATCATCAATCACATTTACTGGTTTATACCAGCTACTCATCTCATCAAAAACAACATCTCTGCTCACTGTAAACTTATGAGTAGAAGGGTTATAGCATCTATACCCTTTCTGCTGCAGAGAGTAACCAATAAAGATGCACTTCTCAGCTTTTGGATCCAACTTGGATCTCAACTCATTTGGCACATGAACATAGGCAATGCAACCAAAAATCTTCAAATGAGAAATATCTGGTTTCCTACCAGTATACCTCTCCTCTGGAGTCATCCCATGTATTGCTGCAGTGGGAGTCCTTTTCATTATGTAGACTACTGTAGCAACTGCTTCAGCCCAGTAAAAATCTGGCAAGTCTTTTCGTTGAGCATGGCACGAGATACCTCTCCAATATGCCTGCTTTTCCTTTCTGCAATTCCATTTTGTTGTGGGGTATGACTACATGAATATTGCTGCTTTATGCCATGCTCCTGCAGGAACCTTGCAAACTCATTTGAGAGGTACTCTCCCCCTCCATCTGACCTTAGGCATTTTATTTGCAGGCTTGTTTCTTTTTCAACCATAGCTTTAAGAGTTTTAAAATGCCCAAAAACTTCACTTTTCTTTTTCATAAAATACACCCAAAATTTTATGCTATAGTCATCAATAAAAGTGACAAAATAATGACAGCCTCCAAGAGATGCAGCTTTAGTAGTCCACACATCAGAGTGGATTAATTCCAATGGCTTCTTACTCTCTTGAACATGTCTAGGAAATGGTTTCCTTGCATGTTTTCCAAATTGGCAGGCTTCACATACCTTATGCATTTCTGCAACCTTGAATTTAGGCAATCCTGCAACAATATTTTGGGCCTGTATTGATTCAAGTAGTTGTACATTAACATGGCCAATGCGTTTATGCCAGATATCAATATCTGCAACTACACTGGTCCCATGTGCAAACATTGCTGCACTCAATTCAGGCATGTCTGCATCCAACGTAAACATTCTGCCCTTCTTCTTTCCTTTTGCTATCAAGCGACCTTTATTTTTCATAACCTCAACAAAGCATCCATGAGAATTAAATCTGACCTGCAAGCCCTGCTCAACCATTTGACCAACAGAAACCAGATTCGTGGTGATATTCGGGACATGGAATACATCTGACAGGTATTTATTTTTCCCATCCTGCATAGACAAAGGAATTTTTCCAATCTGCACAATAGGATGTGCAGTATCATCACCAGTCTCTACAAATCCTGGTTTTTTCATTTTCCTTGCATCCTGCATCCATTCTGCATGACCTGTCATGTGGTTTGATGTACCTGAGTCAACATACCACACTTCGTTGCTTTCTTCTACACTTGTCACAGAATTGTTCATGTGCTGCACCATAAACAAATGCTCATTTCTGTCATCACCCTGTCTACTAGAAGATGCATAATTTCCTTGTTGCAATTTTCCATTCATGATGTTATTCTGCTTTTTATAGCAGTCTTTAGCCATATGACCCATTTTACCACAATAGTAGCATTCAACATTGCTGTTTGCATTTTGGCCTCTTTGCCATCCACCACGACCTCTTTGGCTCCCCCTGCCTCTAGAGTTACCATGTCCTCCTCCATAGGACTGGTTTTCTTGAGTTTGCTGTATATTCTGATTTCTACCACGGCCTCTAGATCGGCCTCCTCTACCTCTGCCTCTACCTCTTCCAGCATTTGAGTAGAAGACAGCTTCTTTTGAAGTTCCTCCTGAAGAAGATGCACCACCATTTCTCTGCTCCTCAGAAATTAGAAGAGCAATCAACTCCTCAAAATCAGAAAATCTTTCACGGACGGAAATGGATGTTCGGAACTCTGCATAATCCTTTCCTAGACCATTCAAGGTCACAGAAACTAAATCATCATCTTCCACTGGCGACCCAATGGAAGCAAGTGCATCTGCAATCTTCTTCACCTTCATGTGGTAGTCATTGATGCTCATATTTTCTCTTTGCACATTATGCAACTCTTGCTTGAGCTGCATTTTCCTGGCTTGCGTATTTGTGCTATACATTTTTGACAAAGTATCCCATGCCTCCTTTGGCATACTTGCATCTTGAATATGCACAATCATAGAGTCTGAAATGCTGATAGACAGCCAATACATAACTTTCCTGGCTCTCTCATGCCATGCTTTAAATGCCTGCATTTGCTGTTGATTGGGAACATCAGGAAAAACTGGTTCTTCTTCATTTCCTGCAACAAATTCCCAATATCCTTTTCCCATAATTAATCATTCTAAACTTCCATGCTTGGAAGTTGTTCTTGTCAAGCTTTTCAGTGACAATCTATGAAAGAGAATCAGGCGCCATTACAGAACACTGCAAAAAATTCTATCACTGCAAAGAACACAGCTTCAGCCTCACAAGGGCAAATCTGCAAAACTAACGAAAGTGGTATTTGACCACACAGTCACTTCCTAATGACGATTTTGCATCAACAGGCAACAAGGATGATTCTGTAACTCCCAATGTCTCTGCGCACAGGCATACGATGCAATTTCTACAGTAACTTTTCACCGACTGGGCCTTTTCCTGAGTGCGTGTAGAAAACTTCTGCCTCCAAAACAGGTCCTGAAATGGCCTCAAATCAAAAAAACAGAGCAACCAAGGGCTAAGGCCTTCTCCCGCAGCATATAATGCCCTCTTGCTACACCGTGAAGGGCGTCTCAATCTGAGACAATGCACTCTTACACTTTTCGGCTATGCTACCTGCAGAGACTTTCTCCCAAACCAGAAAAATGAAAGCAACACTGGTCCTCTTACCAGAACACTGCGAGCTTGGCTTGCTTTCTTGAGCTCCTTACCACGAACAAGGCTCTGATACCATGTCAAGATTGTGAGAGAGAAGGAAGGAGTCTCACTTGTAGCTTTCTTGCTTGCACAATGGGGGAATACACACAAAGGTGGAGGCTGAAAACAATTTTCCTCTTCTTAGTTGTGTAAGCCAAAAGAACTCTAGTACATAGAAATAGAAGAACCCTATATATGGGTCTCAAAACCAAACTCAACTAACTAAGGTGGCATACTAACTGAGCCACGAACTAGAGTAGATAAGGATAGCTGTCATCTAGCTATTAATATATAATTCATGGGCGATGTACCAACCGCATCTGCAACTGACAAATCGGTGGCATAAATCACAACGGTCACCCTGGCATATCACGAGTGGATCTTGATACCTCAACACCATCACACTTAGAGAGGCATACATAACAAAAACAGAGGTCCTATAGATGGTCAACAAAGGTTTAATAAAAAGCATCAGAATCCCTTTAGCTCAACTTAAATCATCCGAAACCATCAAGAATAAATCAATCGGCTTCCAAACACTCTCAAACTTCATCAATCATTATTCTAACCCTTCATACTACAAAAGAAAAACAAAGAAAAATAGAAGCTCAACAGACTCAAATATAACCAATTAGACACTATTAAGACAACAGAACATCATATCTCCACTATAAACCATCACGAGCTTCCAAAAACTAATCAATCTCATCCAAAAAACTTCTAAACACTTTCAAAATAGCTAAACATCATACAAAATCCATAAAAAACCAACCATTCAATCCACAAAAACAACAAAAATCAGCAAAAAAATCAAGTCATTTCAACCCTCAACATATCCTCACAATAATCACGGAGCGTCCTCGCAATCTAGGAAAAAGAGAATATAAGTTCAAAATATAGCTCATCTCAATCTTCCACGGAATTTTCAAGAAACACCATCCAAATACAACCCCAACTTATAACTTGTAGCTAATAAAGAATTGCAACAAAAGAAAAACACCTTTATCCGTTATCACAACTTTGAAAGATAAAAGCATGATAAATTGTTAAAGGATATAAGAGGTTCTGTATCTTTGCATCTTGAGCTGTCTATTTAGCATCATCATCATCATCACCATGAATCTTCAAAAAGATAAATTCTTGAATAGTGTTGAATCTCCAACAACCACGACCCCATCATAGAACAAAATGACCATCACACACACACTTACACAAAACAACCATATAAATGGCACCTCCAAAAGAGATATAATTATGAATCATCAAAAATTACATTCATGGGTATCAATGATGATGATCTCTCTTGAAGACTTGGTGATATTAGAAGTGATCCATAAATAAAGATTCGTCTACAAAAGTCTTGGGAGGATTTTTGAAAAATTGCAAACAACACATCCTCTCCTCCAAGACAAGATATCTGCTAGGCAAACAAAGAGCATGAAAGTACAAGATATCCAGCTGTGGGGGATCAATAGTCACATTCACATTCACATTCATGCACAACTTTGGTATTGACTTCTGATCATTATGTGAATGCCTATGTATATACGGTAGATACCACGCAAAGTGATGAGCAATCAATCTCACTAAAGGATATGAAGACTGTAAATGTTGTTGAGCAAAATAAAGATAGTTTTGAAAAGCTTAACTAGCAATCCTCCATTCTCCTGGAATCAATGGCCAATTGATCTAAGGTCTGGTAAGTGAATCTCCTGCACTCCATCCTCGTCATCTAGGAATCTTCTAATCAAAGCTTGCATAACCACTAACCAACTAATGGGGATGAGGGATAGAAGTGGTAGGAGAGGGAAGAGGAACCAATGAAAGAGGATGAAGGGATGGGTAAGCAAAATCATAAAAGGAAGAATGAGCTAAAGAGGGATTAGTTGAGAACTTAGGAGAATCTATTAAAAAGGATGTTAATAAATAGGCTGAAAAAGTGAAAGGAATATTTATAGATGGGGAAGGACAAGATGGAGGAGGGGAAAATACTTGATCTTCAATAAAAGAACATTGAGTGAAAATAGGAATTTGAGGAGCACCTTGGGGTTGAAAAAGAAGAGGTAAAATGAGTGGTGAGTTAGATTTATAAAGGGAAAGATAAGCATCATATCTAGGTGCCATCTGCTAATAACAAGATAAGCCAGGAATTGATGGACCTAAGATGGTGGATCAACGATGGTAGGCATCAAAGAAAGATGAATCAAAAGGAGGCTTTTTTGAAAGGTGGGCTAAGAGGTCCACCCTCAGTTGGTTAATGTTTTGCACATGAATACATGCTTTGTTTTGTCATGGATTCAAGATCACAGAGTCAATCATTGTATGCCAAGAGATTTCAAGGCAATCAGCCACTTTAGAAGAATAGGCATGGAACATTTGATCAATCTAAACTCCAAATATTTAACATACAATGTAACTTGTAATAACACATCCCCTACATAGCAAGTCAAATCTTCATAATTGGGTATTAATAAATCACATCTCAAGTATATATAAGACATCAATATAGTGTTTCTAGTCACACAGAGTCTCCAAAAACCATTTCAGCCACTTCAATCAATAAATCAGTAGACCAAGATCCACTCCAACCATCCTTTGGAAGAGGCAAATCCATCGTTGAAAGCTTGATATAGAAGGCCAGCTTGTGTTATTGATAATGAACGTGAGTGGTCTAGAGGAACAAACTCCTGAAACTGCTCAAATCAAGTCCACAATAAATCCATTCTAGAATGAAGTCTTTCCACCTTGGTTTGGAATAAGGGGCATAAGGTAGCATTCCTTTGAAGGATCGTGAAATCCACAGGGGATAAGGAAGGAACTGGCTATATAGTAGGACTCTGTAAAGGAGAATGGAACTGAGCCAGTTGTTCCTTAAGTTTTTGAATCTGAGTGTTGCTTTATTCTAGGGTTGTATTAGTTGATTTAAGCTCTTCTATTTGGGCAGCTATCAAAGCTTTAAACTCCTAAGACTCTTGCAACAATCTATCCCTCCCCTCAGTCATCACAGTAACTGCTTGGGATTTAGTTTTAGCCAACTGAGTTTGCAAAGTAGAAATCTCCACATTCTGGGCATCAATAATCTTAGTCTACTGCTCCATCTGGGTACAAAGGTCAGGAAACCTTTCTTGAGTAGAAGCTAGCTGATTATTCACTTTATTCAGCTCTTCTTTGGTCTGTTGAACTTCTTCATAACAAGAAGAATAAAGTTGTTGGATCAATAAACCGAGAGTTCAATAGAACTCTGGATGTCTCCTGTCACCAAGCATTGTATAGAGGGAATGAAGATTTCTAGAGTACCATTTCGATGTGCTTTGAAAAGATTCGGCATTGTGAGGAAAGCTGGTAGTTGATTGCTAGATTGAACAGGAATGGAGACTGGAGGAGGAGCTAGGGCTAATTCAGCCACTCATTTAAGTCGCTTCCTCTAAATTGCCACAAGTGGGAGCGAATTAATATCCTCAATGACAACATCAGTGCTTTCAGTAGTAAGAGGAAAAGGAACCTTTGGAGGATCAACTAGTAAGGTAAGAAAAATGGTGTTAATGTTGGCCTTATTAGGTTTGGGTGTTGGATGTTTTGGAGTTTTGGTTTGATGGTTTTGTGGTTTGGTTTTTTTTTTTGTGTTGTTTTAAAGGTGAAATTAGTGAAGTAGATAGATATAAAAAAGGGGGTGTGTTGTCACACACACACACACACACACACACACACACACACACACACACACACACACACACACACACACACACACACACACACACACACACACACACACACACACACACACACACACACACACACATACACACACATGCATAAATATATGTATATATATGTATATATGTATATGTGTGTGTGCATATATATATATATATATATATATGTATGTATGTATATATATATATATATATGTATATGTATATATGAGAGTAGGGGTGTTGTTTTTTTTCTCTTTTTTTTGTGGTGTAATTGTAATTATTTAATAATAATTTTTGTAAAAATATTTTAAGTTTGAATTGTTAAGTGGAGTGTACTTGTTAATGAAAAATTTAAATGTGTTGATTGTCAAGAATCGCATGGTGGAGGGGGTTGCTCAAGATGCTGCGCCGAACACACACAGAATGCACAAGGAGAAGCTCACTCAAGAGACAAGAAGAGATATGGAGGCCAAAACGCTTTCTTGCTGATTTCTTCTTCTTCTTCCACACTCTTTTACAATGTACACAAAGTATAGATAAGATACAACATAAAAGGAAAGTGGCCTACTAAGTTAAACAATGCATAACCGACTACACTAGTCGACTGGCGCTATAACTATGCCAGCTGTAAATAGGTGTAACAACCTGAATATAATAAGTAATGAGTCAGTGGCCATGTGAGAGTCATAATGACCACCGACGTGCTAAGTGTAGACGTGTGGACCCATCTAACCAGGCGGTCCATCATCCATGTCCACATGTGTTGAGCTTGCCATCTCAACACTCCCCCTCTAGCTCAACTGCATCTCTGCAACTCCAAGTAAGCTTCGAAACTTTTGAAGCTTCTCTGTACCCAATGCCTTCGTGAAGATATCAGCTATTTGATCCTGTGTCCTGACATACACCAAGTCAATCTCACCTGCTAGTACCTTCTCTCTCACAAAGTGGTAGTGTACCTCAATATGTTTTGTCCTGGCATGGAACACAGGGGTCCTAGCCAACTGTATACTGCTCATGTTGTCACAATAAATGACAACTGGACCTTCCACCTGCACATCCAAATCAGCCAGTAACTTTTGCAGCCATACTACCTCACATGCTGCAACAGCAGCACCTCTATACTCAGCCTCTGTACTCGACAAAGCAACTGTAGATTGCTTTTTGCTGCTCCAAGCAACTGCTGCACTACCAAGAGAGAACATGTATCCGCTGGTAGATCGTCTATCAGACATACTACCAACCCAATCTGCATCTGTGTATCCAAACACCTGTACGTCTGTACCTGCCTCATAGAAAAGCCCATAATGTAATGTGGACTTCACATATCTCAATATGCGTCTCACTGCATCCAAATGTGGCTTTCTAGGTACTTGCATAAACTGACTCACAAGACCAACAGCATAGCTCAAGTCTGGCCTTGTAATGGTCATGTAGATCAAACTCCCCACTATCCTCCTGAACATAGTAGGGTCTTCTATCTCATCCCCAACATCAGCACTCAGCTTTACATTCTGCTCCAACGGGACTGAAAGTGGTTTGCATGCAGTCATACCATACTTGGACAACATATCCAAGCCATACTGTCTTTGGAACAGCCATATACCATCATCACATCTGATCACCTCAATGCCAAGGAAGTACCTTAGCTCACCTAAATCCTTCATCTCAAACTTCATCTTCAAATAGCCCTTGACTTCAGCAATCCCACTATCACTATCACCTGTAATAATCAAGTTATCCACATAGATGACTATGATGACCAAACCTGCATCTCCCTTTCTCACATAAAGTGAGTGATCAGCATCAGAAACATAAAAGCCAATATTGACAAGATACTCTCTGATCTTGTCAGACCATGCTCTTGGTGCTTGCTTGAGCCCATAGAGTGCCTTCTTCAACCTGTACACATACGTGGGATGCTCTAAATCTTCATAACCTGCTGGCTGATCCATATACACTTCTTCCTGCAAATCACCATGCAAGAAGGCATTCTTTACATCC
This sequence comes from Lygodium microphyllum, assembly GCF_053477565.2. Classification (NCBI taxonomy): domain Eukaryota; kingdom Viridiplantae; phylum Streptophyta; class Polypodiopsida; order Schizaeales; family Lygodiaceae; genus Lygodium; species Lygodium microphyllum. The sequence goes on along the minus strand of NC_141152.1, from coordinate 119,037,804 downwards.
ATTTGCTGCAACCTCCAACCTTTGGCTGCTGCCAAAGCAATCACACATCTGACAGTTGCCATCCTAGCAACTGGACTGAAGGTTTCATCATAATCTATGCCATATGTTTGGGCATAGCCTTTTGCAACCAGCCTAGCTTTGTACCTGCTAATAGAACCATCTGCATTGTGCTTAATCTTATAAACCCACTTACATCCAATAGCTTTCTTTCCCTTTGGCAATGATACTAGATCCCAAGTCTTATTGGCCTCTAATGCAGCCATCTCCTCATCCATTGCTGCATCCCAATGAGCATGACCAACAGCCTCCTCAAAACATGTGGGCTCAACATCCTCAACTAGTTTCACCATATAAGCATAATGGTGAGCTACATAACCCTCAAAACCAAATCTTTTAACAGGGTATCTCACCCTGCTAGACTTGCATACCATTGGATCACTCAATGGAGTCTTTGCATTAACACGTGCTCTCTGCACACCTGGAGTCCTCACTGAAGGAATGCCAAGCTCATCATCCAAGCTCTCTGAGCCATTGGAGTCTCCATCAAGAACTGCATCAATGCCTTCTGACACTTTATTCTTTCCTTTGTCTTTACCTATAGTGCTACTAGATGCACTTGAAGATGTAGAGGTACTCCTTAGTCTCCCAGACCAAGGACTACCAGATGATGTCTTTGGTCCACTAAGAGTCCGTGATTCTTGCCTTTCAGCCTGCACATGAGTGTCATGATCATCATCAACATCCAATGCATCACCACTAGATGCATACCAACTGCTCATTTCATCAAAGATGACATCCCTGCTCACTCTGAACTTACATGTGACAGGGTTGTAACAGCGATACCCTTTTTGCTCTAAAGAGTATCCAATTACTTTTCAGCCTTTGGATCCAGTTTCTTCCGCAACTCATCTGGTACATGAACATACACAATGCAGCCAAACACTTTCAAGTGTGAAACATCAGGCTTCTTACCTGTAAAACATTCTTCGGGGGTCATACCATGAACTGCAGCTGTGGGAGTTCTGTTCATAATATAAACAGCAGTATGAACAGCCTCAGACAAAAAATGCTTAGGCATATTCTTTTCAGCCATCAAGGCGCGTGCAACTTCTGCAATATGCCTGTTTTTCCTTTCTGCAACCCCATTTTGCTGTGGGGTATACCTGCATGTGAACTATCTCTTTATCCCATGAGACCTCAGAAAATCACTGAACTCATTTGAGAGGTACTCTCCCCCTCCATCTGACCTCAGGCACTTTACTTTCAAGCCTGTTTCTCTTTCAACTGCAGCCTTGAAAGTTCTAAAGTGCTCAAAAGCTTCACTCTTTTCCTTCATAAAATATACCCACAGCTTTCTAGAACAATCATCAATGAATGTGACAAAGTATGAACTGCCTCCAAGAGATACATTTTGTGTAGGCCCCCAAATGTCTGTATGCACAACATCAAGGATATTTCTGCTTACATCTTTGTCATGTGAAAAGGGTTGTCTTGCCTGCTTACCAAACTGACATGCTTCACACACCTTCTGAAATTCTGCAACTTTAAATGTAGGCAAACCTGTAACCAACCCTTTGGACTGCATTAATTTCAGCCTTTGTACATTTGCATGTCCAATGCGTTTGTGCCAAATTTCAATGTCTGCAACAACACCTTTTCCTTTGGCATACATAGCAGCATTCATAGTAGGAATTCCAGCATCTAGAGTGAACATACGTCCAACTCTACTTCCCTTTGCTACCAACCTGCACTTGTCATTGAAGTCTTCTACAAAGCAGCCCTTTGCATTAAATCTGACTTGCAGCCCTTGCTCTACCATTTGACCGACTGACACCAAGTTCTTTGTAATAGATGGTACATGTAATACATCTGAAAGAATCTTTGTCTTACCATCATGCAACGACAAGGGAACTTTTCCAATGTGTGAAATTGGGTGGCATAAGTCATCACCCGTCTGCACATAACCTGCATTCTGCAAATCCTGCATCTCTCCAAACCATTCTGTATGGCTGGTCATATGATTGGATGCACCTGAATCAACATACCAAACATCTTCATGTGTTCCCTTTCCTGTAACAGCATTCAGCATATGCTGCATAACGAACAAACGTTCATTTTTGTCTTCATTCTGTCGTGAAGACGATGCATAGTTTCCTTGCTGCAACTTACCACTGCGGATATCATCTCTCTTAGCATAACATTGGGCTGCAATATGACCTGTTTTGCCACAGTAGTGGCACACAATACCAGAGTTGTTAGAACCTCTGTTCTGCCATCCACCTCTTCCTCTAAAGCTCCCCCTGCCTCTAAAGTTACCACAACCTCCTGAAACCTGCATATCGCCAAATTGCTGATTCAATCTGTTTTGCTGGTTGTCACTACCACGTCCTGTACCACGGCCTCTTGAAGAGAACCTGCCACGTCCCCTTCCAGAACTGGAGTAGAAAGCTTGGACCTGTTCACCACTTCTTTCAGGTGTCTCACTCTGCATGTTGATCTCTTCAGTGATCATAAGGGAGACCAACTCATCGAAATCTGGAAATGGCTTTCTGACATATACAGAAGTTACAAAAGACTTCCAAGCCTTTTCATTGTTAAGTCCACCCAAGGTAGACGACACCAAATCATCATCATCGGGCATTGCATCAATCGCTGCCAATGCATCTGCAATGCTTCTTACCTTCAGTGCATACTCATTGATAGACATCTTCCCTTTCTTCAATGTATTCAACTCTTGCTTGAGTTGAATCTTTCGTGCCTTTGTATTTACAGAAAACATAATTTCAAGTATGGTCCAAGCTGCATATGAATTCTCTGCATTTCTAATGTGTCCCAGCATATTATTGTCAATTACTGCAGACAACCAATACATGACCTTTTTATCCTTTGCATTCCATTCCTTCCGTGCCTTTGTCTCTTCTGCAGTTGGAGGATCACTCATCTCCGGTTCCTTTTCTTCACCTGAAACAAACTCGTAGAGGCCTTTTCCAATAAGGAAGTTCGTGACACGGAACTTCCATGAAGGGTAGTTGTTCTTGTCGAGCTTCTCAATGATAGGGCTTCCACTGTTCTCTGCCATTATCACAAAATTAATACCAACAGCAAGTAAATCTTCTGCAACCCTGGACCTGTAGTGCATAGCAATACACCAGACAGCCTTTTTAACTGTCTGCTCAACAATACATGCAATCTGCAACCTTTTTGCAGATAAACCTTGTGTTTACTCACTGGTAAACACCTTTGAACTTACAGATCTGAAATCTGTAACCTGCGCACCCACGTTCGGTCAATACAGTCGAAGTCACAGTGTACCCCGAAACTACTGTCCGCAACCTTGCGGCTCTAAAACGGGCCCTGAAACGGCCTCAAATACAGCGCTCTTCGCGCACACCAAATCTCACTGCAATCTGAGATTTTTGCTCTGCCCTGCTTCCGGTGCCTCCACAGGCACTATCCAAGAGAAGGAGTGGAAGAATGGGAGAGATTCTTACCCGTAGCTTGCTTGCTCGAACCTTGCTTCTTCTCCTTCACTTCAACCTTCGAAATCAGCCTCTCTCAATGGCGCGGCTCTAATACCATGTCAAGAATTGCGTGGTGGAGGGGGTTGCTCAAGATGCTGCGCCGAACACACAGAATGCACAAGGAGAAGCTCACTCAAGAGACAAGAAGAGATATGGAGGCCAAAACGTTTTCTTGCTGATTTCTTCTTCTTCTTCCACACTCTTTTACAATGTACATAAAGTATAGATAAGATACAACATAAAAGGAAAGTGGCCTACTAAGTCAAACAATGCATAACCGACTACACTAGTCGACTGGCGCTATAACTATGCCAGCTGTAAATAGGTGTAACAACCTGAATATAATAAGTAATGAGTCAGTGGCCATGTGAGAGTCATAATGACCACCGACGTGCTAAGTGTAGATGTGTGGACCCATCTAACCAGGCGGTCCATCATCCATGTCCACATGTGTTGAGCTTGCCATCTCAACATTGATTAGTGTATAAGTTGTGGTAAATAATAATAATAAAAAAGGGGGGGGGGATGATGGGTTTACCATTGGAGTGCTGGGCGGTTTTGTGGGGTATGGAGGGTGGGGGACAAGGGCGTCACGAGGGTATGAGCGGGGGCGAGAGTAGGGCACGGTCAAGGCAGTGGTCGGGCGTAGTCATGGCAGTGGGTAGGAGTTGGCGTCGGGGCGATTGGCGGTCTTCGGTAGGCAGACGGCGTGCGTTAGCATATGGAGCGCGGATAACAGGTGCATGTGACTGGTGAAGGTGGTCGACGGTGGCTGCACAGGATAGCGGCGACGACGCTGTAGAACATTGGCATCGCCTTGAACAGTGGGTGCATGCGATGCATGGCGACCTGGAGGGATCGACGGTGGCATCAGAGGCAACATCCAATGGTAGGCGCCTGCGGCACCCATGGCATGTGGCGATGGTGGCGCCCGTGGTGACCGAAGGAGAGGAAGGAAGAAAAAGGGGGAGAAGAGGGGAGGAAGGAGGAGAGGAAGAAAGAGGAAGGAGGAGAAGAGGGGGGGAATGGAGGATGGAGAGAGAGAGAGAAAGAGAGAGAGAGAGAAGGGGGGGAGGGAAGTGGGAGGGTCGGGACAGTTGGGGTGTGGGAAAGTTGTGTTTGCGATTTTTCGTTTTTTTTGGGGGCTTATTTTCTTTTGTGCTAAAAAAATTGAAATTGGGTGGTGTTTGGGTTATTTTGTTTTGGTTTGGTGTTTTTGGTTGTTTCTATTTTTTTGTTATTAAAAAAAAATAAAGCATGCTCTCCCTCCCTTGTCTCGCGAACAAATGCGACAGGGGGCAAAAAAATTTGTGCCACGGTAGGTTTGAGATGACGGGCGATGCGAACACGTGGGAAAAGGATGTCAGCACACAGACCCATTAACACGTAAAAATTGGGAAACGTGGGTGGTCGCGCAAAAACATGCAAAATGTTAAAACGTAAATTATGAAAAAATAAATAACAATTAAATCAAGCACCGAATGAATGATCAACAAAAAGGAAAAATATGAGGGAGGATGAGAGGAAGAGGGTGGAAAAGTGAAATGAGATGTCCGGGGATAATTAAGGGCGTTCACATGGAAAAAAGGTAAAAATTCAACCTGCAAACACGCATAGAAATTAATATAGATTAATCCATCAGCCAAAATGAAGGGCGGTTAAAAGGAAGAATATCCGAGATGATGTGGCAGACTGGCTTTCACCTCAAAATGTGGTTCAGGACAAGGATAAGACTTGTTTGCATGGGAAAAAATAGTAAAAACACTCCTGAAAATGGAAATGAAAATTAATATGAAAAAATTGAGCAGTCAGAATAAGGAATAATAAAAACAAAAATTATCCATAAGAAAGTGACAGACAGGATGGGTAAGGTAGCACACGGTTTCGGGGGCGGTAGGGCACGTTCGCATGGAAAAAATAGCAAAAATCCCAACAAAAATAGAGTCGAAAATTAATAGGAGAAAATTCGTGCGTCAAAACGGAGGGAAACTATAAGAAAAAATATCAGGGGAAACTTATGGGACATGGCTGTTAGTTCAAAAGGCATTTTCAGTGGCATTAGGGGGCGTTCCATGGAAAAAATAAGAAAAACAAGCACAAAAACTCACGAAAAAATGATAGATCAGTCGCTCATGTTGAAATGATAGATCAGTCGCTCGTCCCATGACTCATGTCTCTCGAAGAATAATGATGGAAACCCAGAGCTCACATCCGATTTAAAAATCAACAAGGGGGATGATTCAGAGGAAGTATGCTAGTGTGCAGTAAATGGTGCAACAGTGCATCCCAACCATTTGGCATATAGGTGCAAGAAGGAAGGCCAAGGAGCCTTATTGTGTAGTATGCCAAACAGAATGAGGTGTATAATAATGGTGAAGGAGGCCCTTCCCTTGTGTGCATAGTGAAGCGAGAATGTACTACTCATCTCCAATTGTCAGAACGTCCCTCAATCCTCACCTCTTAGTTGAAAGGAAATTAAATCATGCTTGACCCCTTTGTGTCTCACGCTCTATTAAGGATTACAAAAGGGCAACCGAGTTCCTCACACATCGTTGATTGAATCCTCATTGCCATTTGTGTAAAGGTTGTATTCCTTGTGCACAATTGATGGTGCAATAGTGCATCTTGCCATGTGCCGACATGGTTGCACGAATGATTCAACGAATGATTTAGCTATCCTGGATTGTAAGGTGTTGCCACCTCTTCCATAGCCAGCTTTTCGTCCAAGGGTGGTTGCCACCTTTTCTTGGAACGAGGCCTATTATGACAGGGAATTTCTTCAAATCTCCCATAATAGTTTTGATTTTTTCTCTTTGTTTTTTTTTCTCTTTTTTCCTACTTTCGAGGGTGTTCCACCTTTTCTCGAAGAATAGGTCAACATGACAGGGACCAAAGTCCTTTTCTCCCATGATCGAGATATATTTTGTTCTTTGTTTTTTGTTCTTTTTCTTCTTTTGAAAGAGGAGAATGGCAAGAACTCTCTTAGATATCCCTGCATTATCTTAATCTCTCTTTTGTTTCTCTTCTGCAAGTACATTTGTGTTTTGTCCTTTTGCTAAATATGCATCCACTGGATATGCATCTATTGGTGATTCCCAGCCAGTTATGTCACAAATGTCTTGCCTTGCATGAGACCTTTCACTATCGGTAACTTCCCTCTTTTCAACTACATGCAAAGCATGTGCCCATATTGTAGCCTCCTTCGAACCAACCATCGCTTGGCTAAGCATTCTATCCAAGTGTAGACCAAAAGTAGAAGAATGTACAACCGCATAAGCATTTCGGACAGCCAAGTCTTCCAAAAACTTCAGCATACCTCCCTTTCCAAAATTCAAAGCAAGAGGCAATCCCGTTTCTTGTGCATGGATCTTGCCATCTTTCCAAGAGATGAGTTGTCATGCCAAGGCCTCCTGATAAGCAGCACAATCCTTTCTTTCATGCTGCAAACTATCACACCACATATATCTTTTCCTTGGTTTAGGGGCCACTACCCATCCCTTTTCCTCTTTTCCTTTCTCATCCAATTTTACAACCTTCAACTAAAGATCCTGCATGCCTTTGACCAATTCATTTAATACATATTTTCTAATAGTAGGAACAACAGGTGAAGCCATAGGGTTAGCCATATAAGTAGATGGCTTACTGGATACATTAAATGTTTTGCCCATAACAGTGAACAAGCTAGATACATGTAATCTTTCTCTTCTTCTATGCTTTTTCACCAATGTAGTAACAGTTTCCTTAACATGCCTCCACTTTGTTTTAAGACATGTCTCTGTAGTTTGATCCTCTAGCAAATCATCAAGCTTCTCTTGAAGCTTAGGATCTGCTGCTTGTAGAAACAATTCAATCTTCTGACTTATAAGAGCTTGCTATTCTGCAAGATCTAATTTCTCAAATTGACTTTCAAATTCTCTTAATAACTCTCTAGCCACCACAAGACCCTTATTGGGTTGTAGAACCCATTCATGGAAAGTCTTGCGGGTAATCAAACTAGTGTATTCAATGTAAAATTCTTCCCTAAGTGTCTTCTTGAAGCTACCCAATCATATCCTGCATGCATAATTCAATAACTCGGGCTTTCAATTCATGTATAGTGACCCGAACAAAATGTTGGCTCCATGCAAGTTGAGCCACCCCAAAGAATTCTATCTTTTGAGCATAGGTATGCAAATATGCAGATACATTCCTACCATCAAAAAACTTCATCTCACACTCTACTACTTGTAGAGCATTCATCACAACAGTTTCTATTTTAGCATAAGCTTGCATCACCTATTATTGTTATTGTACCTACATAAGTCTGTTTATATTCTACACTAATTACTGTAAAACATCACTAGAAATTGTGCTTGAAGGTTCTCCCATAATCTTGTCTTTCCTTTTGACGACCTTTCACGTCAGGTTTACCAATGTCAGAGGGGTTTTAGTTAAAAGGTCATATCCACCAGGGATTAGAGATAGAAGGAAGTAGAGAATATAATTAGATCTCATGGAGCTCCCTTGTAGACCAAAAACATGCATTAAAACACTAACTTCTTCTCTGCTACTCAAACCAAAAATCTGATGGTTCCTTTGGCTTTGAAAGGGAGTAAAACCCTAGGACACTTGATTAGAATTCATCTAGATCACTCCTTCTTCTTTTCCTAGTTGTTCAAAGTGCTGTTTGCTGCTTGTAAACTACGATTGCGCAACGCATTATTTTGCCAATCCTTATTTTTTTATGAGCTTTCCCAAAACTGGCTAAAAAGCAACTTGCTTTTGCATGTCATCCTATTCTAGAAGTTTTCTATAGATTTTTAGGATATTTACAAGAAATAATATCCAAAATATAAAAAATAGGCTAAACTTGTCCAAAAATCTAGTACTTTTGAACCGTCCATACTATGGATACTGACATTAATGACTAATATGGCGTTGACTCTCTAGATCAATATAAGAAAGAAGGATAATGATTCATTCCATGTTTTTTGCACTGTGTCCGCATGGCGACACAACAATGCACAAAGAGGGTAGCTCTAACTCAACAGGGAAGGCAACTTATGTACCATACGCCAACTGGAAATGGGTCTAACCTACAGCAGCCTTATGGGAGGTTTTGTATGCCCAGAGGGCCTGTGTAAGTCGATTGTCCCAATCATGATGATATGCAGCAATCGTTCTTGTCAAAATTGAACATCAAAATTGAACAGAGGATGCGATCGGTAACATCGACTTGGCCATTGTCTTTGGGGCAGTAGGGTGTGGACCGCTATTTGGCCAATCGCTCTTCTGAGACTCTGTCATGATCTGGGCTCCTAGTTCGGCCATTGCCACACGGTTTTCACACCAACGTTGTTCAAATTGACTTTGACCCTCTGATAGTCGCTTTAGTTGCTCTATCTCTAAGAGATTTGGTTGGCAGAGCACATAATTAAATGTTACAGTTAAGCATAGTTCGTCGGCTTCCTCGTCAGAGATGAGTCACATGCGTTCATACACGAGCCTGTTATAGTGCTCATGAAGATGTTCTTGCTCTTCCCACGATAAGGGAAATGACAAGTATTCTTCAAGATGCTCTTTAGGGAATGCGCCCATGTCTGCCAGGACGTAGACATGTGCGAACACTTTGAGCTTAGCATCCAACTCGATTAAGCATTCTGTGACACTTCTATGTTCAACGAGGGCTTGCTCGGTTGCTATCTCATGCAAGGTTCTAGGAGTTTGCCTGGGCTTTAGTATAGCTGGGGGCTCAGGCCTAGACAAGCAGGTTTGGCCAACGCTAGGATTTCTTATTCTCTCCGGGTTTCCATGTTTCTCATGAGGCTTCGTTATTGCGTCATGGTTTTCCTTGGATGTGACTGGTATAGATTTGTCACCCTGTTGTGACAGTGTTGTGTCCACTCTTGATTGGTCAATGCAAGTTCTATTGTCAGTGGATTGATTGTTGTAAGCAACCCATTGATGGTAACGACTGCTTTGATTCTTCAGAGCACACGGATGTGTCTGAGGTTTCATCGCTATTAGGAGAGGCGTCAATGGGGTCATTGGTGGATGGACTCGATGCTTTATTCCTCAACTCTCCAGCGCTCTTGGTGTCAATGTTCTTGGGGTCCACACCCACCTGTAAGTGTTGTTGTTTTTGCTGTTTTCTCCTCTTTTTCTTGGTTAGTGAAGGTGCATCTCTCAACGACTCAGGACCCTGGACTAGGTCAACCGTTGATGTGCTTGGTTGGGCCTCAGCATTCTCCTTCTCTAGTGTGTCCTTATGGGACATGGCCCTGGCCTGCTAAATAGCCTCGCTAGGTTGTGAGGGTACAATTGCCTCCTTTTTTGGAGAGTCTAGCTCTTCAGCCAATTCCCTTGTGTTTAACTCCTCCAACCTAGGCTTTAGGCACTTTGGAAGTGCTGGAGTTGTCAAGGAAGTTGGTTGCGACACCGCCTTCACATGTAAACTACCTAGGATACGTTCCGCAAGGGGCATTGTCACGGCCAAGGGCTGTGATTGCTGTGATCCCTGATTGAAAGTAGTAGTGGCTAGTCTAGTGGACTGGCTACTCTTGGTGGATTGCAGTGTCAGGTCCCTAGGGTGATCGGAAGTGGTCGTGTCTTTTGTTGCCTTTTGATCTGTGTAGATTGAGCATGAGTTGATCTAGTCCTATTAGGGGGCATTGTCACGGCTAAGGGCTGTGATTGCTGTGATCCCTGATTGAAAGTAGTAGTGGCTAGTCTAGTGGACTGGCTACTCTTGGTGGATTGCAGTGTCAGGTCCCTAGGGCGATCGTTAGTGGTCGTGTCTTTTGTTGCCCTTTGATCTGTGTAGATCGAGCATGAGTCGAGCTTGAGTTGATCTAGTCCCATTAGGTTGCACATGCATATCCTTGGGTCGAGAGCTACGGCTAGTGTCATGCCCCACCTCTTGGAAATTTGGAAGCTTAGATGGAGATAGAGATTGGGAGTGAGCAGCCGCCCTTGACGACCACTGCTGTTCTTGCTGTGTCCGTTTGTAAAAAGAGGGTGTAGGAGATCTAGGACTCTTAGGTGGACTTGGCAGTGGCTGAATGATTTGCTCGAGGCTATTAGACGATTGTGCCATTTGCTTTGTTGAGCGATTAGCCTTTCCATGAGCAATGTTGTGCCTATGATGCCTGTTATCCTCTCAGGAAATTAAAGGCTTTTTGGGCACTAATGGCTTTTGTGCACGCTCAATGGTTACATATGACATCTGCTTATTAAGCATGCTAGGCTGAGGCTCTTTCTTTCGAACACTCATATTTGGTTTCTTGCCTCGAGACCTAGAGTTTCTCTTAGATTTTCTCCTGTGCTTCGTTGCTTTTGATGCAATCTGGCCTTCAGCTGATAGAGGTGGTTTAGCAGGGGGTTTTGGTACCCAAATCCATCGGTTACCTGCGTAATACCCTTGAGCACGCAGCAACGCTTTGGATATCCATCGCGGCGTTGTGCTGACCCTCCATCAATGCCTTTGTCTATAAGGCTTGGGCTTCTTTTGGGGTCTTCTACGATATTTGTAAGTCCAAAGCCCGTCCTTGGCCTTGTCTCTTGACCTTCTTGTTTCAGGCATGGCCCCACTCACTGGTTCTCATTGTTTGACGTGTGCTTGTATCAACTCTTCCAACAAGTCCTTGCTCTCGTTAGTAGGCTTGACAGTTATGTTAGCACCTTCCTTGCCTTTCCCTCGAGGTTCGATGAGGTCACCCTTGCTAAAGGTTGTGACTATCCTCACACCCGGTAGTGTTAGGTGTATCCTCTGTGCTACATAGTCAGCCTCACACTTGATCGCCCTTTTGAAGGGTCTTCCTAGGAGGGTTTCCTTCTCACAGCTAGCACTATTTGAAGGAACATGAAATAGGATAGGCAAGCTTTCAGTTTCAATTGTCGCAAGGATTCTGCACTTCCTTATGAGTGCTTGTGGGTGTCCCCCATAAGGGCTAAGAGTTGCATTAGTCGGTGTGAGATCTGGTTGGCATAGTAGAGTCCATGAGAGCAGACTTTTGAGCCCGGGATGTGCCTGAAATTTGCCAAAAAATCCAAAATTTAGGGGAAAGTTATTTAACATTGAAGGCGGGGGCTCCAGCTAGGACGATTTTAAGCACCAAGTGAAAGACGACTTTTAAAAGGCGCCCGAGCGACACTTGTTGATTTTTGATAATTTTTCAGATTGCCGTGCGGATTGTCAGGAGTTTCTAGTCAATGTGGGATGCCAAACTGGATGCCCAGGATTTTTCAGAGCTCGATTTGGATGCCAAACGAGGAAAAGGCCAACAAACAATGAAGATTTGGAAGGGTGGCCACAACATGGACCAAAGGAGGGTGCCCTTTGGGACATTTTAACCCCCCATCCAAAAGGCATGAAAAAAAAATCGTGAGGAGCATGAAGGAGGCGACATCTACACGCTGGCGAAAAATGCGCCATCATCATCCTCTCTCATGATTGGGGGTTGAATGCACCCCATGGAACAGACATTGGGGCTTGGTTTCTCTCTATGGGCTGAGCATATCACCACCCTTCGTTCGTGAAATAGCTATGGGAATGAAGAAATCTGATTCTAGTCTTTTTCTCTCCTCCCTCTCTCTCTCTCCCCTAAAGGGCTGTTCCTGCGTGCAAGAGGAAATGAAGAATGGTGAGAAAAGCTTGTTCGCTTTTGGGACCGGATTGCTTCCGGGTTGATGTAGACATGAAGATTGCTGATTGTGAAGATACTGGACATTGAATGTGGGTTGACCTGCAGTCTTGCAGCAAAACCGAGATCCCAAAACACGAAACCTAAGCAGTAATTCAAATTTTTATGAAGAAAAATAAGTTTTTATGCCATTTGATTGATGAAACATTGTTTCCATGGGCTGAATATTCATTATGATGTTGTTTTCTATGAGTTTCAACAGTTTATAATCTGAAAATCAAAAAATCATAAGTGATATGGCTGATATTAATGTTATAAAACACGAAAAACACGCGTTTAAGGGGTAAAAATAAGGGTTTTGCAAATGGGAAATATGAGACATAACATCTACAAAACCTGAAATTTTGCTGTTAAGGATCCTAAGGGCCATAGCCCACAATCAATAATAATTTTTAGTCATTTTTTATTGAAGAAAATAGAGGAAAAATACCAAAAAATGGTGGAAAATGGGTTTTAAATGGGAGAAAATTAGGAAACGGTAAAAGGAAAATTCCAAAAAATTACATGTGTATTTGTGCAGCGTATAATGAAGGTAAACACGAGGTTGACCTCGGTTTACCCTCGTTTCTATGTTTCCGTTCATGTTTATCGCTTTCTTTATAAGGAAACACACATAAAATGACCCTTTGACCTATCAACGAATGCAAAACATTAAACAGCAGGGTGAGAGGGGAGGTTGAGCGTCAAAATATAAACTAAAATCTGGTTTATGTGTTGCATCATGCCTATAGGACGTTGTTTTAAAATAAAGGGAAAGGCAGCATGAGCGTAAGGCTCGGTGTCTTTTCTCAGTACATACACGCTAGCATGGAAATTATGAAAAGAATGGTTTCGCACGATGTACAATGCTGATTTTCTTCTATTTGTGCACTAAAACGTTCACATTATGCACTATGCATAGTTCATGGTATCAACAGAAAAGCTCCTGGATTGCATAGCACTTGTTTTCTTAGGAATTGGACCCACGATTGAGAATGTAAGGTTATCCCTTGCCGTAGGATAGAGGGTCGGTTTCCTAAGTGACTGTTAAGTAAGGATACATGGTATATCTCCTGGATTCGAAATGAAGAGTGGAGTTTGTTTTTTTTATTATAGGTTGAGCAGCGCATCAAGGGGCTAATCCCTGTGATGTAGAAGAGCTGCAGTGGGGCTGCGGTATTTCTACCGAGAGGTTGCCTCCATGTATGTGATTATCGTGGCATTGCCAATGTGTATGGGTTCTCCCTCTGAGGAGTAGTTTATAGAAAGGGAAACATTGGACTACAAAACTACAAAACTATAAACGCATGAATTAGGCTTTAGGGAAGTTTGTCCTTTAGCATTAGATTGACGCTCCTGGTCCACGAGGCCGTGAGGGTGTGTTTGTCTGTTATGAGTATGAGGTCCGGCTAGTGCCATAGCCAGTGCCGGCCCATTTTAGGTCCCATCAGTGGTGCGTCTGCCGGGAGCTGCCAATAAGTGGTGGTTCTCGAATCTAGGGTTTTTAGGAACCAAAAAGTTGGTTTATGTCCTCTGACAAGGACTGTCAAGCTGAGATACAAAAAGCAGAACGTGCTGATAGGGCTAGACAGTGGTTGAAGATTGTAAGTCGTTATTCTCCTCAAAGGGGTAGTCTGATACGCATAAGAGGCAGTGGTCTTAGCAACCCAACTACTGCACATAGTCCTTTCGGTGCAGGAGGAAGCGCAAGTTCTTCCTTTCTTCCACCAAGTCAACCCACTTCAAGTGGAGGTGTGATTCCATCAGTTCAAACTCCTATTGTCAATCCGATTGTCGTCATGGCACAACCCATTGCAATTCCTACAGGGATGGTGGATTTGCCAGCTTTAGGCGTTCCTTTGCGCATTTTTAATGGGTTAGCCGAAGAAGATGCGGAGTTTCACATTTGTGAATTCCAAATATTAATGTTTAATTACTGCATCCAAGATGAGGGACATCTTATGATGTTCTTTAACATGACATTAAAAGGAAGGGCTGCGGTATGGTATCATAGCATAGAGACTGGAACCATAACCACAATTGATCAATTTTATGTAGCTTTTCGAGGAGAATATGCCCCTGAAAAAGGTAGCCAATACTGGTTGAGTGTTTTGAATGTAACGCGCCAAGACCCCCATGAGAATGTGAAAGCCTATGCCAAGAAGCTTAAGGAAGTGTTTCGTAAGTTAAAACTTACATTCCTATTCCTTCGGCTGCCCAATTGCAATACTTCTTGCATGGATTGGATTTCAATATTCAGGTGCAATTGAGCAGTGTGGCTTTGGCTGATATAGACACCGCCATTGCGCGGGCAAAAGGAGTAGAAGCATGGTTACAAACGGCCTACTTCTCTCAAATAAATCTTAATGCGGGTCTAGTACCTGGAGGCAATTTACCATTGATGAATGGAAGTCAAGAGATGCCTATGAATAACCCTAATGGGAGAGGAAGCATGGTTCAAAATGTACCTTTGCTACCAGCCCCTCCAGTGTGACTATGCCTATGGCTAATCAGTTGGCTCCACCAAATGTTGGGGGCCAAGTTTCGAACCCTAATGCTGTTCCTGTGAGTCAACAACCAATGCCCAATCAAATTGTTAGACCAATGGAACGACGGATAGATGATCAAGGCTATGAGTTGAGTGCATCTAATGTCCTTGGCGAAGCTAAGGATATGATGAAGCACTACATTGACATGATTTCTGAACAATATCAACAAATAGCTGTTGACATCAATTTCTTGAAGAAGCAGCAGAATCTGATAGGGAGTCGACGCTCTGAAGAGGGTGGCCCCTCAAGATTCAGCTGTAAGTGGTATGGCGGACAACATTTTCCTAGAAATTGTCCAAATGTTAAATGTGATATTTGTGGAAAGTCAGGCCACTTAGCCGCTACCTGTTGGAGTAAGATTAGTTCCCTCCAACAAGGGAGTAAACAGCCAGGTCCAGTTAATCATAGAGTGCAAGGTAATAACGTGCAGCAAAATGATGGATCAAGACACATACTGCAAAGGGGAAAGACCACTATAGAAGAGTTGCCACAAGGCAATGGAGTCAGCCTTATTGAGGCTGTACGCATCAATGACGCTGAAACCTCTAACCTACGAGCCGTGACAAGAGGCCAAAAGGCTAAAGAGGTTGACAAATATAATGCAAAGCCGGTTGAGGGAAACCCTAAGCAAGGGGATAAGGGGACGCAAGTCCAGAATCCTGGCGTAGAAGGTGGGCCTCTAAGGCCTTGACAGAAAAGTCGATCCTAAGAAGGATAAGGAAGTGCCAAGAAAGAAGGCAAGAGCTAAAAAAGAAGCACCAAAGCCAGTCCCGAGACCAAAAGAAAGAATGGTGTGGCGAGAAAAGAGAGCTTTGGCTACTTATCATGATTTTGATTTAGCAAGTTCTCTTTGCGAAGTCAAACCAGATGTAAACCTCTTACAGTTGATTAAATTATCTCCAGGAGTACGCAAGGAATTCAAGAAGATCCTGCGTATTGGGTATATTGTAGAACCTTTGGGCATAGCACGAGTACGGGAAGATTGGCTTGATCATGCTGAAAAGAATTGCCCTAGGGTTCCAGCATACGTGGATGGAATATTAGTAGAGCATGCCATCGTAGACATTGGGTCCTCCGTCAATATCATGAGTTCAGAGTTGATGGAGAGGTTGGGTCTAGGCATTTAAAAAGATAGCTCCACCCTTCTTAGAATGGCTGATGATAGTCTAAGGCAACCAGAAGGTTGTGTTACTAAAGTCCATGTTACAGTTGCAAGTGTAGAATGCTTCTTGGACTTTAGGGTGATAAGATTTGCAGGACGTCCTAGCCATCGAGTTTTTCTAGGTAGGCCTTGGATCTTACGAACAGATTGTTAAGTCGATATACCTGTCGGTCGAGTGGTTCTAGATAGAGGTGCTAATCGAGTAATAGTCGATGCTTACCCTGAGTCTCCTCAGAGTGAGAGAGCTCCTTTATCCTCTACTGAATTAGAAACGGCAGATGATCCATCTGATAGTGAGACATCGTCTAGTGATGAATCTAAAGAGGGGTCCACTATAGAGGATATTTATTAGATAACTCTAAATGAGCTGATAGAGCCGCAAGATAGGATAAGAGATGCGGATGTGATTGAGTTAGACCTTGGCACGCCGAATGATTTGCGGCCAATTAAATTAGGTTCCATGCTCAGTTCAGCAGAAAGGGAGGACTATGTGTCCTTGATTCAAGAATTCCGCAATATCTTTGCTTGGAGTTATGACGAGCTGAGAGGCATTCCCCCCAGCCTGGTTGTTCATACTATTCCTGTAAAAGAAGGCGGTCGTCCTGTGCATCAAAAGGTAAGACGTATGCCTTTTGAATTGAGGGATGGGCTGTTTGAGGAGTTACAGAAGTTATGGAAAGCTGGTTTAATCTTCCCTGTACAGCACACAGATGTTGAGATATCGAGCTCCACTCGTGATATGCCAGGGTGACCGTTGTGCATTTATGTCACCGACGTGTCAGTTGCAGATGCGGTTGGTACACCGCCCATGAATAATAGCTAGACGACAGCTATCCTTATCTACTCTAGTTCGTGGCTCAGTTAGTATGCCACCTTAGTTAGTTGTCTTTGGTTTTGAGACCCATATATAGGGTTCTTCTATTTCTTTGTATGAGAGTTCTTTTGGCTTACACAACTAAGAAGAGGAAAACTGTTTTCAGCCTCCATCTTTGTGTGTATTCCCCCATTGTGCAAGCAAGAAAGCTACAAGTGAGACTCCTTCCTTCTCTCCCACAATCTTGACATGGTATCAGAGCCTTATTCGTGGTAAGGAGCTCAAGAAAGCAAGCCAAGCTCGCGGTGTTCTGGTAAGAGGAGCAGTGTTGCTTTCATTTTCTGTTTTGGGAGTAGATCTCTGTAGGTAGCACAGCCGAAAAGTGCAGGAGTGCATTGTCTCAGGTTGAGACGCCCTTTGCGGTGAAGCAAGAGGGCAGTATATGCTGCGAGAAAGGGCTTTAGCCCACGGCGACCTTGTTTTTTTGATTTGAGGCCATTTCGGGGCCTGTTTTGGAGGCGGAAGTTTTCTGCACGCACTCAGGAAAAGGCCCAGTTTTATGCTGTGCAGCCACTGTTCTACAAGTCGGTGAAAAGTTTCTGTAGAAATTGCATCGTATGCTTGTGCGCAGAGACATTGGGAGTTACAGAATCATCCCTGTTGCCTGTTGATGCAAAATCGTCACTAGGAAGTAACTGTGTGGTCAAATACCACTTTCGTCAGTTTTGCAGATTTGCCTTTGTGAGGCTGAAGCTGTGTTGTTTGCAGTGACAGAATTTTTTGCAGTGTTCTGTAATGGCGTCTGATTCTCTCTCACAGATTGTCACTGAAAAGCTTGACAAGAACAACTTCCAAGCATGGAAGTTTAGAATGACAAATTTCCTTATGGGAAAAGGATATTGGGAATTTGTTGCAGGAAATGAAGAAGAACCAGTTCTTCCTGATGTTCCCAAACAACAGCAAATGCAGGCATTTAAAGCATGGCATGAGAGAGCCAGGAAAGTTATGTACTGGCTGTCTATCAGCATTTCAGACTCTATGATTGTGCATATTCAGGATGCAAGTACACCAAAGGAGGCATGGGATACTCTGTCAAAGATGTATAGCACAAATACACAAGCCAGGAAAATGCAGCTCAAGCAAGAGTTGCACAATGTGCAAAGAGAAAATATGAGCATCAATGACTACCACATGAAGGTGAAGAAGATTGCAGATGCACTTGCTTCCATTGGGTCGCCAGTGGAAGATGATGATTTAGTTTCTGTGACCTTGAATGGTCTAGGAAAGGATTATGCACAGTTTCGGACATCCATTTCAGTTCATGAAAGATTTTCTGATTTTGAGGAGTTGATTGCTCTTCTAATTTCTGAGGAGCAGAGAAATGGTGGTGCATCTTCTTCAGGAGGAACTTCAAAAGAAACTGTCTTCTACTCAAATGCTGAAAGAGGTAGAGGCAGAGGTAGAGGAGGCCGATTTGGAGGCTGTGGTAGAAATCAGAATATGCAGCAAACTCAAGAAAACCAGTCCTATGGAGGAGGACGTGGTAACTCTAGAGGCAGGGGGAGCCAAAGAGGTCGTGGTGGATGGTAAAGAGGCCAAAATGCAAACAGTAATGTTGAATGCTACTACTGTGGTAAAATGGGTCATATGGCTAACGACTACTATAAAAAGCAGAATGACATCATGAATGGAAAACTGCAACAAGGAAATTATGCATCTTCTAGTAGACAGGGTGATGACAGAAATGAGCATTTGTTCATGGTGCAGCACATGAACAATTCTGTGACAAGTGCAGAAGAAAGCAATGATGTGTGGTATGTTGACTCAGGTGCATCAAACCACATGACAGGTCATGCAGAATGGATGGAGGATGCAAGGAAAATGGAAAAACCAGGATTTGTGGAGACTGGTGATGATACAGCACATCCTATTGTGCAGATTGGAAAAATTCCTGTCTATGCAGGATGGGAAAAAGAAATACCTGTCCGATGTATTTCATGTCCTGAATATCACCAAGAATCTAGTTTCTGTTGGTCAAATGGTTGAACAGGGCTTGCAGGTCAGATTTAATCCTCATGGATGCTTTGTTGAGGATATGAAAAATAAAGGTCGCTTGATAGCAAAAGGAAATAAGAAGGGCAGAATGTTTACGTTGGATGCAGACATGTCTGAATTGAGTGCAACAATGTTTGCACATGGGACCGGTGTAGTTGCAGATATTGATATCTGGCATAAACGCATTGGTCATGTTAATGTACAACGACTTAAATCAATGCAGGCCCAAAATATTGTTGCAGGATTGCCTAAATTCAAGGTTGCAGAAATGCATAAGGTATGTGAAGCCTGTCAGTTTGGAAAACAGGCAAGGAAACCATTTCCTAGACATGTTCAAGAGAGTAAGAAGCCATTGGAATTAATCCACTCTGATGTGTGGACTACTAAAGCTGCATCTCTTGGAGGCTGTCATTATTTTGTCACTTTTATTGATGACTATAGCAGAAAAGTTTGGGTATATTTTATGAAGAAGAAAAGTGAAGTGTTTGGGCATTTCAAAACTCTTAAAGCTATGGTTGAAAAAGAAACAGGTCTGCAAATAAAATGCCTAAGGTCAGATGGAGGGGGAGAGTACCTCTCAAATGAGTTTGCAAGGTTCTTGCAGGAGCATGGCATAAAGCAGCAATATTCATGTAGTCATACCCCACAACAAAATGGAATTGCAGAAAGGAAAAACAGGCATATTGGAGAGGTATCTCGTGCCATGCTCAACGAAAAAGACTTGCCAGATTTTTACTGGGCTGAAGCAGTTGCTACAGCAGTCTACATAATGAACAGGACTCCCACTGCAGCAATACATGGGATGACTCCAGAGGAGAGGTATACTGGTAGGAAACCAGATATTTCTCAATTGAAAATTTTTGGCTGCATTGCCTATGTACATGTGCCAGATGAGTTGAGATCCAAGTTGGATCCAAAAGCTGAGAAGTGCATCTTTATTGGTTACTCTCTACATCAAAAAGGGTATAGATGCTATAACCCTTCTACTCGTAAGTTTACAGTGAGCAGAGATGTTGTTTTTGATGAGATGAGTAGCTGGTATAAACCAGTAAATGTGATTGATGATGTAGATGCACAAAATGGTAATGCTGCACAGAATTCACAGCAGCAGTCACAAAATATTAGTGGACCTGGAGCGTCCTCTAGCAGTGGTTCACATTCTTCGCCATGGACAGGCAGATTGAGATCAGGAGTATCTTCTCAAAGCAATGCAGATAGTGGTATGCAGGTATCACGAAAAGGAAAAGAGAAGGTTGATCAGCTCATGTTTGATGTGAATGCAGGTCACTCTTATGTGGATGGTGAATCCAGTGGCTTAGAACAGAGCATTGATGATGAGTTGGGTATTCCTTCTATTGTTACACCTGGAGTAAGGAAGACCAGGGATGTTTTGAGAGCACCTGGGAGTGAACCTATTTTGCGCAGGTCTACGAGAGCTAGGTACCCTGTGGATAGGCTGAAATATGATGGATTTACAGCCATTCACTATGCATATATGGTCAAAGTGATACAGGAACCAGAACCCACTTCTTTTGAGCAAGCCATGGGAAAAGAAAAATGGGAGAAAGCCATGGATGAAGAAATGGATGCCTTGGAAGCAAATGCTACATGGGAGTTGGTACCTTTGCCTAAAGGTAAGAATGCAATTGGCTGTAAGTGGGTTTATAAGGTGAAGCACAATGCAGATGGTTCTGTGAACAGATACAAGGCAAGATTAGTAGTCAAGGGGTATGCACAAACATATGGCATTGACTATAAAGAAACATTCAGTCCGGTTGCAAGGATGGCAACCGTAAGAGCAGTCATTGCTATGGCTGCATCAAAGGGATGGTCTTTACATCAGATGGATGTAAAGAATGCCTTCTTGCATGGTGATTTGCAAGAAGAGGTCTATATGGAGCAGCCACCAGGTTATGTGCATGCTGTTCATCCTGAGTTTGTTTGTAGGTTGAAGAAAGCTTTGTATGGCTTGAAGCAAGCACCTAGAGCATGGTCTGACAAGATAGGACAGTATCTTGTCACTATTGGCTTTCAGATTTCCAAGGCAGATTTCTCACTTTATGTGAGAAAAATAGAGAAAGGTATTATGCTACTTGTCATTTATGTTGATGATTTGATTATGACAGGTGACAGTGATGAAGATATCCTTCATGTGAAAATGCTATTGAAGCAGAAGTTTGAGATGAAGGATTTGGGAGAGCTGCATTATTTCTTGGGCATTGAGGTGATTAGATCACCAAGTGGGATACAGCTCTTGCAGAGGTAGTATGGATTGGACATGCTGTCCAAATATGGAATGACAGGCTGTAAGCCTATTTCAGTTCCTTTGGAGCAGAATGTGAAGCTGAGCACAGATGCAGGTGAACTTCTGGAAGACCCTACTATGTACAGACGCATAGTAGGAAGCTTGATTTATATGACTATTACCAGGCCAGATTTGAGCTATGCTATTGGAATGGTAAGTCAGTTTATGCAGGCTCCAAGGAAACCGCATTTGGATGCGGCTAGACGCATACTCAGGTATGTGAAGTCCACATTGCAGTATGGACTATTTTATGAGACTGGGGTTCAGATACAGCTGCATGGATACACTGATGCTGATTGGGCTGGTAGTATTTCTGATAGACGATCTACCAGTGGATATGTGTTCTCTTTTGGGAGTGCTGCAGTCACTTGGAGCAGCAAGAAACAGCCTACAGTTGCCTTGTCGAGCACCTAGGCCGAGTACAGGGGTGCAGCAATGGCTGCATGTGAGGTAGCTTGGTTGCATAAGCTACTTTATGATATGCATGAGCCTACAGATGGGCCAGTTGTCATTTATTGTGACAACATGAGTAGTATATACTTGGCAAATAACCCAGTCTATCATGCTAGAACAAAGCACATTGAGGTGCATTATCACTATCTGCGAGAGAGGGTTTTACTAGGTCTTATTGATCTAGTTTATGTCAGCACAGAGGATCAGGCAGCTGACATATTCACGAAGGCATTGGGCGCAGAGAAGCTGCGCAAGTTCAGAGACCTGCTTGGTGTGCAGGAATTGGGATTGAGCTCGAGGGGGAGTGTTGAGATATCGAGCTCCACTCGTGATATGCCAGGGTGACCGTTGTGCATTTATGTCACCGACGTGTCAGTTGCAGATGCGGTTGGTACACCGCCCATGAATAATAGCTAGACGACAGCTATCCTTATCTACTCTAGTTCGTGGCTCAGTTAGTATGCCACCTTAGTTAGTTGTCTTTGGTTTTGAGACCCATATATAGGGTTCTTCTATTTCTTTGTATGAGAGTTCTTTTGGCTTACACAACTAAGAAGAAGAAAACTGTTTTCAGCCTCCATCTCTGTGTGTATTCCCCCATTGTGCAAGCAAGAAAGCTACAAGTGAGACTCTTTCCTTCTCTCCCACAATCTTGACAACAGAATGGTGTTCACCAGTTGTCATCAGGAAGAAGAAAAACAACCAGATCTGACTATCTGTAGATTTTAGAGAGTTGAATAAGCAGACGGTTAAGGATTACTACCCGCTGCCATTTATTGACCAGATTTTGGATCAATTAGCAGGTAGGGAAATATATTCGTTTATGGATTGCTTTGCAGGATACAACCAGATGGCAATTGCAGAAGAGGACAAGTTGAAGATGACTTTCATTACTGTCTTTGATACTTTTGCATACCATGTGATGGCCTTTGGATTGTGCAATGCACCTGGATCATGGCAACGAACATCAGACAAAACCTTTGGTGACATCTCCCCAGATGAGTTGAAAGTATTTATCGATGACCTGGGGCAGCCACTGTAAGGGAAAGGATGTTGATTATCTTAAGAAAGTGCTCTGAGTGCTGCAGACAATTTTTTATCGCTCTTAACCCACGGAAGTGTGTCTTTGGAGTGCCTTATGGGCTATTGCTAGGCCATGTGGTCAGTTCAGTAGGGATCGCAACTGACCCTGAAAAGATCAAGGTTATAGTCACTATGAGTCCACCACGCACTCTGAAAGAGGTACATAGCTTTCTGTCATCGATAGGGTACTATTGGAGGTTTATAAATGCCTTGGCAGAAAGGACGTTACCACTAACGAACTTATTATCCTTTAGCTGTCTATTTGAATGGAGCGACCCTTGTAAGGTAGCTTTCGAGGATGTGAAACAGGAGCTAGTAAAAGCACCAGTTTTAAAAGCACCTAAAAGAGGCGAAGTATTTTACATATTTTCAGCAGCCACCATGCATAGTATCAGTTTTGCTATTTAGCCCAAATATGGGAGAAAAAGTGGTATCATCCGATAGCTTTTGGTAGTCAAAAATTGGGCATTTCAGAGATCAACTATACCTACATGGAGAAGTTGTGCCTTGCGATGGTGTTTGCGACTAAAAAATTCAGGCACTACATCCTCTATGAGAAGGTAGTGTTCTATATGAAGGCGGAAGGGCTTAGATTGCTTATGAACAAGTTGCAACCACCTGATCATCTGGCAAAGTGGTTAATCACTTTGCAGGAGTTCGATTATGATATTAAGAGTAAGCCATCGAGGTTGCAGGGGATTGTGGAATGCCTTGTGGATTTCGGGGAGCCGAAAGAGATTTTGGCTGAAGGAAGTGATATTGAAGAAATGTTTAAAATTGATACAGCTTCTATTCCATCTTGGTATGCTGCTATCACACATTATCTACCAATAGGAGAGACTGGAGCTGGTTTATCAAAATCTGAAAAGAGGAAAATCAGACATTAGGAGAAATATGGACTCTCTTTTTTGCCCCTTAAGGGGTTTCTCTCACCTCTCTCTCTCTAAAAAGAGATTCCAAAATAATAATATAAAAAGAGATATTCTACAATCAAGCAAATCTCGTTTTTGTGTTTTCAATAGATTTCACCTATTATTTTATTCCCAAACTGCAGGATAAGGTCACTTTTTCTCAAAATCCTCATAACTAAAAAAATACAATTCTATTTTTTCTAAAAACGCAGCCAATCATTCTTTAATGCCCTCATGACTCTTTAATGCCCTCATGACTTTTCAATCATTCTCATTCTCGCTTCTTAAAAGGGCGGAAGTTAAAAAACGATATAAAATGACGTACACATCATATTTTAAGATTATTTTTTACCCAGAGACACCTTTTTGACTCGAGAGTTTCCTTGTAAATTTTCATCTTTTTTGGACAAGTATATACCTATTTCTGGGCATTTTTTCATTCCCTTAGAAAGCTCTAGTTTTGTCCCAAATTTTGTGCATTCTTCTCTTTCCCTCCAGAATATGGTTTCTTGCATACGAGTTCTTCTGAAGCAGCATTGAGGAGTAGTTTTGATACCATTTGTTGAAATCAAATAATCTCTATCTACAACACACTCTACCCTGCTACAAGCCATCTTCCTCTTCAGAAATATGCAGTAAGAAATCTCCGTCTTCAACAGTCTATACTACAAGCAATCCAGTGATAATGGAGGTATCTTTATTTTTTTAATCTTTGTGATGTTATTATTCTTCACAGTTGTTGTTCAGTCCTTAAGCATCAATTCATAGAGAGAGAGAGAGGGGGGAGAGAGAGAGAGAGAGGAGGGGAGAAGGGGGGGACAGAGAGAACTGTGTGATATAAACAAAGAAAATAAGTGATAGAGTGACAGATAGTAAATTAGGGCAGAAGATAAGATGATGTTATTGTTTTCCACTAGCCAAGCTTCAGTATGAATGTGTTTAGGGTTTCCTTGATGAATTTTGTTTGAGAGAGAGAGAGAGAGAGAGAGAGAGAGAGAGAGAGAGAGAGAGAGAGAGAGAGAGAGAGAGAGAGAGAGAGAGAGAGAGAGAGAGAGAGAGAGAGAGAGAGAGAGAGAGAGAGAGAGAGAGAGAGAGAGAGAGAGAGAGAGAGAGAGAGAGAGAGAGAGAGAGAGAGAGAGAGAGAGAGAGAGAGAGAGAGAGAGAGAGAGAGAGAGAGAGAGAGAGAGAGAGAGAGAGAGAGAGAGAGAGAATATTTTGGATAGAACAGAAGATAAGATTTGATGCTAATTAGAGGTAGATTAAAAGCCAAGATTACAGGCTGATTAGGGATTGATTAGGGTCTATCAAGACTGAAAGCAAGAGAAAGAGACAAGAACCAACTGGGTTTAAAAAAAAACACAGATATAGTGAATCAAAGGGGTGTAGTTCTGCGATTTGAATGTTAATCCAAGTTAACATTTGCATACTTTTTTTTTTTTGCAGAATGCAGGTGCAGGATGTACCAAGAGAAAGAGAGATATTCACTTTCAATTGGAGGATGAATATGCACCAATGTTCAAAAGAACTGTGGAAAGAGATGATGCAATAAGATGCAGGATGCAAGAAAGAAATGCAAGGAAAAAAAATGTGGACCTTTGGGTTGATGGGTGCATTTATCCACCCGATCCACTCACTCGAAGGCCACCACAATTTGAAGGGCTTACATCATTTGTAAAGTTTGCTTGTGAAGGCAATGAAGGATTGTATGGATACACATGTAGACTTGTCACACAAGGATTAGCAGGGGCTCATCAAACCTTGACAAATATGCAGACAAGATTACAAGGGAATATGCAGTCTTTGATGGAAAAGGATAGATTATTGGCTGAGAAGGATAGAGAGAACCAGAACCTACAACAAGCAATGTCTGTCTCATTGAAGATGCTATGCATGCTACACACGTGCATAATATGGAGTTACAGTCTAAAGTCAATGACTTGGAGAAGGAGAATCAAAACATAGAGAGGAAGCTCAAAAAAACTTTGGAGATTGGGCCCACTTTAAAAACCAAAGAGGCACGTCGGCGCATCCGATCTGTTAAACCAATTGGCCAATTAGCCAAAGGAAGTTGACAATATCATAGACGGATATTTGCTCAATCTACTACAATGAGAAATATGTTTCCTCATGCAAAGAATGATACTATTGCCAAAGTCCTTAGCAAGGATGTGGTCAAAAATGCATTGGAAAATCGTAAATTCAGGGACATTGTGGATGGTGTTGCTAGTGAACGTCTTAGGGATGTGAGCAACTTGTTTACTGCTACAGATGCTCAGGGATTATGTGACAAGGTGGGAATGAGTTCTGAGTCATATAGTATGCTCTATCAACAATTGGATACAGGTTTTAAGCAAGTCTTCAATACTAAGCGAGTAATGCCTCTGCCAAAACCATTTCACGTGAAGAAGGCTCGAAAACAACTAAATGAGAAAGTTTTAGAACTAATTGGTGAGCCTACACATCTAGAACACACACACATATTGAAGTATGGTTCCAAAGAAGTTGCCTTTGTATTGAATGCATCCAACAACTTTGTATTGGATATATGTAGGGTTCAGATTGCTATGGTCAAGTTCTACAATATGTCTATGGAAGAATGTAGAGGCAAGCTTAAGTTTGTCCTCAAACTTGATGAGAGTGAGATTATCAAGGGGCAAAAACTTGAGTGTGTGAGTATAACACTTATGAATCGAGCATTGGATCCCAACATCGATGAAAAACATCCTTTATACTTCAGTGTACAATCGGAGAATGAAATATGGTGGCTTGCAGCATTTGAAGTACCAAAGGAGGACCATGAAGTACTTAAAGTTTTTTTTAACCTCACTAATATACCCAGTGTTATTCAACAGCAAAATAATGGAGCAGTTTTACACGTTGAGGGGTTTGGGGACTATCAAGTTGAATGGCATCTTGCAGGTGATTTAAAAACATTGAAGTTTATGTTTGGTTTATCAAATGCAGCAAACACAAAATTTCCGTGCATATACTGCATGCAAACTAGGAAGAAAGGGAAAGATGGAAAGAAAGAATGGCTTGCCAAGGCAAGACAACAGGGTGCTCCGACACGTGATCAGAAAGTCATGAGAAATGGAATGCTGATTCCAGTGGATCCAAACTGGCGCCCTATTTTGGAAATACCACTAACAAGGGTTCACTTTTGCACATTGCATTGTTTGGTTAGAATAATTGAGAAGCTAGTATATGAATATATATGCTTTGCATACAAGATGCAGCCTATGTCAGAATCTGATGCTACATGCAAGAAGGTAGAACAAGTCCTCTCTGAAGTTGGATTGCACGGAGGCCAAGTAGAAATAAAAAAGGACGAGAAAAAATCGGGGAAGAGTGGAAATGTTCCTTGTAAACCATGCTTTGGCGGACCCAAGGCTAGGAGATTTTTTATCTCCACCCCGAGATGAGGAAGGCAATATACTAGTAAAACAACCAGAGAAGTACGAAGCATGGAAAAAGTTGCACCTTGCTGTTTCAGATTGGAGCAATGGGGGACGAACGAGGATTGCGAAGGAAGAAGTGTGGATACACCTAGATAGATTAGCAGCTCTCTTACAGAAGTTGAGGTTTATGGATGGTGATGCCAATGCATTTAAAGAGACAACTGCTAAATTTCATAAGTCCATGGTGGAGGCATGGACTACAAATAGCATAACACACTACATGGTCAGTATTATCACCATTGCAAAAAAAAATCATCATTTCGAATTACTTTGTGTTTCTAATCTCTTTTCTTGTGCAGCATATACTTGAAGCACATAGTCCATACTTTGCAGATCAAGGAAGTTTGGCAATATGGTCAACTCAAGGCATGGAAAGATCTCACTGGCAAGCTCGCTGTGCTTTTCAAAAGGCAACTGATCATGGAGGTGGCATCAATGATTCCAATTCTATGAGGCAATTATTCCAATGGTGGTATAGGAGACTAGAGATACGATACGAGGAAAAAGAAAAGAAGTCCAAAACATCTCAAGCAGAATCTATAAGTAGGGCAATATATGAAGTGAGAAAAGCAAGATATGAAAACAGCACAGCTAGACAACTGCACGCAGAATGGTTGGCAACCCAAGAGAGAGATGGCAAAAAATGGAGACCTAGATAAAGATAATAATTTTGATGCATTTAGAGTCCACAAGAGAGCACAAGTCCCAAGGATATGACACATCAATACTCATATCTCTAACATGAGATGTCTTATAAATTTTCTTTAAAATTTCAAAGGTTTGTCACTATGTTTTTCAAAGTCGATTTTGAACTTTGTTTTTTAATTATGAAAAGTCGATTTTGAAATCCTAAGACAAAGATATGAAAATTCCAAACATTGGAACATTCACTGGCCTAGAGAGAGAGGGGGGGCATGAGGGGGGTGTCAGGAGATAGAGAGAGGTAGGGATGGGGTGGAGAAATGAAATGAAATGATAAATTTAAAATTCATTTACACCACAGTAAGTTTGAAAGTTTTGTATTTAAGTCGTCTCTCCTTTCATTTTTTCCCATTGCTCTCCACTCTACCCTCCACCTTTCTATCCTTCATCATCACAGCCATGGCACGTTCCAAGCTTCCTATAAAAAAGGCGCCTGCGAGAGCAAGAGCTCAACACTCTTCCGAATCTAGTGAGCGTACTGTGAGTGACAAAGGTCCCCTGGTGACCGATAACGGTGGCCCTACTGCAGCCAATAATGGTGGCGCTACTGTGGCCAACAATGGTGGCCCTAGTGTGGTCGATAATGATGGTTCGCCATTGTCCAGAAATGGTGGTCCACATGCTCCAGCTGCTCCACCTCCCACTACTGCTCCAGCTCGTAATACACGCCATCCAACACATAAAAAGCGAAGATGGAGACCAGGCACAACTGCGCTACGCAAGATAAGGAAATTCTAGAAGAGTGCCGACTTGATTATTCCTAAGGCACCATTCTCCAGGTTGGTGCGAGAAATACTGCAAGATCTACAGTTAGGGCATCATCACAAGTTCTTTTCGAGGAACCAGGCAAGGAATGTGGGGTGATGGTCAAGCCAAGCCTTGCTTGCTCTCCAAGAAGCAGCTGAAAGCTACTTGATTGATCTAATGAGTGATGGTCAACTTTTAGCCATTCATGCCCGACGTATCACTATTAAGCCCATAGATCTGGTTCTTGTTTGCAGGATCCGTAATAACAAGGATGCATTTAATCTTAATGTCAACAATATGCTTTGAGAAGGTACCTTGTAATTGGATCTATGTTTTTAGCTCAGGTTTGGTTGTAGATTGTAAGGAGCTTAGTTTTGGTTATCTTTCTAGTAGACCTTCAAGTATTTGATAGTAGTGGCCTGCAAAATGGAGCTAAATTTTCCCTAGCTCTAGTTGTACTTGGTGCGATGCACTATCTACCGTGTATTTCATAGTTTCGCAATGCTAAATCCAATATGTGATATTCTATTTTGACCATGTTTTGCATTGTGTGAATTTTCAAGTTTCCAATTTTGTAAGTAGTTTTGTTGAGGATAAATTCAATGTGCAACCACGTACACGTCGGTGATCGGTTGTACATGGGCCGACGCACTATATCCTTACTATATTTAGTGGTTTGGCAACAATATATCCGATATGCGATATTCCATTTTACCCATGATTTATTTTTTGTCAATTTTTAAGTTTCCAATGTTTCGCATTGCGAGGTTGACAATACATTTAATCTGCAGTTGCGCACACTCATTATCAGTACATTTAATCTACAGTTGCGAGGTTGACAATACATTATCAGTGCAGTATAATGCAGTTAACGCATTTTCAAAAAAAGATTGAACCGTCAAATTTATAAATCGGAATCTGGTGAAACTTCACCCTCATGCTGGGCATTAGAAAAACTCATTTATATTAAAAATTTGGCCCCATCAGAAGCCTCTGGGTCACCTGTCCGGAGGCTCGCGTCTGGGGCCCTGAATCTGGGGATTCAGGGCCCCAGATGCGAGCCTCCGGACAGGTGATCCAGAGGCTTTTGTCAGGTAAAATTTCATGTGAATCGGAGCACTGGTGATATTTTTCCAAAGCGTGGATTCATTAATTAAAATTTTAGGGTTTTTGAAAAGTTTGGCTATAAGTTTAAAGTTTCACCTCATTTTACACATTTCACTTTTGAGTTCTGAGTTCTCTCTCCTAGAAGACATGGTACGCACCAAGCAAGCGGCCCGGAGATACCCCCCTGGAAATTCCATACGGCAGCCACGTCCTCCAGCTCCACCACCACCACCACGATGCCAGCATCGCAAGCGTCGATGGAAGCCAGGCACAGTGGCTCTTCGCGAGATTCGCCAACTAGAAGACCACTCACCTCCTGATACCAAAGGCTCCATTCCAGAAGTTGGTGCGGGAGATCATGGAGGGCATACTGATTAGGAACAACAGGACCCAGTTTCCAGATACATCACGCGCGAAACAACCGGATCGCTGGACTGCCCAGGCCCTCCTCACACTACAAGAAGCTGCTGAAGCCTACCTCATCGACTTATTTGGAGACTCAGTCTATGCAGCGGTGTATGCAAGGAGGGTCACCGTCATCGATAGGGATCTGCGGATAGTCAGGTTCTTTCGGCGATGGAAAGATAGTCCTCGCGGAGGTCAGTAAGGATAGAGGTGTACAACTCAAAAGCACATGGAATGTAGCTTCTGAAGACATTTTGTAAAGCCTTGGTTGTAATGGACCCCATGTAAAATTGTTATTAATACAAATACAAAGTTTTTGGCGCGTCTTATTTTCGTTTAGTCGCTTGATATTTATTTTATTTACATCGTTGAGTTATCGTTACATGTGTTCGAACAAATACATGTTGCGCACGAATTCGATAAAACAATGTGTATTAAATTTAGGGTACGAATCGTGTTACGTATAAATTCGATAAATAAACGTAACATTCAAGTAAAAAACAACAGTAAATGACACGTATCACAAACTACATTGCACGCGAATCCAACAAACATCGGTTTTCATTACTTGAAGAGAAGATTACAAAGTGCAGTACATCAGTGATGCGATATCAGTAGGCAATAAGTACATCTATTCTCTCCTAGGCTTCTTCGAGCTAGGCTCCCCATGGTCAGAGCTATTCTTGATCATAGGCAACAATACATTTTGCCCCAATAGTTCCTGTCTAATGACAGTGGGGTCTTCAACACCGGCAACCATGCCACGGGCCACCATGGAGAAAAGTGGGCCAGACCTAGTACTCGTGAATAAGTAGAGTAGCTTCGAACGTCGAAGCAACGCCACTTTCTCCAGGCTGGAGTTGGTCGGGATGGTCTTGAAGGGCCCAGCCTTTGTTAGTGCCCTCAACTTCAAGAAGTTCTCGGAAAAAGCAGGGGAGCATGTCTTATGAAATACAATAATATCGTTGACAAGCTGCCAACGTACTCCTTCAATGCCGAGTCTTGCACCCTTGGCTACCAGATCGGCCACCCTGCCTAGATGAAAACTCATCTATATAGACAATCTCCTGCAACACACAAGTTCAGTATCAGACTCACTATGCATGGAGTGTGCTGAAGATATATAAATCATATTCATATGAAACTTAACCAGTAGGGCCTCTAGGGCATCAGGAGCGCACACATGTGTTTTTGTCGGGATCGGGCCCCCAGATGTGCCCTGGCCGGAGGCTCACGTCTGGGGGGCTGAATCTGTAGCATCGAGATATGGAGGGCACTTTGCGAGACGGTTGACGGCACAGAAAGCTTTAAGAGCTAGATATTGGTGGCTGTCCATCTTCCAAGATTCCTTTGAGTATGTTAAGAGATGTGATACCTGTCAAAGACATGACAGCAGAGAGAATAGGAAACACCCACTTATGCCTATCATGGCTATCCTTCCATTTGAGAAGTGGGGTATTGATTTTGTGGGTCCTATCACCTCGTCATCTAATACCCAGAAGAGGTAGATTATTTTACAAAATGTTCAGAAGCGCGGGCGACAAGGTAAGACAATGCAAAAGAGACTGCAAGTTTTCTTTTAGAGCAGATTATCTGCCGTTTCGGTCCACCGAAGGAATTAGTGTCGGACCGTGGAACCCACTTTTTGAATAAAGTGATTAAAAGCTTGACTGAAGCTTGGAAAATCAAGCATAATAAAACGACCCCTTATAATCCGCAAGCCAATGGGCAGGTCGAAAGTACTAATAAGCAGCTTGTGGGTATCTTGTCTAAAATAGTCTCTGAGAAGAAGCGAGACTGGGATAGGAAGTTGTATATGGCAGTGTGGGCGTACATTACAACGTTCAAGTGAGCTACCGGCCATACTCCATTTAAATTAGTTAATGGGGAAGAGTGTGTGTTACCCCTCAAAATCGAGTTGCCAACCATACGGTTTGCAATTAACCACTCTTTGGGAGATGAGGATTCACTCTTTGAACGTTTCATGACCATAGCCCACCTGGATGAACTGAAATTGCACAGCTTATTACACCAGGAGGTCGCTAAACGTCGGATGAAGCAGTTGCACGACCTTAAAGCAAAGAAGTATACCTTTAAAAAAGGGCAATTAGTTCTATACTACGATGCGCGTAGGGAGCTGTTTCCAGGGAAGCTGGAACCTAGATGGGATGGCCCCTACAAGATTGTCAAGATAGGGAAAAATAGGTCTACGGCTCTACTAGCTGATCTACAGGGAGTGGAATTTAAAAATAAGGTTAATCTTAATAAGATTAAACCTTATTATTTCTAAGTATGCTAACGTGGAAAAATGCATTGCAGGTCCATGCTGGGGCTGATTTGAGACCTGCAAAAGAGCTTAAAGCTGGTTGATGGGGCGGTTAATTCCTTATTGGGAGCACCCATATCTGGAGCAGAGATACCATCAGGGGAAACTTATCTGGTGGAGAAGGATACAAAGTGATTGAGCAAGAAGACGGAACCTTTGTATGGGAGATCAAAGTCTTCTGCCATTACTGCTTATGAATGTTGACAAGTATCCCTGTTGAGTTTAATGAAGAAGGTGAGATGGAGCCGTCAGTTCATCCTCTAAACATGTTAAATTTTGATTATCATAGTTATGAATAGAGGAGTTCGTGATGGCAGGCCGTGTAAACCCATTATGGACGTACACATTATATTTTGATGGAGCGTCCAGGGGCCCTAATAAAAAAGGGAGTATTGGAGTAGTAATCCGAGATCCCCGACGTAGAGTTATGATGAAGTTAGCTACTTATCTCGGGATAGGATTCACTAAAAATATGGTGGAGTATAAAGCCTTGATTATGGGACTGCATATTGCCAAACAAGGTGGTATTCGGCGGTTGTTAGTAAAAGGGGATTCCCAATTGATCCTGAATAAGCTAGATGGGACATACACAGTGCAGAATCCCATTCTTTGTATGTATCATCAAACTGCTATGACCCTACTTGAGGAGTTTGAGAGAGTGTCTTGTTTTAGTTTTGTGCTAGACAGGTTTAAAGAAGAGCTTGGAAGGAGCCTTTGTTGCATGGAAGCTTCTCGTGGCCTTTTATGCTATATGTGCCTCTGTACTTGTAGGGGATTTTCTTTTCTTGTTGGGGACCAGTGTCCAAGGCATGAAGTCCCAGGTTTAGGTTAAGTATGTCTGCGGGAGGTCTAAGTAGTTGTTGCCTCTTGTAAAGACATTGCCAGGCATTGAAAGACCTATTTTAGAAGGTAGTCCTGGTGACCCTGTTCTACTAGCCTGCTAGGAAGCCGTTCTAGGAGTTCTTGTTAGTTGTGAGGCAGTTAGAGAAGCCTGCCCGAAGGAAAAATGATAATGATAGAGAGGAAAATAAAAACCCCGAATATCCTAAAGAAAATAAATCTATACAAAGGTGTGTAAAAAGGGGTTCTAACCCCCTATAAAAATAGAAAAGGAAAGAAAGGAAAATTTATAAGCAGTTGATCATCGCCTTGTGAAGGCCTGGTAGGTTCCTGGGGATGAGTCAAACCTAGGGCCGATGCCTTGTCTTCCTAGGGGTGGCGTCCAGCTGGAAAAGAAGAAAGTAAGGAAGGTTGGAGCAAAAATAAAAGAGAGCGTCAGAAAAGGATTAAGTGTCGCCTTACGAGGGCTTGGTAGGTTCTTGGGTACCGAGACATGACCTGAGGCCGATGCCCTATTCTCCTTGGGTCACTACGCTCAGCTCCCTCCTTTTTACATGCCCGAGTATGGAAAGAATAAAATCCTAAAAGAAGAAATGTGCTAAAAGAAAATACTTCTTGATCTGGCTATGGAAGTCCTCGCCTAGTAGGAGCTCCTGGCTATGTTGTCCTTAGTTAGGTAGGTAGTTCAGACCACCACTTAGGGCAACCTCTTTGATAGTTCTTTTTAGTTTGGCCGTGTTGGAGTAGTCGGTTAGTGACTAGCTTCGGACCTTTTATCAGATTATGCTAGGCCCACTCCTTGTGGATGTCATGCTTTGGTTTTGTCGGGGGGGTAGGGTGAGCATTGTGCTGTGTTTCATATGTATCTATTTTGTATCGGCTTGATGCTCCCTTTGGTTGTTTTGTGCAGATCTATTGTGGGATTCGACGGGTTGAGTCGCCCTATCCCGTGGTCGCCAATGAGAGCGGAGTTTTGAGCCCAGGATGTGCCTAAAATTTGCCAAAAAATCCAGAATTTAGGGGAAAAATATTTAACATCGAAGGCGGCGGCTCCAGGTAGGACGATTTTAAGCACCAAGTGAAAGACGACTTTTAAAAGGCACCCGAGCGACACTTGTTGATTTTTGATAATTTTTCAAATTGCCGTGCGGGTTGTTAGGAGTTGCCAGTCAATGCGGGATGTCAAGTCGGACGCCCAGGATTTTTTAGAGCTCGATTTGGATGCCGGACGAGGAAAAGGCCAACAAACGGTCAAGATTTGGAAGGGTGGCCACAACATGTACCAAAGGGGGGGTGCCCTTTGGGACATTTTAACCCCCCCATCCAAAAGGTATGAAAAAAAAATCGCGAGGAGCATGAAGGAGGCGATGTCTACACGCTGGCGAAAATGCGCCATCATCATCCTCTCTTATGATTGGGGGTTGAATGCACCCCATGGAACAGACATTGGGGCTAGGCTTCTCTCTATGGGCTGAGCATATCGCCGCCCTTCGCTCATGAAATGGCTGTGGGAATGAAGAAATCTGATTCTAGTCTTTCTCTGTCCTCCCTCTCTCTCTCACCTAAAGGGTTATTCCTGCATGCAAGAGGAAATGAAGAATGGTGAGGAAAGCTTGTCCGGTTGGGACCGGATTGCTTCCGGGTTGATGTAGACATGAAGATTGCTGATTGTGAAGATGCTAGACATTGAATGTGGGCTGACTCGTAGTCCCGCAGCAAAGTCGAGATCCTAAAACACGAAACCTAAGCGGTAATTCAATTTTTAATGAAGAAAAATGAGTTTTTATGCCATTTGATTGATGAAACATTGTTCCCATGGGCCAAATATTCATTATGATGTTGTTTTCTATGAGTTTCAACAATTTATAATCAGAAAATCAGAAAATCATAAGTGATATGGCTGAAATTAATGTTATAAAACTCGAAAAACACGCGTTTAAGGGTAAAAATGGGGGTTTTGCAAAATAAATGGGAAATATGAGACATAACACCTACAAAACCTGAATTTTTGCTGTTAAGGAACCTAAGGGCCACAACCCACAATCAATCTTAATTTTTAGTCATTTTTATTGAAGAAAATAGAGGAAAAATACCAAAAAATGGTGAAAAATGGGTTTTAAATGGGAGAAAATTAGGAAACAGTAAAAGGAAAATTCTAGAAAACTACATG
The DNA here is from genome assembly GCF_053477565.2 of Lygodium microphyllum. Taxonomy (NCBI): domain Eukaryota; kingdom Viridiplantae; phylum Streptophyta; class Polypodiopsida; order Schizaeales; family Lygodiaceae; genus Lygodium; species Lygodium microphyllum. The sequence goes on along the minus strand of NC_141152.1, from coordinate 119,002,536 downwards.
TGTGTTTGTGCAGTGTATAATGAAGGTAAAGCACGAGGTTGGCCTCGTTTTACCCTCGTTGCTATGTTTCCGTTCATGTTTATCGCTTTCTTTGTAAGGAAACACACATAAAATGACCCTTTCACCTATCAACGAATGCAAAACATTAAACGGCATGGTGAGAGGGGAGGTTGAGCGTCAAAATATAAACTAAAATCTACTTTATGTGTTGCATCATTCCTATAGGATGTTGTTTTAAAATAAAGGGAAAGGCAGTATGAGCATAAGGCTCGGTGTCTTTTCTCAGTACATACACGCTAGCATGGAAATTATGAAAAGAATGGTTTCGCATGATGTACAATGCTGATTTTCTTCTGTTTATGCACTAAACCATTCACATTATGCACTATGCATAGTTCATGGTATCAACGGAAAAGCTCCTGGACTGCATAGCACTTGTTTTCTTAGGAATTGGACCCACGATTGAGAACGTAAGGTTATCCCTTGCGGTAGGATAGAGGGTCGGTTTCCTAAGGGACTGTTAAGTAAGGACACATGGTATATCTCTTGGATTCGAAATGAAGAGTGGAGTTTGTTCGTTTGTTTTATATGTTGAGCAGCGCATCAAGGGGCTAATCCCTGCGATGTAGGAGAGCTGCAGTGGGGCCTCGGTGTTTCTACCGAGAGGTTGCCTCCATGTAAGTGATTATCGTGGCATTGCCAATGTGTATGGGTTCTCCCTCTGAGGAGTAGTTTATAGAAAGGGAAACGTTGGACTACAATACTACAAAACTATAAACACATGAATTAGGCTTTAGGGCAGTTTGTCCTTTAGCATTAGATTGACGCTCCTGGTCCGTGAGGCCGTGAGGGTGTGTTTGTCTGTTATGCATTGGGAGAGGCTCAAAAGTGACGTTCTCAAATATGTCACTGAATGTTTGTCTTGTCAACGCATTAAGGCCGAACATGTCAAAATGCCAGGGAAATTGCAACCACTTGACATTCCCCAAATGAAATGGGAATTCATTAGTATGGACTTTGTTGTTGGCCTGCCCCAAGTTCAGGGAGGATACAACTCCATTATGGTTGTGGTGGATATGCTCACCAAGGTTGCACATCTTATCCCTGTTAAGACAAACTATAAAGCCTCAGACATCGCAAGGTTATTCATCAAGGAGATTTTCAAACTGCATGGGTTACCCAGAAGAATAATTAGTGATCGTGACTCTCTCTTCACATCACACTTTTGGAGGGCTATCTTCGAGGCCATTGGGACTCAACTCTATTTCAGTACAACTTATCACCCCCAAACTGATGGTCAAACAGAATGATTCAACCAAGTCATTGAAGATATGCTTAGGGCACACTGTTGTCGCGACCCAAAAAGTGGATTCAATATTTGCCACTGGTTGAGTTTGCCTACAATGCCTCTTACCAACAAAGCATTCAGATGACCCCTTTTCAAGCATTGTATGGGCACGATTGTCGTACTCCTTTAAACTTTTCGGATCCAACCTTGAGGGTTGAAGCTTCAAAGCAGATGCTGGAAGACATGGATGACCAAATCAAATCAATAAGACAGGACATCCAAGCCGCCAAGGACAGACAAAAGGCTTATGCGGACCTGAAACGGCAAGACAGATCCTTCGTCGAAGGTGATATGGTTTTCATTCGCGTACGTCCAAAGAAGAGTTCCCTATCCTTGGGTGAATGCAAAAAGCTAAGTCCAAGGTATTGTGAGCCCTACAAGATTCTCAAGTGCCTAGGGCCTAATGCTTACAGACTGCAAGTCCCTAAAAACCTAAAAGTTCATAATGTATTCCATATCAGTCTATTGAAAAAGTATGTGCCTAACCCTAGTCATGTGCTTGATGATCAACAAGTTGTAATGCCAAGCCAAGGAGTCCTTGAGCTACGGCCTGACAGGATCTTAGATGTTAGGGAGAGGCATTTAAGATCCAGGACCTTGAGAGAATACCTCATCCAATGGAAAGATTATCCCGAAGAGGATGCCACCTGGATGGATGAAAGTACTCTCAACCAACAATACCCACAGTTCTTCTCGAGATGAGGACATCTCGATTCTTCTAAGGGGGAGAGAATGTAATATTTCCGCTATGAAATATTGAAGACCCAAAATCTCGCGCAAAAGCGGTTCAAAATAATCTCCCGTAACGGAAAAACCTTTGGCTAAGTGCTCCACCCTCGCGTAATAGCAAACTCTAGCTCCGTGTCGTATATAGGGAGCCATGACTTGTAAACCGCGAGCCACTATAGGCCTCCGTGGGAACACCCCTTCTTGGGGCAAAAAGATAATGAATTTGTGCAAATTTTTTTAATTAAAACTCCCCTCCCCTTCAACCGTTGCATGGCGGGGGAGAGGGAGTGTGAGAGGAGCTTGAGTGTGGAGTAGGAGAGCATGGGGGGGAGGAGGCATGCAACTTGCCACGTGTGTGGCTATCCCCCCCCCCCCCCCCCTCAAGCTTGAGAGGGAGGGGAAGGGAATCGTGCTACATGCCGTCACCCTAAGGAAGCCACCTACTATTGCCACCGTTAGGCCTGCTGCCACCGCCTGCTGCTGTGCCTCCCATCCTCACCACCATCATCATCATAATCATCATCGTCATCATCTTCACCTCCATCCTCATCATCTTCCCAATCATTTTCTCTCTCCACATCATCAACTTGTGGACAGAAGCTTAGAAGCTTCTATTAGAAGCTTCCATTAAGGCTTCCATAGGCCTTATTCACCCGTGCCTCCCTCGGGTTTTAAAAACCGTGACTGCAAGGCTCCATTTCCTGTGCAGAGGAGGAGAATCTCGAACGGAGTGTCTTCAAAACACGTAAGTGAACCAAAGGAGAGTTGTTGAAGCGAAATCTATTGCGTCAATGGCCCCTAAACAAAAGACGAGAGGAGCATACACGGGAGCTTCCACCCCAAGTACCCGAGTGGAAAATGCCCCGAATCTTAATGCCCAGGTTCCGATAAAATTCCTGCATGAAAAGGATGCACTAAGCATGTTTAATTCTCGTAGGTAAGTTTAAATACATTGGGAAATTTATTTGCTCGCCCGATTTACAAAAATTAGTTGCATGTCGTGCATTTGCAATTGCTTGCACTTTCGTGGTCAAGATGCAATCCTGAACGCATGATGCATAAGTAAAAAGATAGAATTGTGCAAAGGCATCTTTGTTGCACCTCACAAAGGATAGGACATATAACTCGTAACGCATTTATGTAATAAATTCTTGGTTGTGTCTCGCGATTAAGGTAATCATAGACGGACATTAAATGATATTCAAATAGTTGCAATGCATGGAAAGGATTTATGTACCTTGCAAATTGCATGCGATGATAGGTCATTTTGGGTTGGGTTAAGTGCTAAAGGAAGGATTAATTTAATGATGGACTCATGGTATTCGCTCATGCATGGAGTCCTTTTATCAAAGTTTGAATATATCTTCATTAAAAATATTAAAGCTTTGACTTCGTTGCATCAACGAAAGGTTTATACAAGTTAGCTCTGAATGCCAATCATTATAGTATAGGGTAAGGAAAATAATGATCTCTAAGTTGCATAAAAGAAAAAGATCTATGGTTTGAAGTTGCATACTCGCATGGAATGATGCATCTCACCTATCTTGCAGTTACTTGCATCTTTTAGGAAAAAGTACTTGCTAATTTAGAAGAAAGTATTTGTATCTTTAAAAGGGATGATCATCTCTAATCGAGGGTTAGTTAAATCAACTAAATAATTCACGTAGAGTTGAGTAGCTCACATGAAAATCATAAAGGTACAATTAGATTGCATATGACGATCACCTCAATGTGCTAGGTAGGGTTAAGTTACGTTAAAATTCTGCCTAGTATCGCATTTGGGTTGCCGACTTAATACTTCCAATCTTAAAGGTCCTACCCACATTCATGGAATGTTAGGGTTAGCTAAACGCCCATGCAAAAATGATCAAGGGTTCTCGCCCTAAGGATAAATTGACCAAATATTAGACTTCCGTATGAATTTAGGAACCCTATGGCCAAAGCGTTATCAGCCTAGTAGGGTTAGGGATTGGATTGGGTCAAGAGGACTCCCAAACCCTACATCTTGACCAAAGGTATTCTTGACCAAGGAATATCGTGTGATGGGAGAAATAATCCCACAAGTTAGGTGCTGACACCTATCTCGTGCAACAAGTTGCAACGTCACATGGTTTTGTGTATAAATCACAAAATAGTATTGCCACTCCTTAGAACAAGTTGGCGAGTTCTAAGTACAAGTCTAATTTTCTAGAGGATGAATAGTCATCCTGCTACATCACCCTTCCTTGGGGTTGATTTTCCAAGTTAGGGAAATTATGAGTTGCCTAGCAAGCAATTGACCAATCAAGTGAGGACAACGGGGTTGTCCAGGGTTTATTAACCATAATATATGGAAACCTAAAGTAGTGACAATTTGGGTTAATAGGGTATAAACCCTAACCCAAGGAAAAAGAGGATAAACAAGAAACTCAGCTTACGAAACCCTTGGGATCTTGCCAAGTCGCAATTGATCTCGGATCGAATGCTGGATGTATTTGGAGAGAAGGATTCACACCTTAGTAGTTGGCCGTACAAATGACAAGCTTGGAGGGAGAGGCAGTATCAGTTACCTCCGACTGACCCTATCCAAGGGGGTTGTTAGCCGCGCCGGGTACGTGGACCGAACTCACTGTGAGAGGTCTCTCTGTGGGTGCTACTTGGAGTAGGAGGACGCTTGGGTGCCAGGGGAGGCTCTGGACATAAACCCCTTGCCTCTGGATCCTGCACAAGAGGCCGACGTGACTCGAGATGGGATCTCGAGGCCTACATACTAGTCAACGGGCGGAACTTGGAATAGTGATCCCTGAGGATTGCTGGAATATCCTTCGGGTGGATTATATGATGTATTCCAAAGATTGTTAAATAAAGATCAAATGTTGAAAAGGAACTTGTTTGACATTGTTTTTCTATGTCAGTGCCTAAGTTACGTGAAGGAACCAGTGTGTAATTGGTTAATTAAGGAAGCTGTTTTTTCTTGTCAAACTAAATGTGATAGGTAATTAGATAACTAAAGCAACCTGAGAAAAGTGCGGTGGATGTGACCCTGGGTCTGTCCTACGGAAGGGTGGTCCTGGTTGGCCGGGAACTTTTCTCAAAGGAATTGACAAGCGGGGTAACAATGACCTAGAAACTATAAGAGCTAGAGTCCCATGTTGTTTTAGGTGAACGGAATGGGACTATGCCTTATGGGCAGAGAGGTCGAGCTTCGCATCCCTCTCATTTTCCATTCTCCTTGAACCAAGTGCAGCATAAATCCAGTTCGACCCTGATGTTTCTGGGTAAAGTAGTTCGTCTGGGCTCGACGCTAGCTACTTTCTAGGAACTTGCCCATTAGGGAAACCCTGATTCAGGTCGGTCCTAAGTGGGAACCCTGTGTCGTTCCTTGGGAGTGCCGGGCGGCGCTTTCTAGACTCTCTTCCCAATGGACTGCTAAGACGTGTCCTACCAGTGGACAGGGGGACACATTACACCACTTTGTAAATATCGTAGATATTTAAAGATAGGGCTCACCTACCTCACTTAATGTACCTTGTATATATACAACCACTAGCAATAAAATGCTCAACTGTAGCTCACTACCTTTTCTATATTTTTTGTATCTCTATCTCTTATTGTGCACATTATCCTCTTATCTTAAAGTTCCTCGTTTTCATTACATGGTATCAGAGTACCAGGTCCTATCCTACTAGCTCATCATACTCTTCTCAAATTCACAAACTACTCATCTTCCTTTACTCCCATTCTTCCAATGGCTCTCGTCAATGCTACTACCTCCTACAACCGACACATCAAGATCGACAAACTCAATGGAAGCAACTATCAAGTGTGGAAGCTAAGGATGGAACTTTATCTATCTCAAGAAAACCTATGGAATATTATCAATGGCAAGGAAGACTGCCCTGAACAAGAAGGAGTAGATAAGGAAGATTGGATGCAAAGAGATGCAGCTACGAGAATGGAAATACGTGTCCATTGTGGAGATTGACAAGTACAACTAGTTAGAACAATACCCACTGCAAAAGGTATTTGGGAATTCTTCAATAATACATATGAACACATAGATATTGTTTATCAAATGATGTGTTTAGAAAACTATCTACTACTACTATGCATGAAGATCAATGTGCCATGAAGTTCTTAAAATAGTAGCAATCTTTGCTAGATGACACCATAATATCTGGTCTAGTCATCTCAGAAGAATTACAAGCCATGTTTCTACTCTCTTCTTTGCCCCTATCTTGGAGAGCCTTTATTACTACTCAAACTTCCACTAATAAACTCAAGCTTCAGCCACTTACTAATAGAATCAAGCAAGAGCAAGTCATGAGAGATACCCTTTCTACTTCTTCAAATCAAGAATCCAAGGCTCTAACTGTAACTGCTTACAACCCAAAACATTTTCACAAAAGAGGTCAACACTTTCAACAAAAGCCTAAGTTTTCTTCTTGATCTAACTTCAAAGGGATTCTTGGTAATCCACAACATAAGCCCAACTCTTACCAGTCTTCTCAATCCCTATCCTTAACAAGAAACCCTCACTATCATCTCATATGTAATGCTTGCAAAAGGCAAGGTCATATTGAAAAGGATTGTCATAAAAAAAATAGACTCAACAAATATCAATCAAAAGGTCAGGCTCACTTTGTTAGTATCAGCAATTATGACATAGAAGAAGAACCTGAAACAATCATCAGTCTAGCCACAAGTGTTTGGGCACCTTCATTAAACTCCAAAGAAGAATATACATGGTTTCTAGATTCTGGAGCTACTCATCATATGACTTTTCATAAGGAATGGCTAGTCGACTTCAAAGAGATCTCTAATCCACTCCGTGTTGCCATGGGGGACAACAGGATTCAACAAGCTCGGGGCTACGGCACAATTCAAGTGGAGCTTCCCTCCAATCACATCATCAAGGTACATAGAGTCTATTATGTTTCCAATCTCAAGAAAAATCTCTTGAGTATCAGTGAGCTCACTTCTCAATCCTCTCTCACTGCTCACTTCTATAAAGACCACTGCATCTTACCACTACTCTCACCTTCTCTCAAACTTACCTGCCTCAAAGAAGGTCGGCTTTATACACTTGGGTATTCACTACTACAACCTTCTTCAAATGCTTCAGCTAACTCCACTTCACTCACAAGTCTACCATAGAATGCACTCCTATGGCACTCTAGGCTTGGTCATGCCTCTCAGAATGTTCTCCAACAACTTATTCACAAGAAGCTTGTCCATGGCATTCCACCTTCTCTCTCTCAACTTCCATTTTGTCAAGCTTGTGCTCTCAATAAAGCCAAAAATATTCCTTATCCCAAATCTTACTCCATTACGACTCAGTCACTTCAATTAGTACACTTAGACATTTGTGGTCCAATAAATCCTGCATCTCTCACTAGAACAAAATACTTTATGTTACTTATTGATAATTATTCAAGATATATTGTTGTATATTTTCTCACAAGGAAGTCCCAAGTCTTCTCCAAGTTTCAAGAATATAAGAAAGCAGTTGAAAATAAGCACGAGTTACGACTCAAAGCTCTTTGTACCGATAACGAAGGAGAATATACTTCAAATGAATTCAAAGATTATTGCAAGGCCTTTGGCATTCAACATGAGCTTACCATAACACATCACTCACAACAAAATGGATTTGCCGAAAGAAAGAATCGTACACTACTCAATGCTGTGAGAGCTATGCTATCACTAGCTCATCTAGGAAAAGACTACTGGGAGGAAGCAATTGCTACTACAACATATCTTCAAAACAGGTTGTATTCCAAATCCCTACAAAATACGGGCTGTGATTTGGTCACTCTCCCAACTTATCACATCTTAAAGTCTTTGGATGCATTGCATTTCTTGTCAATCAAGATCACAAATCCAAGTTTTCTCCTAGAGCCACGTAGCTAATCTTTACAGGATATGGAGAGCCACATGGTCACAAGGCCTATCACTTCTATGATCCAACTGATAAAGTCTTTATTTATGGCCGCAGTGCCATCTTTTATGAAGATAATTTTGTTACGTACAACACCACAACATGTCCATCTCTCACACTTATTCTAGTCGTAGAATCCCCGACATTAGATATGCCCCATATAGATCCAAACTTCACTTCTACAAACTCCTCTCCGTCCAGCTCTAGTCAAAATCACTCTTCACCTCCTTCATCGGCTTATACTTCTCATACAAAATGCAAATCTCTCAACACGTGTGAACATCCCTTATCTACAAGACATTCAAACCTTAAAGCTTTAAAGGTTACAATAAATCAATCACCAAAAGTTGCAGGACATCAGTCAGTGCATTTTTCGCTAGCTAACCACACCACTAATGTGCATTTAAACAGCGCCACACACAGCTGACTGCAGCAAGCCGTCACTCAGCGCATTTGATGGCTGTTGCAAACGACAAATAGCAGTCGATATTTCATGCCACACAGCTGGCCAATGATGCCCCTGCAAACAACAAACAATAGCAGATACTCCATGCCACATAGCTGGCCAATGATGAACCTGTAAACGGCGCCACACAACCACAAGAGCTGAAGGATCCACATCCACTAAATGAAAGACAACAGGCGCCATTATTCCAATGCAAACAACTGGCTATCATTGCCAAAATTAGATCCAAATCTGATACTCTTAATCATCCACAATTTGAAAATTCCCAAGACCATCTATATAAAGGTCAAGCTTCCATTCAACAATTCTCATTCCCTCATGGACACTTGCCTCTTCTCCATGCCTCTACTCACAACTTAGCTCCATCCACCAATGAGCAAAAACCCCGAAGGTCTACTCGCATAGTCACAATGTCGTCGACATCAAGCAATACTTCTCCTATGGCTCTCATTGTTACAACTCTACGGTCTCCATCTCTAACTTCTCCATCAATGCCGATTACTCTATTCAGTACATCTAACTCTAACTATGAAGAGGTACAATCACAATCAATTCCGTATCAAATTTGAACAATCGACCACATCCATCAAAATGCATCAACATACCTACATTATGTCTATTCTCTCTTGTTATTCCATGCTAAAATGTAATCCCATGGTCACTCCACTTGCCCAAAATCTACAATTGAAACCATCCTCCTCCCATTCTCTTTCAATTGATCAGGCTTGTGAAATGGAGACCATTCCTTACATGGAAGCACTTGGATATCTCCGATACCTAATTACTTGTACCTGTTCAGATTTATCTTATGCAGGACACATTCTCTCCAAGGCCATGCATCAACCCACTTATGAACATGGGAAGCAGCTCAAATGGGTCTTGTGATATCTAAAAGCAACATCAAATGTGGGGATTTTTTTTTCAAAAGACAGCAATTATTTTCTCTTACGAGCCTATTCCGATGCAGATTGGGGTGGTGATCTTGCTACCCGAAAATCTCTCACTGGTTTTATCATTACTTCAGCAGGAGGTCCCATCTCTTGGAATACCAAACAGCAACACTCCATTGCACTTTCTGCTACTGAAGCCGAATATGTGGCATGCAATATGGCTGCCCAAGAAATAATTTATTTGAAGAAACTCTTGGAAAACATCAATTTTGGGTATCAGCCTTAGCAAATTCCAATCTTCACCGACAATAAAGCATCAATCTCTATCATTCAAGGACCAAAATTATGCATTAAACTGCGCCATATTGATATGAGATATCATTTTGTATGTGAATTAGTTGAAAGTTCCCATATCATCCTTCAATATGTACCATCATCTGACAATGCCACTGATTTCCTCACCAAATTAGTTCCTCACTTGAAGCACAAATTTGCTATATAAATCCTTTGCATGATCTGATTAGGAGGGGAAAACATTTAGCTGAATTGATGAATTGAATGTAATCTTTTTTTCTTTCTCTATAGATACCTATGGAATCCTTTTGAGGGGGGATGTTAAGATAAAGTTGTGGATAAGGATAAAAGTTGGATAAGATAAGGACAAGTCAGTATGTGGACAAAAGGATCTCATAGATATCCACTTTGTAAATATCTTAGATATTTAAAGATAAGGCTCACCTACCTCATTTAATGTACCTTGTATATATACAACTACTAGCAATGAAATGCTCAACTGCAGTTCACTACCTTTTCTATATTGTCTCTATCTCTATCTCTTATTGTGCACATTATCCTCTTATCTTCAAGTTCCTGGTTTTCATTACAGAGTGAGCGTCCTCTTGTATGTATAGTATGTGTTTATCACAACAACTTAAGCAAGTCCCTCCACCACACGATTCATGACATGGTATCAAAGCGAGCCATTGAGAGAGGCTAGTTTTGAAGGCTCAAGTGAAGGAGAAAAAGCAAGGATTCAAGCAAGCAAGCAACATATAAGCTCTCCCACTACTCTTTCTCTTGGATAGTGGCTTGTGGAGGCACCGAAAGCAAGGCAAAGCAAAAATCTCAAATTGTTGTGAGATATAGTGTGTGAGTAGAGATTTATATATTCTGTAGATCAGTGCTTTAGGGCTTTTCCATTGCTTTTTTGGCCATTTGAGGGTGTTTCAAGCCCCTTTTAGTCCCACAAGGTTGCGGATAATGGTTTTAGGGTATATTGTGTTTTTTATTGTGCCGACCAAAAGTAGGTGCACATGTTTCAAATTTTGAATATGCAAGTTTTGAGGTATTTTCCTAGAAGAAAACACAAGTTATATCCACTAACAAGTTGCAAATTGCATGTATTGTTGAGTAGTTACTCAGTGAAAAAGACTGCTTGGTATATTGATGTGCACTTATTGTAAAAGTTTACAGAAGGCTTGCTTGCTATTTTGTATTGATTTTGTGATAATGGCAGAGAAGTGAAAGCCCCATCATTGAGAAGCTGGACAAGAACAACTATCCATCATGGAAGTTTCATATAAAAACTTCCTTATTGGAAAAGGCCTCTATGAGTTTGTTTCAAGTGAAGAAAAGGAGCCAAAGCTAAGTAATTATGTGACTACAGAAGAATTAAAGGCATGGAAAGAATGGAATGAAAAAGACAAAAAGATAATGCATTGGCTATCTATAGTCATTGATAACACTATGTAGGGGTATATTAGAAATGCAAAAACTTCACATGCAGCTTGGACAATCTTCAAGAATATGTTTTTAATAAACACAAAGGTACGGAAGATTCAACTCAAGCAAGGGTTAAATATCTTAAAGAAAGAAAATATGTTTTTAAATGAGTATGTTTTGAAGGTGAGAAGCATTGCATATGCCTTAGCAGCTATTAATACAATGCCTGATAATAATAATTTGGTCTTATCTACTTTGGGTGGCCTTAATAATAAGAAGACTTGAAAATCGATTGTGTTAAGCCATTTCCAATTTTTGATGAGTTTATCTCACTCATTTCACTGAAGAGATCAACATGCAAGGTGAATCGTCTAAAAGAAGTGGTAAACAGGTCCAAGCATTTTACTCAAGCTTAGAAAGGGGACATGGCAGATCCTCTTTAAGTTTTAGGAGGCCGTGGAAATTATAGAGGCAAGGGGAGCTTTAGAGGAAGAGGTAGATGGCAGAATAGAGGTTACAAAAATTCTTTTATTTTTTATCATTATTATGGTAAAATAATTCATATTGCAACCCAATGTTATGCTAAGAAGAATGATAACCATAAGTGGTAAAGTGTAGCAAGGAAACTATGCATCGTCTTCACAACAAAATGAATATAAAAATGAGTGTTTGTTTGCTATGCAGCATATGATGAATATTATTATCGAAAAGGGGACACATGATGTATGGTATGTTGATTCAAGTGTATCTAATAGCCATGTTGGGTTTGGAGAGATGCAAGATTTATAGAACCTAGGTTATATATAGATGGATGATGATTCATACCACCCAATGTCACACATTGGAAAGGTTCCCTTATTCTTGCAGGTTAGACAAAGAATCCGTTAGATGTATTACATATACCATCCATCACAAAGAATTTAGTGTCTCTTGGTCATATGTAGAGTAAGGGCTGCAAGTTCAATTTAATGCAAAAAGTTGTTTTGTGAAAGACTATATTGATAAGTGCAAGTTGGTCACAAAAGGAAGTAGAATTAGTCACATATTCACTTTAGATGCTAGAATTCCTGCTATGAATGTTACTATGTATGCTAAAGATAAAGGAGTGGTTGGTTGCAAACATTTATACATGGCACAAACATATTGGACGTGCAAATATACAAAGGCTAAAATGAATGCAATCCAAAGGGTTGGCTAGAGTGTTGCCTAATTTTAGAGTTGCAGAATTTCATAAAGTGTGTGAAGCATGTCAATTTGGTAAGCAGGCAAGACAACCTTTTTCATATGATAGAGATGTGGGAAAGAATATACTTGATGTTGTGCATACAAATGTTTGGGGGCCTACACAAAACATATCTCTTGGTGGCAGTAGATATTTTATCACGTTTATTGATAATTGTTCAGAAAAGATGTGGGTGTATGTCATGAAGGAAAAGAGTGGTGTGTTTGAGCACTTCAAAACTTTCAAGGCTACTGTTGAAAATAGAAACATGCTTGAAAATTAAGTGCTTAAGGTCAAATGGAGGGGGAGAGTACCTCTCTAATGAGTTGTGACATTTGAGGTCTCATGGGATAAGGAGATAGTTTACTAGTAAGTATATCATAACAAAATGGGATTGCAAAAAGGAAAATTAGACATATTGCAAAAAATGCATAGGCATTAATGGCTGAAAATAATTTGCCAAAACATTTACATTTAAGAAGCCCAATGTGTTAGTGTGCACAGCTATGTGAGAGATAGCCATAGCTCTCAGCTTGAAACACTTGAAGCAATAAGCAGTTTGTGGATCTTAGCGGTGTGCTCATTAGAGCAATGATAGTGAGGCTATATAAATGGCCTATAGGTCACTCTCAATGGTAGAGAGAGTGTACTAGTTGTACTTGTGAGCAGCTAATTAAGCAAGATTTCGTCGAAAGACCAAGATGGAAAAAAATCAGGAAAATCAGAAGTAGAAGACAATCCCAAGGCAAGAGGGCGATAAAGGACAAAGGTGTACTCAAGAAAAATATGAAGACATGAAGCACATAAAAAATTCTAAAATGTAAGAGGAAAGTGCACAAGAATAAGCACACCTTAATATTTTTGTAAGAAGAGTGCTAGGCACATAGTAATTTATTTTGTAAAAGAGCACTGCGCCACGGGGGATTCACTAATAGTAATAAGGAGACGTCACCTGCGTGCAAGAAATATATGAAGATACCCCTTATCTACCCCCTATTTATGGGACCTTACCTTATAAAATGTACCTTCCTTCCCTTGAATAACCCCCCTCCCTTACACTCATGTGGTACCGTACAGTAAACCCTAGTGGATCCCCCGGGCACTGGGCTCCCTCCCGTGCAAGTTGTAAAGAATAAGAAGCATAGGTTAAGGCTAATGCAATAGGAAGGAGGAGGAAAAATAGTGGATGAATGGACAAAGGTTGCAGACCTCCAAAATGGGGATGGTTGTCCAAGGAGGAGATAGGGCATGTATAAAAGTAAAAAAATGAATGAAGAATGTTATTCTTAGTGTGTGGCCAAACTTCCTCTCTTTTTGCTTCTTGCTCTTGCTTCATTCTTATGTATGAGAGAGGAATAGAGGGAGTGAGAGAGAGAGAGTGTGTGTGAGAGAGGGTGAGGGACCGTGGAGAAGCTCTTGTTTGAAGCTTCGAGCTCGGAGATGGAATTTACTTGAAAACACATCTTGGATTGTGGAGCTACCAATGAATTCATGGGAGGAGGCAACTTGATCAAATTCAAAGGTAAGATCACTACATTTGTGTGTGGGATAGTAGCACAACTATGTGAGAGGTAGCCAGAGCTCTCATCTTGAAACGCTTGAAGCAATAAGTAGTCCATGGGTCTTGGTGGTGTGCTCATTCTTGGTATGTGGCAAAACTTTCTCTCTTCTTGCTTCTTGCTCTTGCTTTATTCTTGTGTATGAGAGAGGGAGTGTGAGAGAGGGTGAGAGACCGTGAAGAAGCTCTTATTCTCCTCTATTCATCTCCTTCTTTTTCTCTTCTCTTTTCTCATATGGGTGGCTATGGATCTTGAAGAATGGAGCTTAGAGATAGAATTTACTTGAAAGTGCATCTTGGATCGTGGAGCTACCAAGGAATTTGTGGGAAAAGGCAACTCTATCAAATTCAAAGGTAAGCTCACTACATTCTCGGCTTGAAATTCTTGAAGTAATAAGCAGTCCATGGGTCTTGCCACTGTGATTGTTAGAGCAATGAAATTTTGGTTCCATTGCAAGGACCAACAGATTCAAACTTGAGTGATTGCGTGCTCCAAATCGAGCAATGGAGTAGGAGTTCACCTCTGAAACATTGCTTGGTTTGGGTAGGAAGCGAGGAAGTCGGAGGATGTTTGATCTCCTTTGTTTGATAGTTTAGATGTCGAAAGATTTAGGAGGATTAGTTTGATAGATCTGAGTCCTCTTTGATGCTTATTGCATGAAATCATAACCCTAGGTGCATCAATAGGTATTGCATTGGATTGGTTTAATTAATTTCTTCCCATTCGGTTTTTTTTTTGTGCCACTTGAATGGAGACCCCCCATAGGCCTTGAACAGTCGAATTCACATCGGACTTAGATCTCTAAGTATCTTTAGTCCACTCGGACATCCAACTCAAAAAAGAGTCCACTCAAACACTTGGACATTCCACTTAAACAACTCAGACCACTTTCTGGGCCTCCATGGCTAACCCACAGGCCTTGGACACTCGAATGGGCACCCCTTGTCTGAGTTCGAGGACGTGGGCATAGAGCCCACTTGGACAGTCAAATTTGGGACTCAGACAAGTTTTTTAGAACACAGTCTTTGTCCATTTTTTACCACTCCAAGACCTGTTGGGGCCAACAATTGGTTGCCCAGCACTCTTGATTGGAACCCTAGTCCATAGATGAGACTAGAGAGCTAATTGTCCCTAGAAATTTGAACTAACAATATAGGAGTTATTGAAATTACCGACCACTAGATGCTTACCCTAGGGTAGCGAGTTAACTTGACTACATGGGCTAATCACCCACCATCAAATCACCTATCAAAACCCATGAGGGACCCAAAACTAACTGTTAGGAGTAATCACGATTCGTACAAAAGAGCTACAACTACATGAAATTGATTGGATGTGATTGAGTTCATTGAAGATTGCATCCTGCATCATAGACACTTAAGCACATGTGAAAATTGAAAAACCTGATTTTGCACAACTCACATTGAGTCACACCGCTCAAGCATATAAGTGTGTGTACATTTGTAGACTATTTGGATTAACAAGGAACACACTAAAGGAGATCAAACTAAGAGACAAACCCACTAGTAGGAGTGCAACCCCAAAAACCAGATGCGTGACTCAAGACACTAGAAACAAAGATCTAGTGAATATAGAATCATCAGACCATTGAGGGAACAAAGAACTGGCCAAGATTAGAGACACATCTTTAGGCAGGGCCCAATCAACCTCATAGAAATACTAGTGGGTTAGGAGACACCTACCATGGTAGGTACAAGCTCGAATGAGAATGACCTCAACCTTGATATGGACCTTATCATAGTAGGGTACCCACATGGCATTCGGTGACTTATCACATAGTATGACCAACAGACAAGGATAAGACATCATCGAAGACTTGTAATTGATATCATAGCCAATCATGAGGAGGAGGGAAGGCTAGAAAGGATAGCACTACATCGCATAACGAGCTATAGCCAGGAGCAATGGTCTCACAGGTTACACTAGCAAGAGAGAGGGATCAATAAGGTTCACAGGATCCTAGCCATCTCAGCTAGAAACAGAATGAGAGGAAATGCCATTAGGGAGATAATCTTAAAATCAGATCTTACAGTGAGTGAGCTGCTCACAAAGACATTGCTGCTCATGATGAGATTGCTAGACATACCCATAGTTGCCAAGCAAAGTAAGCAATGACCTATAGCTTTGTTGAGTAGTTTGAGCAGGTGTGCAAGGCTAACAACCTCATTGACCCCGCTCAATGGGCACAAGGATTTGATCTTTGCCTAGAAGACAAGGGATGGACTTAGTTTACCAATCTAGATAATGCGGAACGCAGTGATTTCAATGATCTAAAGGATCTCTTCATCAAGAGATTCTTGGAGGGAGAATACTCTGACAACCTCATCGTTCAGCCCTAGCCCACCAAGATAAAGGAAAGAGTGTCAACTAGACCCAAGAAATAGTCAGAGTTGACCAGACTATAGGAGTCATTGCAAAGGCTAGTGCAAGCTCATGTGTAGTGTGTGCATTGTGGAGAGTGTTAAAATGTTGAGGATGCATGGTAAGGAGGATCACTAATGAGCAAATAGACAATCATAATGAGACATAAGCATTGACAAAGAAGGACAACTGATATTATCCAAGCATAATGCAAGTACAACTGATGAGAATTATTGATTGAATGAGTGTGGGGATGAGTGCCTTTTATAGGCTTACAGTAGGTGGTATTGGTAGGTGGACAAAGGTGGAAAGTGACCATGGTATTCACCAACTATGGTTTTAATAAACCATGCATACATGACCTAGTCTAAGTCTTTATTTGCAATGTGTTTCTTTGCCTTATTTGTTCTATACAAAGAGGCTATGGTGGATGTGATTGCATAGTTCTCAACACCCCTCCTCAATCATAACCAAGAAAGACACTGAGTATACAGAGGCTGTCATGAGTAGAACCTTGCTAAGTGTAGACATGGAAAGAACCAACCATACAAAGCTAGAGGCTATCACAAGGCCTCACTAAGTGTGTAGAGGTTGTAGTGTGTAGAGGTTACATGAGGAGTATAGGAGCTTATGGTGGGAACATTAGGAAAGTCCACATTTTAAACTTAAAAAATCCTATTAGAAAATGAGCTACAAAAGAGGGACTAGTGAGTCCTATCCTTTTGTTCTTGGGTTGTTTCTTCTTCTTCTTCTTCTTCATTGTTGTCTTCATCTTCTTTGACCATAGCAAGATATGCTCTTTGAGACCTTTTCTTAGCATGGCAAAACTTCTCAATATGCCCTATTTTCTTACAAAAATCATAGACTATGCTCTTATTCCCTTTCACATAGAGGAGTTGTTAGTCTCCTCTTGGAATGCTTAAATCTCCCTTGCTCTTGATCTTCTTTTCCTCTTCCAGGAGAGAGGCTTTGATATCCACAAGCTTCGGCTTTGACATGTTGATTAATGTGGTAGAAACATTATCAAACTCGGGTGAAAGACTCTTGAGAAGCACTCCAATGCAAATGTCGTCATCCATATTCAAGTTGATCCCTACAACTTGTGTCAAAAAGCTTTCCATATAATTCAAATGAGTTGCAAGTGAGGTATTACTTTTGATATCAAGCCTAAAACATTCAATCAATAATCCATATTTTGAGGATTTTGAATGAGCTCCAAATAGGGTTTCTAATCGATCCCATGTTGCTTGAGAGGTTTCACAATCATCAACATGATGAATGTAGTTGTCATCAAGTTCAAGCTTGATAATAGCTTGAGCCTTATCATCATTTTTATCCCATATGATTGAAAGAGCATCTTCCCTTGGTTTCTTCTCTTAACCACTTGTGATTGACCACAATTTTTTCTTCATCAGGAATACATGGAATCCAACACCGTTGAATAGAGCTGTCGATGAGTCCTTGCCCATGTTGAGGTTACATGATTAGTAGCAAATTAGTTCCAGAAAATTTAGATTGCAGTAGCAGAAGAATTGATTTATATTGCAGTAGTAGAAGAATTGAGCACAAGTGCCAAGAAGCACTAGGTGATTAGTATCAAGAGATACTAGGTGATTAGGTGACTAGTATGCCCTTTGAACTTGGGATTTTCAAGTTCTTGCAAGTCTGTGGTTCGAGTCTTCCCCTTCTTGATTTGATACTGGAGTTGCAAAAAAAATTTGAGAATAGTCCAGTAGAAGAGTTGAATTTGAGTGTGTCAAAGGACACAAGAGGATTAGTGTTAATCAACCCTAGTATCAAGAGATACTATGTAGTTGAAGCACTTGATGTTGAATCTTCTTCTTGCCAATTTGAAGTGGTAGCTTGGCTGAAAACTCAGTGTTCTAGTAGACCAGAGATTCAATGACATTATTGAGCAAAAGGAAGTAGGAACATGAAGTAAAATTTGAGCTTTGAGATTAATGGCTATGGCTGCCCTCTTTAGGGTTCTGACAGGTGATTGGTTTTTTGCTGATTGCAGCACATAGACACAACCATTTGATAAACCATGTGAGCTAGAGATAGCTTAGTTGTATATCTTCAATTTCCCTATGGTAGTGGATGGAATCATTGCGTGTGCAGATAGAACAGATGGTATGAATCATAGAGAGCACAACCAATTTAACAAAGGGAAAGCAGGTTATTGATGTGCAAAAGCAAAAACATCTCCCATTCTCAAATGATGAGAATGAATACAGGATAGCTATAGTCTCAGCTAACAAACCCAACAAAGCCACAACTTCCAACCTACCCATAGTATATGCATGATGGCCAGGAGTTCCATCAGTCGATCAACACCAATCACCTACTATCATGTTCCAACTAACAAATTGGAACTCCATATAATCCTTATCAAGTGAGCTAGCTAGCAACCTAGCTACAAACCTAAAGCCCCTCAAGGATCTCATGGAGAGTAAGGAGTGGTGATGGACTAAGGTGAATGACTTAAACATGTTACACAACTAGACTCTCATTACAAGTGAGAAAAAACTTGAGGATGGGAACCCTAAAAACAATGCACAATCCAAGTATGAGGATTTCGATGATGAGTTCTGACAATGAGGAAAATGAAGAGAAATTGGAGACTATGGAATATGACATGCATATGGGAGAGTAATTAAGCAAATCAAAGTAGACTCCAAACCCCAAAAGATCAACGCTTTTAGAGTGAATGAAGGAGTTTCCAAGGTAGATTGCAACTGAGTTTGGCTAGAACACCTAGAGATAGTAGATTATCAGCAAGCGAGATTAGTCCCAACCAAGCACCACATCATTATTTGGAGTGGAGTTAGCCTCAAAACTACAACCATCAAGAGATATAGCCTCTTCCAAGTGAGGAATATAAGTACAACTCCAAGTTCAAGATAAGCTCTGATAGTGACTCTAAAATTCCTCTACCACCTAAGACCAAACACACCAAGGGGGACCTCCCAAACTACCTAAGGCACAAGAGGCTAAAGGAAGAGAGAAGGAAGCAGCCAAAGCCTTCAGAGACTGATCAACAGAACAAACCCTAGGATTTTCCCAAGTGCTTCACAAAGTTTAAGAAGGGTGATCGAATAGCAGTGTTAGTAGGAGCCAAGCAAAAAGAGCAAGTAAGTGAACCCATTGAAGGACTAGCCTAGAGTTACCTTCCATGTGCACATTGATGCATCAAATTTTTTTATGGGGGTAGTAGTGCTATGCCAACCTAGTGAGTATAACCTTGATTATCCTATGAGTTTTGCTAGCAGACAACTTGTTGATATGGAAACAAACTATTCCACAACAGAGAGAGAAGGGTTAGCCATGGTGTTTTCCATAAAGAAGTTTAGATACTATATTCTAGCAACACCCTTTACCTTTTTTGTCATTCATTAAGCATTGCTCTATCATCTTGTGAACAAACCCTATGCAATAGGATGCATTGCTCAATGGTTACTTCTACTATTGGAATTTGACTTCTTTGTAGTAGTACGCAAAGGCAATCAACACTATATGGCAGATCATATATCTTGCATATCCACAAATGAAGCAACTAGACAGGCATCATTGATGACCTATCAGATGCACATCTTTTTAGAATGTCCGACAAACTAGACTTGTTTAGAGGAGACCTCATGTTGTATTGGGTAGAAGTTATTGTCTATATCTTGGAAAATGGATTGCTTGAATGACCCATAGAAAAAGCTAAATTAAAAGACTAATCTTGAAGATCCAACCCTATCACTTGATTGCCCATCAATTATATCAGTTTTTAGGACAAAATGAACTCTTAAGGAGATGTGTCTGCAAACATGAAATTCATGATGTGCTCACAGAAGCACATGATGAGATTAATGAAGGACATTTCAATGGAGATATCACAACATGCGAAGCACTCCAATCTCAACTATGGTGGCCTACAATATTCCATGATGCAACTAAGTTTGTGAAGCACTGTGATGAGTGCCAATGGACCAAAGTCCCTATTCATAAGGAAAAAATGGAGTTGACCCCAATGATCACATGCCAACCATTTGAGAAATGGAAATTTGACTTCATTGTTCCAATCAACCCTACGATACAAAGCTCACAAGCCAAGTACATCATTGTTGCCACAAACTATCTCACCAAGTGAGTGGAAGCTCGAGAAACTCACAAAAATGATGCTATGACCACGGCCAAGTTCCTTTGGGAATAGGTAACCTCACGGTTTGGTTGTCCCATAGAGTTGGTTAGTGACCAAGGTGCACACTTCATCAGTGTGAAGTGATTGCTCACTTGTTATCCACCTTCTTAATAATCCACAAAAAATACTCACCATATTATCCTCAAGCTAACGATCAAGTTGAATCCACAAACAAGATCTTGGTGAATGTCTTAACAAAGGTAGTCTTTGCTTCATGCAATGGTTCATCAGTGTGAAGTGATTGCTCACTTGTTATCCACCTTCTTAATAATCTACAGAAAATCCTCGCCATATTATCCTCAAGCTAACGGTCAAGCTGAATCCACAAACAAGATCTTGGTGAATGTCTTAACAAAGGTAGTCTTTGCTTCATGCATTGACTAGGACAATAAGCTCATGATAGCTTTGGGGGCATCGAGTATGGATAAAATGGCCATAGAACATACCCTGTTCAAATTGATCTACAAAATTGAAGTGATTCTACCATTGGAATTCTTTATTCCAAGCTTGAGAATAGTAGTCCAAGAGAGATGGGAGGCCAAGGAAGCATGGACAAATCGATTGGTAGAGCTAGAATGCCTATCTGATACTTATCTCATTGCAATTCATGCCCTAATCTATGAGAAGGCACAACAAAAGAGTTATTCCTTTGACAAGCACATCAAACAATGAGACTTTGAGAAAGGAGACCTAGTCTTGCTATACTCTATTAAGGGACACAAGTAGAAGATGAAATTCAAGGAATTGGGACCTTTCAAAGTTCACAATATCAGTAGAATAGGCAATGTAGAACTCGAAACCCTAGAGGGAGAGGGCATAGGCTTCTTCAACAAGAGTTGCATAAAAAAGAATTAACCCGTTACATCCACTTCATGAACCTCCAATGATAGAACCACCAAGGAATGTGAGAGTTACAAACATAATTGAAATAGAGGAAGAGGATGGGGGAGTAGTAGCACTAGCCTACCTTCGTATAATAGTGAGACCACTTCAAAAGACATATACCTTTGATGTGCTAATTGATGAGTACACTGGACCACCATGGGTCAGCCCCAATTGCAACCAACCAATGCAAAACTCAGCCCATTTGACGGGTAGTCCTATCCACTTTGGAGAAGTGCAAATAATGGTTTCTATAGAGACTGAGATCCTACCCATTAGGTTTTATGTACTATCTAACAAACAAAGTGTTGGTAAGGAATCACTGTTGGGTTGCATGTTCAAAAAACAAGTTCACTATAATGTTGATTATGACTTGCAGTGCATCCACCTTGCCATAGGCAATGTTAGGAGGATAGTGAGTCTTTTAGCAAGGACATTATAGCCATCCAAAAAATTGGAGTGCCATCGATAGTTAATCCTAGTGTCAATCCCAAGGAGGGGGTAGTCCCACGGACAGGGGCATCTAGAAACCACAACCAAAGCTACAGACCAAACACTCAAGTGGTCCCCAAGCATAGACTACAACCTCATAAATGCCAATCAATTGGAACTCATAGTCTCCATGCCTCACACTTTAGACCTAAATGGAGGATTTGACACCCCCATTGTGGTACATAGGTGACTAGGCCGCACTGGGTCCTAAAAGTCCTATTGTGTGTCCAAGGTTACTATGAAGGTAACACCTTGGTGTGGTTGCCTAAACTCACAAGTGGCATGTATGATACTCAATCTCATGTTCCAAAAAGTAATGCACAAATCCAAACAAGGTAATAGAAAAGCCAAGAGGAAGGGTGCACACTCCATGAGTTCTTCAATGGTCTATCGACCAAAAGCTCAACCAATCATTAGTGAGCTCCCATCTAATAACTCTAATGTGATCACCACTACAAAATCCGATGACAAAGCATCAACCAAACTCCAAACCGACTCAACTTCTCAACCCATGCTCACCAAACCCAATTAGAATCCCAAATTACAAACACCACATGACAACCTATCCAGTTGAATTAAACCAAAGCTATGAGCCAGCCTTAAGCTATCACAACAACGACAATCCATTCTTGAAGTGGCTTCCAATATGGCCATGGTAATGTTCATCTGATGATTGATACCTTTACTTCCACAATCCTAGGAAGGATTTTTTTATCATTTCCAAGGGGGAGGGGGTAAAGTGGAAGATGAATGAAAAATTGAAATAGGAGTTGAACTTCAAAAGAAAAGGATGAATTGAACTTTCTTCTTCTTTGAGTAAAAAATTCTCTAGGAACTCTTGGATGGAATGTACGGATTGATTAATGTGAAAATTCTCATTTTGTGACTTATACATTTCACCATCTAATAGTGTTTTCTTCCTAATCACTTTATCTTTTATCCAATAAATGTCCTTCAAGGAGAACTCATTGTGGACTGTTGTGTGGTGACATGAACCCAAATGGTAGGATAGTAGGATAAAACCAGCAAGTTCTCATTCTTGAAGGAAGAACACATAAAATACAACTTAGCCATGGAGACACGTGCCTTCAACTAGTTGAAATACTGTAGCATCCATAACCTAGGGGAGCTGGTGACATTGGAAAGGCAATCAGACAGATAACAAAACAATACAATCTTTCCAAGTACCTGGAAAAGGTGGGCAAGGAGATAGATCATGGCAAATGCACCAAGTTCCTAAAAACCTTTGACATCCAAAAAAATAGTGTCACAGTGACAATCAGACAAGGAGATGCCACGAGAAGGGTGGAAGTCAAACTTAGCCCAAAAATTGTGGAGAAGGCCTTGGGGCTAGTGGAAAAGTCGAAGAAGAGGCTGAAGAGAGATGTCTACGAGATGTTGGAAATGGACAAGAAGAAAATCTACATGAATGATGGAATTAGCTTAGTTGATATTCTTGAACCCACCATCAGACTGCAAGTGAAGATGGTCCACACCCTCTTCTCAAGTCAAAGATATAATGCCTTGATGAATAGAATATGTTAACAAATAGAGACAGAGACAAGAGTGAAGAAGCAACAGTTAGAGTAGAGTGCTCTCTCACTTTCATTATCATTCCACATACTACTTAGTGAATGTACAACCTAAAGTCACAAAGGACCATTCACACCAAAGCAGTTAAGTCCTAAGCATCGACTTATTTAATGTTCGCATAGTGTGGTACAACTGGACAACTTAAGTGTCAGGTATGGTCATACCAAAGATAGTAGATTGAGCTTGAAGTCTTAACACTCCCCCTCAAGCTCAAGACAACATCTGCACACCAAGGAGTTGTCTAAAAACACTGAACTTATCTTTACCCAAGGACTTGGTAAAGATATCCACAACCTGCTCATCAGTCTTTACATGCATGAGATCAACTCGTCCTGCAAGAACCATCTCTCTGATGAAGTGGTAGTGTACCTCTATGTATTTTGTTCTGGCATGATATACTGGATTCATGGCCAGGAGTACACTACTGAGATTATCGCATAGTAACTTCACTGGAGAATTCACTTGTATGTCCAAATCAGCCATAAGCTTGAGCAGCCATGAAACTCGCATGCTGCCAATGCAGCACCCCTGTACTCTGCCTCAATACTTGACAAAGCAACCGTAGGTTGCTTCTTACTGCTCCAGCTAATCACGCCGCTACCAAATCCAAAAGCATATCCACTCGTAGATCTACGGTCATATGAGCAACCTACCCAATCTGCATCCGTGTATCCAGTCAGTGTCAAGGGCTTATCTTTGACATAGAATAGACCATACTCTACAGTGGACTTAACATATCTCATAATGCATCTAAATGCATCCAAGTGTGGCTTTCTGGGCTTTTGCATAAACTGGCTTATGAGCCCTACAGCATAGCTCAAGTCAGGCCTAGTGATGGTCAAGTAAATCAGACTGCCAACCATATGCCTGTACATAGTCACATCCTCTACTTCAGCCCCAGTGTTCATATCTAACTTGACATTCTGATCAAGAGGTGTATCCAATGGTTTGCATTCAGCCATGCCATACTTCTTCAGCATTTCCATGGCATAGTGCTTCTGCATCAGCCATAAACCATTTTCAGCTAGAACTACCTCAATGCCCAAGAAATACTTCAGTTCTCCTAGGTCCTTCATGTCAAATTTAGATTTTAGCATCTTCATTACATGTTGTATGCCCAAGTCATCATCACCAGTGATTATCAAATCATCAACATATATGACCAGCACTACCAAGCCACTGTCAGTCTTCTTTGTAAATAGGCTGTGATCAGCCCTACCAACAGCAAATCCCAATCTCTGCAAGTAGTTACTGATCCTAGCATGCCAAGCTCTCAGAGCCTGCTTCAGCTTGTACAATGCCTTTTTTAGCCTGCATACATAAAGCAGAAAATCAAGGTGAACATACCCTTCCAGCTGAACCATATAAACATCCTCTGCTAAGTCATCGTTAAGAAACGCATTCTTAACGTCCATCTGCTGCAATTTCCAATCTCTAACAGTAGCCAAAGCAATCACAGTGCATATGGTTGCCATCTTGGCAACAGGGCTGAATGTTTCCTCATAATCAAGCCCATACTGTTGGGCATACCCCTTAGCAACCAGCCTGGCTTTGTACCTTTCCACACTGCCATCCGACTTGCATTTGATTTTGTAGACTCATTTGCAGCCAATGGTTCTTTTCCCTTCAAGCAATGGCACAAGATCCCATGTCTTATTTTCAGCCAAGGCATTCATTTCTTCGTCCATAGCTACACACCAGTTCTCATCTTTCGTTGGTTCAGCATATGTACCTAGTTCTTTGATCTCCATCACTTTTGTCATGTAAGCATAATGCTTTGCAGAGTAGCCACTGTATGTCAACTTGTCAACATGGTATCTGACCCTCTGCGAGCGCTAAGGCTGTGGTGCACTGCTTGATTCCCCTCTCTCATGAGGTGGAATGTACCTGCTCTGCCTTGTGCTAGGCGTATAGATAGTCAGAATACCAAGTTCACTATCTAAAGTATCAACAGACTCATAGCTAGAAGTCATTCTACCAGGTGTCATCATACTAGATGCATCCTCAGTAGCTTTCTCTTTTCCTTTGCTATCCAAGACATCATATCTCCCCCTCATTAATATACTGGTGTCAGTGGATGGTGAGCTCCTCAATCTCCCTGTCCACGGGGATACTGTCTGACTACTAGGTCCTGTCATAGCAGTGCTCTGCTGCAAATCAATTGTAGATACATGAGTGGAAGGCATATCTGATGGCACTGTAGCTGGTGATACATACCAAGAACCCATCTCATCAAAGATAACATCCCTACTCACCAAAGTCTCCCCGGTAGAGGGATCATAGCATTTGTATACCTTCTTCTCCTGCGAATATCCAATGAAAACACACTTATGCGCTTTTGGATCCAGCTTCTTCCTTTTTTCATTTGGAATATGCACATAAGCAAGATAGCTAAAGACTTTCATGTGACTTACATCCGGCTTATAGCCATACAGCCTCTCAAACGGTGTCATCTCATGAATACCTGTAGTGGGAGTCCGATTCAAGATATACATGGTTGTGGTGACAGCCTCAGCCCAATAATAGAGCGGCATCTTCTTCTCATTCATCATGGCACGAGCAGCTTCCATCAAGACCCTGTTCTTTCTTTCAGCTACCCCATTCTGCTGAGGAGTGTAGCTACAGGTAAGCTGCCTACATATGCCATTTTCAGCCAAAAATTTGTCAAACTCATTTGACACATACTCCCCACCACTATCTGATCTCAAGCAAGAGATATAGCAGTCAAATTCCTTTTCAACCTACTTTTTAAACTGCTGAAAAATAGCAAACACTTCATCCTTTGTCTTCAGAATGTAAACCCAAGTATAGTGACTATAATCATCAATGAATGTCACATAATATTTCGAGCCTCCCAGAGATGCATTATGGGTTGGCCCCCAAACATCACAGTGCACTAACTGCAATGGACATGTACTCTGCCTTACATGCCTGACAAATGGCAACCTTGTCTGCTTATCAAACTGGCAAGCATCACATACATGACCAATATCTGAATATTGGAACTTGGGTAAACCTGTAACAAGTTGTTTTTTCTGCATAATTTGCAGCCTTTGCAAATTCACATGCCCCACTCTCTTGTGCCAAATTTCCAAAACTCTGATAGTGCCAGAACCATGGGAAAACATAGCTGAATTAAGCTCTGGCAAGGTAGCATCAAGAGTAAACATTCTGCGATTCCTATGACCGCGAGCTATCAACTTGCATCCATTGCCAAACTCTTCAATAAAGCAGCCATGCTTATTGAATCGAACCTGCAAGTTCTGCTCCGGACAGACAGTAAGTTCTTCGTAATCGAAGGAACATGCAATACATCATGTAAATTTTTCTTTCTGCCATCATGAACCACAAGAGGCACTTTGCCTTTATGCTCAATGATATGCTATGTGTCATCACCTGTACAGACGTAGCCATGTTTTTCAACCACCATATCAGTGAACCAATCACCGTGAGGGGTCATGTGGTTCGATGCCCCTGAATTAATGTACCAAACTGCATCATCAATGCATTTTTCAGCAGCCCTATCTTTTACATACTGCATGGCAAACAGTCTATCACCTGAGAAATCATCTCCCTGACTAGACGTAGCAAAATGTCCATGTTGTTTTCCCTTCTGATTGCCCTGCTTCTTCCAGCAGATGGGCACTGCTGCTGCCAGGAGCCTCTGCCTCTAGGGCTAGATCTCCCCCTGCCTCTAAAGTTTTCACCACCTCTTGCATTCGATACCTACTGGTTGTTATTGCCATAGGATGCATTCTACTAGCCTCCTCTGCTAGATCCATAGCCTCTATCTCAGCTGCCACGAACGCGCTGATTCGAATAAAAAACTGCATCCTTATTTTTAGAACTGCTTGACCTTGTAGCCAAGCCAAGTTTAACCTCCTCATGTATAAGCAGTGCAACCAGCTCATTAAAATCAGACATTTCAGCCCTCACAGACACAAAAGTGTCAAAAGACTTATACTCAGGCCCCAAGCCATTCAAAGTCACAGCAACCATGTCTTCATCTTCAACCTGTGAACCAAACCTGTGAACCAACAGATGCCAGCTGATCCGTAATGGTCTTAACCTCCGTGACATAATCTTGTATATATCTGCTCTTTCTCTCCATGTTGTTGAGCTTCTGCTTCAATAGTAATTTCAAGGCCAAGAACATTGAATATACATGTCATACATGTCCCATAACACTTGCAATAGTTTAGAGATCTATCTCTGCATATGAGTTCCTAGTCAAGTCACTCTGACATAGAGTATGACATGTGTTGCAAGTACAAAACAAGATATACCTGCTGTATACTTCAGCCACAAAAAAAAAAAGTCACTGTCAAGGTATTTCAGTCCCAAAGACTTTGCAAAATGTCATAACATTATGCTACCATGCATAGAACCCGATACATGATCTTGATCTCATCCAAGACTGATCTGTCTCCAAGAGTCAGGAGCAACCAAGGCATTTTCAGCATTTACTGGTTATTTACTGTTCATGACATTCAAGAACCATGTCAAATCATTTTGCTTCAGCTCCATACATTTGCTTCAACTTCCTTCTCAATGATCACAGCATTTGAGAGACAAATGCAAATCACAGTGTACCTGGGGCTAACTAGAGTGACTGATACACTTCAAAGTGTAGTGATACATGCAGCCCACATTGGTCATGACAGATTTTAGCCTGTCCATGACTTCCCAAAACTGAGTATTTCAGTCAATAACTTCAGTCCATAACCATGTTAGTCAATGCATATGTCTTCACAAATATGTCTATGCTCAACAGACCCTTTTGAGCATGCCCGAAAGCCTCAATCTTTTACTTACTGTCAAGTGAATATTCACTATACACAGCAGTGAACTGTCTTTTTCAGACCTGCAGTCTGTTTATACAGCTCATAGATGAGCTCATATGCAAGCATTTGTTTACCATTGATGTAGACCACCTTCCATTGAGTGTAGACATGGTTTATATCACCTCGGGAACCATCAACAACCTGAATCTTTGTGTGTAGGAGCAGCCCTTGGATCTGGTGCAATTACGCAGCCTGTAGATTTGGTTCCAGCAGCATGTCGTGTGTCCAATGATGCTATGTAAGCACTCTCATGTGCCTAATGCAACCTTAGAAGACTCCCAAATTAGCCACCAATGGCCTCTTGGACAGTGGCAAGTCTTCTTCCACAATGCATACCTTGTGTTGGAGCAATGGAGGAAAATGACAGTCAGTCCTTTGTTCTCTTCAACCCTGACAGTTCAATCTTCAGGTCTTCTTCTCCCCATATGCACTCCAGAAAGCCCAGTCATGGGGGTGCTCTGATACCATATTAACAAACAAAGACAGAGACAAGAGTGAAGAAGCAACAGTCAGAGCAGAGTGCTCTCTCACTTTCATTATCATTCCACACACTACTTAGTGAATGTACAACCTAAGGTCACAAAGGACCATTCACACCAAAGCAGTTAAGTTCTAAGCACCGACTTATTTAATGTTTGCATAGTGTGGTATAGCTAGACAACTTAAGTGTCGGGTATGGTCATACCAAAGATAGTAGATCGAGCTTGAA
This sequence comes from Lygodium microphyllum, assembly GCF_053477565.2. Taxonomy (NCBI): domain Eukaryota; kingdom Viridiplantae; phylum Streptophyta; class Polypodiopsida; order Schizaeales; family Lygodiaceae; genus Lygodium; species Lygodium microphyllum. Next base: position 118,973,589 of record NC_141152.1, on the reverse strand, counting down.
GTCTTAACAGAATAGGAGTGCCCTTACTTGAAACCCTTGCAACAAATGCACTAGACTAGGTGAACTAGAATGCCTATGTCTGAAAAACAATCCAAGCATAAGCAAAGGTTCTAGCAACATGGCCAAGGGCAACAAGGGGAGAGTCTCTAGCTACAACAATGGAGTCTAAGAGAAAAAAACTAGCATCCAAGGCATCGATCACACAGTTTGGAGCGGTAGTAATGGCCATAATTTAGGAATCCTTAGGAGAGGTGGAAAGAGAAGTAGTGAAGGAAACCCTTGAACAATCACTGATCCAAGAAGAGCATTGCTCCCCCACTCCAGTGAGCCCTCTTGCTTCATTCTCAATAGGAAATTTGGAGAAGGAAGATTTAAACATAGTTTAGTAGGAGAAGGTAGAACAAGCCACTAAGGAGAAAGAAGTTGACTGCCCCATTTAGTAGCAAGAAACCTCTAGTGAAAGAATGATCAATGAACAGGGGGATCGGAGCCATCAAGCCAAGGGAAAAGAAGAAAAATCACACTAAAAATTCATATCAGGAAAACCAAGTCTACCACTAAAGAAAATAGAGAATTGTAGAGGGTTGAAGAGGAATCCATGAAACTTGAGGAGGATCTCAAAAAGAGATAAGAGGAAGAGGAAGAAAGACTAAGATAAGAGGAGGAGTAGATAACTCTTGCCATTAGAAGATCAATGGACCAACCCACCTAATCTCAAGATTTAGCTATGATGAGCCCCACATGGGAGGATGTGCCAAGCACAAATGCTACTACAGAAGAGGTCAAACAAAGACTAATGGCAAAATGCAAGGGAAAGGCTCCTCTACACGTAATCCCACTAGCAGTCATGGTCACCTTGACAATCACCCCAATGCAAGGAACCACCGAAGGGGTAGTCAATATAAGTAATGTAATGGCTTGGGTGCAAGAGCTTGCACCTACACCAAGAAAAGGAGATCCACTAATAGGAATAAAAAGGCCAATAATAGCAATTGAGGCCAAATTGCTCCAAAGGTACCTCGCCTCAAAGTATCAACTACTTTAGTGCCCTCAGCCATGCGCAATATAGAACAGTACAAAAAACTAGTGAAAGAGCTTCAGAGCCAACATGATAAGATAAATGAAGAAAGAAAGGTTGCACTCACTGAGCTAGATAAAGAAAGGAATGCCTTCACAACCTACCACCTAGAAAAAACAAGGCAGATGACCATAGTAACTAGGGAGGTGATGGCATTAAAAGAAGCTTTAGAGGCAAGGTGGGGCGAAGAAAGTCTAAAAGACCTGTATGATGAAGAAAGGGAGAGCTGCATTTCCCTAGAGACACAATGAGCTCTTGTATCACAAGACAAGCAATGCCTTGAGAAAGAGGTCAATTGTTTGAAGCAATAAAAAGAACATCTATCTAAATAACTACAAGAGGCAAAGACACAAAGTGAGTAGGAAGCAAGAAGAAAGATGGTAGAACTACATAACCAACTTTATGTAGCACTCCACAAGTAGGCCATCCTAAGGGAATAGGTAGAGCATTGGAACCAAGAAAATAAACAAATAAATAGATTATAGCAAGAGGAGCAAGAGCAGGTAATCACTACCCTAGTCCAATACCAAAACCAAAGTTTGGATCAAATGAAGGGGAAGGCAGAAGAATGGGCAACCAAGAATGAGGATAGAATTAAAGACTTAGCTTATCGATTGGCCCATTCAGAGAGTGAACGCACTGTGGCGAAAAGCAAAGCTGCAACAGTGGAGATAGGGATGCTAGAGCAGAAAAAAACCTTCTTAAACATAGTACTAAATGTCACCCAATCAAGAGAGGAAGAAACGATTGAGGAACTCAAAAGAAAACTAGAGATGGCAAGGAGAGCACTTAAAAATGGACTCTATGCCAAGATGCCCAAACCTAGTACTAGCTTATTAGGAGTGGAGGAACAAAGAGCCCATTTGATCACGAATGGATTAACCATACAAGAACTTGATTTGCTAGGGTTTGGGGAGCCAAAGTAATGAGCTTAGCCTCTTCCTTGTAACGTGTCCGCTTATCCACTTGTGGGACACGTCTTAGCAGTCCATCAGGAGGGGAGTCTAGAAAGCGCCGCCTGGCACTCGCAAGGAATGTCACAGGGTTTGCGATCTAGGTCTTCTCGAGTCTGCTCCGAAGCGGAAATATCCGGCTGTTCCTACTTAGGACCCACCTGAAGTCAAGGTTTAACCCACTTTGAGTAGGGACAACAGAGTCGAAGTGGATTTATGCTGCACTTGGTTCATGGAGAATGGGAAACGAGAGGGATGCGAAGCTCAACCTCTCTGCCCATTAGGCATAGTCCCATTCCATTCCCCTATTGTCCTAAATTTAAAATTTTTTAAGGGGGGCACGGGGGATATTACATTTCTAAAGAGAAAAGAGAGCCAATGCACTAGACTTTGAGCTTGACCATGTTGAGCAAGAGCAACCGCATGAATCAAGCCCCCCTTTGCAAACACAAACACAACTAAAAGAGTAAGGGGAGGAATCCATGCCCCCTGAGAGAATGTTGGAAATGAGGAACAAGCAGAGGGAACATGTAGAGCCACCATGAAAGAAAGCTTCAAGCCAAGCCGCTACAAGTTCCTCATGTAACCATCCCTGAAGGAGAGGAGTGAGATCTTGTGAACTAGACCCAAGAACTAGTGATATGGGAGTAGTGGGAGAATTACAACCGACCATTTGAATTCACCTTTACCTTCCCTCAAACATTGGACAGAGTATTATCTCTAAGGGTGGTGGAGGAAGTGAGGAAGAGATAGTTGGAGGAGAGAATCAGACACTCCACAAGATGGTAACAAGAGCCTGAAAATTAATGGGAGGATAAGGTGGTCGAGCTTCCTACGAAAGTGGAGGGATATGGAGCACAACCTAATCGGCACAGAGACATCTAGGAATCTATGGCATTCTATAGCATGCTACTATACGAGAGGAATGATCCTACCTACATGCCGTGTCCACAAAGAATTGAAGTTGATTTCAACCATGAGGTGCATGGTAGATATGACTTCCCTAAGATCTATAATGTGAATGTCGTGTCTCTAGAGGAATTCTTAACCTTCACCAAGAGGGATCTCCACCTATCCATAGCAAAATTCCTCATGAAAGTCTCCTCTTGCCCAGATCTTGCTTTCATCACCACTTGTAATTATCTTCGCCTCTTGCGAATATTACTATAAAAAAAAGCATATTGTAGAGGAAGAGCTATACAATGGTCTATCTCATTATGAGAGCCACCCTCTTGCCAAATTTTTGTATGAGCTAATTAGAATATATGATTGATAGTAGGTTTACTAGGTGCAACCACCCATTTTTTTCCACTATGCCCCTCAATGTAAGAATCAACTTGAAGGGCTAAATGCAAAGCAGAGCTTTCCTAGGAAAGTCCCTCAAACCTTGGTCCCTACCCATAAACAGGATGCCACTTAACATGCTTCCCTATAATATTTATATATATATATTTAAAGATAGAAGAAAGGAAATGAAAAGAATAGAATAGAATAGAAAAGTAAATTGAAATCTCTCCATTTGTACTTTATGAGTGACACAATCCATGTACCTAGGGACCACCCTAGCCCCTCCCCTACTTCACATATTAAGGCACATCAAGGGTAGGACATTTTGATAGACCTGTCTCCCTAAGTCACTCACAATGCCTTCCTTTACATGAACTAGATCCTCAAGTGTAGGATAACACCTTAGGCTTGTTGACCCATCTCCTAGTTCTACCATCACTTGCACAGTGCAATGCATGGTGTTGAGGGTTGATATGACTTGATTTTTTGGCTGTTTTTTGTTGTTTTTGTGGATTGAATGCTTGATTTTTGATGGATTTTGTATGGTTTTTAACTTTTTTGGAAGTGTTTCAAAGTGTTTTGGATGAGTTTGATTAGTTTTTGGAAGCTCATGATAGTTTATAGTGGAGATATGATGTTTGACATGTTCTATTGATGTCTTGATAGTGTCTGATTGGTTTTGTTTGAGTTTGTTGAGCTTCTATTTTTCTTTGTTTTTCTTTTGTATGAGGGGTTAGAATGATGATTGATGAATTTTGAGAGTTTTTGGAAGTTGATTGATTGATTCTTGATGATTTTGGAAAATTTAAGTTGAGCTAAAGGCTTTTTGATGCCTTCTGCTAAACCTCTATTGACTGTTTGTAGAACCTCAATTTTTGTTCTATTTTGTTATGTATGTCTCTGTAAGTGTGATGATGGATGAATGTGTAGCTTGGGGAGGTTTTTCAATCTTGGGAAGAGATGAATATAAGTTCAAAATAGCTCGAAGAAGTGTAAGAATTAGTTGTCGAATACTCAAAGTAAAGAATGAAGTGATAGGGACACTGTTGAGCTCTCAAGGGACACTATAGGGGTTCTGGTGACCTTTCATACTATACATACCTCTTGGGAGGGGTATCCACAACCTAATAGGGATTATAGATGATTATTATTGATTATCTCATTGTACATTTGAGAGAGAGCATGTATGAGAGAGTGTGTGTGAGTGAGAGATAGCAAAATCTATGCAAAACAATGTATTTATGAGTGAGAGATTGTGAAAGAAAGCTGTGGAACTTTTGAAGAAGAATACTATGTGATGATTTTCATTCAAAGTGGTGTATTATCTTATATCTTTGTGGTCTCTTGATTAATTCTATGAAGAATATGAAGAGCATGATAAATTTTGTTCAAATTAAAGTCGTGGGAGAATTGTTTCTATAAAGTTGCGTGAAGATTTCTTATTCATGGTGTTCTTTTCCTTATTGTGGTCATATCAAATATGAGAAAGATGTTTGTTGATGATATGATATATATTTTCTTGCAGTAGATTCCACATTATTTTTGGTGTGCATGTGAGGTGCCCACTAGCCTCAATCTCCCTTGGAACATCACGGGGTTTGTCACTTAGGCCCTACCGAGTCTACTTCGCAACGGGAGAGTTCCGGCTGAACCCACTAGGATCGACCTAAAGATTTGGGTTCCTAAAATCGGATGGGTCTCCTAGCAGCCAGCTAGCGTTAGTAATTTTGAGTCCCACTTTTTAAAGGATTACTCGATCTGAAGCGGGCTTGCCATTGCACTTGGTTCAAAGAGAATGGGAGACGGAGGGAAGTGCGATACGTCAACCCTCCTGCCCATAAGGCAAAATCCCATTCCGGCCCCCCAAAACAATGCAAGTTGGTTCTACCTAATGACTAGTTGGTCAACTTACCGTCTTCCTATTTCTATTTCCGATTTACAAAAGCTCCCAGCTAACCGGAACCACCCTACCATTGGACGGACCCGTCGGGGGTTACACCCACCTGCTTTCCTCTAATATGGGTCATCTTTAGTTTTTTAATTACCTACAACATGTTTATTGGAACATATACAACCAACTTCCTTAATTAGTCCATTAAGTCAAAGGTTCCTTCACATAATTTATCTCACCAACATGCATACAATTCGAACAGTAAAGCAAACTTCTTTATTATATTGGAAGTTTATTACAATTTTCATTATTCCGTCCCAGTGGAAGATACACAGAATTCCATAAGGATATTCTATTCACTAAGATTCCACCCTCATAACTAGTATTTAGGATTCTAGGATCCCATCCTGGGTCACGAAGGTGCTCGTCAGATTCTTGGAACAATGCAGGATTTACAGCCAGAGCCCCCTCTGGCACCTACAATTCCTACTGTCCAAGACTATCCCTACTGACAGACCTTTCACCTACGGAGCCGGTCCAAGCCTCTCATAGCGATAATCATGACCCCCTTGGAGTAGGGTCTCGTCGCTAGCTTGGGGGTAGCCTAGCGCGATCCTTCCTTTTATTCTGTTTGACAACAATTTCAATCAAAAATCTAGATTCTAGCAAACACACACAGTCCTTTCAAATGTGTATCAAATGATGCAATGACAATCATCCCAACATGTCATTCACAGCTTCACATAGCCAAAGTAGAACTTATCCTAAGGTAACCTTACATTCCAATGAGGATTCTCCTCCCCATAAAGAAGTGTTGAGTACACCTCTTATAACATGTTAAGCAAGGCATGAATTTTCCATTTGGGTTCACTTATCCAACATAAGAAAATCCTTTAAGGAAATATATTGTGTCAATAACTCAACGAGATGACCTATAGGATTCCTAAATAGACAATCAGTTTCTATAACCATCACTAATCAACTCTTAACCTTGTCACATTTGACCATAACTATATCGAATGCGCATAAAGACATATGTACAATAACCTTTGGCAATTAATTCTATCCTGATTCTATGACTTAGAATCTCAATTATTCTAGTTACAAATCATAGTGATTAATTGTTTTATGCTTGTACTAATATGTTTTCTAGATGAGTTATCAATTTGTGTAAGTGAAGAATATGGAAGCTAATATCTTATGTAATTATCTTATATAGCAAAATAATAATCTAGTAATGAATAACCTGGTTTGGCAGCATGACGATATTAGGAACTTCATCTTTACTCGCGCTCGCATTAGCCACACCCGATGTTCCATTGGTAATGGCAACTCTTGCAACCTCGGGCACTCCCGTATCATTGGCAATACCCATTGCTTGACCTGTTGCGTTGGTCCCCATGGTTTTTCCACTTCATTGCTTTGGAGCCATCGTCCACGAGTGGTTCGAGAGATAGGGAAGGTGGAATAGATTTGAGATAAGAGAGCGTAAGAGAATATGGCTTAGTTAAAGATCGAGACAAGGGATTTAAGCTAACTCTCTTCCTCTCTCTCTCTCTCTCTCTCTCTCTCTCTCTCTCTCTCTCTCTAGCTTCTTCTCGTAGCCTCTTGAAGCAGTATCCTTCTTTCTCTCTTCTTCTCTCTCGTAGCCTCTCAGGGTCTCCTTATGTCTCCCTAAGTGCCCCTCATGCCTCTTCTTTATAGTGAATTGGAGAAGAAGGGTTGTGGCTGAGAGGAGGAGCTCTTTGTGGAGGGGGATCTTGGAAAGATCAGTGATCTGATGCTCAGATCATAAATCTGATGGTTCCATTGGCTCCGAAAGGGGAGTAAAACCCCAAGATGCTTGACTCTGTAAGGGGGGTAAAACCCCAAGATGATTGGTTAGAAAGCTCTCAGTTCACTCATTCTTCTTTTCTCTGTTCGAAGTGCTTTCTACTGCCTGTAGACCGCGATCGCGGTGCGTGCGATTTCGCCAGTCACTTTTCTTTATTTTTCTTTTTATAAAATCTTCAAACTAACTAACACATCACTTGTTTTTTTCTTTTAAATGACATCTAGTTCTAGAAATCTCCATATCTCTCTTTTTTTTTCTTTAAAGGATAATATCTAAAATATCTAAATTATTTTAGTCTTGTCCAAAAGTCTAATATTCTTAGACCATCCTTACTGCACACATTAACATTAGTGATTAATATAGCTCATATCTCTTGTTCACGTTATAGCTTCCATGAAGGGTCGCTACAGTCCTTGTTAATTCGTAAGAAATATCGAGCTACAACTCTCAGTTTTATTTATTTATTTATTTATTTTTAGTTAGTTATTAATGTTAGTTAATTTTTTTCTTTAGTTAGTAACCTTAATAACTTATTAATTGACTAACTAACTTTTGAACTAACCAACTAACTTTTATTGGCTGGGAATATTATAGTGCAGTTAGCCAAGGAAAACTACCATCAACAAGTATTAGAAGAGGCTAAAAAAGAAGAAAATGGTATTATCAAGAGGAGAAGAATTCAATGGATGCTTGCAAAGTTTCTTCTACCACTAAAGAATTGGAGATTCTCATTACCAAAGCCACTTTCTATGAGAAGTTCATCCCACAATGGCAGAAACATATTACCATCATGATGTAGGCTCTATGTGGTGGACTATTTCCTCTTCCTGTTGAAGTAATAGAGATGTGCATCTTGGTGGCACATTGTTTGGGAAAAAACTGAAGTATAGAAATAGAGAGAATGACCATCCATGGAATTTTTACCATTCATTGAGAAGTTTTCAGACATCATCAAGTGGGAAATTGTGAAGAAGCTTCAAGAGTCATGGTCAGTGAAAGTTCTCGAGAACAAGAAAGAAAAGAGTTGTAATTGGATGATCAACAATAGGATACATAGGATGCATGGTGCACTGACAACCTTCTGTTCGTCTAATTAGTAACTATCGAAAGTTAGTGGACAAAGCATTCTTCACAACATACACTGTTGAAACCATCAGAAGCTTGTGTTATTATGATGATGGCACCACAACAATCCTTAGAAGAAAGAGTTTTGACACTTTCATAACTGAATACCTTCCCCTCTATAGTGGACTGAAAGCTGAATTTAGAGATGTTGCAAAGAAGGAAGTAGAATAATTGTTGGCAAGAGAGTCCTCTAGAGACTAAATCCCCCTCTGATTCTATTTTGTGGAGTACAGACAAACTAGGTGGAGGTAACTTCCTGATGAATGATAGAATTAGGGAACCTATGCTTACACAGTGATGTCTTTTGGGCTATGTAATGCTCTTGCTACATTTCAACAAGTGATGATGGCCACATTCCAAAATCATCTGCATGATTTCATTGAAGTATACCTAGATGACTTCTATGTCTATATCCTAATCCGTGAGCATTGGGGACACCTAGAGTAGTGCTTTGACATATGCCAAGAGTATGGGATTTCTCTCAACCCCAACAAATGCATCTTCAAAGTTTCATCAAGAGTTCTTCTGGGCCACATTGTCTCTGCACAGGGGATAGCAACAGACCCTACAAAGATTGAGAATATTGTAGTCTTAATCACACCACCCACTCAAATACTTGAGGGGATTCCTTGGCCATGTGGGCTATTACAGAAGATTCACTGCACACTTTTTACGACAAAGGTAGTCCCCCCTGCATAAGCTCTTGAGAAGAGATGCAGATTTCACGTGGACCACTGATTGTGATGAGGCATTCAACACCCTGAAGCAGTGCCTAATTGAAGCACCTATCCTGCAGCCTCCTGATTGGATGAAGGAGTTCCGTGTGCACACTAATGCATCAGTCAAAGGCCTAGGTGTGGTCTTATGCCAAAAGGACCCCTCAAAGTTAGATCAACCTATCTATTATGCAAGCCAAAAAGTAACCTAGAGAATGAAACTATACAGTGACACTTTGAAGGAGAAGCAATAGTCAGAAAGGCTTTACTCCCAGGATATTGGTGGCCGACCCTCCATAAGGATGCTTCTACTGCAAATGTTGTGATGCTCATCAAAGAATGGGAAAGCCAACCAAATATAGCTTAATGCCACTACAACCCATCCTTCCCCTAAAGCCATTGGGAAATCAACTTCATGGACCCTATTGATCCGCCAACCAGAAGAAAACAGAATAGATATAACTTGGTCTATACAGACTACGTGACAAAGTGGTGTGAAGCCAAAGCTCTCAAGCGAGATGATGGCAACAGCATAGCCTTGTTCCTATACAAGAACATCATCACCCATTTTGGCAGTCCCCTAGAGCTAGTTAGTGAGAGAGGTACGCACTTCCTTAGCAAGATTATGGAAGAATTGACAGAGCTGTATAAGATCCACCATCGCATGTTAACCCTCAAACAAACGAAGGTGGAAAATCCGAAAAAGCTAAAGCAGAAAACAAAGGCCAAGCCAAAGTGAAACAGAAGACAAAGATGCACAAGGAGAAAAGTCCTAAATTAGGGAGAAAGGCGCATAAGGAAAAGCGCAAGTCAATACTTTTGTAAAAGAGTGCAAGTGCATCATGATTTAATTTAAGGAGCGCCGGGCTCTCACCCGTGCAACTTGTAAATGTAGATGGGTGGTGGAAAGGAAGCTAGGAAGATAGAAGGACAATGGGAAAAAGGGCCTAGGCTGGCCATGTAAAAAAGGGGATAAGGGGATGACCGTCTAAAAGGGATTTAGGGTTTTGTATATAAAGTGGAAAAGTGAATGAGAAGCTCATTCTTGTGTGTGGCCAAAAGTGGCTCTCCTCCTCTTCTTCTTCTTCTTCTTCTTCTTGCTTGCTTGAGCTTGTGCTTGAGAGAGGTATTGAGATGGCAAGCTCAACACATGTGGACATGGATGATGGACCGCCTGGTTAGATGGGTCCACACGTCTACACTTAGCACGTCGGTGGTCATTATGACTCTCACATGGCCACTGACTCATTACTTATTATATTCAGGTTGTTACACCTATTTACAGCTGGCATAGTTATAGCGCCAGTCGACTAGTGTAGTCGGTTATGCATTGTTTGACTTAGTAGGCCACTTTTCTTTATATTGTATCTTATCTATACTTTGTGTACATTGTAAAGAGTGTGGAAGAAGAAGAAGAAATCAGCAAGAAAACGTTTTGGCCTCCATCTCTCTTCTTGTCTCTTGAGTGAGCTTCTCCTTGTGCATTCTGTGTGTGTTCGACGCAGCATCTTGAGCAACCCCCTCCACCACGCGATTCTTGACATGGTATCAGAGCCGCGCCATTGAGAGAGGCTGATTTCGAAGGTTGAAGTGAAGGAGAAGAAGCAAGGTTCGAGCAAGCAAGCCACGGGTAAGAAGCTCTCCCATCCTTCCACTCCTTCTCTTGGATAGTGCCTGTGGAGGCACCGGAAGCAGGGCAGAGCAAAAATCTCAGATTGCAGTGAGATTTGGTGTGCACGAAGAGTGCTATGTATTTTGCAGATAAGCCCTTTAGGGCTTTTTCCTGCAGAGATTTTGGGCATTTGAGGCCGTTTCAGGGCCCGTTTTAGAGCCGCAAGGTTGCGGACAGTAGTTTCGGGGTACACTGTGACTTCGACTGTATTGACCGAACGTGGGTGCGCAGGTCACAGATTTCAGATCTGTAAGTTCAAAGGTGTTTATCAATGAGTAAACACAACGTTTATCTGCAAACTGGTTGCAGATTGCATGTATTGTTGAGCAGACAGTAAAAAAGGATGTCTGGTGTATTGCTGTGCACTACAGGTCAAGGGTTGCAGAAGATTTGCTTGCTGTTTGGTATTAGTTTTGTGATAATGGCAGAGAACAGTGGAAGCCCCATCATTGAGAAGCTCGACAAGAACAACTACCCATCATGGAAGTTTCGTGTCACGAACTTCCTTATTGGAAAAGGCCTCTACGAGTTCGTTTCAGGTGAAGAAAAGGAGCCGGAGGTGAGTGATCCTCCAACTGTAGAAGAGACAAAGGCACAAAAGGAATGGAATGCAAAAGACAAGGTCATGTATTGGTTGTCTGCAGTAATTGACAATAACATGCTGGGACACATTAGAAATGCAGAGAATTCATATGCAGCTTGGACCATACTTGAAAGTATGTTTTCTGTAAATACAAAGGCACGAAAGATTCAACTCAAGCAAGAGTTGAATACATTGAAGAAAGGGAAGATGTCTATCAATGAGTATGCACTGAAAGTAAGAAGCATTGCAGATGCATTGGCAGCGATTGATGCAATGCCCGATGATGATGATTTGGTGTCGTCTACCTTGGGTGGACTTAACAATGAAAAGGCTTGGAAGTCTTTTGTAACTTCCGTATATGTCAGAAAGCCATTTCCAGATTTCGATGAATTGGTCTCCCTTATGATCACAGAAGAGATCAACATGCAGAGTGAGACATCTGAAAGAAGTGGTGAACAGGTCCAAGCTTTCTACTCCAGTTCTGGAAGGGGACGTGGCAGGTTCTCTTCAAGAGGCCGTGGTACAGGACGTGGTAGTGACAACCAGCAAAACAGATTGAATCAGCAATTTGGCAATATGCAGGTTTCAGGAGGTCGTGGTAACTTTAGAGGCAGGGGGAGCTTTAGAGGAAGAGATGGATGGCAGAACAGAGGTTCTAACAACTCTGGTATTGTGTGCCACTACTGTGGCAAAATAGGTCATATTGCAGCCCAATGTTATGCTAAGAGAGATGATATCCGCAGTGGTAAGTTGCAGCAAGGAAACTATGCATCGTCTTCACGACAGAATGAAGATAAAAATGAACGTTTGTTCGTTATGCAGCATATGCTGAATGCTGTTACAGGAAAGGGAACACATGAAGATGTTTGGTATGTTGATTCAGGTGCATCCAATCATATGACCAGCCATGCAGAATGGTTTGGAGAGATGCAAGATTTGCAGAATGCAGGTTATGTGCAGACGGGTGATGACTCATGCCACCCAATTTCACACATTGAAAAAGTTCCCTTGTCCTTGCATGATGGTAAGACAAAGAGTCTTTCAGATGTATTACATGTGCCATCTATTACAAAGAACTTGGTGTCAGTCGGTCAAATGGTAGAGCAAGGGCTGCAAGTCAGATTTAATGCAAAGGGCTGCTTTGTAGAAGACTTCAATGACAAATGCAGGTTGGTAGCAAAGGGAAGTAGAGTTGGACGTATGTTCACTCTAGATGCTGGAATTCCTACTATGAATGCTGCTATGTATGCCAAAGGAAAAGGTGTTGTTGCAGACATTGAAATTTGGCACAAACGCATTGGACATGCAAATGTACAAAGGCTGAAATTAATGCAGTCCAAAGGGTTGGTTACAGGTTTGCCTACATTTAAAGTTGCAGAATTTCAGAAGGTGTGTGAAGCATGTCAGTTTGGTAAGCAGGCAAGACAACCCTTTTCACATGACAAAGATGTAAGCAGAAATATCCTTGATGTTGTGCATACAGACATTTGGGGGCCTGCACAAAATGTATCTCTTGGAGGCAGTTCATACTTTGTCACATTCATTGATGATTGTTCTAGAAAGCTGTGGGTATATTTTATGAAGGAAAAGAGTGAAGTGTTTGAGCACTTTAGAACTTTCAAGGCTGCAGTTGAAAGAGAAATAGGCTTGAAAGTAAAGTGCCTGAGGTCAGATGGAGGGGGAGAGTACCTCTCAAATGAGTTCAGTGATTTTCTGAGGTCTCATGGGATAAAGAGACAATTCACATGCAGGTATACCCCACAGCAAAATGGGGTTGCAGAAAGGAAAAACAGGCATATTGCAGAAGTTGCACGCGCCTTGATGGTTGAAAAGAATATGCCTAAGCATTTTTGGTCTGAGGCTGTTCATACTGCTGTTTATATTATGAACAGAACTCCCACAGCTGCAGTTCATGGTATGACCCCCGAAGAATGTTTTACAGGTAAGAAGCCTGATGTTTCACACTTGAAAGTATTTGGTTGCATTGCGTATGTTCATGTGCCAGATGAGTTGCGGAAGAAACTGGATCCAAAGGCTGAAAAGTGTGTCTTTATTGGATACTCTTTAGAGCAGAAAGGGTATCGTTGTTACAACCCTGTCACATGTAAGTTCAGAGTGAGCAGGGATGTCATCTTTGATGAAATGAGCAGTTGGTATGCATCTAGTGGTGATGCATTGGATGTTGATGATGATCATGACACTCATGTGCAGGCTGAAAGGCAAGAATCACGGACTCTTAGTGGACCAGAGACATCATCTGGTAGTCCTTGGTCTGGGAGACTAAGGAGTACCTCTACATCTTCGAGTGCATCTAGTAGCACTACAGGTAAAGACAAAGGAAAGAATAAAGTGTCAGAAGGCATTGATGCAGTTCTTGATGGAGACTCCAGTGGCTCAGAGAGCTTGGATGATGAGCTTGGCATTCCTTCAGTGAGGACTCCAAGTGTGCAGAGAGCACGTGTTAATGCAAAGACTCCATTGAGTGATCCAATGGTACGCAGGTCTAGCAGGGTGAGATACCCTGTTAAAAGATTTGGTTTTGAGAGTTATGCATCTCACCATTATGCTTATATGGTGAAACTAGTTGAGGATGTTGAGCCCACATGTTTTGAGGAGGCTGTTGGTCATGCTCATTGGGATGCAGCAATGGATGAGGAGATGGCTGCATTAGAGGCCAATAAGACTTGGGATCTAGTATCATTGCCGAAGGGAAAGAAAGCTATTGGATGTAAGTGGGTTTATAAGATTAAGCACAATGCAGATGGTTCTATTAGCAGGTACAAAGCTAGGCTGGTTGCAAAAGGCTATGCCCAAACATATGGCATAGATTATGATGAAACCTTCAGTCCAGTTGCTAGGATGGCAACTGTCAGATGTGTGATTGCTTTGGCAGCAGCCAAAGGTTGGAGGTTGCAGCAAATGGATGTAAAGAATGCCTTCTTGCATGGTGATTTGCAGGAAGAAGTGTATATGGATCAGCCAGCAGAATATGAAGATTTAGAGCATCCCACGTATGTGTGCAGGTTGAAGAAGGCACTCTATGGGCTCAAGCAAGCACCAAGAGCATGGTCTGACAAGATCAGAGAGTATCTTGTCAATATTGGCTTTTATGTTTCTGATGCTGATCACTCACTTTATGTGAGAAAGGGAGATGCAGGTTTGTTCATCATAGTCATCTATGTGGATGACTTGATTATTACAGGTGATAGTGATAGTGGGATTGCTGAAGTCAAGGGCTATTTGAAGATGAAGTTTGAGATGAAGGATTTAGGTGAGCTAAGGTACTTCCTTGGCATTGAGGTGATCAGATGTGATGATGGTATATGGCTGTTCCAAAGACAGTATGGCTTGGATATGTTGTCCAAGTATGGTATGACAGCATGCAAACCACTTTCAGTCCCATTGGAGCAGAATGTAAAGCTAAGTGCTGATGTTGGAGATGAGATAGAAGACCCTACTATGTTCAGGAGGATAGTGGGGAGTTTGATTTACATGACCATTACAAGGCCAGACTTGAGCTATGCTATTGGTCTTGTGAGTCAGTTTATGCAAGTACCTAGAAAGCCACATTTGGATGCAGTCAGACGCATATTGAGATATGTGAAGTCCACATTACATTATGGACTTTTCTATGAGGCAGGTACAGATGTACAGGTGTTTGGATACACAGATCCAGATTGGGCTGGTAGTATGTCTGACAGACGATCTACCAGCGGATACATGTTCTCTCTTGGTAGTGCAGCAGTTGCTTGGAGTAGCAAAAAGCAATCTACAGTTGCTTTGTCAAGTACAGAGGCTGAGTATAGAGGTGCTGCTGTTGCAGCATGTGAGGTAGTATGGCTGCAAAAGTTACTGGCTGATTTGGATGTGCAGGTGGAAGGTCTAGTTGTCATTTATTGTGACAACATGAGCAGTATACAGTTGGCTAGGAACCCTGTGTTCCATGCCAGGACAAAACATATTGAGGTACACTACCACTTTGTGAGAGAGAAGGTACTAGCAGGTGAGATTGACTTGGTGTATGTCAGCACACAGGATCAGATAGCTGATATCTTCACGAAGGCATTGGGTACAGAGAAGCTTCAAAAGTTTCGAAGCTTACTTGGAGTTGCAGAGATGCAGTTGAGCTTGAGGGGGAGTGTTGAGATGGCAAGCTCAACACATGTGGACATGGATGATGGACCGCTTGGTTAGATGGGTCCACACGTCTACACTTAGCACGTCGGTGGTCATTATGACTCTCACATGGCCACTGACTCATTACTTATTATATTCAGGTTGTTACACCTATTTACAGCTGGCATAGTTATAGCGCCAGTCGACTAGTGTAGTCGGTTATGCATTGTTTGACTTAGTAGGTCACTTTTCTTTATATTGTATCTTATCTATACTTTGTGTACATTGTAAAGAGTGTGGAAGAAGAAGAAGAAATCAGCAAGAAAACGTTTTGGCCTCCATCTCTCTTCTTGTCTCTTGAGTGAGCTTCTCCTTGTGCATTCTGTGTGTGTTCGGCGCAGCATCTTGAGCAACCCCCTCCACCACGCGATTCTTGACAAGAGGGAGTGTGAGAGTGTGAGGGAGTGAGTGTGTGAGGGTGAGGGACCGGGGAGGAGAAGCTCTCCATCTTCTCCTCTCTTCTTCTCTTCTCTTCTCTTGTCTTGCTCGTGGCGATGGAACTTGGAGCGTGGAGCTTGAGGATGGAGCTTGCTTGAAGCTTTTACTTAGATGGTGGAGCTACCGGAGTTCGCAGGAGAGGAGGTAACTCGATTAGCATGGAGGTAAGCTCATTACACTCGTAGATATGGATGGCGCGTCGGCTATGTGAGAGGTAGCCATTAGTGCTCGGCTTGGAACGCTTGAACAATAAGCGGTCTATGGGTCTTGGTGGCTGAGCGAAAGCTCCCACATTTTGGTTCCGTTGCTAGGACCAATGGATTCAAGCCTTGAACACTTGCATGCTTCGAATCAAGCATTGAAGTAGGGTTTTCCCCAAACCGGTGCTTGAGGTAGATAGGTAGGAAACGAGGGAGTTTGAAGACATTCGATCTCCTTAGCAAGTAGGTTTTTGATTTGTTGTTGAATATTAGAGTAGGGCCATCCATCTCCATCTCTGGTTTTGATTTTTGTTGCATTAAGTTAAGATTAGGATAGGAAAAAAGAAGGAAAATAGTAGGGTTTTCTGTTGCTGTATAACAGGCTGAAACAAGGAAATAGGGGCACAAATCCTTGGAGTGCCGTTTGATTCGAGCACCACAGTGATTCCAGGTAAGTCTAGCATTTCCTTGTATTGCTTTGCACCTATTTGGAAGGCACAACAGGATTCCGTGGAGTAGGCGTTGACCTTGAGGCATCGCGCATAACCTGCGGGCCGTCATCTGCGCCGTCGGACCAGGCCGTCCGAGTCCCAGAATAGGACCGCTCGATTCCTGGAGTCGGACCATCCGACTCCGAAAATCGGACCACTTTTTCGATCCAACTCCTAGAATTGGACCACTTCAAAAATCAGACCACTTCGAAAATCGGACCACCCCCGTCCAACTCCTATAATCGGACCCAGTCTCCAAATCGAACACTCGGACCTTGAAAATCGGACATACTAAAAATTGGACTTCAAAGTCGAACACACGAAAATCTGGTGCACAGATCGGATGCTATACGCTTGCGTAGTGAATGCGGGAAGATCCCCAAGAACAAAAGAACTCTACTTTTTGCACAAAACTCAAGGTAAAAAGCATGCACGACATGAACAAGAGACCAATTGGGTGCAATCTCCCCCCATGCCTTGTGTGAGCGCTCCACAAAGCATGTATTTTATGTATTAATCATCTTCAAGCTCAAATAATAGCCCAAATTACAAAATAGCAAGCTTTTGGCTTTTGAGTTTGCTTTAGCACAAAATAGAAATAAAGCTAATGGGCGGTGCCCAAAGAGTCAGGCGTACCCAATACAATGTCCAAGTACAAATAACATAATCGTGCGCCCATGCGCATACAAAATAATAAATAAATATCCAACGCCTCAATAAATAGGCGCGACAAAATATAGACGCCATGCCTAAGGTATGCGCCCATCAAAATATAAATGATAAATCGAATACTCGCTATCCTCCAATGCTTTCCTCCGCCACTGCTGCTATCTCTACACATCAACTGAAGCATTCACAATCGTTAGTAAAATAATACAATTAAACCGACAAAAGTGAATACCTAGCAGTCTTCAGCTACATAAATAAATCAACTGGTTAGAAATCAATCCTAACCTTAATTTATTACGAGTGCGCACTCTAACTCATAAACGTTTATTAATTTAATATGCATTTTACGGAATCACCCGCTATGGAATCACCCATGTACACACTAAATTAATGAAACGCCCGAAAAGGATAGCCATCCCCATCAACTTCTCGCACAAAGAATCCACTTTGTGTATGAGCCCCGGTCAACAAAGTTTACGCAATCCACCGTAAAACCTCACGAAATCCACCGTGGCACGGAATCCACCATGGCACGGAATCCACCGTGAAATATGCCTCCTGGCATCATACCCCCGGGGTGGGATAGCAATTGACCTCAATTGCTATTAGCTCAATGTGAAGCTAGCAGAGTGGGAAAAGCATTTAAGTCTCTAGCGTGCATCCATTGGGCTTCCTCTATAGGATGGTTCTTAAATTTGACTAGATATCTAGAATATCTTCGGCCAGTTCTAGTGGTCATAAAGTCAGTATCTATGATAGCTTCAGGTTCAAGTATTTCAGTCTCTTCCTCTAACAAAGGTGGGTTTTCATAAACAGGGTGTACAGGTAATTGGCCTCTAAAGGGTCATAATAAACTAATGTGAAACATGTTGTGAATTTTCCAGTGAGGTGGTAATTCTAACTTGAATGCATTGTCATTAATTTTGTGAATGATCTTAAATGGTCCATAGAATCTAGGTGCTAAATTGACAACTGGGTGTCTATCTACACTTTGTAATCTACGTTTTTCTATTCTCAACCAAACATAGTCATCAACTTTGAAATTCATTGCTTGTCTTTTCTTATTGGCTTGTTTGGTATATGATTGCTGGGCTTTGGCAAACATGTCTTTAACCTCATCAAAAATAGTAGCGTGCATACTAGCAATATCATCAGCACTCTGAATTCTATTTGATAAAGATGCAACATGTGTAGACAATCTATAACCATAAATGACTTCAAATGGTGCTTTCTTTGTAGATGTGTGTGGTGTATTGTTATATGCAAACTGTAATAAATGCAAGTGTGTATCCCATGTCTGTGGTTTAGAAATAGTGTAAGCACGTAAAAGATCTAAAATAGTATTGTTAGTGGCTTCTGTTTGTCCATTAGTTTCAAGATGAAATACAAATAAAAAATCAATTTTTGTGCCTAGGTTAGCAAACAAAGTAATCCAAAAGTTGTTACAAAATCTAGAATCACGATTAGAAATAATAACTTTTGGTAATCCATGGTTAGTAAAAACAGTTTTCAAAAACAATTGTGCTGCCTGTGATGCTGTTAAAGTTTTCTTACATGGAATGAAATATGCTTGTTTACTAAACCTGTCTACTACAGTCCAAATCATATCATGGTTAGCTTTAGTATTAGGTAAACCAGTAATAAAATCCATTGAAATTTGTTCCCATGGTCTTGATGGAATAGATAAAGGCATAAGTAATCCATATTGTTTACCGTGATGTCTCTTAACTCTTTGACAAATCAAACATTTAGAAATAAAGTTAGATACATCAGTGTCCATATGTGGCCAATAAAAATCTTCAGTCAATGTACGTAAAGTAGATATGATACCTCTATGACCTTGATATGGAGGACAATGAATTTCATTCAAAACAAAAGATCTAAATGAAACTGTAACACATAATCTCTTTTCATAAAACATGAATCCATCATTATAAGACAGTGAATCAATAGGAATCCAGTTATTTTCAACTAATTTATTCCAATCAGCATGAAAAGTAATGTCTTGATGATAAGTATATTTCATAGGGGTTAAAGAATCAAATGATATAACAGAAATATTATGAATGGTGGGTCTTCTACTTAATGCATCGGCCACTACATTTTCTTTACCAGGTTGATATTGGATAATCGGATGAAAACTCTGAATAAAGGCTGCCCATTTGATATGTCGATCAGATATTTGGGGTTGGCTAAGTAAATGTCTAATACTTTATTGATCGGTCTTAATCATAAATTCAAAACCCATTAAGTAGTGTTTCCATTGTCTTAAGGCTTGTACTACAGCTAATAATTCTTTGTCATATGTGGAATATTTAAGTTCAGAGGGTTTCAATTTACAACTAGAATAGGCTATGGGATGATTGTCTTGCATAAGTACGGCTCCTATTCCAGATCCGCTAGCATCAGTCTACTAAAAAGAATGGTCTATTAAAATCAGGCAGTTGTAATACAAGAACATGGATTAATGCATGTTTCAATAAGTCAAAGGATTTCTGTTGATTATCGGACCAATAATAAACAATACCTTTCTTTAAAAGTTTAGTTAAAGGCAAAGCAAGTAATGAAAATTTACGCACAAATTTCCTGTAAAAGCTAGCAAGACCTAGGAAAGATCGTAACTCATGCACATTTTTAGGTATAGGCCAATTCAATATTGCTTCTATTTTCTTAGGGTCAACCTCAATACCATCAGATGATACAATATGACCTAAATATTCAATTTCTGTTTTAAAGAACTCACTCTTTTCCCAATTGGCATACAGTTGATTATCTTTCAATAACTTGAAAACCAAGGACAAATGTTCATAATGTTCTTTCTCATTTTGACTAAACACCAAAATATCATCAAAGAAGACAATAACACAATGTTGATATTTCAAAAATATATGATTTATCATTCTACTAAATGTAGCAGGTGCATTAGTCAATCCGAAAGGCATCACTAAAAATTCATAATGACCAAATTGTGTTCTAAATGCAGTCTTGAATATGTCAGACTTATCTAATCTCACCTGATGATAACCAGATTTAAGGTCTATTTTACTAAATATGGTAGAACCTTGCAATTTATCCATAAGGTCATCGATTCTAGGAATTGGATATCTATTCTTTACTGTGATCTTATTTAAAGCACGATAGTCAATGCACATACGATAGGTACTATTTTTCTTCTTTACCAACAAAACAGGTGCACCAAATGGAGAACTACTAGGTCTAATCAATCCTCTATTTAGTAATTCCTCAACTTGATTTTGAATTTCTTTTTGCTCTATCTGGTTATGCCTATATGGTGCTTTACAAGGTGGTTGTGTACCAGGAATCAAATCTATTTTATGGTCTTCTGGACGTGAAGGAGGTAAACCAGGTGGTAGATCTTCTGCAAAACAGTCTTTAAAATGTGCAAGAAATTTTTTATGCCTAGGGTGCATATGATTTTCTTTAACTTGCAGTTCATTCCCCCAAATGAGATAAGATTTACTACTTTTGCGTAATACACATTTAGCTTGAGTGTGCGAAAGTAGTGGAAAAGCATTAGATGCATGCATACCATACAATGTAATATGTTTTCCTTGAAAATGAATATTAATTAAATGTGAGGAATAATCTATATCAGGGTTATATTGATGACGCCAAGGCATACCTAAAATAATATCACTGGACTGTAATGGTACAACTAGAAAATTCCTTCTTTCAGTGTATTCACCAATTTGAATTTCTAAGTCATGCACTTCCTGTGTTCCATTATACCTAGTGCCTAAGAATGCTTCTTTAATGCGATAATGCGTAGGTACAGTCTGTAACTTCAATTCTTTCACTAACTTTGCAGAAATAAAATCATGAGTACTACCATCATCATGCAAAATAATCTTTTCCTTCCCATGCACTAAACATTTCATTGTCAATAAAGAATGTGGAGTTGGCATACCTGGTAAAGTATCTGAAGGAGTGGTAATGTCGTCTTCATCTTCCGTGAAATCAGGCATTTCTTCATGTTCGTCATCTTCCATTGCTCCAAGGTAGTTGATATGGACACGTGGCTTCTTCGAATGGCAATTGGCTGCTAGATGTCCAGGTTGGTGGCATTTATAACACACTATAGGCTTGGCTTTGGTTACATTGTTTGCAATGGTAGGAAGTCTAGGAATATTAGGATTTGGCTGTGGAATGGGCTTAGGGTTGTGATTGGTATTGAATGGTAAAGCAAGTGGTTTTGCCCAAGTTTTACAGAAAGATGATGAAGGAAAACGACCTTGATTAAATCTTCTAAAATTTGAGTTGAATTGCTTAGATCCATAGTTACCATTGGTTTGGAATTGCTATGGACGCTTGTCTCTTCCTCGAAGCTTGTCTTCAGTGTCATGAGCTAATGAAATTGCGTCTTCAAGAGTTGCAGGCTTGAACATATTGACTTCAGCGTAGTAATGCCCAAGTAATCCAGACATATACTTGCGCTTGTGTGTCATTTCAGGTACGTCCTCAAGCATGCGTAACTGAAGTAATGCATTCCAAAAGCATTCGGTGTACTGAGGAATAGGCTCACGATCTCGTTGCTGAAGAAGTTCCCATTGCTATATGGCTTTTTCATGAAATTGTGGAGGAAGGAAATTCTGCATAAACTTCTTCTTGAAATTCTCCCAGGTAATGGGACAATCTATACTTTTACGAACCACGGTCCACCAAAGAGATGCTCTATCCACTAAATGATTAGTGACACACTTGATTTTATCTTTTTCTACGTATGTTTCCTCATGAAAGTAATCATCAAACTGACTGATGAATGCAAGAACAGTTTCCATCTCGAGTGCCATTGAAAGTACGGAATTTGAAATTTCTTTTACTTATCTTTGTTTCCTTGCGGATGGATTGAGCTTCGAGAGTCGCGTCGATGGTACGTCGGATAAGATCTTCAGATTGAGGTTCCTCTTTGTCGGTACTCGATCTTTGTAAATTAGCCAATTGAACTTGCAATGCTTGCCTAGCTCGTCGTTCTTCATCCAACTGCATCATAATTAAGTCCAGCTTTTGCTCCATCGTAGGTTCAGGAAGATCGCCTTCAGCCATTAAATCATCCATATGTGGTTCCGTCATCTTGCAAAACTTCAAAAGACCTCACACTCTCAAAATCCAATTAGCGGGATGAGCGTAGCTCAAGATCAGGTGTACAAGGCTTATATTTTTGTGTGTGTGGCTTTCACAATCTTCGTCTTTGGCTATTGCAGGATTTGTAATCTTTGAAAAATATGTGTTTTAATCTTCTGTGCGTGCTGAAACGGGTTTAACAAACCTGTGTATGCGAACAGTACCTTCCAATGAACAACTTTGCAGTTTGGAGTTTCTGTGCAGGAACAGTCCTTCTATGAGTTTTGAACAGAAGTCAGTTTTGACTTCAGGTGACTTGTCTGACTTGCAGAGTTGCAAACTTATGTGACTTGCAGAGTACCAAAACTTGCAGAACTTGAGTGATTTAGCAGACTTGCAGAATAAGTAACTTTGTAGACTTGCAGAACTTGGGAGATTTTGTGTGATTGGAAGCTTAAGAGACTAAGCTTTAAGCTTAGTGAATTAAAACGGCGAATTTTAGGGGGGGGCATTTTTTCAGCCGCCGAAAATCTCGCGAACATACTCTAATACGCCGATTAAAAATCGTGAAGCTTTAAAGCTTCTTTAAGCTTTATAAGCTTTGTATTAAGCTTTCAAGATTATGAAATTTTTGAGACTTATCTCTGTAACTCCATGACTTGTATGAGAGGATGTAGGAGTGGTCCTCCGCTGTTGCAGGCCGGTCCTTCGTGAGATCGGAGGATGGAAACAAAGGTTCTTGATCGCCAGGAATCCACCCGTATCGACCGTTCGCGATGAGATTAAAATCGGACCACTAGACCGATCGGACCAACCCAAAATCGGACATCCGATTCTGATAATCAAACTCCTGAAAATCGGATGTCTGAGAATCGGACAACAAACTGTCAAAATTGGACAGGTGTCTAAAACACAAATTTTGATGCATCTAAACCCCAAAATTGACCCCAAAAGCTACATAGAGCTAAAGGCACATCACAGATCCATCACTGGGCTGAAACTTAGAGTAAGTAGTTCAAAATTTGGCTATAAACGGTCCTTCAAATTGTGCATGGTGTTTACCGTAACGACCTTGCGGGCCGGGGGGGACTATCCCCCCGACCCCCACAGAGGGGGCTCTGCCCCCTCTGCACCTCCCCCAAGTAGGTTGGAGAGAAAATGCGCATCATGACAGGTCCTCTGGATTAGGCCCTAATGTAGTAATGGCTCTACACAAGCATAGATCTTCACTTACAAAGCAGCAAACAGAAGCCCACACCCAAACAAAGACAAAAAGAGACCCGAGAACCTCAGCAAGCCAATCTAGCCATCAAGGGCAAAAAGGACACACCACGAGAACACAAAGACATTGTGTTTAGACCGTGTCTAGTCAGAGCAAAATGCAACATCAGCAAGCTACAAATGCGAAGATGACTAGACATGACACTCATGACGAGAGATGTACCTTGAGCAATACTACACAGACGACCCAAGACATCGGTGGAGAATCCACATCTGGTTGTGCAGTTGGGGACTCAAAGGCATTTGTCAGAAGGCTTAAATTTACAAGCCAAGACCGGCAAGACGAAGACATAGTACCACCCGCTTATCTTAGGGTCAAACTCATCGCGAAAAGAGAGCATACTATCGATGCTCTGATTGATGAAGGAGCAGATGTTAATATCTTGACCTATGAATCATGGACCCTACTAGGCCAACCAGAGCTCGCACCGACTAATGCAACTTTTAGCCCTTATGGGGGACACCCACAAGCACTCTCATAGGGAAGTGCAGAATCCTTACGACAATTGAAACTGAAAGCTTGCCTATCCTATTTCATGTTCCTTCAAATAGTGCTAGCTACGGGAAGGAAACCCTCCTAGGAAGACCCTTCAAAAGGGCGACCAAGTGTGAGGCTGACTATGTAGCACAGAGGATACACCTGACACTACCGGGTGTGAGGATAGTCACAACCTTTAGCAAGGGTGACCTCATCGAACCTCAAGGGAAAGGCAAGGAAGGTGCCGACATAACTCTCAAGCCTACTAACGAGAGCAAGGACTTGTTGGAAGAGTTGATACAAGCACATGTCAAACAACGAGAACCAGTGAGTGAGGCCATGCCTGAAACAAGAAGGTCAAGAGACATGGCCAAGGACGGGCTTTGAACTTACAAATATCATAGAAGACCCCAAAAGAAGCCCAAGCCTTATAGACAAAGGCATCGATGGAGGGTCAGCACAACGCCGCGATGGATATCCAAATCGTTGCTGCGTGCTCAAGGGTATCATGCAGGTAACCGATGGATTTGGGTACCAAAACCCCTTGCTAAACCAACTCTATCAGCCGAAGGCCAAATTGCATCAAAAGCAACGAAGCACAAGAGGAAATCTAAGAGAAACTCCAGGTCTCGAGGCAAGAAACCAAACATGAGTGTTCGAAAGAAAGAGCCTCAGCCTATCGTGCTTAATAAGCAGATGTCACATGTAACCATTGAGCATGCACAAAATGTCAAGAATCGCGTGGTGGAGGGGGTTGCTCAAGATGCTGCGCCGAACACACACAGAATGCACAAGGAGAAGCTCACTCAAGAGATAAGAAGAGAGATGGAGGCCAAAACGTTTTCTTGTTGATTTCTTCTTCTTCTTCCACACACTTTACAATGTACACAAAGTATAGATAAGATACAACATAAAAGGAAAGTGGCCTACTAAGTCAAACAATGCATAACCAACTACACTAGTCGACTGGCGCTATAACTATGCCAGCTGTAAATAGGTGTAACAACCTGAATATAATAAGTAATGAGTCAGTGGCCATGTGAGAGTCATAATGACCACCGACGTGCTAAGTGTAGACATGTGGACCCATCTAACCAGGCGGTCCATCATCCATGTCCACATGTGTTGAGCTTGCCATCTCAACACTCCCCCTCAAGCTCAACTGCATCTCTGCAACTCCAAGTAAGCTTCGAAACTTTTGAAGCTTCTCTGTACCCAATGCCTTCGTGAAGATATCAGCTATCTGATCCTGTGTGTTGACATACACCAAGTCAATCTCACCTGCTAGTACCTTCTCTCTCACAAAGTGGTAGTGTACCTCAATATGTTTTGTCCTGGCATGGAACACAGGGTTCCTAGCCAACTGTATACTGCTCATGTTGTCACAATAAATGACAACTAGACCTTCCACCTGCACATCCAAATCAGCCAGTAACTTTTGCAGCCATACTACCTCACATGTTGCAACAGCAGCACCTCTATACTCAGCCTCTGTACTCGACAAAGCAACTGTAGATTGCTTTTTGCTGCTCCAAGCAACTGCTGCACTACCAAGAGAGAACATGTATCCGCTGGTAGATCGTCTATCAGACATACTACCAGCCCAATCTGCATCTGTGTATCCAAACACCTGTACGTCTGTACCTGCCTCATAGAAAAGCCCATAATGTAATGTGGACTTCACATATCTCAATATGCGTCTCACTGCATCCAAATGTGGCTTTCTAGGTACTTGCATAAACTGACTCACAAGACCAACAACATAGCTCAAGTCTGGCCTTGTAATGGTCATGTAGATCAAACTCCCCACTATCCTCCTGAACATAGTAGGGTCTTCTATCTCATCCCCAACATCAGCACTCAGCTTTACATTCTGCTCCAACGGGACTGAAAGTGGTTTGCATGCAGTCATACCATACTTGGACAGCATATCCAAGCCATACTATCTTTGGGACAGCCATATACCATCATCACATCTGATTACCTCAATGCCAAGGAAGTACCTTAGCTCACCTAAATCCTTCATCTCAAACTTCATTTTCAAATAGCCCTTGACTTCAGCAATCCCACTATCACTATCACCTGTAATAATCAAGTCATCCACATAGATGACTATGATGACTAAACCTGCATCTCCCTTTCTCACATAAAGTGAGTGATCAGCATCAGAAACATAAAAGCCAATATTGATAAGATACTCTCTAATCTTATCAGACCATGCTCTAGGTGCTTGCTTGAGCCCATAGAGTGCCTTCTTCAACCTGCACACATACGTGGGATGCTCTAAATCTTCATAACCTGCTGGCTGATCCATATACACTTCTTCTTGCAAATCACCATGCAAGAAGGCATTCTTTACATCCATTTGCTGCAACCTCCAACCTTTGGCTGCTGCCAAAGCAATCACACATCTGACAGTTGCCATCCTAGCAACTGGACTGAAGGTTTCATCATAATCTATACCATATGTTTGGGCATAGCCTTTTGCAACCAGCCTAGCTTTGTACCTGCTAATAGAACCATCTGCATTGTGCTTAATCTTATAAACCCACTTACATCCAATAGCTTTCTTTCCCTTTGGCAATGATACTAGATCCCAAGTCTTATTGGCCTCTAATGCAGCCATCTCCTCATCCATTGCTGCATCCCAATGAGCATGACCAACAGCCTCCTCAAAACATGTGGGCTCAACATCCTCAACTAGTTTCACCATATAAGCATAATGGTGAGCTGCATAACCCTCAAAACCAAATCTTTTAACAGGGTATCTCACCCTGCTAGACCTGCGTACCACTGGATCACTCAATGGAGTCTTTGCATTAACACGTGCTCTCTGCACACCTGGAGTCCTCACTGAAGGAATGCCAAGCTCATCATCCAAGCTCTCTGAGCCACTGGAGTCTCCATCAAGAACTGCATCAATGCCTTCTGACACTTTATTCTTTCCTTTGTCTTTACCTGTAGTGCTACTAGATGCACTCGAAGATGTAGAGGTACTCCTTAGTCTCCCAGACCAAGGACTACCAGATGATGTCTCTGGTCCACTAAGAGTCTGTGATTCTTGCTTTTCAGCCTGCACATGAGTATCATGATCATCATCAACATCCAATGCATCACCACTAGATGCATACCAACTGCCCATTTCATCAAAGATGACATCCCTGCTCACTCTGAACTTACATGTGACAGGGTTGTAACAACGATACCCTTTCTGCTCTAAAGAGTATCCAATAAAGATACACTTTTCAGCCTTTGGATCCAGTTTCTTCCGCAACTCATCTGGCACTTGAACATACGCAATGCAGCCAAATACTTTCAAGTGTGAAACATCAGGCTTCTTACCTGTAAAACATTCTTCGGGGGTCATACCATGAACTGCAGCTGTGGGAGTTCTGTTCATAATATAAACAGCAGTATGAACAGCCTCAGACCAAAAATGCTTAGGCATATTCTTTTCAGCCATCAAGGCACGTGCAACTTCTGCAATATGCCTGTTTTTCCTTTCTGCAACCCCATTTTGCTGTGGGGTATACCTGCATGTGAACTGTCTCTTTATCCCATGAGACCTCAGAAAATCACTGAACTCATTTGAGAGGTACTCTCCCCCTCCATCTGACCTCAGGCACTTTACTTTCAAGCCTGTTTCTCTTTCAACTGCAGCCTTGAAAGTTCTAAAGTGCTCAAAAGCTTCACTCTTTTCCTTCATAAAATATACCCACAGCTTTCTAGAACAATCATCAATGAATGTGACAAAGTATGAACTGCCTCCAAGAGATACATTTTATGTAGGCCCCCAAATGTCTGTATGCACAACATCAAGGATATTTCTGCTTACATCTCTGTCATGTGAAAAGGGTTGTCTTGCCTGCTTACCAAACTGACATGCTTCACATACCTTCTGAAATTCTGCAACTTTAAAAGTAGGCAAACCTGTAACCAACCCTTTGGACTACATTAATTTCAGCCTTTGTACATTTGCATGTCCAATGCGTTTGTGCCAAATTTCAATGTCTGCAACAACATCTTTTCCTTTGGCATACATAGCAGCATTCATAGTAGGAATTCCAGCATCTAGAGTGAACATACGTCCAACTCTACTTCCCTTTGCTACCAACCTACACTTGTCATTAAAGTCTTCTACAAAGCAACCCTTTGCATTAAATCTGACTTGCAGCCCTTGCTCTACCATTTGACCGACTGACACCAAGTTCTTTGTAATAGATGGCACATGCAATACATCTGAAAGACTCTTTGTCTTACCATCATGCAAGGATAAGGGAACTTTTCCAATGTGTGAAATTGGGTGGCATGAGTCATCACCCGTCTGCACATAACCTGCATTCTGCAAATCCTGCATCTCTCCAAACCATTCTGCATGGCTGGTCATATGATTGGATGCACCTGAATCAACATACCAAACATCTTCATGTGTTCCCTTTCCTGTAACAGCATTCAGCATATGCTGCATAACAAACAAACGTTCATTTTTGTCTTCATTCTGTCGTGAAGACGATGCATAGTTTCCTTGCTGCAACTTACCACTGCGGATATCATCTCTCTTAGCATAACATTGGGCTGCAATATGACTTGTTTTGCCACAGTAGTGGCACATAATACTAGAGTTGTTAGAACCTCTGTTCTGCCATCCACCTCTTCCTCTAAAGCTCCCCCTACCTCTAAAGTTACCACGACCTCCTGAAACCTGCATATCGCCAAATTGCTGATTCAATCTGTTTTGCTGGTTGTCACTACCACGTCCTGTACCACGGCCTCTTGAAGAGAACATGCCACGTCCCCTTCCTGAACTGGAGTAGAAAGCTTGGACCTGTTCACCACTTCTTTCAGATGTCTCACTCTGCATGTTGATCTCTTCAGTGATCATAAGGGAGACCAATTCATCGAAATCTGAAAATGGCTTTCTGACATATACGGAAGTTACAAAAGACTTCCAAGCCTTTTCATTGTTAAGTCCACCCAAGGTAGACGACACCAAATCATCATCATCGGGCATTGCATCAATCGCTGCCAATGCATCTGCAATGCTTCTTACTTTCAGTGCATACTCATTGATAGACATCTTCCCTTTCTTCAATGTATTCAACTCTTGCTTGAGTTGAATCTTTCGTGCCTTTCTATTTACAGAAAACATACTTTCAAGTATGGTCCAAGCTGCATATGCATTCTCTGCATTTCTAATGTGTCCCAGCATGTTATTGTCAATTACTGCAGACAACCAATACATGACCTTCTTGTCTTTTGCATTCCATTCCTTTCGTGCCTTTGTCTCTTCTGCAGTTGGAGGATCACTCACCTCCGACTCCTTTTCTTCACCTGAAACGAACTCGTAGAGGCCTTTTCCAATAAGGAAGTTCGTGACACGAAACTTCCATGATGGGTAGTTGTTCTTGTCGAGCTTCTCAATGATGGGGCTTCCACTGTTCTCTGCCATTATCACAAAACTAATACCAAACAGCAAGCAAATCTTCTGTAACCCTTGACGTGTAGTGCACAGCGATACACCAGACAGCCTTTTTTACTGTCTGCTCAACAATACATGCAATCTGCAACCAGTTTGCAGATAAACCTTGTGTTTACTCACTGATAAACACCTTTGAACTTACAGATCTGAAATCTGTAACCTGCGCACCCACGTTCGGTCAATACAGTCGAAGTCACAGTGTACCCCGAAACTACTGTCCGCAACCTTGCGGCTCTAAAACGGGCCCTGAAACGGCCTCAAATGCCCAAAATCTCTGCGGGATAGCCCTAAAGGGCTGATCTGCAGAATATACAACGCTCTTCGCGCACACCAAATCTCACTGCAATCTGAGATTTTTGCTCTGCCCTGCTTCCGGTGCCTCCACAGGCATTATCCAAGAGAAGGAGTGGAAGAATGGGAGAGATTCTTACCCGTAGCTTGCTTGCTCGAACCTTGCTTCTTCTTCTTTGCTTCAACCTTCGAAATCAGCCTCTCTCAATGGCGCGGCTCTGATACCATGTCAAGAATCGCGTGGTGGAGGGGGTTGCTCAAGATGCTGCGCCGAACACACACAGAATGCACAAGGAGAAGCTCACTCAAGAGACAAGAAGAGAGATGGAGGCCAAAACGTTTTCTTGCTGATTTCTTCTTCTTCTTCCACACACTTTACAATGTACACAAAGTATAGATAAGATACAACATAAAAGGAAAGTGGCCTACTAAGTCAAACAATGCATAACCAACTACACTAGTCGACTGGCGCTATAACTATGCCAGCTGTAAATAGGTGTAACAACCTGAATATAATAAGTAATGAGTCAGTGGCCATGTGAGAGTCATAATGACCACCGACGTGCTAAGTGTAGACGTGTGGACCCATCTAACCAGGCGGTCCATCATCCATGTCCACATGTGTTGAGCTTGCCATGTCAACACAAAAGCCATTAGTGCCCAAAAATACTTTAATTTTTTGAGAGGATAACACGCATCATAGGCACAACATTGCTCATGGAAAGGCTGATCGCTCAACAAAGCAAATGGCACAATCGTCTAATAGCCTCGAGCAAATCATTCAACTAATGCCAAGTCCACCTAAGAGTCCTAGATCTCCTACACCCTCTTTTTACAAACGGACACAGCAAGCACAACAGCGGTCATCAAGGGCGGCTGCTCACTCCCAATCTCTATCTCCATCTAAGCTTCCAAATGTCCAAGAGGTGGGACATGACACTAGCCGTAGCTCTCAGCCCAAGGATATGCCTGTGCAACCTAATGGGACTAGATCAACTCATGCTCGATCTACACAGATGAATGATCAAAGGGCAACAAAAGACACAACCACTTCAGATCGCCCTAGGGACCTGACACCGCAATCCACCAAGAGCAGCCAGTCCATTGGACTAGCCACTACTACTTCCAATTAGGGATCACAGTAGTCACAGCCCTTGGCCATGACAATGCCCCTTGCGGAACGTATCCTAGGTAGTTTACCTATGGAGGAGGTGTCGCAACCAACTTCCTTGACAACTCCAGCACTTCCAAAGTGCCTAAAACCTAGGCTGGAGGAGTTAAACACAAGGGAATTGGCTGAAGAGCTAGACTCTCCGAAAAGGGAGGCAGTTGTACCCTCACAACCTAGCGAGGCTATTCAGCAGGCCAGGGCCATGTCCCATAAGGACAGACTAGAGAAGGAGAATACTGAGGCCCAACCAAGCACATCAACGGTTGACCTAGTCCAAGGTCCTGAGTCGTTGAGAGATGCACCTTCACTAACCAAGAAAAAGAGGAGAAAATAGCGAAAACAACAATAGTTACAGGTGGGTGTGGACCCCAAGAACATTGACACCAAGAGCACTAGAGAGTTGAGTAATAAAGCATCGAGTCCACTCACCAATGACCCCATTGAAACCTCTCCTAATAGTGGTGAAACCTCAGACACATCCGTGTGCTCTGAAGAATCAAAGCAGTCATTACCATCAACGGCTGCTTACAACACTCAATCCACCGACAATAGAACTCACATTGACCAATCAAGAGTGGACACAACGCTGTCACAACAGGGTGACAAATCTATACCAGTCACATCCAAGGAGAACCATGACGCAATAACGAAGCCTCATGAGAAACATGGAAACCCCGAGAGAATAAGAAATCCTAGCATTGGCCAAACCTGCTCGTCTAGGTCTGAGCCCCCAGCTATGCTAAAGCCCAAGCAAACTCCTAAAACCTTGCATGAGATAGCAACCGAGCAAGCCCTCGTTGAACATAGAAGTGTCACAGAATGCTTAATCGAGTTGGATGCTAAGCTCAAAGTGTTCGCACGTGTCTATATCCTGGAAGACATAGGTGCATTCCCTAAAGAGCAGCTTGAAGAATACTTGCCATTTCCCTTATCCTGGGAAGAGCAAGAACATCTTCACGAGCATTATAACAGGCTCCTGTATGAATGCATGCGACTCATCTCTGACGAGGAAGCCGACGAACTATGCTTAACTGTAACATTCAATGATGTGCTCTGCCAACCAAATCTCTTAGAGATAGAGCAACTAAAGCGACTATCAGAGGGTCAAAGTCAATTTGAACAACGTTGGTGTGAAAACCGCGTTGCAATGGCCGAACTAGGAGCCCAGATCATGGCAGTCTCAGAAGAGTGATTGGCCAAATGGTGGTCTCAAAGAGACCCAACCTATGTGGCACCAACTTCCTTTCGAGTGCTGACTGCCATTCGGGGTACGGACTTAGCTGAAACTAGCCAAGAGAACTCTCTGTTTGATAAGGTTCTCACTGACGAAGAGTTACATGTTGCCAGTAGACTCAGACAAGGTTCCATGCTACTCGATGTTGCAAAATATCTATCAGTATTGAGAAAGCTGCCACGAGTACTAGATGCGTGTGCCACGCTCCAGTACAATCCGGAGTTCTACAATTGGCTTTTATCCTCGTTAAGTGACATGGATTCATAGATATGTATATAAATAAACAATGACTTGTGTGACCCTGTATAGACACTATCAACACACACAAGCAATAATAGTCAAGCGCAGGGAGAAGAGTTGGGTTCAACAAGCTAAGCTCCTCAGGTCCTCCTCTTACCTCACATTTAGAAGTTGTGTGACCATTCCCACCTCCAGGCGGAGGGCATGCAACCCTCATTACCACCATAGGAAGCCCTGACCACCAACATCTCTGATGATGTAGACAGGGTAGAATCCCCTTCTATACACCGTTCCCCCTTTCCGATCTATCCTTCCAAGGATGAGCCCTGCCCCACTCCATGACAACCAATCCACGTAACTTAGCATGAGCCAAGATCTGCTAATGGATGGAGGCCAAATGAACATCATCATGGGGGCCATCCCTCTACAACAAACACTGCATGCCTCACCCCTCCCCTTCTCGTCATATGCGCTTGATGACCCACACTATGATCCCTTCCATGCGAATGGTTTTATCCTATATCAAGGTCTAATCCTTGGTTCGCATTTTTCAGGTCCCCCCACATGGAAGACATGGAGCACCAGGGCAGCTGGCTTGCAAAGACGCTCTCTGCTGTCGAAGGGAACATACAGCACAAGCTTCTCCACTGGTGCGCTACATGCCTAGCCTCAAAAGGTATGCAAAGAAATGAGGTCCCAAGTGATACCACCCTGGATGTAGGCCAAAAAATCCCCAGGCCAGGGGAATAGGAGCTCAAGGGAGCACACAAGGCATGGCAACACCGAATGTGCAGGCTCCCAATAGATGCTCAGGCACCAGGTGCTCGAAAGCGGAGAGGGTAGCTTGGGACAAGGAAGAATTCGATGCATTGTTCAAAAGCATTTTGGAAACGGTTGCGGCCAGAGACTACACCATTCAGGATGACACAGGTTTTCATGTGAACGTGTTCAATTCCCAAGTCACCACAAGACCACCAAGCTCACAAGGCACCATGACAAAACCACGTTGCCGAATGCGAAGAATCACCCTTACAAGTATCCACATTGCATGATCCAAAGCATAGTCATGGGCTACGCTCTCTTTCTGGATCAAGCTCTACAGTTGGCTCACGACAGTTGTTACCTCAATTGTACCGACATCGTGTGTCACAAAGAGGTTTGCAATATCTCAAGTGTATCTCCCCATCTCAACAACTGCTTCTCTAACAACGAGGCTAGGGCACAATCATCCTTGTAATATCCATTTCCTGAGCCTTCGAAGCTTGACATTTTCCAACCCATTAGAAGGCTGATATCCTCAACATATTGCAATGGTTGTACTCAGGCAAGTCGAAAAAAAAAAAAGAAAGGAGAAAAGAGAAAGGAAAGAAAGAAAGAAAGAAAGAAAGAAAGAAAAAAAAAGAAAAAAGGCATAAGAAAAAGAAACAAAAAAAGAAAACAAAAAAGGAAAAAAGAAAAGAAAAGAAGAAAAGATAAGAAGCACCCACCATCACAGCACGGCACCTAGGGGTCCTCAAATTAAGTGCATCCAGTGACCTTGGTCGGCTGGCTCCGCCGCTAATCCCCTAGCCCCATAAACCACCCACAATTGTGCAGGGCACGTCAAGGGCAGGACATACCTAGGGAGCTTGTCTACCCTATGGTTAGACTTGACACCTTGACCCATTCGCACGATTCCCTCTTATACTCTGCCTTAGTACCATTGCAATCAATTATGGTAAGCACCGCACGAATGGCCATGAAAAGTACACCGTCCTCATCAAGCAAGTCCAATAGCTCCCAGCTACCGAAAGGGCGGTGTCCCTATGTTCAATTATGCTACATCGTGCGGTCACAATGCAAATGATGTCTTGTACACCTTCACGTGTACTAACAAGGACAACTTTGCTTCATCCACTCATTGTTACGAGAAACCAGCCTGCAGTCTTCTAACTACGTAATATCTAAGTATGCACGAGCACTCACATAATATCTGCACCGAAAGATATACACAGTTTGGGTCCTTAAGTGCAGGACAATACTCTCAGCTTGCTTAGAGTTTGACCTGTCTCCCAAACTAATTAAACTATGTCTTGTGCACACTAGAGAAGACTAGCACTACCCCTAGGGAGAGACCACCTATGAGAAGGTTTTCAATTGCAGGTATTGAAGACTCCAACGAAAGTGTCATTCGCTCTTCATCGCCACCCAAGTCTGAATTCTTATCCTTTATCATCCTGCAAGCCTGCCAGGAATTGTCACGTGCAGAATCCCTAGCAAACCAACACTTGTGCTGGCCATCAGAAACAACCCTACCACCAGCTCCAACAACCCTACCACCAGCCACCTAGGCCACCAGCGTGCCCCAAACGACTTTCCTCCACATCACCACCAACACTCCATGGCAACCACCGATGTCCCTTCACACCCACATCTTCAGTGCAGGCCAAAGCCTGCTACCTACGACGGTGAGTGCCATGGGACTGGCACTCGTCTAAGAGGGGGGTAATGTCAACCCTCAAACGAACGAAGGTGGAAAATCCAAAAAAGCTAAAGCATAAAACAAAGGCCAAGGCAAAGGGAAACGGAAGACAAAGACGCACAAGGAGAAAAGTCCTAACTAAGGGAGAAAGGCGCACAAGGAAAAGCACAAGTCAATACTTTTGTAAAAGAGCACAAGCGCATCATTGTTTGTAGCTTCGGGTCTTGATCTTTGATGGGGATCTCCCTTAGCAATTTCTGATAGGTTGGGTCATGGCATGCCTCTTCTCTAGCTAGCTCAAGAGTTGGGTTGTTTGGCATGGATACCTTTATGGCTAGAGATCTTGCTGTTGATGGATCTTGCAAATTAGAGAATTCAGAAATGCCTTGCGCGACTGAGTGCATCGGCAACTACATTCTCCTTTTTGGGCCGGTATTTGATTTCAAAATCATATTCTTCCAGCACTTCAATCCATCGACGTTGCCTCATATTGAGCTCATTCTAGGTAAAAATCCATTTAAAACTTTTGTGGACTGTCACTAAGGTAAATTTGTTACCCAACAAGTAGTGTCTCCAAAGTTTGAGAGTATGGATGACAGCTAACATCTCCAGATCGTGGGTAGCATAGTTCCTTTCATGGCTCTTCAGTTTCCTTGAAGAGTATGCTACAGGATGACCTTCTTGCATAAGCACACATCCTAAGGCAAGTGTGCTAGCATCGGTTATCACTTCAAACTCCTTACTAAGATCAAGAAGTTTCAGGATGGGTGCTGATACCAAGCTTTGCTTTAGTTTGTCAAAGCTGGTCTGTTCAGTAGGTGACCATACAATTGATACTTGTTTCTTTAGTAGATCGGTTAGAGGTGCTGCAATCAAAGCATAGTTTTTTTATAAAGACCCTGTACCATCCTATCAATCCAAGAAAACTACATATCTCTTTGACAGAAGTTGGTGTTGGCCACTCCAGAACGTCCTGACCTTGGCCAGATCTACTGAAATTCCTTCCGCTGATACAATGAATCCTAGATATTCAATCTGTCGCTTGAAAAATGCACACTTATTCTTCTTGGCATAAAGCTTGTTTGCCCTCGTTGTCTCAAGGACAATGCGAAGCTGGGGTTCATGATCTTCTTCCTGCTTGGAGTAGATTAGGGTATCATCAAAGAAGACGAGTATGAAGTCATCAAGATAGGGCCTAAAGATGTCCTGTATTAGCCTATTAAAGGTAGCAGGAGCCCGAATGACATGACTAGGAATTCAAAGTGTCCATACCTTGTGCTGAATGCCATCTTTGGGATATCTTCTTCCTTGATCCTTATCTGATAATATCCAGACCTGAGATCTATCTTAGAGAAGATCTTCGCATCTTGAAGATGGTCAGGAAGTTCATCTATTCTTGGGATGGGGTATTTATTCTTAATAGTTGATTGATTCAACCCTCTGTAGTCAATGGAACAGCACTGGAGCTCCCCATGGCAAACTGCTAGGACGGATGTAGCCTTGGTCTAACAGTTGCTTGAGTTACTCCTTCAACTCAATTGCTTCCGAGATGGACATCCTATATGGTCTCTTTGCAATTGGTGTAGCTCCTGGAGCTAGCTTGATTTCATGATCGACTTCCCTTTGAGGAGGAAGCTCTATCAGCTCTTCAGGAAATACGTCTGCGTATTCCTTTATCCATGAAGGTTCTTCCCTAGATTCCTGATTCTGATCTAGCTTATTTAGCTTAATCAAATAGACAGGTAGCCCCTTTCTAACTCCTTTTATTATCCGTGTTGCTTTTGCCAGCTGAATTTTTGGCTTACCAACCTCTCCTTGAGTTGTGACTAGTTAGTTCCCCTTCAAAATTTCGGAAGGAGACTTGGCCCTTTCCACAGTGAATGTGGGCATCATTGGGTGTTAGCCAATCCATTCTGAGCAAACATTCTTGGACACCTAGGTTCATTACCCTGAATCTGACCGAAGTCGACTTTCCACCTAGTAAGAATTTCACCTTAGTAATTTGCCTGGGCAATAAGATTCTTTACATTAAAAACTTGCTAAATGTTTCTCACATTACACTAACATGCCCAGTTCAGCTTTTAGCCAAGTGACCTAATCACTTAACTTCTTTACCAACACTTACAACCAAGACAATCATTGATAAAAAAGTCTATTTCACTCATATGGGCATAGCCCTTTCGAGTACAATTATTTTTGGGAAGGTAGAACAAGCTGATTGGCACATCAATTTGGGGAGAATAGGATTGTGTTACATTCGGCTACGGGAACTGAGTAATAATATGGAGTAGGTTCATGGATTTTCAGGAATCGATAGGTCATAGGAAGCTTAGGGTATCCCTTCCTTTGATACCCATTCTTCTCATTAAGTCCCAACACCTTGATTCTGTCGGTAGGGATTATTCGAGTCACTTCCTCGTACACATACTTGTTCTGCTTGACCTTTTGACTGCCAACATGTAGGGTTGCGTTTGCGTGATCCTCAACAAAGATGAACAACTTCACGATCTTTAAGTC
Source organism: Lygodium microphyllum (assembly GCF_053477565.2). Lineage (NCBI taxonomy): Eukaryota > Viridiplantae > Streptophyta > Polypodiopsida > Schizaeales > Lygodiaceae > Lygodium > Lygodium microphyllum. The sequence goes on along the minus strand of NC_141152.1, from coordinate 118,936,242 downwards.
CTCCATCCACTTGATTCTCTTCAAGTTGGTCCGAAGGTACGTAAGTCTGTGGGCAGCTATGTAATAAATTCCTGAATCTCCCATCCATCTCCGTTCCACGTACAGGGGTGAAGGATTGGAGATACAATCTAGAATATTCATCATACCTAGCCTCCGTCGATAATCCAAAGCACGTATTGTAGTCATAAACATAACCTAGCACACCAAGAATTTGTTCCATGCTTCGCGACTCTGCAGGCCAGCATCCATAAGTAAGTAAGGAAATGTTCCTAACAGCAACATTGCTCGATTTCCCCTCATTAAGTTTCCTTGTAAATATTAGATTCTGTTGGTTGGCTCTGATACCAACTGTAATGTGTCCCCCTGTCCACTGGTAGGACACGTCTTAGCAGCCCATTGGGAAGAGTGTTAGCATATCAAGCTCATACTATTCTCCTGCTGCAGTGTCCAGCTGTATCAGCACAAGTGTGGGACATTAAATAAGTCGGTGGTCTTAGACCCAGTGTGAATGGTCCTATGGACCTTAGTACTATTGTATACACTTACTCTATGTGTGTGGTTAAGTGAGAATGAATGAATGAAGAAGATGAGAGCATGCTTGCTCCTCACTCTGTCTCTACCTCTCTCAATCTCAACATGGTATCAGAGCCATGCTAGGTGGGCTCTCTAAAGCAGGAGGAAGTCAAGAAGACTTGTAGGAGTTGAAGATCAGGACTTCTCAAGACCAAATAGGCTGCCATTGTTACTCCAAGGTATGCATTTGTTCATGTGAGACTCTATGCTTCATGGCAGTAGTGAAGACTTGTCTAGGAGTCTTTGGGAGCATCCTTGAGCACATTTGAGTGCTCATCATCATCATTATCATCAACATTAGCTGCTGGTCTAGGATCTGAAAATAGCGTGACTGCACATGTTTGTGTTGATGCCTTCATGGTCTGCAAATCATCATCTCCATCATCCATAGACTGATACACAGCTTGTCTATGCTCTTTGGAAGGTCATTGAAGTTCTGGATATGTCAGTACTTGATCATGGACTCATTAATGAGCTTGAAGGACTATTCACAGATTTGGAATAAATAATGGACTGCTATATACAAGTAACATACAGCACGTATGCATCTCTAACATGAGACAGGAGCATTCAAACATGCTCAGAAGCATCATTGAAGCTCAGGTATATTCCAGGAAGACATATAGACTTGATGTCATGCATTGGAGCTGGAATTATCTAAGATCTGTGAGTTTATGACAGGCTGAAAACTATCATAAACTATCATCAATATATACTCATTGGCCTTGAAGAAGTACATGTCTTTTTTTACCTACAGGGAGTTGTATGGTACGGGATATGACTGTTGAATGCTATAAGCATTGATATGAGCATTGAAAGCTCTTAAAAACTGAAGACTGAATCTAGAAACAAATGTATTCACAGGGTATTGGCTGGTCATAAACAGTGAATGCATTATATGGCATTGCCTCTTACAGATAGAGTGTCTGCGGATGCTTGTTTGGCCATATATTGACCTATACACACAGTGGCATATGTATGAAGTGGTTTGAGGATCTCTTGGGCTGAAATACATCTTGGTTTGATAGTTTATTGGCTGTATACAATCTGTGAGTAGATTTATGTCACTTGTACTTTGCTGGATATGCACTGTTTTGTACATGTATGCTTATGAATGTACTGCCACATGTACCAGCAGATATTCTGGAGGGTTTGGAACATCTATGACATGTATACACATTGATTTTGGCCTTGAAATTGGTGCTAGTTACTCACAGTTTATAGTTTTCAGACTGTATGTATTTACCCTGGCAATGAGGTTGCAGGAGTTTAAGCAAAAGAAACTCCATAGCATATGTATTGACTGTTATACTTATGAGTTAGACCACTGGTTTGTGGACTATTTTGAGCTATCATTGGGCTGAAATACCTTGTTTTTTTACTGCAATTAATTGCAGAAAACTGTCATAAACAGTTGAGGATTGAACTTAGTCAGTCATACTTGTTGGTTTGCAAGAAGTCAGGCAGTGAGTAAATATTGTCTGGTACAACATGGCTAATGCAAAGAGGGCTGACAACATAACCCAGATAGTGGGGGAAAAGCTTGACAGTAACAATTATGCCATATGGAAGTTTCGCATGGAGAACTTCTTAATAGGGAAAGGCTATTGGGAGTTGGTGACTGGAGCGGAAGCTGAACCTGAGCTCCCAAATCGACCTAAGGCTGATCAGAGACGATTACACTGAGCTTGGACAGAAAGAGCTCATAGAGTCTTGCACTGGCTCTCTTTATGTATCTCAGATGCCATGGTAATGCAGATAATGAACTGCAGCTCTCCTAAGGATTCATGGGACATTTTGGTCAAGTATTATGGCACAACCATAAGTGCCAGGAAGATACAGTTGAAGTAGAAGTTCAACAACATGGAGAGGAAGAGCAGATCCATATAGGATTATGTCACAGAGGTTAAGACCATTGCGGATCAGTTGGCATCTGTTGGTTTATAGGTTAAAGATGAAGACATGGTTGCTGTGACTTTGAATGGCTTGGGGCCTGAGTATAAATCTTTTGACACTTCTGTCTCTGTGCGGCCTGAAATGCCTGATTTCAATGAGCTAGTTGCATTGCTTATTCATGAAGAGTTTAAGCTTGGCTTGACTGCTACAGGATCTAGTAGTTCTAAAACAAGGATGCAGTTTCTATTCCAATCAACACGGCCGTGGAAACTGTGGTAGAGGCTATGGATTTGGTAGGGGAGACCAGCAAAATGCATCCTATGGCAATAACAACCAGCAAGTATCGAATGCAAGAGGTGGTGGAAACTTTAGAGGCATGGGGAGATCTAGCCCTAGAGGTAGAGGCTCCTAGCAACAGCAGCGTCCATTTGACAATCCGAACAAGGATAAGGATTGTCATTACTGCGGGAAGTATGGGCATATTGCCAAGGACTGCTGGAAGAAGTAGGGCAATCAGAAAGGAAAACAACATGGACATTTTGCTACATCTAGTCAGGCAGATGATACTTCAGAAGATAGATTGTTTGCCATGCAATATGTAAAAGACAGAGTTGCTGAAAAATGCACTGATGATGCAGTTTGGTACATTGATTCAAGGGAATCAAACCACATGACTCCTCATGGTGATTGGTTCACTGATATGGTGGCTGAAAAAAATGTCTATGTTTGTATAGGTGATGACACACAACATAGCATTGAGCATAAAGGCAAAGTGCCTCTTGTGGTTTATGATATTTGCATGATGTATTGCATGTTCCTTCGATTACAAAGAACCTACTGTCTGTTGGTCAGATGATGGAGAAAAACTTGCAGGTTAGATTCAACAAGCATGGTTGTTTTATTGAAGAGTTTGGCAATGGATGCAAGTTGATAGCTCGTGGTCACAGGAATGGCAGAATGTTTACTCTTGATGCTACCTTGCCGGATCTGAATTCAGCTATGTTTGCCCATGGTTCTAGCACTATCAGAGACTTGGAAATTTGGCACAAGAGAGTGGGGCATGTAAATTTGCAAAGGCTACAAATTATGCAGAAAAAACAGCTTGTTACACGTTTACCCAAGTTCCAATATTCAGATATTGGTCATGTATGTGATGCTTGCCAGTTTGGTAAGCAGTCAAGGTTGCCATTTGTCAGGCATGTAAGGCAGAGTACACGTCCGTTGTAGTTAGTACACTCTAATGTTTGGGGGCCAGCCCATAATGCATCCATGGGAGGCTCGAAGTATTATGTGGCATTCATTGATGATTACAGTCGTTATACTTGGATTTACATTCTGAAGACAAAGGATGAGGTGTTTGTTGTTTTTCAGCAGTTTAAAAAGCAGGTTGAAAAGGAATTTGACTGTTATATCTCTTGCTTGAGATCAAATAGCGGTGGGGAGTATGTATCAAATGAGTTTGACAACTTTTTGGCTCAAAATGGCATACGCAAGCAGCTTACCTGCAGCTACACTCCTCAACAGAATGGGGTAGCTGAAAGAAAGAACAGGGTCTTGATGGAAGCTGCTCGTGACATGATGAATGAGAAGAAGATGCAGCTCTATTATTGGGATGAGGCTGTTATGACAGCCATGTATATCTTGAATCGGACTCTCACTACAGGTATTCATGAGATGACACCGTTTGAGAAGCTGTATGGCTATAAGCCGGATGTAAGTCACATGAAAGTCTTTGGCTGTCTTGCTTATGTGCATATTCCAAATAAAAAAAGGAAGAAGCTGGATCCAAAAGCGCATAAGTGTGTTTTCATTGGATATTCGCAAGAGAAGAAGGCATACAAATGCTATGATCCCTCTACCAGGGAGACCTTGGTGAGCAGGGATGTTATTTTTTATGAGATGGGTTCTTGGTTTGTATCACTGGCTACAGTCCCATCAGATATGACTTCTACTCATGTATCCACAGTTGATATGCAGCAGAGCACTGCTATGACAGGACCTAGTAGTCAAACAGCATCCCCATGGACAGGGAGATTGAGGAGCTCACCGTCCACTGACACCAGTATGTCAGTGAGGGGGAGATATGATGTCACGGACAAAGGAAAAGAGAAAGTTACTGAGGATGTATCTGGGATGATGACACTTGGTAGAATGACTTTTGGATATGAGTCTACTGACACTTTAGACAGTGAACTTGGTATTCCGACTGTCTATACAATGGCGCAAGGCAGAGCAGGTACATTCTGCCTCATGAGAGAGGGGAATCGAGCAGTGCACCACAGCTTAGACACTCACAAAGGGTCAGATACCCTGTTGACAAGTTGACATACAGTGGCTACACTGCAAAGCATTATGCTTACATGAAAAAAGTGATGGAAATCAAAGAACCAGGTACATATGCTGAAGCAGTGGAAAATGAGAACTGGTTGTGTGCAACCATGGATGAAGAAATGAATGCCTTGGCTGAAAATAAGACATGGGATCTTGTGCCACTGCCTGAAGAAAAAAAGACCATTGGATATAAATGGGTCTACAAAATCAAATGCAAGTCAAATGGCAGTGTGGAAAGGTACAAAGCCAGACTGGTTGCTAAGGGGTATGCCCAACAGTATGGACTTGATTATGAGGAAACATTCAGCCCTATTGCCAAGATGGCAACCATACGCATTGTGATTGCTTTGGCTACTGCTAGAGGCTGGAAATTACAATAGATGGATGTGAAGAATGCCTTTCTTAATGGTGACTTAGCAGAGGATGTCTATATGGTTCAGCTAGAAGGGTATGTTCACCTTGATTTTCAGCATTATGTATGCAAGTTGAAAAAGGCACTGTATGGGTTGAAGCAGGCTCCGAGAGCTTGGCATGCTAGGATCAGTAACTACTTGCAGAGATTGGGATTTATTGTTGGTAGGGATGATCACAGCCTATTTACAAAGAAGACTGACTGTGGCTTAGTAGTGCTGGTCATATATGTTGATGATTTGATAATCACTAGTGATGGTAACTTGGGCATACAGCATGTAATGAAGATGCTGAAATCTGAATTTGACATGAAAGATCTCGATGAGTTGAAGTACTTTTTGGGTATTGAGGTAATCAAGGCTGAAAATGGTTTATGGCTGATGCAGAAACATTATGCCATGGAGATGCTGAAGAAGTATGGCATGGATGAATGCAAACCATTGGATACACCCCTTGATCAGAATGTCAAGTTGGACATTAGCACTGGAGCTGAAATTCAGGATGTGACTATGCACAGGCAGATGGTTGAAAGTCTGATCTACTTGACCATCACTAGGCCAGATTTGAGTTATGCAGTTGGGCTCATAAGTCAGTTTATGCAAAAGCTCAGGAAGCCACATTTGGATGCTGTTAGGTGGATTATGAGATATGTTAAGTCCACTGTAGATTATGGGTTGTTCTATATGAGAGATAAGCCCTTAAAACTAGTTGGATACACAAATGCGGATTAGGCAGGATGCTCATATGATCGCAGATCTACGAGTGGTTATGTTTTTGGCTTTGGAAGTGGCATGATCAGCTGGAGCAACAAGAAGCAACCAACAGTTGCATTGTCTAGTATTGAGGCAGAGTACAGGGGTGCTGCATTGGCAGCATGTGAGATTTCATGGCTCCTCAAGCTTATGGCTGATTTGGATATTCAGGTGGATTCTCCAGTGACCTTATTATGTGACAATCTCAGTAGTGTACTCCTGGCAATAAATTCAATATACCATGCCAGGACAAAACACATAGAGGTACACTACAATTTTATCAGAGAGATGGTTCTTGCAGGGAGAGTAGATCTTATGCATGTGAAGACTGAGAACAGGTTACAGATATCTTTACCAAGTCTTTGGGTAAAGATAAGTTTAGTAGCTTTAGATAACTACTTGGAGTTCATCAGCTGATTTGAGCTTGAGGGGGAGTGTTAGCATATCAAGCTCATACTATTCTCCTATTAGTATATATGACCGACATTAGCCAGCAAGTGTGGGACATTAAATAAGTCGGTGGTCTTAGACCCAGTGTGAATGGTCCTACGGACCTTAGTACTATTGTATACACTTACTCTATGTGTGTGGTTAAGTGAGAATGAATGAATGAAGAAGATGAGAGCATGCTTGCTCCTCACTCTATCTCTGTCTCTCTCAATCTCAACAAAGAGAGTCTAGAAAGCGCCACCCGGTACTCCCAAGGAATGACACAGGGTTTGCAATCTAGGTGTCCCGAGTCTGCCACGAAGAGGAAGCATTCTGGCCATTCCCACTTAGGACCGACCTGAATCAGGGTTTCCCTAATGGTCAAGTTCCTAAAAGGTAGCTAGCATCGAGCCAGACAAACTACTTTACGCAGAAACATCAGGGTCGAAGCGGATTTATGCTACACTTGGTTCAAGGAGAATGGGAAACGAGAGGGATGCGAAGCTCGACCTCTCTACCCATAAGGCATAGTCCCATTCCGTTCCACTAAAATAGCATAAATCGGGGCTCTAGCTCTTATAGCTTCTAGGTCATTGTTACCTCGCTTGTTGTCAATTCCTTTGAGAAAAGTTCTCAGCCAACCGGGACCACCCTTCCATAGGACGGACCCAGGGTCACATCCACCGCACTTTCCTCAGGTTGCTTTCGTTTTCTAATTACCTACCACATTTAGTTTGACAAGCAAAAACAGCTTCCTTAATTAACCAATTACACACTGGTTCCTTCACGTAACTTAGACAGTGACATAGAAAAACAATGTCAAGTAAGTTCCTTTTCAACATTTGATCTTTATTTAACAGTCTTTGGAATATATCATATAATCCGCTCGAAGGCTATTCCAGCAATCCTCAGGGATCACTATTCCAAGTTCTACCCATTGACTAGTATGCGGACCTCGAGATCCCATCTGGAGTCATGTCGGCCTCTTGTGCACGATCCAGAGGCAAGGGATTTATGGCTAGAGCCTCCCTTGGCACCCAAGCATCCTCCTACTCCAAGTAGCATCCACGGAGAGACCTCTCACGGTGGGTTCGGTCCACGTAGCAGAGGCAAGGGATTTATGGCCAGAGCCTCCCCTGGAACCTAAACGTCCTCCTGCTCCAAGTAGCTTCCACGGAGAGACCTCTCGCGGCGGGTTCAGTCCACGTACCCGGCGCGGCTAACAACCCCCTTGGATAGGGTCATGCAGACAATCGAAGATAAATGATACTGCCTCTCTCTCCACGCTTTTAACCGGAAGCATTAGATGTTTTTCCAGAATTAGTTCCTTGAGCAAAGAAGTACAAATAGTGCACCTAAGTGCACAATCAAGAACATTCCAGTGGTCGTTTTGTATGGCCAACTGCTAAGGTGTGAATCCTTCTCTCCGAATACATCCAGCATTTGATCCGGGATCAATCACGACTTGGCAAGATCCCAAGGGTTTCATAAGCTGATTTGCTTGTTTACCCTCTTTTTCCTTGGGTTAGGGTTTATACCCTGTTAACCCAAATTGTCACTACTTTAGGTTTCCATATAATTTCCCTAACTTGGCAAATCAGCCCCAAGGAAGGGTGATGTAGCGAGATGACTATTCATCCTCTAGAAAATTAGACTTGTACTTAGAACTCGCCAACTTGTTCTAAGAATTGGCAATACTATTTTGTGATTTAGACACAAAACCATGAGACGTTGCAACTTGTTGCATGAGATAGGTGTCAGCACCTAACTTGTGGGATTATTTCTCCCATCACACGGTATTCCTTGGTCAAGAATACCTTTGGTCAAGATGTAGGGTTTAAGAGTCCTCTTGACCCAATCCAACCCTAACCCTACTAGGCCGATAACACTTGGCCCTAGGGTTCCGAAAGTCTAATATTTGGTCAATTTATCCTTAGGGTGAGAACCCTTGATCATTCTTGCATGGGCGTTTAGCTAACCCTAATATTCCATGAATGTGGGTAGGACCTTTAAGATTGGAAGTATTAAGTCGGCAACCCAAATGCGATACTAGGCAGAATTTAAATGTAGCTTAACCCTACCTAGCACATTGAGGTGATCGTCATATGCAATCTAATCGTACCTTTATGATTTTCATCTGAGCTACTCAACTATACATGAATTACTTAGTTGATTTAACTAACCCTCGATTAGAGACGATCATCCCTTTTAAATATGCAAATAGTTTCTTCTAAACTAGCAAGTACTTTTCCCTAAAAGATGCAAGTAACTGCAAGATAGGTGAGATGCATCATTCCATGCGAGTATGCAACTTCAAACCATAGACCTTTTGCTTTTATGCAACTTAGAGATCATTCTTTTCCTTGCCCTATACTATAATGATTGGCATTTAGAGCTAACTCGTATTAAACCTTTCGTTGATGCAACGAAGTCAAAGCTTTAATATTTTTAATGAAGATACATTCAAACTTTGATAAAAGGACTCCATGCATGAGCGAATACCATGAGTCCATCATTAAATTAATCCTTCCTTTAGCACTTAACCCGACCCAAAATGAACTATCATCGCATGCAATTTGCAAGGTACATAAATCATTTCCATGCATTGCAACTATTCAGACATCATTTAATGTCTGTCTATGATTACCTTAATCGCGAGACACAACCAAGAATTTATTACATAAATGCGTTACGAGTTATATGTCCTATCCTTTGTGAGGTGCAACAAAGATGCCTTTGCACAATTCCATCTTTTTACTTATGCATCATGCGTTCAGGATTGTATCTTGACCAGGGAAGTGCAAGCAATTGCAAATGCACAACATGCAACTAATTTTTGTAAATCGGGCGAGCAAATAAATTTCCCAATGTATTTAAACTTACCTACGAGAATTAAACATGCTTAGTGCATCCTTTTCATGCAGGAATTTTATCAAAACCTGGGCATTAAGATTCAGGGCGTTGTCCACTCGCGTACTCGAGGTGGAAGCTCCCGCGTGTGCTCCTCTTGTCTTTTGTTTAGGGGCCATTGACGCAGTAAATTTTACTTCAGCAACTCTCCTTTGGTTCACTTACGTGTTTTGAAGACACTCCATCCGAGATTCTCCTCCTCCGCACATGAAATGGGGCCTTGCAGTCATGGTTTTTAAAACACGAGGAAGGCACGGGTGAATAAGGCCTATGGAAGCCTTAATGGAAGCTTCTAATAGAAGCTTCTAAGCTTCTGTCCACAGGCTGATGACATGGAGAGAGAAAATGATTGGGAAGATAATGAGGATGGAGGTGAAGATGACGAAGATGATGATTATGATGATGATGGTGGTAAGGACGGCCGGCAGAACAGCAGGTGGCGGCAATAGGCCTGGTGGTGGCAGCAAGCGGCAGCTTCCTCAGGGGGGCGACGGTGGACAACACGATTTCCTTCCCCTCCCTCTCAAGCTTGAGGGGGGGTCATATAGATTGAAGGGGGGGGGGGGGGGGGGGGGGGATAGCCACATACGTGGCAAGTTGCATGCCTCCTCCCCCCCATGCTCTCTTGCTCCACACTCAAGCTCCTCTCACACTCCCTCTCCCCCACCATGCAATGGCTGAAGGGGAGGGGAGTTTTAATATAAAAAAATTTGCACAAATTCATTATCTTTTTGTCCCAAGAAGGGGTGTTCCTGCGGAGGTCTACGGTGGCTCGTGGTTTACAAGTCACGGCTCCCTATACGCGACATGGAGCTGGAGTTTGCTATCGCGCGAGGGTGGAGCACTTAGCCAAAGGTTTTTTCCATTGTGGGAGATTTTTTTGAACCGCTTTTGTGTGAGATTTTGGGTCTTCAAGATTTCGTAGCAGAAATATTACAAGTGGATATCTATGAGATCCTTTTGTCGGCATACTGACTTGTCCTTATCTTATCCAGCTTTTATCCTTATCCACAACTTTTTCTTAACACACTCAAGAACACAAGAAGAGTGATGGAGGCAAAAATGTTTTCTTACTTGTTTTTTCTTCTTCTTTCATACACAATACAATGTACATAGAGTATAGATAATAGACAATATAAACGAGGGTGGCCTACTAAGTCAAATAGTACGTAACTGACTATACTAATCAATTGGCACTATAATTATGCCAATTGTAGGTAGGTGCAACAAACCAAATATAATAAGTGATAAGCCAGTGGACATGTAAGGATCATAATGACTACCAACATGCAAACTGTAGATGTGCAAACCCATCTAACCAGGCAGTCCATCATCAATGCTCGCATGTGTTGATTTGGCCATCTCAAAATGGATATCTCTTTAACTGTAAATTGTAATCTTATTTATTGCACTTGAGATGCTAACAAATTGTAAGATTTTATACAATATGGATTGTGTGCTTTGCACATTTGTTTGTGCACCTTGTGTATTCTTAAGTGCATTGCATTGGATAGATAGGCTCATAATAATGATTAATGATCTCTTAGGATACTCCATGTTGATTATTCTAACCATTTGCTTTCAACCTACAAAAAACATTTATCACACAGGTTTAGGGTTTATGCTTCTAAAGTCATTATCTTACCACAACTTTCTATCCTTGAGGCTCAGTGTTGCCAATGGCTATAAGTCTCATGAATTGTGGGGATATATATATATATATATATATATATATATATATATATATATATATTAGTTTGCCTTGAATGAATAGAAATTGTTATATCTCTCTCTATCTTGTCCCTTCTCTTCTCAATGTGTATATTCTAGTCTGTGTCTAAACCTTGTATTTGAATTGATTCAAGGGTTATCATCAACTTAAGTTGATATGGACATTTTCATATCTAAATCACACACACACACACACACACACACACACACACACACACACACACACACACACACACACACACACACACACACACACACACACACACACACACACACACACACACACACACACACACACACATTTTCATTGGTATAAATAAAGCATATACATGCATGCATGTGCGCGTGTGGATGCACACACAAAGTAGCTTTGAATCATCTGATTGAGTGTATCTAAATTAGAAAAGGGGGTTTGTGTTTATAATCATTGTAGAACTAGAGCTAGCAATATAATCCAATCTCAAAGCTTTATTTTCAATTCACATAATAAAATCTAATGTATGATCACCACATTAGTCAAAACTTATGTGCCCTAACATACATACCTCTCTCACTCTCTCTCACTCTCTCTCACCAAGCTTAAGGAGACATTTAACATACCCAATGAGCATTCTCCATTGAAAACAGCAAAGAGATCATTTGAATGCTCTTTGGCATGTCAAATGAATTGCAATTAGTAGACAAATGTTGCAACAACCAACAACTTCAACACAAAAGAAAAAAGAGCAAAGGAGGTCTGCTGACACTTCTTCGCCAAAATAGTTGATAACTCATGCACCATTTAACTCTCATATATACATGTATGCATTTATGTAGGTACACATATATATCGTTGATGGTATATGGCAATCCTAAAGACAATGCAGCTTGGATATGTTATCCTAGTATGGTATGATAGCATGTAAGCCTCTTTCAATGCTATTGGAGAAAAATGTAAAGTTAAGTGCTGACGTTGGGAATGATATAGAATACCCTACTATGTTTAGGAAGATAGTAGGGAGTTTGATCTACATGGCCATCACAAGGCGAGGCTTGAGCTATGCTGTTGGACTTATGAGTCAACTTATATAGGTACCTCGAAAGCCTCTTTTGGACGTAGTTAGAGGCATATATTGAGGTATGTGAAGTCCACCTTGCATTATGGTGTATATGTGTTTGGGTATACAAAAGCTGATTGGGATGGTAGCAAGTCTGATAGAAGATTTACTAGAATATTCATGTTTTCTCTTGGTAGTGCAAGAGTTACTTGGAGGAACAAAAAGTAACCAACAGTTGCTTTATCCAATATAGAGGATGGGTATAGAGGTGTTTCTATGGGAACGTGTGAGGTGATATGACTGCAAAAGTTATTGGGTGATTTGTATGTGCAAGAAGATGGTCCCTTTATCATTCAGTGTGACAACATGAGCAGTATATAGTTGGCTAGGAACCTGGTGTTCCATGCTAGGATAAAACACATTAAGATGCATTACCATTTTTTGAGAGAGAAAGTACGTGCAAGTTAGATTGACTTGGTATATGCCACCACACAAGGTCAAATAGGGGATATTTGCACAAAGGCATTGGATAAAGAGAAGCTTCAAAAATTTCAAAGCTTACTTAAAATTATAGAGATATAGCTGAGTTTGAGAGGGAGTGTTGAAATAGCAAGCTCCACATGTGTAGACATTGATGATGGACCACTTGGTTACATAGGTTCTTTGCACATCTACACTTAGCACATCGATGGTCATTATGATCCTCACATGGCCATTGATTTATTATATTTGGTTAGTTACACCAATCTACAGTTGGCATCGTTATAGCACCATTTGATTAGTATAGTCAGTTTTGCAATGTTTGACTTAATAGGCCACTTTTCTTTATGTTGTATCTTGTCTATACTTTGTATGCATTGTATTGTACGAGGAAGAAGGAAGAAAAATGAGCAAGAAAATGTTTTGACCTCCATCTCTCTTGTTGTGTTCTTGAGTGAGCTTCCTCTTGTGTGTATTGTGTATTCGTCATAGTAGCTCAACCAAATCCCCCCACCACGCAATTCATGATAGTTATCCATTTTCCAAGCATTATAAATGCCTATTATAGAGAGATATTCATGAAAGTGTTCAAGAATTTAGAGATGAATGATATTAGATGCATACTATTAGACCTACGATATCTCCATATTCGATATATAATATTAGATATATTACCTTGATGGAGTAAACATAATCAATCCACATATTTAATTAACATCAATTATGAAAAAAGAAATCAAGATATTTCATAAACATATTTAATCATTATATAATCAATATATCTAATTGATGTATAATTAATATATATGATTAATATATTTAATCAATGTACAATTAATGTACTTAATCAATGTATAATGAACATATTTAATAAATTTTGAATATAATAAGTAAAAATAAATATATTTAATAAATATATTTAATTATATCAACATATAATCAATGTAAAATTAAGGAATAATCAATGATATATAATAAAGAAATCTAATCAACATATAATTAATATCTTTGATTAATGTCAAATATAATAAGAAAATATAAATTATTTAATAAATACAAAATATAATAAGAATAGATCAGCAAAATTGAATTAAAGTAGAACATAACAAGCATTATCAACATATTTTAATCAACTAGATTGACATGTATAGTGACATGGTTAGCTTTAAATGGTTTGGAGAAGGGTGCTTTACTTTTTGTTGCTAAAAAATTGAAAGGTGAATATAAAACATTTGATTTGAAATTGTGAATGTTTTATAAAATAAGTAACATGAAATGAAGGTAAGATCTTCTATTCATGGATGTTGAAAAATTAGAAATTTTGTTGAAGGTTATTGAATATCTAATTAGAGTTCAAGGAATGACGAAACTACTTAAAAATGAAATTTTTGAAGGGTATAGATCATATTATCAGTGGAGGAATTATACTTATCTATTTCGTGTCCAAAATTGTAAAATAGATCATATACAATGTATTGTTATGCTAAATCACGTTTTTTCTCTTCAAAAAGTAATATATTTTACATCTCGCTAGGTCTTTGTGTAGGTTATTGTAATTTGCAGTAGTTGCTCTTTTTTCCCTTGAATTATCTCCTACTCCAAGTTCTTGGCCTTGTCTATGTTATCGATTGTCGCCCTCAATGTTGACCTCAAAATTTTCTTTAAATGGTTAGTAGGTTTGGATGTTTTTTAAACTTTTCTAGCATGTTTTTTTTGTGTTACTAGAGTCTTTTTTCTATATTCATTGTGTGGCCTATGTAGACCTTTTTGTTTTGTTTGCATCTAATGGTGTAGATAAAGTGCTTGGTCTTGTTTCTTTGCATTATTGCTTTTGAATTGGATGGTAGGTGTTGCTTGGAGTTGATGCTGGATGATGTAGCTGTGCTTGAGCTAGTAGCAACATTTATAGTAGTTGAGATTAGTGTTTCGAGGCCAGGATAAGTTTGTTTTCTTATTGATTTATTAGAATTTACTTTTTTACAATAAATATCATATTTATTAGAGATAGTTTTTTGTTTTGAGTTTAATGTATTGCGATAAGTGATGGGACCTCAAACGGGCCGGCACTGGCTCATGCACTAGCCGGACCTCTATCATGTGCTCAACAACCCCACGGCCTCGCGGCCAGGAGCGTGGATGACATATACATCATCTTCCTAAACATCTTGTGTTTGTATTACGTCTCGTAGTCCAACTCTAACCCAACTAACACTCCTCAGAGGGAGTCCCAACACATTGCCAAATAGCACGAAGTACAAACATAGGAGGTCCTCCCACGGCTGACTGCCGCTACCTCACTGCGACTCTCCTACACCTTGGGGATTGGCCCCTCGATGCGTCGCTAAACATATATGACACATTATCGCACACATTTCCACTCAAGATACCAATTGATCGTATCTAGGAATGTACCATACCTCACTTTCTTTCCCCTTAGACCCAACGCGTAGCCTACCGCTTGGACAACCTTACTCACTTAACGTTGGTCATATTCCTCTAAAAAGCAATTGCCATGCATCCAGGAGATATTGTCTGATACCCTTTAAATTTCATGCTTCATGCAAATTGTGAATGTCCATGTGCTCAAACAATTAAGAAAATCAGCATTTGTGTTTAGTGCAAAAGCATTCTTTCAATGAATTTGACTATTACTCGTATGCGGCGTTGCATGAACCTAGTACATGGAAACCCTCGTGCTACTAAGGTCCTTAATTTTTAATTATCTACCAACCTAAATGGTATGCATAAAACCAGCAAGCTTTTCATCATTTCATTCAGCATTTAAACACCTTTCATACACTCTACCCCCTCACCCGTTTAGGTTGTGCATGGTGCATAGGTTTAGGGTTCATTTTCCACATTTTTATTGTATAAAAAGCCATAAAAACTCACTAAAACATAAAGGTAGGGTTGAACTGAGGCTAAATCTCATACTTCAGACCCCCCATACATCCACAAACATGAATCTTATTTTTTCTTAATTTTCGACACTCAAAATCCATTTTTCCCATATTTTTCCTTATTTTTCCTATTTTTCTTGTATTTTTTGCAATATTAAATGATTGAAAGTTCAAAATGAGTTATGGGTTGTGGCCCTTAGGTTCATTTGCAGCAAAATCACAAGTTTAGTTGGTATGTCTTATTATATTTTCCATTTATATCTCAAAAACACCCAATTTCCCCATATTTTACGTGTTTTACGGGTTTTACACTACTAATTTCATCCACAACACTTATGATTTTCTGATTTTCTGATTTCAAACAGTTGGAAGACATTGTCAACAACATCATAATGCATAATCATCCCATGGGAACAAGTATTCGTGAAGCAAATTGCATAAAACATCAATTTCCTTTGTAAAAATGAGATTACCATTCTTTGCGGGTTGCGGGTTTTTATTTGCCATATCTCGGGACTGATTCCCAGCCACCATTAATGCTCATGACAGTCCACAATCAGCAATCTTCCTTCCTCTTACACCACGGAGCAATCCGGTCTTCATTGGACAAGCATCCATCATCCATTCTTCTTCTTCTTCTTCTTCACCACATGAATCAACCCTTAGAAGAGAGAGAGGGAGGAGAGAGAAATACTGAAATCAGAATTCTTCACAGAGACCACCATTTGACGGGCGAGAGGTGGCGATATGATCAGCAGGGAGAAGGTAGACAAGGCCAATGATCATTTGCATAGGTTGTGTGCAGCAGGCAAGTTGCCTCTCCATCCTCCATGGCGCATTTTTCGGCGCTGTTGTTGGCGCCCTCTTCTCCCTCATCCCATGATTTTTTTCTTCTATTTGCATGCCTGTTGGTTGGGGGGTTAAAATTCCCCCAAAGGGCACCCCCCCCCCCCTTTGGTCCATGTTGTGGCCACCCTTTCAAATCTTGACCATTTCTTGGCCATTTCCCCGTCCGGACTCGGAATTGAGCTCTGAAAAATCTTGGGCGTCCGGCTTGGCATCTCGCATTGGCGAGTAACTCGTGTCAACCCGCACGATTGTCTAAAAAATTATGAAAAATCAACAAGTGTCGCTCGGGCGCCTTTAAAGCACTTTGGCGCTTAAAATCGTCCTAGATTGAGCAGCCGCCTCCGACGGTGAATATTTTTCCCTAATATTCATAATTTTTAGCTATTTTTAAGCACTTCTTGGCACCAAAATTCCGCTCTCAATAAGTCATGTTTGAGTACTTGCCTAGTAGGTATATGAGTACACTAAATGGATAGCTTTGGGTACCATGGATTATGTTGTAGATCTCTCTATTGAGTAAGTACATACCTTTTTGATGGTCACAACAAGCTTTCATGACCATGAGTATAGTCATTCTTTTTTATGTATCTTAAATGTTCATGCTAAATGGATTACATTGGGTAGCATGGATTAAGTCGTAGACCTCTCTATTGAGTAACTATGTAACGTTCTTAGTGGTCATAGCACATTTTTCATAGCCATGAGTGTAGTCATTCTTTTCTAGGTACATTTCACATATTATTGGCTTCTTCTTTTGTTACTTTTACTAAGACCTCGAGTAAGATGTTGAATCCATAGTGTAGGATCTTAATTGTGTATGTGGAGGCACTGTTTTTTTGGCTATCTAATAAGACTTGGGCATCACCTATTCGTAGTGGATTAATCATCATACTGGAGTCTATCAAGAATGTCTTTTAGGAGTCTTGCATATGAGATGTGTTTGTGTTAGTGGGGCTAGATTATAAGGAAAAGAGATATTAAAGATGATAGCAAGGCTTGTATAGTTTGCAATTCTATTCTATTCTCTAGGAAGATTATTATTGAGTATATACTTGGATGTATACATTAAATTTTGGAGATCATTGTAGTTTGTGAAGTAGTAGATGAATATCAATCGTTTTTACCCAATGATGTTCTCCATTGTAATCTGGTTTTTTGTTAGGTACCTATAATGTTGTGCATCAATGGGATGGTGCTTGATTTATTATTGGGTATTCTTATGGTTTTGAATGTATAGCTTCAACATATGTGTACATAATTTGAAGTGGTTAGATGTTGATATTTTACAAATACTACATAACATCGCTACCTCATCTAAAGTCATATTTTCCTTTGCGAATGTTGTTTATCTATAAAAAATATATAAAAAAGTAATTGTAGTAGTAGCTTCAAAGGGATTTTAATGCAAGTAATAATCTTTGGAAAAGGAATAATGAATTTTTAAATTTTATTCTACTTGTTGAAAGAAGTCTAGGTGGTGTTTTTGGGATGCGCCATGCTATAGTTGGTCTATGTTAAATAGTATTTTTTGTGTGTGTGAGTCATAGTATTGTGTATGGTATTGGTGCAAAGGTGGATGGATTTGGAATTCCAACTATACATAAGTTTCTTTTTTCCATTATGCAAGAGAGCATCTGTAGATTAGTTCGGGCATGAATGCACTCCTTATGTGTACAAGTGCTTTTTGGGCCATTGTGGCTCTTTGTGATTTGTGACTAGTGATTGTATACACAAGCACTAGTGAGAATGCCAATTTGTGGTACCACTTGCTATTCAGTGCCTTGCATTGGTTCTTGCTATGTCACAATTGTAGTTATGGGTTGATAGATTTGATTGCGACTTGGATTCCAGAGATCGTTTCATCAGCTATATTGTATCAATACAGTTGATTTTACATATGGAACCATTTGTGGCACCTATGGTGAGATCAGCGTTCTTTGTTTATCATTGTGGTTGCATTGACTCCTTTCACGTCCATCTCATGAAAGTTCTTGTCTTATAACCAATTTTTCAATGTTGACTCTTTGATTCCATTTGTTTGAAGTTTGACAATGTGTATAGAAGTTACTTGTACTTTTGAACATCTTTCTTTTGTGTACGTATGATTATTTTTCTCTTGTCTATTACCAAATCTAGGGCCTCCTTCTTGGTAATGATGCAATCATGTAGGCATTCTTGTATCTCTTCCTTGGTTGGATACATGTGCGCCTAATCACTTGTAGGAATTGTAGGAATGGCAAGTCATGAGATTAAAGTATGTGAGGGTGTGGTGTTGTCTATGTGTTCAACATATTGGTGAGGTGATGTGTCATTGTTGGGAGAACTTAGTTTGATGGTTACAAATAGATGACAACAATCCAAGATCACCAAACATTATCACAATCTTTTTATTGAATGGATCAAGTAGAGAGACTTGCTAAATACTATGACTATCTAGTGTACTACTATGCCAAATGTTATTCATGTCAACATAGATATATTATCAATGATGCTTGTGTTTGCTTCTCCTATTGAAATGAATTTCTCATCCATATCTTCCAAATATAATGGATATTGTTGTGCATGTATTGGCATCTTAAATTGGTAGTGCATCATGCTGGATAGGATAGATAGTCTACTGGCTGCTCAAATACTTACTATTAGCAGGAAACTTTTATTCTTGGCAATATGATTATAACTATACTAGTGTATAAAGAAGCTTTTTCCACTACTTGGTGTGTTGTTGGCAATGTGTATGGATGTTGCATTGTGATGAGTTGGTTGTAGAACGTTGTTCTCTTATTAAGCACTACTAGGTATTGTTTGAAAAAATATAAATGGTATGAGCGAAGTTAGGGAAGGTTGGTTTAGGAAATGCAATAGGAGGCCAAAAAAGTTGAGATGTAATAAAATTAGAAAGTGAATGGATAAACTCATTTTTGTGCTACAAAAACTTGAAGTGTGCTTCTTCTTCTTGCTCTATTCTATCTACTTGTGCTCCATTTTAAGAGTGAGGGAGAGTGAGAGTGTGAGAGCGAGGGACTTGAGAGGTGAAGTCTCTTCCTTGAACGTGCTCTTCCCCTTCTTGGGTAAGAGGCAGATTAGAGGAGAGATTGGGTGGTCTTTCTTCTTATTCACATTTTCTCTCATGGATCGGCTGCTTGCAGATTAGATCAAGAGCCATGGAGTAGAGGATGTAGATCAAGTACCATTGCATGAATCATGGAGCCACCATTAAGCTTTCACTTCATGGTGTTGAGGAGAAGGTAAGATGATAAGTTCACTATACTCTCATTGGTTTGTTTGTTCTTGCTTTCATGTGGTTTGGGAGAAGAGTGGATAGATCAATGAGTTCAAATGATATATTGGCTATGTGAGAGGTAGTGATTACTAAATTGGATGAAGCTAAGCGTTCCATCAAGTCTAGAGTCGAGCTTGCAAAAGTTCCAACATTTTGATTCCATTTCCACGACCAATGGATTCAAGAAACTACGTGCATACTCTCTAGATCTAGAATTAGAATAAGAGCTTGTACTTCAAAAAAACGCTACATGGATTAACCTAGGATAAGTGGAGCGAGAGGCAATTGATTCACACACGCAAATTTTATTATTGTTGTGTGTTGGTTTCCATAAGATTTTGTAGGTAGGCTTGGATTTTTGTGGGAAGGTAGAAGCAATGGAATAAGGTTCAAAACTTTAGAAAATCTTTAAAAATATATAACACTTAAGCCTCTAGTGGTCCATAGAGAATAGGAAGAATGGTGTTTTACAAGTAAAAGCCTTTAGGAAAATATAAAGGATGCTCGTTCTGCTTTGTCTTGACTTTGGCTTTTGAGTTTTTGCTTTGTGGACTTTTATTTCATTGCTTGAGTTCAAACTTTTTGGAGGAATTCATGAATTAGTCTCACTTGGAGATTCTCTCTCTCCCCCTTGACAAATCAAATCTCTTTGTGTCTCAAAGGCCAATATGTCTCTCTCACAAGAATCACATAATTGGAAGCCCTTCCTTGCCGTCCAGAAGTCAATCCAACAAATCATGAAGTCTAAAGGTCTACCCACACTCATGAGCATGTAGGCTCACATCAATTCAGATGTCTAGTAAACCTAAGGGTTTTGCTATGCCATAATTGGCTGAATCTAGGATACCTCTTGAATCTAAAGGCTTCTCTAGTGTCACACCAGTCTCAATCAAAAGTAAATTTTCTTAGTATCCTCACTATATAAATTTGGCCTTCACATTTGCAACATGACTTTCACTTTCAATTCGGCCTTCACTTACAATTCGATTCTTTAAGGCTTCAAATCACTCAAATAATAATAATAATAATAATAATTGACAAGAATATATGATTTGGAATAAGAAAAGTAACATTACATTGCTATTATTGGCATCGATCAATGATTATGACTTAAGCACTTTGTTGTTGGTTATGGGGTGCTGATGAGATATGATGATGGAAAATATGACCTTGTAATGGGGGAAATTTTGACATTGTAATAAAGTAAAGCATAGGATATCAGGAGGTATAAAAGGCTAGAGATGTAAATGTGAGGTACCTTTTGATCACTTTTAAATCTACTAAATTTGGATTTTCTTTGACCTTCTTGGTCTTGTCACCTATATGGAGGTGAGTTTCCATGGCATTAGCTTGGGGTGTATACCAAGAATCATTTCTTATACCTCTTTTCTTTTCATAGCTTAATGCAATCATGGCTATGGTTTCTTCAATTTCTTGAGTTTTAGAAATTATTTTCCTTTTAGTTTCTTGGTTAGGAATAAGTTATGCCATGCTTCATTACATTGGTATTAGAGAAATAGTTTAGATCCAAGTAATATGTAATTTTCAAGATTTAGATATGGTGATAGTGGTTAGGATAGGTAATTGGAGTTATATTCTTGGTTATTGTGGCTATTTTGGCTGGGACAGACTTTTTACAATTAATTGTGGTTAGTCCTAATACCATTTCAAGAAAATCTTGGAAAAAATGGTGGTCTTCTTTTCATTTTGGCATGTCATCTTCAAAATGACTCTAATTTTGAAGACCTTTTGAACAGAAAGAAGAGCTATAGGAGGATAGAGACAACTAGAGGCACTTCAACTTTTTGAAACGTAGTTTTATTTTCTCTTTTCAAGCTTTCAAACCTTTCATGGAGTCTTATCTAGAAATGTCTTGCTCTCTCTTTAATCTTCATCTATAAAAACAAATGATTGAAGAAGGCAACAATTGACCTCTCAAGCTTGAGGTAGGGCACCGTTTTGAAGCGAAGTATTCATCTTTTGAAGAAAGAGTTGCCAACAAAAATTACTCTAAAATCTTAGGCATGTAGACTCCACTATCAACAAGTTTCTACTTCATCTCTACTCACTAGAATCATCAAAAGGCATACTACTTAACATGATTAAGCCTCCATGGCTTTTCTTTCAAGCATTTTTTCTTCTCAAAAACTCTAATGGTAGACATGTCTCAAATGAAGCAGAGACAACTATGTAAATGAACAAAGATCAACAATGTTTTTAGGTGTGAATGTATTATGAAGTTCTCTACTCAGTGATCACATGCTTAATGTGCATCAGCATCATGACAATACCTAATGAATGATGAATACTTGCCGATTTTTAGTTCTAAGTGTAGCAAATTAGGGAAAGACCTTGAAGTGGCGAAGAAGAGAGAAAGGTAGACAAAGCCTTGAAGCAAGTCATGGAGAATCCATTCTAAGCCTCCTAAGGTCCTTTGAGCAATTCATTCTTTCCAATCTCACAAAAGAAACAATACCATGCCTACAAAGAGGACAAGGCATAGATCTTTGAGGACTAAAAACCTAAGGTAGTGTTGCTTTGGGAGCATAGACACAAGGCATACTTCATATAGAGCTCATGACCATATATTTTTGCAACACCTTTCACTAGTTCCTTTATGAAGAGAGTTTTCAAGCCCCAAGTCCTTGTGAAATTAAGAGTAGTCTGACTTGCTTCCTTTGCAATGAGAGCATGACAACACTGCAAGATACCCCCATCAAGGCTGTGTAGTGTAGAGACTCACAAAAAAGAGAGCGATAATTGGAGAAGAAAGCAGAGAGAAAACAAAAAAGGAGAAAGAATTAGATGCAAAGCTGAAAGGATTGAAAGAGAAAGAATGTGCTTAGAGAAGTAGTAGGAAAGGGGAAAGAACTAGACACAAAGCTGAAAGGATTGAAACAGAAAGAACATGCTCCTACTCTTCATTGATAGTAGAGTAGCATTTGCATGAAAGGACTAAAAGAGAAAAAACGTGCTCCCACTCTCCATCAGTAGTAGCAAAAGTAGAAAAAGAAACATTGACTCTAGAAACAACATCAACCTGTGAAGCTTCCAACTACCATCAATGATCTAGAAATCACCTATAGGGAAGCACCACTTATAATCCTATTTGGCCTTGCAAGAAATTTATTAATGTGGGAAGAGCAAACAATGCGTTGTAATCTAAAGGACACCTGTAAAACTAGGACCAATGTATTCCTGTTTGGCTCTAGAAATGATATAGATTTGCCAAGTTTCTGGCCACCATCAATGATCTGAAATCCAGTTGCACCCCATCAATGATCTAAAATCCAACTACAAGTTAAGAATCACGTATATTCCTATTTGGAATTGCAAGAAATCTAATGATTTCTGAAGAGTTATTTAACCTAAGAATTAGTCATGTAGTCTCCATAAACTATCTACTTGGTTACTATAGTCTCTTTAGATAATGAACCACTAGGAATAGCTATCATAACAATACCAATGGTTTCCATAAGACATTTTCATATACACATGCCACTACCAAACAAAGGAGAATCTTTGTTGAGAGGGAGGATCTACTTTCAAGAATGAGAAGAATTGCCTTGTCACCACCACTATGGCCCCTACAACACTACAACATGTATGGAGTGAAATCTCTTGTGGTGTAGAGAATTAATTTTATAAAGTTAGGGAAGCACAGGCTAGTAAAAGGGACTCCCATCAACCACATGTGACTCATTTCCCTCCTGGTGGGGGAAAAGAGTGCACTATGGGAAGAAGGGAAGACCTTTGATAGCTTGTGCATTGCACATGGATAGTCTTTAATTGCAATATGTGTGGTTATTTGAATTTTGGTGCATGAAAGGAAAATATTTAATGTATATGAACGATTTAATGTGCTGGCATCTACTTTGTGTGGTGTAGTTATTATGGTGTAGATATTGCTAGTAGGATTTTGTGAATTATTCTTTTCAATATTTTAATGTAATTGGAATAAGAATATATATATATATATATATATATATATATATATATATATATATATATATATATATATATATATATATATATATATATTGGTGTAGCATACTATCTATGTGCATCTATATGCACCCAAGTGTGGCCATGCACACATAGAGCCCACCTTTGCACATTTACCCATCCAACATATTGGGAGAGCTAGGATTGGTAGGAGTGACAAGATAGGTTGAGACTCTGATGCATTACGCACACACATAGGTGCATGCAAACATACATATAGTATAGTGGTGTGTTTCAATTCCTAAGTTGATGACTACATACAACACATTGAATGTCTTTTGCATATTGTCTACATAAACACACATATCATGACATATCCCACACACTTGTAAAGGATTTACCCCATTGTGATGCACATTGCAACACACACACACACACACACACACACACACAAAGTTATTTACATTCATCTCCCCTAGCCACATATTCTTCAGTTTGTATTTGTTGCTATTTATCAAATCATTCCACATGACATGTCGTATGGTTTGTAGCTCCTGAATCCAAAAACTAGTCATTCTCTCTAGGGGGATGCATTATATTGCTAAGTACATTCTCCATAGCAAAGAGATGACCTCTATGTGATGAACCACCTTTAGAACCATAGTCAACACCACTATATCCATATGCATAGTACCCAAACTAAGTCCTTCCTTGACCCCTAGATATAACATTCTACTTATGACAACACTCCCTCTCAAAGTGACCAAACTATACCCATAGTAATGATATGCACCATCTCTTTGTGGACTAGAACATTCTCTACATCTAGAGTAGGACCTCCCCCTACCTCTAGGTATAAAGTCTCCACAACCAAAAGAGCTACCACCACATGTAAAGTTATCTCCATGACCAAATCAAGATCCTCTAGCTCTAAATGAGCTACCACATTCACTATGCTAACTTGCATTCTTCCCACTATTAGATGCATTTAAGGCCAAACTTTATTTATTTAGTAGTCAACACCTCAAAGTCATGCATAGAGCTGCCTCTCACATAAATAGAGGTAATAAAGGACTTATATGCAGGTCCAAGTCCATTCAAAGTAATAGAAACCAAATCATCATCATCTAGAGGTGCATTTATTGAAGAAAGGTCTTTCACAATTTGCTTTATCTCTGCAACGTAATCACTATTGCTTTGATTTCCAGGCCATGCACCATGAAATCTCTATTTTAGTTGTATTTTCCTTGCCTTTGTACAAGTGCCATGCATTTTCTTTATAATCTCCCAAGCATCATTACATGTAGTAGCCTTCTTTATGTGAGGGATCAATGTCTTTGAAATGCATATAGATATCCAATGCAAAACCTTCCTATTTTTATATATTTAGTATTTTTAAGTATTTTTAAATTGATTCATAGGTTCTTTGAGAAGTTCAAGGCATGCATGTTCACCTGTAATGAGTTCATATAGCTCTCTCCCCCCATCAAAAAGCTCTCCATGCGATAGGACCATACACTCTAGTTGTCCTCAGTCAACTTGTCATCAATAATTAGAGTAATTTGTCCCATTTTTGACATTATGACAACCGCAATTTAAAAAAAATATCAATATGCAGTGTTTCAAACCACTATTCAAGCATGTGAACAAGTCCAAGTATCAACTGCTCAAATTTGAGAAGTATTAAAAACATCCAAGAGGATACACATACATTGAGTTTTGATAATATGGCTATCATACACGTGTCCAATTACTATCACATATGTCCACATATCATGCACATATGTCATACATAAGCTATCTAGTAATAAATATTGAAAGTAAGGCTCAAAACTTGCCCATACAGCCAAAAGGGCATCAAAATACAAGTCTAAAAGTAACCATTTTTCCTACAATTTTTTTTTGCAATTTTTAATACCAACAATGAAATCCTAGTCAAGCTCAATCCATAGTAAGTTTCTTAGCTTTTATTGATATGTTTTTCCCTTCAAATTGACACCCAAAAGTTGATAGAAACAATCTTTTTAACCTTGAAAAAAGCTAGTTCAAGCTTCTTGCAGTGTGAATATACAATTTTTGAACTAGTTTGAAAAATGGTTGGCTTAATCTTCTCCTAGTGTGAAATCTGATTCAAGAATAACTAGTTCTTCCAATCCAAGTATGAATGCCCAAAAAAGTTAACCGAAGCAATCTATATCAACGTGATAGGGGGTGAATTGCATTAAGGCTTAAGCTTATTAAATCTTAGCCTTATCAATAAAGATAACATGGTGGCATGTTCTAAACAATGCCACATGAACCTTCATGTTGTTTTTGACAACATCGATCAACATGATTACATCCTCAAGTACCATATTATGAAAATCAAAGCTTGAAGCTCTCTTATAACCACTTAACACTAAATCAAACAATCTACTCTATCTCTTCACCATTTGTGTTGATAAACCCATTGCTCCACAACAAGTAATCCTTGTGCTTCTTCCAAAGTAGCCGCTGTGCTTTTGGCTTCAAGTAGATCCCCACGTTAGTAGGCTAGAGCTTAAGCTGCCCCTAGCTTTTGGCATTGAGAGCCGATTCAAAACAAAAAATTGATTAAGTCTTGTTATTATACATCAATTTGTACCCTTCCATGGCTTCCAGACAGTATTCAAAGTGAGCACCAATGCCCAAAATCTCAGCTCCAATATCTCTTTAAATTTGTGTACCTGTTTTGGATGGATTAGATGAGGATTTGTACCTAATTTAATGGTAAACAACAAGCTTTCAATTTGATGTAGACCTCAATTCATCACACTCCTCAAAGTGATCCTTTGCTCTTGCACTCCCACTTTGATACCAACTAAAAGGATTTGATATAGATGCACATTGACACAATGTATGGAGGCTTAAGAAATCTTCTTCTTTTTCTTCTTCATTCTTCTAGACTATCTTCCATTCAACAATCTAAACACAAAGTGTCTCACTAAAGTGATATATATCTTTTGACTTGATGGGACCTAAAATGGGCTGGCACTGGCTAAGGCACTAGCCGGACCTCATGCCCTCAACAGACAACCCCACCTTACGGCCTCATGGACCAGGAGCATATATCGAGGGATACACTATCCTAAACACTAATCACTGCACGTTTATAGTTTGTAGTCTAACTTATATTCCCTTTCCCCATCTCCTCAGAGGGAGATCATACATACGCCGGCAACAAATGCTGCATATCACAGACACAAGGGCACCCCACTGACTGATTGCCGTGGCCCTACAGCAGCTCTCCTACATCTTGGGGATTGGCCCCTCGATGCGCTACTTCCACACATAGACATATTCAAAACAAACTCCCCTGTTAGTGCCAATATATTTAATGTTCCAAGAATGCACTTATCCTCACTTATCCATCCCCTTTTGACCCACCGTCTCTAAACCTATAGCCGGATTGCTCACTCTCTCTACGTGGGTCAAGTCCTAAAGAAACCAAGTGCTATGCATCCAGGAGCTTGTAATTGATACCATTTAATGATTCTTGATGCAAATGTGTATATGATTAAGTGCTCAAACAATTGAAAAACAGCCTCGTGCGTTGTACAAATCCATTCTTTTCATGGTTCCATACACTAACGCATAATTGTTGTAATGAGAGAAGACACTGAACCTTACACTCGTGCTGTACTTCCCTTTATTTAACTTAACGTCATCCTATATGAATAATTCAGCAAATACATCAGATTTTATATCATATTTCAATGCTCAAACTCCCTCTCTCCCTACCCTTTAGAGTTTTTCTTGCGGTGATAGGTAAAGGGATGATTTCATGTGTATTTCGCACAAAATAAGTAGTAAATACTCACAAAAATATATAAATGGGGATAACGTGAGGCAAACCCTCATGCTTTATCCTCATTATATACTCACAGACACATCCATAATTTTTCATAATTTTCCTCGTCCATTTCTTATTTTTTCCCCTTTTAAACAGCAATTTTCCTCATTTTTTCTTATTTTTCCCTATTTATTATAAATATAAATAAAATAAAATTAGCATTATTTTAGATCTGTGGCTCTTGAGTCCTTAAACATCAACCATGTAGATTTTATTGGTGTTTTGTTTCATACTTTTTCGATTTTAAGCCTAAAATCCCCATTTTTACTCTAAAAACCATGCTTTTTGGGTTTTTTCCATTTATTGTTCACACTTTAAGTGCATATTTTTTGAGTTTTTTTATTATGAAAGACTAAAACCAATAGCAAACAACATGTCCATCAATTTTCAGCCCATATGAACATTACTAACCTCATCGAATGCAAAAAAAGAGCCATTTTCTTTGTAAAAATGTCATTACCTTGTATTTTTCATTATTTTGGGTTTTGAAACTTGTTGCGGGTCTGCAAATCAAGGCCCGTTTGATGCTCAGCCTGCTCCATACTACAATCTTTAGCCCACTTTTGATTGGGAAGCAATCCGGTACCATGCCGAACGAGCATTCATCAACCGGCCTTCATTCTTCTTCACAGGAACTGCCCCTTGCAAGAGAGAGAGGGAGGAGAGAGAAATACTGAAATATGATCTCTTGAACGAGGCAGCCATTTGAGGAGTGGATTGGAGCGATGGAGGGCAAAGATCAAGAGTATCTCAGGCCCTAGATCAGTTGGGGGGGGTGTTTACAGCCCCCATATCTCATCTCAATGATTGGGAGAGGATGGTGCCTTTTTCTGCTCCACGTGAAAAAAACGGCACCCCCTCCCCTCCCCCCCCCTCAAAATCGTTTTTTTAGGGGCCTCCTTTAGGGAGCCCCCAAAGTTCATGCATTTTGGCACTTATCAAGTCCCATTCACACTTGACTTTAGTCTTGGCCTCCCGGCCGCTCGCATTTCCTTGTCCGGTACCCGATTTGAAGTCTGAAAAATCTTGGGCATTCATCTTGAAGTCCTCCACTTCTGGGCATCTCCCAGGGTCTCGTCTGACATGCCAAAAAATTGTCAAAATTCACCAATTGTCGTCAAGTGGGTCTTTTAAGCCTTTTTCGGGCATTGCCGCTTAAAATCGTATTGATTGCCATCGCCGCCTTCGACGAAGTCTATTGTTCCTTGAAATTCGTAACTTTTGGCTATTTTTAAGCACTTCTCGGCATCAAAAATCATATTTCATTGGCAACCACAGGATAGGGCGACTCAGCCCGTCAAATCCCACGAACAAATCTGCACATAACCACAATCATAAAGAGCATCACACTGATACAAAATAGATACACAACAAAACAACATAGCTCTCACCCTACCCCCTTGTCAAAACCAAGGCATGAAATCCACGAGGAGTAGGTCTAGCATAATCTGACAGAAAGTCGAAAGCTAGTCACTAACCAACTGCTTCAACACAGTCAAGCTAAAAAGATCTGTCAAAGAGGTCATCCTAAGTGGTGGTCTGAACTACCTACCTAACTAAGGACAACCCAACTAGGAGCTCCTACTAGGTGAGGATTCCTATAGCCTGATCAACAAATATTGTATTTTAGCACATTGGGTCTTTAGCCTCTTATTTTCCATACTCGCGCATGTAAAAAGAAGGGAGCTGAGCGTAGTGACCCAAGGAGAAAAAGGCATTGGCCTCAGGTCCTATCTCCGTACCCAAGAACCTACCAAGCCCGTGCTAGGCGACACTTAATTTTCTAACACTCACTTTTATTTTTGCTCCAACCTTTGTGTATTTTTTATTTTTTCAGCTAGATGCCACCCTAGGAAGACAAGGCATCGGCCCCGGGTCTGACTCGTCCCCAGGCACCTACTAGGCCGTCGCAAGGCAATAAACAACAGCTCAAAGTTTTTTTTCCATTCCTATTTTTATAGGGGTTAGAACCCTTTTTACACACCTCCGTATATTCATATATTGTCTTTTAGATATTTAGGTTTTGTCTCTTTCCATCATTATTTTAGTAGGCTTCTCTAACTGCCTCACAACTAACAGGAACTCCTAGAACGGCCGCCTAGCAGGTCAGCAAAACAGGGTCACTAGAATTCCCATCTAAAACAAGTCTTACAATGCCTAACAATGCCTTGCAGGAGGCAATGACTACTCAGACATCCCCTAGACACACAGAGCCTAATCCTAGGACTTCATGCCTCGAGTGCCGATCCCCAACAAACAAAAGAAAGTAACCCTTACACACACATATATCATTAATTGCTTAAGGGAAAAGACTCGGAAAGGAAAGAAAACCACCTAGAATGGCCACAAGAAGCTCCTTCGTAGCAAAGGCTCCCTCCAGCAACTTCGTTAACCTGTATGATGCAATCACTACAACAAAAAACCATTAACTATACCCGCACCAAACAGACAAATGGTCCTCTTGGCCTTAAAAAATAGCACATTTCACTTCAAACTAGCTGGCCCTCTTGGCCTAAAATGGATAGTTCATTCTAATCCATGCAATATATGATATCCTTGGCATATACAACACATCCTACCAAACTAATCAGGATACCAAGGATAGCATAAAATAGGAGGACTAGCCTCATGTTACTCATGCGAGTCAGCTAAAAGCTTGATCTACGCTCTTTGTAGATCCACTAGCCCAAGCCTTTCTACTGATATGTCAAAAATAATGGCCATCTCTTCTTGGGTAATATAAGCTGAATGAACGACATCATTAGGTTGATATATCTCATCCCCTTGGTCGTCATTCAAATGGATCGCTTGTCCCAACTTTTCAGTAACTCCTCCTATAGGGAGAATCATGGATTTATGATCATTCAACTCTTCTCTAATTGGACCATTACATATGTCAATGATACGATCCAAACTAGACAGACCTTCAAGCCTAGATCCATCACATAGATGCATCTCAGGGCGGCGGTTCCTATTGTCAGATGTCAGATTATGGCCTTTAGTCGCATCCTCTTGGGAATCCATCAAAGCATGTCCACATGCAATTCTTGGCCCTTCATCTGACACACCAATAGTATTTTTAGGGGTTTTGGACCTCCAAACCCATCTCATTTTCCTTTTCATATTCTTAGACTGCCTCATCTGCCCACATTGGTCCAATGGACTCACTGTGGATTTATCACCATTACTAGATGGCCTCACAGCCTTATGGCTCCTATTTAGTACAGGTGGACCTTTGGCATGCCGCATCTTCTCTATACGAGATGTCTTTACTTGCCTTTGTCCACTCTGCAACAACTGCTTAGCCATAGGAACCATGCTTTTACTAAAAGGAATAGCATCTACTCGAAAGCATGTTTCATCTATAAATTGGAAAGGTCTCTCAAGAGCCTTACTAGGGGCACAACTAGAACCACTCATAGAACACTCATCTAAGCTTGTAGACCTAATGGTTCTATCAATTCCACCGTCACAACCCCTCTCATGGAAGTGTTGCAAGCCTTGATGGGACTTACTGGGCTTGGAATCTTTTTATCCCTAGGGGTTATATTATCTCTACTATTGCCATTTTCTGCTTGGAGATTTTGGCTACCAAGGTTCCTCTCATAGGCTGCCTTGGTATCAACAAGTGAGCTGTCTCCTTGTAGAAATGGTTGGAAGCTAGGATGCACTTGTACTGAGCGGGGAAAAATTTTCCTCCAAAATTTTTCCCAACATCTCTGAATATGTCCCTCATAATCAATGGCATGCATCTTTGCTTCCCTTAACGACTTAGGATTCCGCAGTCCCACTTGGATTTGCATGTTAATCTCTAAGCCACTCAAAAAGAGCTCACATAGCACATCACCTAGCAATGCAATAGCTCTTCTTGGCCAAAGCCTCAGAATATCATCAAAGCCTCTAGCGTATTCTTTAACAGAAGGATAGGACTCTTGCCTAATCTGCATCAGTTGCCCTAAAACTTGGGTCATAGGCACTTCTTCTCATATTCATCTAAAAATCGATCACTCAACTCCTCAAAGGATTTAATAGACCCCCTTGGGAGGCTCCATTACCATTTTCTAGCCTCTCCCTTTAGGGTACTTGAGAATACGAGCATCCGATGAATATCATTGAACCCACTTGCAAGGTAAGTTAGGCCGTATTCTCGTAAATGCACCATCGGATCCTCATTAACCAGCCCATGGAGCACTGGGAGATCCCTATAAGGAGGAGAGCATTTAGTCCTTTCCTTCGGGATCAGCACTGGGCCATTAAAATCCTCGTAATCATGGCCTAACCCTAGTGTCTTAAGGTTTTCAGCCTCTTCCATTTCCACCTTTACTAGTGTAGGGAGGTTAATATTATCCTTAATGTCCCTTTCTGCCAACTCATAAAGTGGTCTAGGGAGACCTATAGCTCTTAGCATGTCATTCTGATCCTTTCTTAGAGGATCTTCCATATCTTGCCCCTTCCTAGGTCCATGATGGCTTTATCTAGGAGCTTCTGCCCCTCATCAAAAGCAAACTTATCCTTAGCACTTAGGACCTTGGGACTGTGTCTTTTAAGCAACGGTTTTCCCTTTACATCTAAGGCTTCTAACATCCTTGTGATACTTAAAATTTTGGCACGATGCCCCACCACATGGAATGTTTCAGCCATAACTGCACTCCGCTGTGTGTTGAGTTTTTCCCATGGCACTACGGCTTTAGCATAATCACTTGTTGATGCCATGACTACCATAGCTTCCAATATACTTATTCCATTCCCTCTAGGTTGATGGATGGTTGTATAAGATTTCTCTTGGGTAGTGACCACACCAAGGCAAACCTCGGCCCTTGCCATGGCATTAGAGGATGGGGTAACCACTAACCGGTTACTCTTCTCATCACCTACATTATCTTTTGTAGAGGACTCATGCTCTACATAACTAACTAAGTCCATCAGTAAGTTTTGTATAGGGAAAGCCAAGGTTTTTCATCCTTGAACAAACCCCATTTTATGGTTAGCTTAGCATACTCCTAATGGAAATTATAAACTTAGGTCCCTTTACAACCTAGATTCGGAGACCGCCACTTATAGGCAACTCCCGGCAGATGCACCACTGATGGGACCTAAAATGGGCCGACAATGGCTAAGGCACTAGCCGGACCTCATGCCCTCAACAGAAAACCCCACGTCACAGCCTCGTGAACAAGGAGAGTCTATCGAGGGATACACTATCCTAAACACTAATCACTGCACGTTTATAGTTTGTAGTCCAACAGATATTCCCTTTTTCCGTCTCCTCAAAGGGAGATCATACATACGTCGGCAACAAATGCCACATATCACAGACACAAGGGCACCCCACCAGCTAATTGCCGTGGCCCTACTGCAGCTCTCCTACATCTTGGGGATTGGCCCCTCGATGCGCTGCTTCCATACATAGACATATTCGAAATAAACTCCCCTCTTAGTGCCAATATATTTAACATTCTAGGAATAATACCATATTAGAGAATTTGGGAATCTCCCAAGTTCCACTTTCAAATAAGGAGTAAAGATTTGACCAAGTGGCTAAATCTTAACCCCATATTTGAGAGTGGGATTTAGGAGGATCACTTATATAGTATCTAGGGAAAATTCTAACTTCAAGTAAGGGGATAAGTTTTGACCATATGCCCAAATATTAATCACATTAGGAATTCCCAAACTTTATGAAAATTCCCAAATTCTTGAATATGTGGTTGAATGCACTTATCCTCACTTATCCATCCCCTTTTGACCCATCGTCTAAACCTACAGCCGGGTTGCTCACTCTCTCTACGTGGGTCGAGTCCTAAAGAAACCAAGTGCTATGATTCCAGGAGCTTATAATTGATACCATTTAATGATGCTTGATGTAAATGTGTATATGATTAAGTGCTCAAATAATTGAAAAATATCCTCGTGCATTGTGCAAATCCATTCTTTTCATGGTTCCATATACTAACGCATAATTGTTGTAATGAGAGAAGACACCGAGCCTTACACTCGTGCTGTACTTCTCTTTATTTAACTTAACGTCATCCTATATGAATAATGCAGCAAATACATCAGATTTTATATCATATTTCAGTGCTCAAACTCCCCTCTCTCCCTACCCTTTAGAGTTTTGCTTGCGGTGATAGGTAAAGGGATAATTTCATGTGTATTTCGCACAAAATAAGCAGTAAATACTCACAAAAACATATAAATTAGGATAATCTGAGGCAAAACCTCATGCTTTATCCTCATTATACACTCACAGACACATCCATAATTTTCCATGATTTTCCTCGTCCATTTCCTATTTTTCCCCCTTTTAAAGAGCATTTTTTCTCTTTTTTCTTATTTTTTCATATTTATTATCAATAAAAATGGAAGAAAACTAGCATTATTTTAGAGCTGTGGCTCTTGAGTCCTTAAACATCAACCATGTAGATTTTATTGGTGTTCTGTTTCATACTTTTTCGATTTTAAGCCCAAAAATCCCATTTTTACTCTAAAAACCATGCTTTTCGGGTTTTTTTCATTTATTTCCCACACTTTAAGTGCATATTTTTTGAGTTTTTTATTATGAAAGACTAAAAATAATAGCAAAAGACATGTCCAATTTTCAGCCCATATGAACATTGCTAACCTCATCAAATGTGTAAAAAGAGCCATTTTCTTTGTAAAAATGTCAATTCTGTGTATTTTTCATTATTTTGGGTTTTGAAACTTATTGCGGGTTTACAAATCAAGGCCCGTTTGATGCTCAGCCTGCCTCCACACTGTAATCTTTAGCTCACCTTCAATTGGGAAGCAATCCAGTACCATGTCGGACGAGCATTCATCAACCGGGCTTCATTCTTCTTCACACTCAGGAACTGCCCCTTGTAGGAGAGAGAGGGAGGAGAGAGAAATACTGAAATCTCTTGAACTAGGTAGCCATTTGAGGACTCGAGCGATGGAGGGCGAAGATCAAGAGTATCTTAGGCCCTAGAATAGTTGGGGGGTTGTTTACAGCCCCCATATCTCATCTCAATGATTGGAGAGGATGGTGCCTTCTTGTGCTCCACGCGAAAAAAACTACCCCCCCACTCAAAATCCTTTTTTTTAGGCTCCCCCTTTAGGGAGCCCCCAAAGGTCATGCCTTTTGGCACTTATCAAGTCCCATTCACACTTGACTTTAGTCTTGGCCTCCCGGGCGCTCCCATTTCCTCGTCCGGTACCCGATTTGAAGTCCGAAAAATCCTGGGTGTCCGTCCTGAAGTCCTCCACTGTCAGGCATCTCCCAGGGTCTCATCTGACATGCCAAAAAATTCTCAAAATTCACCAACTGTTGTCAAGTGGGTCTTTTAAGCCCTTTCAGGGCATTGCCGCTTAAAATCGTACTGATTGCCACCGCTGCCTTTGACGAAGTTTATTTTTCCCTGAAATTCGTAATTTTTGGCTATTTTTAAGCACTTCTCGGTATCAAAAATCATCTGTCATGACTCTAAAGTCTTTTTACATACAACCTCTCTTTTATTTAGTGTATACATAGGATATAGACTTACCCTATGTCTTATTTCTTAATATTAATGTCCTCAGCTATGCTCTATTGATGCTTGGGATAAGACACATCTAGAAACTATGTGATTCAACATCACATTAGCTAATGCAATAAAGGTTAGACCATTTGGCATATTGAAGTGTTGGCCTATTGAAATCGCAAGTGTTAGATTTTTAGTAAACTTTATTGTAATGAAGGGAGACCACTATGACATCTTGCTTAGCTAACCCTAGATGAGAAGTGCATGAGCAATCAAGGATTGGGGTAATGGTTTGATGTTTTTTGAAAACTACGTAGAAGTTGTTAGGACTAAGATAGATACTTGGAAGACCTCCCCAATTGACATAGACGCCATCTCTGCCTTGCTAAAGGGCAACATCAAGTCCACATCAAACTATGATTTACTCACAAAATATATTTCTTGTCCTAATGATGAGAGAGATTGGATGCATATCCTTGTTACCATTGACCTACCCTTCTTAGATGATGAGAGAATGATTATAGGCAAGAAACCACCACAATCACTCATAAGGATGAGCAAGAAAAAAGAATGAATGCCATATATCAGCATGTGCCATTAGTTTTGATATGCATGATGGTAAGAAGTGCCGAAATAGCTTTTGGTATGACTTATTAGGTACTCGTAAAAAAGTTGGAGTTGATTAAGATCCTATACTTCTTGAAAAAGTGAATGTACAAAAATCCTACTACTAACATGAGACCATTGGAATAGCTTTTGGAAGCTTAATGATGGAAGTGGGCCAAGGTGCATGACCTAAACCTCCTCTACAGCAACTATGGACCCTGCTCAAGGAAAGCGCTGAATTGGTAGAAAAGACAATGGCATATGATGAGTTTTTGATGCAAGAGACATGAAAAGTACCTACACTGATTGTGAATTAGGGGATGAAGCCTCAACCATATGTGTTGGGACCAAAAATGGGCCCGACATTGGCTCTAAGGCTCTAGCCAAGCCTCTTTGCTCAACCAAAGCACCCCATGGCCTTGGAGCAACTAGGAGTGTCTAGAGGGCTAACCACACTAATCTAACTTAAACATATGTTTGTGTTGTTTATAGTCCAATGAGTCCCTTCCCAACTCCTCATAGGGAGTACCCAAACATAATGGTGCCTAGCACCTCATAGCACATACACAAGGAGTACCCCTGGCTGAATGCCATGGGTCCACACTACGGCTCTCCTACACCTCGAGGATTGGCCCCAAGATACGCCATTTAAACATATAACACATATGACACATAGTCCTCTCTTATCATCGATTGTTCCACAAGATGAAATATGATCATCACTAAATCAATCCCCAAAGAAACGAACGTACTAATCCTACAACTTGGGACTTCTCACACTCTCAACGTGGGTCAACATTTATGAAACCAAGTGTTATGCAATCTAGGAGTTGATATTGGTTTGATACCATGTATATGGAATGCAATGAAAATGTAAATTCCCACAAGTGCACAAACAATTTACTTCATCAAATCAACAATGTGGATGTGCACAACTAATTCTTTTCATGATTTTTATACTACTAGAGTACTTGCGGTGTTGCATAGGGACATCACTGAGTATACTCGTGCTACTACTAAGCCCTTTAACACTTAAGATAAGCACATCCTATATTTAAATTGCATCATAAAAATCAGATTTCAACCTATATTCTTCAGCACTCATGACCCCTCCTCTCCCTACCATTTAATGTTATCCTTGCAGTGCTAAGTATAGAGAATGTTTCCATGTCATTTTCTTGTTCAAAAAGCAATAAATCACGTACTATAACATGGAAATGGGGCTAAGATGGGGTTAGATCTCATACCTTAGGCCCACCATACATCCACAAATACATTTATATTTTTTGTAATTTTCTAGCACATAGATGCTATTTTTTCCCTTTAAAACCTATTTTTCTTGATTTATTTATAAATAATTTAATTTTATTTTTTTATTTTTTATTCAAACTAATTAGGATTATTGAGATTCACCAATATCATACATTTATCCCATAAGAACATGATTTTTTCACCTTAAACAAAAAAACCCTTATTTTTCACTTAAGTATCGTATTTCGAGATTGAAATTATTAATAACAACCACATTTAATTATGGGTTTTGTATTTTATCACTTGTATCCCTCAAAGACATGCCAAAAAAGGTTCATACAAATTTTCATACCATATGCACTTCATTTGGATCATAAATGGTAAAAAACAAGCAAATTTTCTTTATAAAATGGACATACAGCTAAATTATGTATTTCGGGTTATGGACATTGAATACGTGGATAGCCATCAAACCCACCATCCATCGCCATGTAGCACTTGATTTCAATTCTTAGCATCCTCTTGATCTTGCAACAATTTGGTGCATGTCAGACAAACAGTCTTCATCTCGTTCTCTTTCTTTTGCCCACATGAATGATCTCTTGAAGGAGAGAGAGAGAGGAGAGAGAAATACTAAATTTGGATCTCCACAACTGGGCAGCCATTCCTTGCATGGAGACCAGAGAATCAGAGCAAAAAATTGAAGAAATCCACGTGCAGGATCAAATCCATGGGGTGTTCTTCAACCCCAACCAATCTCATGATCAAAATATTGCCATGGTGTCACATTCAAGCTGCTCATGTTTTAAAAAAAAAGCGATCCCCCTCGCCCCATCACGTGAAATCTTTGGAGGCCTAAGACCCCAAAGGGCCAAGGCCCTTTCACATCTTGGTCAAATTTGACCCCCAAAAAGTGACCTCCAATTCCTCTCGCGTCCGAAAAATTATGTGCGTTTGTCTTAAAGTCATGAACTACCATGAACTTGTCCTACTTTTTTCCAGCACTTGAAAATTTTATCAAAAATCTGCAACCACTGTGAAGGTTGGTCTTTTGAAGTAATTTGAATTCCTGTCTTGCACGACCATTAAAATTGTTGGATTCGCATCTTACACCTCCATCAAGCTTTAAATTTCACCTCAAATTTGCATTATTTGGCACTTATCCGGCACTTCCTTGGTGTTTAAATCATGTTCTCATTACAGACCATGGGATAGGGAGAATTAGTCCATCGAATCCACGATTGATCTGCACTTAAAGAAACTATAAAGAGCATCAAGCTGCCACAAAGAGAATACACAATAAAACACAAACATAGCTCTCACCCCACTCCCTGACAAAATCAAGGCATGAAAATCCACAAGGGATAGGCCAAGAATAACCTGATAGGGATTCAAAGCTAGTCGCTAACCAATTGCTCCAATGCAGATAAGTGCTGAAAAAAACTATCAAAGGAGTCATCCTAAGTGGTGGTCTGCACTACCTACCTATCCTAGGACAACTGGATCAGGAGCTCTTACTAGTAGGTGAGAACTCCCATAGCTTGATCTTTCATTTTCAGATACTTTTAATTCATTGTACTTTAGAATACTCGAGCATGTAAAAAGGAGGAAGTTTATCATAGTGACCCAAGGAGAATAGGGCATTGGCCTCAGGTTTCATGGTTTGGTACCCAAGAACCTACCAAGCCCCCATAAGGTGACACTTAATCCTTTTTCCTTCCACTCACTTTTATTTTTGCTCTAACTATCCTTATTTATTTTTTCAGCTAGAGATAATCCCCAACAAGACAAGGCATCATCCCTAGAAACCTACCAGGCTCTCGCAAGGCGATGATTATCTAATCTTTGAGTTTTCTCTCGTTTCATTTATATTACATGTTCCTATGCTCGATAAGAGCTTGATTTTTGTCAGTCGGTTGCATGATGCAGGTTACTTTGTTTCTCTTCAGGATAGGTCATGGAAGATCTGCCATGGTTGCTTGGTTTTGGCCAGAGGTTCTAGAGTTGGTTCTCATTACCTAGTGCATGTCTCTCATGTGGGAGATTCTATGGTTGTAGTTATTCGGATACCACATGCATTGTTATGGCATTATTGCCTAGGCCATATGCACCACAAGAGAGATGGAGATCTTGTCTCGTTCAGACTCCATGCTGTCTCCTTTGTCACATGCAGATCTTGATGCTTGCCCTGATTGTACTTATAGTCCTTGCAGAGCCCCTTTGGCTCATGGTGATCGTGAGAGGCATGATCCTCTAGATCTTATCCATTGTGTAGTATATGGACCTATGCCTTCCTAGTCACTTTATGGAGCGTCATAATTTATGACCTTCATGGATCATGCTACCCATCGTGTTTGGGCTTTTTCCTTGGTACGAATTGAGGATGCCCCAATTATGCTTGATAGGTTTATGGATGCTGTTGGTTGCAGGCCTAGGTGCTTGCAAATGGATTATGAGAGTCATGCTATCTCTCCCAGCTTTCAGTCCTATTGTCAGCAGTCTGGCATTGATTTCCTATGCCCACAGTATTACAAGATTGCTCATGGCATGTGCCTGACTCTACAGGCAAAGGTTTCTTCTATGCTTACCACAACTAGGTTATCTTATGGCTTTTGGGCTGAGGCCCTTATGACGGCAGTCTACTTGCTTAATAGGATGTCGTGTCTGACTTTGGACTGTATTACACCACATGAGGCATGGAGTGGCATGAGATCCTCCTATGATTACTTGAGGATGTTTGGCTGCCAGGCATTTGTATGTATGCCAGATATGCCTATGTCACGTAGATGTATCCTCCTTGGTTATGCAAATGGTGACTTTCAGGCTTATAGGTTATGGGATTTGGATATCCAACAGGTTATATGTAGCCGTCATGGTGTCTTTTATGAGATGCAAACATCTCTCAAGCCTCTTGATGCACGTTCAGTGCGCTTTATGATTGATGCTAAAGACATATGCCAGTCTTCCGCTTCACTGAGGCAACGTACTCTCTTGAGACCTTGTCTATGATTGACTTTGGAGAGTCTATGTACTCTTAGCTATCTCCTATATGCCACACTGATGCTATGCGCTACTCTGATGCTTATGCGCATTACAACCTTGCACTCATGAGATGTGCTTGCTTCATGAGAAGCATTCTTGGGTGGATTGCTCCGCTGTATGGAGCTGTGGGATTGCTGGATGTCATGGACTCGAGGATGCTTGACTCTTCTTTCGCAAAGGTTCCTGCTTATTTTACAGCTCGCTTTTTGCTTGGGCATTGGATAAGATGTCATGATTCCTTACCTTGTCTCTTTTTTTTCTTTGTTTTTTCACTCCCTGGCCCATTGGCTTTTTAGTGGGAGGTTGTTGGGGTAAAAGGCCCTTGGGCTTGCCCTGTACAGTGATCGCCCATATTATTTATTCATATATATAAGATAGTGCAATAAGGCTGTCATATCATTCTTGACAGTACCTACATTGTGTGTGCTCTTCTCTCCCGCATCTTCCTCTTCTCCTTTTCCACTGTCATTGCATCCCCTTCGCTATCTACCTAACCAAGGACACCAGAACTAGGATCTCCCACTAGGCAAGGACTCCTATAATCTGATCTCATTTATTTATTATTATTTTCTTTCTATTTTAGCTTTTTTTTTCTTCAAAAGCTAATACTCGGGTGTGTAAAAAGGAGGGAGTTGAGCATAGTGACCCAAGGAGATCAAGGCATCGGCCTCGGGTCTCCTATCTTGGCACCCAAGAACCTACCAAGCCCTTGCAAGGCGACACTCAATCCTTTTTTAATTCTCACTTTTATTTTCAATCTAACCTTCCTTTTCCTTTTCTTTTGTGGCAAGATGTCACCCCAAGGAAGGGCAAGGTATCAACATCGGGTCTTCCCCCCTAGATACCTACTAGGCCTCTGCAAGGCAATAGACAATTGCTCTAGGAAATTTTTTCCTTTTTATTCCAACTTTTATTTGCTAGGGTTTGGAACCCCTTTTTACACAACTCTGTATACTAGTTTTTCTTAAGATGTTTCTTTCTTTATCATATAGTTTTGGGCAAGCTTCCCTAGCTACCTCAGCACTAATAGAAGCTCCTGGAAATAGATGCCTAGGAGGCTAGCAAGACAGAGTCACTCAAGACTCCTCAAAATGGCTCTTTTAATGCTAGACAATGACTTCATAGGAGGTGGCCAACTGCTCAAACCTCCCCCCCCCCAAAAAATACCTAACTAAACCATGGGACTTCATGCCACAGCTTGCTGATCCCCAATAAAATAAAATAAAACCCCCACAAATACATATATATAAGCAACTTAAGGGGAAAAGCTCAGAAAGGTGATGACACCACCTAGATTGGCCACCAGAAGCTCCCATGCAATAAAGGCTCTCTCCAAGCACTCCATCAAGCCTGTTTAGTACAACACTAAAACAGACATTGATTAAAAGCATCGCACCAAACAATCATAGGGCCCTCTTGGCCTAACGAGATATAACATTTCAAAACAAACAAACTGGCCCTCTTGGCCTAAAGAGATATAACATTCCACATCTAAAACTTGGCCCTCTTGGCCTAAAGGAATATAGCAATGTAACTCGTAGAAAATCCTCCTTGGACTACAAGGAGATGCTCCATCCCAAGGAGAAATTTGGGCTCCAAGTCGTCCTAAACTAAATGCATTAAATTGTGACCCATACCTCCTACATAGATAGTAAGAGGTGTGCACATAAACTATCGTCTCTGAGCAACCTATGGGTCCAAGATAATAACAACAAATGGGTCTTGGCTACTCTTTGCATCATCTGTACTAACCATTGCCTACCATATAGAGCATGTTCTAATAAAAGTCCTCATAATCGACTGGGTCCTGTCTCGTCATCAATAAATATATTCAAACTAGGACCACAATTGAAAAAGAGGTCTTATTCATATGCATAGTTGGCTAATAAATCAGCAAACTCATTCCAATGTCGTGGAATCAACTGAAGAGACACTCTCGCAAAGTCATCGATCAGGTTCATAGCAACACGATAGTATATACGAAGAATAGGGTTCTGTACTGTGTACATCCCATTCAGTTGGTTCAAAACCAAATTGGAATCCACTTTTACTAACAACTAACGAATACCGCTCTTCTTCGCAATGTTCAATCCCATAATCAAAGCTTTGTACTCCACCATATTATTAGTAAATCCTACCCCAAGGTAGACAGCTAATTTAATCACGATTCTACATCAGGGATCCTTATAATGATACCTATACTCCCTTTCTTGTTGGGACCCTTGGACGCTCCATCAAAGTATAATGTATATGTCACACAGCTAGCCATCGTCACTTCTATTTGTAATTATGATAATCAAAATTTAGCATGTTTAGAGGATGTACCGAAGGCTCCATCCCACCTTCTTCATTGAATATAAGAGGAATACTCGTCAGGATTCGTAAGCAGTAATGACAGAAGACTTTGATTTCCCAAACAAATGATTCATCCTCTTGCTCAATGGTTTTATATCCCTTACTCCACCAAATAAGCTTTCCTTAATGATATCTCTACTCCAAGTATGGGTGTTCCAAGTAAGAAATTAGCTGCCCCATCAACCAATGTTTTCTCTTGCAGGTTTGAGATCTTAGCCAAGCATGGACTTGCAAGGCATAATTCTCATTAATGCATTTAGAGATAATAAGGTTTAATCTTATTAAGACTAATCTTAATTTTAAACTCCAGTCCCTATAGATCAACTATCGTAATGATGTGGACTTATTTTTTCCTGTTCTGACTATTTTGTAGGGACCATTTCACTTAGACTCTAGTTTCCTTGGAAACAACTCCGTACGTGCATCATATTATAAAACTAATTGCCCTTTCTTAAATGTATATTTCTTTGCTTTTAAATCATGCAACTACTTCATCTGACACTTAGCCATTTCCTGGTGTAATAGACTCTGCAATTTGAGCTCATCCAGGTGTGCTAAAGTTGTAAAGCACTCAAAGAGTGCATCTTCGTCCCCCAAAGAATGATTAATTGTGAATCTTATGGTTGGTAACTCAATCTCTAGGGCTAATACGCACTCCTCCCCATAAACTAACTTGAATGGGGTGTGGCCTCTGGCTCATTTAAATGTTGTGTTATATGCCCACATTGCCACATATAACTTCTTATCCTAGTCTCGTTTCTTCTTTGATACTATCTTTGACAGAATATCCACAAGCTATTTATTTGTACTTTTAATTTGTCTATTCACCTGTGGTTTATAAGAAGTCATCTTATTGTGCTTAATCTGCCATGCTTTAGTCAGGCTCTCAATCACCTTGTTGAGAAATTTATGAGTTCC
Source organism: Lygodium microphyllum (assembly GCF_053477565.2). Classification (NCBI taxonomy): domain Eukaryota; kingdom Viridiplantae; phylum Streptophyta; class Polypodiopsida; order Schizaeales; family Lygodiaceae; genus Lygodium; species Lygodium microphyllum. The sequence continues at coordinate 118,893,176 of NC_141152.1, read as the reverse complement.
ATAGTCCGACACTTATTCCTTTGGGGGACCAAATCAGTAGATAATCTACTTAAGCAAGAAGCTAGCAGTCTCCTTTGCATCATCCTTCTTTGTCACTCGTGCTTCTGACCACTTCGCAATTGCCACTATGATGTATCTCTTATGTGTAGAAGATGATGGGGTAATAGGACCTAAAAAATTGATGCCCCACTTTTCGAATGGTAGTATAGCCATAATAGGAGTCAGTGGGCCCTTCCTATTCTCCCTACTCTCATGCCTTTGGCATATATCACATCTCTTCACATACTCAAATGAATCCTAGAAAATGGACAGCCACCAATATGCTTTCTCGCTTGCACAATGGGGGAATACACACAAAGGTGGAGGCTGAAAACAGTTTTCCTCTTCTTAGTTGTGTAATCCAAAAGAATTCAAGTACATAGAAATAGAAGAACCCTATATATGGGTCTCAAACCAAACTCAACTAACTAAGGTGGCATACTAACTGAGCCACGAACTAGAGTAGATAAGGATAGCTGTCATCTAGCTATTATTCATGGGCGGTGTACCAATCGCATCTGCAACTGACAAGTCAGTGACATAAATGCACAACGGTCACCCTGGCATATCACGAGTGGAGCTCGATATCTCAACACTCCCCCTCGAGCTCAATCCCAATTCCTGCACACCAAGCAGGTCTCTGAACTTGCGTAGCTTCTCTGCGCCCAATGCCTTTGTGAATATGTCAGCTACCTGATCCTCTGTGCTGACATAGGCTAGATCAATAAGACCTAGTAAAACCCTCTCCCGCACATAGTGATAATGCACAATGTGATAATGCACCTTATAAACCCACTTACAGCCAATTGCATTCTTATCTTTAGGCAAAGGTACCAACTCCCATGTAGCATTTGCTTCCAAGGCATCCATTTCTTCATCCATGGCTTTCTCCCATTTTTCTTTTCCCATGGCTTGCTCAAAAGAAGTGGGTTCTAGTTCCTGTATCACTTTGACCATATATGCATAGTGAATGGCTATAAATCCATCATATTTCAACCTATCCATAGGATACCTAGCTCTGGTAGACCTATGCAAAGTAGGTTCACTCCCAGGTGCTCTCAAAACATCCCTAGTCTTCCTTACTCCAGGTGTAATAATAGAAGGAATACCCAACTCATCATCAATGCTCTGTTCTAAGCCACTGGATTCACCATCCACATAAGAATGACCTACATTCACATCAAACATGGGCTAATCTACCTTCTCTTTTCCTTTTCGTGATACCTGAATACCACTATCTGCATTGCTTTGAGAAGATTCTCCTGATCTCAATCTGCCTGTCCATGGCGAAGAATGTGAACCACTGCTAGAGGACGCTCCGGGTCCACTAATATTTTGTGACTGCTGCTGTGAATTCTGTGCAGCATTACCATTTTGTGTATCTACATCATCAATCACATTTACTGGTTTATATCAGCTACTCATCTCATCAAAAACAACATCTCTGCTCACTGTAAACTTACGAGTAGAAGGGTTATAGCATCTATACCCTTTTTGCTTCTGCAGAGAGTAACCAATAAAGATGCACTTCTTAGCTTTTGGATTTAACTTGGATCTCAACTCATCTGGCACATGAACATAGGCAATGCAACCAAAAATCTTCAAATGAGAAATATCTGGTTTCCTACCAGTATACCTCTCCTCTAGAATCATCCCATGTATTGCTGAAGTGGGAGTCCTGTTCATTATGTAGACTGCTATAGCAACTGCTTCAGCCTAGTAAAAATCTGGCAAGTCTTTTTCATTGAGTATGGCACGAGATACCTCTCCAATATGCCTGTTTTTCCTTTCTGCAATTCCATTTTGTTGTGGGGTATGACTACATGAATACTGCTGCTTTATGCCATGCTCTTGCAGGAACCTTGCAAACTCATTTGAGAGGTACTCTCCCTCTCCATCTGATCTTAGGCATTTTATTTGTAGGCCTGTTTCTTTTTCAACCATAGCTTTAAGAGTTTTGAAATGCCCAAAAACTTCACTTTTCTTTTTCATAAAATACACCCAAACTTTTCTGCTATAGTCATCAATAAAAGTGACAAAATAATGACAGCCTCCAAGAGATGCAGGTTTAGTAGTCCACACATCAGAGTGGATTAATTCCAATGGCTTCTTACTCTCTTGAACATGTCTAGGAAATGGTTTCCTTGCCTGTTTTCCAAATTGACAGGCTTCACATACCTTATACATTTCTGCAATCTTGAATTTAGGCAATCCTGCAACAATATTTTGGGCATGCATTGATTTAAGTCGTACATTAACATGACCAATGCGTTTATGCCAGATATCAATATCTGCAACTACACCGGTCCCATGTGCAAACATTGTTTTACTCAATTCAGGCATGTCTGCATCCAACGTAAACATTCTGTCATTCTTCTTTCCTTTTGCTATCAAGCCACCTTTATTTTTCATATCCTCAACAAAGCATCCATGAGTATTAAATCTGACCTGCAAGCCCTGTTCAACCATTTGACCAACAGAAACTAGATTCTTGGTGATATTCGCGACATGAAATACATCGGACAGGTATTTCTTTTTCCCATCCTGCATAGACAAAGGAATTTTTCCAATCTGCACAATAGGATGTGCAGTATCATCACCAGTCTCCACAAATCCTGGTTTTTCCATTTTCATTGCATCCTCCATCCATTCTGCATGACCTGTCATGTGGTTTGATGCACCTGAGTCAACATACCATACATCGTTGCTTTCTTTTGCACTTGTCACAGAATTGTTCATGTGCTGCACCATAAATAAATGCTCATTTCTGTCATCACCCTGTCTATTAGAAGATGCATAATTCCCTTATTGCAATTTTCCATTCATGATGTCATTCTGCTTTTTATAGCAGTCTTTAGCCATATGACCCATTTTACCACAGTAGTAGCATTCAACATTACTGTTTGCATTTTGGCCTCTTTGCCATCCACCACGACCTCTTTGGCTCCCCCTGCCTCTAGAGTTACCACGTCCTCCTCCATAGGACTGATTTTCTTGAGTTTACTGCATATTTTGATTTCTACCATGGCCTCCAGATCGGCCTCCTCTACCTCTACCTCTACCTCTTCCAGCATTTGAGTAGAAGACAGCTTCTTTTGAAGTTCCTCCTGAAGAAGATGCACCACCATTTCTCTGCTCCTCAAAAATTAGAAGAGTAATCAACTCCTCAAAATTAGAAAATCTTTCACGGACGGAAATGGATGTTCGAAACTGTGCATAATCCTTTTCTATACCATTCAAGGTCACAAAAACTAAATCATCATCTTCCACTGGCGACCCAATGGAAGCAAGTGCATCTGCAATCTTCTTCACCTTCATGTGGTAGTCATTGATGCTCATACTTTCTCTTTGCACATTGTGCAACTCTTGCTTGAGCTGTATTTTCCTGGCTTGCGTATTTGTGCTATACATTTTTGACAAAGTATCCCATGCCTCCTTTGGCGTACTTGCATCTTGAATATGCACAATCATAGAGTCTGAAATGCTGATAGACAGCAAGTACATAACTTTCCTGGCTCTCTCATGCCATGCTTTAAATGTCTACATTTGCTCTTGATTGGGAACATCAGGAATAAGTGGTTCTTCTTCATTTCCTGCAACGAATTTCCAATATCCTTTTCCCATAAGGAAATTCGTCATTCTAAACTTCCATGCTTGGAAGTTGTTCTTGTCAAGCTTTTCAGTGACAATCTATGAAAGAGAATCGGGCGCCATTACAGAACACTGCAAAAAATTCTGTCACTGCAAAGAACACAGCTTCAGCCTCATAAGGGCAAATCTGCAAAACTGAGGAAAGTGGTATTTGACCACACAGTCACTTCTTAGTGACGATTTTGCATCAACAGGCAACAAAGATGATTCTGTAACTCCCAATGTCTCTACGCACAGGTATACGATGCAATTTCTACAGTAACTTTTCACCGACCTATAGAACAGTAGTCGCACAGCATAAAACAGGACCTTTTTCTGAGTGCATACAGAAAACTTCTGCCTCCAAAACAGGCCCCGAAATGGCCTCAAATAAAAAAAACAGAGCAACCGAGGGCTAAAGCCCAATCCGCAGCATATATTGCCCTCTTGCTACACCGCGAAGGGCATCTCAATCTGAGACAATGCACTCTTACACTTTCCGATTGTGCTACCTGCAGAGACTTGCTCGCAACATATACTGCCCTCTTGCTACACCGCGAAGGGCGTCTCAATCTGAGACAATGCACTCTTACACTTTTCGGTTGTGCTACCTGCAGAGACTTGCTCCCAAACCAGAAAAATGAAAGCAACACTGGTCCTCTTACCAGAACACCGCGAACTTGGTCTGCTTTCTTGAGCTCCTTACCACGAACAAGGCTCTGATACCATGTCAAGATTGTGGGAGAGAAGGAAGGAGTCTCACTTGTAGCTTTCTCGCTTGCACAATGGGGGAATACACACAAAGGTGGAGGCTAAAAACAGTTTTCCTCTTCTTAGTTGTGTAATCCAAAAGAACTCAAGTACATAGAAATAGAAGAACCCTATATATGGGTCTCAAACCAAACTCAACTAACTAAGGTGGCATACTAACTGAGCCACAAACTAGAGTAGATAAGGATAGCTATCATCTAGCTATTATTCATGGGCGGTGTACCAACCGCATCTGCAACTGACAAGTCGACCAGGCCTTCGCAAGGCGATAAACAATAGCTCAAGGATTTTTCTTTCTTTGCTTTTCTATTTTATAGGGGTTAGAACCCATTTTTACATTCCTCTGTATATTCATATATTGTCTTTCAGATATTTAGGGTTTTGCCTCTTTCCATCATTATTTTAGTAGGCTTCTCTAACTGCCTCACAACTAATAAAAACTCCTAGAACGGCCACCTAGCAGGTCAGCAAAATAGGATCACTAGAATTGCCTTCTAAAACAGGTCTTTCAATGCCTGACAATGCCTTTGCAGGAGGCAGCGACTACTCAGACCTCCCCCAGACATACAGAGCCTAAACTTGGGACTTCATGCCTCGATTGCCAGTCCCCAACAAACAAAATAAAGTAACCCTTACATGCACATATATCATTAATTGCTTAAGGAAAAATACTCGGAAAGGGGACGAAACCACCTAGAATGTCCACAAGAAGCTCCTTCGTAGCAAAGGCTCCCTCCAGCGACTTCGTCAACCTGTATGATGCAATCACTACAACAAAAACCCATTAACTATACCCACACCAAACAAATGAATGGCCCTCTTTGCCTAACGTAGTTTGATCATAATATCCAAAGCAACCAACCTTCCTAGCCTAAAGTAGATAGGTCATTCTAATCCATACAATACATGGTCTTCTTGTCATATACATCACATCCTATCAAACTAACCAAGTTACCAAGGATAGCATACAATAGGATGACTAGCCCCATGCTACTCATGCCACATAGCTCAAGGCTTGATCTTAGGCTTTTGCAAATCGACTAACCCAAGCCTTTCTACTGATAGAACCTTGATATGGCCTATCCTTCCTTGGATACCATTGGCTAGGTGAATGACATCATTGGGCTCCCATGTCCCACATTTATTGTCATCCAAATGAACTGGTCGTTCAAGCGGCTTAGAGGCTCCTTTTTTAGAAAGAATCACAACTTGGTGCTCATTCGAACCTTCCCTATTGGGGTTTTGACATAAGTTAGTGTTGCAACCCAAACTAGGAAGGGTTTCAATCCGAGACCCATCACATGACTGTATCCTAGTGTGATGCATATTGTTAGATATATCATTATGGCCTTTTATCACACCTACATGGGAATTGATCACAATATATCCGCATGGTGTTATTGACCTTGTATCTAATGCACCAACCACATTTTGAGAGATCTTGGGTTTCCAAACCCATCTCACATCCCTTCTTGCATTCTTAGGCTGCCTTGACTGCCCACATTGGTCCCATGGACTCATTGTGGATTTATTGCTGTAGCCAGATGGTCTCACATCCTTATGACTTCTATTTAGTATAGGTGGATCTTTGGCATCATGCATCTTCTTCATACGAGAGGTCTTTACTTGCTTTTGTCCACTTTGCAACTAATTAGCCATTACCTCTCATGGGAGCATTGCAAGCCTTGATGGGACTTACTGGGCTTGGAATCTTTTCATCCCCAAGGGGTATATTATCCCTACTATTGCCATTTTCTGCTTGGAGATTTTGGCTATCAAGGTTTCCCTCATAGGCTGCCTTGGTATCAACAAATGAGCTGTCTCCTTGTAGAAATGGTTGGAAGCTAGGATGCACTTGTACTGAGCGCGGAAAACCAGAAGTTTTCCCAACAAATCTGAATATGTCCCTCATAATCAATGGCATGCATCTTTGCTTCCCTTAATGACTTAGGATTCTGCATTCCACTTGGATTTGCATGTTAATCTCTAAGCCACTCAAAAAGAGCTCACATAGCACATCACTTTGCAATGCAGTAGCTCTTCTTGGCCAAAGCCTCAGAATATCATCAAAAGCTCTAGCGTATTCTTTAACAAAAGGATAGGACTCTTGTCTAACCTGCATAAGTTGCCCTAAAACTTAGGTCATAGGCACATTCTTTTCATATTCATCTAAAAATTTATCACATAGCTCCTCAAATGATTTAATCGACCCACTTGGGAGGCTCCAGTACCATTTCTTAGCTTCTCCCTTCAGGGTACTTGAGAATACGAGCATCCGATGAATATCATTGAACCCACTTGCAAGGCAAGTCAGGCTGTATTCTCATAAATGCACCATCGAATCCTCATTAACCAGCCCATGAAACACTAGGAGATCCTTATAAGTCCTTTCCTTCGGGATTAGCACTGGGGCATTAAAATCCTCGTAATCATAACCTAACTCTAGTGTCTTAGGGTCTCCAACCTCTTCCATTTCCACCATTACTAGTGTAGGGAGGTTAATATTATCCTTGCCATCCCTTTCTGCCAACTCACAGAGTGGTCTAGGGAGTCCTATAGCTCTTAGCATGTCATTCCGATCCTTTCTTAGAGGATCTTCCATATCTTGCCCCTTCCTAGAAAATTTCATGATGACTCTATCTAGGAGCTTTTGCCCCTCATCAAAAGCAAACTTATCCTTAGCACTTAGGACTTGGGGACCGTGCCTCTTAAGCAACGGTTTTTCCTTTACAGCTAGGGCTTCTAACATCCTTGTGATATCTAAAATTTTGGCATGATGCCCCACCACAGGGGATGTTTCAGCCATAATTGCGCTCCACTGTATGTCGAGTTTTTCCCATGGCACTACGATTTTAGCATAATCACTTGTTCATGCCATGACCGCCATAGCTTCCAACATACTGGTCCCATACCCTCTAAGTTGATGGATGGTTATACATGATTTCTCTTGGGTAGAGACCACACCAAGGCGAACCTCCACCCATAGCATCGCATTAGAGGATGGGGTAACCATGAACTGGTTACTCTTCTCATCACCTAGATCATCTTTTGTAGAGGACTCATGCTCTACATAACTAACTAAGTCCATCAGTAAGTTTTGTATAGAGAAAGCCAAGGTTTTCCATCCTTAAACAAACCCCATTTTATGGTTAGCTTAGCACACTCCTAATGGAAATTATAAACATAGGTCCCTTCACGACTTAGATTCGGAGACCACCACTTATAGGCAACTCCTGGCAAATGCACCTTTGAGGGGACCTAAAATGGCCGAAATTGGCTATAGTACTAGCCGGACCTCTAACATGCAGAAGACAACTCCACGGCCTCACAGTCAAGAGCGTCTATAGGACACATTGCCCTGCCATTGTACATACATTCTGTGTTTGTATCATGTTTATAGTCCAACCCTTAACTTTCTCAGACTCCTCAGAGGGAGACCCTACACATTTTGGTGTAATTCACCACGTAGAACAACATAGGAGACACCCCTCGGCTGATTGCCATGGCTCCACTGCAACTCCTCCTACACCTTGGGGATTGGCCCCTCGATACGTCGCTAACACATATAACACATACGAAACAGACTCCGCTCTTGGTACCAATATTATATCGTTCCATGAATATATCAGTCCTCACTCACTTTTCCCCTTAGACCCACCGTCTAGACCTACGGCTTGTGTGTCTCTTTCTCCAGCGTGGGTCATTTATACTTCAACCAAGTGCTATGCATGCCAGGAATAGATACCATGTGTATATAATTCATGCAAAAGTATATGCCTTATTGTGCACAAACAATTATAGTTTGAAATCAACCTATGTGTCGTGCAAAAACAACCCTTTTAATGAATTTCCATTAATATGCAATGCTTCGTTGTAGGAACCTAGCACCAAGGCTAACCTCATGCTGCTAGATCCATTATTTTTAAATAAACCGCATCCTAAATGTTATGCATAAAGAGAACAATCAAACTTTGTGTTATTTCAGCACTTAAACTATACTATAACATCATCCTCCCCCTCACCATTTAAATTTTGCTGCGATGCATAGGTATAGGGGGTTTTTTATGCCATTTTTTGTATGTAAAAGCAATAAATACACACTTTGACACAGAGGACAAGGCCAAACTGAGACTTAACCTCATGCTCCAGCCCTATCAGACATTCACATACATAGATCTTATTTTTTTATTTTTTCAAACAAATAAAAATATTTTTTTTATTTTTCTCTAATTTTTTATTTATTTTTAATAGAAAATATGTTTTTTTTTTCTGATGACTGATCATTTGAACTGAAACTTAGTATTTTTTCTTATTTTATTCCATGTCCACTCATTTTTTTCCATTCAAAATTAAAAAAAGCTATCAATTTCCATCAAAATTAGTATTTTTTTGGGTTTTAAAAATTTATAATTGCTATAAATCAATACGGGTTCTGCATAGCAGTGATTGCAATTCTCAAACATAATGCAAGGAACATTCAAATAAAATTTCAATCCATATGCACACCATTTAGACCATGAACGATAAAAAACAAGCAAATTTCTTTCATAAAATAGAGCATACTGCCTTTTTCCGTGTTTTGGGTTTTTTGAATATTGAATTGGGACTGTATATCGATTAACCAGTCATGGATTTTAGCATAGATCTTCATCCTTCAGTCTCCTCAGCCTCTTGGAACAATCGGGTGCCTCCCGGACAAGCATCAATCTCCCGATCCTCTTCTTGATTCTTGCCACATGAAGTGCCTCTATGTAGGAGAGAGAGGGAGGAGAGAGAAATACTAAAAATCAGAATTCCATTCCCTTCATCATATTGCATGTGGTGATCATCAAAATCTTACCCTCTCTGCATAAATCAAGGATCTCCCCTTCTCTCTCTACTTGATTGAACATCCAAGAGGCACATACATCCCCAAAAAATAGGGCATTAATCAAAAAACGCCCCTCCCTGCATCACGACATGTTTTTGCATATTTTCTTCATTTAGAGTTTCATTTCATTTCATTTATAAAATGTCCACTTTTTAAAAAAACCACTTTTACACTACTATGGAAGGGTTTTCAGCCTGTTTGGGGGTGCAAACGGACTCCGATTCACGATTCGACTGGAAAGCGGCTTCTTGACGTCGAAATCTATAAAATTGGGCCCCTATCACACACTTTTTGGCTTCCAGATCCATTAGCTACTTTACAACATCAACCCTTGCAGGGATTAAACGGAGGGTCAAGCAACCTCGGATCGACGAACCGAGACTTGCGTTGGATTTCTGACGTCTAAATGCATCTAGAAAAACTCTAGCTTAGCCATTCACCACCGTTTGATTTTTCATGAAAATTGGCTCTTCACAACCTCTCGGACACTTTTCGGCTCCAAAAACAGGCTCCATCGCTTCAAGAACGAGTCCAAATTGGGTCCTAAACCCAGCTCTCATGAGGGTCAGCTTTGCCATCAACAGCTTTTAGAGGACTGGCTTCTACATTAGGGTTAAGGACTTGCGTCTCTTTATCATCTTGTTTAGGGTTTACCTCAACATGTTTTACATTATCCCTATTGCCTTCTTTAGCCCACATATGTTATATTTAACATTAGGAAAATTCCTAGGGAAATGTTAGCCACCACACCATTAACAATTGAGAATCTTGAGGAAGCACCCTCTTCAGGGCATCGACTCCCTACCAAATTCTGTGTTTTTTAAGAGAATTAACATCAACAACTATTTGTCTATATTATTCGGTGATCATGTTGGTATAGTGCTTCATCATATCCTTAACTTTGCTAATTACATTTGATGCACTAGACTCATAGCCACGATCATCTACTTACTGTTCCATCAGCCTAACCACCTGATTAGGGGTTGGCTACTGTTCATTAATTAGAATCACATTAGGGTTTATCATTTGACTTCCATTATTTAGTGGAACCATCTGACTAGCCATTAGCATGGTCACACTGGGAGGAGCTAGTAGCAAGGGTACATTTTGTATTATGCTTTCTCTCCCATTCGGGTTAGTCATAGCTGTCCCTTAACTTCCATTGGTCAATATCAAATCATTTCCAGGAGCTAGACCTGCATTAAGTTTGGTTCTAGAAGCATAGGCCACTTGTTTGTCAAGATTGTGGGAGAGAAGGAAGGAGTCTCGCTTGAAGCTTTCTTGCTTGCACAATGGGGGAAGACACACAAGGGTGGAGGCTAAAAACAGTTTTCCTCTTCTTAGTTGTGTAAGCCAAAAGAACTCATTTACAAAGAAATAGAAGAACCCTCTATATGGGTCTCAAACCAAACTCAACTAACTAAGGTGGCATACTAACTGAGCCACGAACTAGAGTAGATAAGGATAGCTATCATGTAGCTATTATTCATGGGCGGTGTACCAACCGCGTCTGCAACTGACAAGTCGGTGACATAAATACACAACGGTCACCCTGGCGTATCACGAGTGGAGCTCGATATCTCAACACTCCCCCTCGAGCTCAATCCCAATTCCTGCACACCAAGCAGGTCTCTGAACTTGCGCAGCTTCTCTGCGCCCAATGCCTTCGTGAATATGTCAGCTACCTGATCCTCTGTGCTGACATAAACTAGATCAATAAGACCTAGTAAAACCCTCTCTCGCACATAGTGATAATGCACCTCAATGTGCTTTGTTCTAGCATGATAGACTGGGTTATTTGCCAAGTGTATACTACTCATGTTGTCACAATAAATGACAACTGGCCCATCTGTAGACTGATGCATATCATAAAGTAGCTTATTCAACCAAGCTACCTCACATGCAGCCATTGCTGCGCCCCTGTACTCAGCCTCTGTGCTGAATAAGGCAACTGTAGGCTGTTTCTTGCTGCTCCAAGTGACTGGAGCACTCCCAAAAGAGAACACATATCCACTGGTAGATCGTCTATCAGAAATACTACCAGCCCAATCAGCATCAGTGTATCCATGCAACTGTATCTGAACCCCAGTCTCATAAAATAATCCATACTGCAATGTGGACTTCACATACCTGAGTATGCGTCTAGCCGCATCCAAATGTGGTTTCCTTGGAGCCTGCATAAACTGACTTACCAATCCAATAGCATAGCTCAAATCTGGCCTGGTAATAGTCATATAAATCAAACTTCCTACTATGCGTCTGTACATAGTAGGGTCTTCTAGAAGCTCACCTGCATCTGTGCTCAGCTTCACATTCTGCTCCAAAGGAACTGAAATAGGCTTACAGCCTGTCATCCCATATTTGGACAGCATGTCCAATCCATACTGCCTCTGCAAGAGCTGTATCCCACTTGGTAATCTAATCACCTCAATGCCCAAGAAATAACGCAGCTCTCCCAAATCCTTCATTTCAAACTTTTGCTTCAATAGCATCTTCACATGAAGGATATCTTCATCACTGTCACCTGTCATAATCAAATCATCAACATAAATGACAAGTAGCATAATACCTTTCTCTGTTTTTCTCACATAAAGTGAGAAATCTGCCTTGGAAATCTGAAAGCCAATAGTGACAAGATACTGTCCTATCTTGTCAGACCATGCTCTAGGTGCTTGCTTCAAGCCATACAAGGCTTTCTTCAACCTGCAAACAAACTCAGGATGAACAGCATGCACATAACCTGGTGGCTGCTCCATATAGACCTCTTCTTGCAAATCACCATGCAAGAAGGTATTCTTTACATCCATCTGATGTAAAGACCATCCCTTTGATGCAGCCATAGCAATGACTGCTCTTACAGTTGCCATCCTTGCAACCGGACTGAATGTTTCTTCATAGTCAATGCCATATGTTTGTGCATACCCCTTGACTACTAATCTTGCCTTGTATCTATTCACAGAACCATCTGCATTGTGCTTCACCTTATAAACCCACTTACAGCCAATTGCATTTTTACCTTTAGGCAAAGGTACCAATTCCCATGTAGCATTTGCTTCCAAGGCATCCATTTCTTCATCCATGGCTTTCTCCCATTTTTCTTTTCCCATGGCTTCCTCAAAAGAAGTGGGTTCTGGTTCCTGTATCACTTTAACCATATATGCATAGTGAATGGCTGTAAATCCATCATATTTTAGCCTATCCACAGGATACCTAGCTCTCGTAGACCTACGCAAAGTAGGTTCACTCCCAGGTGCTCTCAAAACATCCCTGGTCTTCCTTACTCCAGGTGTAACAATAGAAGGAATACCTAACTCATCATCAATGCTCTGTTATGAGCCACTGGATTCACCATCCACATAAGAGTGACCTGCATTCACATCAAACATGGGCTGATCAACCTTCTCTTTTCCTTTTCGTGATACCTGCATACCACTATCTGCATTACTTTGAGAAGATTCTCCTGATCTCAATCTGCCTGTCCATGGGGAAGAATGTGAACCACTACTAGAGGACGCTCCAGGTCCACTAATATTTTGTGACTGCTGTTGTGAATTTTGTGCAGCATTACCATTTTGTGCATCTACATCATCAATCACATTTACTGGTTTATACCAGCTACTCATCTCATCAAAAACAACATCTCTGCTCACTGTAAACTTACGAGTAGAAGGATTATAGCATCTATACCCTTTTTGCTGCAGAGAATAACCAATAAAGATGCACTTCTCAGCTTTTGGATCCAACTTGGATCTCAACTCATCTGGCACATGTACATAGGCAATGCAACCAAAGATTTTCAAATGAGAAATATCCGGTTTCCTACCAGTATACCTCTCCTCTGGAGCCATTCCATGTATTGCTGCAGTGGGAGTCCTGTTCATTATGTAGACTGCTGTAGCAACTGCTTCAGCCCAATAAAAATCTGGCAAGTCTTTTTCATTGAGCATGGCACGAGATACCTCTCCAATATGCCTGTTTTTTCTTTCTGCAATTCCATTTTGTTGTGGGGTATGACTGCATGAATATTGCTGCTTTATGCCATGCTCCTGCAGGAACCTTGCAAACTCATTTGAGAGGTACTCTCCCCCTCCATCTGACCTTAGGCATTTTATCTGCAGGCCTGTTTCTTTTTCAACCATCGCTTTAAGAGTTTTGAAATGCCCAAAAACTTCACTTTTCTTTTTCATAAAATACACCCAAACTTTTCTGCTATAGTCATCAATAAAACTGACAAAATAATGACAGCCTCCAAGAGATGCAGGTTTAGTAGTCCACACATCAGAGTGGATTAATTCCAATGGCTTCTCACTCTCTTGAACATGTCTAGGAAATGGTTTCCTTGCCTGTTTTCCAAACTGACAGGCTTCACATACCTTATGCATTTCTGCAACCTTAAATTTGGGCAATCTTGCAATAATATTTTGGGCCTGCATTGATTTAAGTCGTTGTACATTAACATGACCAATGCGTTTATGCCAGATATCAATATCTGCAACTACACCGGTCCCATGTGCAAACATTGCTGCACTCAATTCAGACATGTCTACATCCAACGTAAACATTCTGCCCTTCTTCTTTCCTTTTGCTATCAAGCGACCTTTATTTTTCATATCCTCAACAAAGCATCCATGAGGATTAAATCTGACCTGCAAGCCCTGTTCAACCATTTGACCAACAGAAACCATATTCTTGGTGATATTCGGGACATGAAATACATCGGACAGGTATTTCTTTTTCCCATCCTGCATAGACAAATGAATTTTTCCAATCTGCACAATAGGATGTGCAGTATCATCACCAGTCTCCACAAATCCTGGTTTTTCCATTTTCCTTGCATCCTCCATCCATTCTGCATGACCTGTCATGTGGTTTGATGCACCTGAGTCAACATACCATACATCATTGCTTTCTTCTGCACTTGTCACAGAATTGTTCATGTGCTGCACCATAAACAAATGCTCATTTTTATCATCACCCTGTCTACTAGAAGATGCATAATTCCCTTGTTGCAGTTTTCCATTCATGATGTCATTCTGCTTTTTATAGCAGTCTTTAACCATATGACCCATTTTACCACAGTAGTAGCATTCAACATTACTGTTTGCATTTTGGCCTCTTTGCCATCCACCACGACCTCTTTGGCTCCCCCTGCCTCTAGAGTTACCACGTCCTCCTCCATAGGACTGATTTTCTTGAGTTTGCTGCATATTCTGATTTCTACCACGGCCTCCTCTACCTCTGCCTCTACCTCTTCCAGCATTTGAGTAGAAGACAGCTTCTTTTGAAGTTCCTCCTGAAGAAGATGCACCACCATTTCTCTGCTCCTCAGAAATTAGAAGAGCAATCAACTCCTCAAAGTCAGGAAATCTCTCACGAACGGAAATGGATGTTCGAAACTGTGCATAATCCTTTCCTAGACCATTCAAGGTCACGGAAACTAAATCATCATCTTCCACTGGCGACCCAATGGAAGCAAGTGCATCTGCAATCTTCTTCACCTTCATGTGGTAGTCATTGATGCTCATATTTTCTCTTTGCACATTATGCAACTCTTGCTTGAGCTGCATTTTCCTGGCTTGTGTATTTGTGCTATACATTTTTGACAGAGTATCCCATGCCTCCTTTGGCGTACTTGCATCCTGAATATGCACAATCATAGAGTCTGAAATGCTGATAGACAGCCAGTACATAACTTTCCTGGCTCTCTCATGCCATGCTTTGAATGCCTGCATTTGCTGTTGATTGGGAACATCAGGAAGAACTGGTTCTTCTTCATTTCCTGCAACAAATTCCCAATATCCTTTTCCCATAAGGAAATTCGTCATTCTAAACTTCCATGCTTGGAAGTTGTTCTTGTCAAGCTTTTCAGTGACAATCTGTGAAAGAGAATCAGATGCCATTACAGAATACTGCAAGAAATTCTGTCACTGCAAAAAACACAGCTTCACCCTCACAAGGGCAAATCTGCAAAACTGGCGAAAGTGGTATTTGACCACACAGTCACTTGCTAGTGACGATTTTGCATAAACAGGAACCAAGGATGATTCTGAAACTCCCAATGTCTCTGCGCACAAGCATATGATGCAATTTCTATAGTAACTTTTCACCGACCTGTAGAACAGTGGCTGCACAGCATAAAACTGAGCCTTTTTCTGAGTGCGTGCAGAAAACTTTCATCTGCAAAACAGGCCCCGAAATGGCCTCAAACCAAAAAAACAAGGTCGCCAAGGGCTAAAGCCCTTTCCCGCAGCATATACTGCCCTCTTGCTTCACCGCGAAGGACGTCTCAACCTGAGACAATGCACTCCTGCAATTTCCGGCTGTGCTACCTGCAGAGATCTGCTCCCAAAACAGAAAATGAAAGCAACACTGCTCCTCTTACCAGACCACCGCGAGCTTGGCTTGCTTTCTTGAGCTCCTTACCACGAACAAGGCTCTGATACCATGTCAAGATTGTGGGAGAGAAGGAAGGAGTCTCGCTTGAAGCTTTCTTGCTTGCACAATGGGGGAAGACACACAAGGGTGGAGGCTAAAAACAGTTTTCCTCTTCTTAGTTGTGTAAGCCAAAAGAACTCATTTACAAAGAAATAGAAGAACCCTCTATATGGGTCTCAAACCAAACTCAACTAACTAAGGTGGCATACTAACTGAGCCACGAACTAGAGTAGATAAGGATAACTATCATGTAGCTATTATTCATGGGCGGTGTACCAACCGCGTCTGCAACTGACAAGTCGGTGACATAAATACACAACGGTCACCCTGGCGTATCACGAGTGGAGCTCGATATCTCAACATTGTTTTCTAAGGTACATGTAATAAACTGTAGAAAAGATTAAAGTGCAGCTAGACTCATACAATAATCACATAAAGTTATAAAGATCAGATCATTCAAGAAGGTTATAGATCAGGCAATATCTGGACGAGTGGCTATCATGGTATACATAAGACTGCACACTGCGGATGCATAGGGAATCTTGGCCATCTCGGCCCTCTGCTCATCTTTCTGCAGACAATCAGCCTGTGATACCTTCACATAAGAAGGCAATGGACAGCCAATAGGCTTTACGTCCTGCATGCAGAAGCGCTCAAGGACTTTATGAATGTACTCCCTCTGTGAGAAGTAGAGGAGTCCCTGATGCCTGTCATGTCTAATGCGCATACCAAGTATATGAGCGGCCTGTCCTAGATCTTTCATCTCAAAGCTCTTCTTGAGCTGAGCCTTAAGAGCATCTAGCTCATCATGAGCTTTCCCTGCTATCAGCATATCATCCACATAGAGTACCAAAATCAATAAAGAACCATCACGGGCTTTCTTCGTGTAAAGACACGGATCCATAGCACTCCTGCTATAGCCCTGTGACTGCATAAAGGCATCAAACTTATGATACCACTCCTTAGGTGCCTGTCTCAAGCCATAAAGACTTTTCTTCAATTTTCACACTAGGTGCTCCCTACCAGGTTCTGCAAAGCCCTTAGGCTGCTCCATATAAATCTCATCATGCAAGTCCCCATGTAAGAAAGTCGTCTTGACATCCATCTGGTATAAATCCAAGTCAAGCTGAGCAACCAAAGCCAAGACTAAGCGCAAGGTGGTCATCTTAACCACAGGAGAAAAGACCTCATCAAAGTCCACACCATGCTCCTGCTTAAAACCCTTTGCTACCAATCTAGCCTTGTATGCCGGCTTTGGGTGTCCAGGGGTACTTTGCAGCTTGTACACCCACTTGCATGGCAAAGCCTTCTTGCCCATAGGCAAGGAAACCAAATCCTAAGTGTCATTCTTATGCAAGGAGTTCATCTCAAACTGCATAGCCCTCTCCCAGGAGTGACTGTCACCCCTGCGCATAGCCTCATCATAAGTGAAAGGCTCTCCTGCATCTGTAACCAAGACATAATGCATCGAGGGCTGAAATCTATCAGGTGGACATCTATCTCTAGTAGACCGTCTCACGGCAGGCTCTGTTGCCTACCCAGCTGCCTGTCCAACACCCTGACCATGAGCATTTGCTACAGTGGTAGGCTGTCCAACTGGTTGTGCGGGAGCTCTCGGCTCCTGAAATATGACCCTACGGATCTCAACAACTCTCTCAGGCTGCCAATGCATCTTGTCTTCATGGAAGACTACATCATGACTACGGATAACTTTTCGCGCCTGCGGATCCCAAAGACGGTAACCCATCTCGCCTGCATCCCCATAACCAAGAAAAATACACTGAACGTAACAAAATACTTTGCACCACCCATAGACTGACAAGGCATGGGCCCACAGACATCCGAATATACCAATACCAAGGGCTCACTCATGCGTGGCCTACCAGACTTCTTATGCATAGACCTAGTCTGCCTACCATAAAGACAATGCTCACATGAATCAAAACATGCATAATCAAGGGGTGGTAAGTACTGCAAACCAAAAAGCATTTTCATTCCCTTCAAAGATTTATGGCCCAAACGGGCATGCCAAAGAGATACATGTGGGATAGAACCCACAGACAAAACATGATTAAGGGAAGAAGCTGATACAATCAAGGGATAGAGGCTGCCAGCCTTGGCACCTCTCGCAATCACAAGTCTGCCATGAGTGATCTTCCATGTAGAGTCTCCAAAAGATACATGATAACCTGCATCATCAAGCTGTCTAGCTGACATGAGACTGCGTGTCAAAGTAGGTACATGACGTACATCCTGCATAACAAAACTGCTGCCAGAAGGAAACTGCAGCCTAACATCACCAATGCCCACAATATCAAGAGAGCTATCATCACCCAAGTGCACAGAACCCGAAACAGTACAGTATGAATGAAACCACTCTCGGCAAGGTGTCACATGAAAGGATGCACCTGAGTCTAAGAGCCAACACTGTGCATACATAGTGTATCTCTGTCATCTGCGAAGCACTAGAAGAAGTTGCAAGGATATAATCATCATCATCAATATCCTCAGGCTACATAACATTGATCTCTTCAATTTTAACACTGGACCTTGCAGGCACTATGCTACGATCAGAAGACTTATCATGCACTTTGTCTTTCCCCTTATCTTTACACCTTTCATTGCGCAGTTCATGGCATTGTAGCCTAATATGGCCCTTTTTCCCACAATGGTGACAAGTAACATCTGCATTGCTGCCACGGGATTTGCTACGTGACTTCCCACGAGACTTGGATCGAGATTTCTGAGAATCCCGTCCACGGCCAATGCCACTACCATGCTTTCCATATCCATCATTCCTGCCTCTAACTGTCATAGCATGCGACACATGAGAGGCATCCAAATTCTTACGGTTAACCTCTTCCTACAGAAGAGCACTCTCAACATCAGATAATTTCAAGGTAGCAGTAGAGGTACATAACGCAGTTCGGAATACATCCCATGACTCATTAAGAGTACCAAGTAAGAAAAGAGGAGTGACATCCTCTGCAAAAGTGATGTCCTACAAAATCAAGTTCTTGAGTATAGCATGGAACTGGCTCAAGTGAGCAGACATGGTCACATTCTCCTTCATGGCACAGATCCATAAGCTGCTTCAGCCAATACATCTGACTCGCTGGACTTTTCTTATCATAGAGATTCCTGATTTTATCCCATAACTGCCATGCACTCTGTTCTTCCTCAAAGACATTGTAATGAACCTGTTCTGTGAGAGACAATACAATAGTGGACTTGTTGAGATATCGAGCTCCACTCGTGATATGCCAGGGTGACCGTTGTGCATTTATGTCATCGACGTGTCAGTTGCAAATGCGATTGGTACACCGCCCATGAATAATAGCTAGACGACAGCTATCCTTATCTACTCTAGTTCGTGGCTCAGTTAAGTATGCCACCTTAGTTAGTTGTCTTTGGTTTGAGACCCGTATATAGGGTTCTTCTATTTCTTTGTATGAGAGTTCTTTTGGCTTACACAACTAAGAAGAGGAAAAACTGTTTTCAGCCTCCACCTTTGTGTGTATTCCCCCATTGTGCAAGCAAAAAAGCTACAAGTGAGACTCCTTCCTTCTCTCCCACAATCTTGACAGGACTTGCATAACTCATCAAGCTCAAACTATTCCTCATCTGGCATAGTTGCAAGCGGATGCCCGCTCAACCTCAAAGGTTTGATCTGCGATTTCTGCACCAACACACCTGCCAAATCTGGCTCTTCCAATAAGAGTAATTCGTACCATCAAGCTTAGTGATGTTGAAAATAGCATGATCAGTGGACGAACTCACCATAATGTAGACTAGAAGACTGTAGACAGTTCAAAACTGCTTGCTATTTACTACAGAAAATGACCAAAAATCACCAAAAATCGAGAGAAAATGGCAAGAAAAGTGTAACCAAAGTTTTTGCCCACCAAGTACTAGTGAAAGTACATCATTTCAGAATGTTTCAGCATGAAAAATCCATGTCAGTCCATACATATATGTTTGTTGTAATAAATTACAGATTTCAGTAAATGAGAGCTAACAGTGCCAAAATCGGATCCCAAGGCAATCAAATACTGCCAAGACCAAAGCTGGCATCATGCAGGCATAATATAAGCATATGACGGTCGATAAGCATGAATCCAACACCCAAGCATATCATACAAACATCTGCCAGTGAGTAGGCATACCTCCCAGTCAACTGGGCAAAGTGTTCCTGCCACTACCAAAACTTGACACAAGTAGGTGTCAGCTCACAAAGATACGGATCCAAATCTGAGACTCAGCTCATAAGCATACAGTGAACCAAGATATATAAACCATGCATCATACCAAAGGGTAAGAAATCCCAAAGTCTCAAGTCTCTGTAACTGCTCAATAGCATATAACTGTTAAATACATAAAAGCACCGCCGCTCAATGTCTGATAAGCATTCAAGAATGCTCCCACTGGCACAAAAGCCGTATGTACAAGTTCAAGAGCTCAAACCAAGGCAAGACACAGTGCCAATGACATAAGTCCAAGACAATACATCAATAGTACATCCCTAACATGTAGGCAGTAGAGCATCCGTATGTAGCATCCATAAGCATGTAAGACATCAAGTACATCCCAATCCAAACTCTGACAAGCCAAGTAACATCCAAGACAACTCTAGATAATCCAAAATGCATCCAAGGTAGAGCTTCAATGAGCACTCAAGCTCAAAGTATGCATAGGATAATCAACCGGGACATGAGCATCAAGCCGTAGGCAACGAGTATGCATAAATCCAAGGCATATACCACTGTCAAGCATGAACCATGTCAATGAGTGCAAAGCTCTTCCAAAATCATCTGAAATGAAATCCAAGCTCGAAGTCGTACCACAAAGATCAATACTTCATGGCATATATCCAAGACACAATCCGAAACTAATAGGCATAACCCAAAGCATGTAGAATAGCTTCAACCCGCTTTTATTACAGTAGTGATTTATTGTTCCAGATTGAGTATTTGCAGGCCCAAATCATCACCAAAATGATGGCAAAGCATTACCATAACATCCACCAAGCATATGTAGTCATCTGATAGTATATATGCATTAAGGGATGTATGTATAAGCTTCAATGTACCTGCAGAAGTCTGCCCTGACCTGTGAACAACAGGTCTACTGTGTATTCCAGCAAAGAAGAGCTTGAAGATGAGTGCTCCCAGCCTTCACAAGGGTTTAGAACATACCAAGCATCAAGAATGTGCCCCAAACTTAGTGTATAAGCTACCAATCATGAAGCATGGCTTCAAATGCTGATGAAAAAAGGTCTGCACAGTTGGCGCAAATAGCGTGAATGTTCCTGGAGGGGCTGCTGCAAAATGTGGCAGCTAAGGGTTGAGGAGGGGCTTGAGTAAGGCCTATAGAAGACCTATTTAAGGCCACAAGTAGCCACAAGGGATATAGTGGCATATGAAGCATTAGAGCTTCAATGGTGGCTGCCCATTCCTCTTCTCAGACCTGCAAACTGAAAACTGAAGTAAAGCCCTGTGGAGAATGAAGCAATACCTCTAATGTAATGCCTTGAAGGTGCCCAACAATGCCGGGAAGGTACTTGGGAAGCCGAGGAGTGACAGGAGCTCGAAAGAGTCGGATATGGCTGCCGGGAAGGAGACCCAATGCGACTGGGGAGTCAATGGGAAGCTGAGAATGCCACGAACCAAGCTCAAGAGTCAGGAAGCTGAGCCCTGATACCAATTGAAAGGGAGAGAATGATCGAAGCTTGGACTTGAGAGCTATGGCGGGAGAGCAAAAGCAAGAAAGAGAGAGACAAGAAATGGGAACTCCAACAGTCATAATGTGTGACCGGGCCTTCCTTTATTCAAATTGTCACTAAAAGAATAAAGAATAAAGTGACGGTGACGGGCGCCCACCACCTGCAGTGTGCAGTGGCGATGACTGTCAGTGTAGTAATACACGGGCAGCTAGGCAGAGGCGCCTTTACCCCCAACATCATCACTCTAAATCCATCAAAAATCAATCATTCAAACCTCAAAAACAACAAAAATCAGTCAAAAATTCAGTCTTTTTCCACTCTCAACATATCCCTACACTTAGAAAGGAAGCATGTAAGGTAGGCAGGGAGGTCACTGCCATAAGTAGTAGGAACTGTGACTGAAGGAATGACTGGGGGAGTTTTATATGCCACACGCTTCAAGCGCTTCCACTAAATGACCAATGGAGGAGGGGAATCAATATCCTCTATATCAATAGGTTCTTAATCCTCTGAAGGTGAAGGGGGAAGAACTGGATTAGATGGAGGAGGTGGTAGCACACCCTTCTTAAGGCCTGAGTATGTCAAGAAAGCATATAAGTATGAACCATAAGTGACATTTGTGACATTCCCTCTGGTCACTCTGACAAAATGTTGGTCCATCTTCGTAAGCAGGTAAGTACTCCAATCAATGGCCGCCCCTTTTAACACTATCCTAGAAGCTGTGAAGAGTTCTTTGGACAAATAATGAGATGGTGTTTTGGTAGGCATAAATCTGTCTTGGAGGAATTGGCAAAGCAACTTCCAAAGAGGATCAGTGATCATGAAAAACACATCATGAAGTGTTAATCACCTTCTTGACATCCAGAATCTCTTTGGTCTGCTTCTGTAACAGCTTGAGAATCTCATCATTGGAGAATAATTATCTAGCTGTAACAAAGGATTCTTCTTTGTAGGGAAAAGACAAAGCCTTCCCTAACCCTCGGGGTGTCAATACCATGGAAGCAGCACAAACTAGGCCTGATTTCTTACTATATGATGCAAGAAACTCATTACACAGGGATGGATCATCTGGAATCAATGGGAGTAAAACAGCCACGAAAGTTGCAAGTCCTGCTTTCGCTATAGGCTCAAAAGCCAATAGGGAAGAATAATTCCTACTGATCGACGGGATATACTGGATAGGAGAAGGAGCATGAGGTGCCATTCAGATGGAAAACGCACACACCACAAACACAGACAATCACAAAAAATGCATGCAAAACAACCAAATAGCGATCAAAAAAAAAATCGATCAAAAGAAGTACACACACATAGACGTAACTAACCAATTGACCACCCCAAATAACCTACATCCTAGAAAAAAAATTCGGCATGACCTCTACATATATACGACTGAAAAATTCATATGATGCAACAAAAAGACACCCAAAACCCCATATCAAGCAAAAAAAAAACTACAAGCCGCACCCATAATCGTATCACATAAGCAAACCATAATACCATAAAAATCTACTCATGACCTAACCATAACTTTGACCAACAATTTCAGTTATAAGGACTTTACGTGCCCATCCCATGAAGCGTGTTTATTAAAAAGGGAGAAAAAGTGCAGTGAGAAAATGATTTTAATGAAGGGTTCATTTTAAGAAATTATTAACAATGGGTGAAATTTTATTAGGTTATAAATCTTAATAAGAAAATAACGGTTCATTCTTAAAATTTTAATTACAATTTATTAGGGTGAAGCGGTGCTTTAACGAAACCCGGACTGCAATACCCAGACTGGGGTCTCTAAATGCAAATTCATTAATTAAAAATTAATGGTGATGTGGAGCGTTTTCTTGCCAGCGCATGCTTTTTTGTGACGGTTGATTCATTTTTATTAAAAATTAAGGTGCCTCTGAAGCGTACGTAGCACGTGCAAAGTGAACGGCTTGTTGATTTTTAAGTTATTAGAAACATTATATGTTTAGTGCGAGCATGCATGAAAAAGTGGATGAATAAAGTTCCTTTTAACAAGTAACGGTGGTTAAGGGATGATGAAAATCAATAAAGCTTAAAAAATAAATACCTGGTAGAGGTGTGTACGCAATAAACTGAAGGCGCACTGAGTAGTCCCAAATGCAAGAAATCCAGTTAAAAAAGCAAAAACCATTGACTGAAAAAAATAAAGCATCTTAGTGATTTTATTTTATTTTTATTTTTTTATTTTTTTATTTTGTTTGTTTTTTTTAATGTATTTTAGGTGTGTTTGTATTGTGTATATTGTTTGGTTTTGGTTTGTTTGTTTTTTTAATGATTAAAACGGGATATAGGACACATGAATATGTTGTGAAGTGTAAGGATAAAATTTCAGCAATCCAACAAGTGTCAACAATGTGTTTGAATTTATTCATGATTTTTCAGCGGATTTTTATAATTAAAAATGAATTTTCATTAGGTGAAGTATTAAATTTAGGATTTTGGCTTCAAATAATATTTTGGCCATTTATGAAAGCATTTCTAATTCAAAAATTATTGGTAAAAGGAACAATGGAATTTTTGAAAAAATTTTGAAATTTTTGAAAAAAAATTAAAATTTTTTAAAAAATATTTTTACATTTTTACCAATTTTTAATAAATTTTACATATTTTACATGTATTTTTTAAAGAATTTTTAATTTTTAACAATTTATTTTCTTGAATTCCTACTTTATAAAATATTGCAAATGATTTTAGCAATGTTGAAAATTTTTTAGAAATTTTTTTGTGCTTTTTTTAAATTTTAAATAAATTTTAATGTATTTTTGAAGTTTTTTGGTGTTATATGCGTATTTTTATGTGTTTTATGGTTTTCGAGTTTGAAAATTAAAAGTCGGTACTCGAGTTGCGTGTGAACAGCTAATAATGACTGCGTGTGAACGGCTGACTACAACACACTACCGCATGGATAAGTCGAAGGCGTGTCCTCACGCGTGAACGCTCGCTAGCAGCTCACACGTACACTTACGCACACCGAAAGGGTCGCACGACATGGGAACAGGGGAGGGAGAGGGGAGGGGGGCTGCGGGTGGAGAGGGGGGCGGGTAGGAAAAAGGGGCTATGAGGGGGAGAAGTGAGAAGGGGGGGGAAAGGGGGCCTAGATAGGAGTAACTAGGGGTTAGTTAGGGGTGAGGGTAACCGGGGGTGGGTTAAAGAAACTAGGGGTGGGATAGCCAAAGTTGGGGGGGAAGGGGGGGGGGGGACTCAAATCGGAGGGCCAAGCGGGCAAGCGGGGAGGAGGGGGGGGAGGAGGAGCTGGCAGAGGAGAGTGGAGAAGAGGTGAAGGCGGAGGTGGCGAGGTGGTGGAGAAGACGGCGCGGGCGAGAGGAGGGAGGATGGTGAAAGAGAGGGAGGCAGAAGTGGTG
Organism: Lygodium microphyllum; assembly: GCF_053477565.2. Classification (NCBI taxonomy): domain Eukaryota; kingdom Viridiplantae; phylum Streptophyta; class Polypodiopsida; order Schizaeales; family Lygodiaceae; genus Lygodium; species Lygodium microphyllum. The sequence continues at coordinate 118,868,323 of NC_141152.1, read as the reverse complement.
GAGGAGAGGAAGCGGAGGCAAGAGAGGAGGTGGAAGGAGGAAGTAAGGCGAGGAGGGTGGGGAGGAGGGCGGATGGCGCTGTGGTAGGTGGAGACGGCGGAGAGAGAAGGTAGTCGTAGAGGGAGAAGGGCGAACGAGGCGGCAAGAAGGTGGAGGAGAGCACGAGGAAGAAGGTGGAAGTGGTGGGGGAGAGGCGCAGGAAGGGAGAGGGAGGGCAGAGGAAAGCGAGGAGAGGTGCGGCGGGGGCCACGATGGCAGGTGAAGACGAAGGCCATGTTGGCAGAGGCGAGGCGGGGGTGCAGGGAAAGAAACTGGAGACGAAGGGAAGGAGGACATGGGGGGAGCACAAGCGAATAAGATGGAGACCGAACAGGTACAACAGTTTTTTTTTCTTTTTGTTTTTTTTTCGTTGTGTTTTTTTTAAATTTCATTTTTTTTTGTTCACTTTCTTTGGGATTTTTTTTTCGTTTTGTTTTTTTTAATGGTTGCTTAATTATGTAGCATTAGTAGTTTTGTGTTTTTTTTTTGGTTTTTTGTTGTTGTGGGTGGGATGTTTTTTTTTTTTTTTAAATTGATTGTTTTGATTGGGTGGGTTGTGTTTTGTTTGTGTTTTTTTTTTTTAATTTGTGTAGGGAGTGTTTGTCGTGTTTTCTTTTTATATTGTGAGTTGTTATGATTTTATTTTGTTTATTATTTTGTTGTTTTTTTTTTCTTTTGTTTTTGTTTTTGTGGATATTTGTGGTTTTTGTTTGGTGATGATGGTTAGAAAAAATGAACGCACCCCCGTCCCGCGTACATGCACGGGGCGAGGGTAAAAAAATTTGCAGCGACGGGATCAGACGGGGCAGGGACGGCGACACGCGAGTCACAGAGAGCACGGGGGCATCCTGAAGCGCATAAAATCAAAAACAGGCACGTTCACGTGCGACACGAGAAACGCGGCCACATGGCAAAAAGGAAAAAAATTAATAAAACTCAAACTATACGTCAAATCGAAAAACGCAAGAAGCAAAAAGGTGCCGAAGAAAAGAAGGAAAAATGTGTAGAATGATTTGTCCAACAATCCTATCACGTCAAAACACAATTCCGATCAAGATAGGACCCGTTCACATGGAAAAGCCCCCAAAAACAGACCCCAAAATAGACTTGGAAATTAATATGAGAAAAACCAATTACCGAAACGAAATGCAATAAACTAGAAAAGTGTATGTGGAAAATGGAGTCACATGGCTAGTGCATCAAAACTCAATTTGGGGGAAATTGGGAGGGGTTCATATGGAAAAAACACGAAAAAGACACCCGAAAACACTTTGAAAAATTAATAACTAAAAATCCAACAGTCAAAAGAGAGGGGAGAAAAAAGGAAAAAGTGGGGGAAGGGCTAGCAGGACACGGTTGTCAAATTAAACTGGAATTCCGGTGCAAATAGGGCAGGTTTACATGGAAAAATGTAAAAAATATGCACGAGAATGACCCGAAAAGCCGCAAAATTTAATAACGCACCAACCGTGCATCGGAATGACACGGAGTAAAAAGAAAAAATGTCAAAAAAATTGGGTAGGACAAGGCTGGTACATCAGATCAGTGTTTCGAAGCAATAAAGACGCGTTCACATGAAAAATCGTCCAATTTATGGGAATTGCTTCAAAAATTAATAACTTTATAACCGTCTGTCGGAACAGGGGTTGGTAAAAAGGAAAAATTGGCAGTTCAAAGGGATGAACACGGATGTAAGGTTGGATTTGATTCTTATGAACATAGGATACGTTTGCATGGAAAAATCACAAAATAAAGAATAAAGACAAGCGGACAAAGAACAGCTCCGAGGACAGGGTGAAATAGAACGGAGGAGTGGGGAAGAGACCCCATTAGGGTAAAATGAAGTCATGGCGTAGATGCATGATCATAGAAGGGTATATGCATGGGGGTATGTAATATAGACGCGCAGGGATGCGTCCCCACACTTAAAACCTTAGCAGGAAGGGTAAATTGAACATCAAGGACCTAGTACCACACATCAGACCAACCACGAACGTCCCCACACTTAAGACATGACCATCACTGAGAAACAGAAGGTGTAGGGTTAGAAAAACTTGGCCCATATTACCGAGAAGGAATGTCGACTATCGAGGTTGCAGCTTCTATTATTGGCAGCTGCAGGAGGTACCCAGGTGTCTTCACAACACACGTTCTTTGTGGCAAGGACCACATGGCAGCACCCAAGGAGGTAGCTGGTTGAAAGAATCGCAGAAAATTCGTCGATGACAAGGGATATTGCACTTAACTCACGATCACTCAAATGGAATGAAAGAGCAGTCACTCGCCCCATTACTAACATCACACGAAGAAATAATGATGAAACCCAGAGCTCACACCCAGTTTAGGAATCGACAAGGGGGTGGTGTAGAGTATGCCAGGGTGCACAATTGATGGTGCATTAGTGCGTCCAACCCGTCTGGCATAGGTGCAAGGAGAAAGGCCAGGGAGCCTTGTAATACAGTGTACAGAACAAAGTGACGTGTCCTGTGCTGATAGCAGAGACCCATCCAGTGGGTGCATAGGGAAACAAAAACGTACCTGACTCCAATGGTCGTAGCATCCCTCAAGCCTCACCTCTCGATAATTGATTGAAGAAATACCAGTCACACTCAGCCCACCCTTTGTCTCATGCTCTGTTGAAAGATACAGAGGGCAGTCCATTCCTGAAACCCATTGATGTGATCCTCATCGTCACTTGTGCAGAGGTTGTATGCCTTGTGCGCCATTGATGGTGCAACTGTGCATTCCACCCTGTGCCGGCATATAGTGCAAGAAGGAAGGCCAGGGAGCCTTATGGTGCAGTGCACAGTAACAAATCATGCGTTGTGCATTGAGAGACCCAACCCGTGCGTGCAACACTCCGTTCACACATCTCACCTCTCATTTGATTTGAAGGGAAAAACTGGTCACTCACCCCACCCTCTGTCTCACGCTCTGATAGATACAGAGGGCAGCCCATACTCACATTCCCATCCTGTTAGGATGAAAGCTCACATCACTCAAGGGATTGGTGATGAAGATCATGTCAGTTTGTCATCAGGATATTGAAGACGAGGCATACCCAGGGAGGCAGCCAACAAATCTCATACTTCAATGATTTGTAAAAAGGGTCGTCTGTTAAGGACAGACGGACTGATATTGCAGAGACAGCGCACCAAGGGAGGTGGCTTCAAATTACTTGCTGAAAAGGTTCTACTGGTGAGTCAGCTATCCTCAACTGTGGGGTGTTACCACCTTTTCCACAGTCAGCTTCCCGCCCAAGGGTGTTTCCACTTTTTCTTGGAACGAGGCTTGTTATGACAGGGAATTTCTTCCTTTTCTCCCATAACAGTTTTTTTTTCCTTCTTTTTATTCTCTTTTTCTGTCTTTTTTTTCCCTTTTTTTTTTAAGAGTGGTAGAAATACCATGTATCAGGACCAACCTCGCCACCGTTGTTGAATCAGACGAGCAGATAACAAGGTCGGGTTGAGATGTATCTACCAGGGGTTAGCAGAACGAGACCGCCTCATGAGGAGAATCATAAGGGCTATCAGAAGCATGACGAGAACAGTGCGATGCCCAAAAGGGGGAGGGTAGGTCAACTGTGATTGTCAGGATCCCTAGGGAGGGAAGTACTTCTTCAGACGATAGCCATTGATCAGGAAGGGATTATCAGAGGCATCAACGGTCTGCACCTGAACAGAGCCGTTAGGATTGACAGCAAGTACCTTGTACAGGCCCATCCACCATTGTTGAAGCTTGCCATTGCCAAATCTCGAATCATATGCTAGGACAAGATCACCTTCTTTGAACTCCTTGTGCTTGATGAAACTGTCATGATAGGCCTTGCGTTGTACTTGAGTGGTTTCGATGCACTGTAGAGCCATCCATCGTATCTCATCCAAGCATTCCAAGTGTAGAAGATGGCGTTGTAGTGACTCATCATTTCCCAAGCGTTCTTCAACTGCCACTCGCAAAGAGGGCAATTATAGTTTAATAGGGAAGACGGCTTCTGTACCATACACTAGCTGGAAAGGGGCATGTCCTGTAGCTGCCTTATGGGAGATTCTGTATGCCCAGAGGGCCTCTGTAAGTTGATCATCCCAGTCATGACGATGTGCGGCAATCGTTCTTGTCAAGATCGAATAGAGGATGCGATTGGTGACTTCAACTTGGCCGTTGGCTCTGGGATAGTAAGGAGTGGACTTGCGATGGTGGCGGATCTTATACAGCTTTGTCAACTCCTCCATGATTTTATTAAGGAAATGAGTACCTCCATCACTTACCAGCTCGAGGGGACTGCCAAAACGAGTGATAATATTCTCATACATAAACAGGGCTACGTTGTTACCATCGTCCCACTTCACGGCTTTAGCTTCATACCACTTTGTGAAATAATCCGTACATACTAAGATGTATCTGTTCTGCTTCCGTCTGGTAGGTGGATCAATGGAACCCACAAAATCAATCCCCCACCTCTAGAACGACTTTAGGGGAAGAATAGGTTGCAGTGGCATGGCACTTGTTTTGTTGGGTTTTCCCATTCGCTGACAAGTATCACATCTCTTGCAGTAGTCATATACATCCTTGTGGAGGCTCGACCACCAGTATCCTACTAATAGAGCCTTCCTGGCTGTCGCTTCCCCTGTGAAGTGTCCACCACATGGTTCGTCATGACACGCTTTCAATACTATGCCGACTTCATCCCCTGCAACACATCTTTGCAGCACTTCATCTTTGCCTCGCTTGTACAGTACACCGCCTAGCAAAGTGTAGGGGTTTGCTTCTAACATAAGCTTCTTCTTCTCACAACTTGAGATGCCAAGAGGATACTGTTGAGTTGCCAGAAGGTTGGCTATGTCTGCATACCCGGGAGTAACTATTTCAACTAGAGACAAGGAAGCATCAGGAAGGTCAGGATCATCATGTTCCTCTTCTTCTGTTTGAGGAATCCGTGATAGATGATCGGCTAAGACATGGGAACGGCCAGGCTTAGTGACTACTTCAAAATCAAACTCTTGGAATAGTAGCAACCATCTCATTAGTCGTTCTTTAACATCTGCTTTATTCATCAGGAAGGACAGGGCTTCATGATCCACGTAGAACTTAAAATGCGTTGATAGTAGATAGTGTCGAAACTTCTCCAGTGCAAACACCATTGCTAAGCACTCAAGCTCTATCACTGTATAGTTTCGTTCCCTATCAGTGACCTTTCGGCTTGCATAATATATCGATTGATCTAATTTAGAGGGGCCCTTTTGACATAGGATAGCACCTAGCCCTTCAACTGATGCATCTGTGTACACATGGAACTCCTTCGTCTAGTCAGGAGGCTGTAAGATAGGTGCTTTGATAAGGCACTATTTTAGGGTATTAAAGGCCTCGTCACAGTCATCAGTCCAAAGAAAATCCGCATCTTTTCTTAGGAACTTGTGCAGAGGGGCTACCTTGGTTGCAAAATGTGCAATAAATCTTCTGTAGTAGCCCACATGGCCAAGAAATCCTCTCAATTGCTTGAGGTTTGTTGGTGCCGTTAAGGCGGCAATCTTCTCAATCTTCGCCGGGTCTGTTGCAATCCTTTGTATAAAGACAATATGACCCAGAAGAACTAATGAGACGCCAAAGACACATTTGTCAGGGTTTAGAGAAATCCCATACTCTCGACATCTGTCAAAACATTGCTCTAGGTATCCCCAATGCTCACGGATTAAGCTATAGACACAAAAGTCATCAAGATATACCTCAATAAAATCATGCAAATGATTCCGGAAGGCAGCCATCATTACTCATTGGAAGGTGGCAGGAGCATTACAGAGCCCAAATAGCATCACTCTATAGGCATAGGTCCCCCATTCTGTAGTGAAGGTTGATTTGGATTGGTCCTCTTCTGCAATTTGGACTTGGTTATATCCGCTGAATCTATCCAAGAGGGAATACAGCTCATGACCTACCACTGTGTCCAACAATTGGTCTATAAAAGGGATAGGGAAATGATCCTTCTTCGTCTTCAAATTGAGCTTTCGAAAGTCCACACATATTCGAAGTTTCCCGTTCTTTTTGGGTACTACCACAATGGGTGAAACCCATTCACTGTTAGCCACGGGATAAATGAACTCGGCTTCAAGAAGTTTCAATAATTCAACCTTCACCAAAGCAGAATGATTAGGATTCATACACCTTCATCGGCTCTAGGTCAATGTGATGTTGGCATACTGTGGGATCAATCCCCTTTAGATCTTTGTATGACCAAGCAAACACGTCTAAGTTCTCTTTGAGTAGGTCTAGCAGGACCACTAATTCTCCTTCTGGAAGATTGAGACCCACTTTTAGGTGACATTCAGTACCATCAGTCTAAGAATGTCACTTGCCTTTCACCTTCCACTTCGTGGATAAACGTCCCACGGATTGCTTCTGGAAAGAGGTCTAACTCTTTCAAGAGAGTAGTGTCCTCATCTGATGTTCCACTAGAATCAGTGTCCTTCTGAACAGAAGACTCGTTTGTCTATTGAGGTTGCTGGAAGGGTATCAAAGCTTTGTTTGCTTGTGTGTGAGTGGTGATTTCTTCTGGACTTAGAGATTCATCTTCAGAGGATGCGTCCAGGAATGTCACATAGCACAGACCTTCTAGAGGCCGCAGCTCTGAGGGCTTTGGCTTATGTTGACAAGGGGCATCATCATCATCTTTTATTTGGACTGAACAGTCAGGGCGATAAGAGCCACTGGTAAACTTAATTTTTATACTTTTAATCCATTGCTTATACAAATTCTGCATACTTTGTGGTCCATTGACCAACCCAAATGGAATCATGGTCATTCCATCTAGCACCCTGAGATCTTCGACCTCTAAGGTCTCTGTAGGGACATCAACAAGATCATCCATTATCAAATGACATTCTTTATCTGCACTTTCATAGCCTGCTTCATTTTCTTCCTCATCATTCTCATCCTCTTCCTTTGAAGGCTCCGTCTCTGCTTCTGTAGAGGCTCTGTAGGAGAAGAACAGATCTTCTATCTCTGCATCTGCTTCTGCTTTTGTCTCTGTTTTCGTTATGTCTCTGTTCTGCATCTGCTCTGTCTCTGTATCTATTACTATCTCTATGACTGTCTCTGTTACTGCTTCTATGGCTGTCTCTACTCTGTATCTGTTCTGTCTCTGTTCTGTCTCTGCACTATCATGTAACAAGGAGAACAATACATCCATGCTTCTATTTCACTATCAGAGGTGATTTCAAAAGTCAATCCAAGTTGAGGCAGGAGGTATTCTCCCATGGACAAGGACTTTGCTTCCCTTAGTAGTTGGCTTACAATGCCCACTGTTAGAGACTGTGCGTCTGTTTTCTTGGGAAAAATATGTTTAATAGCCTCTTCATCTCCTGATGTACCATCTATTGCCTTGTTGGAGGAGTCAGTTATGACTTCGATGGATGTGGATCCATTGCCTTTTTACGATCCATACAACTTTAACACCACTTTGTTGGGTCCTCTGCCTAGGGTTAGGGTTCCTTTGAACCATTCCATCCTGGCTCTTGCTTCAAAAAGCCAAGGTCTTCCTAACAGCAGAGGATATGAGATCCCATAAGAATTTGGTTTGACCACCAGATATGTCAGCTAATAATCTCTTCCTGCAAGGGTTGTTTTTACGTATGGGAGGATGCCCAACGGTTTAATTCTGCTTTGGTCTGCCAATTTGATAAGCCACTGTGTAGGTTGAATTCCTTGCAACCCTAAGTCCTTCACTGTCACATCCGTCATTATGTTTACTGATGAGCCTCCATCAATCAATGCATCTCAAATAAAGCATCCTTCAGTCCATACACTAATCTCTGGGGTAACAAGATCTAGGAAGGCATTAGCCACATCTACTTCCTTTACAGGCTCCGGGGCCTTATTGGTCTTGGTCATTGTTGAAGGAACAATCCTTAGTCAACGCCTTCTTGTCAAGATGCTTTTGAATTTCTTTCGACAGCTGAGAGACAACATCAGTAACTGTTAGAATGTTAAGTTTGGTTTAAAAGTATCTAGGTCTTTGACCAAGTCATAATCTTTGATAGAATCCACAGGCTTCTCAAGCCGGTTGGGGAATGGGGCTACAACCATTTTCATCTTTTCTTTTTCTTCTAACAATTGCAACATCGGCACTTCCTCTGTTTTTGGAGGTGCTTCTGTATCATCTATCTCCTAGACCTCTGATCCTATTTCTGGGACTGTCTCTGTGACTCTTTGTGGCACTGCAGTGCTCTGTACTGCACTGTTCTGTCTTGTACTGCTCCGTCCCTCTGTTGGTAGGTTAAACTTCACAGTCTTGGAAGGAGAGTTGTTCTCTTTTTGCACAACTGGTCCCTTCTTGGTGCACGTGACAGCGGCAACCTCCAACTCTACCAGATTGGAGGCAAGCTCTTGTGCCTTATGTTGGCTCTCAATAGCATTGGCCTTGAGAGGGGCTGGACTCGGACAGTCCTTTGCAGTGTGGCCTTCTCCTTTGCATCGGCTACATAAGGACTTGTAATCCACATATCGTCTAGGGTTTGGACAATTCGGGGAGATATGACCCTTTTCTCCACACCTATAACATTCCACCTCTAATCTCTGACCACCGCCAAACTGTCATCCTCTGTAACTTTGAGAGGGAAACCTCCTTAGACCAAAATTAGGACCAAACTCCCTAGGCTTTGGCCCAATATCCTGTGTTGTCATTTTAGATTCTAGCAAGTTGAATCTTGCATTTTCATCCTTCTGTCTTCGTTCGTGCATCTCTTTCACAGAGCAAATATCTTCTGTATGGTTCTTCTGCAAACAGTAGGAACATAAGGCTCCAGGAATGGTTGATTTTCAGGTACATTCAGTGGCTAAATGTCCCGCTTGATGACATTTTCCGCACCATGTATTAGAGCCCAGCACATCTCTTCCATATTGGCGATATTTACCTTCAGCATCTGTAGCTGCTCTCTAATCACATCCATAAGCTCTTTCTTGATACTTGCAACTGAGTTGGATAAGTAGTCCTTCAGATTTTCATCTCCTGAAGTACTTGTAGTAGGATTTTGGGAAGCTTCTGTAACTGCATACAATGGTTGGGTCGATCCAGAGGGTCCTCTGTACCACAGTGGATTAGGTGCACTATACTGCAGCATTGCTTGCATTTGGGGATAGGGATAGGGAACTGTCCCTGGGATTGCATTTGGTGGGTATACCATTCCTGGCATGGGAGGAGGTAAGACTCCTCTTCCTGGAGTCATTGACAGCCTTGCTTCAACTTTGTCATACAATCTTATACCTTCCACTGTAGCTTGCAGATTGACTGGTCTTCTCAATTCCACAAACTTGCGAACTTCTAGTTATAGGCCTCTGAGAAACACTCCTTTCTGGATACCTTCGTCCAAATGATGGTTAGTCCATCTCTTCAGGATGGATTCCATTCGTGAGACATAAGCTTCTACTCTTTCTCCAGAGGACTGACTTAGGTTCATGAACTCCTCTCGCATCCGCTCTTCAAAACCTTCATGCCTGAATTTAGTGAGAAAGGCCAACTTTAGGTCGTCCCATGTGCCAAAAGTTCCTGCTGCTTGTCTCTCATACTACTGAAACGCCGCGCCCTTGAAAGTGGCGAGGAATATCGCTAACCAATGCTCAGGGGTTCTGGCATTATTAGCCACACATGCTACCATGAATTCTGCTACATGAAGATCAGGATCTTCATTGTACTCTCGCTTAAAAACTGGCAATGGGACTACATTTGCTGGCATGTCATCAATATTTCCAGGACGAATCTGACTAGGAAGGGAACCTTGGGTCGCCATGGGGACTTCTGTGAAGAGTGCTTTTAAGGCATCAAAGGAGGCTTCTGCTACGAGCTCGTTCTCAGCCTTGATTTTTGCCTTCTCTCTTCTTACATACCTCTAGACTCGTTCTAACGCTTGCCTCTTGATTGCGTCATTCATCAGGGGTTGGCTCCAACTAGTTGTTCAATACTCAACAAAATAGAATCAGAGAGGGGCTTCAGTCTTTGGGGGATTCTCTGGCCAACATCTCTTCTACTTCCTTATTTTCAACATCTCTGAATTCGGCTTTCAAACCACTATAGAGGGGGAGATATTCTGTTCTGAAAGTATCAAAACTCATTCTTCTTAGGATCGTTATTGTGTCATTATAATAATGCCAGCTTCTGAGGGTTTCAACAGTGTATGTTGTGAAAAACACTCTGTCTACCAACTTCTAGTGGGTTGCTAATTGGACAAATAAAAGATTATCAGTGCACCAAGCATCCCATGTATCTTGCTGTTGAGTATCCACGAATAAATTCCAACTCTTTTCCTTCTTGTTTTCGTAAACCTCCACAGACCACGACTCCTGGAGCTTCTCCACAATCTCCCACTTGATGATGTCTGGAAACTTCTCAATGAATGCTAAATCTTCCATGGATAGTCATTCTCTCTGCTTCTGTTCTTCAGTTTGTTTCCAAACAATTTGCCACCAAGATGTAAGTTTCTACTGCTTCAACAGGAAGAGGAAATAGTCCACCACATAGAGCATGCATCATGATGATAGTATGTTTCCGCCATTATGGGATGAACTTCTAGTGAAAAGTGGCTTTAATAGTAAGAATCTCCAACTCTTTCAGTGGAAAAATGAACTTCGCAATCATCCATTGAATTCTTCTCTTCTTGGCAATGTCATTTCCTTCATTTTCAGCCTCTTTTGATGCTTGTTGATGACAAGCTTCCCCGGCTGCGCACCAAAAACATGGAGCCCCAAAAGGAACACCACGGAAAAGGGGATTCTACTGCAAGAAAATCTATCTTGTAACATCAACAAGCTTTTATTTCATTCTTTTGATCATCAAAACAAAGAAAACAGCAAATCTTCACGCCGCATCATAGTATATATCTCCCACGGATTTGATAGAATCAACCATAATCTTCAACATCTTCATAGAATCCTTCAATATAACAAAGAATATAAAAGAATACACCATCTTTGAATGGAAATCAATCACATAATCTTCAATGTCTTCATAGTTTTCTCTCTCAATCTCTCATATACAGTTATACTGTTTTGATAGAATTTGACTCTCTCTCTCTCTCTCTCTCTCTCTCTCTCTCTCTCTCTCTCAATAGTATATCATCTCCTCACTACAATACTCTCATAATGACTCCCCATAATCCTTCTTAGGTCATGGATGCACCTCCCGAGGTATGTCTGATATGAAGAGGCACCAAAGCCACTACAGTGTCTCTTCATAGCTCACTACTGTCACTGTTACTCCAGTCTTTTCTTCAGTCTTCAGCAGCTGCTGGAAATGAACCCTGGCATCGACTATTGACACTTAGCATTGAGATTGACCATCGTATCTTCACTTCTGAACTGTGAAGAATAGTCTACAGGTTGTGTAAAATAGGGCAACCCCTTGTCTTAATGCTTCATGCTCCTTAGATATGCTTATCCGATGCCCGAACGGCTATGATTGATACCAGATACTTAGGGGATGTTATGCCTATGTTGTGAGATGACTTTGGGCTGATTCAAGCACTTCATTCTCTGAGTTTGGACAGAGATTTATGTGTTATAATACATAGATCTGAGAGTTCATGACAGGCTGAAAATCTGTCATAAACTGTTGGCAGCAAGCATTGGTCTATGTTGAAGCACTCCTTGACTTTGGTTGGTTCCTGTGAGATGTATGACTTGGCACATGTTTGGTAAATGTCTTGTGGACTAAGAAGGGGATTGAATGCTAATTTTTGGAGCTGAAAACAAATGTATTGACATGGCTTTAGCCGTTTATGAACAGTAAATGCATTGTATGACACTAGCTCTTGAGTGAAGACAGGACCTCTTTGGATGATGAAATGATCATGTATTGATTTCCAGTTGTGGTGACATATGTATATGACACCTTGAGGAGTTTTGGGGCTAATATACACCTTGTTTTGACTGTGTTTGAGTTGGCTGCAACCTGTAAGAAAGTTATTTGACTCTTGTACTTGATGTACATGAATTACTTTGTGCCCAGATTGACATGTATGGACCCCCATATCAGAGGTTCTGAAGTGCTATAGTGGTGCTTTTGAGGCATATGTACTTGTTTTTTTGGCTAGAAAAGGGCTACTAGTCACACAAAAAATTTTCTCACAGACTGTTTGTCTATTTACTCTCAGTTAGATGGAATGCATACTGAGTATGCAATGAATGCAGTTCAAGTAAATAGGTTGTAATACCTAGGTGGTTTGTCACTTGACAAGGATGTATGCGATAGGTATTTTGGAGTAAAATATCACTGATCTATGCAAAGGTTGCTGTAAAAACTATCATTGCATTAGAAGGATGAAACTAATCAATTAAGAAGCCTTGGTTTGCACGTAGTCATGCAGTGTTTGCAATATGGCAAATGCAGATAGAACCGGCAACATAACCCAGATAGTGGGAGAAATGCTTGACAGCAATAACTATGCCATATGGAAGTTCTGCATGGAGAACTTCTGATAGGAAAAGGATATTGGGATTTGGTAACCGGTGTTGAATCTTACAGTTGATCACAGACGGGCACACCGAGCTTGGACACGGAAAGAGCACGCAGGGTTTTACATTGGCTATCACTATGTATCTCGAATGCTATGGTGATGCAGATAATGAACTGCAAGTCACCAGCAGATGCATGGAACATTTTGATCAGGTATTATGGCACAACCACTAGTGCCAAAAAGATACAGTTGAAGCAGAAATTCAATAATATGGACAGAAAGGAGGGTAGGTCTATTCAGGACTATGTCACTGAAATCAAGATCATTACGGACCAGTTAGCGTCCATTGGCACACAGGTGAAGGATGCAAACATGGTTGTAGTAGCATTAAATGGCTTGGGGCCTGAATATAAATCGTTTGATACTTCCATATATGTGCGGGCTGAAGTGCCGGATTTTAATGAGCTTGTTGCATTGCTCATTTATGAGAAAGTTAAACTGGGATTGGCTATAGGTTCTAGCAGCTTTAAGAACAAGGATGTTGTTTTTTATTCGAATTAATGTGGATGTGGTGGAAACTGTGGTAGAGGTTATGGCTCTGGCAGAGGATCTCAACAAAATGTGTCTTATGGAAATAATAACCTACAGGGTTCAAATGCAAGAGGAGGTGGAATTCCAGAGGTAGGGGGAGATCTAGTCCTAGAGGCAGAGGCTCCTACTAGCCACAGAGGACCTTTGACAATCCTAACAAGGATAAGGATTGTCACTATTATGGTAAGTACGGTCACATTGCCAAGGACTGCTGGAAGAAGGAGGGCAATCAAAAGGGCAAGCAGCATGGACATTATGCATCGTCCAGTCAGACAGAAGATATGTCTCGGGATAGACTGTTTGCCATGACATATGTGAAAGATAGGGCTGCTTAGAAGTCTACTAAGGACACAGTTTGGTATATTGATTTGGGAGTTTCAAATCATATGACACCTCATGGTGACTGGTTTACTAACATGGTGCTTGACAAGAATGGCTATGTATGCACAGGAGATAACACGCAACATAGCATTGAGCATAAATGCAGAGTACCTTTAGTGATTCATGATGGTAGAAAGAAGAATCTGCATGATGTATTGCATGTCCCATCTATTACTAAAAATTTATTGTCTGTGGGTCAGATGACTGAGCAGAATTTGCAGGTTTGGTTTAATAAGCATGGATGCTTCATTGAAGAGTTTGGTAATGGCTGCAAATTGATTGCTCGTGGTCATAGACAAGGAAGGATGTTTACTTTGGATGCCACTTTACCACAATTGAAATCAACCATGTCTGCTCATGACTCTAGCACAGTTAGAGACTTAAAAATATGGCATAAGAGAGTGGGGCATGTTAATCTTCAGCGGCTGCAAATGATGCAGAAGAAATAACTTGTGACGGGTCTACCGGAGTTTGCATACATTGATATTGGTCATGTTTGTGATGCTTGTCAATTTGGTAAACAGTCAAGGTTGCCTTTTGTCAAGCATGTACGGAATAGTGTGTGACCGTTGTAGTTGATTCACTCTTATGTGTGGGGGCCAGCCCATAATGCATCTATGGGAGGTTCCAAATGCTATGTGACATTCATTGATGACTTTAGCTACTATACTTGGGTGTACATATTGAAAACAAAAGATGAAGTGTTGGTTGTTTTAAAGCAATTTAAGAAGCAAGTTAAGAAGGAACTTTATTGCTACATCTCTTGTTTGAGATCGGACAGCGGTGGGGAGTATGTATCACATGAGTTTGACAATTTTTTGGCTGAGAATGGCATACGTAGGCAGCTTACATGCAGCTACACTCCACAACAGAATGGAGTAGCTGAATGGAAGAACAGGGTATTGATGGAAGCTGCTCGTGCAATGATGAATGAGAAGAATATGCCACTCTATTATTGGGTTGAGGCTGTTATGATATCCATGTATATCTTGAACAAGACTCCCACTGCAAGCATTCATGATGTCACACTCTTTCAGAGGTTGTATGGTTACAAACCTGATGTCAATCACATGAAAGTATTTGGGTGTATTGCTTATATGCATATTCCTGATGAGAAGCAAAAGAAGCTAGATCTAATATTTATTGTGGTTATGCAAATGAAACAAAGGCGTATATATGTTATAATCCCTCTACATGGGAGACACTTGTGAGTACGGATGTTATATTTGATGAGATGGCTACTTGGTATGCATCACCTACAGTAGTACCATCTGATATGCCTTTTGCACATGCTTCTACAATTGATTTGCAGTAGAGTACTATATTGGCAAGTCCTAGTGTGACAGATGTACCTTCCTCTATATCTCCATGGACAGGGAGATTGCGTAGTTCTGGCTCACCGTCCACTGACACCACTATATCAGTGAGGGGGAGATAGGATATGATGGACAACAAAGGGGGATAAAAAGTCTTTGAGGATACATCTAGTATGATGACACATGGCATGATGACTTTAAGCTATGACTCAGCTGGCAGTCTAAACATTGAACTTGGTATTCCGACTATGTATACGCATAGTACTAGGCAAAACAGATACATTCTGCCTCATGAGAGAGGGGAATCGAGTAGTGCACCACAACTTAGACACTCGCAGAGGGTTAGGTATCCTATGGATAGATTGACTTATACTAGTTACTCTGTGAAGCATTATGCTTATATGACGAAGGTTATGGAAGTTAAGGAACCTGCCATTTATGTTGAAGCAGTGATGGATAAGAATTGGTACATATCTATGGATAAGGAAATAAATGCCTTGGCTGAAAATAGCACTTGGGATCTTGGTCCACTGTCAGATGGAAAAAAAACCATTGGCTAAAAATGGGTCTATAAGATTAAATCCAAGTCGAATGACAGTGTTAACTTTTAGCCCTGTTGCCAAGATGGCAAGCATACGAACAGTGATTGCATTGGCTACTGCTAAAGGCTGGAAATTGCAGCAAATGGATGTCAAGAATACTTTCCTCAATGGTGACGTGGAAGAGGATGTTTATATGGATCAACCCGAAGGATATGTACATCCTGAATTTCAGCATCATGTATGCAAGCTGAAAAAAGCATTGTATGAGTTGAAGCAAGCTCCGAGAGCCTGGCATGCAAGGATTAGTAATTACTTGCAAAGTTTGGGATTCATAATTGGTAGGGTTGATCATAGTCTCTTCACGAAAAAGGCAGACAAAGGCTTGGTAGTGCTGGTTATTTATTTGGATGATTTAATAATCACAGGTAATGACTTTGGGATACATAATGTTATAAGAATGCTAAAATCTGAATTTGATATGGACTAAGGTGAGCTAAAGTACTTCTTGGGTATTGAGGAAATCAAAGCTAAAAATGATTTATGGCTGATGCAGAAACACTATGCCATGGAAATGTTGAAGAAATATGACATGACTGAATGTAAACCACTTGATACATCTCTTGATCAAAATGTTAAGTTGAACATTAGCACTGGAGCTGAAATTGATTATGTGACTATGTACAAGCAGATGGTTGAAAGCTTGATCTACTTAACCATCACTAGGCTTGATTTGAGTTATGTTGTTGGGCTCATAAGTCAGTTCATGCAGAAGCCCAAAAAGCCACATTTGGATACTATTAGACAGATTATGAGATATGTAAAGTCCACTGTAGATTATAGGCTGTTCTATGAGAAAGATAAGGCCCTGAAACTGGTTAGATACACGAATGCAGATCAGGCAGGATGCTCATATGATCGCAAGTCTACGAGTAGTTATGCCTTTGGCTTTGGAAGTGGAATGATCAGTTGGAGCAGCAAGAAGCAACCAACGGTTGCATTGTCTAACATTGAGGCAGAGTACCAAGGGTGCTGTGTTGGCAGCATGTGAGATTGCATAACTGCTCAAGCTTATGATTAATTTGGACATACAAGTGAATGCTCCAGTGACTTTATTTTGTGACAATCTCAATAGTGTACTTCTAGCAACAAATCCAATATACCATGCCAAAACTAAACACATTGAGGTACACCAACATTTCATCAAAGAAATGGTTCTTGCATACAAAATAGATCTTATGCATGTGAAAACAGATGAACAAGTTACAAATATCTTTACCAAGTCTTTGGATAAAGATAAGTTCAGTGGTTTCTGACAGCTACTTGGTGTACATATGTTGTCTTGAGGTTGAGGGGGAGTGTTACAACTTCAAGCTCTTTCACCTTTGGTTAGTGTGTAATCGACACTTAGCTATTGTCCAGCTATCTCCATAGGTGGACATTGAATAAGTCGATGACTATAGGTTTAACCACAATTAGTGTAGATGGTTAGTCAAACCTAAGTGTTGTAGTCACTTCAGTTATGAGTGATTATGGAATAATGAGAAAGAGAGGAGATAGCACACTGCTACTCTCTGTTGCCTCAACCCTTCTCTCTCTTTCAACAGCTTTCCCAAGCCCTTTGCATTGAAGTTTATTCCATAGATACATAGGTTGCTCAAGCCTTTCAACCCACACTAGGCATTCCTTTTTAATGCAACCTTTTCCCATTTCCACAAGCTACCGGGCACAGTGTTACACTAGGTCTAGGCCCCGAAAACATTCCCCATGCCAATATCTTGTATTGCTTCTTTCTTCTCGAATACAACTTTGATAAACCCTATACCACAATATATTTGGTCAACTCCTCCCTCACCTTTGAGAATGGTGTTGAGACCAAGATAGCTCTTGAGCTAAACCTAAGAACATTTTTGCATACCTTCTCAAAATCAAGGGTGATCTTCATTGCTCCCTCCACCTTCTGCTCTTATGCCTTTATGTATGCACTTTGCCAATAGCTCCAACTATACTTAGGGATTAGCTTCCAATCCTAAGCTTGTACTCTTCCTATGAATCAAAAGATTTCTCCTCTAACAATTTGTTTCAAATATACGCCTCTTGCAAATCATTGCAACTACCATCCTCCTCGCGTTACTCTCTCTTATGTGAACTTTGTGACTCACCTTTCACATTCTTGCTCGCACTCTCATCTATCATCTCTTCGTCCTCTTTGCTAGCCTCTCTAGCCTTGCATGTGATTTCACAAGCAAGGCTCCATGCACTCACCATGAGACTTCCTCTCTTCCCCTCTCATTTCAATTTCAAATTTCAAGCTCGACTTTCAAGGTCAACTTTCAAGCTCTGGACTCTCAAACTCTCTCTCCTCAAGCTCTCTACCCTCTACTCCCTCAAGTTCTCCACCCTCTCTATCCTCAAGCTCTCTATCCTACACTCCAGCTCTATCCTCCCCACCCTATCACCCTCAAACTCTCTCTCCATATGTAAACTCCTAGTATAAAGGCTTTAAATATTTCAAATGTACTATTTTACATCCCAACAGTAAGTATAGGCCTTAAAATTGTATGTACACTTTTTTGCATCGGACTTTATTAGCCGATATTTTCTTAAACTGAAAGTTACACATTGTAACATGCAATATGTGTTGTTGTTCTGACCAGCAGCCTGCAGTAACAAGTGCCAAAAAGGCTTCATTTATTTTAGTAGTCTCCGATCTCATTTACAATGTTAAACATCCATCGACATTGCCACAATCCAAATTTATCTGGAGCCAACATTTAGTACCATCTTTCTGGACAGAAGGTAACTTCCAAATCCTTCAAGAGGAAGTACAAAGCACCTCAGATAGAATCCATTCAGCAATCTCCATGGCTTGTTTGAACATTATGTTCTTTAACATTTTTATTGAGTTAAGCCCTGTCCTCAAACCACAAAAACAACTCCTTGTCCTCCATACTAAGATTGCCCATAACAACAACTCCTTGTAATGTGTAAACGCCCCGAACAACGTAGTATGCTTAACAATTATGATATTTGCTTGTTTTCAAGATTTAATATAAAAGAGAATGAACACTTAAAGCTGAAAATGAAAATTACTCACAAAATTACAGCCAATAAAATGTAAAAGTAATGGAGACAAGATTGAGGGTTGAAGATGGGCAACCTCCCCCCCCCCCCAAAGGAATGTATTTTTGCTCAACCCAAGTCCCTTAGGGAAGAGCTCAGTTACAAACAACCTGAGAGTGAGAAGAAGTAATTCTCACTCTCACAAGATCATGCAAAAATGTACAAACACACATGCATTATCTATTATGCAATGATAAGAACTAATTTATTTACAGTATGAGAGAAGAAAGAGGGGAAATCAGCCTTTCTTCATCGTTGATCAGCAGTACATGGATAGGGCTTGCTTCTTGTTGCTAAAATGGAAGAAAGAGCTCGAGAAGGAGGTGCTGTAATGAATTTACAGGCTTGCTGTCCTGTAAAACAACAGTGATAGAAGAGGGAATATAGAGGAATTTGATAATGAAGAAGTGGGGGATGATGATGGGGATGGATGGGGCCAGTTTCTCGCTATCTGTGGGTGTTGTACATGAGTTTACAGCAAAGAAAAATGATGTTGAATGAAAAAAAACAAGCTCTTATTTATAGGAGAGGGGAGAGCTAGTACAAAAGGGGAAAGTGGAGTAGCACAAGACAAGTGTCCAGCCACATATCATGAGATGTAACAAGTGGTGGGACACTTGGAAACTTGTGTGACAAGTGTCTTGACACTTGTCTCTTCTCTATGGCCTTCCTTTTTGGGTTGAATACTATCAAAAATAGAACAACCAAATTTAGTAAGCACAGTCAGAGTACAGAACTTACTATTTTTAGAATGACATCCCTATTTTTTAGGACTAGCATTTTTAGGCTAATTCGAGGCTCCTAAAATTTAGGGACCTCCTAAAATTTAGGGATCTCCTAAAATTTAGAGACCCCCCCCCCCCCCCCCCCAATATGGGTGTCATATGAAAGCTTTTTCCGTGTACATCGCAAAAATGGTATCCGAATCTTCATGTGACTTTCCTATGCAAAGAAATGTGCATTTCAAGCTTTCAGTCCACACATGCACATTATACAAGCATTTCATGATCATGCCATCTTGTTGATTGTAACTGTCTGTTCTGGTGGATCTAGCCCACACTTCAAGGCATCAATCCTTTCTGTGTGCGAGTCTAACCCTGATATGCGTGAGTTCTAGTCACAGGCGCCCAATCGGGCCATATAGATGGAAGTGTGAACTATCTTTTCTCTAACCCACTGCGTGGGTCCACCATAACCTGTGACCACTCATCATGGCCAGCTCCAATGCACTTTTCTTTATATCTAATTAGTGCAAAGGAAATAAATTTAATAAATCATTATATAGACAAATTAATGAAAAAGGATACAAATTCTGTTTCTATAGAGTTGTGACAGCCCTCTGGCTTTTATTCAGCTGTCCTCAGCTGAAAAGCTTCTTGATATGGCTGAAGAATGTTTGGGTAATCCTTCATGAATTTTTCATCTACCCATTATGCATCTGTTGTGTGTAGATTCTTGAATTTTAGTAAGAATTTTCGTGTCACAAGGCCACTTCTCGTGGTTCGATCCTTGAGAAACAAAATATTTTCAGGTTCCAAGAGTTGCTCTGTTTCTTCAACTTCTGGGGGATCTTCAGTAATGGGTTCCTTTGGTTCTGGTCCTATGTAAGGTTTTAGCAAACTTACATGAAAAGCGTTGTGTATTTTCCAATGAGCAGGAAGCTCAAGTCGATAAGAAACTTCATTTATTTTCTCAATCACTTTGAAGGGTCCAAAGTATCTACTGGAGAGCTTTGGAAAAGATGAATTTTGACCAGAACCTTGTTTGAGCCTGCTTTTATCAAACTTTAGCAAGACATATTGACCTTTTTCAAAAGCTAAAGGTCTTCTTCGTTTATCTACTTGCTTCTTTTTTCGCTCTTGGGCAACTTTGATAGTGGCTCGAACTTGATCCATTGTGGTTTTTAAATCTGAAGCAAACTCATCAGCAACAAAAATATTATCTTTAGTGCGAATAATTGAAGGAGGAATCACTTTACCCTGTACTATTTCATTTGAAGCTTTCTCTGTGGATGAGTGCACTGTATTGTTGTAAGCAAACTCCAATAATGGAAGATATTTCTCCCATTGTGACTTATGTTCACTAACATAAGCTTTCAACATATCCAAAAGAGTGAGATTCATCACCTCTGTTTGGCCGTCAGTTTGAGGATGAAAAGCTGAGGAGAACTTTAAAGTGGTTCCCAAATTCTCAAATAAAGCACGCCAAAAGTTACTTGTGAATTTGGAGTCTCTATCTGAAATGATCTCAGAAGGCATACCATGTAATCTGAAGATATATTGAATGAAAAGTCTTGCAGCTTGTGCGGATTTCAATGTTTTATGACATGGAATAAAATGTGATTGTTTGTTGAATCTATCAATTATGACCCAAATCATATCATGACCTTGAGGTGTTCTTGGAATACTTGAGATGAAATCCATTGTGATAGATTCCCATGGATCTTTGGGCACTGGAAGAGGTTGCAACAATCCTGGAATCTTCTGCCTATCATATTTGGATTTTTGGCATACCAGACAAGCCTCAATGAAGTTATGTGTATCTTTTCGTAATGTTGGCCAATAAAAGTAGCGCTCAATTGCACTTAGAGTGGCTGCCCTCCATCTATGCCCTGCATAAGGGGGTTCATGACTTTCTTTAAGCACCTTTTGTCGAACAGGAAGAGTGACACAAAGGCGATTGTTCATGAGAAGGTAACCGTCTTTGATGGAATAATCTGGATGAGAACCTCCTTGCTGTAAATTTGACCAAATTGCTACAAAATCAGTATCTTCATCATAAGTATTCTTCATCGTTTGAAAATCTTCATGATGAGCCACTGTAATAGTTGCAATGCGAGGCACTCTAGAAAGTGCATCAGCAACTACATTTTGTTTATTGCAATCCCGTCCACCAAGTATGGGCTAAGTCGGTTCAATGTAAAGCTGCAAACTTAATCTTTTCTTTTTCTTTATACTTGTCACGACCATACAAATTTTGAAATTGACGAATAAACTTTAGAAGAAGATCAGGATTTCGGGAACCATCATACATACTGAACTTGATCTTCTTTTCAAGTTGAGATAGTGACTTAGTCTTCTTCTTCTTCTTATGCCTTCGTCCATGCCCGGATCTTGAGGTTGAAGATGATGAAGTGCTTGATGGGGATGAAGATGGAGACGAGGGTGAAGAATGTCGACGCCTTTGACGATGATGAGGTCTTCCACAAGAAGGGTGTGACTCTTCGTTACTAGAAGAGGGTCCATCAGAGTAGGCGCCAGATGACTTTGAAGAAGAGGATGAGCTTCGATGCGATCTCTTTCTTTGTCTTGAAGTAGAATGGGACTGCCTCTTAGAAGTAGTTGGACTTCTTGATCGGCTCCTTTCATTGGTATGGCTTTGTCTCCTTGAAGCAGATGGGCTTCTTTCCTTGAATTCTTTGGGATTCTCAACTTTTTCTAGTTTGAGAAGTTGGTCACGAATTTGTTGATTCTCCTCTCTAAGACTTTGAATGGCTTGAAGGATAGCACTCGACTGATCCATTGAGACTCTTAAGAAAAAAAATATGCTCAAGCACTCAATGCAAGGGCTGAAAACAAACAAACTTATAATTGTAAGCACTACCAGTGTTGGGGTGAGGACCGAGCCAAAGCTCTGATACCACTGTAAACGCCCCGAACAACGTAGTATGCTTAACAATTATGATATTCGCTTCTTTTCAAGATTTAATATAAAAGAGAATGAACACTTAAAGCTGAAAATGAAAATTACTCACAAAATTACAGCCAATAAAATGTAAAAGTAATGGAGACAAGATTGAGGGTTGAAGATGAGCAACCCCCCCCGAGGGAATGTACTTTTGCTCAACCCAAGTCCCTTACGGAAGAGCTCAGTTACAAACAACCTGAGAGTGAGAAGAAGTAATTCTCACTCTCACAAGATCATGCAAAGATGTACAAACACACATGCATTATCTATTATGCAATGATAAGAACTAATTTCTTTACAGTATGAGAGAAGAAAGAGATCAGCCTTTCTCCATCGTTGATCAGCAGTACATGGATAGGGCTTGCTTTTTGTTGCTAAAATGGAAAAAAGAGCTCGAGAAGGAGGTGCTGTAATGAATTTACAGGCTTGCTGTCCTGTAAAACAACAGTGATAGAAGAGGGAATATAGAGGAATTTGATAATGAAGAAATGGGGGATGATGATGGGGATGGATGGGGCCAGTTTCTCGCTATCTGTGGGTGTTGTACATGAGTTTACAGCAAAGAAAAATGATGTTGAATGAAAAAAAACAAGCTCTTATTTATAAGAGAGAGGAGAGCTAGTACAAAAGGGGAAAGTGGAGTAGCACAAGACAAGTGTCCAGCCACATGTCATGAGATGTGACAAGTGGTGGGACACTTGGAAACTTGTGTGACAAGTGTCTTGACACTTGTCTCTTCTCTATGGCCTTTCTTTTTGGGTTGAATACTATCAAGAATAGAAACAACTAAATTTAGTAAGCATAGTCAGAGTACAAAACTTACTATTTTTAGAATGACATCCCTATTTTTTAGGACTAGCATTTTTAGGCTAATTCGAGGCTCCTAAAATTTAGGAACCTCCTAAAATTTAGGGACCCCCCAATATGGGTGTCATATGAAAGCTTTTTCCGTGTACATCGCAAAAATGGTATCCGAATCTTCATGTGACTTTCCTATGCAAAGAAATGTGCATTTCAAGCTTTCAGCCCACACATGCACATTATACAAGCATTTCATGATCATGCCATCTTGTTGATTGTAACTGTCTGTTCTGGTGGATCTAGCCCACACTTCAAGGCATCAATCCTTTCTGTGTGCAAGTCTAACCCTGATATGCGTGAGTTCTAGTCACAGGCGCCCAATCGGGCCATATAGGTGGAAGTGTGAACTATCTTTTCTCTAACCCACCGCGTGGGTCCACCATAACCTGTGACCACTCATCATGGCCAGCTCCAATGCACTTTTCTTTATATCTAATTAGTGCAAAGGAAATAAATTTAATAAATCATTATATAGACAAATTAATGAAAAAGGATACAAATTCTGTTTCTATAGAGTTGTGACATAATGTGTACAAAATAACATATTGCAATAAACTCGAGGCAAAGTTCACGACAAACTTACCTTTTTCATTTTCGAAACCTACCAAAAATTACAGATATTGTTGAGCATCTTTTGAATTAAACATGGCCCCAATCATTACACTATTTTTTTATGAGATAATTTTTCCGTCTGACTCTCTGCTAGAGATAATGCTGTTGACAATGTTCAATCAATTTCGCAAGCAGCCTAGGACTCCAGCCCTGCTGCAGGTGTTTTGTATCTCAAGTCCTCACTGCTGGAATCGCCAAAATATTAGTAGTAGGAAGTGTAGTTATGAACAATGATCATAATACTGTTACAAGTGATGGTAAAAAATGGACATATTTTTATCAGGGGATCCCTTTGTACAGTGTGGTTTTATTGTATATAGACAACAAAGTGTCGTATTTCCCATTTCAAAAGCCTAACAGCTGAAGACAACACAGGCTGATGATTCTTTATCAAATACTGAATGAACCTTGAGCTAAGGAGCCCCAACGTACTTGATGTTGATGAGTCGAATCACCGGCAGGATGCTGCCTTCAGTGGAAGCTGTTGCAAATGATACCAACAATGGCATAAAGCTTTTTGTCCTTAAATCTCTGAGTTGTAACCATTCTGTGGAAGCTGCAAACTCACTAGATCTTCTCTGGGAAGCATACCAAATGGCCCATGCAGCTC
This sequence comes from Lygodium microphyllum, assembly GCF_053477565.2. Taxonomy (NCBI): domain Eukaryota; kingdom Viridiplantae; phylum Streptophyta; class Polypodiopsida; order Schizaeales; family Lygodiaceae; genus Lygodium; species Lygodium microphyllum. The sequence goes on along the minus strand of NC_141152.1, from coordinate 118,844,127 downwards.
CACTCCTTGACTGCCTGTTCTAACTGCTGCACCTATTGACTCATCTGCTGCTAAAAGATACGTTACCTGCTTCTCTTTCCGGAATGCAAGATAACAAATGGCAATCAAGTATACCACCATGGCACCAAAACCAAGTATTCCAATGAAAGCTTTCCCCACTTTGGGTAGGCCATTATCTCCAACAAGCCAGTAATAAAATGAAGTGGTTAAGTAATACATGTTGATAATCATGATTCCGCATCCAATTCCCCATGTACAGATTGTTATCTGCAAGGTAATTCAAGTTAGTTTTGTAAAAAAATTGGGTTAAGAGAGGATTAGTCACATCAAGCTTACCAGAAAAGCATTCTTGTGAGGACCCATTTTTGTTTCACTGCTTGTAAACTTAAGCAATGGAATTAATGCAAATGGAAGTTCAAACGATAGTATCATCTGGAAGAAAAGAAGATATTATCATGAAATTGCTCACAAGAACTGGAAGGAAAAGAGGATATAATCATGAAATTTCTGAGAGGAAAAAAACTGCAACGTTAACATTTCAAGAGAAAATATCATTTACAATTTCAAGAACTCTAACTTCAGGCAAAAGACTGAGGTCCATGAAAAACAAGTCTGACTGGAAACTTGCTTCTAAACGGAAGCTCAAACTTTATTGGAAGTAAATGTCTTCACTTACAGATGATATGATAATCAAGTTCCCTGCTCCGGATGAGCCTCCAACTAACGCTGCAATCAAACTTGGCCCTATGGCTACCATTCGTGTCAACAGATTGCGGACCCAAGGAACAAATCGTAGATTCAAGAATCCCTGTAAGTAGGACAGAAAACGAATAAACCATGTTATGTGGTGCATGCATGCAACTGATATATATCTATTATCAACTTCCAAGAAATTATTTCTAACATTTGTGTATGAAATAAAATGGGAGACTCCTCTGGAGTCTGCACCAGCATGAGAATGGTACTTTAATGTGTGATATACGAAGGTTAAAGGTCCATTTTACATAGTGACTTTAAGAGCCTCTCATCATGAGAGATGATTTGCCACTGTTTACCTTCTTGTAAGTCTAAGGGAACCTCACATTTCATCAGGACTTAATAATTATCTGTTGATATTTTTAAACTTGTGCATTTCCGTGAACATGGATGTGATGCCTCCAGACCAAACAGCATCAAGCCCATATAAAGGCCACAGGATCCCAACCTTGTCTCATACAGTGGATGTCAGTTACTTACCCCTGGTACTGCCATGTATTGTGTTCCCTATCTTTGTAATAAAATGGCAAGCAAGCACCTCTGAAAAAGACTGCTTAAAAACTCCAATTAAACTCGAGTTCACAATGAAAGGTTAAGGCAGTTTGCCTTAAAAATGCAACATGTGATCCTTTGCTGATGCTAAAAGAAACTGATACACCTAAATTTGAAAACATTGGTCTCGAACGGGTAAAACTAGAACTTTTTTATTTTAGCAAGAGACCACCAGAAGAATTAAACATCAAACTAAATGGACATGGAGGAAGATTCTCAAAGAATGAAACATGTGATCCTTTACTGATGCTAAAAGAAATTGATACACCTGAATTTGAAAACATTGGTCTCGAACAGGTAAAACTGGAACTTTTTTATTTTAGCAAGAGACTGCACCAGAAGAAATAGACATTAAACTAAATGGACATGGAGGAAGATTCTCAAATAATTCCTTGCTCCTTGAGTGGAAGCTTGTAAGAAGCTCAGTTAATATTTAAAATATCTATTTCCCTGTGCATAGAAAGATTTTACCTTTAACAAACTGTCCTCATGACTTTGAGACGGTCAAAATAATAAAATGACATAACAATTTTGTCAAGGTGACAATGCAAGCACAAAGTAAGTTCAGTTTAGACTATACCTGCATGACATATTGACCAGCATATGTCCCTGTGATAGTAGAGCTCTGCCCAGAAGCAAGCAGAGCAATGCCAAATAACTTGGAGTTCCACTTCCCCAAAACGTTCTGCAAGATCAAACATCAACCTGTTGAAACTTCATTGCACCCCCCCAATTAGATTTAAAAATGTTCTAATTTGGACTCAATAGAAGTTGTGTTAGCCTCTTAACATGCAGGACAAACTGCTGTGTGGGCCTTCTTGAGAAATGCTTGAAGTAGCTGCAACTGAAAGACACCATTGTCACTTGGATTACATACAAATAGACAACAAGATCTGATGGTTAGAGGAGCTGGAAACTTTTCCCAAATATGTGGCAACTATCAGAGTAGAGTATGTAAGAGTTGACTTTAATGATTTTACACCATGCAAACTTTGTTGGAGCTGCAAACACTCTTGATCACAGCCAACTGTTGAGTTTTGTATAATACTATACACCCATACTTCATTTTTGATGATGTGAATGACTTCTCTTCCAGTTATCACCATCTTGCCATATAGCCCACCTAAACATCTCTCCTAAGGCGCTTCAATAACCATACTATGTATCCATTTTGCTACAAAAGATCCCCAATGACTTTCTCTGCCTGTCTTTCCATCTGTTAGGGCAAATGGTAACAAAAGGGAACCTATAAGCAGTAATGAATAGAGAGACTGGAGTAACAGGTAGAAATGATGCAAATTATATCTTAAAACCCTATTTTCTATCTGGGGGTGCAGTAATACTGTTGTAAAACAAGGGTGGGATTTTCTTGTCTCTAGCTAACTGGTTCTTCAATGTAACTACACACCTTTTTGAGTGGCCCCCCATATCTTTCTGGAATTTAAAAGCTTGTGGTGATCATGTTCCTTCTTTTAATATACAAGGTAAGTGACTCCCTCCAAGTTCTAGGGAGCATCCATATGGTGGGCCCAAATTTGACTTTTTCAGTTCCTCCCCAAAACTGATTTCCTTTAAGGTTGTTACTTTTCATAGCGTGGTCATATTCTGGAGGCTAGATTTTACATTGTGGATCATGGACTACATCCCCTACCTCCAGAATCTGCAACTTCAGAAGATTCTCCTATCCAAACCCATCTACGTCCACATAATATAAATAATCACAAGCCATATATTCTACATGCAGGACAGTATCAGGAATCCTTATTATAAAACTGCATGTCTCATGAAGGAAGAAAGAGCTCAGCCCACACCACCTACAAGATTCTTCTTTGTTGAGGTAAATTGAGGAAGTTTAAGGAAGATGTGCATGAGAGAAAAACTCGTGGTAATATGATGATCTCTCTGGCATTGATTTGTCAGGCTTTGTACCCATAAAGATGTTTAAACATACAGAATCTCTTCTAAAAGCCTCATTAGAGTAGAACTCATAGAGATAAAGAATGCAGTTTCTTCTATAGCCGCTTCTCCCCTCTTGAAAGGCAGGAAGGAGGAGCCATTGATAAAGAACATCATCTAAATGGATTGACGTTTAGTTAGAATTTCAATAAATAACACTTCAAATGTATTGGAAAATTTAATGCCTATTCTCCTGACATCAGAACATAGTTGAAAGCATTATGAGCTCAAACCTTAAGTAAAAAGGAAGCTTGATTCAAATCCAACTCACTACACTTCTCCTTATCGCCTTCTGCCAAATCAGGATTTGAACACACAGCTCCACTAACAGAAATAACAGAGACATTGATCAAGAATGCCACAAATAGAGCAAATCCACTTTCCACAAAATAAAACCTCTTTGCATCCTGCACAGCAGTGTAAATTGAAGGTTAAACTTGCTAGGCAAAAGCATCAATATTTATGCAAGTTGAGCATGCTTGAGTTAGAATATTCTACCTTCATACCGCGTACAGTTCTAGGGGTTTTTCTGCTTAAAACCAACGCAGAATGCAGGAATAGGTTATGCCTGTATATACAAAGCATAAAGTAAGCAACTGAATATATGTGGAAATGATGGATGATGAGAAACACAGGTAATATGCTTACAACCACAAACATCTCCCAGACTACGTAAGTCTAAATACATACGGCATGACCATAGCTCCAAGAAGAGAGATGGCTAGAGCAGTGGCACCACTACCACCTAGTCGAGGCACAAAAAGTCCCTTCAAAACTTCAGTTGCAGATGGCCTTGCATAAGCAAGCTCCACAAAGAAACATGCTGCCATTGTGAAGACTAAGAGCGCAATCAACAGCTCCAGTTTACGGACCTATTAAGAAAATGAAGAAACAGTATTGGGATTCTATATTTCAGGCATATTAACCTTTTTTGCATTATGTCAAATATAGCCTTCCGATATGACCATTTTTACCCCGTATTGTTGCAAAGCTAGGAGAAGAAGGGTACTCAACCCTGTGAGAAGTACACCAGACCAAACAGGAATATGGAAAAGCAGATTAAGTGCAAAAGCTGTTCCCAAAACTGCAAAAATAAACGCCAAATAGAATGTTAGACTTGCATGCATGAGTGTTATGATTTGACTCTATTGGCTCTTACTCTACACTGCTTAACTACATCCTAGATATGTTAGTAAAATATCAACAAGAACAAAAAATATTGGCACTACTTTTACAAGATAAAAAGAGCAGTAAAGCCTGACTGAATTAACAAAAACAATAGGAGACAAGTGCAAGACTTGGAATAAAGGCATGCATGCGTGCATGACCCATTGTTGGACAATCACAGCTTATTTCCAAATCCCTTCAGCAGTCTTGTTTAATTGTCCTCTCTCTTCATGAGGTTGACCACCAAATGTATTCATTTTTTTCTCAGTGCTTTTAATTTGTATTGTGCTCTCACTGAACACAATACCCATTGAATATTAATATAATACATGCCACTCGTTTAAACCAAAAAAAGTCTGTGCACATGCATGTGTGTGAGCTCTTGTGCAAGGTGCAGATTTGCACAGAAAAGGATACAAGGATTTGTTTGAAAAGCTAAACTTGGCCACAAAAGGCTCAAAATTAGCACATGATACAACACACTACATGACAAGGTAAAATTCAACTGCAAGCGAGTTTTCCACATCTACCCTCTCTCAGCTCCATCCCAGTTATAACAATAAAATACCTTTTTTACCAAGTTCTAAAACTTCCATGCCAGACTGCATCTCTTAAGTTGGACCATTTACCCACCCGGTACAGAGTGGTCCATAATCACATACCACACTCACTTGTGGCAACGTGAAGGGCTTGGTTCAAATACATCCAATTAAAGAGTTCCACTCAATCGTATAATTGGAATGCTAGTGGCACTAAGTTTTACACGATGGTACATCCCACCAGCCAAGGAGCACAAGCGTGCAACATGAACGTCATGAGGGTCACTTGGTGATACTCTTCGAAAGGGTGACCCCATAGATTAGAACTAACATCTCTCCAACCCTCCACTTGCCAGTGTTACCATGCTAGCTCCTCATGCTTTTTTCCTTTCCCACAAGCCTTGTTAGTAGCCCCCGAGGAAATTGCACATTGTCTTCAACCCTTTCCCATAAATATGTCCATTGCACTACCTTCTCTCAAGCATTGTCTCTCACATCCTCTATAAAGCCCGCTCATTTTGAACAAAGGTTCAACTTTTATGAAGTGAACCCTGACTAATAAGGTAATGTGGGTCTCAAAAAGCTGGCTCACAGCTTCAGTAGGTTTGGAAATTTAAACAGCTGCAAGCATAGACAAACATAATTCATTTCAAGGATAATAATCCAGACTTAAACCAGCTAGATATAGAGCCTGCATAAGCATCATTACTATGTGATCAGAATACACCCCATACTGCCAGCAAAAAAATTCTCTAAAAATTCAAAACCATGCCCAATTCAGTAAAATCAAAAGTAATGAAGCCACCTTCAGGGATGTCACTTGCAACTATGGCAATTTCTGCAGCTATCCACAAACCCAAGTTCACTTTTTTTGGATACTCTGTTCTACAATGCTCTGCCAAATGCTTTCCTGCACGAACATAGACCATTATAAACAACTACTCACAGGTACTTAAGACACTTCGTGTCTAATACAGGCAACATATCCGCTTCTAAATTAGAATTTTTTTATCTGATCAACGGTAAGCAAGCAAAGTCATGGCTTTCGTGGATGTATGCTTTTTGCTCTAATAGATATTACATACCCACTCAGCAGTATAAACTTTTTACAAGTAATAATAGTATATGATGAGCTCTGCAAATCTATGATTAGCATTAAGTTGAACCTTCCACCTATAAAACCAGGCCAAATTAGTTTTGATGAAATACCATAGTGCTTTATACAAAAGATGGAAAAATCATTAAATTTTTTTACAAAAGGTTACAACTGTCCTAGTCCTAGGCTCTAGCTGAATTAAGTGTCTGTAGACCCACAACTGCCTTGGATAATGAACCTGTAGTTGGGCAGGAACAAGGGCTTAGTGCATTGACATCAGTCACAATTATGGCCCTCAACTCAGTTATACGAGTAGACAATCTGCATTTATAACCTTTCATAGGAAAGCCTTAAGACTTTTTATGTCTAAAAAATGCAATATAATTGCTCAACAAGTAATTTTCTTTTTTCTTTTAAATCTGAGTAGTTGTAGATTATGAGCTTTCGTAGTCAAACCAGACTTAGTGAAGAATCGGATATGCCAGTGCCAGGCATGAAGAAACAATTGCCAAAGCTCCTGCAAATGCCAGGAGTCTCCCTAGAGCTGACCCTGCACCCAGCCAGGAAAAGGAGTGAATGATGGATGACCAGAGCTTGACATACATTAAACAATCCCCGCTGAAGAGCAGCTGGCAACAAACCTTCTAGATGTGCCACCCTATGAGCTTCCAAACCTCAAATCCTGACAATAATTGCCAGCTGGGCAAAGCCTCCAAGCCTATCACTGCACACAAGCCTGCCTCAATGATGATTGAAATCATACATCTCTGCCTCATAGGATAAATTCCACCCCTGGCCGACTGATTGCCAACAGAAGGCCCCCTAAGAAATGCACACAAAGGGATGAAGAATAACATACGACCATCTCCATATCAGGTAAATCACATGACCATAAACACTCCTTTGGAGTTTCCATGTACTACAGCTGCCCTTGGCTGACTGACTGCCAGCAGATGCCCCCCTAAGAAAATGCATGCAAGAAGATGAAGAATGTATACAGCCCTCTCCATACCAGGCAATACAGATCACATGACCGTTAACACTGCTTTAAAGTTTCCATTCACTACTGCAGGCAATGCTGGCAAAACCCTACTGGTGTACCAACCACCAAGGAACTGCAAGACTGTTGTAAGCCACTAGAGGAGACCTTCACAACCATTAGCTCTCCTAAAGGCACTTCTAGAGTGAGTCTAAAAGGGTCTATGATACTCCATACCATGTTGGAATTTTCCGATTCTATGGGCAGCGTCCAATGTAATTTGTGTGGTGTGGACACTTACTAAAGTGTCAATGTAAGGTGTGTACACCTAGTGTCTTAGAAACTTAAAGTAATGACACCAGTCTCTAGAGTAAAATAAACCTGACTCTAGTTAGTTAGTGGAAGGCTAGTTAGGTCAACCCTTGACCTAAACATAAGTTGTACTTTCACTCTATCTTTCATTCTAGCAAGTACACTCTGCTCTTTTTGCTTCAGCTCACTCTCTTGCTGTCATTGTCTCTTCTCTCTTCTCTCTCCATAGCTGGCTGCCATTTTCCAACATTTGATATCAGAGCAACTCGTACGCACGGATTCCGTTCAGCCACCGACAGCCGGCGCCATCCCGCCCAAGGTCCTATTGCTGCCAACTTGGTTCTCAGCTCGAGGAAGAGTTTTCAGCTGCTGTGAGGTGCTGCTGAAGTGGAGGAGCTGTAGCTGAGCCATCTCTTGTCTACTCCAGATCTGTCCAGTTTAGCCATCAGCTCCAAATCTGTCCAGCTCAGTCATCTACTCCAGATCTGCTGTTTTCAGCCTGCGCGCAGCCCTACATGCAGTCCAACGCGCAGTCCCACACGCAGCCCTGCACGCAGCCCAAGGAGCTGCTGTTGTTTTCAGCTCTTCCCGCCAATTTCTGCAAACCCTAAAAAGTGTAGAAACCTTAATTTTCAAATTTGGGGTTTTCTCGAAATTTCTGGAACTTCCAGTCTATTTCAGCCATCTCTTCTCGAATCTCAGCTCATGTTGCCCAAAAATTTGGGGCTTTTGCTAATTTTTGCTCCCCGAGTTCGAATCAACAACCAATTCGAAGAAATTTCTCAATTTCTTGGACATTCCCACCAAAAATTTGGGGCTTTTGCCCGACTGGAGGCCCCTTTGCACAAATTGTTACCAAACTCATAGACATTGCGCAATTTCTTCCACATTGGCTCAAGAAAATTTGGGGCTTTTCAGTTGTTTGGATCCGGCACGCATCACGAGGCAGATGTTAGCTGCTGTTCACTGCTGACATGCATCCCGAGGTGACATTTCTATAGAAATTCCTACTATAAGATACAAATTTCTTCAATTTCTTTGAAATTTTAGAAAGAAATTTGGGGCTTTTGCCCAATACGCACTCCAAGGCAAGCAACAAGCAGTATAGCAGCATTTAATTGCTGTTACAGTCAGATTGGACAAAGAATTTTGAAAAAATTCAGTAAATCTTGGTAAGGATCAGCATTAAGTTGCTATATTTTGTACTTTTGTGGACACACATTATTTCGAGACGGATATGGTACAACAGTATAGTGCTATAATTTACTGGCTGAGTGCTGATTTGGGTGGCATTGTGCACACTTTGGCATTTGATAGACAGTTTGGTACTTGTTTCTTAATCCCTTGGAGGATTTTGGTACTCTGATGAGTATACTCTATACTTCAGCATTGAAGTATTTTGTTGCAGATTTTTCTCTATCATTGACAGCATGGCACGTCAAGGGAATAATGATCAGAGCAACATCCTTGGTGTCCTCACTCAAGAGGATAAACTTGATGGCTCAAACTACCCACCATGGAGTTTTATGGTCTGTAACCTTCTTGTGGCGAAGGACTTGTGGGACTATGTTACAGCTGATTTGCAGCAACCAAGAGGTCTTGCACCTCAGACACCTCAGCGTAACGCTCGAGGACAAGTTGTTGGTGCTGCTAGTGCTGGTATTGGTGCTACTACTGCTACTGCCCCTCCTCTCCCTCCTACCGAGGATCACAGGAAATGGGACTCAAAAGATGCACAAGCACTTTCTTTGATTGCCTTGTCAATGAAAAGGGCAATTATTCCACATTCAGTCTTGTAAGACCTCAAAATCAGCATGGGATGTACTTGAGCGTATGTTTGCAGCATGCAATGAGGCCAGGATATCCTATCTCCGCAGAGAGTTAGCCAATGTGACCATGGATTAAGATGATAGCATGACACCTCAGCGTAACGCTCGAGGACAAGTTGTTGGTGCTACTAGTGCTGGTATTGGTGCTACTACTGCTGCTGCCCCTCCTCTCCCTCCTACCGAGGATCACAGGAAATGGGACTCAAAAGATGCACAAGCACTTTCTTTGATTGCCTTGTCAATGAAAAGGGCAATTATTCCACATTCAGTCTTGTAAGACCTCAAAATCAGCATGGGATGTACTTGAGCGTATGTTTGCAGCATGCAATGAGGCCAGGATATCCTATCTCCGCAGAGAGTTAGCCAATGTGACCATGGATTAAGATGATAGCATGATAGAGCACCTTACTCACATACAGGATTTGCGTGAGCAACCACTAAATGTTGATGAGGTCATTCAAGATGCTGAATTGGTAAACATCACACTAAACTCTCTTCTAGAGTCATATTTTGGTTTCCACCTCTTTGATGTTGTCTTTGAGGGGGGGGCAATAGCCCCTTACATTTGTGGAGTTGGAAGGCCTCTTGCTGCAAGAGGAACAGACTCGGAAGAATGTGGCATTGCGTTCAAGTGATGTGGCTATGCTTTCCAAGTTCAAAGGCAAAGGAAAGGTCAAGCAAAATGTTAAAAATCAGCAAAAGGGTGATGTTGAACAACCATCAAATACGGTTGTCCAAGACACAGAAAAGACTAAAAAGAAACGGAAATGCTATTATTGCAAGAAGCCCAGTCACTATATCGATGAATGTAGAAAGAGGTTGGCAAAAGAGAAGAAAAAGAACTCCGGTTTGGGTGTCCAAGAAACATCAACCAACAAATCTACCGATAATGATACTTCAACCAACTTTGTAGAGGAGGACTATGCATTTCTCACATGCAGTTATGATTCTTCAATGGCTGATTCAGCATTTATTGTTGCTGAAACGCAACAAACATGGTATTTTGACACTGGGGTGTCAAAGCACATCACTTGCGGAAGTGTTTGTTTACCTCTTTGCATTCGGCACCAGCTAGGAAGCGTGTTACATGTGCGAACAGCAGCAATTATGATGTATGTGGCATTGGGACAGTCACTATCACTGCTGCACATGGTTGTGATTTCATGCTTCTAGATGTCTTGTTTGTACCTAGCATAACAAAGAACTTGTTGTCTATCTCTGCTTTTAATAAGCACTTTTTCACATCATCTTTGAGGATGACAAATGCATTGTTAGAGACAAAGAGATGGATTATGCACTTAGGCTATCTAGCACCCTGCATAAGGGTCTATTTTTGCTGGATACATATAACAGACAGGGTCTATTTTTGCTGGATACATATAATAGACATAAGGGTCTATTTTTGTTGGATACATATGGCATGCCCGCTATGAACACGTGAGCTTTGGGAGTTTGATGACCCTTCAGAGGTGTCATCTGGTAGATGCATTGCCTCCAGTGGAGACTCCACCTCCTCATGCATGTGAGGGATGTACTTTGGGCAAGATGCATAGGTTTGCCTTCAAAAATGATGGTGCAGTGCGTGCTGTCTGAAAAATGCAGCTTATTCACTTTGATGTTTGTGGTCGCCCACAGACCATATATTGGCAAGCTGTTAAGCGGATCTTCAAATATTTGCGAGGTACTCAATCACATGCATTATTATTTCCTAGGGGGAAGACCTGCACTTACAGGCTTATAGTGATTCAGATTAGGCTAGTGATGCAGACACTGGGCAGTCTACTAGTGGACACTGTTTCTTTCTAGGCCATTCATGCATTTCATGGCTAAGCGAGAAACAACCTACAGTGGCTACCTCGTCTTGTGAGGCTAAGTACAAGGCAGCCTTCACGGCAACAGTGGAATATATATGGTTGCGCAGATTGTTGGCTGATCTACATTTACCATTGCAGGGTCCTACACCCATTCTTTCTGATAGTCAGAGTGCTATTGCACTAGCACGAAATCCTGTGTTTCATGCTCGCACAAAACACATAGAGGTGCATTACCATTATGTCACAGAGAGATGCTATGCAGGAGAGATCAGCTTGATGTATGTACCCACACAGAAAAATGTTGCACACATTTTCACCAAGGCACTACCATGCAAGAAGTTTGAGGCTTTTCAAAAGTCCTCAAACTTATTACCCTTAAGTGATTCATCATCCTTGTACTTCATCACATTGGCACTGCAGGGGGGTATTAGAATTTGCCAATTCTATGGGCAACGCCCAATGTAACTTATGTGGTGTTGACACTTGTCAATGTAAGGTGTGTACGCCTAGTGCCTTAGAAACTTATAGTGATACTAGGCTCTAGAATATAATAAACCTAACTCTAGTTAGTTGGTGGAAGGCTGGTTAGGTCAACCCTTGACCTAAACATAAGTTGTACTTTCACTCTATCTTTCATTCTAGCAAGTACACTCTTCTTTTTTTGCTTCAGCTCACTCTCTTGCTGTCATTGTCTCTTCTCTCTCTCTCCATAGCTGGCTGCCATTTTCCAACATACCGGATGCCGATTGCAGTCAGCAGTGTCCTGCATCAGAATATCATTACCATAGTAAAAAGCTCACAAGACCTATGAAACTGAAGAGGCTGGCCAGACCCACTCAGGTAATGCCATCAATATTCCTCCATAGGACATCAAGGAAGACTGGAGCCCTCTGCCCTCTCTCGACTTCCAGTCTGCCGCCCTCGAGCTGCAGAAAAGTATCCAGGAGGCATCAAAGACCATACCTGCCAACTGAGCTGGGATGCCCAACAATGGGAACTCAGCCACTTCCCAGCCACTACCAAGGTGCACTACATACTTGTAACAGGGGGCAGGCCGCTCCTGAGGGATCACGGCATCAATCTCTAACCTCTGAGTATCCACCCTCTCCGGCTCCCCATTGCCTGCTCAAGAAGCACCACACTTGCCATCCACTTGATATCCCCCCAGACTCTGATGGAGCTGGAAGGAAAAGACTCCCTACTGCCACAAAAAATGCTTGCATTCTCCAAGCTACAACCCATCTCTGTGGCTAACCTTCAGCAAGCTGCACAAGGAGTGAGAAGAGTGGCCAGTGCTGTAGTGAAAGTCCATTTCGGAGAAGGCTTTGTTGTGCCACCAGTAGGGCTGGGGGCCTGAGGCAGTCCATGTAAACTTTAAAGCTATAAGAATGGCAGGCACTCAGGACACCACCAGCAATAATGGGGTGAAAAAGCATTGAAGGCACAAGAAGAAATGATCGCTGCTTCCACCACTGAGGCAAAGTATTGGGCACTCTTCGATGGCACCACAAAGGTTGTGTACTTAAGGAGCTTGTTGGCGGCACTTCATTTCCCACGTGCAACATCAATCTTCATCTTCTGTGATAACCAGAGTGTTGTAGCAATAGGTAGTAATCCCATCAACAATGGACAAGGCATGTTGGCATACACTACCACTTCACCAAAGAGTAGATTGAACTAGGCACCATCCGCCCAAAGTTTGTGTCATCATCAAATTATTTTGTAGATATCCTAACCAAGCCAATCTCAACAGACCGATTCTTTAGTACCTGCTACCATGTGTCCCATAAGTCAAACCCTAGTTTGGGAGGACCTATCCATCTATAAATAGACAAGCTACCCACTACTCAATCTCAATCTTGTTTTTACAATTTGCAAGTGCCATCTCTCAATTGTGCACAAGATATCTCAGTTCAAATTGCTACCCGCTACTGTCATCAAGCACTTGCAATCAAGGCCCCCTACTAGACTGTTGTTGGCAACTATTTCCCAACTATCATCACTAAAACAGCTGCATTTACTGCTGCAAATCATGTTTCAGCCTGCATTTATCCTCCCCCTTGTCAAAATGATTGAGTGACCAGAGAGACGATAGGGTTTGCAAGGGAAAACACTAAGTGTGTGTACGGGAACATTGAGAGAGAAGAGAAACTCAAAAAGAAGATGAAAGATGAATCATGTTGATGAAGTGAATCTGATACAAGGGAGTTGTAGCACAAAGGAAGACCTCGAGTGTGCAGGAAGACTGCCAAAGAAGCCTCTGAGTCTACAAACGCAGGATGAGGAGGTGTTGCCTGGAGCAAGGAGACTGCCATCGAAGGGTGAGGAGCTTCAGAACCTCCAAACGCAGGGATGAAGAGTGGTACCTACGAGCAAGGAGAGCCAATGAAGCCTCTGTCTACAAATGCAAGCCTGACGAGGTGACACTAGCTGTTGGGAGTGACGCTAGGTGGTGAGGATGAGCCAGATGCTGAAAACACAGATGAAGACAGCCTCTAGGAGTGAGACACCAACTGTGGAGTGATGTTAGAAGGGTGGGAAGCACTCAGGAAGCAAACGCAAGGTGCAACTACCTCTGACGAAGGTGACGCCTGCAGGAGAGAAACGCCAAATGGTGAGGAACCTTCTTGGCAGCCAAACACAAGAAGGTGGAGCCACCAAAAGAGTGGAGGATGACACCAGCTGAAGAGGAGCACACTGCCACCATAAACACAGCCAACTGGAGATGAAGGCTGGCGCCAACAAGCAGGTGGAGATGGTGGTGGTAGGAGAGGAGAGAGAGAGATGATGGAAGAGAGAGTGTCAAAAGACTGACGAAGAGAGAGCAGGAGTGACAGACTGAAGGATCAGCCGTAAGGAATGAATGAGAGAGTGGCCTATAAATAGGCACAGTCAGTCTATGGTAGCGCCCCTTTTTGGGGCTGCAAACCCTAAACGCAAAATGCAAAAATGCAAACTACAGGTGAAGGGTGAGGGTTTCTCAACACCCCTCTCATGCCCAAAAAGGAAAACAAGAGAAGAGTGAGGTGGAGATGCAATGCTACATGCTGAAGAATGCTCATGCAATAGGTGCCACTTGGACAATGTCCCTCGTGGGGAAATTGTTCACTTGCCCAAGCACCCTAGTACAAAGATGATGAATTCATGCAATGCATAGGAGGAATGTCAAACTTTGTGTGGTGCCGAGAACCATAAGGATATGCCTGTACTCGATCTCGGGAGGTAGCTCCATACCAAGGGACGAAGAAGATCCACCATGTGATCTGAGAATACCACCTGAAAGAAGACCTTTGAAGATAATCAGGAGACAGGATGAGCTGTAGAACCCGAAACTCAACCTCGAGAGAGAAGCCACTAGCTCCGTGACTCCATTTTGGAAGGAATACGAAGGCCTAGCCACCAAGTCACTCCTGAAGACCCAAGGGCCCCAATCTAAGTAGGTCCTCTAGATCTTGGGTATTAGTAGAGGTAAAATTGCGGGAAAGAGAGCCAAACCTCGGGAGTAAAAGATGGTGGGTGGAGAACTTCATGGCACATAGGGTCCCTCTCTAAATTTGAAGGAGTATAAGTAGGAGCCCCCTTTGAAGCCAAAGAAGAATTGGAAGCCCCCTCTGAGGGCGAAGTAAGAAAATCCCCCTCTGAATCCCAGTCTGAGAGAGAGAGAGGGAATCCCACCACTCATGGCTCACGGACTGCAAAGCATCAGATGATGAAGGAAGTGCTGTTGGTCGTGCCGAAGAAGGTATCTGGGGCTTGGAAGAAGAAGCCGGAAAGCACCCAGAAGTGGCCTCTGGAACCTGACTAGAAGAGGGTGGGGAAGAACGAGGCTCAAGGTGAGCCAAGGGTGGGGAACAATCACGGATTCTCAGTGGAGTAGACTATGAAGGAGATGTGGGCCGTGGAAGCCACTGTACCCGAAAGTAGATGGGGGAAACCTCCATGCAGTGGGGTGGTCTTCAGGAGGGCTTATCATCTCGTAAGGTTTTAGAGCCTCCGTGTGCTCGAAAAGACTTAGTGCGCGTCAGTTGTGGCTTATTGCCTTGAGCATAATACTCTGATAGCCGATGCAGAACGATCTCTGTGGCCCAAAAAGGAGAGGTAGCACAAGGAGTGCCTAGTGGAAAACGCATATACTCCGGAGGGGTAGGGAGCAAAGGTCAATGTCGACAATCTTCGATGGGATGACCGTTCTTGCCGCAGTAGTAGCACCTAGTAGAAGGGGAATCTATTGGGGGAGACGCCATGGTACCAGTGTGGTAGACTAGATAAGGGAAGGTGGGAGGGAGAAGAAGGATATCTCCCAATGCGCAACGGAAATAGTAGAGAAATCAAATGTTGATGCCGAACCCGCCGCCAGTCTTTGTCTTCTCTAATAAGGAGGATCTTTGTGGCTCTTTGAGCACCTCCGGCTCTGATACCATGTCAAAATGATTGAGTGACCAGAGAGAGAGTAGGGTTTGTGGGGGAAAACACAAAGTGTGTACGACAAACACTGAGAGAGAAAAGAAACTCAAAACGAAGATGAAAGATAAATCATGTTTATGAAGTGAATCTGATACAAGGGTGCCGTAGCACAAAGGAAGCCTTGAAGTGCAAAAAGACTGCCGAAGAAGCCTTTGAGTCTACAAACGCAAGATGAGGAGGTGTTGCCTACAGCAAGGAGACTTCCATCGAAGGGTGAGGAGCCTCTAAATCTGCAAACGCAGGGATGAAGAGTGGTAGCTACGAGTAAGGAGACAGCCGATGAAGCCTCATCTGCAAACGCAAGCCTGATGAGGTGACGACAGCTGCAGGGAGAGACACCAGGTGGTGAGGATGAGCCAATGCTGAAAACGCAATTGAAGACAGCCTCTGGGAGTGAAACGCCAGCTATGGAGTGACGTCAGAAGGGTAGGAAGCAGCCAAGAACCAAACGCGATGTGCAACTATTGGGGGTAAAGGTGCCTCCGCCTAGCCGCCTGTGTATTACTACACTGACAGTACCCACCACTGCACACTACAGGTGGCGAGCGCCCGTCACCATCACTTTATTCTTTATTCTTTTAGTGACAGTTTGAATAAAGGAAGGCCCAGTCACACATTGTGACTGTTCGAGTTTCCATTTGGTCTCTCTCTCTTTCTTGCTCTTGCTCTCCCACCATAGCTCTTCCAAGCAAGCTTCAATCCTTCTCACCTTTCAACTGGTATCAGAGCTGGTCCTTCGCACGCACTTTCCGGCATCAACACGAGGTATGGGAGTTCTTCTCTCACTCAGTTTTCAGCTCATAGGT
Source organism: Lygodium microphyllum (assembly GCF_053477565.2). NCBI lineage: Eukaryota > Viridiplantae > Streptophyta > Polypodiopsida > Schizaeales > Lygodiaceae > Lygodium > Lygodium microphyllum. The sequence continues at coordinate 118,827,857 of NC_141152.1, read as the reverse complement.
TCACAGCAAGGTTTGAGCTTGTGGCAGCCATTGGAGAGCTTGGTTGCCTACTTAGCTTGATTTGTGGCCTTCCTTGGCCCCTTGGGGACCCCCCACCACTTGCAACCTTCGTAGCAGCCCCCCAGCCCCATATCTACAGCTGGCGCAATCATGCCATGTTGACAAACGTTTTTTCCAGCATGACAGAGATCTACAGCAGTCCTCACCCACTTGGCACTTGTTTATGGTCTATTGAGACCCCCCGATAGTTGGTATTGAGCTTAGGCACTTCCACATGACTTGGGGCTTTCATCTCGATCTCCTCTTGGCTGTATAAACAGCAACATGCCTGATTTCAACCTGTCCCAGACATTTACAGCAGCCCCTAGCTCATTTACTTTATCTGGCACTTGGTTATGGCTTGTTGAAGCCTCCCGACAGTTGGCTTTGGGTTTGGGCATTGATATTTATGGTTGGCATTGAGCTTGGAGATAATTTGGCTCGGCCATAGACTGTTTGAACAATCCCAAGACTGTCATAAACAGGGCAGCACCCTGTCTTTGATCTTTACAAGTACATGTGATGATCATTTGATGCCCAATTCTCCCCGGATGATGCCTATATGTCAAGGAATGTATGCCTATGGTTTGCCTATTGATTTGAGCTCGGTTTGAGAACTGATTTGCTCAGTTTACAGAGGTTATTGGCTGCTGGAATATTCAGGGTGGAAGCTCATTTGCTTATGTTTGGATATGCCTATTGGATTCGGCCTATGTCTTGGATATATACATTGATGTAGTGACTCTCGGGGATCAACATAGAGCTTGGATTTGCTCTTGGATTATTGGTTGAGCTTGAGCTCGCTTCGCATAGCATTTGGATCTCCATCTTTGATGTACTTATGGCATGTACTTTGCTTATGTCTGACTGGTCTTGACATGCTTGGCTTATGCCACTTATACATGCTAGTTACATTGTCTTGGAGTTGATTGCTACTGCAGCTTACTTGGGCTTGACATTTGATTGCCTGGAGTGTACCTTGGCTATTTCTTGGCTTGTCAGAGTTACAGTTTGGATATACTTGATGTCTATGGATGCTACGAAGCCTATATGCTCGGGATGTCTCATTGATGCTTGATCTTGGACACTTGTCACAGGTATCTCTTACATGCTTTGTTCGAGCTTTCTTGCTTGACATTTACGACTTTTGTACGAGTGGGAGCGTCTTTGGACGCTTGACAGACACTGAGCAGGCGGTTTATGCTACTTGAGCATTCGGATACTTGAGACTCGGATCTTCACTTGGATGTTGTATGGTTGATATGCCGTGGTCCTCACAAATGTACTTGGGCTAATTTGGGCTTTGCACTCCCTGAGCATACACCTATTTGTGTCAAGTCTTGCCAGTGTTGTGTATACTTTGCCCTATTACACAGGGGGTGTACCGGCTTACTGACGGATTCATTTGATGTGCTTGGGTGTTTGCTCGATGTTCATATGACTATCACTTGCTAATTTATCCCCGCTTGATGGCGGTCATGCTTTGATAGTCTGTGGTTGACTTGGTGCATTCATTTTGCCTACAGTTTGCTCTCATTGTACCTGACTGTAATTTATTACAGCAAGCAGTTATGCATGGATTGTGATGTATTTTTCATGCTAAATCATCCTAATTTTATGTACTTTTGACGGTAATTGATGGGCAGCATCATTAGCTATCAGTTCGTGGTCATTTTGCCTTGGTTTTGGTGGTATTTTGGTTGTTTACAGCAGAAAACAGCAAGCAGTTTTGAATTGTCTGCACCGTTTTGGACTGCAGTATGGCATCTTCTTCCACTGACAATGCTATCTTCAACATCACTATGCTTGATGATACGAATTATACCTATTGGAAGAGCCAAGTTTGGCAGGTATTGGTGCAGAAATCGCAGATAAAGCCACTAAGGATGCATGGCGAGCAGCCTGAAACTATGACTGATGACGAATGGATGGAGCTTAATGAGTTATGCAAGTCCACCCTCATCTTGTCTCTCACTGAACAGGTGCATTACAATGTGGTTGAGGAAGCACAAAGTGCTTGGCAGATTTGGGATAAGATCAAGAACCTCTATGACAAGAAAAGTCCAGCAAGTCATATGTATTGGCTGAAGCAACTTATGAATCCGCGCATAAAGGAGAATATGACGATGCCTGCTCATTTGAGCCAGCTCCTTGCTATTCTCAAGAACTTAACTTCGCAGGGCATTACCTTCAATGATGAGGTTACTCCATTGTTTTTACTTGGGACTCTGAGTGAGTCATGGAATGTATTCCGCATTGCCTTATGTGCTCCTGCTATTGTTTTGAACTTGCCTGATGTAGAGAGTGCTCTTTTGCAGGAAGAGATCAACCGTAAGAACTTGGATACCTCTCGTGTGTCGCATGCTTTGACTGTTAGAGGCAGAGATGGCAATGGAAAGAATGACCGTGGCAATGGTCGTGGCAGAGACTCGCAAAAGTCTAGGTCTAAGTCGCGTGGTAAGTCGCGCACAAGTCTCGTGGGAGAAATGCTAATGTGGCATGTCATCATTGCGGCAAGAAGGGTCATATATGCCCACAGTGTCATGAGTTACGCAATGAGAAGTGCAAAGAGAAGGGGAAAGACAAAGTATAGGAAAAGTCCGCTGATCGCAGCATGGTACCTGCAAAATCCAGTGTGAAAATAGAGGAGATAAATATCATGCAAATTGAGGACTCCGATGGGAAGTACATACTTGCAGCTAGTTCTTATGATGTCGCGCCGTTGACCGAGGTTCACTCTATGTATGCATAGTGCTGGCTTTTGGATTCTGGTGATTCATTTCACGTTACACCATGCCGTGAGTGGTTCCATTCCTACCGCAATGTCTTTGGTTCCATTCGCTTGGGTGTGCTATTGTTGGCATTGGGGATATACGGTTGCAGTTCTCTACTGGCAATACTTTTCTATTATAGGATGTACATCATGTACCTGCGCTTACACGCAGTCTTATGTCTGCAAGGCAGCTTGATGATGTTGGGTTTCATGTCTCTTTTGGGGATTCTGCCTGGAAGATCACCCATGGCAGACTTGTGCTTGCTAGAGGTGCCAAGGCTGGCAACCTCTATCCTCTTGTAGTTGTTGGGTTTCATGTCTCTTTTGGGGATTCTGCTTGAAAGATCACCCGTGGCAAACTTGTGCTTGCTAGAGGCTGCCAAGGCTGGCAGCCTCTATCCTCTTGTAGTTGATGGGTCCTCTGTTGACCATGTTTTGTCAGTGGATTCCATCCCACATGTATCTCTTTGGCATGCCCGTTTGGACCATATGTCCTTGAAGGGAATGAAAATGCTTTCTGATTTGCAGTACTTACCGGCCCTTGACTATGCATGTTTTGATTTATCTGAGCATTGTCTTTATGGCAGACAGACTAGGAATACGCATAAGTCTTGTAGGACACGCATAAGTAAGCCCTTGGCATTGGTACATTCGGATGTCTGTGGGCCCATGCCCTTTCAATCTATGGGTGGTGCAAAGTATTTTGTGACATTTATTAACAATTTTTCGCGTAAAGTCTAGGCTTATCCCATTAAGCTTAAGTCAAATGTCTTGGTTGTATTTCAGAGATGGCTTGCATTGGTTGAAAACCAGATTGGGCATAGACTGAAATGCCTTAGGACTGACAATGGGGGAGAAAATGTGTCACGTGCCTTTGAGCAGCTATGTGACGAGAGGGGTATTAAGCATCAGTTGACTACCCCCTATACCCCACCCCAAAATGATTTGGCTGAGCGGATGAATAGAACCATCCAAGAGCGTGTACGCAGTATGCTTAGCCATTCAGGCCTACCACAGAGCTTTTGGGTTGAGGCAGTCAATACAGCTGTGCATGTCATAAATAGATCACCTTCCAACGGTTTGGATTTTCAGGTTGCAGAGAAGGTATGGACTGGGAAACCTCCATCTTATGCGCATCTACGTGTCTTTGGATATGAGGCATTCTGCCATGTGCCCAAGGACAAGCGTAGTAAGCTAGATCCTAAGAGTGTCAAATGCATTTTCCTTGGCTATGGAGATACAGGCGAGATGGGTTACCACCTCTGGGATCCACAAGCGCGGAAAGTCATCCACAGCCATGATGTAGTCTTCCATGAAGACAAGATGCATAGGTAGCCTGAGAAGGTGGTAGAGATACGCAGGGTTATATTCCAGGAAAAGCCTCGTGCTCTTGCATAGCCAGTTGGACAGCCTGCACCAGCAATTGGTACACATATCCAAGGTGTTGAACAGGATGCTGGATATGCAGCAGAGCTTGCCATGAGACCGTCTACTAGAGCTGGACGTCCACCTGATAGATTTGAGCCCTCCATGCATTATGTCTTGGTTACAGATGCAGAAGAGCCTCTCACCTATGAGGAGGCTATGCGCAGAGGTGACAGTCACTCCTGGGAGAGGGCTATGTAGTCTAAGATGGACTCCCTGTATAAGAATATGACTAGGGATTTGGTTGCATTGCCTAACGGCAAGAAGGCTTTCCATGCAAATGGGCGTACAAGCTGAAAAGTACCCCTGGAAACCCCAAGCCGGCTTATAAGGCAAGACTTGTTGCTAAGGGTTTTAAACAGGAGCATGGAGTTGACTTTGATAAAGTCTTTGTTGGGAATAAAGGGTCATCGTGCCTTTTATATGTGCACGGGTGTGAACACACCCTTAGCACATTGTACTTTCATACATATATCTATCTAAAACCTAAAGTGGTACACTCTTCATTGTACTGAAAAACGTGTTCACTCTCTACTCTGCTTACTCACACTCTGTCTCTCTCTCAGAGCGTAAGGTCTGTCTGCCTCTTATCTCCGTGCCTGATCGATTTCTTCAAACTGGTATCAGAGCCAATTGCTCACTCAAGCTGTTGAGAGGTGCAAGCGACACGCAGAGTCTCGTGTAACAGTCTTGTGGACTGTTGAGGAGCTGGCAAGAGGCAATGCGAGCAAGAATCACTGGCGGGTTGCTGGCAGACAATAGTCGAACAGAACGAGCAGTAGCGTGACACGCTACGACTAGTCAAGATCCAGCGTGGACCAAGGCGACTACAACTGACGGGCGATAGTGGGCAGCAGGCAATGCGTAACGGAGCCAGCGGGCAAGAAGACCTGACGGGGCGCGCAACGCGTGATGGAACCACCGGGCGAGCGCGCAACGGGGAGGCCTAACGGGTCAATGGACCCGTCATTCGAAACTTTTTTTTTCAAAAAAAACTTTTTCTCAAACTCCTTCCTCTAACCGAGGTTCGCGCGTGCAAGCACAAAACATCAACTTTGTGCAATTTTGGCCCAGAAAGCTGAGGCTTTGCCAGACTGAGCACTGTCCGTGAAAAATTGAGGCATCTGCGTCGGAATTGCAGACATTGTGCGCATTTGAATTGGGGATTTCGCCAAAATTGTTGAAATTTTACTCATCTAAGTGAAATTTCTCAACATTTAGCCCAGAAATTTAGGGCTTTTCCCAGATTTGGGAAATTTGATGCAAGACAAGCAAATTTGTCTCACAAATTGCAGGAATTTATGACATTTTGTCATGTCCCCGACATTTGGGGCTTTTCATGTACATGCACAAATTGGGCTGAAATTAACCCAATTTCTCAACATTGAGGCACATTGGACCCCATACAATTTGGCGCTTTTGAAATTTGGGCAAAATTTGTGCAACATTTGGTCATTTTATGTACATGCAGGTTGAATTCCGCACAATTTGGACATCAACACTTGGTGAAATTTGGGGGTTTTGCTGAAATTGCTTCATTTTGGCAAAATTGGACAGTCCTATGCATGACAGAGGAAATGCAAATGTGTGTTTGACGCTTTTGAGCACAAAATTTTGGGGCTTTTGACCGTTTGTGTCAAATTTTATGCCCGTGGATACACGTACAACAGAAATTGCAGCTGAAATTTTGGGATTTCTCATGTAATGTGATGCACATGCCCTTTGGAACAACTGTAATCAGTTGGATAATGCTGTAGCACTTGGTTTGGTGCTTCTGAAAACTGAATTACAGATCTGAAATCTGTACTTCTGCGTGGTCATTTATTGCTGATTGGTACTTGTTTGTTTTTTGGTCACTTGGGTGACAATTTGGGCCTGCATTTACTGGTTTTTTGGTCACTTTTGAGCTGAAAACCATGGTTGGCAGCAATGAAAGCAGTAATTTGATGCATATAAAGAAGCTTGAAGGCGCACATAATTTTGCAGTGTGGCAAAAACAGTGCTACAATATCCTGTTACAAAAGAAGCAGGCAAAGCCGATCAAAACTAAAGGGGCAAAGCCAGTGGACATGGATCAGGACGATTGGGATGAGTTGAATGAGCTTGCACGCTCAACCATAGAGCTATCGATTTCTGATGCCTTGCTCTTCAACATTGAAGGTTTGGATTCTGCATATGCTATATGGACTAGACTGGAAGAACTGTATGCACAGAAGAGCACTGCAAGTAAAGTGTATTGGCTTCAAAAGCTTATGGATTTGCGTATGAAAGAAGGTACAGCAATGTCTACTCACTTGAGTGAGTTTAACTCCATTTTCAACCAGTTGGTTGCCTTGAAGTTCATGATTGATGAGGAATTTAAGGTTACTTTCTTGCTTTGCACTCTACCAGAGAGTTAGGATACATTCAGGACCGCCATGAGCAATTCTAATGTGATCCTTTTGTATGCTGATGTAGAGAGTGCTCTACTTATGGAAGAGATGAATCGGCAGAACAATGCATCCAACAAGTCTTCCAGTGCTTTGCATACTAGGGGCAGATCACAGCAAAAGGGCAAATATGATGGCAAGGGACGCAGTAAATCACATGGCAAAGATGTTGAATGCCATCATTGTGGCAAGAAGGGTCACTTTAAACGTGACTGCTACAAATGGAAGAAAGAGAAAGGAAAAGGCAAGAAGACAGATGATTACAAGGAAGAGAAGAAGGACAGTCAGTCTAAGAAAAGAAGTGTAAAAATTGAAGAGGTGAATGTAGTCACTCATGACAATGACAATGGGAGTGATGTACTCTTTGTCTCTTCACATTTTGGTGCACATGCTCTACTTGCAGATACAGACGATAACATGCATACCTGGATTCTTGATTCAGGTGCTTCTTTTCATGTCACCCCTCATCGTGAGCGGTTTTCCGCATATACAGGGGGTCGACATGGTGTTGTCCATCTTGGGGACAACTATGCATGTGAGATTGCAGGTATTGGCAGTGTGCAGTTACAATTTTAGCATGGCTCTGTCTTTACACTTCAGCATGTACGGCATGTACCTCAGCTCAAGAAAAGCTTGATCAGCAGAGGGCAGCTAGATGATGATGGTTTTCATACCACCTTTGGTGATGGAAAATGGAAGATCTATAAGGGATCTAGGGTTATTGCCAAAGGTTGCAAGAGTGATTCATTGTATCCACTTCATATATCTAGTGTGCATGACCATGTTGTTGCCCCCCCCTCCCCCCCAAGACCTGTTTGGTGACCGATCAATCAAGTGAACGGCTGTCATAACAACCTCTGTCCAAACACCATGGGGTAATGCAGCATGAGACAGCATCGTACGGACCTTATCCTATATGGTCCAATTCATACGCTCTGCAACTCCATTTTGGGGTGGATTATGAGGGGCAGTGAGCTCCCTCTTCATCCCTTTGCTGTCACAAAATGCTCATCTACAAGTGTTTAGCTGCAAGGCTTTTATGCACATTCGTAAAGAAAAACGCAGCAAACTTGAGCCAAAGTCCTGTAAATGCATTTTCCTAGGATATGGTCACAAGGGTGAAATGGGATATAAATTGTGGGATCCCGAGAAAAGGAAAATAGTTCGCAGCAATAATGTTATCTTCCGGGAAGATCACATGGACAAACAACCCGAAAAGACTAAGGAGGTCCGTAGGGTTGTATTCCGGGAAGAAATACCTTTTGGACAGCAAAATGTGCCCGTTGTACAGCAGCAAATACCTGCTGTAAATGAACCTGTAAATGCAGGAAATGATGCTGGAAATGATCAGCCAGCTATTGCCCATGAAAATGAGCCATTACATGTGCAGGAACAGCCAGGACAGCAAGCTGTTAATGCTGATTTGCAGTCTGAAATGCCAAGACAGCATGTTGAAAATGGAAATTTGCAGGAGCAACCAGCAAACAATGACCATTGGGTTAGGAGATCGTCTAGGGCTACTAGACAACCTGCCAGATTTGTTCCTGGTGCAATTAATGTGGTTGAGTATGTCATGTTGACAGACTGTGGTGAACCGTCTTGCTTCAACGAAGCAATGGACAGACAGGACAGCAAGAAATGGTATAGAGCCATGCTGTCAAAAATGGAATCTCTTGACAAAAATGGCACTTGGGACTTGGTGCAGTTGCCTAAAGGGCAGAAAACCCTTCCATGCAAATGGGTTTACAAAATGAAGGTCACTTCTGGTTCCTCACCAAAGTACAAAGCAAGATGACTACATTGAGAACCATTTTGGGCTTGGTTGCAGTTGAGGATATGGAGCTCATACAGATGGATGTAAAGACTGCGTTTTTACATGGTGATCTGCATGAAGACATATATATGCAGCAGCCTGAAGGGTTTGTTGAACAAGGGAAAGAACAAATGGTCTATAAACTCAAAAGGAGTTTGTATGGGCTGAAACTGTTAGCAGTCATGCCTTGTCATCTCCTGCCTATGAGCCTCAGTCTGAGTCAGACGAGGACTTTAGGAGCTCTGACTTGTCTATCACTTGTTTTGACGGAGGAGGTAGCTCATTCTAGAGCACTCAGTTTATTGCATTTTAGTGCATTTTCTCCTCTAGTCGGGATTTTATGTGCATTTCCCGGGGCAGTTTCTGCATTCTTTAGCCTGCCTCACCTGCCGGACATTGTCCACCCTTTCCGAGATTTTTCTGAGCATTCCTGGCATTTTTACCAGCATTAAATGCTGGTCGGACATATTTATGGCCTCAAATTTCAGGTCGGCCAGTTTTTGGGTTTTTTGGCTATTTATAGCCATTTCCCACTTGCCACTCAGTTGTATTATCATCGTCCCTCCTTCTTTGGCAGGTGCACACTCCGACTCCGTCATCTTCCTCCGTCTTCGGTGCTGCCATCATCATCAGCCTGATCTGGTGCCCTCACTGACGCCTCGGGCTGCGTGCAGGGACTGATCACTCCACAGTTTTGTATTCAGCATTCATTACAGTCAGTGCAAATTTTCTTCCTTCATTTTCTGCTGTCTCTCTCTCCTCCTCTATGTTCGTGTTCTTCCATTGCGCACTCTCACATGGTATCAGAGCCGAAGGAGAGTACACGGAGCTGAGTTTTACGCGGGAGAACACCCACAACTTTGCGTTTGCTGGTCAAGACGTCTCCAACAGCTGAGGCGTCACCTTCTGCACCATCTCCTTGATCAAGGCGGCCTGTTTTGGTGTCACATATTTACGTTTGCTGCTGGCGCCTTCTCCAGTGGCTGCCACGTCATCACCAACCTCTTCCTGCTTGCGTTTTCAGCCTAGGCGGCCCTCCTCCAGCTGGGCGACACTCCTCCAGCCTGCGCCTTGCTGTTCTGGCGGTTGTTCCATCTTCAGGCGACTCTTTTCCTGCTGGCGACCTATTCCCAGGCTGCGTTTTGAGGCAAGAGGCTGTTTTTCTGTGGTGACTGCATCGTTAGCATTTGCGTTTGACATCATCCTTGCGTTCTGTGCAAGGCGGCCAGCTCAGGAGCTTCTGGTGTTTGTGTTTCGGCACCGGCAACCTTCCCTTGTTGTGTTTGGTGTTTGCAGATATCGAAGATGTCTTCTCATCAGTTTACGGGCTTTGATGACTCAGATGACGAGCTTTTGTCTCAACACTCATCTAAACGGAGGCGTGATTTTTATCACGAGGACCGTCGTCCGGAGTCTATTCCTCTTTCCTGTCCCCCTTCTATTCATGTATCTCGGCGATCCCCTTCCAGTGGGCCGAAGATGCAGCCTTTGGTACCCCCTGTACAGGTACCCGTACTTCCTCAGCTGCCCAAAGAGGACCGGTTGGATGGCTCCAACTTTTCTCTATGGTCCTGCAAGGTGGAGTGTATCTTGGACTCCTTCGATCTTTGGGAGCTTGTTTCTGTTCCTATTCCCCGGCCTAAGGTGGATCCCGCAGATGGGACATCTATGGATCGTGCAGCCTTATGGGATCGGCTTAATTCTAGAGCCAGATCTTTCCTCTTTCTGAGTTTGCAGGATTCTGTCCTTGTTCATGTTCACAGGTTGAAGACTGCAGCAGACGTGTGGAGAAAGCTTGCGTCTCTCTATCAACAGAAGACGTTTGCCCACCGGATATCTCTCGAAAAGAAGTTGCGGATACTCGCTATTGATGATAGTCCTTCCATGAAGGACCACATCAACAGATTACAGGATATGAGGGATGAGCTTGCATCCCTCGGTCGGACGATATCTTCTGAAGACATGGCTATGATTCTTTTGACTCAGCTGCCATCGCCTCGGTTTGATGTCTTCCACACCAGCCTTCTTACATCGAGGACCCGTGAGAAGCTTCTATGGGAGGAGCTATCTCCGCTTGTCTTGGAGCATGATTAGCGGCTCAGAGAGGTCAATGCTAGTGGATCCGACTCCACTAGAGCCTTTGTTGCAGGTTCAGGAGGACAGAAGAAGAAGAAGAAGAAGAAGTCAAAGGCTAAGAAGAAGGACAGTTCTTCAGGCTCTGACTCAGATTCAGAGAGACCGAAGTGCCCACACTGTGGGAAAGGGACACATCCCGAGGAGAAATGTTGGAAGAAGTACCCTCACCTTCGTCCGGGAGTGAAGGGTGGATCTACATCGGAGCCTTCTTCTACCTCTACACCAGCTGTTACCCATGAGTCAGTGTTCCTTCATATCCATGCTTTGGAGGAGGATCCTTCTTCCGTGGCTGCAGTGTCTTCTGCGCAGCCTTGGTTAGTGGACAGTGGTGCTTCGAGTCATATGACTCCCCGAGGTGATTTGTTACAGGATCTCCGTCCATCAAAGGGTTCGGTCATTGTTGGTGACATTTTATCGGTGCCTATTAGTGGTGTTGGCACATTGCCTTTGTTTACCGACCGACCTTCGAGCTCCTTTTCACAGGCCCTACATGTTCCGGATTTGGGCCTTCCCCTCCTCTCAGTTTATGGCCTTACGAGGCTTGGCACACGAGTGATCTTCACCGAGCATGCCGTTGTTATTGAGGATTCTCTTACAGGGGCTGTCTTATCTACAGGTTGGCAGGAGAGCGAGCTTTACAGGCTCCATTCCCCTTCTTTGATGCAGGGTCCTCCAAGGCAGTCTATTGCTACACCCATTCCCGCTTGTGCACCTTCTATTCCACAGGTTTCTTCCCATCCCCCACCTTCTCCTCCGGTGGTTCCCTCGTACCCCCCATCCCTTTCAGAGGGGGACGATCTCGGTGATGCGGCTGTGGATTCCCTGGCCCCTAGTGTTTTAGAGGGGGATTCCCAGGATCGTGAGGAGCTCCTTCAGCAGCAGTCTACATCGACGGACTTCATCGACCTTGGCATTCCTCTTGCCACCCCAGGATCCGTTTCTCCCTTGGCCTTCAGCCACATCCAGGATCTGAGAGGGGGTGTTAGCAGTCATGTTTGTCATGCCTTGTCATCTCCTGCCTGTGAGCCTCAGTCTGAGTCAGACGAGGACTTTAGGAGCTCTGACTTGTCTATCACTTGTTTTGACGGAGGAGGTAGCTCATTCTAGAGCACTCAGTTTATTGCATTTCAGTGCATTTTCTCCTCTAGTCGGGATTTTATGTGCATTTCCCGGGGCATTTTCTGCATTCTTCAGCCTGCCTCACCTGCCGAACATTGTCCACCCTTTCCGAGATTTTTCTGAGCATTCCTGGCATTTTTACCAGCATTAAATGCTGGTCGGATCAGCATTAAATGCTAGTCGGACATATTTATGGCCTCAAATTTCAGGTCGGCCACTTTTTGGGTTTTTTGGCTATTTATAGCCATTTCCCACTTGCCAGTCAGTTGTATTATCATCTTCCCTCCTTCTTTGGCAGGTGCACACTCCAACTCCGTCATCTTCCTCCGTCTTCGGTGCTGTCATCATCATCAGCCTGATCTGGTGCCCTCACTGACGCCTCGGGCTGCGTGCAGGGACCGATCAGTCCACAGTTTTGTATTCAACATTCATTACAGTCAGTGCAGATTTTCTTCCTTCATTTTCTGCTGTCTCTCTCTCCTCCTCTGTGTTCGTGTTCTTCCGTTGCGCACTCTCACAGAAACAAGCCCCAAGAGAATGGTATCATAAGTTTGATACATTCATGCAATCCCAAGGCTTTCATAGAAGTCAAGTGGATCACTGCCTATACACCAAGAAGGCAGTAGATGGCAGCCTGATTATCTTGGTTTTGTATGTTGATGACATGCTGATTGCTGGCAGGGATACTCATGCCTTGGATTCAATGAAGCAAAGTCTTCATGGCAGCTTTGACATGAAGGATCTGGGTGATGCAAATCACATTCTTGGCATGCGAAAACTCAGAGATAGATCTAAAGGTTTACTCTATCTATCTCAACAAGAGTATATCTCCAAAGTTTTGCTGCGTTTTAATATGGAGGGGGGGAAAACAATTGGGGTTCCATTGCCTCCATATGTGAAACTCAGTGCAGAGGACAGACCTACATCCGATGATGAGAAGGCTGAAATGGCCAAGATACCATATGCTTCAGCTGTTGGCAGTTTGATGTATGCTATGGTTGCTACACGTCCTGACATTGCTTTTGCAGTGGGAGTGGTTAGCAGATACATGGCAACCCCTGGCAAGAAGCATTGGGATGCAGTGAAAGGTACTATGAGATACCTCAAAGGCACAAAGAAGTTGTGCATCTGCTTTGGAAAGCAGAAGGCATCTGTTGTTGGCTTTACGGATGCAAACTATGCTGGTCATGCGGACTGCAGGAAGTCCACTTCTGGGTATGTGTTTACTTTCACAAGAGGAGCGGTCTCTTGGATCTCTAGGCTACAAAAGTGTGTTGCATTGTCTACTACAGAGGCAGAGTATGTAGCTGCCACTGAGGCATGCAAGGAGACTTTATGGCTTTCACGTCTGGTGGGAGAGCTTAGCATCACAAAGTTACCTGTTCTCCATTGTGATAGTCAGAGTGCTATCATGCTAGCACGGAATCCTGTCTTTCATGCAAAGACAAAGCATATACAGGTGAAATATCACTTCATTAGAGATGTACTTGACAGCAAGAGCATTGAGCTTGTCAAAGTGCATACAAATGATAATCCTGCAGACCTTCTCACGAACGGTCTTCCACCAGAGCGGTTTGCTCATTGCCGACAGATGATGGGAGTTCGATAGATATATTTATTTCAGCTTTGTACATACTTAGACTTAGCTGATTCTTTTCTCCTCTTAAGGCACATTGCCTTTAGGTGGGAGGTTGTTGGGAATAAAGGGCCATCGTGCCTTTTATATGTGCACGGGTGTGAACACACCCTTAGCACATTGTACTTTCATACATATATCTATCTAAAACCTAGTGATGCACTCTTCATTGTACCGAAAAACGTGTTCACTCTCTACTTTGCTTACTCGCACTCTCTCTGTCTCTCTCTCAGAGCATAAGGTCTGTCTACCTCTATCTCTGTGCCTAATCGATTCCTTCAGTCTTTTCTCCTGTGGTCAAGATGGCCACCCTACGCTTGGTTTTGGCCTTAGTCGCGCAGCTTGACTTGGACATGTATCAAATGGATGTAAAGACTACGTTCTTGCATGGGGATTTACATGATGAGATATGCGTGGAGCAACCTAAAGGCTTTGCAAAACCTCGTGTGCAAGTTGAAGAGAAGTCTTTATGGCTTGAAACAGGCACCTAAGAAGTGGTATCATTAAGTTTGATGCCTTTATGCACTCACAAGGCTACAGCAGGAGTGCTATGGATCCGTGTCTTTACACGAAGAAAGCCCGTGATGACTCATTGTTTATTTCGGTACTTTATGTAGATGGTATGCTAATAGTAGAGAAAGCTCATGATGAGCTGGATGCTCTTGAATCTCAGTTGAAGAAGAGCTTTGAGATGAAGAATTTGGAACAGGCCTCTCATATTCTTGGTAGGACATAAGGCCGATTGTCCACAAACAGATGAGCAGAGGGCCGAGATAACCAAGATCCCTTACGCATCAGCCGTGGGCAGTTTGATGTATACCATGATAGCCACTCTGTCAAAAGTTGACGTACCAGCGAGACAGTAGGGTTTGCGGGGAGAAACACAAAGTAAACTCGGCAAACATGGAGAACAGAAGGGAAGAGAGAAGAAACTCAGATGAATGGAATGATGAAGTTCCGAATCATGGAGTGAATGTGATACAAGGGAATAAGGGTACCATAGCACAAGGAAGATGATAAAGACAGCCACAAACCACGAACCACAATGTCCTCTTGAAGGGATGTGAGGGTAGTGGAGAGGCTGGAGAGAAGAGGTGACGGACTGAATGAATCAGCTATGAGGAATGAATGAGAGAGTGGCCTATAAATAGGCACAGTCAGTCTAGGATGGCACCCCTTTTTGGGCTTGCAAACCCTAAACGCAAAAACGCAAACTGCGGGTGAAGGGTGAAGGGTGAAGGGTTTCTCAATAGTCTAGATATTGCCTTTGCAATTGGTGTTATGGCACGCTATATGGCTACACCTGGCAAGAAACATTGGGATGCCATGAAGGGTATCATGAGATACCTGAAAGGCACAACAGATATGTGTATTTGCTATAGCAGCCAAGATACAGGAGTTGTGGGGTACATAGACTCCGATTATGCAGGACATGCAGATAATAGGAAGTCCACTTCTGGCTATGTATTCACCTATGCTAGAGGTGCTGTCTCTTGGATGTCCAAGGTTCAGAAGTGTACGGCTCTCTCTACCACTGAGGCCGAGTATGTTGCAGCCACTGAGGCTTGCAAGTAAGCCATATGGTTGGGGCGTTTGGTTCATGACCTTGGGATTAATTCTATACCTACGCTGCATTCGGATTCTATGAGTGCTATTCATTTAGCCAAGAATCCGGACTTCCATGCAAAGATGAAACACATTTGGGTGAGATATCACTTCATATGTGGAGTCGTGGAGGACAAGTCTATTGACTTTGTCAAGATCTCCACTGACGAAAATCCCGCAGATCTGCTCACAAAAAGCCTCACTACTAAGCGCTTTGCCTTCCTCAGGAGATTGATAGGCGTTGGATGAGACGGCGTTTTTCCTCATCCTGTTGTATATTTGTACTGTCTTTTTTTTTTCCTTTTCACTTCTCACTGGGACAAATTCGCATTTAAGTGGGAGGTGGTTGGGGGTAAAGATACCTCTGCCTAGCCACCTGTGTATTACTACACTGACAGTATCCACCACGGCACACTGCAAGTGACGGGCGTCCGTCACCATCACTTTATTCTTTATTCTTTTAGTGACAGTTTGAATAAAGGAAGGCCCGGTCACACATTGTGATTGTTGGAGTTCCCATTTGGTCTCTCTTTCTTGCTCTTGCTCTCCTGCCACCATAGCTCTTCCAAGCAAGCTTCGATCCTTCTCACCTTTCAACAACTGCCTTTGATGAAGGTGACGCCTGCTGGAGAGAGACACCAGATGGTGAGGAACCTCCCTACCAGCCAAATGCAAGAAGGTAGAGCCACCAGAAGGGTGGAGGATGACACCAGCTGAAGAGGAGCACATTGCCACCATAAACGTAGCCAACTGGAGATAAAGGTTGGCGCTAGCAGCAGGTGGAGATGGTGCTGGTAGGAGAGGAGAGAGAGATAATGAGGAGAAGCAAAATGTGAGCCCGGAAACTGGTTGAGTCCTAACTTGTATATCAGATGAGGTCTATATGACCAAATGGCAGAGTTGTTCCAGCTAGCCTTAAGCTCTTCACCTATCTTCTATCTAGATCGCCATCTAAGCTTCACTGTGGAAGCGCACGGGTGGACAGAGCCATCTCTATATCAGTTGTTTGGAGCTAAAGACATTTTCTAATTCTCCTTTTATCTGTTGTGTACTCTCTATCTTTATCTCTTTCTCAAATTCTGTTCGCTGCGCCGTGTAATTTTTACAGATGGAAGAGAGTGTATCAAAAGACTAATGAAGAGAGAGTGGGAGTGATGGACTGAAGGATCAGTCATAAGGAAGGAATGAGAGAGTGGCCTATAAATAGACACAGTCAGTCTAGGGTGGCGCCCCTTTTTGGGGCTGCAAACCCTAAACGCAAAACATAGAAATGCAAAAACACAAACTGCGAGTGAAGGGTGAAGGGTTTCTCAACACCCTTGCCGTCGCCAGCTATTGCTGACGTCATCAATAAACCCTATATTTGATGTATCAGTCATGTGTTTGCTATTCCCCAACATTTCCGCCAGACACATCCACCCTATGTGCTTGCTGCTACACCTGACATCTCTAGTGGTTGTTTGATGTATTTCAGAATCCGTCAAGATTACGACACATTCTCCAACTCATATTCTCTGCCTCGCCTTGAGACATAGGAGTTCGGGGGTTAGTGTTTGACCTTTGCATAGTATGTTTGTTGCATTGAGTATCATACATATATTGATTCGTTATTTTTCCATTATCTTTTTGTTATCTGTAGATAAGTATTTCTTTACATCTTGGGCAAATGAACAATTCCCCTACGAGGATACTCTCCAAGCGGCATTCTTACATAGTATTCTGCATGAGCACGACATGAAACCAGGCTTCCTTCAAATAGCATTAATTAATTAATTAATGTCTGGTCTCTAATGTCACCACTGACATTAGTAGCCAATAAATTCATCTAGGCCAAAATCTGACACCATGTACCACCTAGTACCTGTCAGATATAACTTATTACAACTTTTTCCTTTGGCATCAACTGATATTTCGAGGTCTTGGATCCCACAATATGAAATAATTAACGTATACCTCACATATGCAAGTCATATTTATACATTTAATTGACCTTTAATCAAATGCTAAGCAAAGCAATAAAACTTCACATCCTCGTAACAAACCATCCCCTTGAAATCCTTGCAATCATCCTCGATTGCACTGCAATGTGCCAAAGCATCCGTTGCCACTACTGGACACAAATGCTTGCATCGTAGTCAAACAACATGTGCAGCTATTGCTTAAACATGCTCATGCCCTTTGCATGTGAAATTCCAAAGCACTTAAACCAATTACAATTCACACACATGAATCGTAACCACTGTCAAAACCATAGTAAGGGATGCATCCACTTACCAAAACCCAATACTGTTCTGACCACCAAGGCATTGTAATGCATAAACTGAGTATAAACAACACCTCATAGCAATGATGTACCACATGATAGCCATGACCTCATAGCAATGATAATACCACATGATAGTCATATAAAGCATACATCAGCTACAAACCACATGTAACTTATGCAATTGTACTTCTTTTGCATCACCTACAAACGTACATTGCATACCATCCATGTATTCCATATGCGCCTTGCAAATGTACATCATATCAAAATGTACATTCCATGTATTCCATACATGTCAATAACCTTGTAAACGTATAGTTATAAAGCCTAGGTGCAAACACTACCATATGCATACCAACTCACAATGACTAATTTACTAAATGGTGATCCCAATGGCAAAAATATTGTACACATACAGTACCCTGGATGCAAACCAAGTACATCCAAGATCTACTACATAATTGAGTTGTCCATCAGCAAGGAAGTGGAGATGCAAACTCCCCCTTGAGCATTAGGCAATACTCTAGACATTCTATGCTTTGCTCAACCTGAAAGACCCCAATCATCGGCTCTAACTAAAATACATCAAGGTAAAGTGCATCACTAAGGGTATGCTCACTGCCTACATTTGGAACATTATGTTGCTATATTGGCTCTTCCTTCAGTGCATCTTGTTGCCTTAAAGCTCTTGAAGACAATTTCCTCTTCTTGCCTTTGCTACCCTCCTTTAAGGGGATTCTCAAAAAGCGCATGAATTGAGGATCATTTACCAATTGCACAAACATTTTAGCTACTATCCTCGGCTGATCTTTACACTAGTCATCAAATTCCTCTTCCTCTTGCTGGTAATCACCTCTATAGGCCTAGCAAGATCCACATTTTGGTCTAAACTAACATTATCAACTTCTTATCCATACTGTAAGCTTGGACCAAGATTATGCATTGGATTTTCCCCTTCATTATGTGCATTTTCAGAATGAGATGCATCATCACTACTTGATCCCATCTCACTCTCTAAAGACATCCTTGCTGTCATTGCTTAGCTGAATACAATTTCAAAACTAGAGCAATGCTTCTGACCTTTAGTTAGGTACCTTGAGCCCACCAAGTCAAGGAAATTGATGGTATCCCAGCAATGAAACCTTGAAACCAGCCTTCCTCCTCAGATAGGGTGGTAAATAACCTGATTTAACACTAATTACAGCAAGCATAAAATTCACATAAATTGAAAATGCAAATGTTACCACTTAATCCTAGACAATGGACAGCCTATTGGCCCCAAAATTGACGTCCCTTCCAGTATTTCTTTAACTTTTATCGCAAATGGATGGAGTACAACAAAGATCCTTTTATCTCCTCTACTACTTTAAGTGCCTCTTGCTGTCAAAACTGACCAGCAAGCCTTCAAACTATTTTGCCCCTTTGTTTGCTTGGGGATTGGCCTTAATCTTGCTCCTCAAAAGACAAATAAAGCCCCAAATTGAAATTGTGAGGGGAGTTGAGAAATGGCTGGAAAATGAGAGAGAATGATGTAGAGAGAGAGAGAGAGAGAGAGAGAGAGAGATTTTAGAGTTTCATCACAAGAAAGGCTGAAAAAGTACTGTTGCCCTACTCAAACAACCATGAAAGCTACACCTATAGCTTAGGATCACCAAAAAGGTTGTTGACCTCTTCTCTATGCTATCACCTGCACTAGAAGGACCTCAGGGTGCTGTCACATGCACCTAAAGGGCTCTAGACTGTTGAGAAATGTGCAATCACATTCACTATAGCCTCTTTGTAAGGAACAGCAAGGCAAAGAATCACATTGCAAATAAAGCCTTAGACTATGTCATGTATACATGGTTTTATTAAAACCACAGTTGGTGAATACCATGGTCCCTCTCCACCTTTTTCCACCTACCAATACCACCTACTGTAAGCCTATAAAATGCACTCATCCCCACACTCATTTGATCAGTCATTCTCATTTAGTTGTACTTGCATTATGCTTCGATAACATCAGTTGTTCTTCTTTGTCATTACTTATGCCTCATTATGATTGTCTATTTGCTCATCAGTGATCCATCTTAGCATGCATCCTCAATATTTAAACATAGACTGCTGTCACCTATTGTAGGATTAGTTCTTGGTGGCAACAAATCACATCAACAACATCTCTTTGCTTTCTAAGAGCCTCATTCTCTCTCACAATGGTTGGAACAGACTTCCACTAGTCCCCCAAATACGTTTTTCCCACTTGCATAGGCAAGTTTTGCTCCCTGAGCAATTATTAGTCCTTAGACCATAATTAATTAATGCGTAGTCTCTAATGTCACACTGATTGGCCAATAAATTGGATTAGGCCAAAATCTCATATCGGGTACCACCTAGTACGTGTCAAACATAACTTATTACAACTTTTGCATTTGGCATCAACTGATATTTCGGGGTTTTGTGTCCCACACTGGGAAATAATTAATGTGCACCTCACATATGCAAGTCACATTTGCACATTTGATTAACATTCAATCAAATGCTAAGTAAAGCAATAAAATTTCACGTCCTCGTGACATGACGATTTGCATCGCCCTTTCCATTATTCCATGCATTGGCATTCTATTCTTATAAACATACATCTGTGCATATTTATCCCTTTTTAGTTGGAGAGTGGTCGACTCTGGATCCACCATATTTGCACAGCTCCCATGGCAATCCTAGGGTGCTCTCCTTGCTTTCCCTACCACATATGTCGTATACCTTTTCTTCGTCATCAACACCCACAGGTGGTTAGGATAGCTTGTCCTTTTTGTGATGTGTAGGGTCTAAACATCCCTTTTATTCTGCCATAGGGGGACAAATTATTCAACAAGGTGAAAGCTATGATTTCAGACACTCAAAAAAAAATATTTAAAAAAATAAAACAATAAACAAAAAAAAGTCCATCATGGTTCCATTAGCCTTTGCAGATCCCAGTAGGCCACAGGCCAGTTGACAAGCACCCTTATCCGATGCCTTAGCCTCTCTAAGGTGATCATTTGGGCTCCGTTGGTAAGATAGCCATCAACTCTATAGTCTTGGTAGGTCACTAGGCAGCTAATATGCATCCTTTGCCTAATGCCCTAGCTACTTTTTTTTTTTCCTTTTTTCTTTTTTAGCAAACTTTTATTAAAAAGAAACACAATCCTAGAGAGAGTCTATGTCTCATAAGCCAAACCTCGATTTGGGAGGACCCATCCATCTATAAATAGATAAGCTGCCCATCACTCAGCCAAAATCTCATTTTCAAATTGTTGCTGCTAAAACTTTGTTGTCCACAGCTTGCATGGAGGATATCTCAATTCGAGTTGTTGCAGTCCACTGCTTATATTATTGGTGCTTGCTGTCCATACCTCCCTGGGTGTTGGCAACTGCTGTCCAGACTGCATTTACTACTATACGACCATTTTCTGCTGCTGTAGGGGCTTCTTACCTGTCATTGACTGCCACATGGCAATTTTATTTGTGTTTGCTGCTCTAGACTGCCGCCAAAGTGCCACATCACCAACCGTATCTACCTTTTGCTGCTGCACCCCATCGCCTTGCTATAATATCATCATTAGACTGCAATTTGTTATTCTACATCGTTGTCAGCCTGCCATGTCATCAAATCTAGTTGTATTTTGCTTCTCCATCCCCAATTTGCTTGTCTATAACTAATCCAGCCACACCTGAGCTGCGTTTGTTGCTACCAAACATTTACAGAGGCTGTCTACCGTATTTCAGCATCCATGAGAGTACAACACACTCTCCAACTCATGCTCTCTGCCCCGTGTCTAAGTTATCCTAACCCTAATTGTGTTCTTTATCACCTGAGTGCTTTGTCATACAAGTGTGTTTGTTATCTAAAGATGAGTATTTCTTTATAGAACCACGATTCCTGCTTTGGTTCAATTGCCTTCCCCCGCCCCTCCCCCCACCAAAAAAAGGGCATAGTAGGGAGGTGATGTTTTTGCTCCCTATACTACTAAGTGTGCATGCATCAGCGAAGCACTCAAAGCATATGTTTGATGACATGTAAAACAAGTGCCTTGAGGCAACAAGTACCTTACTCCCACCTGCCAATTAATATCCATCATGCAACTGGGCCATTGTTCCGAGCAACTATTATGGGCCCCACATGCAATACTGGTGGGTAACTAAGTCAAGAGATGGAAGATGTACAAGATTGTATGGGTAACAATGAAGTACGAATTTAATCAATAATAGATCAAGAATCAAGGTTTCTATTAGAGATGTAATTTAGAATATGAAGTGCATCAATGGAAAAAGGATTCCGAGACAACTCATTTGATTGTTAACATGACTATGTTCCATCATCATGATGTGGCATGATGAGGTGACGATGCTAATGTGGTGTGATGATGTAGCATGTTGATGTAGCATCTCAAGCTCCAACCTACAAAGACAGCATCATATTTATAGAGATCTTGGACACCTATAGAGGAGATTCCTCAAAAAGATGTTGGACCACCTATAGAGGAGGTTCCAGAGCATCATATTTATAGAGATCTTGGACACAAAGGAGGTTCCTCAAAGAGATGTGGTCTCAAAACTTGGACACTTGCAAAAGTTTTTTTTTTTTTTTTAAATTTTGGGTGAGGTAAGACACACACTTGAACACCCACGAGGGGGGGTGCCTCCCCTTCAAATATTCAAGAGAGGGAGCAAGAACCACGCTAGCATTTTACCTATGTGCAAATAGGATAGCGCACAAGCCGAATGAACAAGGATCTCTTGGATGAACCCAACTGGCGATGGACCGAGTTGCACAATCTAAACTTGATGTACAATTGGGCCTTAGTCACCAGTGACAACAAAATATAGTATCAAGACCTAGGGGATGAGGAGCAATCAAATGAAGACAATTCAAATGATAAGTACGAGGATTGTTGTTTCTTCAGTTATAAGAGCAAAGGAGAGATTGACACAATAGAGTATGACACTAAGGGAGACGTGATTGAACAAATATGGGTAGACTCCGAAACACATAAGAAAAATGTCTTCAAAATCAAGAAAGGAGTCATGCATATGGATTGCGATCACACATGGTTGGAGCACATAGGAGGATTGAATACAAATAAGCAGGCCTCACCCAACCAATTGTCATAGCATTCACCATCCGAGTTATGATCACCAGGAGAGACTCCCTCTTCTAACGAAGATGGAGAGTTGATTCTAAGTCGAAAGTAATCTCGAACAGTGATCGAACCCTTCTCCTCAATACCCTACCAAGGAGGAGGACCAACCGAGTGTTCCTCACAAAAACGTGGCCTCTTCTTCATGTCCTGTTAAATTTAAGTGTCTTTGAAAAGGCATAGTAGCTGGTCCTAGTCCTTGTATGGATTTAGCCAAGCAAGCACTTCTATACTCAAAAGGATGCACAAATGGAGGCTATGCATGATGTGTAATACTAGCTCTGTACATATTTCACCTTTGTATATAAATGAATGCCTTGATATAATGCTTTACTTACAATGTTAAAGATCTTTGTGATCCGGACAAATTGAGATTTGTGTGGTATTACATCGTTAGAAATAGACCACATGTGATATATTTACAGGAGCACATTCAGATTTGCGCTGTCCAACAGGGTCATTTTACATTGACATTTTTTATGCTAGCACTTCTACATATTCGAGAACTGTGGTTTTGGTAGCTCAAGCTCTACAACCAATCCTAGCCTATATTGACCCAGATGGCTGTTGGATAATTGTGCAGTTTTCACTTTTTGATGAGTCATCTGAGTTTGCAGCTGTGTATGCTCCTCAAACCTCAGGTCAAGGAGTCAAAGTTTGGGCTCAAATGGCAGCTTATCCTTCATTGCATAACTCATTTGTTTGTGTTGACCTTAATAATATTCCCTTGTAGTCGGAGAACTCTTCAGGCCACTTGCATATGCTTGTATCTGAATTTATCTGTCACATGACTTATTTTGAAGAAATTTTCTTCATATAATTGATACTCATCTTCAAATCCATGATGATGCTATCTTCGCCGCATGGCATGACTTTGCCTAGGGCATTCAGCATGTCATGAGGGATTATGGCAAATATTATATGAGCTTCAGTAGACCATTGGTGCAAAAGGCTAAATCAGTGGAAATTCTCTGTCTTAGGAGGGTTAGCATTGGGGCAACGTTTTCAATCCTCCATTGGCTCTTGTTAAACCATGAAAGGCATACACGTTTGGCTATGGAAGGTATTTCTAGAGTTGCAAAGGTACTCACATAATGAGGGTAATGTTACATATTCCCTCAACCTCAACAGACCCATAATTTTGAGCAATCATTATCGCCCTTTATGAAACTTACTCATAATATACTACAGCCTTTTCTACCAATGATTCTTGAAGATAGGCTAAAAGATTGGAGCACCATGGGTTCAAGTTTTTCAGCACCACGGGTTCATACATGCATGTTCCCAAGTTGTTGTTTGCAGTTTTTATAGCTCTTGCCCTTTCCAAGAGGAGCCTATTGTTTTAGACCGTTGTTTCAAGCCCTTCCTTTGCCAATGATCAAGGGTGTAGGGAGTAAGAGTGGTGGACCGAAAATAAAGAACTGGTAGAAAATACATTCAAGTGGTACAATTTAGGACAGTATGCTTACACATACGCACACCAATCATGCCTGTCAAAACATCTGTAGAGAGGTTTGAAGGGCATAAAAAATGTTGTCCAGAGGGGGTCCTATCCATATAAAAAGCCATATATTAATGTAAATGCCATACATAACCCACATACGAAAGCATGAGCAAGAATACTTTGCAAGAGATAATCCAAGGACATGCAAGGGTACAAGTAAGATCTTGTAAGAGAGAACCAAGAAATTTACTAGTTCCAAGCTCTTGAACCTACCGGTCACTACTCCAAGATTGGCTGCCAACGACTGAATCAGCAAGGCAGCACAAGATGCTATTAGGATAACCCATAGAAGCTGAAAATGAAGTTAAAAAAGCATGAGTTTTTTTTCTCACTTGTAATGCAAAGGATAGCATGAGAACAACATAAAAAGCAAATGAATGATATGGGCTCAAACCAAACTTTATGCATACCTCATACTTGAATTGTGCCCCTGCTTTCAAATCGGACTCAACTGCCAACAAATCATAGAGAAAATTAGAGGCTTAATCAAATTCCAAAAGTGAGCCCTTAGTCAGTTGTGCATGCTTACAATTTCCAGGATCAATGTATGCTATGGCGACCAAAAAGCCAGGACCAAGGTATGCAAGCAATGTCTTAAAGCCACGTTTCTGCACACACCAACAGCACAAGATGGAACATACAAACCTTTTCATCTAAAATAGGTGAGAAAAACATTGATGAAAAATACATTGTCATACCTACTGGCCTCTAAATTTATTTTACAACAACTAAAAGAAAGGCCAATCATATACTATACAGTCTGCTTCAACCCCTATACTTGCTATTATTGCAATAAAAGCAATGTAATGATTGCTTCAACCCCTATACTTGCTATTATCACAAGAAAGTAACGTAATGATTGCTACATTAAGCTTTAATTGCCATGATGTAGCATTCCCATTTCTTGCTCCCCTTCTTGAGATGCCCATTCCAATTCCCCAAAGATGCAACATTTCGTTTCTGTTTCCCATTCACTTGTGTAAGATATCTGCATGCTGAATAAGATTAAGCTGCCACTAAAGAAGTCCCTTAAGCTTCGCAATATGACGCCGAATGCTCAAGGCGGCATCAACAATGAATGCATTGTGAGTGACCCAAATATGCCAGTAACCCCAGAATCTGAGAAAGTGAAATGGAATCTTCTTATGAGGTTGCGCCAAACCATGATTTTTAGCCTTGCCAAAGACCCAATCAAAAGGACACATCCTAGTCCCCACCACAACATGCCAAATGTCAGAAAGGAGGGCCCAAATTTTCCAAACAAAAGGACACAAGATGAATCTATGACAGAAAGATTCAACTGCAATGGTATAGAAGAAACAATTCCCATTGGAAATATCCCTGTGGCAAAGAGCCGATGCAAGGAGAGAGTTCTCTCTTTTTTTTTACATAATGAGTAATTTATATTATATCAGATGCTTCAAGATTACAGAAAGTCGCATGACTAAAAGAGTACAAAAGTCAAAAGCAGCAGCAGAAATTGCCATGTGCCAAGGGACCAAGTCCTCCCTAATCCAACTACCAATGTAGGAGACCTTTCAGCTTAGCAAGGTGTCTCTAAACACCACACATGGAATCAAAAACAAAAGCATTCTGAGTAATCCAATTATGCCAACAGCCCCAAAAACAAAGAAAAGGAAATAGAATCTTCATATGTGGCTATGCCAAAGTGAAGTATTTGGGCCGGTTTGATTGGATTGGACAAAGATCCAATCAAAGGGACGTAGCGACATGCCAACCACACCCCTCCAAATGTCAGACGAAAGGGTCCAGATTTTCTGAGCCAAAGGGCACAAAAGAGAATAGTGGCAAGAAGATTCCACACTGGTGAGACAGAAAAAGTTGTTGCACTTGGAAATTCAATGTTTTACAAGTGTTGCCACAAAAGGAAGCCCACCAACCATCATGTGCCAAAGGAAGTCTTTACATTTATACAGGGTCTTGTTGAGCCAAGCCTCCATGACAGTCATTTTCCACCAAGCCTGAGATTTATGCAAACCCCAAACAATATCGGCCTTGGTGACCAGCCAATCGTGATTCTTAATCATAAGATGATACACTAGATTAGGCAAAGCCTTTTCTAGATAGAGTCGACCTGCAAGGTCCCAATCCTACCATGGACAATCAAAATCAAGGGCAGGGAGGGTTTCCCTAGGCTGCGGTGCCATCAAAAGCTGGTCCCACACTCCCTATATCCTCAAGGGATCTGAAAAAGCCTCCTGACAGTACCGAAGGACATCAACCCCCTGCGACTTACCAAAGTGGTATCAAAAACAAAAGATAAGCCCAGTCATGCCATACAATTAAATTTAGGACAGTCCTCTTGTTTCCCATCCCAAAAAAGTAGCTTGGACACAACCAATAACTCCATCTAAAAAGAGTCAGCGACCAAGCAATCCTCCGCAAGATGCCACTAAACCTTTTGAAGAACCAACTTCCACGAGTAGACCACCTGAGTTGCGAGGAAAGAGGAAGATGAGGAAAAGGGTGTGAGAAATGCAGCCAACTATGGAGGAGAGAGAAACAAGAGACAACAGATAGTGTGATCTTAAGCTAGCGTAAAAGTGTACTTCGTAAACTAAACTCAAAAGTAATAGAATGAAAGTACAACTTAGGTTTAAGGTAGACCTAACCCCTAACTCAATTGGCATCAACTAACTCTAGTACTCACTCTAAAAGTAGTGACACAACTTATTACTTTAGTTATGTTCACATTACAAACCAAAGACGACCTAAAATCCATGCTTATTGAAATCTGAAATGGACAAGAGATTTTAGTGATACCACGCACAAACAATACATTTGGAACGCACAAACAATACATCTAGAAGCATAAAGGCTGATCCATCTACAACAATGCCCAAATGCCCCACTATCAAAGTACCAAGCATGTTGCATTTCAATAGCATTAAATGCAAAATCAGCCATGGAAGTGTCATAACATGTCCAAAATGCATAGTCCTCTACAAAGTTGGCTATAGCATCACCATCAGAACACTTTCAAGTTGATGTCTCTTGGACAGCCAAATCAAAGTCTTTTTTCTTCTCTTCAGCCAATCTTTTTGTGCATTCTTCAATGTAATGACCAAGTTTCTTACAATAGTGGCATTTTCCCTTTTTCTTTGCCTTTTTTATGTCTTAGGCAGCCTTGTTAGATGGCTGTTCCACATCCGCTTTGGGCTGATTTTTCACATCCTACTTTGCTTTACCCTTGCCTTTAGAGCATGGCTACATCACTTGAACACATAGCAATGTTCTTCCAAGTCTATTCCTGTTGTGACAAAAGGCTTTCCAACTCCACAAATGTAAGAGGCTGCTGCCCCCCCCAAAAAGACAAATTCAGCAAGGTAAGGAACCCGATATAAGACTCTAGGAGTGAATTCAAAGTGATATTCACCATTTGTGCATCCACAATAACATCATCAATATTCAACAACTGCTCACATAGGTCCTATAAGTGTGTAAGGTGATTAGTCATGATGTCACCCTCCATATGTGCATTAGCCAATTCTCTTCACAAGTTAGAGATTTTGGCTTCATTCCAGGCTACAAACATAGTTTTCAAGACATCTCAAGTTGCTTTAGAGGTCTTGCATGACCGAGATGAAGTATAAGCACTCTCTTGACTAACAAAGCAATCAATGACAAAGCCTGTGCATCCTTTGAATCCCATTTCCTCTAACCAGTTGTAGGAGGAACAAAGGCAATATCCTCTAGCACCTCACTGAGGTATTTGAGATGCAAGGCCCCCCGGTCTCTGCAAATCACTGGTTACATAATCCCATAGATCCTTTGCAACAAGCAAATTTCACACCATGAAACTCCACGAGTAGGTGGTGTCATCCAACTTATCCTCTTGAGTGAGGACTCCCAAAATGTTGTTTTGATCTTTGGATTCCCGATTTGCCATTGCTAAAAATAAATGCACAAATTCAGCAACCAAACACTTCCACAAGCCAAAGTGTCAAATGTACTCTCTTGTACCAAAATCCCAACATTGGATAGTAATGCAAGTACAAAACTATCAAAACTGTAAAAATTCTCAAAAAGTGTGCCAACACTACACAAATCAGTACTTGATCTGTAATTTACAGCAATTCACTGCTGTACTGCTGCACTTGCCTCGAGAGTCGAATTGCATGCCAATTAAAAATTTCAGCAACTTAATGCTGGAAATTCCCAAATTTTACTACAATTTTCCAATTTTTGGAAATTTCTCTACCAGATCTGACACAAAATAGTAAAATAATGTTGTTGCAGCACATGTTTCTTGCCTTCGAATAAGTGCCAAGAGAAAGCCCCAAACTTCCGCGAAGAAATTCTGAGAAATTGAATAAGTTTTATACTTACGACCTGAAAATCTGATGAAACATCGCCTCAGGATGTGTCAACAGCAACCAACAACTTCGATGCACCTCCAAATGCATGCCAAACCCAAAAATGGCAAAAGCCCCAAATCTTGGACAGGAATATCGAAGAAATTGGGAAATTTCTTTGAACCAATTGTCAATTTGAACTTCACGAGCAAAAATTGACAATAGCCCTAAATTTTGGGTGGCATAAGCTATGATCCGGGCTGAGATTCCACCAAATATCGGCAAGTGGTAGCTAAGTGAGTAGAGCTGACTGGGCAGTGATGGCTGAGAATGCTGGCATTGCTACTGAGGTGGCTCAATATGGCGGTGGTGCTGGAAGTCCAGGGCAGAGGCGGCAGTGGCTCTACCGCTAAGAAGGCAGCGACACAGGGACAAAGGTAGGGAGAGCTAGAGCAGGGCGGCGTACCTCTGAACAGGGTGGCACAAGTGGCAGGGCAGCAGTGCTACTTCTGGGTAGCACACAGGAGCAGGGAATAGCGGACCTGGTAGGCACAGGGCAAACAACACAAAGGAGGCAACTGTGGCAGCATTGGTGGCAACGTGTTGGTGGCTGGGGTTCTTAAAGGCAGCATAGCAGCAAATCGGCAGGTGGAGCTGGCAAGGCAGAATGGTGACAGCTGCTTAGCTAGTAGGCAGCTCCTGGAGCTCGAGGAGGAAGTTCTCCCTCAAGCTGAGAGCTAGCTGGTGGCGGCGGCAGACCTTGCCTGGTACTGGCTGTGGTTGTTTGAAATCTGCACGTATGAGCTCCTCTGATACCAATTGTGAGAAATGCAGCTAGCTATGGAGGAGAGAGAAACAAGAAAAAATAGACAATGTGAGCAAAAGCTAGCATAAAAGTGTACTTGCTTAACTGAACTCGAAGTAATAGAATGAAAGTACAACTTAGGTCTAAGGTTTAGCTAGCCTCTAACTCAACTAGAGTCAACTAACTCTAGTACTAACTCTAAAAGTAGTGATACAACTTATTACTTTAGTTGTACTCACACTACAAACTAAACAACTAAAACATTGGGCACTACCCATAGAATTGGTAAATTCTAACAAAGGGGACATCAGCATTAAGAACATGCCACCAAGAACCCTGAATGGTCATATTACCATGAACCACACCACACTCTTCCAAAAAGAAATGGCAACAAAGACCCAAGGGTGTCGATCAATGCGCATGGCACGAAAGGGAGACCATCGAAGAGCAACATGTGCACATCTAGAATAGCCCCACCACCCATACTTTTTAGGAGTGCATGCATAGCTCCAAGAGGTCCACAATATACTAGCATGCAAAGTGTCCTTTTTCCATAGCATTAAAAAATGTGTCCAGTAAGAACCTTCAAGGTAGAGGTAGTCCAAGGCAACAACAAGAAAAAATAAGTGAGCGTGGGAAGCATGACGGATTGTGCCACTTGAAGGCAGACATGGAAAGGCCAAGCCAACAATTTCCAATAAAGAAGCTTGGCCTCCAATTTCTAGGAGATCCATTGCAACAATTGATTGGGCCAAACATCGACGCCCACGGGGTAGCCCAAATGACTCACACAACACTGCCATAGGGAATCACCATACCTTGCAATTGTAAAGATTGCAAATCTGATTCAACACACCTAATGAGGGAGGATTTAGCTCCGTTGATATGAAGACTAGAGGCCTATCTAAAAAGATTCCATACATCCAATGCCTTGTGGAGATTATCTCATTCTACTTTTAGAATCATGAAAGTGTCATCTGCCAATGATTGGCCCACAAAATGTTGTCCAAAAAGGGAAGAGAGAAACCAACCAGTTGTCCCATGTCCACCAAATGAGATAGCATAGAGAGGACCGAATGGGTCGCTAGGGCAAAGAACAAGAGGCTCAAAGGGTAGCCTTGTATGGACGAGCAAACAAGAGTGAACGGCTCAGTGACCTACCATTCAACATGACCCGCACAGCTCTCTCTCTCTCTCTCTCTCTCTCTCTCTCTCTCACATAAAGGATAATTTTATTAATTACCAAAACATAGTCTCCAAAATACAACATGTCCAAGAGGACAAAGATACAATCGCGATCAAAAGCACAAGGGAGAGGTTTCCATAGATGTTTGACAAAAGAAACAAAAACTATCAGATATCCGACGCTTGGAGAGTATAGATGGAAGAGGAAGAGCACCAATCCTGAATCAACATTCACCAAATGAAGACCTTGTACTTGAAAGGTGTTTTGTCGAGCGAGCATGTCATCGTCATAGATTTTCATGACACTTGACCTTTCTAGAAACCCCAAGTGGTGTTTCCCTTTTGGGCAAGCCAATCCTTATTGCGTATAAGCAAGTGGTATATCTGATTGATTGAAGCATGTCCCAAATGCAGCTGACCATGAGCATATTCATCGCTTCTTTGATGTATCTCAAAGGAAGTCTTGTCGACTATCACCTCCTATGGGACACCTTCCAAGATGTGGACAAAGCTCCAACTTATGTACAAAGCTCCATCAACCATGCCAGCTATCACACTATATAGTTAGCTTCAAACCATCCAATTCAAGTCTACCAACATCATTCAATCCTTCATTCCTCGAGTGACCAAATTCAAAATCACCTTCACAACATGCAATCAACCCTATTAGGTGTGAAGATGCTTCCCCAATATGATGGTGTAGTGAATGCCTTGCAAAGCTCAAATTTCGAGGACTCTATCAAGTTTCAGCATATGACTCCTATCTTATTGGAGCATGAGTTTTTCTTTAGGTTACAGAAAAGACTTTCATCTCATTCTAGCAACGTCCATGATTGTGCATGAAGAAGAAGAAGAAGACAGCTACTTCTACTCTCTATGGCCAGAGAATAGATTTCTTTAGTGCTAACTTTAGGACCAGCTTGCCAAACATTACTGGGTCAGCAACATTTGAATCTAGCACATCATCCACGAGTCAGAGAAGTCACAACAAATCAAGCACTCGCACTTTGCAGAGCACAAACCCACCTATACCTGGGTCATGTTCCTGACCTCCTTACATTTGGCAATTTTGAGCCATCATCACTCACCATCAAGCACCTCCTTTCAGCATTCAGCAGACTCATTGTCATGAATCACCCCATGATAGACATCTCCGCCTTGAGAAGAGTACCGCATTCCTACTGATTTCTATTGATCAAATTGGCATCCTATGGGTCCTTTTCATTGTTATTCACGAGTCAAGACAACCACATGCGTGGCAGGAACATTTGTGCAGCATGCTGCCTGTCTGCCATATAGGCAGCCTATAATCATGGTCATTGTGTACCCAAAGCTTACAAATCCAAAAATAGATGCTGTAATAAAGTGTGCAAGATGGAAATTTCACCAAACTGCTTTTAGAAGTCAAGTTTTACTTGTACCATGTAGAGTTGATTCAAATAGGCAACTGCTCAAGACTTGCAGCCAAGCAACCGAATTGTTTGTAAATCATTTTGATTTGGTTAACAAAATAAAATTTTCAGATTGGGTCCGAAGGGCTCTAGTGAAAATGTGAGCCAAATTGGCTTAGATGTCTTCATGATGATCAAGATATGCAGCTATGAAATGAAAACAGAATAGCTCAATGATCAACTAGGCTGCTGCTGTAAGGCACAGGCAGACTGTTCCATGTATAACCTGCTAGGGCAAGTGATAACAAATGAAGAAACTACAATATACCACGTGCACTAGTCCTCCCTCAGTAACTCGGGTTGGCATATGTGTATTGGAAACTAAGTTGCGACATGTGTGCATTCGTCACAGTCCAAAAGCCTTTTTCTCTGTCAATTCTGTGAACTCCATCAAAATTAAGCAGTTCCGTTTCAGGAATAATGCCAAGAAACATGGCAGCATCTATGAAAAGCGTGCCATATTTTCCTGTGAATGGCATGATTTTTGTCATAGACGAGCAGTCCCATAAGGTTCTGGAATTTCAAGAATGATATGGCTATAGAAATGGAACCAACAGATGAGCAAATGAGGAAATCAGATTACAACTAAATTCATCGAATGGCGAATTTAAAGCCTGCACCTTAATTCATCGAATGGTGAGGTGAAAAACGTGCAAAGATAATCAACGAAGGGAATCTGCAACGTAGTTCATCGAATGCTGATGTAAAGACCTGCAAAAGAGAATCATGATACCAATGAACGGAGGGAGACATACCTCAGGCACGGAGACTTGATATGCGGGAGCATCGTCGGTAGAGTTGAGGATGGCCATGGCAGCTGGAGAAGGGGGCTGTCACCACTTCTGCAGTGAAGCGCGGTATTCGTCAGCCTCTTTCTCTCGCTCTGTCTCTCGTGCGGGGGGAAGGGAAGGGAGAAGCGAGGGGGAATCAAAGGGGCCGTCCGACGTCGTCTTCTCCTTGGAAAGAGCTACAGACAATCCACACTTTATACTCGGCAAGAGGGGGGCGTGGCGGGCCTGAGAATGTGTGTGGGGGGAGGGGAGTCGCTCTTCTGCCGATCTCTGTTCGTACATCCGGAAGCGACCAATCGGAGGCATAATAAGACTGGGCCCCCTGCAGACTCTTTCAACCATCCTCATCCATTACAACCTTTGACAAACCATGCACGTTCCTTACTCGTGCTTGCCACCCGCCTGCTGTCCTAAGGGTCACATTCGTGCGCTCACATACCTTAAACTTTAAAGCGTATATATATCTATCTATCTA
Source organism: Lygodium microphyllum (assembly GCF_053477565.2). Lineage (NCBI taxonomy): Eukaryota > Viridiplantae > Streptophyta > Polypodiopsida > Schizaeales > Lygodiaceae > Lygodium > Lygodium microphyllum. Next base: position 118,794,933 of record NC_141152.1, on the reverse strand, counting down.
GACTAGTAGCCTCTTCTCTACAGTACTCCTAGATAGCTTCTCATGGGGTAGTGTTAAGGGGTCACTCTTATGTTGTTTATAGTATAGGTTAAAAGGACCAATTAGATGTCCCATCACCCCCCCCCCCCCCCAAAAATCGCAAAAATGCAGCCAACCTTAGTGATAGCTTTGCACAATTGATGAGAGTTAAGGGGTCATTCTTATGTTCTTTATAGGATAGGTTAAAAGGACCTATTAGATGTCCCATTTCTCTCCCCCCCCCCGCCCCAAATAGCAAAAATGCAACCAACCTTAGCGATAGCTTTGCACAAAAGATGCATCATTTTTAGCCACTCAAGTCTTAAACTACTATACAAATTCATAATATTACATGTAAGTTTAATGTGAGTCAAATAACTGAGCCATGACAAGTTTTATTTTATATTTTAGATTCTTTAAAGTCTTAAAGAGTGCATCCTTTGTTGCCACTCTATTGGCCATGTATTGCCATGACCACTTTTTGGGAATCCTTCATTGATAACTAGGTCTACTTCATAAACATATTAAACGTTTAGTGGGGGAACATTAGATGACACTCTTTTGGCCCCTTTCGCCTGTAGGATCAAGTAAAGAGCAATGTTTATGAAAAACCAAGAGATTTAGTGTCTACTGAATTGTTAAAATCAAAAAGCAAACCTCCAAAATTCTTACAAAACAAAGTTTTAATTTTAGAACATTCAGAACCACTTTTAAAACATTGAGAAATGTTTAAGTTATAATATGGCAAAAAACTTGCAAAAATCCAAGAAAAACGTTGCAAATTTTTAAGATCAAAGGCCTTTGTATCACCTTTGAAACTTTTTTTAATTGAGCAATGGCAAAAAGCCACCCACCAATACAATGGTTACACCACCCCTAATCTCCCACCATGCATAAACTGAATTTTGTGGCATTGAGAAGCTTAAAGTGTGCTTTCAACAAAGAATCTGCTCAAACTACCTCAACTGTAACATCAATAAGGTGTATTTTTAGTGGTCCTCTCTCGCCACATCATTTTGATTTATTCACATCTAATGACAATTGCATTCAATCGCTCAAATATGTTGTTGTAACTCAAAAGTCATAAGGAAATTCTTTATTGTAGTCTCAACATCAAGATAACTCATTCCTTGTTAAAAACTTGTGATACAATGTAGTAAAGCATGAAATCAAAAGGGGCCAAGCTAAGCCATCATAGCACTTACCTTTATACCCTAGAAGCTATGGTGTACCCTCTTCGAGCCGAGATATGTTATCCATCAATCTAAGACAACTTGGGGAATCTCTTCACTTATGCATCTCCTCATTATTATCAAAATAGATGTTTCTTTATTTTTATGTGTTTTGTATTAAAGCATATATAAATGTGTAGCTAGACTAACAAACTTTTATTTGAGATGCAAAATGATATGGTACCTTTTTAATATCAAATGCTTACATCATAGCCTTTTTTGGTCCAGGGCTACCCAACACTCTTAACCAATGACTTAACATTTGATCCCTTACACAATGGCATCCACCTTGATGGTCAAGGTGATCAATTAAGGGAACCACATCATAGACCATTTCGTCATCCATTTCTCCCACAAATGCCTCACCATTGCTTGTCAATGAAAGTTGTTGGCTTATATAACATCGACCCTAGTGACAAACCTACAAATGAAATATGTTGCCTTACAAAACATCCATCTTGGTGGCTAGCAAAGAGAACTACAAACATAAACCCTTTCATTATCCATTTTTTCCAAAGGTGCTTTGTGTTGCCTACTAGGATGGATCTCATCCCCTTTGGTTCATTCCACATTCTCACTTCCACTGGAGCTTAGCGGTCTTGGTATTAAGTTTTATTTTTGGAGGGATTGCATAACATCTTACTTTCTTTCTTATAAAGATGTACCCTTTTAGAATAATTATTCCCCTTTTACACATTTTTTGGAATGATAAGCCCCTAAGAGAGTAGTGCAACCTTGAACTGCAAGTTTTTTTTTTTGTGGGGGGGGGGGGGGGGGGGGGGCCAAGGGGAGGCAACAACACCAATGTTTTGATTAAAGGTAACATTATAAAGGAGACTAACACCACAAAAAATGAATAGGAAAACACATAAATTTATCAAAATGCCAAAGTGAAACATGCCAAATAAATTAAATGTTGCAAAGATTCGTGAAAACTCAAAAGGGTTGAAAAGAGGATATCACAAAATTGGATATTATTCATATTTGCCACGATAGAAATCTTACATGAAAAATAGTAAGAGAGCTAATAGCTGAATTGAAAAGCTGCCAAGAAGCTTGAAGTTCTTCCCAAGTGGCATCTAAGGAAGTATGAGATCCAAAAATCCAATTAAAATCATGAGTGAGAGCACAACTCCGAAGAATAGTATCCATTGCTTTAGCAATAGGTCAAATCTCTTACATTGACTATCGCCTTCATTGTTAACAAAAGTTCCCACTTAACATCTCCATAAAAGTAGCCTTTGTTCCAAAAAGCTAACATATGCTTTGAAGATATTCCACCCCCCATTTCCATGGCTTTGACTAAGTGCTACAATGAAAGCAGAATGAGACCATAGCTAGCTAACTCAAGGGGTGTAGTTATAAGAAATCATCCATATCACATGCATTCAAAGGGCACTAAAAAATAATGTGCTATAAATTATCCATTTTCCTTGAAGAAACTTATGAAAATTTTTCAAATTGTAGTGGAAAAATCCCTTATTTTGTAAATATAATCATGTAAGTTTTACTAAATAAAATGATCCTTTAGTCGATTGCACATGGTAAAATTAAATTCTTTGAGGTGAACCCCCTAAGCCAACTACAACTACCCACCACATCATTGTCTTTATTTGCCCCCATCATAATCCTTTCCTCACCTCCTCACCATCCAATGTAGTTACCCATAGTAAGCCCATATAAAGAGTGACCAAGAACATATGCATACTAGTCCAATGATGCAAAAGTGGAGAAAGGATACCAAAGTGTTATGATTTGAGAGTGGAGCAGAAGGATTGAGTTGGACGGAGGAACATAGAGCGCAAAGGGCAGAGATCGTTGCCATCTCTGAAGCAAAAATTTCTCTACCTTGGTCTGTAAGGCCTCCTCTTCCCTTTGTATGTATGCAGTGTGCAGGGGCAAGCAAATGTCCTGGAGGCAACAATGTTGATGAGAATCAGCCTAGGAGGAAGCAAGCATGCCTGAATGAAGGAACCACTAAGATGGATTATGATGCTGTGGCTAGGTAGGGTGGCACAGACATGGCTGAGGTGGAGCGCATGGCTAGGTAGGAGCAAACAATTATCAATCAGAGAAGGAGAGCAAAAGCTGTTGAGGCAAGCAAATCGTGCTTCAAAGCATCTGTTGCCTGGTCACTACAGCGTATCCGACAGAGATATGCAGATTATGTTTTTGCTGGGGTGTTTTTCTATTTTATGGGCAGGCCGCCTTCTAAAGAAGAGTTCAACTGATGGTTCACTACCACATATCACGGGAGAGCTTTCATGCTTCAATTTAGGTTTGTGGAAAGAGGCTTTTTCATGGCTCTACTCAACTCTACAGCAAAGAAAGATTGGGTCTTGGGCTGTGCAATTGGTTACAAAGGGAATCTTGTGCTTGCAATGCCTTGGACACCTTTCTTTTCCTCAGAGACAATCCTACAATATGAGTGCCCTGTGTGGGTCACTCTTGCTGACCTACCTATCTGGTTGGACGAAGAAGTTGCAACCATTGTTGGAGCTCTTGGCCGAGTACTATGTGTTCCTTCCAATTCATCAGTTTATGGTGCTCTCAAGCCAAAACGAAAGGTTTGTATCCTCTGGGACAGAAGGAAGGAGCCACCAGAGTATCTGGAGCTTACTAATCACCAAGGCTTCGAGGTTGTTATCCAAGTTCGCTTTGCCAACTTCCCAGACGCATGCTACATCTATAGACAACGTGGTCACTATGCCAAGGATTGTCCCAAAAAGAATGTAGAGGGCAATAATGAAGCTCCATCAACAACTCCTGCAAAGATGGTGTCTAAAGCAAGTACACCTGAACCTCTTGCAAGATAGGTTGATAAGGTAGGCCCTAGTGGCTCGAAAGGAGAGAGCAAGAGTAGGGAGGCCCTGCAAACTATCAAGTTGCAGTCAAAGACTAATAAGAAGACCAATGGTGACATCCAAGTCACGAAGAACAAAGGCAAGGAGAATGTTGACCTCGTAGCAAAGGGAGATAGAAGCATGACTTCCAAGTAGGGCAAAGTTTCCATTAAGAGATTGACAAGAATGCCCCTCATGGATCGTAACTATTACGCTGCTCTGGGGGAGGAGGTTGAATTTATGGAGGCCCCGTATGGTCAACATGATAGGACTATCCAAGAAGTTAATTGCCATAGCCCTTGGAATGTCCGAGGGTTGTGCTTGGATCGTAGAAAAGAAGTTATGTATAGCCTCATAAGGAGGCGTAAGCTAGATATATTGATGCTATAAGAAATAAAGGTAGGTGAAGACGAAGGAAACAACTTAGTAGCCCCTAGATACTTAACTATTGCAAAAGGCTGCACCAGAGGTAGAGGAGGGTCCATGATGCTGGTGAAAGACTATTTGGCCCCTAATTTTGCATGGGCAGAAGAGGAAGGTTCCTTTTTAGCTGTAGAGATTAATGTATGTAGAGAGAAGGTGTTTGTTATTTCTGTATACACCTCTAATATTCATCAACAACCAATAAGAAGCAAGTAGTGAACTATACTAGCTGGTAAACTGACTGGTGATCCCACGCTCATGATAGGGGACTGGAATGTAACAATGGGAGAAGGAGATCATTCCCATGGGAGTGGCTCTGCATTGACCAAAGAAAGAGAGCTGGAATGAACTCCATGCAAGACACTGCCTCATGGATGTGGCGCCCACATTTCAATTCAAGTGACTTTCTGCCCTATGATTGGGGGTGGCACAAGAGAGGGACCGCCAATTTTTCGTTTCGATACATCGTTCTTAGATGATTCTTCCTTTGTCACAAAGATCAAGCAAGTGTGGGATTATTTGAGAAAGCCATGCCCAACTCTTGAAGAGGCATGGATGGCAAGTAACAATGCTATCGTTGATGTCTCTAAAAAATATGGCAGAGCTCTAGCTCATAAGAGAAGAGTTGCTATGGATTGCACCTCTCGAGTTAGACTTGCCCTTCTTGCTGCAATTTCCAATTCGCCTAAGGACTCTATTTTGGGCAATCTACTGCAAAAGATTGAGATGTGCATTAGGACTCGGGATGCCTATAAGGTTTAGGCAGCAAAAATCTAGGTGAAGGCAAAATGGGAGGTTGAGGGAGATGCTCTTACAAGCTTCTACTTTGATGCTCTAAAGAATAAAGGCAAAAGGGAATGGATCAGTTGCATAGAAACACAAGATGGCAACAAACTAACAGCTAAAGAGGAGATTCTGGATGCATTCAGCAGCCACTTGGCATCCATAGTGGGGTGAAGGCATGAGAAGGCTTGGGATTATGATTTGAAGTTGTAGACCTTCTTCCAAGGGTATGGAAACAAAATCACCAAGGATCAGGCAGCAAAGTTGGAGTCCCCTTTCATTGTGGATGAGTTATAATGTGCCCTCAAGAGCATGAAGAATGGCAAGTCACCTGGAATAGATGGCCTACCAGCAAAGCTATACAAATGTATATGGGACACTTGCGGCAAGGATTATGCTGCAATAGTTAATCAATGGTGCAAAGAGGGTGCTTTACCCTCTTTAATCAATCTAGATTTGATCAAGTTAATACCCAAAGGCCCACATAGAATGAAGATGTCACAATGGTCACCCCTATCGATGCTTTACTGATCCTACAAGATATTAGCTAAAGCTTTGGCTACCAGGATCAAGTGTTTGCTCACTAAGGTTGTGCATGAGAGACATTATGGCTTCATATTTCAGCGTCGAATACATGATGCAATAATGAACTTGATACTTGCAATTGATTGGGCCATTGCAAGTGGACAGAGAATAGTTCTTATTAATATGGATTTTAACAAAGCTTATGATAGGATCTCCTAGGATTTTATTACTTCTGCCTTGTCAGCCCCATGGGTTTTGGAGATGGTTTCATTAGGATGGTCCACATGTTGTTTACCAATGCAACTTCTCAAGTCCATGCTAATGGATCCTTGTCTAAGCCATTCAATCTTCATAGGTCAATTCACCAAGGTTGTCCGCTAGCCCCATTGCTGTTTGTTATTGTCACTGACCCCCTACTTCACAAGCTAGATTGGCTAGTTTGAACAAGAACTCTCAAGCCACGGAAGCTACCTGTGAATGAGTATTTTGTATCTCAGATTTTTGCCGATGATAATTCAAATATGGTTCTTGTAGAACAAGCGCAGATAGACACTCTAATGGAGGTGTTCCATGACTTCTCTTACCTATTAGGGTCCCTCATTAGTCGCCAGAAAACTGAGCTTCTATATGTAGGGTTGGAAGATCCCCTGGATTGGCTTGGTGTCTATGGATTTAGGATACTAAAAAAAGGGGAGGTTTTCAGATATTTGGGTTGCCCCCTAGGTTTGAGGTTGACACAAGCCCAACGTTTCCAATGGTTTGAGAGCAATTTTCAAACCAAATTACATATGTGGTCTCATGAAGCCTATACGTTTGGAGGGAAGTTGATGATCATCAACTCAATGCTAGTCTCTAGTGTGGTATTTATTGTAGCAATACTAGCATTTTGAGTAGCATGCTAGAATTAATTAGAGAGAACACTAAGATCATTTCTATGGACAGCGGGTGAAACACAACAGTGGCATGCTATATCCTAGGATCTCCTTACTGCTAGCAAGAAGGAAGGTGGACTAGGCATTGAATCATTGAAGGACAAAGCTCACTGACTGTCCATGAGATTACTCAGTAGAATGTACTTTAAACAACCATGGACCACCATAGCAAAAGCTATGATTGAGTCATCTAAAGTTCCAGCTGGTATATGGGAAGACATAAGTTGGGAGCAGCTTATCTTTGCATGTGGCCTGAAAATAAAGATAAAGGAATCAAAGAGTTTGCAAATGCTAGTAGGAAGCTGGAAAAGTGTAACATGTGAGCTTAAATGGAGGGGTTGCCCTGATGGGAGGGGAGATCCAAGTCTACTACAGTCCCTTTGGTTTTCAGATGCTGCCTATCAAGACGAATTTACACCTATTTTAAACAAGCCTAAACTAGCAAAAAGTTTGCATGGAGAAGGGCTTAGGACATGGTTGGATATATGGGAACAGAGGGAGTTCCGCTTCTTGTCACTGGAGGAATGTAAGCACATATTTCAGTTGAATGAGAATGAAAAGAAATGGCTAGGGATGGTTCTAAGGAATAGGAGAGAAGAGTGGCCGACATCCTTCAGAACCAGACCGATGGCCCTGATGAAGTGCTATCAAACTGAGAAGGGGAAGTTGCTTTGTGAGGCAGTCAAAAGAGATGACTTCAATCACTATAATGTGAGACATGTGTTAAAGGTGCAAGAATGCTGAAAAAAGTATTACCCTAGAACAAAGCTAAGGACATGGAAAAGAAGGGCAAGGGCTGAAGGCTTAATCTAGTGCTTTGGAAAGTCCTAATGAATAAGTGTCCTACTCGGATCAGGATAACTAAGTTTGCCAAGGTTCCACCCGTGTGTGTGCTATGCAAAAAGGAGGAGGAATTTGCTTAACATCTATTTTGGGACAACATTGATGTCAGGTGGCCATGGAAGGCTGTAAGTAGGTGGGTGGATACAGCAGGACTGCAGGCTAAAATTGATGCAAGGGGAGCCCTATCCGATGATTTTGGGCCTCTTCGAGAAGCCAAGGCGCCACTCTAGAATGTCATCAAGGATATAGTCATTAGGAGCATTTGGAATCATAGGAACAAGAAGTCATTTGGAAGGGTCTCTTTCTTTGTCCCTCTTAGTCTACAACAATGTAAGTGCGATGTATTGACGGCATTAAAAGGTCTAGGAAAGAAGGCCTCTATTTATAGAGCCTGTTTCAAAGCTCTTAAGTGTTGTAACTGAGAATTCTCAATTAGATCCATCTCCCCCTTTTGGTGGAAGATGTCAATTTTTGGATTAATTCAATATAACACTACATTATTAAAAAAAAGTGTTATGATTTGATTGGAGGATTACAAAAAGGGGTGACCAACATTTCCTTGAATGTGACAACGACTGCCGCTATGATGAGCCACTTCAACCATGTTCTTATGCTAGTAAAGTTAGTCCTCTTAAAGTCAAATTGAGTTGAATAGAGCAATTTCATGCCCTATATGATCCTAGGAGATTAATAATGTCTAGCTAGTTCTTAGGAGAGAGGCTTAGTGTATTATGAGAATAATAGTCTATTAAAAGCTACTAGTTGTTAACCCTCAAACGAACAAGGAGGAAAAGTTGGAAAATCTAAAGCAGAAGACATGGCCAAGGCAAAAGTGAAATAGAAGATGAAGGCACACCAAGAAAAATCTGGAAACACAAGAAGCGCAGAAAAGTCCTAAATAAGGGAAAAAGGCACACAAGGAAAAGCGCAAGTCAATACTTTTGTAAAAGAGAGCAAGCGCACTATGGTTTAATTTAAAGAGGACTAGCCTCTCACTCGTGCAATTTGTAAAGGTAGATGGGTGGTAGGAAGGAAGCTAGGAAGATAGGAGGAAATTGGGAAAAAGGGCCTAGGCCACATCTGGCCATGTAAAAAAGGGGATAAGGGGATGACCGCCCAAAAGGGATTTAGGGTTTTGTATATAAAGTTGAAAAGTGAATGAGAAGCTCATTCTTGTGTGTGGCCAAAAGTGGGTCTCCTCTTCTTCTTCTTCTTCTTGCTTGCTTGAGCTTGTGCTTGAGAGAGGGAGTGTGAGAGTGTGAGGGACTGGGGAGGAGAAGCTCTCCATCTTCCCCTCTCTTCTTCTCTTCTTTTCTCTTCTCTTGTCTTGCTCGCGGGGCTATGGAGCTTGGAGCGCGGAGCCTGAGGATGGAGCTTGCTTGAATCTTGCACTTGGATCATGGAGCTACTGGAGTGCACGGGAGAGGAGGTAACTTGATCGGCATGGAGGTAAGCTCACTACACCCATAGATATGGATGGCGCGTCGGCTTTGTGAGATGTAGCCATTAGTGCTCGGTTTGGAACGCTTGAAGCGATAAGCGGTCTGTGGGTCTTCGCGAACCGATGCTTGAGGTAGATAGGTAGGAAGCGAGGAAGTTTGAAGAGGTATTCAATCTCCTTAGCAAGTAAGTTTTTGGTTTTTTGGACTTGGAAAAGCATGTTGGAGTAGTGTAGTTATTTGCTTTGTGATTTGGGTGCATTAGGGTAGAAAAAAACAAAGAAAAAGAAGAAAAACAAGCATCAGGGTTTCTGCTGTCATAATAGGGCATGAGGGTTTGATTTGATTGTCGATTTGCATTTTGGAGTTTATTGGCTATTCCAGGTATATACAACTCTTCCCCTCCATCCATAGCTTTGATCTGGAGGTGTGTATGATAGACCGTGACCTGAATTGTGTGATTCGAGCGATTTATTATTGCACCGACAAAAATTGTGTCGTGCTCGGTCTGTTCGAGTGATGATGATTCTGGGCCGAGTCCCAGAATCGGCCCTCGACCCACTACCGCTCGGACCACCTGACTCAAACCACTCGACTTGGACGTGTCGAAATTCGGCCCTCGGCCCACTCAAATCGGACACCCACTGCTCGGCCCGTCTGAATCGACCATTCGGACCAACTTTGAAATTCGGCCCTCGGCCTTGCCGACTCGGCCCACCTGACTCGGCCCTCGGCCCACTCGCCCACTCGGCTCTCAGACGGGCCGAATCGGGCATTCGGCCCCTGCAATTTAGACCTATTGGGCCGAATTTGGATTTGTCCAAATTTTAACCTGCAGACCTTGAAACTGACCGAGAGACCATATAGAGCTGAAACAACATCATAGATCTATCACTAGGCTGAAATCTAGAAAAAGTAGTTCAAAACTTGGCTCTAAGCGGTCCTTCAAATTGCGCACGGCATTTACCGTAACGGCCTTGCGAGCTGGGGGGGACTACCCCCCCGGGACCCCTATAGAGGGGGCTCTACCCCCTTCGCACCTCCCCCAAGTAGGTTGGAGAGAAAACGTGCGCCGTGATAGGTCCTCCAAATTGGACCCTAGTGTAGTAATTGCTATACACAAGCATGGATTCCCACTTGCAAAGGAGCAATCAAAATCCCATACCCGAACAGAGACCTTAGAACCTCAATGGGCCAATCTAGCCAACAAGGGCAAAAAGGCCACATTGCAAAAACATGTATGTGTTGCATTCGGACTGTATCTGGTCAAAGCGGAAAGCAACAACATCAAGCTACAACTGCAAGGATGACTAGAGATGGCAATCCTAATGATAGATGCACCTTGAATAGCACTGCACAAGCGATCCAAGACATCAGTGGAGAATCCACATCTGGGTCGTGTAGTTGGGGACTTAAGGGCATTTATTAGAAGGCTCAAATTTATAAGCCAAGACCTAGAAGATGAAGACATAATACCGCCTGTTTATCTTAGGGTCAAACTCACCGTGAAAAGAGAGCGTTCTATCGATGCTCTGATTGATGAAGGAGCAGATTTTAATATCTTGACCTATGAATCATGGACTCTACGAGGCCAACCAGAGCTCACACCGACTAATGCAACTCTTAGCCCTTACGGGGACACCCACAAGCACTCATAGGGAAGTGTAAAATCCTTGTGACAATTGAAACTGTATCCTATTTCATGTTCCTCCAAATAGTGCTAATTGCGGGAAGGAAACCCTCCTAGGAAGACCCTTCAAAAGGGCGACCAAGTGTGAGGCCGACTATGTAACACAAAGAATACACCTGACACTACTGGGTGTGAGGATAGTCACAACCTTTAGTAAGGGTGACCTCATCGAACCTCGAGGGAAAGGCAAGGAAGGTGCTAACATAGCAGTCAAGCCTACTAACAAGAGCAAGGACTTGTTGGAAGAATTGATACAAGCACATGTCGAACGATGAGAACCAGTGAGTGAGGCCATGCCTGAAACAAGAAGGTCAGGAGACAATGCCAAGGACGAGCTTTGGATTTACAAATATCATAGAAGACCCCAAAAGAAGCCCAAGCCTTATAGACGAAGGCATCGATGGAGGGTCAGCACAATGCCGCGATGGATATCCATAGCGTTACTACGTGCTCAAGGATATTATGCAGGTAACCGATGGATTTGGGTGCCAAAACCCCCTGCTAAACCTCCTTTGTCGACTGAAGGCTAGATCGTATCAAGAGCAAAGAAGCGTAGGAGGAGATCTAAATGAAAAACCAAGTCTCGAGTCAAAAGGAGTGGCCGAGCCCCTCACGATTGAAATCAAGAAACCAAATGGGACCACTCAAAGGGTAGATCCTCAGTCTAGCTTGCTTGACAAGTAGATATCAGATGTAATCCTTGAGGATATGCAAAAGCCATTAGTGCCCAAAAAGCCTCTGATTTCCCAAGAGGATAATGGGCACCAGTGGCACAATGTTGCTCGTAAAAAGGCTGATTGCTCAACAAAGCAGATGGCACAATCGTCTAGCAGCCTCAAGCAAATCATTCAGCCACCAGTGCCGTGTCCACCTAAGAGTCCCAGATCTCCTACACCCTCTTTTCCCGAACGGACACAAGAAGCACAACAGTAGTCGTCAAGGGCAGTTGCTCAATCCCAATCTCTATCTCCATCTAAGCTTCCAAATGTCCAAGAGGTGGGACATGACACCATCCGTAGCTCTCGGCCCAAGGGTATGCCTGTGCAACCTAATGTGACTAGATCGATCTACGCAGGTGAATGCTCAAAGGGCAACAAAAGACACGACCGCTTCCAATCACCCTAGAGACTTGACATCGCAATCCACCAAGATTAGCCAGCCCACTGGACTAGCTGCTACCACTTCCAATCAGGGATCACAGTAGTCACAACCCTTGGCCATGACAACGACCCTTCTTGCGGAACATGTCCTTAGTAGTTCACCTAGGGGGGAGGTGTTGCAACCAGCATCCTTGACAACTCCAGCACTTCCAAAGCACCTAAATCCTAGACTTCAGGAGAAACCTCTCAAAGATGTGGCCAAGGAGATGGCGCATCTGACCAATCAACCTAGCAAGGCTGTCCAGCAGGGTGCAGCTACGTCCCATGAGGACACACTAGAGAAGGGGCAAGTTGAGGCCCAACCAAGCACATCAACGGCTGTCCTAGTTCAGGGTCCTGAGTCATTAAGTTATGCACCTTCACTGACCAAGAAAAAGAGGAGAAAACAACAAAAACAACAACAGTTATTACAGATGGTTGTGGACCCCAAAAACATTGAGACCAAGAGCGCTGGAGAGCTGAGGAATAAAGCATCGAGTCCATCCACCAATGAGCCCATTGATGTCTCTCCTAATAGCGGTGAAACCTCAGACACATCCGTGTGCTCTGAAAAATCAAAGCAACCGTTACCATCAACGGTTGCTTTCAACACTCAATCCACTGATAACAAAACTCCCATTGACCAATCAAGAGTGGATACAATGCTATCACAATAGGGTGACAAATTTATACCAGTCACATCCAAGGAGAACCATGACACAATAACAAAGCCTCAGGAGAAACATGGAAACCCCGAGAGCATAAGCGATCTTAGCATTGACCAATCTTGCTCATCTAGGCCTGAGCCCCCAACTATGCTAAAGCCTAGGCAAACTCCTAGAACCTTGCATGAGATAGCAACCGAGCAAGCCCTCGTTGAACATAGAAGTGTCATAGAATGCTTAATTGAGTTGGATGCTAAGCTCAAAGTGTTGGCACGTGTCTATGTCCTGGCAGACATGGGCGCATTCCCTAAGGAGCAGCTTGAAGAATACTTGCCATTTCCTCTATCCTGGGAAGAGCAAGAATATATTGACGAGCACTATGACAAGCTCCTCCATGAAAGCATATAACTCACCTCTGACGAGGAAGCTGACGAACTACGCTTAACTGTAACATTCAATGATGTGCTCTGCCAACCAAATCTCTTAGAAATAGAGCAATTAAAGTGAGAATCAGAGGGTTGAAGTCAATTTGAAAAATGTTGGTTTGAAAACCGCGTTGCAATGGCTGAACTAGGAGCCTAAATTATGACGGTCTCAGAGGAACGGTTGGCCAAATGGTGGTCTCAAAGAGACCTAATCTATGTGGCGCCGACTTCCTTTCGAGTACTGATTGCCATTCGGGGTATGGACTTAGCCGAAACTAGCCAACAGAACTCTCTGCTGATAAGGTTCTCACTGAGGAGGAATTACATGTTGCCAGTAGACTCAGACAAGGCGCCGTGCTACTCGATGTTGCAAAATATCTATCGTTATTGAGTATGCTGCCACCACGAGTACTGGATGCATGTGCCACACTCTAGTACAATTCGAAGTTCTACGATTGGTTTTTATCCTCGTGAAGTGACATGGATTCGTAAATATGTATATAAATAAACAATGAATTTTGCGACCCTGTATAGATAACATCAACACACACACACACACGCAATGATAGTCAAGCGCAGGGAGAAGAGTTGGGCTTGATAGGCTAAGCTCCTTAGGTCCTCCTCTCACCACACATTTAGGAGTCGTGAGACCATTTCCCGCCTCCAGGTGGAGAGCATGCAACCCTCATTACCGCCATAGGAAGCCCTGACCAACATCTCTGATGGTATAGATGGGGCACCGTCCCTTCCTGTACACCTTTCCCTTTTTCAGTCTATCCTTCCAAGGATGAGCTTTGATCCACTCCATGACAACCACTCCGTGCAACTTAGCATAAGCCAAGATCTACTAATGACTGTAGGCAAAACGAACATCAATAGGGGGTTGTCCCTCTACAACAAACATTGCATGCCTCACCTCTCTCCTCCTCGTCATATGCACTTGATAACCCATTGTATAATCCCTTCCATGTGAATAGTTTTATCCTGCCTCAAGGCCTAATCCTTGGTTCGCATTTTGCAGGTCCCCTTACGGTAGTCAACATGGAGCACCTAGTGCAGCTGGCTTGCAAGAATGCTATCTGCCGTCGAAGGGAGCATGCAGCACAAGCTCCTCACTCAGAACGCTACATACCTACTCTTAAAAGGTATGCAAAGAAACGAGGCCCCAAGTGACACCGCCCTGGACGTAGGCCAAAAAATCCCCAGGCTAGGGGAATAGAAGCTCAAGGGAGCACATGGGGCGTGGCAACACCGGTCGTGCGGGCCCCCACTAGACGCTGGGGCACCAGGTGCTCGAAGGAGGAGAGGGCAACTCGAGACAAGCAGGAATTTGATGCATTGTTCAAAAGCATTCTGGAAACAGTTGCGGCCAAGGACTACACCATTCAGGTCCTGGCCGACATCTTCCGTGCCCAACCTCACAAGAGCCCCTCACTAGCAGAGCCTCAGTTGCCCGACCAGCCGGGACTCGCCCCGCCTCGTACAAATAGAGTAGCCCCACATTGTGTAAAAGGCTTATCAAATGCTACCTGGCCATGACTTTTTGTCTCTAAATGGTTACGTGCTGACATGTTCCCCAATTGTACAAACTTTTCATATCTACGTTTACTATATTTCACGTCTTTAGCAAAGAAAAAGATAATCAAGCGCAGGTGATAAGTATCTAAGTCAACACCATGGAATTCAAATAAGTGATGTCTACTTGTGTTGCACTGGTTTATTATAGTTGCGGCATGTGCCGTGCATGTACTCTCATGAAGTGACAAGTGGATGCAGGATGACGCAGGTCTTTGTGCGAAAGTGTTCAATACCCAAGATACCACAAGACCGCTAACCCCACGAAGAGCCGCGACAAAGCCACGCTGCCGAAAGCAAAAATCACCCTGGCCGATCACCCACATTGCATGGCCCAAAGCATGATCATAACCACTTTCTCTTTCTGGGTTACACTCTACACTAGGCACTCACGACAACTCTTACCTCAATTGTACCAACATCGCACGTTCCAAAGAGGGTTGCAAAATCTCAAGTGTATCTCCCCATCTCAACAACTGCTTCTCCAACAACGAGGCTAAGACACAATCATCGCTGTAATATCCATTTCCTGAGCCTTGACATTTCCTAACCCATTGAAAGGCTCATAGCCTCAACATATTGCAATGGTTGTACTCAGGCAAGTCCAAAAAAAAAAAAAGAGAGGAAAGAAAGAGAAAAGAACAAGAAAAAGAAAAGAAAAAGAAAAGAAAAAGAAAAAAAAGAAAAAAAAGAAAAAAAAGAAAAAAATAAAAGAAAAGAATGAAAAAATAAGAAGCACCCACGATCACATCACAGCACCTAGGGGTCCTTAAATTAAGTATGTCCAGTGACCTTGGTCGGCTGGCTCCGTCCCTAGTCCCTAGCCCTTTAACATCACCCACAATTGTTCAAGGCACATCAAGGGTAGGACATACCTAGGGAGCTTGTCTCGCCTATGGTTAGACCTGTCACTTTGACCCATTCGCACGATTCCCTCTTGAACTTTGCCTTAATAGCATTGCAATCAATCGTGATAAGCACCGCATGAATGGCCATGAAAAATACACTGTCCTCATCATGCAGGTCCAATAGCTACCAGCTACCGAAAGTACAGTGTCCCTATGTTCAATAACTACGCTACGTCGTGCAGTCACAACGCAAAGAATGTCTCATACACCTTCACATGTACTTCTTCTCAACATGGACAACTTTGCTTCACCCACACCTTGTTACGAGAAACCAGCCTGCAGTCTTCTAACTACGTAATATCTAAGTATGCACGAGCACTCACATAATATCTCCACCAAAATATATACACACTTTGGGTCCTCAAGTGTAGGACAATACTCTTAGCTTACTTAGAGTTCGACCTGTCTCCCAAACTAATTGAATTACGTCTTGTGCACGGTAAAGAAGACTATCACTACCCCTAGGGAGAGACTCCATATGAGAGGTTTTCAATTGCAGGTATTGAAGACTCCAACTCTTCACTGACACTCACCTCTGAATTCTTATCCTTTATCATCCTGCAAGCTCGCCAATAATCGTCATGTGTAGAATCCCCAACAAACTAACACTTGTGCTGGCTATCAGTGAAATCCCCAATAGAGAACAACCCTACCACCAACTTCAGCAACCCTTCCACCAGCCATCTTGGCCACCAATGTGCCCCCAACGACCTTCCTCCACACCACCACCAACACTCCTCCATGGCAATCACAGGCATCCTTGCCACCCACATCTTCAGTGCATGATAAAGCCTGCTACCTATGACTGTGAGTGCCATGGGACTGGCACTCGTCTAGGGGGGGGGGTAATGTTAACCCTCAAACGAACAAGGTGGAAAAGTTGGAACCTTAATTGCATAACTAAAATGTCAAACACATGGGTGGAAAGTAAGTGGATATCTATCATGACACTGTACAAATGGCTTGACCTAACTAGTTGAGTGCTTTCATAGTAGAATTCTATAAGCATAGGGATGACTCGCTAAGACTACTTGGGGTTGAGTGTTAAAACCTAACTAATATTGTTTTAGGGGGCTAAAGTGAGATTATGCTAAGGCAGAGAGGTCATTGCTCAACTCCTCCTTGTCTATGACTCTCCTTGAACCAAGAATGGTACTAGTTCTGCCTTGATCGTGATTGATCTTGTAAAGCGACCTTTCTAATCCAACAATAATTGTTTTTACACATTAATGTCTCAAAACATATTGCATATATGAATCTATGACACAACAACAGTACTAGTGTGAATGGCATATCCATTTGATAATCATCATTTGAGAAGAGCAATATAGATGATGGTGCTAGATTCGTTAAGCTATACAAAATGCATGCACATTTAAAAGAAAAATCATCCACATACAAATTGATAACTAAGCGAGAGCAGTCATCTTTTCTCACATAGGTATACTAATAATTTGAATATTGTAAAAACCATAAGAAATACACACAAATGCACATGTAGATATAAACTTCTACTTGACCTAGCAAAAAGAAGAAACCAAAAGACAATAACACACACACACACACACACACACACACACACACACACACACACACACACACACACACACACACACACACACACACACACACACACACACACACACACACACACACACACACACACATGCATGCCCACACACATGCACACGCACACTCACGCACGCGCACGCACGCACGCACGTGCGCGCGCGCACACACGTGCGCACGCGCGCGCACACACACACACACACACACACACACACACATGTTTATCATGATATTCCCTTATTTGATAAGCTTATCAAATATTACATAGATTATGAGTCCCCCCCTTGACTACGTCCTTTTGCATAGCTTCTTCTCTCCTTTAGATTATCATCATAAAATGGCATCTAGATCATGAACAAATGAGAGAAGGGCCATGGGATATGATCCTAATATTGCTCACTATCCATAGAAAAGCACACATGCATTAGTTGTGTATAACTAACTTGTAATTAACTAATGTTTTCTTGATGGTTTTACACAAGGCATTGTGGACCCACCCAATTTCAATGGCCTAAAAGCCTATACCAATATACAAGCATAGTATTTTGGCCCCACTTACATGTCATAAGGGTGGTGTTATTAAACATCACATTAGAATTATATGTGGATCTTTTGAGATTAAGGGCAACATTAATAGTCATTGAAGAACCATTCAAACATTGCAGATTCTGATAAATATTATGATTTTTTCAAGAGGTAATTTAGAGTTCCAACACCACTTCTAATGGTGCAATATCATTTTGTATTGAACATTTCAAAACTCTTGCTTAGTCACTTCACATTCAAGTCTTGGAGAAGTTAAAATGTGGTTGAACACCACTTCGAAATGGTTCACCATTGGAGCACCACTACAGTGTTGCACACACTAAAATAATGTTCTCACTTTTTTGCAATATTTTTAATTTGTTATGTCTAGTTGCATACGTACTTGATTTTATATACATTTTTGTAAGCCCGGTGATCAACAACACGAGTAGTGTTACTAATTCAAATCAGATTTTGTTTTACAAATGAATACTTCAAATTAGAATATATGGACAAGCCAAGTTGGACAAGATCTCAAACTTATTTGTGATCATGATTTTGTGGACTCAAAATCTATTTGTTGATCTGAAACTTGTGTTGTGATTTTCAGAATGATGGATATGGAAGAAGAATGTTAAGTACTTTATTTGGTTTTATATACATAGTTGGCATGATCATAGTTAATGTCAAAAATGTCTTTTGTTGACATACATGCACACATACACATACACACGTGCACATGCACACACACACAGTACACACACACACACACACTCTCTCTCTCTCTCTCTCTCTCTCTCTCTCTCTCTCAAAGAAGGTATTTAATACCAACTTCTTCAATGCAAACTTTTATATATTCACTTTGTAGTCTTTTTAATATAGGATTCTTAAGGGCTTTTAGAATAAAGTTCAATTTCACGTGCTCAATGTCTTACTCTTATACTTTGGATTCTTAAGAGCTTAGTGGAAGAAAAAAGATCTCTTTTGTTGTTTTATGCTTCTTCTTTTTTTTTTTAAACGTTTCTATTGTATGATTCAAAGTGGTTTAGCTTTAGTTCTATAGTTTAAGACAATTAACCTTTACATGATTTATTCAATAATTGTGGAGGAGTTTGCCTAAGGGTATCTTATTTTTAAGGATGTTTTAAGCATTGTGATGGCACCTTATTAACTTTGCAGTTTGTGGGGGATGTGACTTTCTTGATATTTGCCAACCCCTTTCCATGTTCTTTCCATTGGAAGATTAGAATCCTTGAAAGCTGTGTATCTAATTTTATACATGATAAATTACCAAGTCCAATAACATGCTTGGCTCCAAAGCCCCAAAATAATCACAAACTTACATGGTCGTTTCTCCATAATTATTGGGTTTATGGTAGAAATAAAATATAGGCATTCAAGCACACAATAAAAAAGACTTAATGAAAAGACCAACCTTCATTCTCAAGATAGAAAAAGAACACATCAACAACCTCATTTATGACGAGGCACTATCTCATATAAATATTTAATATTGTCATTGCTTTAGTGAGACTTTGACCTTCCTTGCTTTCACAATGATACTAGGCATAGATAGGCGCTCTATGCCTAGATTCTCCTTGTGAAATCCTAAGATTGGTGTCAATCTAAGATCAAAGCATTGGTGTCAATGATAGTTGGGACACTTTGCATCCTAAGATATGTTTTACATGGGTGGAGAGAGAGAGAGAGAGAGAGAGAGAGAGAGAGAGAGAGAGAGAGAGAGAGAGAGAGAGAGAGAGAGAGAGAGAGAGAGAGAGAGAGAGAGAGAGAGAGAGAGAGAGAGAGAGAGAGAGAGAGAGAGAGAGAGAGAGAGAGAGAGAGAGAGAGAGAGAGAGCTGTAATAACAATATATCTCAACATAAATAATAGCAAACTATCTTGAGCAAAACATCTTTATTTTATTGTGTATTACAACAATAACAATGGAGAGAATTAGATTTTTAATAGCTCCCTCCCCCCCTCACACACACACACACACACATGCACGCACGCACACTCACGCACACACACACACACACACACACACACACTCTCTCTCTCTCTCTCATAACTTGCATAAAAAGTGCTCCTCAATCATACTCAAGTAACTTGTGTTTGAATGATCAAATATATTATATATTAATTATAATACAAAAATAGTGTACACATAATGTATAATTACAATTAATATATGAACTATATTATAATATATATTATGTATTTTGTTATATAATATACATATTAGATCATCATACATGTTTCTTGCATTACATTATGTATATATTTGTACCATATTACATAATATAATATAATGTGTTATATGTGATTATAATCATACTATATACATTTATATAAAAATAATGCATAGTATGTATGGATGTTAGTATATATATATAGTATTATCATATTATCGAAAACTATAGTTATGAATGACGCGTAATAATTAATAGTATATGTAGTTACCAGTATTAATCATATAGATAAATTAAATGTAATACTTGTAATGTCATTGCATGTAATAATGATTATATAATATGTATTAATTATTATTATATGCTATTATATATAACATATTAATTATCATAATATAAAAATTATATATAATATGTTATATATATATTATAATAAATTAGGTGCATGCACACAGAGAGAGAGAGAGAGAGAGAGAGAGAGAGAGAGAGAGAGAGAGAGAGAGAGAGAGAGAGAGAGAGAGAGAGAGAGAGAGAGAGAGAGAGAGAGAGAGAGAGAGAGAGAGAGAGAGCATGTTTCGCAAGTTTAATTTCCTACCAAGTCTTGGAACAATTGTAAGTTCTTTTTCTCTATGAGTTAAAACATGTCTTCCCTCCATTTTTAGCAGGATGGTAGGCACACTTGCACACCCAACACACAAAAAGCAACAAGCAAATGTGTATTTTGTGGGATAGTTTGCATGTTGCTTGATTTGTAATCAAATATCATGAGTAAATCCTCTTCTTATTGAAAGAGGAAGCCAAGTTGCCCACAATTGGCTAGCTCAATTGGCAAGTTGGGGTGCATGGACCTCCTTAAGACTGTAGATCCCTTGAACCTCAAATCACTCCTCGATGGGAATAGATAATGTGTGAATGCTAGAGAGAGTCTCAATTGCAAGATAGTGTATTGAAACATGTTTCATGTGCAAGCAACTTCCTTTGAAGGCACATCATGCAATGTGCATAGAGTTTAAATTTATTGAGCCTTTGCTTATAGATTGATATGGAAGCTTGTTGCTATAAGTGTTACATTATGTACATGAATTGTGCATTTTTTAGTGTGCATATAAAACAAGCTAACTATGCAAGGCTCTTAGATTTGACAATTTGACAAGTGGTAAATTGGTGTCTCTCTGCTAACAATTTCTTAGATGGTTGTAAGACTTTGCAGACAATGTGTATGTGTGTCCACGCGCACGTGCACATGTCCATGTGGGCACACACAATTATATATATAAAAACCTTATATAATTGAGCAATTAAGGGTTGGGTTATATGACTAAAGGCATGTACATTCATAGTAGGCTTTGGCTGATTTCTTGAAAACTCTCAACAGACTAATAATGAACTATTTTTTATGCAAGGAGGCATATTTCACAGTGGATTCCGTGAGGTTTTGCGGTGGATTCCGTAAAATTATATTTGTTGCCGAGGCTCATACACAAGGTGGATTCCTTGTGCGAAAAGTCGATGGGAACGCCTGTCCTTTTTGGGCATCTTATTAATTTAATGTGCAAGTGGGTGATTTCGCGGGTGATTTCGCAAAATACATATTTAAATTAATGGACGTTTATGAGTTTAGAGTGCGCACTCGTAATAAATTAAGGTTAGGATTGAGTTCTAACCAATTTATTTATTCTGTAGCTGAAGACTACTAGGTATTCACTTTTATCGATTTAATTTTATTATTTTCTAACAATTGTGAATGCTTCAGTTGATGTGTAGAGCAGGCAGCGGTGGCATTGGGAAGCACTGGGTGATAGCGTGTATTCAAGTTATTTAGAAGAAATTATCATTTTTGATGGGTGCACATCTTAGATGTGGTGCCAATATTTATTTTGACACACTTATTTATTGAAGCGCTTGACATTTATTTATTATTTTGTATGTGCATGGGCACACGATTTAAATATTTGTTATTGGACATTGTATTTGGGGATAGCCCTACTCTTTGGGCGCCCAATCGCTTTAATTCTTTAGTGGGAAAAAAGCAAACACAAAAGCTAAAGCATGCTAATTGTAAATTGGGCTATTTTTTGAGCTTGGAGATGAATAATATATCAAATACATGCTTTCTAGAGCGCTCACACAAGGCATGGGGGGAGATTGTATCCAATGAGTCTTTTGCTTCATGTCGTGCAAGTCTTCTCTCTTTTTTTGGGTGCAAAAGTAGAGTTCTTTTGTTCTTGGGGACCTTCCGGCGCGCGCTACACACACATATAGCATTCGATCTGTGCACCAATTTTTCCATTAAAGTGTCAACATAAGAGGGAAATACAGATCGCTATGAATTTGTATCTAAGCTCCCAATATTTGATTAGACACAACAATTTAATCAAATGCCAAATCTCAATGAGTTGATATTCTTATGAATCATATTTTGTTCACTAAAAAAATGCATAATTGATGATTTAAATTATTTATTTAAGAATCATATGTTGAAGCATCATTCTTCCATATCAATGCATAGGCAAATGCTCAAGGGATATAATCCCTTGGTATATTACATAGTATGTCTATAAAGTATAGCTATTTAAATAAACTTCAATGGTGACATGGACACGTGCACACATGTGCGCGCACACACACACACACACACACACTCTCTCTCTCTCTCTCTCTCTCTCTCTCTCTCTCTCTCTCTCTCTCTCTCTCTCTCTCCCCTACCTTGCTCTACATGTTTATCCATGAGGTTTTTAATCATATTGAATAAGTATGTAATATATTATTAATTAATTATCTCAATAGACATCCCACAAGGATCTTGGATGGCATGTGGGTATGGTTGATATAGGTGATTAAAAGAGCAACATTATTACAAAGACAAATTTAGGTGTTGTCCTAGAGGTACTAGACATGAAGTTGCTTAAGGTACAAGCTAGAGTGGATAATGTGGATCAACGTTGCAAGTAGGGTGCATGATAATTTGTAAGCTTCGTGGTTTATGTTAGAGGTTATAGGCCATTGTTACAATTAGGACAAAGTCTTGTGGTGTAAAAGGGGAGTTGGAATGGATTAATCCTTAGTCAAATCAAGGGGTTGGAGAGGAGTGATTGCCTATGAGGAGGAGGAGGATGCTATCTTATTATAACTAGCCCATCATCTTGTCAATGTGATTATTAATACACAATCAATGATCAAGGAGGTACCATTGTGAGCAACTAGGAGTGCTAGTATGTTCATCTAAAGGAGTTGAAGGTTGAGAACTTGATATCCCTTACTTGGGGAGCACCATGGGGATTATAAAGATTGACATGGAAGCTACAAAGGGGATCCATTTCCATGGATCTAGTAGGCATTGTCATCAAAGAGGCAATGAGATAAATGAGAAATCTAGGATAGGGCCAAGACATGAAGAGGCAACATTGCTTTTCTTGCCAATATGCAAATCAACCTCTCTCTCTCTCTCTCTCTCTCTCTCTTTGTGTCTATATATATATATATATATATATATATATATATATATATATATATGCAAGATGTCAAAATGAGCTATGAGACCATGAGTTACAATCATGTGTATTGTGATACAAATGTTTAAAAAGAATAGTAAATGAACAATAGAAGAAAGATAAAGCTAAATGTAAAAAAGAGAACTCTAGTTGATAAAGAGAGCTCTATCTAATACAATCTCATTGTGGGTATAGAGACCCTAGCTATAGAGCAATAATCTCTTGTATCCACCTATGGAGGTGCCACAAATGATTGTATCGAGGTCTAGATGTCTAGATCGATCAAGCTAGATGGCTTGATCAATCAATATCCCTTGTATATGTGTAGAGTGTGGCAATTTGAGCATGCCCTTTATGGTCCTTCGAGGATCCTTCCCTATGTGTATTGAGATTGTAATTGCAATGAAGCCTTCTAAATCTCCCATGCAAAGAAATGTGTAAGCTACCTTTGGATAGGACCTTGGTGTCTGGGAGCTATTGCACTCTTGAGGCATCATTGATAAGTAAAATCCATGACTTTAGATAGTGGACCAAGCTTTTCTCATAGTATGCTAGGCAACAACAAATGTAGTGCTCCTTTGTCTTTGGCTCTAGCTAGCATATCCAGCATATGTGCTCCTTTGGTGGCGCAGATCTGTATTTTCTAGCCACCATATCTAACTGATTTGAAGAGGTGTGCAATTGGCCAATAACATAGTGATCCCATGTGAAAGGTTAGTGTCCATGTATCTTGGGCATGCAATAAATCCATCATCTATAGTATGGAGAAAATGCTCTCCATCCTTATCACCAACTCTTGCACTAGTGCCAATCATGTCCTCTTAGTGCTAACCAAGTGATATCCATGTTGATGACATTACCAATCTTTGAGCAACTCAAAGTAAGAGATGGTGCATTAATGGAATACTCAAAGGGGGGTAATTTGTGCATGCTAAAGCCACATAGCTCAAACTAGATAGATATATGTGCATACCAATATGAAGTATCACCCTTTGATAGGCTAGAAGGAGCACTGAAGAGCCTATCATGCATATCTATGTCTAGGTAGATCCCATAAGTTGTGTATCTACGCGACTAATTAGTTGAGTGCCCTGAATATAATTAGTGTGGAGACTCGACCTCCATCCATCATAAGTGCAACTTGATCGGTTGTGATGATCAAGAATGGGCTTGCATACTTGTACTCCATAGAGTAATCTGAATGTGACTAGTGTATTAAAGAGCCATAGCTTAGCACATGGTTATTAGATTTGTATATCCTCTCCAAACCACTTAGTGCTCTCTATCCTCATGTCAATAGTCTAGTGTTTGCTACCTTTCTCATACAAAAATTGGAACTTTTAAATAAGATTCCAAGGTATGTATAAGAATCCATAAACTCCAACTCCTCCTACCTATATGTGAACTTAGGTGCTGATCTTTAGACCCATAGTGGTATAGTATTAAACACCATAACCTTGATTTTTCCAAGGTTCACTAAAAGCCCACTCTCTAGTACAGAGTACCTATGGGAGAGTTAGCAATCAATATAATGTCATCTGCATGTATTAGGAGAGGTATCCAAGTCCCAACTAGTGGAGCTTCTCTATCTCCTCCCTAGGAGATATAATCAAAAATTCCATTAATGTATAGATCAAAGAAAGGGGGTATCCCTAATTCACCCAAATGATGGAGCATGCAAGTGTTGAGAGGCCTTCATGTGTCCATACTTTGCTAGTAACACTCTCATATAGTGCCAAAATCCTCCAACTAAGCTACTAAGGAACTCCCATAGCATTTAGTTTGTATATCAACTTGTCTCTTGTTGACATTATGTCAAAGGCTTTGTGGAAGTCCAAAAAATAGCAATAGATGTGTTGGCCATGAGATTTTCCCTCCTCAATAATCAATCTATGTGTGAGGACGTGATCCAATGTAGAGAAACCTCTCCTAAAATCATCTTGCCCTTAGCATGAATTTGGTGCCTATTTGTAGGTAGTGGATCCCAATGCTTCCTCTCTCCGTAGGCAAGCTTTGGTCTCATAGCACTCTTCATTGTACTAGCTAATTTGAGGTATCAGCCTAATGGAGGCTCTCTATGTAGGCCATGAGTGTGGGAAAGCTACATTTGCTACCATATATAGAGCCTCATTGAATTGTTGGGTGAGCTCCTATAGTGGAATGTTGGGGTCTACATCATATACCATTCTAAAGATCCTTTGGAATGTAGACACAAAATAGTCAACACAAGGGCAGTGCAATTGTTGCATGATATCATGAAGTAGCATAAGATTTTTATTGTGTAGTAGTGTGTGAAGAGAATTGTTTGTTGTAGATAAAGCACATCAAGATGTCACATAAAGCATGCCCCCTTCTTTCTTTTGAGCTGATGGAAGCATGGTTACTTCCCTTTTCTCAATAAAAAATGTGAGGCAAGCAAGGCATAGCCTCACAAGCTTCGCAAGCCTACAAAGCCATGCAAAGTGTAGCTACTAGGCATAGGAGTGGAAAAGGGAAGCTCTCATACAATAAGGTTCTTATTTGTAGATATGGTTTCTCTAAGGTGTGGCTATATGATGCGAGCATAGCTTAGTTGCTTTTGGATTTTAGTGAGCAAAAAATGTAGCTAGTGCAAGGTGCAATATCATGAGCTTTGTAAGTCCACAAATCACACAAAGTGAGGTTAGGAGAACTTATCACAACAATGCCAAAACTATGTCAATTAGTCCCTATGTGTCATTGAAAGGGCATTATTAAGTCTCCTCAAGTACTTGAAATTGAAGACTATAGCTAGTTGTATCATTAAAAAGAATTTTAGCCTATGTAGTTTCGTATACTTTATTAGTACATAATATGAAACATCATTTTAGAAACATCACAATCAAAGACAATACCCAAGTACAATACACCAAAAGGAACTAATATAATTTTCTTAGGAAGTAAATAGACTTGTAATCTTTCATTGTACATCCCATTAAAACTAGTTATAGACATAAGAACACAACTTACCTTTGTGTTGGTAGTGATTTTTTAGAAGCTTTTATAAGTGTCGATGAATAATATCAAGTCACATATCTTCTTTATTGAGCCTCCTTTTGGAGCAATCATGAAATCCCTCCTTACAAGAATAAAATGTTAAGTTAAATTGACACTTTGCCTCTAATCTTTCCCCTTTAGACTATTTTGCATGCTACCTTTGCTATCAACTCAATGTCTTTGTCATATTCAAATGGAGATCAGTTTATCCAAAGTGACAAATTTTTATTTCATAATGCCATTAAACATCATGCACTGGTCATTAACCATGCATGTGTAACTTGTTGATATGTTGGAATTTAGATCCACATTGCATCCATAAAATATATCTTGGTAGTATTAAATGGACTTTGAGATATGAAAATATATGATATGTTGAAATGGACATGTGCTTACAACCAAATGACACCTATTATGGAAAGTAAGATTCTGTTTGAAATGTATAAGCAACCATTTTTCCAAATTGGTGATCCACGATTACCTACCTTATTTTATGGCATAGAGTAAGGCACATAATCATGTAGCCCTATGAAATAAGTTTATCTTAGTGGATATGATCCTCCCATTGTGGGAAGTGGACTATGATAAAATCCACATGTTGTATGTTTTACACGTGTAGACATGAATACACATATGCATTTATAACATTTTAATGCTAAAATTTATATGCATAGGGATTATTTATTTTATATTATTTAATTAGTCATATAAACATCTTGCTCTCTCTCTTTCTTTCTCTCTCTCTCTCTCTCTCATGAGAATGAATATACTATTTGCTTTGATGTATTACATCAAACAAATGTTAGAAAATATGTTGTATTTTCTTTTAAATGAAGTCAAATTGACAAAGTGAAGCTATGCAACTTGCTTGATCACTTGGTCCTACTCTAAAGTGGATAACCAAAGAAGCATATTATAAACCATGTTGATTGATCACTTTGATCCTACTGTAAAGAGGATAAACAAACAAGCATATTATAAACCATGTTGGGTAAAGGATATAACTTTGCAAGTTGATTAAAGCATGTCCTTCCATATAACTTATTAATTAAAGTATGTCCTTTGATGCAACTTTCTTTACATTTCATTTTATATTTGAAGATACTCTAGCCCATGTCTATACATAGAAATGGTTTGACTTTGCAACTTTGTTAAGTATGTCATTCAAAACAAGTAGATGTACCACATATTTAATATATCAAGATACTATGGTGCATGTCTTTTGATAAGTATGTTTTCCAAAAGACATAAAAGAAAAAAATTATCAACACATTATTCGTATGTGCCCATAGAGGATTTTGACATAGGCCTCTTTAATGATACATCTAGTGCTTCCATAGTACTATACTATGTGCTTTGTGCTTAGTATCCTCCCTGTGCTTTGGACCATGCCACTTTGTGCCAAACTTTGAAGCACCACCATTACAATTGGTTAACACATTTCACATTTTCTCTCTCATTCTCTCTCTAAATTCTTTTTCTTCTTATTCTCTCTCTCTCTCTCTCTCTCTCTCTCTCTCTCTCTCTCTCTCTTTGGGCCAACCATTGTCTCACTCATTCCTCTCTCTCTCTCTCTCTCTCTATTGTCTCACGCATTCTCTCTCTAAGTTCTTTTTCTCTTTGCTCTCTCTCAATTTTCGCTCTCCCCCCTTTTTTCTTCTCTCTCTCTCTCTCTCTCTCTCTCTCTTTGTATGAAGCCTTAAGGTTTTCAAAGGTGTAGACTTATGGTTTTTTATTAAGACCTATATTGTTTAGGAATGAGGGGGGATTCCACTTGGGGTTGTTTTGGGTGTTTGGGTGAGTGCTAAGGTTTTCAAGGGCAAGTGGAGTTGGTTGTAACTTGGGGTGAAGCCATTATATTTTCAAGGGCATGGGGTTAGGATTTTTTATCGGGGCCCACATTTTGAGGGGCCTTAGTGTGCATGCATACACACATATGCACTCTCTCCTCTCTTTATCAACCCCAATGTAGTCCCCATTCTCTCTCTCTCTCTCTCTCTCTCTCTCATATTGGCCACACATGAATGCACACTTGTATCCATCGTGCCTAATGCACCTTGTTGCACTACACCCACTTGCTTATGCAGGAGCCATGGTAGCTCCACCCATGCTTGTTCGAACTAGTGTTGATGCTCCCCATGCCTCCATTAGCAGCATCACTCACCCCTCTTCCTCTTCCCCATTGGTGGCTCTCTATAGGGAAATGCATGTGCCATTAGAACCAGCTTAGAAAAATATTTGAAAATTCGAAAATGGATGACCGTCCCCAAAACAACTAAGCAATTGTGTTTCTTTGAGGGTGGCATGGTTTTCTTATGGGCTTCTAATCTAAAGGGGAAAGCCATCATGTTGGTTTTATATGAACCCTAAGGAATGATGTTGCAGACAGGGAAGGCAATCAATTTCATGGTTAGTTAGGATAGTCGTGTGGAAGTCTATCAAAATAGATAATACAACAATCTGATATTTGAGATAGGAGGAAGATTGCCATTTCTCTATAAGCTTGATTAGGGAACCCAATCAATGTCATCATCAGACTCATAATCTTTTGTAATCTGCAAATTTGTAGAAAGAACCCATAATATGGCAATCTGATTTTGAGAGTATAGAGGGGGATTGATAATGCTTTGCAAGCTCGATTCCAAACCATAGGGCTAGCTTGCCATCGTTTTTGGGGCATCCTTAAAATTCTAGTAGACACTCCAAAATGATGAGAATATGTAAAAGAAGCGACAAATCTATGAAACATATATGTGGTCACTATATGACTAAATGATTGGCTTTGGATTACAACATGGGCTCTGCACCTTCCTAAGCATGTCTGCAAGGTCAGAGGATGTTCAGAGCACCACATGGTGCATTGATATCCTTTGACAATAGCAATGTGAGGCCTTGTGTGCAATAGGCCCATCTCTGCTAGTTGCAAGCTATGCTACCATTCTTGTTGCTGCTTTGTGCGCTTGCTCGACCCTACACCATTGCATATACTACTTGACTTACTATAGACTGAGAAGACCGTCAGATGGCTGATGGTAGAAGAATCTATGGACTAGGGACATGTTGAGCTAGAAGAAGCATAAGATTAGAAGGAAGAAGCTCTTGAAGCTACCTCAAGTTGGACGAACAAAGCTCTTAAAGCTTCCTATATGTGCCAATGAGAGAGAGAGAGAGAGAGAGAGAGAGAGAGAGAGAGAGAGAGAGAGAGAGAGAGAGAGAGAGAGAGAGAGAGAGAGAGAGAGAGAGAGAGAGAGAGAGAGAGAGAGAGAGAGAGAGAGAGAGAGAGAGAGAGAGTGTGTGTGTGTGTGTGTGTGTGTGTGTGGTGTGGATGAAAGAAGCTCTTGAAGCTACTTGTATGTGGAAAAGAGAGAGAGAGAGAGAGGAGGGGAGAAGATGCACCACATGGTAGAGGGGAGAGGGATTTTGGGTGGGCTTGGGTAGGTGCCACATGGCACCCCCAAAAACCTTTGGTAATTATAGTAAAATATTATTATTTTGATGTAATTGATTCTAAACTATAATATAATAACAATACATCCAGTACTTCTATAGTACCATATGTTTAGTTTCATGTAATTGATTGTAAACTATAATAGAATGCTTGCAAATTATTCATTTCTTGTTTAAGAACTCATGCTTTTCAATCAAATGATGGGACTTTGAATACACTAGGTTTATGTATAAGTGACCATTACTCAAACATGATTGTCAACAAATGATTCATCCCCCCTCTCCCCCCGCAAAAGAAAAAACATCTTAATGTAAATCCTCTAGCAAGCTTTCTTTCTCAAGACATGTTTGATAGCCACCATTGAGTGCATAACTCTAGAAACTTAACTTACATGGAGGTGTTCATTCATCCATTGGCCAACTAATCACAAATTTTTAATAATGTCTACAAGAGTCACTCCTAGTTTACAAATGTTGTTGGGCTACAATATGTAAACCACTTCATTCACATCATACATGGGTTTGTATGGGACAACAAGCTCCTATATTTCATAACAACAAATAGCTTTAGTATGGTAGCCATTGATGAGATCTTGAAGACAAATGCACACTCATGCATATTTGGTACATTAATGAAAATGTGTACTCTCTTCAAATTTAGAGCATGTGAGTAAGATTTTTGAGTGCCATTATTTAGAATATTCTCAATCTACAATATCAAGATTTATGATGACTATGTTCACATGAATGTAGTTTGGGTGGAGAATTTGTATGTAGACCATGCAACTTAAGTAGTTGGATGCATGTAGCTTGAATAATTGTTCGACTCTCACATTATTGCTAGCAGATTGCTTGCTTGTCTAGATTTTCTTACTAGACATATTCATAAATGAATTATAATGAGTGAATGATCTCAATGATATGAACATTCATAGGAAGTAATGATGGTAGATTCTCCTACTCAAGTTGATGGGATTTATAATTGCAATATTAGAGAGAACATGGGTTGAAAGCTGCCTATCCAAAACCTCCTAAAAATATAAAGTTATCATGGATATTGTGGACAAGAAAGTTGGGCGTATCAAAGTGCATACTCATGATAACCTTGGAGACTTTCTTATTAAGAGTCTGCCCTTTGAAAAGTTTGCACATTGCAGGGAGTTGATAGGCATGGGTGAGGGTAATTCACATGTATTATACTCACACATTCTCTCATTCTTTTATCTCACATAAAGGCACATTAGCCTTTAAGTGAGGGGTTGTTGGGGTAACAACTCCACATCTTACTCGCACTAACCTTAGCTATATATGTACACACATTCTTTATTCTTTGAGTGATACGGTAAAAAAGTGATGCTCACAAGAGAGCTATTGGAGGTAGCACAAACATACTCTCCCCATCTTTGTCTCTATCTGTGTGTGTGTGTGTGTGTGTGTGTGTGTGTGTGCAATATCCATTCTCCTTATAGCTCCAACACTCTCAATGTAGGAGGAGTGGATAAAGAGAAATGGTTGCAATCATTTTGTTAAATCATTAGTAGAGCAATAAGGAAATTCAAGGAAAAACCCAAAAAAGGAGGGCCCAAAGTCCACTTCATTTTTGAAAGATAATTTTTATTAGCATTAATATCTTCAACTAAATAAGGGGCTTGTGATGTCTAGGTCTTGCGTTTATGGCCATACTAAAAAGGAAGTCCTTCCACTTTGAGAATAAGGAGCTCATATTCTTCCCGAGCACTTTGCTGATTTTGAACCAATGGGCCGACAACATAACGAAATGTTGCTTCCTTCTTCAATAGTACTTTAGAGAGAGAAAATTAGCAAACAAGGCAATGAAATCTAAGAATGATTTTTGTAGGACAAGAAGAGTCAAGACTTGATAATAAGGCAATAAAATGATATGTTCTTGAGATGTCTCTATTGAATTAGATGGCTTCTCGAGATATCATTGGCTAATTACCTATCTAAGATATTTAGGAGGTAATATTAGTGAGATAGTGGTCTATTCATACATGCGCAAGGAGATACCTTACCAACTTTGTGACTATATGTATTTTCTTTGTGGAAGTGATAGATTAAAGACCTTTCTAAGTTTTTTTCTAGCCTAAATTATGGAAGAGTATGTCACAAACACAACTTTATAGCTCTGCATTCATATTGTGCTAATGTGCATACACATGTGAATTCCAAGTTTCAAGTGACTTGAAATACTAGAACTTATTTTTAAAAATGTGGTCATTTTCCTATCAAGATGATAAAAATAAAGGTACTTACATGTAAGGAAATATGCCTTGCGATAACAAAACTTTTTAAAAAATATGGTCATTTTTATAAAAAGATGATTATGTAACATGTCACCTCTACTGAAACTAGCTTCAAGCCATGATGTTGTGGTCCGTCAGAAGGAAATTCTAAGCAATGCCACCTACCACTCCTTGAAATGATATGGGGTTAATCACTTAGGTTCTCCTAAGTCCACATTGTGAAAGTGCTATGGCCAAACCCACTAGGATCAACTTGAAATTCGGGTTCGTGAATCAACTAGGGTCACCTAGATATTTCTTAACATTGGTCTTGGAGTGTCTATTTGGCACGAGATTACCCAAATTGAAGTAGAATCATGTTGCACTTGGTTCAAAGAGAGTGAGAAACAAGGGGGAGTTCAACACCTCAAACCCTCTACTCATAAGGCATAGTCTCACTTTGATTCCCTAAAATGACATTGAATCATGGTTCTTATTGGATTTCTACTTGGATCAATGTAATTTCCTAGCTAGAATAACTCTTGAAAGAAGCTCCCAACTAATTGGGACCACCCTACCATAGGATGGTGGACCCATCGAGAGTCATGTCCTCCCTCTTCTCTCAATGGCATTTTTAATTGCCTAATTTCCTACCATAGTTATATTTGAACACCTGAAATCAATTTTCTTAAGCACAAGGTTCATTCATGTAACTTAGGGTATAACACAAAAACAAGGTCAAATTGCTATTGATGACAAACAACTTCTTTACTACTTTGAAGATTTCTTATTACAGTTTCCATTCTACCTATATGAAAGTAGCATCAACCCCAAGGCTTGGTATCCTCCAAGGTTTTTTGAATGAATTTTAAGACTATCACATAGACATGTAGTATACATCATGATCAACTACCGGAACACACTATCCTAAATATTATAGGTCACAAGTTTCTTGAACAAATGAATAACCATAGATGATAGGTAATTTTTAGGACTTTCACTAAGACATAAACCATACATCATAATTAACTACATGATCACCATGTCTTGAATGTTATAGACCACAACATTCCTGAATGAAGGAACAATATCAAATGACATTAGATTTTTAGAATTTTTAGATAGACAAGTAGCATACATCATTTCAACTATAAGAACACACTATTCTAAATGTCATAGGTCACATATTTATTGAATGAAGAAATAATAGCAAATGACATCAAAATTTCAAGATTTTCAAATAGACAAGTAGCATACATCATGTTCAACTATAGGAGCACACTAACATGAACATCACACGTTGCATGTTTCCTGAATGGAGATATAGTAGCAAATGATATCAAATTTTTAGGATCCAAAGACAAAGTTTTAGGTTCAGTTATGAACAACTTTAATAGGGCACCATCCTGAAGGATTTGCCTTTTTTATGAGAGATAGATTCCAAACATGCATACTTGTTAGGCTATCTAAAGAACTTGAATTATTCACATTTCCTCTTCTTGACCTAAGACTATGAATTGGCTACCAATTTGTACATGTATTCATTAAGACAATATCAGCTTACCATTAGTAACCATGTTTGAAACTTAAGCTAATTATCCCTTTTGAACAATAAAATAAATCTATTTTTGCAATTTATAGGGATTAGGGGAACCCGAGATTGCATAGTGGGGGAATTGGAAGATTGTCTCCACTCATGTTAGTTGCCATGACTCCTGTATCTCCCATGGCTCCCGTAGCACTTGTGACTCTAGTGACTCTCATGATTTTCCTCTTTAGAGCTATAGCAGAGGTGCAAATTTGAAGGGCTTGAGGGCTTGATGGGATTTCACGTTTGTAGTTCAAATCTCCCTCTTCTCAATCTTTCTCTCTCTCCCCCCTCTCTCTCCTTTCTTCTCTAACTCTCTCTCTTCTCTCTCTCTCTCTCTCTCTCTATCTTATTCTTTTCTTCAATAAGGTGAGAGTTTTTTCATCATTTCCAACTATGTTAGTTTTGACCTTCTTTCTTTAGCTATTTTCAAGGTTGTCCTTGGGCTCTTTTGGCATAGCCTTGAGATCCACCTTTATTTTGAAAATTTGGGTCCCAAAACTTGCCACTTTTAGGAGGTTGACTGCAACTCTTGGTGATGGGTCTTGTTCAAATAAGGGCATCTTAGAGACCAAATAGATACATCACCTCAAGGTGTCTATCCAAGGGAGCATTTAGACCATTTAAAAGCTTGGACACCTATTGTGAAATGTCTATGGAAGGCGCATACTTTAAAAATAATTCAAAATTTAATTAATATGCTTCCAAGTTCATCCCTGACCACTTCAAGGTGAAAAATGCATTCATTTTTAGGGTGTGGTAGGCAAGTGGGAGATATCTTCCTCACACAACTTCCTTTATCATTCATTGGGTGATAGTTATTTTTGAGATGCCACACCAGTGCTATTAGATATGGTCAATGCCCCACCCTCTTAAGGTGCCACCAATGATCCATGGTGCTCTAAGTTGTAAGGGCCCCATTATGGGGAGAAGCCATGTGTGAGCACAAATATTGGGTGGGTCATGACTTGTATATCTATGCTGGAAGCAACTCTTAAGCTCTTCACCTATCATATGTCTAGATCACCATCTAAGTTTCACAATGGAAGCACATAGGTGGATAGAGCCATCTTTGCATTAATTCATTTGAAATTAAAGTAGTTTCTATTCTTCTCATATTTGCTGTGTGTTCTCTACTTGCTCAAATTTTTTCTGTTGTGTTGTATAATTTCTACATGGTATTAGAGCCTAGGGGGCTCTAAGAAGTGAAGAGTATGCGAGAGACAAGGGTTTCAACAATGAAGAGGATAAATGTTGTTTGCTACATCAAGTAGTGGTGCTGGTGCATCAGGTGGTTCTCTTGCTGTACTGGCAATTCAAACATTGAGGATTTGTTCACCAACCTTTAGTGAAGGCAAGTTAGGTGGTACAAACTATACTTTGTGGAAATTAAAAATCACAATTGTCCTTGATTCTTATGAGCTTCTGGAGAGGGTGATGGGGACTGACTTAAAACCACAACCCATCCCAGACCCATCAAATTTGATTATTTTGATTCCTCCAAATGTAGATCTTCTATGAGCTTGGAAACAAAGAAATGCAAATGCATTGTGTGCCTTAATTACAAGCTGCTCTAATAACATTTTGACATTGATTCAGCATACAACCAAGGCATCAGAGGCTTGGAACATATTGAGGAGTCAGTATGAAATGAAAAATCAAACAAGGATTTAGAACTTGGAGGATCAACTAGTAGCAAAGAAGTTTGCTGAAGGAGAGACAACTGAAGTACTTATCACTTGGATCAAAAATATGTGTGACCAAATGGTTAGTTTTGGGATACAAAAGACTACTGATGTTTGAGGAGCTAGCTCAGAGCTGTCTTTGGATTTGTCCACCAAAGTTTGATGGATTAGTAATTGCCCTAAACACTCACGTGAGACCCCAAGCTTTGACGTTTGAGGAATTTTGTGCACTACCAATGGAGGAGGAGTTAAGGCTTAAAGGTAGGAGCAGTGGAGATGTTGCATTCTTTGCCGATGCAAAAGGCAAAGGTGGTTTCTCTACCAACGATGACAAAAAGAAGAAGGGTGGTTCAAAAAAGATTCAAGGAGAGTTCTTCTCCTACAAGAAGAAAGAACATGCAATTGCAGATTTTTGTGTTAAGAAGGTAGATGAAAAGAATGGCATTGTGAAGACTAAAGGGAAGGAGACAAACAATACAGCTGAAGCAGAGTTGGAGTTATTCATGGTGACTATTGAGAAAGTATGTTCCTCAGTGCAAGAAATATCTAACAAATACTTAGGGGTATTGGATAGTGGTGCCTCCTATCACATGGCCAACAAGAAAGACCTATATAGTTCAATGAAGCCTCTACAAGAGTCCATCATTTTGACAATTGGAAATGATGCAAAATGCCCTACTGAGGGTACATGTACTATTTTCTTTGTTACTGCAAATGGTGAACTCAAGAATCTTTCAAATGTGTTGTATGTTCCAAATATTAAGAGAAATCTGTTATCAGTTGCTTCTATAACTAATCTTGGCCATGAGGTAAGGTTCACTAAGGTAGGTGTAGAAATTATCGACAGTGCTGGGGCAAAGTTGTCAACAAAGGAGAAAGAAGGAAGAACCTATATGAGCTAGGTGCCCTTATAGCCACCATTGGTGTGCACATAAGTAAAATTTGGCATGAAAGATTTAGTCATATTGGTTTTGCAATATTGAAGGAGATGCATAAGCAAGATATGTTTGCTCACCTACCTATAGTAACTGAAATGAATAAACCATGTGAAGCTTGTATGATGGGCCACCTACAAAAGCCTAGGGAGGATCTTCTTATTTAATATTGATTGTGTCGACGAATATAGTAGGAAGATGTGGGTGTACTTCCTTCGTGATAAGGCACTCAAGCTTTTGGTAAGTTTAAATAATGTCTAAAGCTTATTGAGAATGAAATAAGGCAAAGTGTGAAGAAGTTTAGAATAGATGGTGGTGGTGAGTTCAACACAAAGGAGTTTGAAATCTTTTGCAAGAGCAAAGGGATTAAGGATCAATTGACAACGCTTCATACACCTCAGTAGGATGGCATTGTTGAATGTTAAAATCACACCATTGTGGAAATATCAAGGTGGATACTTAAGAGGGAGCAAGAGATTGCCTAACTAGTTTTGGGTAGAAGCTATTAATACTGCAGTCTACATTCTCAAT
The DNA here is from genome assembly GCF_053477565.2 of Lygodium microphyllum. Taxonomy (NCBI): domain Eukaryota; kingdom Viridiplantae; phylum Streptophyta; class Polypodiopsida; order Schizaeales; family Lygodiaceae; genus Lygodium; species Lygodium microphyllum. The sequence goes on along the minus strand of NC_141152.1, from coordinate 118,758,272 downwards.
CATAGTTACACAAAGGCTCTTCAGGGCAAAACAACTCATGAGGCTTATTCTGGTAAGAAACCATCTATCTCACATTTTAGAAATATTAGATTTGAACGTTATGCACATGTTCCAAGGGATAAGAGAAATGAGTTAGATACAAAAATCACAAAACGTATCTTCTTGGGTTATATGATGAGCAAACGGCTTACAAATTGTATGACCAGGAGGCAAAGAATATCATAGCAAGCCGTGATGTGGTGTTCAAGGAGTAGCCACATATAGTGAAGGAGGAGAATATAAGTTCTTCCACTTTATCATCCAACGAATAAGTAGTCCACTATGAACCTATCCCAAGAGTTGTCCCTACTCTCAAGGAGGAGGAAGCATCGTCTTTGGAGGATGAGAAGAACAAAGTTCACCAACGTGTAATCACGCTACTAGAAAAGCCATTGCCACAATGGGTGAAGTAGGTCTATGATAGTAGTAATCCTATGCCTACTATAGTTGAGGAAAAGGTAGATGGACCAAGGAGGTATCTGAGAATAAAGGAGTAAAGAAAGGCTTTTGCTCACGTAGTCAATATGGCCTTGATGCTAAGATTATGAGAGAAGTAAAGGAGCGAGTAGACTTGGAAGAAGCACTTGCCAATCAAGCATGGAGAGTAGCTATGCAAGTTGAGTATGATAGCATAATGAAGAATGGCACTTCGGGAGCTAGTGGAACGACTAGAAAATAGAAATATCATTAGCACCAAGTGGGTCTGGAAGGTAAAGTACAAGACTGAATGGTAGCTTAGAAAAGCACAAAGCTAGATTAATTGCACATGGATTTTCACAGGTTGAAGGATTTAATATTCAAGAATCATTTGCTCCAAGCAAGTTGTTGGTCATGTGAGATGGTAGGGCCACATGTGGACTAAAATGCTTTGGAAGCTTTGATAATGATGGTTAACGGAGAAGCCGATCAGATGTCAAGTGGATGATGGGACCTTTGAAGTTGGTGGTTTGCCGCATTTTGTAGTACTTGAAAGGAGAAGGTGCGGTGCTCTACCTAAGGGGAGTGTCTACCTTACTATGTGGTGCATTATGCTCATGCTGGTGGAATGGGGAGCTGGGTCTAATTATAGGCAGGCCTAGGTAATGTCCCACACTTGAGGACCCCATTCATGCAGTAGGGAGGTGCAGTGTGTGTAGCGTAGGGTGACAGGTCTAACCATAGGCAAGTGTTACCTCCCTAGGTATATCCTGCCCTTGATGTGTCCTAAGCGTGAAGTGGGGGGCCAAAAAGGGGCTAGGGGGTTAGGAGTGGAGCGAGCCGACCGAAGCCACCGGACATGCCTAACTTGAGGACCCCTAGGTGCAGTGATTGTGTCCTGTGTGGTCCTAGTTGTGTCTTCATGTGAGTCTCTCTTTCCATGTCTTTCTCTTTTTGTGATGTGTTTTCTTGACTTCCTTTCTTTCTTTTATTTTTCTTTTCTTTTTCTCTCCTTTTTTTTAAATTTTAATTAAGCCAGGATTGTAGCCAATTTCTAACTTTCATCGTCAGAGTGAGGTGGAGAAGGGGACCGGATAGATTTGCTCAAAAACTGTGAGCTCTGCATGTATCCCTTGATATTCATGCAAACATGGAGTGAAGTGGTGGAGAGGAAGGGGTGGTTACATCGGGTGAACTGGCTAGCATTCATATCTCAAAGAAGAGCTAGTCAAAAGTTTACCTCTTCGGTCCCCCAGAGAGTGGGATTCTTTTCTCTTACTTCCAGCCATTGCTGGCCTAGTCGGCTTCCAATCGCAATCAATTCCTCCACTACTTTAAGTGGCATGACTCTCCTCAAGCTATTGGGTAGAAGGAAGCTAAAGGAGAAGGGTTTTTTGTCCCCTTCCTGTCGCTCTCAAACTATTAATTCAGTGTGGAAACCTGCTGGGAGGTCATCAGGGCATGGTGGTAGGGGTGCGGATGGTTGCACGATTGGCTTGGCTCTCATTTGTTCCCTGGTTTCTTCCACCAATTTCTTTCTCCTTTCTCTGAGGACGACTTGTGTGTCAATAGATGGCTGCTCTTAGGAATGTGGCGAGGGGGGTTGTGGGATCACCTCTTCTTTAAATCTCTCCATATCAAATTGGAGTTCGGCTTCACCCCTCTGTCGGTCTGCTTTTTTTGTTTCCTCTTCAAAGCCTAGTGCATCGACCTCCTGGGGGGTTAGGCTAGCCATCAATAAGTACTTCCGTTGATCATCAAGGCTCATCCCCATGACATCGAGTTGGGGTGGCATGTGCAGCCCTGCTTGCAGGGCCCTGTAGGCTATGCTTAGTTTCTTCTTTGCCACCTCGAGGGATTTCCCTTCTTCTGAGTGGGTGGTATCTATTAGTGTATTCAAGAAGGCTTTCTGTTGATTTTTGAAGGCTACTTGGGCGGCCTCTGCTCTACTCTTTGCGAGGATTTTCTATTTTTCGACGAGAGCTAGGTGACGCGCCAAGGTCTTCATCCTCCGTTCATTCTATCCCACCCATTCTTCGGCTCTCTTCTTCATTTCCTCCATGCCTTCCCCCTGCCTTTGCACCAGAGTTATGAGTCTTTGTTCTTGGTCTTTCAATTATTTACTCATTCTCTCCTGCTCTTTTCTTTCTAAGTTTAGCTTCTCAGTCATGGTCTCCATCTCCTTATGATGTTGTTCTTCCTCTTGCTTCCTTTCCTCTTATTTGGCGGCAAACTCCTCCATGCCTCGTTTGATCTTATCAGTCTTTGCGGTTAGCTCTTCATGTTGCATGATCAAGAGTTTATACTCCCTCTGCATTTTTACCAACTCCTGATTCTCATCTTCCAGCCGCTACCTCCAGCTTTCCTCCCTGTGGTCCTTAGCCTTCATCTCCTATTTGAGATCAAAGATCTCCTTTTGTTGCATGGCTATGTTGGGCCTTTTCAAGCTGAAAAGCAACTACCGAATCTTTTTCTATAGCTAACTCAGCTATAGCTATCTTCCTCTCCTCTTTAACTTTCTCTAGTCGAGAGAGCAATTCAGCAACATATTCGTCATAGTTAGCTGGTGGCGTCATCGTCCTGTGGATCGGAGTGGTTGAGGCCTCCACTTTCTAGCATTTTGGATCTCGTCTAGATTCGGCATATGTGGCTGGCCTCTTCTGCCTCGTGGCCGTGGTTTCCATGATCTTCCCTTGGGCTAATTCTTTATTGATGAAATATTGCATCCAGGCCACAAATTCTGAGACATCGGCACTAGTGGGGATGCTTGGGGTGAGGGTGGTTGCTTCGGGTGGTGGGCACCAAGAGGGTCGGGATAGGATGGATGGGTGCTTTACCCTTGCCTTCAGTGAGGCTGGTGGTATGATCTTTGGCACGTGAGTGCTTGAGCATGGCCCCTCCTCCCTGGGTGGGCTCAAAGCTCCTAGGTCATCTGTCCTACATTGTTGCTCTATAGACTGATGTGTGGCTTCTGCCATGTCTTCCTCCTCCTTCCTTCTCAACTCCTCCTCTTCCTCAATAGCCCTTCTCTCCCTCTCTTCTTCTGCTTTCCTAGATTCTTCCTCCAATTTATTTGCTTCTTCTTTTTCTTCTTCCTCTCTTCGGCTTCCTGTTTTAACACCTTCTTGGCTTTCTTGGCTTCTTCCATAGACTTTTCTGCTTCCTGTTTCTTCTTCTTCTCCCTCTCTTCCGCCTCTTTGAGGGATTTCCTTTTTGCTCTCTCTAAGTCCTCCTTCTCCTTTTTGTAGCCTTCGTCCTGCTTCTTCTTTTGTGTCGTCCTCTTCTTAGGTTTCTTTACTTGCTTTTTGCTTGATTGTTCCTTATGTTCTTCCCCTTCTTCATCACTTTCGGTCCTATCGCTAGACAACTCTTGGTCCTGGTGAGGGGGCGATCTGTCGAGTGTTTCTCCTTCTCCTTCCTCTGCATCCTATGCCTCTTTTACTGCCTCCTAGATGAGGGCAGTCAAAAAACTTCCATAGCTGATGAAAGAGGCTTTGGATGAGGCTTTCTTCCTCCCAGTGCTTTTGGAGGCTGGGGACTCCCCACTTGCTTGCTTGCTCCCAAGGCTAGTGCTTTTGCTTCCTGGTCTATGGTCTTGCGCACATAGCCATTCAAGTCAACCTCATTCAGGGTGCGATCTGCCATGTTCTCCAGCATAGGCACGCTGATCCAATGCATGAGGAATTGTAGCATTGGCCTAAGAACAATGAGTGCACCAATTTTGCCTACATGCGGGCTTCAGCATCAGGGATATACTAGATGCTGATGCTGTCCTTGGTCAGCACCTCTTCACTCTTCATCTTAAGCATGGCATAGATGTCTCTTTTCTACTTCTTCTCCACCTTAGGCTCTAACCCCAGTGCCTTCTCCACCAAGGTTGGGTTCAAGGGTACCTGTACCTATTTGGCCTTGTCCCCCCTTCCCACTATTATAGTTCCACATTCCTAATCTGGGTTGCAAGTTCTGAGGAATTCCACACACTTTGTGTGGTCATGCTCTTGTGCAAACTTCTCGAGGTACTTAGCGAGGTTGCACTACTCTACGACCCTCTTGGCTGCTTCCTCCTTGGCCACTACTTCCTCGATGTTATGGATGGTTCAAAATTTTAGTTGGTTGTAGGCAACGCTTTCCAAGGAGATGTTGTACGGGGTCCTCTCCTCTTCCGTGAAGGGGAATCGGTGGGCACGGTCTTGTTGTGACATCTTTTGTTCCTGTCATGAACTATAATTTCCATTAGTGCTTTTAAAAATAATAATTTGTTGAAAAGAAATAATTTATGTTTGTTGAATGAAAGCATTAAGATCCAACATAGATTCTTACCTTCAAATTTTTTGCCTTTTATTTCAAAGCTTTTGTGACATCCCACCTACATCACTAGTTTCTTATGTGTTTATGCGTTTTCTTGATCTTGATTGGTTTTAATTTGATTCATCTTACCCCCTCCCCTTCCAGATTGAGAAGAATCCTTCCTTCAATCTAGGAGGTCAAGGGCATTCAGCATTCAGATATAAGGGTTACTTGCGCATGAGCCAAGTATAGAATTTTGGGTTATACTCCAGCTAAGCCTCACGGTCCAGATCAAAGGATCCGATACTTACATTTGTGATGTAAGTGAGGACATCCATTAGAAAATCACCGAAATCGACACGACTAGCGATGTGTAACTCTTCTTCAGTCAGGAGACGATCGACATATGGGTGTCCTTTGATGTGCTCTTCCATGGGTCGGCCACAAAGAGTAGTTCACACTCTATATGAGGTGGGTGCAACAGAGGTTGGGTCATACTCCGATGTCTTGATTGCACGGTGCTACTCAGTGTCAGTCATGATTTGACATCCTTCGAGTTCCCACTGCAATTGTAGAGTGTACCAGTTTCGTAAAAATGGGGAGTCGGTGTTAGCTAACGATTTCAACTCCTCGACTTCTTTGTTAGTGATGAAAGAAGTCACGCGCTTATCATAGGATGTAATGAGGCATTGTTTGATGGCTTGTTCTCTTGATATCTCAGTGCGTAGCAACTCAGTAGCTAAGTGGGGTGCTTTGACAAATGCAAATTCGAATGTTTCCCAGGAACAAGGCATTGTGCGAACTTTAGTTGCTAAAGGCTCTTGCAACACGCCTAAGTCCAAGCGGTCATAACTTAGAGCCAGTGACATGAACGTGGCATCTAAGTGTCTAAGACAAGCAATAACATCATCCCCTATGTCTTCGGCTAGGTCTGCGGCCAAAGTTAAGAATGATTTTCGCTCTAAGGAGGGTTTAAGGCCTGTAGAGGTGGTTGGGGTTTGATGGGGCTAGAAGGCTTGGCGGCATATGGTGGCAGTTGCCCATGAAGCAGTGGTTGAGCCTCGTGGATGAGTGCTGGAGTAGTAGTTGCTACGGATGGGCTGCTACACTCAGATTGGGTTTGGCAAGTCTTATTGGCACTAGTAGGGGTTGAACTGTGTAAAGGCGTTTGTGGTTTGGGCTAATAGGCTTGCTCAACTCTTTTGGGCTTATGCGTGGGTGAGCTTGTAGGAGGCAAGTACTGGAAGCGTTGTGGCTTCTGGTTCTGAGGTTCTATGGGGCTCAGGGTGATCAAGCTTGAGGGTGGCATGTGAGTAGTGCCTTGGGCCATTCGGGCCTTAGGGATCCATATCCAGGCATTTCCCGCATAGTAGCCTTGCACGTGCGAGAGGGCTTTAGGAACCCATCTTGGCTTAATCATGCTTCAATTTCTGTAACTACATCTCGGCCTCCTAGGTTTAGAGTTTCTTGTGTTATGAGGACATAAGTGTCTACTCCTAGGCAACGGTTGTGGCTGTTTAGGCCTCCATTGAAACTTAGGCTATTGGGCCTTAGCTTTTGCTGGTGTGAGCGGCGGCTCGTGAGATTCGGTGGATGGTGGCCGAGCACTACCCCCCTCTGTAGACTTGGCTGCGAGTATTTCTACCGGTGGCCTTGTGGACTTGGATGAGGTCGCGCAGCCCTTGCTGAAGGCTATAACAATGCGGAAGTTGCCTATGGCGAGGTGGATGCGCTGCGACTCATAATCAACATTGTGGTGGATAGATGGAGAAGGGCATGGTGGAGAAGGGGAAAAGACTCGATCTTCAATGAAAGAACAATAGGTAAAGATTGGAATTTGAGGAAAACCCTGAGGTTGGAAAAGGAGAGGTAAGATAGCTATTGAGTTGGATTTATAAAGGGAAAAATAAGCATCATAGTGATGGGCCGTTTGTTGATAATACAATAAGCTAGGAACAAAGGAACCTAAAACAGATCGTCGATGGTAGGCATCAAAGAAGAATGAATCAAATGGATGGTTCTTGGAAAGATAAGCTAGGAGATCCACCCTTAGTTGGTTAGTGCTGCACATAAGTAGAAGTTGTATTCTGGCGTTGGTTCAGGACTACAGAATCAATCATTGAATGCCATGAAGTGTTAGGGCAAGTAGCCACTTTAGAAGAATAGCACTGAAACATGTCATCTATCCTCAACTCCAAATAGTTGACATATAAGGCAGCTTGTAAGACCACATCCCCCACATACCAAGCAAGATCTACATCATGTGAAATTATCAGATCACCTCGTAGATACATATAAGACAACAATATGGTATCTGTCATCACAGAACCTTCAAAGACCATATGGACAACTTCTGTTAGTAAATCAGAAGACCAAGCCCCACTCCAACCATCCTCTGGAAGAGGGAGATCCATCGTTGAGAGCTTAATATAGAAGGCTAACTTATGCAATTGATAGTGAACAAAAAAGGAATGGTCGAGAGGAACATACTCTTGAAAGTGCTCAAATGTAGACCATAACAAATCCATCCTGGACTGCAATCTTTCCACTTTATCTTGAAACAACGGACATAATGTGGCCTGTCTCTGGAGAACTGCCAAGTCTTGCTAAGATATAGAAGGAATCATAGGAACACTAGGGCTTGGAGGAATGGACCACAACTGTACTAGTTGATCCTCTAACTACTTAATCTAGGAAGCTTGGGATTCCAATGTATTGTGAGAAGTCTGCAAAGCTGACAGTTTCGTATCTAAAAGAGTCTTAAACTCTTGAGCTTCTTTGGACATTTTCTCTTTCTCCTCCGAAACTCTAGTGACCTTCGACTGAGCCTCTACTAACTGAATTTTCAAAGAAGATATTTCTTCTCTCTGGGTCTCAATCATTTGTGTCTATTGCTCCATCTGCTTAAACAAATCGGCAAGAGCGTCTTAAGCAGAGGCTAAGTCTTTGGTTGCCTTATGCAACTGGTCTTTGGATTGCATCAATTCTTCATAGAAAGAAGCATATAATTGTTGAACACAAGCGGCCACACTGAGAGTTCGATAGAACTCTGGATGTCGTTACAAAGGAAAGGAATGGCATCCCCTCACACTAAATTGTCCAGTGAAGGAACTGATATTTTCAAAGAACTCTCTCGATGTGCCCTGAATAAGTTGTTGCATGTGAGATAGGTAGGAAGGTCACTTCTAGATGTGGCAGGAACTGTTACTGAAGGAATGATTGGGGGAGTTTTCTTTGTGACCCGCTTCAAGCACTTTCGCTGAATGACCAATGGAGGAGGGGAATCAATATCATCTATGTCAATGGGTTCTGAATCGGTGGAGGGGGAGGTACTGGATCAAATGGAGGAGGAAGCACACCCTTCTTAAGGCCTAAGTATGTCAAGAAAACATATAAATATGAACCACAAGTTTACATTGGTAACATTCCCTCTAGTCACCTTGACAAAATGTTGGTCCATCTTCGTAAGAAGGTAAGTACTCCAGTCAATGGCAACCCCTTTTAACACTATCCTGGAAGCTATGAAGAGCTCCTTGGACAAATAATGAGATGGTGTCTTGGCAAGCATAAACTTGTCTTGGAGAAATTGGCAGACTAGCTTCCAGAGAGGATCAGTGATCATGAAAAAAGACACTCCTGAAGTGTTAATCACCTTCTTGACATCAAGGACCTCTTTGGTCTGCTTCTATTAACAGCTTGAGAATCTCATTATTTGAGAACAATTGTCTGGCTGTAACAAAGGGTTCTCTTGAGACAAAGCCTTCCCTAACCCTCTAGGTGTCAAGACCATGGAAGTACCATGAACCAAGCCCGATTTCTTACTATATGATGCAAGAAACTCATTACATAGGGCTCAATCGGTTGAAATCAAAGGGAGTGAAGTAGCCACAAAAGTTGTGAGGCCTGCTTTCGCGATAGGCTCAAAAGTCAGTAGGAAAGAATAATCCCTACTGATCAATGGGACATATTGAACAGGAGGAGGAGCTTGAGGCGCCATTCAGATGGAATATACACACACACACCATAAACACAGACAATCACAGAGAATGCATACAAAACAACCAAATAGCTATAAAAAAGAAATCAATCAAAAGAAGTGCACACACAGACGTAACTAACCAATTGACCACCCCAAACAACCCACATCCTTAAAAAAATTCGGCATGACCCCTACACATATGCGACCGAAAGCTTCATGCTATGCAACAAGCAGGCACCCAAGACACTGTATCACGCAAAAAAGAAAAAACTACAAACCACACCCGTAATTGTATCACACAAGTAAACCATAATACCTCAAAAACCTAATCAGGACATAACCAAAACTTGGATAAACAATATTAGCTTAAAGGACTATACGTGCCCATCCAACGAAGCCTATTTATTAAAAAAAGAAAAAAAAGTGGTGAGAGAAATGATTTTAATAAAGGGTTTATTTTAAGAAATTATTAACAATGGTTGAAATTTTATTAGGTTGTAAACCTTAATAAGAAAAAGGCATTTCATTTTTAAATTGTTAGTTACAATTTATTAATGTAAGACGGTGCTTTTAATGAAACCCAGACTGCGATCCCCAGACTCAGGTCTCTAAATGCATATTCATTAATTAAAAATTTAATGTGTCTGAAGCACTCTTCTTTTTCAGCGCATACATTTTTGCGACGGGGTTGGTTTGTTTTTATTAAAAATTAAAGTGCCTCTAAAGCACACGTAGCACGTGCAAAGTGAACGAAGGGTTGGTTTTAAGTTATTAGAAAAATGTGTGTTTAGCTCAAGTGCGCGTAAAAAAGTGGGTGAATAAAGTTCATTTTATCAATTAATTGTGGTTAAGGGATGACCAAAAATAAATAAAGTACAAAAAATAGATACCTAGTAGGGGTGTGTATGCAAGAGACTAAGGGCACACTAAGTAGTCCCAAATGCAAGGAATCCAATCAAAAAAGCAAAAACCACTGACTAGAAAAAATAAAACACCTTAGTTATTATTATTATTTTTTTAACAAAATAAATATCAAAGAAATATTAGGGGGATCACATTTGGTTTAATTAATGTTGATTAGTGTGAGGGTGAGATTGTTATTAGTATTTTTTAAATTGTAATTTAGGTGTGTTTTGATTTTTTTTTGTTTTTTTGGTATAAATTTTAATTTAAAATATTCCAAAAGCAGTCAATTGCGTTGATGGAATTTTTTATGATTTTCTCAAATTTAATTTTAGGGATTTTTAATGAATTTTTCTCAATTTTTAGTGAATTTTAAAAAGGTGGACGGGCGGGCGGAAAAAGGGGGGCCGGCTGTGTGGTGGCGAGGGAGGGGAGAGGAGGAGAAGGCAGGCAACGGCGGGGTGGTGGCCGCGTGGTGGCGTCGAACGGGGGAAAGAGAGGCCGTGGCGGGGGGAAGAGAGGGACGCGACAACATCGAAGGGGGGAAGAAGAGAGGGAGGGCCGAGGCGGCGTGAGGGCGTCGTGAAGGAGGAAGTGGAAGAGGCGGAAGGCGGTCGTGGGGGAGGGAGTCATGGCATGGGGGAGATAGAAGGACCGAGGGGAAGGAGCGCCTACGTGGGGAAATGAGGAAGGGACAAGGGAGAAGACGCGGCGAATCAGGTAAGGTCGTCTTTTTTTTTTTCCTTTTGTTTTTTTCTCTCTTTTTCGTGTTCTTGGTTTTTTGTTTTATTATTATTATTAATTTATTTATTTACTTATTTTTTTTTGTTTTGAATGGAGTTATGATTATTATTATTGGTAGTGGTGTTGGATTATTTGTTTTTTTTTACAATTGTGTGTGTGTGTGTGTTTTTTTTTTTGGTTTTGTTGTTGTTTTTTTTTTGTGTAAATGGCACATGTGCGGGACGGGAGTAAAAATTTTGCATCGATGGGATGAGACAGAGCAGGGACAGTGACACACGAGGCCCAAAGGCGACGGGAGTGTCTCGAGGCACGTAAAACCAAAAACAGGTGCGTTCACGTGCGACACGAGAGACATGGCCACACGACGAGAGGAAGAAAAATTAATAAAACCCAAACCATACATCGGATCGAAAAACTGTAAAAAGGAAAAATGTGCCAAGAGACGAGGAAAAGATGATTAAAAAATGTGACATGGGTTTCGGGGAAAAGTCACGGTGCTCACATGGAAAAAATGCGAAAAAAACAGACTCGAAAACACATACGTGTATTAATATCGAAAAATCCTCTTGTCGGAACAAAGTGCGGAAAGAAGAAAAAATGTGCAGAATAACATGCCTAACAACTCTATCATGGCAAAACACAGTTCCAATCGAGATAGGATGCGTTCACATGGAAAAAACCCAAAAAGGAATTCGAAAATTAATATGGAATGATCCGTGCACCGGAATAGAGGACAGTAAAAAGGAAAAATGTCTAGAGGAAGGGAATGCACAAGACTGTTGTCAAGAATCGTGTGGTGGGGGGACTTGCTCAAGATGCTACGCCGAACACAAACAAAATGCACAAGGAGAAGCTCACTCAAGAGACAAGAAGAGAGATGGAGGCCAAAACGTTTTCTTGCTGGTTTCTTCTTCTTCTTCCACACACTTTACAATGTACACAAAGTATAGATAAGATACAACATAAAGGAAAGTGGCCTACTAAGCCAAACAATGCATAGCCGACTACACTAGTCGACTGGCGCTATAACTATGCCAGCTGTAGATAGGTGTAACAACTTGAATATAATAAGTAATGAGTCAATGGCCATGTGTGAGTCATAATGACCACCGACGTGCTAAGTGTAGACATGTGGACCCATCTAACCAAGCAGTCCATCATCAATGTCCGCATGTGTTGAGCTTGTCATCTCAACACTCCCCCTCAAGCTCAACTGCATCTCTGCAACTCCAAGTAAGCTTCGAAACTTTTGAAGCTTCTCTGTACCCAATGCCTTTGTGAAGATGTCAGCTATCTAATCCTGTGTGCTGACATACACCAAGTCAATCTCACCTGCTAGTACCTTCTCTGTCACAAAGTGGTAGTGTACCTCAATATGTTTTGTCCTGGCATGGAACACAGGGTTCCTAGCCAATTGTATACTGCTCATGTTGTCAGAATAAATGACAACTGGACCTTCCACCTGCACATCCAAATTGGCCAATAACTTTTGCAGCCATACTACCTCACATGCTGCAATAGCAACACCTCTATACTCGACAAAGCAACTGTATATTACTTTTTGCTGCTCCAAGCAACTGCTGCACTACCAAGAGAGAACATGTATCCGCTGGTAGATCTTCTATCAGACATACTACTAGCCCAATCTGCATCTGTGTATCCAAACACATGTACATTTGTACCTGCCTCATAGAAAAGTCCATAATGTAATGTGGACTTCGCATATCTCAATATGCGTCTGACTGCATCCAAATGTGGCTTTCTAGGTACTTGCATAAACTGACTCACAAGACCAACAGCGTAGCTCAAGTCTGGCCTTGTAATGGTCATATAGATCAAACTCCCCACTATCCTCCTAAACATAGTAGGGTCTTCTATCTCATCTCCAACATCAGCACTCAACTTTACATTCTGCTCCAATGGGACTGAAAGTGGTTTGCATGCTGTCATACCATACTTGGACAACATATCCAAGCCATACTATCTTTGGGACAGCCATATACCATCATCACATCTAATCACCTCAATGCCAAGGAAGTACCTTAGCTCACCTAAATCCTTCATCTCAAACTTCTTCTTCAAATTGCCCTTGACTTCAGCAATTCCACTATCACTATCACCTGTAATAATCAAGTCATCCACATAGATGACTATGATGACCAAACATGCATCTCCCTTTCTCACATAAAGTGAGTGATCAGCATCAGAAACATAAAAACCAATATTGACAAGATACTCTCTGATCTTGTCAGACCATGCTTTAGCTGCTTGCTTGAGCCCATAGAGTGCATTCTTCAACTTGCACACATACGTGGGATGCTCTAAATCTTCATAACCTGCTGGCTGATCCATATACACTTCTTCCTATAAATCACCATGCAAGAAAGCATTCTTCACATCTATTTGCTGCAACCTCCAACCTTTGACTGCTGCCAAAGCAATCACACATCTAAGAGTTGCCATCCTAGCAATTGGACTAAAGGTTTCATCATAATCTATGCCATATGTCTGGGCAACCAGCCTAGCTTTGTACCTACTAATAGAACCATCTGCATTGTGCTTAATCTTGTAAACCCACTTACATCCAATAGCTTTCTTTCCCTTCGGCAATGATATTAGATCCCAAGTCTTATTCGCCTTTAATGCAGCCATCTCCTCATCCATTGCTGCATCCCAATGAGCATGACCAACAGCCTCCTCAAAACATGTGGGCCAACATCCTCAACTAGTTTCACCATATAAGCATAATGGTAAGCTGCATAACCTTCAAAACCAAATCTTTTAACAGGGTATCTCACCCTACTAGACATGCGTACCACCGAATCACTCAATGGAGCCTTTACATTACTATGAGCTCTCTGTACACCTGGTGTCCTCACTGAAGGAATGCCAAGCTCATCATCCAAGCTCTCTGAGCCACTGGAGTCTCCATCAAGAATTGCATCAATGCCTTCTGACACTTTATTCTTTCCTTTTATTTACCTGTTGTGCTACTAGATGCACCCGAAGATGTAGAGGTACTCCTTAGTCTCCCAGACCAAGGACTACTAGATGATGTCTCTAGTTCACTAAGAGTTCGTGATTCTTGCTTTTCACCCTGCACATGAGTGTCATGATCATCATCATCATCCAATGCATCACCACTAGATGCATACCAACTGCTCATTTCATCAAAGATGACATCCCTGCTCACTCTGAACTTACATGTGACAGGGTTATAACAGCGATAACCTTTTTGCTCTAAAGAGTATCCAATAAAGACACACTTTTCACCCTTTGGATCCAGTATCTTCCGCAACTCATCTGGCACATGGACATACGCAATGCAGCCAAACACTTTCAAGTGTGAGACATCAGGCTTCTTACCTGTAAAACATTCTTTGAGGGTCATACTATGAACTACAGCTGTGGGAGTAATGTTCATAATATAAACAGCAGTATGAACAGCCTCAGACAAAAAATGCTTAGGCATATTCTTTTCAGCCATCAAGGCACGTGCAACTTCTACAATATGCCTGTTTTTCCTTTCTGTAACCCCATTTTGCTATGGGGTATATCTGCATGTGAACTGTCTCTTTATCCCATGAGACCTCAGAAAATCACTGAACTCATTCGAGAGATACTCTCCCCCTCCATCTGACCTCAAGCACTTTACTTTCAAGCTTGTTTCTCTTTCAACTGCAGCCTTGAAAGTTCTAAAGTGCTCAAACGCTTCACTCTTTTCCTTCATAAAATATACCCACAGCTTTCTAGAATAATCATCAATAAATGTGACAAAGTATGAACTGCCTCCAAGAGATACATTTTGTGTAGGCCCCCAAATGTCTGTATGCACAACATCAAGGACATTTCTGCTTACATCTCTGTCATGTGAAAAGGGTTGTCTTGCCTACTTACCAAACTGACATGCTTCGCATACCTTATGAAATTCTACAACTCTAAATGTAGGCAAACCTGTAACCAACCCTTTGGACTGCATTAATTTCAGCCTTTATATATTTGCATGTCCAATGTGTTTGTGTCAAATTTCAATATCTACTACAACACCTTTTCCTTTAGCATACATAGCAGCATTCATAGTAGGAATTTCAGCATCCAGAGTAAACATACGGCCAACTCTACTTCCCTTTGCAACTAACCTGCACTTGTCATTGAAGTCTTCTACAAAGCAACCCTTTGCATTAAATCTGACTTGCAGCCCTTGATGTACCATCTGACCCACTGACACCAAGTTCTTTATAATAGATGGCACATGTAATACATCTGAAAGACTCTTTGTCTTACCATAATGCAAGGACAGGGGAACTTTTCCAATGTGTGAAATTGGGTGGCATGAATCATCACCCGTCTACACATAGCTTGCATTTTGCAAATCTTGCATCTCCCCAATCCATTCTGCATGGCTGGTCATATGATTGGATGCACCTGAACCAACATACCAAACATCTTCATGTGTTCCCTTTCCTGTAACAACATTTAGCATATGCTGCATAACAAACAAATGTTCATTTTTGTCTGCATTCTGTCGTGAAGACGATGTATAGTTTCCTTGCTGCAACTTACCACTACGGATATCATCTTTCTTAGCATAACATTGGGCTGCAATATGACCTGTTTTGCCACAGTAGTGACACACAATACCAAAGTTGTTAGAACCTCTGTTCTGCCATCCACCTCTTCCTCTAAAGCTCCCCCTGCCTCTAAAGTTACCACGACCTCCTGAAACCTGCATATCACCAAATTGCTGATTCAATCTATTTTGCTAATTGTCACTACCATGTCCTGTACCACGGCCTCTTAAAGAGAACCTGCTACGTCCTCTTCCTCAACTAGAGTAGAAAGCTTGGACTTGTTCACCACTTCTTTCAGATGTCTCACTCTGCATATTGATCTCTTCAGTGATCATAAGGGAGACCAACTCATCGAAATCTGGAAATGGCTTTCTGACATATACGGAAGTTACAAAAGACTTCCAAGCCTTTTCATTATTAAGTCCACCCAAGGTAGACGACACCAAATCATTATCATCGGGCATTGCATCAATTGCTGCCAATGCATCTGCAATGCTCCTTACCTTCAGTGCATACTCATTGATAGACATCTTCCCTTTCTTTAATGTATTCAACTCTTGCTTGAGTTGAATCTTTCGTGCCTTTGTATTTACGGAAAACATACTTTCAAGTATGGTCCAAGCTGCATATGAATTCTCTGCATTTCTAATATGTCCCAACATATTATTGTCAATTACTGCAGACAACCAATACATGACCTTTTTATCTTTTGCATTCCATTCCTTTCGTGCCTTTGTCTCTTCTGCAGTTGGAGGATCACTCACCTCCGGCTCCTTTTCTTCACCTGAAACAAACTCGTAGAGGCCTTTTCCAATAAGGAAATTCGTGACACGAAACTTCCATGAAGGGTAGTTGTTCTTGTCGAGCTTCTCAATGATGGGGCTTCCATTGTTCTCTACCATTATCACAAAATTAATACCAATAGCAAGCAAATCTTCTGCAACCCTCGACCTATAGTGCACAGCAATACACCAGACAGCCTTTTTCACTGTCTGCTCAACGATACATGCAATCTGTAACCTGTTTGCAGATAAACCTTGTGTTTACTCACTGATAAACACCTTTGAACTTACAGATCTGAAATCTGTAACCTACGCACCCACTTTCGGTCAATACAGTAGAAGTCACAATGTACCCTGAAACTGTTGTCCACAACCTTGCGGCTCTAAAACGGGCCCTGAAACGGCCTCAGATGCCCAAAATAACTGTGGGATAGCCCTAAAAGGTTTTTTTGCAGAGTACACATCGCTCTTCGCGCACACCAAATCTCACTGCAATCTAAGATTTTTGCTCGACCCTGCTTCTGGTGCCTCCACAGGCACTATCCAAGAGAGAGAGTGGAAGAATGGGAGAGCTTCTTACACGTGGCTTGCTTGCTTGAACCTTGCTTCTTCTCCTTCACTTCAGCCTTTGAAATCAGCCTCTCTCAGTGGCGCGGCTCTGACACCATGTCAAGAATCGTGTGGTGGGGGGACTTGCTCAAGATGCTACACCGAACACACACAAAATGCACAAGGAGAAGCTCACTCAAGAGACAAGAATAGAGATGGAGGCCAAAACGTTTTCTTGCTGGTTTCTTCTTCTTCTTCCACACACTTTACAATGTACAGAAAGTATAGATAAGATACAATATAAAGGAAAGTGGCCTACTAAGTCAAACAATGCATAACTGACTACACTAGTCAACTGGCGCTATAACTATGCCAGCTGTAGATAGATGTAACAACCTTAATATAATAAGTAATGAGTCAGTGGCCATATGTGAGTCATAATGACCACCGACATGCTAAGTGTAGATGTGTGGACCCATCTAACAAGGTGGTCCATCATCAATGTCCGCATGTGTTGAGCTTGTCATCTCAGCAACTGTCACGTCAAAATGCACTGCTGGTGGAGTAAGGAGGGGTTCACAGGGAAACGGTTAGGGAATAGCCCCGAGGACAAGGTGAAATAGAACAGAGAAGTGGGAAAAGGACCCCATCATAGCATAAAAAATAAATTTTCACATTTGGAGGTGGATAGATGTATTTTCATGATGATATGCAGAACAGATGCACAGGGACGCATCCCCACACTTAAGACCTTAACAGGAAGGGTAAACCAAACAATAAGGATCTAGTACCACACATCAAACTAACCACGAATGTCCCCATACTTAAAACATGACCGTCGCTGAAAAAATGAAGGTGTAGGGTTAGAAAAACTTGGCCCATATTGCTGAGGAGTAATGTCGACTATCGAGGTTGTATCTTGTGTCGTTGTCAGCTTTGTAGGAGGTACCAAGGTATCTTCATAGCACACGTCCTTCGTGGCAGGGACCACGCGGCAGTACCCAGGGAGGTAGCTAGTTGAAGGAATCACAGGAAATTTGTCGATGATGAGGAATATTGCACTCAACTCACGATCACTCAAATGGAATGAAAGAACAGTCACTCGCCCCATTACTAACATCACTCGAGTGAATAATGATGAAACCCAAAGCTCACACCCGATTTAGGAATTGACAAGGGAATGGTGTAGAGAGAGTATGCCAGGGTGCATAGTTAATGGTGCGTAAGGGCGTCCAACCCGTTTGGCATAGATGCAAGCAGGAAGGCCAGGGAGCCTTGCCGTGCAGTGTACAAAACAGAGTGACATGCCCCGTGGTGATGGCAAAGACCCATCCTGTGGGTGTAGAGGGAAACGAGAACGTACTTGACTCCAATTGTCGTAACGTCTCTCAATCCTCACCTCTCAATAATTGATTGAAGAAACGTTTGTTACACTCAACCCACCCTCTATCTCACACTCTGTTGAAAGATACAGAGGTCAGCCCATTCCTGAAACCCTTTGATGTAATCCTCACTGTCACTTGTGCAGAGGTTGTATGCCTTGTGTGTATTTAATGTTGAGAGATCGAGCTCCACTCGCGATATGCCAGGGTGACCGTTGTGCATTTATATCACCAACTTGTCAGTTGCAGATGCGGTTGGTACATCGCCCATGAATAATAGCTAGATGACAGCTATCCTTATCTATTCTAGTTCGTGGCTCAGTTAGTATGCCACCTTAGTTATTTGAGTTTGGTTTGAGACCCATACATAGGGTTCTTCTATTTCTTTGTATAAGAGTTCTTTTTTGCTTACACAACTAAGAAGAGAAAAATTGTTTTTCAGCCTCCACCCTTGTGTGTATTCCCCCATTGTGCAAGCAAGAAAGCTACAAGTGAGACTCCTTCCTTCTCTCCCACAATCTTGACATGGTATCAGAGCCTTGTTCGTGGTAAGGAGCTCAAGAAAGCAAGCCAAGCTCGTAGTGTTCTGGTAAGAGGAGCAGTGTTGCTTTCATTTTTTGTTTTGGGAGTAGATCTCTGCAGGTAACCCAGCCGGAAATTGCAAGAGTGCATTGTCTCAGGTTGAGACAGCCTTCGCGGTGAACCAAGAGGGCAGTATATGCTGCGGGAAAGGGCTTTAGCCCAATGCGACCCTGTTTTTTTGATTTGAGGCCATTTCGGGGCCTGTTTTGGAGGTGGAAGTTTTCTGCACGCACTCAGGAAAATGCCCAGTTTTATGCTGTGCGACCACTGTTCTACAAGTCAGTGAAAAGTTACTGTAGAAATTGTATCGTATGCTTGTGTGCAGATACATTGGGAGTTAGAGAATCATCCTTGTTGCCTGTTGATGCAAAATTGTCACTAGGAAGTGACTGTGTGGTCAAATACCACTTTTGTCAATTTTGCAGATTAGCCCTTGTGAGGCTGAAGCTGTGTTCTTTGCAGTGACATAACTTTTTGCAGTGTTCTGTAATGGCGTCTGATTCTCTCTCACAGATTGTCACTGAAAAGCTTGACAAGAACAACTTCCAAGCATGGAAGTTTAGAATGACGAATTTCCTTATGGGAAAAGGATATTGGAAATTTGTTGTAGGAAATGAAGAAGAACCAGTTCTTCCTGATGTTCCCAATCAACAGTAAATGCAGGCATTTAAAGCATGGCATGAGAGAGCTAGGAAAGTTATGTACTGGCTGTCTATCAATATTTCAAACTCTATGATTGTGCATATTCAGGATGCAAGTACGCCAAAGGAGGCATGGGATACTTTGTCAAAAATGTATAGCACAAATACTCAAGCCAGAAAAATGCAGCTCAAGCAAGAGTTGCATAATGTGCAAAGAGAAAATATGAGCATCAATGACTACCACATGAAGGTGAAGAAGATTGCAGATGCACTTTCATCCATTGGGTCGCCAGTGGAAGATGATGATTTAGTTTCTGTGACCTTGAATGGTCTAGGAAAGGATTATGCACAGTTCCGAACATCCATTTCTGTCCGTGAAAGATTTCCTGATTTTGAGGAGTTGATTGCTCTTCTAATTTCTGAGGAGCAGAGAAATGGTGGTGCATCTTCTTCAGGAGGAACTTCAAAAGAAGCTGTCTTCTACTCAAATGCTTGAAGAGGTAGAGGCAGAGGTAGAGGAGTCCGATCTGGAGGCCGTGGTAGAAATCAGAATATGCAGCAAACTCAAGAAAACCAGTCCTATGGAGGAGGACGTGGTAACTCTAGAGGCAGGGGGAGCCAAAGAGGTCGTGGTGGATGGCAAAGAGGGCAAAATGCAAACAGCAATGTTGAATGCTACTACTGTGGTAAAATGGGTCATATGGCTAAAGACTGCTATAAAAAGCAGAATGACATCATGAATGGGAAATTGCAACAAGGGAATTATGCATCTTCTAGTAGATAAGGTGATGACAGAAATGAGCATTTGTTTATGATGCAGCACATGAACAATTCTGTGACACGTGCAGAAGAAAGCAACGATGTGTGGTATGTTGACTCAGGTGCATCAAACCACATGACAGGTCATGCAGAATGGATGGAGGATGCAAGGAAAATGGAAAAACCAGGATTTGTGGAGACTGGTGATGATACTGCACATCCTATTGTGCAGATTGGAAAAATTCATTTGTCTATGCAGGATGGGAAAAAGAAATACCTGTCGGATTTATTTCATGTCCCGAATATCACCAAGAATCTGGTTTCTGTTGGTCAAATGGTTGAGCAGGGCTTGCAGGTCAGATTTAATCCTCATGGATGCTTTGTTGAGGATATGAAAAATAAAGGTCGCTTGATAGCAAAATGAAAGAAGAAGGGCAGAATGTTTACGTTGGATGCAGACATGCCTGAATTGAGTGCAGCAATGTTTGCACATGGGACCGGTGTAGTTGCAGATATTG
The DNA here is from genome assembly GCF_053477565.2 of Lygodium microphyllum. Taxonomy (NCBI): domain Eukaryota; kingdom Viridiplantae; phylum Streptophyta; class Polypodiopsida; order Schizaeales; family Lygodiaceae; genus Lygodium; species Lygodium microphyllum. The sequence goes on along the minus strand of NC_141152.1, from coordinate 118,738,119 downwards.
ATATCTGGCATAAACTCATTGGTCATGTTAATGTACAGCGACTTAAATCAATGCAGGCCCAAAATATTGTTGTAGGATTGCCTAAATTCAAGGTTGCAGAAATGCATAAGGTATGTGAAGCCTGTCAATTTGGAAAACAGGCAAGGAAACCATTTCCTAGACATGTTCAAGAGAGTGAGAAGCCATTGGAATTAATCCACTCTGATGTGTGGACTACTAAAGCTGCATCTCTTGGAGGCTGTCATTATTTTGTCACTTTTATTGATGACTATAGCAGAAAAGTTTGGGTGTATTTTATGAAAAAGAAAAGTGAAGTTTTTGGGCATTTCAAAACTCTTAAAGCTATGGTTGAAAAAGAAACAGGCCTGCAAATAAAATGCCTAAGGTCAGATGGAGGGGGAGAGTACCTCTCAAATGAGTTTGCAAGGTTCCTGCAGAAGCATGGCATAAAGCAGCAATATTCATGCAGTCATACCCCACAACAAAATGGAATTGCAGAAAGGAAAAATAGGCATATTGGAGAGGTATCTCGTGCCATGCTCAATGAAAAAGACTTTCCACATTTTTACTGGGCTGAAGCAGTTGCTACATCAGTCTATATAATGAACAGGACTCCCACTGCAGCAATACATGGGATGACTCCAGAGGAGAGGCATACTGGTAGGAAACCAGATATTTCTCATTTGAAAATTTTTGGTTGCATTGCCTATGTACATGTGCCAGATGAGTTGAGATCCAAGTTGGATCCAAAAGCTGAGAAGTGCATCTTTATTGGTTACTCTCTGCAGCAGAAAGGGTATAGATGCTATAACCCTTCTACTCGTAAGTTTACAGTGAGCAGAGATGTTGTTTTTGATGAGATGAGTAGCTGGTATAAACCAGTAAATGTGATTGATGTTGTAGATGCACAAAATGGTAATGCTACACAGAATTCATAGCAGCAGTCACAAAATATTAGTGGACCTGGAGTGTCCTCTAGCAGTGGTTCACATTCTTCGCCATGGACAGGCAGATTGAGATCAACAAAATCTTCTCAAAGCAATGCAGATAGTGGTATGCAGGTTTCATGAAAAGGAAAAGAGAAGGTAGATCAGCCCATGTTTGATGTGAATGCAGGTCACTCTTATGTGGATGGTGAATCCAGTGGCTCAGAACAGAGCATTGATTATGAGTTGGGTATCCCCTCTATTGTTACACCTGGAGTAAGGAAGACCAGGGATGTTTTGAGAGCACCTAGAAGTGAGCCTACTTTTTCGTAGGTCTACCAGAGCTAGGTATCCTGTGGATAGGCTGAAATATGATGGATTTATAGCCATCCACTATGCATATATGGTCAAAGTGATACACGAACCAGAACCCACTTCTTTTGAGCAAGCCATGGGAAAAGAAAAATGGGAGAAAGCCATGGATGAAGAAATGGATGCCTTGGTAGCAAATGCTACATGGGAGTTGGTACCTTTGCCTAAAGGCAAGAATGCAATTGGCTGTAAGTGGGTTTATAAGGTGAAGCACAATGCAAATGGTTCTGTGAACAGATACAAGGCAAGATTAGTAGTCAAGGGGTATGCACAAACATATGGCATTGATTATGAAGAAACATTCAGTCCGATTGCAAGGATGGCAACCGTAAGAGCAGTCATTGCTATGGCTGCATCAAAGTGATGGTCTTTACATCAGATGGATGTAAAGAATGCCTTCTTGCATGGTGATTTGCAAGAAGAGGTCTATATGGAGCAGCCACCAGGTTATGTGCATGCTGTTCATCCTGAGTTTGTTTGCAAGTTGAAGAAAGCCTTGTATGGCTTGAAGCAAGCACCTAGAGCACGGTCTGACAAGATAGGACAGTATCTTGTCACTATTGGCTTTCAGATTTCCAAGGCAAATTTCTCACTTTATGTGAAAAAAACAGAGAAATGTATTATGCTACTTGTCATTTATGTTGATGATTTGATTATGACAGGTGACAGTGATGAAGATATCCTTCATGTGAAAATGCTATTGAAGCAGAAGTTTGGGATGAAGGATTTGGGAGAGCTGCGTTATTTCTTGGGCATTGAGGTGATTAGATCACCAAGTGGGATACAGCTCTTGCAGAGGCAGTATGGATTGGACATGCTGTCCAAATATGGGATGACAGGCTGTAAGCCTATTTCAGTTCCTTTGGAGCAGAATGTGAAGCTGAGCGCAGATGCATGTGAGCTTCTAGAAGACCCTACTATGTAGAGACGCATAGTAGGAAGTTTGATTTATATGACTATTACCAGGCCAGATTTGAGCTATGCTATTGGATTGGTAAGTCAGTTTATGCAGGCTCCAAGGAAATGACATTTGGATGCGGCTAGACGCATCCTCAGGTATGTGAAGTCCACATTGCAGTATGGACTATTTTATGAGACTGGGGTTCAGATACAGTTGCATGGATACACTGATGCTGATTGGGCTAGTAGTATTTCTGATAGACAATCTACCAGTGGGTATGTGTTCTCTTTTGGGAGTGCTACAGTCACTTGGAGCAGCAAGAAACAGCCTACAGTTGCCTTGTTGAGAACAGAGGCTGAGTACAGGGGTGCAGCAATGGCTGCATGTGAGGTAGCTTGGTTGCACAAGCTACTTTATGATATGTATCAGTCTACAGATGGGCCAGTTGTCATTTATTGTGACAACATGAGTAGTATGCACTTGGCAAATAACCCAGTCTATCATGCTAGAACAAAGCACATTGAGGTGCATTATCACTATGTCCGGGAGAGGGTTTTACTAGGTCTTATTGATCTAGTTTATGTCAGCACAGAGGATCAGGTAGCTGACATATTCACGAAGGCATTGGGCGCAGAGAAGCTGCGCAAGTTCAGAGACCTGCTTGGTGTGCAGGAATTGGGATTGAGCTCGAGGAGGAGTGTTGAGAGATCGAGCTCCACTCGCGATATGCCAGGGTGACCGTTGTGCATTTATATCACCGACTTGTCAATTGCAGATGCGGTTGGTACACCGCCCATGAATTTCTTTGTATAAGAGTTCTTTTTGGCTTACACAACTAAGAAGAGAAAAACTGTTTTTCAGCCTTCACCCTTGTGTGTATTCCCCCATTGTGCAAGCAAGAAAGCTACAAGTGAGACTCCTTCCTTCTCTCCCACAATCTTGACATTTAATGGTGCAACTGTGCATCCCGCCCTGTGCCGGCATACAGTGCAAGAAGGAAGGCTAGGGAGCCTTATGGTGCAGTGCACAGGAACAAATTGTGCGTTGTGCATTGAGAGGCCCATCCCATGCGTGCAACACTCCGTTCACACACCTCACCTCTCATTTGATTTGAAGGAAAAAAATGGTCACTCACCCAATCCTCTGTCTCACGCTCACTGATAGATACAGAGGGCAGTCCATACTCACGTCCCCATCCTGTTAGGATGAAGCTCACATCACTCAAGGGGTTGGTGATAAAGATTGTGTCGACTGTTGTTGTCATCAGGATATTGAAGACGAGATGTACCCAGGGAGGCAGCCAACAAGTCTGATACTTCAATGATTTGTAAGAAAGGTCGTCTGTTAAGAAGGACAGACGGATTGATATTGCAAAGACAACGCACCAAGGAAGGTGGCTTCAAATGACTTGCTGAAAAGGTTCTGCTGATGAGTCAGCTATCCTGAACCACGGGGTGTTACCACCTTTTCCACAGTTAGCTTCCCGCCCAAGGGTGTTTCCACCTTTTCTTGAAACGAGGCCTGTTATGACAGGGAATTTCTTCCTTTTCTCCCATAATAGTTTTGTTTGTTTTTTTTCTTTTTCTTTCTTTTCTTTTTCCTTTTTTTTTGTTAAAAAAGAGAATTGTAGAAATACCATGTGTCAAGACCAACCTCGCTACCATTGTTGGAACAAATGAGAAGAGAACAAAGTCGGGTTCAGAGGTATTTGTGAGGGGCTAACAAAACGAGACTACCTTATAAGGAGAATCATAAGGGCTATCAGAAGCACGAAGAGAAGGACAGTGCGATGCCCAAAAGAGGAAGGGTAGGTCAATTGTGATTGTCAAGTTTCCCAAGGAGGGAAGTACTTCTTCAGACGATAGCCATTGATCAAGAAAGAATCATCAGAGGCATTAGAAGCACAAAGAGAAGGATAGTGCGATGCCCAAAAGGGGAAGGGTAGGTCAATTGTGATTGTCAAGATCCCCAAGGAGGGAAGTACTTCTTCAGACGATAGCCATTGATTAGGAAAGAATCATCAGAGGCATCAAGGGTTTGCACCTGAACAGAGCCATTAGGATTGACAGCAAGTACCTTGTATGGGCCCATCCACTATTGTTGAAGCTTGCCAGGAAACTTGCCAAATCTCAAATCATAGGCTAGCACAAGATCACCTTCTTTGAACTCCTTGTACTTGATGAAACTGTCATGATAAGCCTTGCGTCACGCTTGAGTGGTTTCCATACACTGTAGGGCCATTCGTCGTATTTCATCCAAGCATTCCAAGTGCAGGATGCGGCGTTGCAGTGACTCATCATCTCCTAAGTGTTCTTTAACTACCACTCATAAAAAGGGCAATTCCATTTCAATAGGGAAAATGGCTTCTATACTATACACTAGCTGGAAAGGGGTCTGTCCTGGAGCTGCCTTATGGAAGGTTCTATATGCCCAGAGGGCCTCTGTAAGGCGATCGTCCTAGTCGCGATGATGTAAAGCAATTATTCTTGTCAGGATCGAGCAAAGGATGCGATTGGTGACTTCAACTTGGCCGTTGGCTCTGGGATAGTCAGGAGTGGATTTGCGATGGTGGATCTTATATAGCTTCGTCAGCTCCTCCATGATTTTGTTAAGGAAATGAGTACCTCTGTCACTTACCAGCTCAAGGGGACTGCCAAAACGGGTGATAATATTCTTGTACATGAACAGGGCTACGTTTTTACCATCATCTCGCTTCAGAGCTTTAGCTTCACACCACTTTGTGACATAATCTGTGTATACTAAGATGTATACGTTCTGCTCCCATTTGGTGGGTGGATCAATGGGACCCACAAAATCAATCCCCCACTTCTCGAACATCTTTAGGGGAAGAATAGGTTGCAGTGGCATGGGACTTGTTTTGGTGGGTTTTCCCATTCGCTGACAAGCATCACATCTCTTGCAGTAGTCATATGCATCCTTGTGGAGGGTCGGCCAACCACCAGTATCCTGCTAAGAGAGCCTTCTTGGCTGTCACTTCTCCTGCAAAGTGTCTACCACATGGTTTGTCATGGCATGCTTTCAATACTATGCTGATTTCATCCTCTGCAACACATCTTCGCAGTACTTCATCTTTGCCTCTCTTGTACAGTGCACCACCTAGCAAGGTGTCTAACAGAAGCTTCTTCTTCTCACGGCTTGAGATGCCAGGAGGATACTATTGAGTTTCCAGGAGGTTGGCTATGTCTGCATACCACGGAGTAACTGTTTCAACTAGAAACAAGGAAGCATCAGGAAGGTCTGGAACATCCTGTTCCTCTTCTCCAGTTTGAGGAATCCGTGAGAGATGATCGGCTAGGACATGAGAACGGCCAGGCTTAGTGACCACTTCAAAATCGAACTCTTGGAATAGGAGCAACCATCTCATCCATTGTCATTTACATTTGCTTTGTTCATCAGGAAGGATAGGGCTTCATGATCCACGTAGAACTTGAAATGTGTTGACAGTAGATAGTGTCGAAACTTCTCCAGTGCAAACACCATTGCCAAGCACTCAAGCTCTGTCACTGTGTAGTTTCGTTCCCTATCAATGACCTTCCGGCTTGCATAATATATTGGCTGATCTAATTTAGAAGGGCCCTTTTGACATAGAACAGCAGCTAGCCCTTCAACTGATGCATCTGCGTGAATATGAAACTCCTTCATCCAATCAAGAGGCTGTAAGATAGGTGCTTGGATAAGGCACTGTTTTAGGATATTAAAGGCTTCTTCACAGTCATCATCAGTCTAAAGAAAATCCGCATCTTTTCTTAGGATCTTGTGTAGAGGGGCTGCCTTGGTTGCAAAATGTGCAATAAATCTTTTGTAATAGCCCACATGGCCAAGAAATCCCCTCAATTGCTTGAGGTTTGTTGGTGCTATCAAGGCGGCAATCTTCTCAACCTTCATCGGATCTGTGGCAATCCCTTATGTAGAGGAAATATAGCCCAAAAGAACTCATGATGAGACGTCAAAGACACATTTGTCAGGGTTGAGAGAAATCCTATACTCTCGATTGAGAGAAATCACATTTGTGAGGGTTGAGAGAAATCCCATACTCTCGGCATCTTTCAAAACATTGCTCTAGGTGTCCCCAATGCTCACGGATCAAACTATAGACACAAAAGTCATCAAGATACACCTCAATGAAATCATGTAAATGATTCTGGAAGGCAGCCATCATTACATGTTGGAAGGTGGCAAGAGCATTACAGAGCCCAAATGGCATCACTTTATAGGCATAGGTCCCCCATTCTGTGGTGAAGATTGTTTTGGATTGGTCCTCTTCTGCGATTTGGACTTGATTATATCCGTTGAATCCATCCAAGAGGAAATACAGCTCATGGCCCGCCACTGTGTCCAAAAATTGGTCTATAAAAGGGATAGGGAAATGATCCTTCTTGGTCTTTGAATTGAGCTTTCAAAAGTCCACACATATTCGAAGTTTCTCGTTCTTCTTGGGTACTACCACAATGGGTGAAACCCATTCACTGTTAGCCCCGGGATAAATGAACTTGGCTTCAAGAAGCTTCAATAATTCAGCCTTCACCATAGCCGAATAATTAGGATTCATATGCCTTTGTCTTTGCCTTACAGGTTTGGCATCAGGATCCAGGTCAATGTGATGTTGGCATACTCTGGGTTCAATCCCCTTTAGGTCTTTATATGACCAAGCAAACACGTCTAAGTTCTCCTTTAGTAAGTCTCGCAGGACTACTAGTTCTTCTTTTTAAAGATTGAGACTCACTTTCAGGTGATGTTCATTACCGTCAGTATCCAAGAATGTCACTTGCCTTTCACATTCCACTTCGCGGATGAATGTCCCACAGATTGCTTTTGGCTGAATCTTTCAAGGGAGTCATGTCCTTGTCTGATGTTCCACTGGGACTAGTGTCCTCCTTCTGAACAGATGACTCATTTGTCTCTTGAGGTTGCTGGAAGGGTATCAAAGATTTGTTTGCATCTGTGTGAGTGGTGATTTCTTCTGGACTTAGGGATTCATCTTCAGAGGATGCATCTAGGAATGTCACATAGCACGTACCTTCTAGAGGCTGTGGCTTTGAGGGCTTTGGCTTCTGTCAGGGAGCATCATCATCATCTTTTCTCCAGATTGAATGGTCAGGGCGATAAGAGCCATTGGTGAACTTAATTTTTGTGCTTTTGATCCATTGCTTATGCAGATTCTACATAGTGTGTGTCCATTGGCCAACCCAAATGGAACCATGTTCATTCCATCCAACACCCTGAGATCTTCAGCCTCTGAGGTCTCTGTAGGGACATCAACAAGATCATCCACTATCAAAGGATCTTCTTCAATTGCACTTTCATAACCTGCTTCATTTTCTTCCTCATCATTTTCATCCTCTTCCTTTGGAGGCTCTGTCTCTGCTTCTGTAGAGGCTCTATAGGAGAAGAATAGATCTTTTGCCTCTGCATCTGCTTCTGCCTCTGTTATTGTCTCTGCAACTGACATGTAACAGGGAGAACAGTATATCCATGCTTCTATTTCACTGTCAGAGATGATTTCAGAGGTTAATTCTAGTTGAGGCAGGAGGTATTCCCCCATGGACAAGGACTTTGCTTCCCTTGGTAGTTGGCTTACAGTGCCCACTGTTAGGGACTGTGCCTCTGTTTTCTTGGGAAAGATCTATTTGACAACCTCTTCGTTTCCTGATATACCATCTGTTACCTCATTGGAGGAGTTAATTATGACTTTGATGGATGTGGATCCATTGCCTTTTTGCGATCCATACAACTTCAACACCACTTTGTTGGGTCCTCTGCCTAGGGTTAGGGTTCCTTTGAACCAATCCATCCTGGCTCTTGCTTCAAAAAGCCGTCTTCCCAACAGTAGAGGGTATGAGGTCCCATAAGAATTTGGTTTGACCACCAAATATGTCAGCCAATAGTCTCTTCCTACAAGGGTTGTTTTTACGTATGGGAGGATGCCCAACTGTTTAATTCTGCTTTGGTCTGCCAATCTGATAAGCCACTGTGTAGATTAAATTTCTTGCAACCCTAAGTCCTTCATTGTCACATCCGTCATTATGTTTACTGATGAACCTCCATCAATCAATGCATCTGAGATAAATCATCCTTCAATCCATACACTAATCTCTGGGGTTCTAGGATCTAGGAAGGTGTTAGCCACATCTACTTCCTTTGTAAGTTCTGCGGCTCTGTTGGACTTTGTTGTTGTTGAAGGAGCAATCCTTAGTCCGTATCTTCTTGTCAAGATGCTTTTGAATTTCTTTCAGCAGAGCTGGGAGATAGCATCAGTAACTGTCAGAATGTTAAGTTAGGTTTAAAAGTGTCTAGGTCTTTTACCAAGTCATAAACTTTGATAGGATCCACAGGCTTCTCCAGCCTATTGGGGAATGCGGCTACACCCATTTTCTTCTTTTCTCTTTCTTCTAACAATGGCACCATTGGCACTTCTTTTGTTTTTGGAGGTGCTTTTGTATCATCTATCTCCTGGACCTCTGGTCTTGTTTCTGGGACTGTCTCTGTGACTCTCTCTGGCTCTGCAGTGCTCTGTACTGCATTGTTTTGTCTTGTACCACTCTATCCCTCTATTGACAGGTTGAACTTCACAGTCTTGGCAGGAGAATTATTTTCGTTCTGAACAACTGGTTCCTTCTTCTTGGCGCGCATGACAGCGGCAACTTCCAACTCTACCAAATTGCAGGCAAGCTCTTGTACCTTCTATTGGCTATCAGTAGCATTGGCCTTGATAGGGGCTGGACTTGGACAGTCCTTTGCAGTGTGGCCTTCTCCTTTGCATTGGCTACATAAGGGCTTGTAATCCATAGATCGTCTAGGGTTTGGACAATTGGGGGAGATATGAACCTTTTCTCCACATCTGTAACATTCCACCTCTGATCTCTAACCACCGCCAGACTATCATCCTCTGTAACTTTGAGAGGGAAACCTCCTTGGACCGAAATTAGGACCAAACTCCCAAGGCTTTGGTCCAATGTCTTGTGTTGTCATTTTGGATTCTAGCAAGTTGAATCTGACATTTCCATCCTTCTGTCTTTGTTCGTGCATCTCTTTCAGAGAGCAAATGTCCTCTGTATGGTTCTTCCTCAAACAGTAGAAACAGAAGGCTCCAGGAATGGTTGGTTTTTCGGGTACATTTAGTGGCTAAAAGTCCCACCTGATGACACTTTTCGCACCATGTATTAGAACGCCTCACATCTCTCCCAACTCCCGTAGGAGTGGATATATTGGTGGTATTCACCTTCAATGTGTATAGCTGCTCTGTAATCACATCCATAAGCTCTTTCTTGATACTTGCAATTGAATTGGATTAGTCCTTCAGATTTTCACCTCCTGAAGTGCTTGTAGTAGGATTTTGTGAAGCCTCTGTAATTGCTGCATAAACTGGTTGGGTCGATCCAGAGGGTCCTCTGTTCTGGTTCTGATTCAGAGCTCGTGTTGAGACGGGATTGTTGATTCCAGTTGGTACGGTTCCACTATTATTGAGTCACCATTGGAGGAACTGTTTGAGGCCACTGTTGTTGTGGTTGAACCATCATTTGAGGCACTGTCGTTTGTGGTGACCACAGTGGATTAGGTGCACTATACTGCGGCACTGTTTGCATCTGGAGATAAGGGTAGGAAACTATCCTTGGGACTGCATTTGGTGGGTATACCATTCCTGGCATGGAAGGAGGTAAGACTCCTCTTCCTAGAGTCATTGACAGCCTTACTTCAACTTTGTCATACAATCTTGCACCTTCCATTGCAGCTTGCAGATTGATAGGTCTTCTCAATTCCACGAACTTGCGAACTTCTGGTTGTAGGCCTCTGAGAAACACTCCTTTTTGAATGCCTTCATCCAAATGATGGTTAGTCCATCTCTTCAGGATGGATTCCATTCGCGAGACATAAGCTTCTACTCTTTCTCCAGAGGGTGACTTCCACCCTTCTAGTGGCATCTCCTTGTCCAATTGTCACTGTGACACTATTTTTTTGGATGTCAAAGGTTTTTAGGAACTTGGTGCATTTGCCATGATCTATCTCCTTGCCCACCTTTTCCAGGTACTTGGAAAGATTGTATTGTTTTGTTATCTGTCCGATTTCCTTTCCAATGTCACCAGCTCCCCTAGGTTATGGATGCTATAGTTTTTCAACTAGTTGAAGGCACGTGTCTCCATGGCTAAGTTGTATTTTATGTGTTCTTCCTTCAAGAATGAGAACTTGTTGGTTTTATCCTACTATCCTACCATTTGGGTTCATGTCACCACACAACAGTCCACAATGAGTTCTCCTTGAAGGACATTTATTGGATAAAAGATAAAGTGATTAGGAAGAAAACACTATTAGATGGTGAAATGTATAAGTCACAAAATGAGAATTTTCACATTAATCAATCCGTACATTCCATGCAAGAGTTCCTAGAGAATTTTTTACTCAAAGAAGAAGAAAGTTCAATTCATCCTTTTCTTTTGAAGTTCAACTCCTATTTCAATTTTTCATTCATCTTCCACTTTACCCCCTGCCCCTTGGAAATGATAAAAAAATCATTCCTAGGATTGTGGAAGTAAAGGTATCAATCATCAGATGAACATTACCATGGCCATATTGGAAGCCACTTCAAAAATGGATTGTCGTTGTTGTGATAGCATAAGGCTGCTCATGACTGACTTAGGTTCATGAACTCCTCTCACATCCGCTCTTCAAAACCTTCATGCCTGAATTTAGTGAGGAAGGCCAACTTTAGGTCCTCCCATGTGCCAAAAGTTTCTGTTGCTTGTCTCTCATACCACTGAAACACCGCACCCTTGAAAGTGGCGGGGAATATTGCTAACCAATGCTCAGGGGTTCTGGCATTGTTAGCCACACATGCTACCATAAATTCTGCTACATGAAGATCAGGGTCTTCATTGTACTCTCCCTTAAAAATTGGCAATGGGACTACATTTACTGGCCTGTCATCAATATTTCCAGGACAAATCTAACTAGGAAGGGGACCTTGAGTCGCCATGGGGACTTCTGTAAAGAGTGCTTTTAGGGCGTCAAAGGAGGCTTTTGCTGCAAGCTCGTTCTCAACATTGATTCTTGCCTTCTCTCTTCTCACGTACCTCTGGACTCATTCTAACACTTGCCTCTTGATTGCGTCATTCATTAGGGGATTGGCTCCAACCAGTTGGTCTGTACTCAACAGAATAGTATCAGAGAGGGCGGTCTCTGGGGGATTCTCTGGTCAATATCTCTTCTACTTCCTTCTTTTCAACATCTCTGAATTCGACTTTCAAACCACTACAAAGGGGGAAATATTCCGTACTGAAAGTATCAAAACTCATTCTTCTTAGGATTGTTGTGCCAGCATAATAATGCCAGCTTCTGAGGGTTTCAATAGTGTATGTTGTGAAAAACACTCTATCTACCAACTTCCAGTGCGTTGCTAATTGGACAAACAAAAGATTGTGAGAACACCAAGCATCCCACGTATCTTGATGTTGAGCATCCACGAACAAATCCTAACTCTTTTCCTTCTTGTTTTCGTGAACCTCCACATACCACGACTCCTAAAGCTTCTTCACAATCTCCCACTTGATGATGTTTGGAAACTTCTCAATGAATACCAAATCTTCCATGGATAGTCTCTCTAGTTTTGCTCTTCAGTTTGTTCCCAAACAATTTGCCACCAAGATGCAAGTTTCTGCTGCCTCAACAGGAAGAGGAAATAGTCCACCACATAGAGCATGCATCATGATGGTAATATGTTTCTGCCATTGTCGGATGGACTTCTTGTGGAAAGTGGCTTTGATAATCAGAATATCCAAATCTTCAGTGGAAGAAGAAGCTTTGCAAACATCCATTGAATTCTTGTCTTCTTGGCAATGCCACTTCCTTCATTTTCAACCTCTTTTGATGCTTGTCGATGGCAAGTTTCCCTAACTGCGCACCAAGAACATGGAGCCCCAAGAGAGACACCAAGGAAAAGGGGATTCTACTGCAAGAAAATCTATATTGTAACATCAACAAGCTTTCATTTCATTCTTTTGATGACCAAAACAAAGAAAACAGCAAATCTTCACACAGCATCATAGTAGATATCTCCCACGGATTTGATAGAATCAACCATAATCTTCAACATCTTCATAGAATCCATCAATAGAACAATGAATATAAATGAATATGCCATTTTTTAATGGAAATCAATCACATAGTATTCATCTTCAATGTCTTCATATTTCTCTCTCTCAATCTCTCATATATAGATACGTTGTTTTGATAGAATTGGCTCTCTCTCTCTCTTTCTCAATATTTATCATCTCCTCGCTACAATACTCACAATAATGTAATGAAAGAAGCTTAGGGGAGAGAGAAAGAGAGTTGAGGAGAGAGAAAGAGAACAAGAAGAAGAAGGAAGAAGACTAGAACAGGAGAGAGAAAGAGAGAAAAGATGAGAGAAATGAGAAGAAAGCCATGGAAGCTGGAGATGAAGGTGAAGAGTGTGATCTTGATAATAACTGGTTGCCCTAATCTGGGGCTCTTACACCTTAAATACCCCAGTCAGTGTGATGGGGTGTCTAAACCCTAGTCGGTGTGTATCCCGCTTGTTACAATCCATCCCCACTCGAAAGGTTTTTGCCCTAAAAAACAAGGAGAAACAGAGGGGAGTGATGGGTGGGCTAAGGGAGGGTTGCAGAGTACTACTCAGAGCCCTTTGACAATGAAGAATAGGTGTGGAGAGACTAGGGACAATATGCAGTCCTGGACCAGTCGGCTAAAGTAAACTGGTCATAACTTTTGACAGGTAGCTCCAAATTGGGCGTACTATATGTCGAAATGTAGCTTATGACGAGTACCTTCAGCCTATATAGAATGCACATGCATTGGATTTGAGTAAGTAAAAAACTGTTCTAAAACAGTGTGCAGTCTACGGGCGGAAAGTGGGCAATTTGGGTCATGACCGTCTACTCTTCTAACCGTTGGAGTTCGCGGAGGTAGGGAAATTCATCGAGGATGGTTGCTGGAAACCAAGAGGCTTCTTCCAAGGGTAGGCCTTGCCATTTGATGAGATATTCTTTGATGGATTGGGATCATAAGTGCTTATCTCACTGCCCAATGATTGCTTCAGGAACATATTGAGTGATGCCCTCTTCATTGATGGGGGGAAGTTCTTCCACATAGTCCACTGAGGAGCCTACAAAGGGTTTCAACTGACTAACATGAAACACATTGTGGATTTTGGTGGTAGGGGGAAGTTTTAAGCGGTAGGCCAAGTCACCAACTCTCTTCAAGATGTGGTATGGGCCATAGAAGTGGTGGCCTAGCTTGTTACTGTTGCCCTCTTTGAGAGTGGAGTAGCGGGACTTAGGCACTTTCAAAAGGAACAATTCCCCTTCTTGGAATTCCAAATGCCTGCGTCTTTCGTCAGCATAGAGTTTCATGTGTGTTTGGGCCTTCTGAAGATTCATTTTGCATTGTTGAAGTAAAGCTTGCATGCGATCCAATTCAGCTTGACTCTGAGGATTGATCTTATTAGTAAATAAGACTGTAGGAAGGGGAACCTTATACCCATATAAGGCCTCAAAAGGGGAAACTCCGATGCTAGAGTGTGTGGAGTTATTATATGCAAACTCAGCCAAGTGAAGCCATGTATCCCAACTATGTTGTACATCATGGCAAAAGTGCCTCAAGTATGTCTCAAGCCATTTGTTCACTCTCTCAGTTTGGCCATCAGCCTGAGGGTGGTATGCAGTGGATGGAGCAAGCTTGGTCCCCATGGAGGTGAAAATTGTCTGCCAGAAGTTGCTCATAAACTTTGCATCCCGATCATGTACTATGTCTTGTGGTAAGCCATGCAACTTGAAGACATTTTCCATGAACTAAGTGGCCACTTGAGAGGAAGTATATTGGACCTTAGTGGGGATAAAGTGGGCAAATTTGGTGAGGCGATCAACTACCACATAGATACTGTTCCACCCTTTCTTAGTCACGGGAAGGCCGGTAATAAATTCCATTGTGATGTGAGTCCATTTCCTGTCAAGGATGGGGAGAGGCTACAAGAGGCCAGCGGGACTGAGCGTACTATCCTTGTTTTGTTGGCATGGAACACATTTGGTCACAAAGTCCTTGACGTCCCTCCATAAGCCTTTCCAATGAAAGCTCTTGGCAATCCTGTCATATGTTTTGAAAACACCCAAGTGGCCGGCAGTGGGGCAAGAATGCATTTCTTTCTTTTGCGTGAAGGGGGAAGTGTGTGGGATGACAATCTTGCCGTGGCACCAAATAAGGACATGCTTGAGCTGATATTGGGAGTTTTTAGCCATAACCCCATGCTATAATTTCTGAAATATGTGGCTGAAATGGTCATCTAACAAGTAAGCCTCTTGGAGCTCTTCAACCCAATCACTGTGCAATTCTGAGATAAATGACACTCTGCATGCCCACATTCGAGAGAGAGAATCAGCCACAATATTATCCTTGCCCCGCGTGTGTGAAATGTCAAAGTCATAGTTCTGTAAGGTTGCCACCCATTGCCTTTGCTTAGGAGTCAAAGTAGACTGAGTCAAGAAGTATTGGAGGACTCAGTGATCGCTTTTCACTTGGAAGCCACTACCATACAAATAGTGGTGTCATTTCTTGATGGCATGGAGGATGGCCAACATCTCTTGGTCGTATACATTCATTTGCATCTCCTTCTCATCAAGCTTCTGCCTTTCAAATGCAATCACACCATGCTCTTGCAACAATACTGCACCAATACCCCAACCACTGGCATCGCAATGAATGGTAAAGAGCTTAGAGAAGTTAGGGCAAACAAGGATGGGGGCTGATTTAAGCACGTCCTTTAACTATTTGAAGCTATGATCTGCAGTGGCATCCCAAAAGAATGACTCTTTTTTCAAGCGATCCAGTCAAAGGTGCTGCAATGGTGGCATAGTGCTTAATGAAGTGTCTGCAGAATGAAGAGAGACCAAGGAAGCCATGCAAGGAGGTGGTGGTGGAAGGAGTGGGCCAATCCTTAACACATTGCACCTTTTTGGGGTCACCCTGTATACCATTTTTTCTTACAATGTGTCCCAAGTACTCCACAGATACCTGCATGAATACACATTTGCTCTCCTTAGCAAAGAGTCGATGCTCTCTCAATATGTCAAACACCCTTCGAACGTGTGTCAAGTGCTCCATAGATGACTTGCTGTAAATGAGGATGTCATCAAAGAAAACAAGCACGAACTTGAACAAAAAGGGCTATAGGATTTTGTTCATGAGGCTTTGAAAGGTGGCAGGGGCGTTAATCAACCCAAAAGGCATCACAGGAAAATGGTAAAGTCCACGATCAATCCAAAAGGCCGTTTTGACTCCATCTCCTACCCGCATACGAATCTAATGATAGCTAGAGCGCAAGTCAATCTTAGTGAAAAAGCATGCCCCTTTTAACTTGTCCAGCAAATCATCAATCCGTGGGATGGGGTAGCGGTTCTTCACAGTAATCTTGTTCAAATATCTATAGTCAATACACATGCGGAAGGAGCCATCTTTCTTTTTGACTAAGAGGAGAGGGGATGCATAGGGGGAAGAACTCGATTCGATGAGACCCATCTCCATTTGCTTTGCAACCTCTTCACACTCATACTTGGAGAGTCTATAGGGGGGTATGCTCACTGGCTTAGAATGGGGCTCTAGGTCAAGTGGGTGGTCCACTTGTCTCTTGGGAGGGAGGGATGTAGGCATCTGAAATAAGTCATTGTATTCCTCAAGTAAGTCCTGCAAGGCAGAGTCATATGATACTATGGAGGGCTGATCAAAATTGTCCTTATTTAATTGCAAAACAAAGATCTGTGAGCATTTCTTAAACTCTTGTTTGAGTTGCTTTGCTGTAATGAGCTGAAAATCAAATGGTCTCAAACTCCCTCTAGGTGGATAGGCTGTCCATGCATCATAAACTCCATGTAAAGCTGAGAGAAGTCCATAGTAATTTTCCCCAATTGTTTCAGCCAATCACAGCCCAAGACAACATCAATGGGGCCCATATCTAGGACAATCAGATCAACCAGTGCCACATAATCTTCAGCCAAGCATAAGGGAACTACAGGACATACATGTGTGCTGATTTCTTCTTCTCCATTTGCTACTTGGACATTCAAGGGGTGGTGTAATGTCATAGGAATACATTTCAACCGATCAAGGCTGATTTACTGACAAAATTGTGCATGCTTCTGCTATCCACAAGGATAAAAACATGCTTCCCATTGATACTGCCTTGAATGTGAAGGGTACTCGAGCTACGTGAACCCATCCAAGCATCCAAGGAGATCGAGCAAAGGGAAGTGGAAGGTGGGTGGGATGTTAAATCAAGTATCTATGAGGGCACACCGCTTGGGTCAAAGGGAAACCCATCCTCCAGGTCATGGAACTGCTCGTGATCAACATCCTCCGTGGGCTCAGTCTGGTCAATGGCTAGGTCATTCTCCTCATTGTGCCAATCTTCCATGACATACATGCTATGAACTTTGACCATAGCTGACTTGTATGGGCATTTGGAGGCATGATCAGCAGTGTACTTATCTCCACATTTAAAGCATAGGCCCTTTTCTTTCCGCTCCTTGACAACATCTGGGGAGATGAACCGTTGACTATTGGATCCATGGGAAGGTGATGCAGTGGACTGTTTATTTTCAGCATGCTGATTTTTAGCCATAGAGCCCGATGCCGTCCCAAAATTGCCCATTTTCCTTTCAGCATGGAAGGCGGGGTAAGTGGGTACTTTGGGGCTGTTATTAGGCATAGAAGAGCCTTGAAAACCACCTCCATATGGGGCTAATCGTGAAGGGATGCGGGGAGGTCCAACACCTTACTGAAAATGCTCATTCTTACGGTACTTTCTTGCATATCTTTCAGCCAGTTCGATTGCATCAAACAGTGTAGTGGGTTTTTGGGCCATGACATCAGCTGATAGACTCGATTCCGACCCATAGATGTACTTGTGCAATTTAGCGTCATCATTGATGCTTTCCACATACATGGTCAAGTTCATGAATTGATTGGTGTAGTCACGTACAGTGAGGTTACGTTGGTCAAGAGTGTACCATCTTCTTGCCAACTGTTCTTTTTCCATAGGGGACACAAAAACTTGGACCATATGCATTTTGAAATCTTCCCAATCAATGAACTGTTGATTCTCCCGATTGATATAGTGCCACCAAGTGTGGGCAAAATCTTCCAAGTGGAGAGAAGCAAAAAGTATTTTCTACTCACTAGTGCGGGGGTAGATGTTGAAGTAGGACTCCAACTTGGACGTCCATTCTTGTAGGTCAGATGGTGAGGGAGATTGCCCATTATATTTTGTAAGAATGACCTTGTCACGCAAATCATAGGGGCCATGCTGCCCATAATATCCTTGTTGTCCATGCATCTCGTGGTGGCCATACATGCCCTGCTGTTCATACATCCCTTGTGGTGCATTTAGCCCATGTTGTCCATTATAGCCATGCTGTTCATACATCCCTTGTGGTGCATTTAGCCCATGTTGTCCATTATAGCCATGATGTCCATGATTGCCATGCTAGCCATTTGTACCATATTGTCCTTGATGGGGCTGATTCATATGTGGTGCATGGGGGCTCCTAGGTAGAGCGGGTGAAATTTGACCCAAGGTAGGGGAAGGCCTCAAGTAAATGTTGCCGGCATGGTGGACAAGGGAATTCGATAGGGGCTCATCATGCATGTGAGAGGGTTCCCCGATATCATAAGTAGAAGGGGAAATTCCCTTAGCGCCAAGTATACCCTGTGGTCCATGCGACGATTCCTAATGGGGAGGGCGTCTAGACTCATGTCTAGAGTCATTGGTCTTCTCTTGGGATGAAGCGGTCGCTAACTAAGCAACAAGAGCAGTGAGTTGTTCCAAGTTTTGTTGGGTCTTTGAGTTTGAGATAGCCATGTGCTCGATCGCTTCATCAAACTTTGATATCATCTGGCAGTGGTTGGTGACCATATCATTGTGGTGTTCCATATGACGGAGCTCATGTTGACAGAGGGTGTGGTTAAGAAGGGTATATGGGTCCATTTCAAGCATTTCCTCCTATATATCACCATGGTGAGCTTGGTTCCTCATTTATGGAGGTCCGGGAGTCTCTAATCTCCCTCTGGAGTTCCTCTTGGGCCTTGCTTTTGCCTTTCTGTCCAGCCATCTGGATGCAGTCCATAGGACCTGCTGTCAGTAAAAAGAGCATAACTCTTAGTAGGAAACTCCGATTGCTGAGGTTTTGGGCTCAAGTCGGAGGTGACAATGGCCTCTTCAAGATGAGATATTAACCTTTATAACAAAAAATGATCAGAATTTGCTGTAGGGGTTTACAATGGCTGTCCTGGAGCACCTACCCACAATGTCCCTAGTGCACAAAAATGGGCATAACTTTCACAAGGTAACTCCAATTGGGAAGATTTTTTATTCAAACTGAAGGGGACAAATGTCAGGATTGTGGGAGAGAAGGAAGGAGTCTCGCTTGAAGCTTTCTTGCTTGCACAATGGGGGAAGACACACAAGGGTGGAGGCTGAAAACAGTTTTCCTCTTCTTAGTTGTGTAAGCCAAAAAGAACTCTAGTACAAAGAAATAGAAGAACCCTATATATGGGTCTCAAACCAAACTCAACTAACTAAGGTGGCATACTAACTGAGCCACGAACTAGAGTAGATAAGGATAGCTATCATGTAGCTATTATTCATGGGCGGTGTACCAACCGCGTCTGCAACTGACAAGTCGGTGACATAAATATACAACGGTCACCCTGGCGTATCACGAGTGGAGCTCGATATCTCAACAACAAAGCCCTCTTCGAGATGAGCTATAAGGTTTACCCCTAGATTTAGGACATAATTTTTTGTAATTGGATCTTTGTGATAGTCCTACATGACTGTGACCAAAAACACTGTCTATCACTTAGTGCCAATGTCTGACATGGATAGAGCATAGATCAAGGGGCCTGATCTGACATCTCAATAGCATCTTGAGCATACTGAACATAATCCTGAGCATCATTGCATACCCATCAACTCTGCCATTCATGCATAAGTACATTCATAGCCATACATCTCCATTGACTGCATGTATCTCAAGTAGCATACATGGGTGCCATTATCATTGCAGGGTATTCAAGAGGGATCATTGGGATAGGGAAGTGTGGCTTATGGAAGTACCTACACCTGCAAACAAGTATTGGGCTCTGGATCACTAGGAGGTGGGCAAAATTCCCCCCAGACCGGGTTGTGCACCCCTTTAGGGTTTTAAGTGGTAAGGGAGGGTCGACTCTTTTGTCTTACCACCTCGCCTAGCATCGGCCTTTTTCCTCAACCAAGTATACATGGTGGACATTTTTAATCAGCAATCAGCATGAGATGCATTGGAAAGAAGACATTGGGCCTTTTCATGAGATGCAAGGAATGATGAGGGTTGGGGTATTGGTTACCTTGGCAGTCCAATGACTCAGTGGCTGCTACTTACCCAATTTGCAATGGCTAATATTCTTCCAAGATCATAAGACAAAGTAGGGGTTAAAGTCAACCATTACAATGAAATCCCGGGAAGAGGTATGATGCTTGTATGCAATCTTGAATCTCTCCAACAATGGATTAAGCTCAGCAAGTGGCTAAATTGAGAGATTAAGATCAGAGTGGCATACCTCCTTAATGCTTGTGATGACTGTTGAAGCCTGAATCGTCATGATGCCGCTTGCTCCATTGATGAAGTCCAGTTGTTGGTTGGGCATCTGTGGAAGAGTGCTTCACCCTTCGAGTGCTCTTGCTGATGAAGAAGGTTCCCAAGCTTATCCCCGAGCTTGAGCTTTAAGGACGGGAAGCTTCAAGTGAAGCTTTCACGGCTGCCCACAAAGCTCCCATGCATGTTGAGTTCAATGGCTTCATCGGGCAAGAGGAATCCTTCACGGGCTGAAGGGGGTTGTGGGGTTGAGCTCTCCAGGTCAGAGGAAGCTTCAGTTATTAGGAGAATCTATGGCTGCCCCAAACTGTTTAAAATAGTCCCAGCTTATGTCCACCATGGAAGATGATTCCCGGGTCAAAATGCCAAGGGGAAGAGGAAGGGGTATGATGGATCAGTGCCCAGGAATGCTGGGAGGTGGAGAAGCAAGAGGAGAAGGTGGGCAGGGGTGCTAGGGGAGGCACGCAGCTCAGCGCAAAATGCATCGCATTTTGCGAGCTATTGCCTGCTGTCCCTAATGCGTTGAAGGCAAGCACCAGGGTGCTTGCTAGGTAGGAAATGGCCCTGGGGAGCTTGTGGGAGGGCTGAATGTTGAGGTTGAGGCCTGGGAGCAATAGGAAGAAGGGATTTAGGGGCAGTCCACCATGGGAGCTTGAGGGAACAGCTTGATAGGGAAGAGAGAGAAGTCTAGAATAAAAAGTAACTGTGATTTTTCCCTTCTCTAAACTGTTGAACCCCCAACTTGCCCTGGGACTCCTAAAATCTGCATGAAAAGAAGTGATGACCTACTAATTTAACCGTTTTACCTCCACATATGTCTGAGTCTCCAGCCATAGCTCCTGCTTGCTCCAAAAACCTGGAGTTAATTACAGTCCTTCTTGCTGTACCTGTACCTGTAACTAAGTAACTAGGGTTTTTGGGATTTGAAAAGGAAGAAAGGGGAAAGAGGAAAAGGACCAAAGCTTGAAGCTCTGATACCACTTGTAATGAAAGAAGCTGAGGGGAGAGAGAAAGAGAGCTGAGGAGAGTGAAAGAGAACAAGAAGAAGAAGGAAGAAGACTAGAAGAGGAGAGAGAAAGAGAGAAAAGAGGAAAGAAAGGAGAAGGAAGCCATGGAAGCTGGAGATGAAGGTGAAGAGTGTGATCTTGATAATAACTGGTTGCCCTAATCTGGGGCTCTTACACCTTAAATACCCTAGTCAGTGTGACGGGGTGTCTAAACCCTAGTCGATGTGTATCCCACTTGTTACAAATAATGACTCTCAATAATCCTTCTTAGGTCATGGATGCACCTCCCAAGAGGTATGTTTGATGTGAAGAGGCACCAGAGCCACTACAGTGTCTCTTCATAGCTCACTACTGTCACTATCACTTCACTCTTCAGCAGTTGCTTCTTCCATTTGTTTTAGATCTTTTGAACTTAGATTCATCATTTCCAAAAGTTAGGAAACTTTTTCAAAGTCACACATACATTCTACATAACACTTATAGAAGATCTACAGAACAGAACAGAATAGGAACAGAGTAGAGACAGAACAAAGACAAAGGCTCTACAGAAGGTCTATAGAGGGTTATAGAAGTTCATCAGAGAACATCAAATCCTCATAACTCATACTAGAACCATTCCAAATTTCAAAAACTATTCAATAAGCTTTCAAAATATTTCAACCTTCATCAATCATCAATCCATGCTTCATACAGAAGAAAATCATAACAAAACAGAGGCTATACAAAAGGTATCAGAACCAATCAGAACTTATCAGAACATCACAGAGCCTCATATTTCTACTAAGAATCATCATGAACTTCCAAAACATAATCAATATCATCCAAAACACTCTCAAAAACTTCCATTAACAACCATATATCACTTTAAATCCATCAAAAATCAATCATTCAGACCTCAAAAACAACAAAAATCAATCAAAATTTCAATCTTTTTCCACTCTCAACACTACACTCGGATCTACCCCCTTAAGCTCTTCTAAGGACCAAGCAAACATGTCTATATACTCTCGCAAGAGAGCAACAAGACTCATCTCCTCTTCCTCAGTCAAGTCATTGGCAATAAAGACTAGTCGGGTTGTCTCCCCTTCCTGTGCTAGGTTCATCTCCTTGACCTTGCCTGGTCCCTTGATAGGTTCACTCCTTTGCCCTTGGCGTTTGTCACCCAACAGTTTTACTACCCTATCACCCTTTTTGAATTTCATAAATCTCTTCAAGAGATCCTGCAACTTTCTTTGCTCTTTCGTTTGCGTGTCCCTAGGCTGTTTTTCCCTTTCTTCCTTCAACCGTTGTGCCTCAAGTGGACGGGTAGGTCTCCCTTGGTGCATCTGGTCTTCGATGGTTTATGTATTTCTAGGTCGCTATCTGAGCTTACTTTTGACTCAAAATCAAACTTGCCGTTTTCGCTAGAAAAGGTGGTTTCTCCTGGTAGTCACAACTCAGAGGGTGACTCTGTTCTAAGCATTGGTATTGTACCTAGTTGGGTTAGGCCTGCTTGTTCGAAATCTATGGCTCCTATGTGTTCCAACCAAGTGCGGTCACAATCCATGTACATGACTCCTCACTCTATCTTAAAGACACTCTTTTTTTGTGGCTTGGAGTCTGTTCATATCTGTTCTATTTCTTGTCCCTCAGTGTCATATTCCACCATGTCTATCTCACCCTCACTTTCATCATTGAAAGAACGACAGTCTTTGTACTCATCATTGGAGTCATCTTCGTCTGACTACTCATCGTCTCCTAGGTTTTGGTATATCTCTTGTCTCTGATCGGGGACTAGGGCCCAATTGTACATGAGGTTTAAGTCATGCACCCTGGTCCATTGCCACCTTGGTTCGTCTTGGAGTGGCTTGAAGTTTGCTATTGGATTGCCAGATATCGTTCCAATCAAATACTCCAGAATCTCTTGGAGTTTCCTCTTGTTATTTGGCACTTGAAATGTGACATATTTAGGTCGCCCAAGAAGGGTTCCTGCCATCATGCAGACTGGTACGGAGGGTGTGTCTTTTGACTTGCCAACTGTCTTGATGGCTTGCTCGTATGCCTCATGATCCGAGAATGGTAAGTCGATTATAGCAAGGATATGCATCCAGTCTCACTCATCCTCCGGGCATGGGATATTCTTGGTCAAGGGCCCATAGGACTTCTTGACTTGAGCATTACCTTTAAGCATCGTAGAGATGGCATCCAAGTCGACTAGTGAGGTCTTCCAAGTGTCCATATCTACCCTCACAGCTTCCGTTCTATTGCCAAGGAAGATTAAGCCGTTACCCCAATCTTCAATGACTCAAGAATTGTGCATCCAGGGTCGGCCTAATAGGATATCGTAGTCCACTCCCTTCATGACTATAAAGTCAACCGAAAACTAGACGCCTGCAATTTTCACCGGCCAGTTTTTAAGTACCCTGAATGGTTTCACTCTCATACCGTTTGCTAGTGTGACATTGAACCTAGCAGTCTTGATAGGCGGGTTTCCCCAAGTCTGAAGCACTGCATGGCTCAGTATACTAACCCCTGCTCTTGTGTCTACAATCCCCTTTCTTGTTGTGTCGCCTAGGGCTAAGACAGGTAAGACCGCATGCATCTTGGTACCTTCCCAGAAAGCATTAACGTGCAAGGAATTAGGCATAGAGTGTGATGGAGTCAGCTAGAGCTATGCTGAATGAAAAATGTCTGCCAAATGGTTATTGGTTTGAAGCAGTGGTGACTGTTGTCTATGTGTTGAATCGAACCCCTACAGTAGGGATTCATGATGTCACTCCGTATGAACGGTTGTATGGTCACAAACCTGATATTTCACACTTGAAGCTATTTGGCAGCATTGCATATGTGCATATACCGGATAAGAAGAGGAAGAAATTGGATCCTAAGGCAGTGAAAAGTGTGTTTATAGGATATGCAGAGGAACGGAAAGCTTATAAGTGTTATGTACCTTCTTCGCATGAGACACTCATAAGCAGAGATGTGGTATTTGATGAGTTAGCATCCTGGTATGGGAATCCTGTTGCAGTGCCTATTGATGGCTCACCCAGTATGAGTCATGCTGAAAATACTCCTGCAAAGAGTACTTCCATGAGTGGTCAGACAGGTGATGTATCATCTACAGTGAGTCCTTGGACAGGACGATTACGAAGTCGCACTACTGCATCCATTGACACGGATATGTCAGTGAGGGGGAGAACAAATAAGGGAAAAGAAAATTATTTTGAGGATGTAACAGGTCCACTCATTGCATGTTATGATTCATCTAGTAGTGACAGCTTAGACAGTGAATTGGGGATTCCGTCTATTATGACGCCAGGTGCTAGGCAGAGCCGATATGTACCGCCTCATGAGAGGCAAGCTCACAGTGAGCCACAGCTCAGAAGATCAGAGAGGGTCAGACGATCTGTTGATAGGTATACTTACAGTGGATATTCAGCCCGTCATTATGCTTATATGACGAAAGTAACAGGTTTTAGGGAATCAAGTAAGTTTGATGAGGCAGTTGCATATGAGAATTGGCATGCTGCTATGGATGAGGAATATTCAGCTTTGGCTGAAAATGGTACATGGGATTTGGTATAGTTGCTTGAGGGAAAAACACCTATTGGATGCAAGTGGGTGTATAAGGTAAAATGTAAATCATATGGATCATTGGAAAGATATAAGACCAGGCTGGTTGCAAAAGGGTATGCGCAGCAGTATGGTCTTGATTATGAGGAGAGTTTCAGCCCTGTAGCAAAGATGGCTATAGTTAGAACTATGATTGCTTTGGCAACAGCTAGAGGCTGGAAACTATGGCAGATGGACGTAAAGAATGCATTTCTCAATGGAGAATTACAGGAAGAGGTTTACATGGAACAGCCTGAAGGCTATGTACATCCAGAATTTCCAGCACATGTATGTCGGCTGAAAAAGGCACTATATGGGCTGAGACAGGAACCCAGAGCATGGAATGCTCGCATAAGCAGTTATTTGCAGCAACATGGTTTCCGATTGGGTGATGCTGATCATAGTCTATTTGTAAAGAAGACAAATAGTGGCTATGTTTTCCTAGTTGTCTATGTTGATGACTTAATCATTACACGAGATGATGAAAATGGGATTGTTGAAATAAAGGCATGTTTACAGGCTGAGTTAAAGGTCAAGGACCTTGGAGAGCTGAAATATTTTTTGGGGATTGAGGTTGTCTCTACACCTCAAGGCATATGGCTGCTACAGAAGCAGTATGCTCATGACATGTTACAGAAATATGGTATGGCTGATTGCAAGCCTATGGATACGCCTTTGGAGCAGAATGTCAAGCTGCAGATTGATGTTGGGACAGAGATTGAGAATGTTACTATGTACAGACAGATGGTAGGCAGCTTGATCTATCTCACGATCACTAGACCTGACTTGAGTTATGCTGTGGAGCTGATCAGTCAGTTCATGCAGAAGCCTCGCAAACCACACTTGGATGCAGTCATGAGAATTCTGAGATATGTAAAAAGTACCACAGATCATGGGCTGTTTTATGCATATGGGAAACCTCTTGACTTGATGGGGTACACTGATGCTGACTGGGCTGGTTGCACGTATGATAGGAGGTCAACCAGCGGCTATGCATTTGGAATGGGTAGTAGCATGATCAGTTGGCAGAATAAGAAGTAGCCTATAGTTGCATTGTCTAGTACGAAAGTAGAGTATCGTGGTGCGGCCTTAGCTGCCTATGAAGCTAAGTGGTTATTACAGAAGTTGCTGAATGACTTGGGAGTACACTTGGACAGCAAAGTCAAGCTGTACTGTGACAATTTGAGTAGTGTTATGTTAGCAAACAATCCTATTTATCATGCAAGATCAAAATACATTGAGGTTCACTACCATTTCATCAGGGAAATGGTTTTAGCAGATCAGATTGACTTGGAGCATGTGAAGACTGAAGACCAGGTAGTAGACATCTTTACCAAATCACTTGGTAAAGATAAGTTCATTCACTTTAGACAGCTACTTGGAGTGATGCAGATGGTTTGAGTTTTGTTTTTGAGCTTGAGGGGGAGTGTTAGAAATCAAGCTCACCGTCAGTGTGTCTTTATCTATGACCAACATCTATGACAGGTAGTGTGTGTGTGTGTGTGCAGCTGTCTACATGTGACTACATTAAATAAGTCGGGTTAGTAGTCAGCTTGACTAGAGTTAGTCTGTCTAGTCTACACTTACACTAGGTCACTTTATCTTTGTAGAGTGTGTGCTTTTTAGTTTAGAGTGTGGACAATGAAGGAATGACTGTGAGAGCTTGAAGGCTCAAGACAATGGAGTTTCCCTCTCTCTCTCTCTCTCTCTCAACTTTGAACATGAGGAAGAAGGAACAAGAAGATATAGAACTTGCAATTCGCCTATCTGTGGAACAACCTCAATGACAAAAAAAGCTAACCCCGCCCCAGGAGGATGAGAACCCAGACACGAGCTTGAATGTGCCAGATCCCATCCCGCCGTCGCTCGCAGAGGGCAAGGGCAAGGATGCCATCACGTCTGTCCCCTACCAGTTTTATGCCAACTAGCCCTGCTGCTTCTGTAATAACCATCCCTGCCCCAGGAACTTTGCCAAAGGTCGATGAGAGCAATATGGTCACATAGCTGCAGTTCTTGGTGGAAAGGGAGTTAGCAAGAGAAGCTGGCGTAGCCACCCCAGTGTCAGGAGTGAAGAGGGCAGCCACGGCTGATGTGGAGTCAAGCCTAGAGCTTAAAAGACAGAAAAAAGAAGCTACTACCACCACTGCCACCATGTCCCATCCCCCACCTCCAGTAGGCTAGTACGATGAGTACATTAAAGAGCTACTCTCGTAGCTAGAAAAGGCCAAGGAAGGAAAGAGAACTACCATGGAAGAGTTGGCAACATAGCGAGAATCAAGAGCCACTCTCCAGTTGAAGAAAACTAAACAGATAGCAGAGTACCAAAAGGAGATTGTTGGGCTAAAGGAGGAAGCCAGCAATAGAGATGTAGAAGAAGCAAAAACCCTAAAGGAACATGATGCTGCCTGGGAGGGAAGAAGAAAAATCCTAATGGATCGCCTCAACAGAGAGAGGGAGACCACTACAGTCAACCAAGAGGCACAAAACTAGCTTGAGAAGATCAAACAGGAGATTGCAGAGCTAGAAAAGCTAAGAGAAGAGCAGGTGCGAAGAATGCAGGTGCAGCTGGATCAACTCAGTGCACAGATCGCCAATGAACACTAGGAGCAGTTTTGCCTACACCGCGAGCTCGAAGACCAGGAGCAACGACTCATGGCTATGACCCTCCATCAGGGGGAGAGCCTGGAGAATATGGAGAAGAGGGCGAAGGAATGGGCTGACCACAACGAAAGGAGGGTACGAGACCTGGCATGCCGATTGGCCAAAGCAGAAGGAGATAGAGTGTTGGCTGAAAATCAGGCAGAGGCTACCCAGCTCTCTATGATGGCCCAGCAGCACACTTTCCTCAACACGCTGCTTCACTCTACCAAAACAGAAGAAAACGAGGCCAATGATCAGCTGCTGCAGAAGAAGGTAGCCATTGCACGCAGAGCCCTAACAGCAGGCCTGCACGTACCACTGCAACTAGGAGGCCCGCCGTAGAGCCTAAGGAGCAAAGAAAATACCTTAAACAGGTAGGCCTGACGGTGGAAGAAATTGACGAACTTGGTTTCACAGAAGAGAAGGTGCAAGAAAAAGTGCAAGCAGAAGAGGGTGGACCAGAGTTTGATCTAGGACCTCACGAGGAGGACTATGTCCCACCACCCTCTCCTCCACAACAAGATGAAGTGCAACCCACTAACACATTCGCTAAGAGGAAAGCAGCCCTAGTTAAGTGCAGAAGAGAAATGGTGGAGAAGGCAAGGAAGAAGCTGAACGTTAGACCTGTCCCAAGGCAACCTGCTCCTCTCCCACCGCGCCCTGAGGACCTCCCCGCTGGATTCCATGCAGAGCTAATCATCTGGGAACAACAAGAATGTGCCCGCAACCCCTTCGACTTGAGCTTTGAGCTTCCCACTAAACTAAATAGAGTAATGCCAATTGAAGTTGTAAACGATGTAATCGCTATGGGTGCAAGGCTCAAGGATAAGTGGCTAGCGAAGCGAGAGACCAACCCAACTGCTTGGGGAACCGAGGACCGCAAATTTTGGCATGATAAAGTCTTCCAAGTGCGTAGATCAGTGGAGAGCTACAATTGCCAACCCACCTGGAGAAGACACATTTTTTATATCAACCTTGGCGGTTGGATAGCATTTTGTAACACCCTTCCTTCTGAGAGAAACGACCCCACACTCATGTCGTATCCTCGAAGGGTAGGTGTGGATTTTAATCCGTCCATCCACGGCAAGTTTGATTTCCCTATCATCTATAACGCCAATAGCACCTCCGATAAAGATGCCCTTGTATTTACCCTCCCTAATTTGTATAGTTCCATAGATAGATTCCTTAGTGAATTCACATCCTGTCCTGACCCCTCCTTCATAACAACCTATAATTATCTTAGACTAAAGAGGGTCCTAATCTACCAAGAGCCTGCACCTCAAGAACGCCACCTTCCACCCCTTTACTTCGACCCCAATGTCGTAGATAGCAGCACCATGACTCGCCTCATGATGCACGCTATTCTTTTGCCATCCTTCTGTATTGCACTACTTGAGGATATGAGCGATAGTAAATTCACACAGTTCAGTCTCTAGGGAATAGCTAGCGTCGAGCTCCAGATGATCCACTTTGCATAGGAACAACAAAGTCAAAGCAGATTTATGCTGCACTTGGTTCATGGAGAATGGGAAACGAGAGGGATGAGAAGCTCAACCTCTCTACCATAAGGCATAGTCCCATTCCTTTCCCCTAAAATAGCATAAATCGAGATTCTAACTCTACTAATGCTAGGTCTTCATAGTCTCGTTATCATGTCTTTTGACAAAATTTCATAGCTAACCGGGACCACCCTTCCGTAGGATGGACCCAAGTCACGTCCACCGCACTTTCCTCGGGTTGCTTAGTTATCTAATTACCTACCACATTATGTTTAACATGCAAAAGCAGCTTCCTTAATTAATCAATTTAAATGCAGGTTCCTTCACGTAACTTAGACACTGATACAAAAACAATGTCAAGCAAGTTCCTTTTTCAAATATCTAATCTTTATTTATCATAGTCCCGGAATACATCAAGTATCATGTCCGAAGGCTATCCCAGCAATCAACAGGATTGCTACTCCAAGTTTCCGCCCATAGACTAGTACACAGGCCTTGAGATCACATCTCGAGTCACATCAACCTCTTATGCGGGATCCGGAGATAAGGAATTTATAGCCAGAGCCTCCCCTAGCACCCAAGCGTCCTCCACTCCAAGCAACACCCACAGAGAGACCTCTCGAGGCGAGTTCGATCCACATACCCATCGCGGCTAACAACCCCCCTTGGATAGGGCCAGGTAGACAGTCGGAGGTAATTGAACCTTCCTATCCCTCCAGGCTTTTAACCTGAAGCATTAAGTGTTTTGCCTTGAGTCAGTTCCTTGAGCAAAGAAGTTCAAACAATGTACCTAAGTGTACAATCACGAGCATCTCAGAGGTCGTTTATACAACCAACTGCTAAGGTGTGATTCCTTCTTCCCGAATGCTCCCAACATTCGATCCTGGATCGTTCACGACTTAGCAAGATCCCAAGGGCTTGGCAAGCTAGGTTTCTTGCTTCCCCTTTATCTTCGGGTTAGGGTTTGTACCCTACCGACCCTAATTATCCTTGCCTTAGGTCTCTTGGTAAAAATAGGTCATGGACAACCCCATTATCCTCGGTTGGCCAACTTGTTGGTTATCTCCTAGATCCCTTGTAGTACCTATGTACCTTTATCTTTGATCTTAATTGATCAAGATTGTCTATCCCCTTGACCATGGCTGGTCAAGATGGCTCTGTTTAGAACAGTTCCTACTCCGACTTAAGTATAATCTTCTTAAGCCCTCTTAATAATGCTCACAAGCACTAAGCTTTTACCTATCCCTCTTGAAGTCACCCAGGACTTTGACATGGGACTCAGGGATCTCAGTCCCATTTGGTAGATTACAAACAACGTTGAATTTTTCTAACACTTTAATGCACGCAACGTAATGCCATGCCTTCTTTCAATGCTTACAATTTTGATATAATCCACATGATGTTCTATGCCACACATGAGAAGGTATTTTCTAGGCATGCAACCCTAACATTATCCTCTATGTAATTATTTACATGTCCCATAACCTTCTTGAATGATCTGACCTTTATAACTTAATGTAATAATTGTATGAGC
Source organism: Lygodium microphyllum (assembly GCF_053477565.2). NCBI lineage: Eukaryota > Viridiplantae > Streptophyta > Polypodiopsida > Schizaeales > Lygodiaceae > Lygodium > Lygodium microphyllum. Next base: position 118,707,974 of record NC_141152.1, on the reverse strand, counting down.
CTAGATACCTTCAAGTGTGATACATTGGGCTTCTTGCTAGTAAAGCACTCTTCAGGAGTCATCCCATGAACTGCAGCTGTGGGAGTTCTATTCATAATGTAGATAGCAGTATGGACAGCCTCAGACCAACAATGTTTGGGCATATTCTTTTCAGCCATTAGTGCCCGTGCAGCTTCTGCAATATGCCTGTTTTTTCTTTCTGCAACACCATTTTGCTGTGGGGTATACCTGCAAGTAAATTGCCTCTTTATCCCATGAGTCCTCAAGAAGCCATTGAACTCATTAGAGAGGTACTCTCCCCCTCCATATGATCTCAAGCACTTCACTTTTAAGCATGTTTCTCTTTCAATAATTGCCTTCAAAGATTTGAAGTGCTCAAAAACATCACTCTTTTCCTTCATGAAGTAAACCCATAGCTTCCTTGAACAGTCATCAATAAGTGTGACAAAGTATTTGCTGCCACCAAGAGATACATTCTGGGTAGGCCCCCAAACATCTTTATGTACTACATCAAGTATATTTTCTGCTCACTTCTCTATCATGCGAGAAGGGTTGTCTTGCCTACTTACCAAACTGGCATGCTTCACAGACTTTATGCAATTCTGCAACTCTAAAAGAAGGCACCTATGTAACCAATCCTCTAGACTACATTAATTTCAGCCTTTGCACATTTGCATGTCCAATACGTTTATGCCATATTTCAATATCTACAACTACTCCTTTTCCTTTATAGCATACATAGCAACATCCATTGTAGGAATTCCAGCATCTAAAGTGAACATTCGGCCAACTCTACTTCCTTTTGCGACCAACCTGCACTTATCATTAAATTCTTCTACAAAACAACCTTTTGCATTGAAATAGACTTGCAACCCCTCCTCTACCATTTGGCCAACAGACACTAGATTCTTTGTAATTGATGGCACATGTAATACATTTGTCAGACTCTTTGTCTGGCCATCATACAAGGACAAGGAAACCTTTCCAATGTGTGAAATTAGGTGGCATGAATCATCACCTGTCTGTACATAACCTGGGTTTTGTAAGTCCTGCATCTCTCTAAACCATTGAACATGACTGGTCATATGATTAGATGCACCTGAATCAACATACCTTACATCATCATGTGTCCCCTTTCCTGTAACTGCATTCATCATATGCTGCATAACAAACAGACACTCATTTTTGTCTTCATTTTGTTGTGAAGATGATGCATAGTTTCCTTTCTGCAATTTACCATTGTGAATATCATCCTTCTTTGCATATCAATGGGCTGCAATATGGCATGTTTTGCCACAATAATGGCAAAGAATAGCAGAATTTCTAGAACCTCTATTCTGCCATCCACCTCTTCCTCCAGAGCTCCCCCTACCTCTAAAGTTTCCTTGACCTCCTGAAACCTGCATTTCACCCAATTGTTGATTGAACTTGTTTTGCTGGTTATTGTTAGCACGTCTCATACCACGGCCTCTTGAAGAGGATCTATGTAATATCCCCCATGCCCCCCGGCGCCTTCCCCCATGAGAACCCCCCTAAAAATTTTTAATTTTAAAATATATTTTTTTAACTCTCCCTCTCTCTCCCCCTGCCGACTGCATGGTGGGGAGAGAGAGAGAGAGTGAGTAAGAGGAAGATAGGGGGGTATGCAGCCCCCCAGGTGGGAGAGGTGGCGGCTGTGAACAATCGTCTCCTCCCCATACCACCTCCTCCCTCCCCTATTATAAAGGGGACAAAACCCCCTGTGGCCATCACCTGCATCATCACACCTCCCTCCTCCCTGGTTTTGACAGAGCATGCCCCCCTCCGTGTCAACAGGCAGCGGCCCCCCCATTGTCCGTGAACAACGCCCCCTGGATGTGTTGCATATGTTCATGTGCCAAATGAGCTATGGAAGAAGCTTGATCCAAAGGCTAAAAAATGTATTTTTATTGGGTACTCTTTAGAGCAGAAAGAGTATCATTGTTATAACCCTGTCACAGGTGAGTTCAGAGTGAGCAGGGATGTTATCTTTGGTGAGATGGGAAGTTGGTATGCACCTGCTGGTGATGTATTAGATGATGATAATGATGAGGATAGTTGTATGCAAAAATAAAAACAAGAATCACGGAGTCTTAGTGGACCAGAAACATCATCTGGTACTATACCTACAGTGAGCCCTTAGTCTGGGAGACTAAGGAGTAGACCCACATCTTCAGGTGGATCTATAAGTGTTGCAGGGAAGGACAAAGGAAAGAAAAAAGTGATGGATGGTAATGATGCATCTACCAGTAATTTGGGATTTGACGGAGATTCTAGTGGTTCAGAGAGTTTGGATGATGAGCTTGGTATTCCTTCAGTCAAGACACCAGGTGTATAGAGAACTCATAGTAATGTAAAGGCTCCATTGAGTGATCCCGTGGTACAAAGGTCTAGTAAAGTCACATACCCTGTTAAAAAATTTGGTTTTAAAGGTTATACAGCTCACCATTATGCTTATATGGTTAAACTAGTTGAGGTTGTTGAGCCCACTTGTTTTGAGGATGTTGTTGGTCATGCTCATTGGGACACAGCAATGGATGAGGAGATGGCTACATTAGAAGCCAATAAGACTTGGGATTTGGTACTCTTATCTAAGGGTAAGAAAGATATTGACTGTAAGTGGGTTTACAAAGTCAAGCATAATGCAAATGGTTCAGTTAGCAGGTATAAAGCTAGGCTAGTTGCAAAGGCTATGCTCAAACATATGGCATAGATTATGAAGAGACATTCAGTCCAGTTGCTAGGATGGCAACTGTTAGATGTGTGATTGCCTTGGCAGTAGCCAAAGGTTGGATTTTGTAGCAAATGGATGTTAAGAATGCCTTCTTGTATGGTGAATTACAAGAAGAAGTGTATATGGAGCAGCCAGCAAGTTATGAGGATTTAGAGCATCCCACATATGTGTCCAGGTTAAAGAAGGTGCTCTATGGACTGAAGCAAGCACCTAGAGCATGGTCTGACAAGATTGGAGAGTATCTTCTCAATATTGGATTTTGTATTTCTGATGTTGATCACTCACTTTATGTGAGAAAGGGAGATGCATGTTTGGTCATCATAGTCATCCATGTGGATGACTTGATTATTACAGGTGACAATGATAATGGGATTGTTGAAGTTAAGGATTTCTTGAAGAAGAATTTTGAGATGAAGGATTTGGGTGAGCTGAGATACTTTCTTGGTATTGAGGTGATCAGATGTGATGAGGGTGTATGGCTATCCCAAAGGCAGTATGGCTTGGAGTACCATTGGAGCAAAATGTGAAGTTGAGTGCTGAGGTTAGGGATGAGATAGAAGACCCTACTATGTTCAAGAGGATAGTAGGGAGTTTGATTTACATGACTATCACAAGCCTAATGAGAAATGGAAAAAGCTTGATCTAAAATCAATGAAGTCTATCTTTATTGGTTACTCACAGGAACAGAAAGCTTATAAGTGTTATGACCTATCTACGAGTGAGGGGGAGATTGGACATGGATAAAGGGAAAGAGAAGGAATTGATGATGTAATAGGTCTACCGACATCAAGACATGATTCCATTGATAGCTTGGATAGTGAATATGGAATACTTGCAATCGTTACACTTGGTGTTAACTAGAGGTATCTATCACCTCATGAGAATGGAATCTCATAGTGTACCATAGTTATGAAGATCACAGAGAGACCAAAACCTATTGACAGACTTACTTATAGTGGATACTTAGCTAAACATTATGTATACATGACAAAGGTAATGAGTTACAAAGAATCCCCATCATTTGCAAAAGTAGTCAAATATGAGAACTAGTGTATAGCAAAGGATGAAGAGTATGATGCTTTGCTAAAAAATAGAACTTGGGAATAAAGGCAAGATTCCTATTGGATGCAAGTGGGTCTATAAAGTCAAATGCAAATCAAATGGCTCACTTGAAAGATATAAGGCAAGGTTAGTTGTGAAGGGTTATGCTCAACAATATGGGCTAGATTATGAAGAAACATTTAGTCATGTTGCAAAGATGGCAACTGTATGGATAGATGTTGCATTGGATATACCAAGGGTTGAAATTTATATCAAATGGACATAAAGAATGTGTTTTTGAATGGTGATTTGATGGAACAAGTCTACATGCATTAGTTAAAAGGATATATAAATCCAGAATATCCATCTTATATTTGCAAATTGAAGAAAGCATTGTAGAAATTGAAACAGGCACCATGGGCATAGAATGTAAAAATTAGCTTGTATAACAACAAAGACTTGTCTTTCAAATGGGTAAAGCTGATCATATCTTGTTTACTAAGAAGACAAAGAAAGAATATGTGATTTTGGTGGTTTATGTAGATGACTTGGTCATTACAAGTGATGATACATATGGGATTGATGAGATCAAATCAATGTTGCAGAAAGAGTTTCAAATAAAGATCTGGGAGAGATAAAAAATTTCCTTGGTATTGAAGTCATACAAACACCTCAAGGAATCTAGATGTTACAAAAGCAATATACACATAATATGCTAGAAAAGTATCGTATGTTGGAGTGCAAGCCCATGGATACTCCATGAGAACATAATGTCAAGTTAGCAATTGATATAGGAAATGAGATTGAAAATGTAACCATGTACAGGCAGATGGTTGGAAACTTGAACTATCTTACCCTCACTAGACCTAATCTTATTTATTCAATTAGGTTGATTAGTCTATTCATGTAAACACCAAGGAAACCTCATTTAGATGTAGTGAGAAGGATAATAGGGTATGTGAAGACTACATTATACTATGGACTATTCTATGAATATGATAAACCTCTTGAGCTTATAGGTTACATTGATGGAGATGGGGCTATATGTGCATATGATAGAAGATCGAAAAGTGGGTATGCATTTGGTCTTGGAAGCAGCATGATTAGTTGGAGCAGTAAAAAGCAACCCATTCTGGCTCTCTCTAGTACTGCTGAAGCAGAATACAAAGGTGCAACCTTAGTTGCATGTGAAGTTGTGTGGCTAGTTAAGATGTTAGATGACTTTGGAGTAAGTGTGGATAAACCAATCAAAAAATACCATGACAACATGACCAATGTGCTTCTAGCAAGTAATCCTATATATCATGCTAGATCAAAGCACATAGAAGTGCATTATCATTTCATTAGGGAAAAGGTACTTGGAGGAAAGATAGACCTTATTCATGTGAAGATGGAAGGACAGGTAATGGATGTTAACCCTCAAACAAACGAAGGTGGAAAATCCGGAAAAGCTAAAGCAGAAGACAAAGACAAAGACCAAGGCAAAGAGAAACAGAAGACAAAGACGCACAAGGAGAAGAGTCCTAAATAAGGGAGAAAGGCGCACAAGGAAAAGCGCAAGTCAAAACTTTTGTAAAAGAGCGCAAGCGCATCATGGTTTAATTCAAGGAGTGCCGGTCGTGCAATTTGTAAATGTAGACGGGCGGTGGAAAGGAAGCTAGGAAGATAGAAGGACAATGGGAAAAAGGGGCCTAGGCTACGGCCGGCCATGTAAAAAAGGGGATGACCGCCCAAAAGGGATTTAGGGTTTTGTATATAAAGTTAAAAAGTGAATGAAAAGCTCATTCTTGTGTGTGGCCAAAAGTAGCTCTCCTCTTCTTCTTCTTCTTCTTCTTCTTGCTTGCTTGAGCTTGTGCTTGAGAGAGGGAGTGTGAGAGTGTGAGGGAGTGAGTGTGTGAGGGTGAGGGACCGAGGAGGAGAAGCTCTCGATCTTCTCCTCTCTTCTTCTCTTCTCTTCTCTTCTCTTGTCTTGCTCGCGGCAATGGAGCTTGGAGCTTGGAGCTTGCTTGAAGCTTGCACTTGGATCATGGAGCTATCGGAGTGCGCGGGAGAGGAGGTAACTCGATCAGCATGGAGGTAAGCTCACTACACCCATAGATATGGATGGCACGTCGGCTATGTGAGAGGTAGCCATTAGTGCTCGACTTGGAACGCTTGAAACAATAAGCGGTCCGTGGGTCTTGGCGGTTGAGCGAAGGCTCCCACATTTTGGTTCCATTGCCAGGACCAACAGATTCAAGCCTTGAGCGCTTGCGCGCTTCGAATCGAGCATTGGAGTAGGGTTTTCCCTGAACCGGTGCTTGAGGTAGATAGGTAGGAAGCGAGGGAGTTTGAAGAGGTATTCGATCTCCTTAGCAAGTAGGTTTTTGGTTTTTTGGATTTGGAAAAGCATGCTGGAGTAGTGTAGGTGATTGCTTTGTGATTTGTATGCATTTAGGATAGGAAAAAACAAAGAAAAAGAAGCAAACAGTAGGGTTTTCTGTTGCTGTATAACAGGCTAAAACAAGAAAATAGGGGCACAGATCCTTGGAGTGCCATTTGATTTGAGCACCACAGTGATTCCAGGCATGTTTGGCATTACCTTGTAGTGTCTTGCACCTATCTGGAAGGTGCTGGACGATTTGGTGTAGTAGACGTCAGCCTAGAGGCATCGCGTGCAACTCGTGGGCTGTCGGCCGCGTAGTCGGACCAACTCATCCGAGTCCCAGAATCGAACCAGTCCATAATCGAACCACCCAGAATCGGACCAATCCATAATCGGACTACCCAGAATCGGACCAGTCCAGTCCATAATCGGACCACCCAGAATCGGACCAGTCCAAAATCGGACCAGTCCAGAACCGGACCAGTTCAGAATCGGACCACTGGGCCGATCGGACCACTCCAAAAATCGGACCACTTTTTCGGTCCAATTCTCAGAATCGGACCAGTCCCAGAATCAGACCAGCTCATAATCAAACCAGTCCAGAATCAAACCACCCAGAATCGAACAAGTGGTCCAATTGGACCAAACCAAAATCGGACGTCCGATTTTGATAATTGGACTATTGAAAATTGGACATCTGAGAATCAGACAAAAAACTGTCAAAATCTAACAGGTATCTAGAACACAAATTTTGATGCATCTAAACCACGAGATTGACCCCAAAGGCTACGTAGAGCTAAAGGCACATCACAGATCCATCACTGGGCTAAAATTTAGAGCATGTAGTTCAAAATTTGGCTATAAACGGTCCTCCAAATTGTGCATGGCTTTTACTGTAATGGCCTTGCGGGGAGGGGGGACTGCCCCCCTGGACCCCCGCAGAGGGGGCTCTGCCCCCTCCGCACCTTCCCCAAGTAGGTTGGGGGAAAAACGCACGTCGTGACAGGTCCTCCAAATTAGACCCTAGTGTAGTAATGACTCTACACGAGCATGGATCCTCACTTGTAAAAGAGCAACCAAAAGCCCATACCTCAATGGGCCAATCTAGCCATCCAGGGCAAAAAGGCCACACCACAAGAACACATGTACATTGTGTTCAAACTGCGTCTAGTCAAAGCAGAATGCAACATCAACAAGCTATCAATGCGAGGATGACTAGACATGACAGTCCTGACGATAGATGTACCTTGAGCAGCACTGCACAAACGACCCAAGACCTCAGTAGAGAATCCACATCTGACTGTGCGGTTAGGGACTCAAAGACATTTGTCAGAAGGCTTAAATTTACAAGCCAAGACTCAGAAGATGAAGACATAGTACCACCTGCTTATCTTAGGGTCAAACTCACCGCGAAAAGAGAGTATACTATCGATGCTGTGATTGATGAAGGAGCAGATTTTAACATCTTGACCTATGAATCATGGACCCTATTAGGCCAACCAGAGCTCGCACCGACTAGTGCAACTCTTAGCCCTTATGGGGGACACGCACAAACACTCATGGGGAAGTGCAAAATCCTTGCGACAATTGAAACGGAAAGCTTGTCTATCCTATTTCATGTTCCTCCAAATAGTGCTAGCTATGGGAAAGAAACCCTCCTAGGAAGACCCTTCAAGAGGGCGACCAAGTGTGAGGCTGACTATGTAGCACAGAGGATACACCTGACACTACCGGGTGTGAGGATAGTCACAACCTTTAGCAAGGGTGACCTCATCAAACCTCGAGGGAAAGGCAAGGAAGGTGCTGATGTAACAGTCAAGCCTACTAACGAGAGCAAGGACTTGTCGGAAAAACTGATACAAGCACAGGTCGAACAGCGAGAACCAGTGAGTGAGGTCATGCCTGAAACAAGAAGGTCAAGAGACAATGCCAAGGATGGGCTTTGGACTTACAGCCTTATAGACGCAGACATCAATGGAGGGTCAGCACAATGCCACGATGGATATCCAAAGCGTTGCTACGTGCTCAAGGGTACTACGCAGGTAACCAATGGATTTGGGTACCAAAATCCCCTACTAAACCACCTCTATCAGCTGAAGGCCAGAGTGCATCAAAAGAAACAAAGCACAGGAGGAAATCTAAGAGAAACTCTAGGTCTTAAGGCAAGAAACCAAACATGAGTGTTCGAAAGAAAGAGCCTCAACCTAGCATGCTTAATAAGCAGATGTCATATGTAGCCATTGAGCGTGCACAAAAGCCATTAGTGCCCAAAGAGCCTTTGATTTTCCAAGAGGATAGCAGGCATCATAGGCACAACATTGCTCATGGCAAGGCTGATCGCTCAACAAAGCAAATGGCACAATTGTCCAATAGCCTTGAGCAAATCATTCAGCCAGTGCCAAGTCCACCTAAGAGTCCTAGATCTCCTACACCCTCTTTTGCCAAATGGACACAGGAAGCACAATAGCAGTTGTCAAGGGCGACTGCTCAATTCCAATCTCTATCTCCATCTAAGCTTCCAAATGTCCAAGAGGTGGGACATGACACCATCTATAGTTCTCAACCCAAGGATATGCCTAAGCAACCTAATGTGACTAGATCAACTCATGCTTGATCTACACAGATGAGTGCTCAAAGGGCAACAAAAGACACGACCACTTCTGATCACCCTAGGGACTTGACACCGCAATCCACCAAGGGTAGCCAACCCACTAAACTAGCTGCTACTACTTCCAATCAGGGGTCACAGCAGTCACAGCCCTTGGCCGTGACAATGCCCCTTGTGGAACGTGTCCTTAGTAGTTTACCTGTGGAGGAGGTGTCGCAACCAACTTCCTCGACAACTCTAGCACTTTTAAAGTGCCTAAAGCCTAGGCTGGAGGAGTTAAACACAAGGGAGTTGGTTGAAGAGCTAGACTCTCCCAAAAGGGAGACAATTGTACCCACGCAACCTGGCAAGGCTATTCCGCAGGCCACGACTAGGTCCCATGAGGACCCTCTAGAGAAGGGAAATGCTGAGGCCCAACCAAGCACATCAACGGTTGATATAGCCCAGGGTCCTGAGACATTAGATGCACCTGCGACGACCAAGAAAAAGAGGAGGAGACAACGAAAACAACAACAGTTGCAGGTGGTTATGGAACCCAAGAGCATTGGATGGAGAGCTGGGGAATAAAGCATCAAGTCCATCCACCAATGAACCCATTGATGTCTCTCCTAATAGCGGTGAAACCTCAGTCACATCCATGTGCTCTGACAAATCAAAGAAGTCGTTACCATCAATGGCTGCTTGCAACACTCTATCCACTGACAATAAAACTCGCATTGACAAATCAAGAGTGGATACAACACTGTCACGACGGGGTGACGAATTCGCACCAGTCACACCCAAGAAGAACCATGATGCAATAACGAAGCCTCAAGAGAAACATAGAGACCCCAAGAGCATGAGCAATCCCAGCGTTGACCAATCTTGCTTATATAGGCCTAAACCCCCAGCTATGCTAAAGCCTAGGCAAACTTCTAGAACCTTGCATGAGATAGCAACCGAGCAAGCCCTCATCGAACATAGAAGTGTCACAGAATGCTTAACTAAGTTGGATGCTAAGCTTAAGGTGTTCGCTCGTGTCTATGTCCTAGCAGACATGCGCATATTCCCTAAAGAGCAGCTTGGAGATTACTTGCCCTTCCCTTTATCCTGGGAAGAGCAGGAACATCTTGATGAGCACTATAACAAGCTCTTACATGAACGCATGTGACTCATCTCTGACAAGGAGGTTACAAACTACGCTTAACTGTGACATTTAATGAAATGCTCTGCCAACCGAATCTCGTAAACATTGAGCAACTAAAGCTACTATCAGTAGGCCGGAGTCGATTTGAACAGCGTTGGTGTGAAAACCGCATTGCAATGGCCGAACTAGGAGCTCAGATCATGACAGTATCTGAGGAGCGATTGGCCAAATGGCGGTCTCAAAGAGACCCAACCTATGTGGCACCAACTTCCCTTCGAGTGCTGACTACCATTCGGGGTATGGACTTGGCTGAACCTAGCCAAGAAAACTCTCTATTTGATCAGATTCTCACTGAGGAGGAGTTACATGTTGCCAGTAGACTCGGACAAGGGTCCATGCTGCCCGATGTCGCAAAATATCTATCGGTACTAAGTAAGCTGCCACGAGTGCTGGATGCGTGTGCCACGCTCCAGTACAACCCCGAGTTCTACAGTTGGTTCTTATCCTCGTGAAGTGACATGGATTCATAAATATGTATATAAATAAACACTGATTTTTGTGTCAGCATGTATAAACAATATCAACACACACAAGCAATGATAGTCAAGTGCAGGGAGAAGAGTTGGGTCTGACAAGCTAAGCTCCTCAAGTCCTCCTCTCATCACGCATTTAAAAGCCATGTGACCATCCCCACCTCCAAGTGAAGGGTATGCAACCCACATTACTGCCATAGGAAGCCTTGACCAACAACTCTGTTGGTGTAGACAGGGTGCAGCCCCTTTTCTATACACCTTCTTCCCTTTCCGATCTATCCTTCCAAGGTTGAGCCCTGCCTAACTTCATGACCACCAGCCGACGTAACTCAGCATGAGCCAAGATCTACTAATGGTAGGAGGCTAAATATACATCACGGGGGCCATCCCTCTACAACAAGCACTACATGCCCCACCCCTCCCCTTCTCGTCCTATGCGCTTGATAACCTGCACTATAATCCCTTACATATGAATGGTCTTATCATGTAACAAATCCTAATCCTTGATTCGCATCTTACAGGGCCCCTGTGAGGAAAACATGGAGACCCAAGGGCAGCTAGCTTGCAAGGACGCTCTTCGCAGCCAATGGGAACATGCAACACATGCCCCTCCGTCGGTGCGCTACGTGCCCACTCTTAAAAGGTACGCCAAGAAACACGGCCCCAAGCGACACGACCCAAGACAAAGGCCGAAGAATCCACGGGCTAGGGGAGCGGATACTCGAGGAGGTGCACACAATGTGGCAACACCAGTGGCACAAACCCCCAACGTACGCTCGAGCACCAGATGCTCAAGGGCAGAAAGGGCAGCTTGGGATAGGGAAGAATTTAATGAACTATTTAAAGGCATTTTGGAAATAGTGGCGGCCCAGGACTACACCATTCATGTCTCGGCCGACATGTTCCCTGCCCAACCCCACGGGAGCCCCGCACCAGCAAAGCCCCAGTTACCCGACCACCCAGACTCGCCCCGCCTCGTACAAATGTAGTAGCCCCATGTTGAATAAAGACTTATCAAATGCTACCTGGCCAGGACTTTTTGCCTTTAAATGGTTCAGTGTTGACATGTTCCCGAATTGTGCGAACTTTTCATATCTTTGTTTAATATATTTCACGTCTTCAACAAAAGAAAAAGCTAATCAAGTGCAGGTGATAAATATCTAAGTCAACACCATAGAATTCAGATAAGTGATGTCTCCTTGCATTGCACCGGTTTATTATAGTTGCGGCATGTACCATGCATGTACTCTCATGAAGTGACAAGTGGATACAGGATGATACAGGTCTTTGTGCGAAAGTGTTCAATGCCCAATCACCGCAAGACCATCGACCCCACAAAGAGCCGCGACAAAGCCACGCTGCCGAAAGCAAAAATCACCCTTGCCGACCGCCCACATCACATAGCCCAAATCATATTCATGGGCTACACTCTCTTTCTAGGTCAAGCTTTATAGTTGGCTCACGGCAATCATTACCTCAATTGTACCAACATCGCGTGTGTCGCAAGGAGGTTTGCAATATCTCAAGTGTATCTCCCCATCTCAACAACTGCTTCTCTAACAACGAGGCTAGGGCACAATCATCACTGTAATATCCATTTCTTGAGCCTTCGAAGCTTGACATTTTCCAACCCACTGAAAGGCTGATAGCCTCAATATATTGCAATGGTTGTACTCGAGCAAGTCAAAAAAAAAAAGAGAGAGAAAGAAAAAAAAGAAAGCAAGAAAAAAGCACAAGAAAAAGAAACAAAAAAGAAACTTTTTTTTAAAAAAGAGAAAAATAAAAAAATAAAAAAATAAAAAAATAAAAAACAAAGAAAAGAAATGAACGAAAAGAAGCACCCACAATCACAGCACAGCACCTAGGGGTCCTCAAATTAGGTATGTCTAGTGACCTTGATCGGCTGGATCCGTCCCTAGTCCCCTAGTCCTTTAGCATCACCCACAATTGTTCAGGGCACATCAAGGGCAGGACATACCTAGGGAACTTGTCTCGCCTATGGTTAGACCTGTCACCCTGACCCACTTGCACAATTCCCTCTTGCACTCTACCTTAATACCATTGCAATCAATTGTGGTAAGCACCACACGATTGGCCATAAAATGTACACCGTCCTCATCAAGCAAGTCCAATAGCTTCCAACTACTGAAAGTGTGGTGTCCCTGTATTCAATTATGCTACGTCGTGCAGTCACAATGCAAAGGATGTCTCATATACCTTCACGTGTACTTCTTCTCAACATGGACAACTTTGCTTCATCAACACATTGTTACGAGAAACTAGCCCGCAGTCTTCTAACTACGTAATATCTAAGTATGCACGAGCACTCACATAATATCTGCACCGAAGTATATACACAGTTTGGGTCTTCAAGTGCAGGACAATACTCTCAACCGACTTGTCTCCCAAACTAATCAAAATATGTCTTGTGCACGATAAAAAGACTAGCACTACCCCTTAGGGAGAGACCACATGAGAGGTTTTCAATTGCAAGTATTGAAGACTCCAACAAAGGTGTCGTTCGCTCTTCATCAACAATCAACTCTGAATTCCTATCCTTATCACCATGTAAGCCTACCAAGAATCAGCATGTACAGAATCCCCAACAAACCGCCACTTGTACTCCATCAGTGCAACCCCCTCAAAGAACAGCCCTACCACCAACTTCCATTGCCCTACCACCTACCACTCAACCCACCAATGTGCCCCCAATGACCTTCCTCCCCACCACTACCAACACTCCGCCATGGCAACCACAGACGTCCTTGCCACCCACGTCTTCGGTGCATGCTAAGCTCTTGCTACCTACGACGGTGGTGAGTGCCATGGGACTGACACTCGTCTAGGAGGGGGGTAATGTTAACCCTCAAACGAACGAAGGTGGAAAATCTGGAAAAGCTAAAGCAGAAGACAAAGACAAAGGCCAAGGCAAAGAGAAACAAAAGACAAAGACGCACAAGGAGAAGAGTCCTAAATAAGGGAGAAAGGCACACAAGGAAAAGCGCAAGTCAAAACTTTTGTAAAAGAGCGCAAGCGCATCATGGTTTAATTCAAGGAGCGCCGGGCTCTCACCCGTGCAATTTGTAAATGTAGACGGGCAGTGGAAAGGAAGCTAGGAAGATAGAAGGACAATTGGAAAAAGGGGCCTAGCCTACGGCCAGCCATGTAAAAAAGGGAAAAAGGGGATGACCGCCCAAAAGGGATTTAGGGTTTTGTATATAAAGTTGAAAAGTGAATGAAAAGCTCATTCTTGTGTGTGGCCAAAAGTAGCTCTCCTCTTCTTCTTCTTCTTCTTCTTCTTGCTTGCTTGAGCTTGTGTTTGAGAGAGGGAGTGTGAGAGTGTGAAGGAGTGAGTGTGTGAGGGTGAGGGACCGAGGAGGAGAAGCTCTCCATCTTCTCCTCTCTTCTTCTCTTCTCTTCTCTTCTCTTCTCTTGTCTTACTCGCGGCAATGGAGTTTTGGAGCGTGGAGCTTGAGGATGGAGCTTGCTTGAAGCTTGCACTTGGATCGTGGAGCTACCGAAGTGCGCGGGAGAGGAGGTAACTCGATCGGCATGGAGGTAAGCTCACTACACCCATAGATATGGATGGCGCGTCGGCTATGTGAGAGGTAGCCGTTAGTGCTCGACTTGGAACGCTTGAAACAATAAGCGGTCCGTGGGTCTTGGCAGTTGAGCAAAGGCTCCCATAGTGGATATCTTTACCAAATCACTTGGCAAATTTCTACTTGCGATATAACTGATCACTTGAGCTTGAGGAGAAGTGTGAAGAATCAAGCTCATTTTTCTGGCTCCTTGTCCAACTATAGGTTACTAGTAGTTGGATGACACGTGCTCAATAAATGAGTCGAGACCTAACTGTGATTACAAGTGTGGTTAGGTTAGTAGCATGGTTTTGATCTCTATTGCAATGTGAGTAGTAAGTGAGATATAGAATGAATAATGAAGAAGACTATGGAGAGCTCTCATCTCTCTGAGCTTGCCTCGCTCCATGCCTCTCTCTCCCCCTCTGCATCTTGAACAATGTGTTCAATAGACGATGGCTGCTAGGAATTGCCAAGCCGATTTTCAGGTTGGATCTCTAGACTCCATGAATGTTTCATGGCCACTAGTTTGCATGAAGTCCATCTTGCCATCTGGTGTGGAGTTTCTCTTTCTCGGCCCATGAAGGGCCTGTGGGGTTCAACGTAGCATCCTTGTAGGTCCTGTTGGACCGGGTAATGACATGCATCTCTAGTTTGGATAATTCCTTGATCTCCACAGTATTGGATTTGAGCCTATGTGCTGGGCCTTGTGCTTGTGGTTTCTGAGTGTTGTATGCTTGGGCATTTGGACACTCAGCGTGCCAACGTCCATCCTATATACAAAAAAAAAAAACAATGCTTTGCAAAGGGCCTGAAATTCCCTCAATCTCTTTCTCCTCTATTATGCCTATCATAGCCATTTCCAGTCCCAAATGGAATATGCCACAACTAGGGTAGGAATTGGATTGGCCTAGATGTTTGTCCTTTGGCTAGAGATGGTGACTTTGATTCCTTGTCCTTTGGCTGGAGATGGTGACTTCGGTTCCTTGTCATCCATTGGGACAGGTCATTTGGCCAAGATGGTGACTTCGGTTCCTTGTCATCCATTGGGACAGGTCATTTGGTACATGTTATTGTATCGACAATACTTTGTGTTGTGTGTGGCCATATTACAAATGTTGCACCATCTTTGATTCAAGCCACATTCTTCTTGGACATGTTTGGGATTGTTGCACTATGTATACTAGAGGTTTTTTACCTCATTGAGCTTGGTATTTTCTACAATTTTTTTCCCTTTATCTTTAGCTTTTGTTTCTTTCTTTTATCCTCCTCGCAATCGGATTTTGTATTGTTGGATTTGACTTCTAGATCAAAATCAGAATTTGATTCGTTGTTATCATCATGTTGATGTTTTGTGGTGGACTTGTCTGATTTCTTCCCTTTTCCTAACTTTTCTTTTAATAGGAATTGCTTTAGTATGAGAGTTTTCTTATAGAACTGGTCAATCCTAGAGAGATCAGTCTCATAAATATATGTATGTATCATGTGGGTTCAACATAAGGGATTTTAAAAATACAATGTTTACACTTTTTACATATTGAAGGGTCCCATATAAAGGGGTTACTTAAAAGTTGAATAAAAAAGGGGTATGTTTTATTGAGGAAAATTTCATAGATAAGGATGTTTATAAATAGGCCTTGAATACACATGATATAGAGGGTATACATATAGTCAACTCCCTACGGGGTCAATGCTACTATTGAATAGATCATCATAAGCAATTTTTTTCCAAATAGGTTTGCTAAAACTTTGGACATACAGGGTATTCATCATTTCATCTCTTGGTTTTGCATTGGGATCAATGTGACTATTCAAGATTGTGAACTTGGCGGTATACACCTATTGAAACATTAGTAATCACACCCAACTTAGCCTCTTTGTATGGAGCAATGTGGCTTAGGATGTAGAATCCCATATGCATAGTGGTGGAAAGTGCAACCTAGTCTATTCCTATAAAGCATTGTACTTGCTCTCTTTTTTAATGCAATGATATAGTACTGTTGTCCTTTAGCAAAGTGTTTGTGTCATTTTCAACACACAAGATTGTGTTTAAGAGTCCAAGTCTCAATCTTGGAACCTAATTCACTTGTGACATTTGGTCTTGATGTATGTTACCTCATGAGCTCACTCTGCCTCTTTCAACCTCCATAGCCATGCTCTAGATCTGACATTGTAACATGGTATTAGAGTTCATTTGAGCATGGCCCAGCTCTCCTTTCACTCCTCTCAGCTCCTCTTCATCTCAATCTAGCTTAGTTTGAGTGTATGACTCCCATTCCTCACCCAAATCTCATGCCCACTATTTGGTAGCCATAGCCATCATGTACCCTATCCACTTGGATCCTTCATATCTCACTCTATTGGCCATATTTCTCAGTGCTTCCTTTTAAGGAGTTTTTCCTCTGCTCAAGGCACTAGTTCTTGGCACCTCAGGCTGCAAATTGACCATCATATGCTTCAGCATCATTGAAAATTTGTCACGTTGTTCAAAACTATGCCTATGCTCATTGTATGCCCTGATCTCTCTCCACATAGCGTGATGTTAACTACAATCATAGGGCTTTGGAAGCCCATTAGCTAAGCTTCATTTCCATAAAAAAACTTTTGGAAATGATTGAGTATAAAGCACACAGAGAGAGAAAAACCATGCCCCTTGTCCTGCAAACCCTAATCTGCCATAGCCATTTCAACTTGTTTGGGATTTGATGGAGATTCTAGTGGTTTAGAGAGTTTGGATGATGAGCTTGGTATTCCTTCAATCAGGATACTAGATGTATAGAGAGCATATAGTAATGTAAAGGCTCCACTGAGTGATCCAATGGTACGTAGGTGTAGCAGGGCAAATACCCTGTTAAAAGATTTGGTTTTGAAGGTTATGTAGCTCACCATTATGCTTATATGCTAAAGGTAGTTGAGGATATTGAGCCCACTTATTTTGAGGATATTGTTGGTCATGCTCATTGGGATGCAGCAATGAATGAGGAGATGGCTACATTAGAAGCCAATAAGACTTAGGATTTGGTACCCTTGCCTAAGGATAAGAAATCTATTCGTTGTAAGTGGGTTTACAAAGTCAAGCATAATGCAAATGTGGTTCCATTAGGAGGTATAAGGCTAGGCTAGTTGCAAAAGGCTATGCTCAAACATATGGCATAGATTATGAAGAGACATTCATTCCAATTGCTAGGATGGCAACTGCTAGATGCATGATTGCCTTGGCAGTAACCAAAGGTCGGATTTTGCAACAAATGGATGTTAAGAATGCCTTCTTGCATGGTGAATTACAAGAAGAAGTGTATATGGAGAAGCCAGCAAGTTCTGAGGATTTGGAGCATCCTACGTATGTATGTAGGTTAAAGAAGGCACTCTATGGGCTAGACCAAGCACCTAGAGCATTGTCTGACAATATCAGAAAGTATCTTGTCAATATTGGATTTTATATTTTTGCTGTTGATCACTCACTTTATGTGAGAAGGGGAGATGCAGGATTGGTTATCATAGTCATCTATGTGGATGACTTGATGATTACATGTGACAATGACAATGGGATTGTTGAAGTTAAGGACTTCTTGAAGAAGAAGTTTGAGATGAAGGATTTGGGTGAGCTGAGATACTTTCTTGGTATTGATGTGATCAGATTTGATGATGGTATATGGCTATCCTCAAGGCAATATGGCTTGGATATATTATCCAAGTATGGTATGACAACATATAAGCCTCTTTCAGTACCATTGGAGAAAAATGTAAAGTTGAATGGTTACGTTGGGGATGAGATAGAAGACCCTACTAGGTTTAGGAGGATAGTAGGGAGTTTGATTTACATGACTATCACAAGGCCAAACTTGAGCTATGTTGTTGGCCTTGTCAGTCAGTTTATGCAGATGCCTAAAAAGCCTCATTTGGATGTAGTTAGACGTATATTGAGTTATGTGAAGTTCACTTTACATTATAGACTTTTTTATGAGGCAAGTAATGATATACAGGACTTTGGATACACAAATGCAGATTGGGCTTGTAGCATGTCAGACAAAAGATCTACTAGTGGATTCATGTTTTCCCTTTGTAGTGCAACAGTTATATGGAGCAACAAAAAGCAAACTTATAGATAGTTTCTTTATCAAGTACACAGGTTGAGTATAAAGGTGCTGCTATGGTAGCATGTGAGGTGGTGGCTGCAAAAGTTATTAGGTGATTTGGATGTCCAAGGAGATGGTCCAGTTGTCATTCATTACGACAATATGAGTAGCATACAGCTAGCTAGGAATCTAGTATTCCATGCTAGAACAAACCATGGCCATTGACTTATCACTTATTATATTTAGTTTGTTACACTTACCTACAGCTAGTAAAGATATAGCACTAGCAGTCAATTAGTGTAGTTTGTTATGCATTGTTTGACCTAGTAGGCCACTTTCCTTTATGTTGTACCTTATATATACTTTGTGTACATCGTATAGTGAGTGGAAGAAGAAGAAAAAATCAGCAAGAAACCATTTTGGACGCCATCTCTCTTCTTGTGTTCTTGAGTGATCTTCCTCTTGTGTATACAATGTGTGTTTGGTGCAACATCTCAAGCAAGTCCCCCCACCATGCGATTCTTGACAGACATTTTCCATGAACAAGCACGCAAGAAATGCCTCATGACATCTTATGCCAAGGGCATGGTCCTTGCTATCAACTAAGAAATTTCGAATGAAACATTTGGTTGCTAACAAACCCTCTTTCTTATGCCAATGGTATGCCCTCAAACTCCAATGGGAGCTAGAAGGCTACCAAATTATGACCAATGCTGAGCACAAATGTGCAATCAAGACCTTGGAATATGATACAACTCATGTAGCCCCAACCTCCTATAGAGTGTTGACCACCATCCACAATCAGCCCCTCGAAGAGCACATCATGACTCACCCCTACTTAGATCGCATGTTGACCGAGGAGAAGTTACACATTGCTAGCCGAATGGACTGCGATAATTTCCTCACAGATGTCTTCACTTACCTCACCCACATAAGCATCCAACCTCTTGACATGGACTATTATGCTCAAATGGAGTACAACCCCAAACTTCTATATTTGGCTCATGCAAAGGTGAAACACAATGAGCATGCGCTGAATGGTCTCCACCCTTCAACCTCTAATCCTAGGAAGAATTTTTCTCATCTCCAAGGCGAGGAGGGTGTGAGTGATAAAAGGTTTGAAACATAAAAACAAACCCTAAAACCTCAATCAACGTCCAAATATGGAAAAGAATGTGTAAAAATCAACTCATGATTGAGGACAGGTGTTAGAAATTTTGTGAAATGCATGGATTGTTTAAAGAAAAAATCTTGTTCTATATTTAAGCATTTTAGTTTTCATAAGCATTTCTTCCATCTCTTACGCATCTTTTTGCAAAAATTATATGAAGAATACTAATGGTGGTCTATTGCTTCATGATAGGCACTTAGAATGGTAGGATAGGAGAAAACCAACAAGCTTCCATTCTCAGAGGAAGAGTAGGAAAAGTATGGCCTCTCAATGGAGACAAGGGCCTATAGCCAATTCAAATTCATGCACATCCTGAATTTGGAAGCATAGTCATATGGAGGAGCCAGCCATCAAGCAACTTGTGAAGTAGTGTAAGCTACAAAAGTATGTGGACAAGGTGGGCCAAGCTATGGACTATGAGAAGTGTGTGGAATTCCTCCAAACTTTAATAGGAACCACGGCACCATCTGTTGAGAAATAGACAAATGATGTATGCTCCAAGAGGAGCTGTCCTGAATCCCATATGCACAGTGAGGAGAGTGGAACAACTCAAAGCCTATAAAGCATTGTACTTACTATGAAATGAATACAATATCATGTTGCTTTGTACTTTCAGTTAAGTGTCTGTCATTGTCGATTCTACACAAGATTGTGTTTATGAGTCCAAGCTAATCTATCTTGGAACCTAATTCACTTGTGTAATAGTTTGTCTCTACTTGTCCATGTCATTATGAACTTGGTTTACATCTTTGATCCACCATAGCTTGTGTCATGTCCTAGATCCACATCATTTTACATGGTATCAGAGCCGAGTTGGGCATGGCACAACTCACACTCTGAATTTCTAGTCTCCTTTCATCTCTGGTGATCTCTAACCAGCCCACATTCAACTCATATCTTCAGTTTCAACTTCAAATCTTAGTTGGACCTTGTGGCAACCATAGCCAGCAGCACCCTGTCATCTTGAAGCTCCTGTATCTCACTCCACATACCAAATCTCTCTGAGATTCCTTCTGGAAAGTTGTTCTCCACCTCATAAAGCTTCCCTGTATCACATCAATCCATGAGATTTGGCTATCTGGACCTCAACATTGTCACTATTGTCAGTTGCTTCCATAGCCCCAGTTTGTGGCCTGCAGGACATACCTCACTTTGAGCTCTCATATCTCTCAAACTAGGCAATATTTCAGTGTGCTTTCTTCAGGAGAATTGTTCTTCTACTCAAGAAGCTTCTGCCTATCACATCTAAGCCTGACATTGGATACCTACAAGCCTGGCATTGCTGAAATTCGATGTCGCTACCATAACTGCGCCTGGTTATGTTTCGTTGATCTGCGCACATACTGCTGTACCCGATCTTGACGATTATCATGGGGCTCTTGTAGAGCATGGAGTAAGCTACATTTCCATTTAAAAAAGTTTCAAAATGATCAACTCTAGCTCTAGATATCTGGAAAAAACAAGGCTTGGGTCAAAACCCTAATCCAGGAAGCTATAGCCATCAAGGTGCAAGCTCATTTTTTCTTCAATTTCTCATTCCCTTCAACTTAGGGCACACATTGCCACTCTTATCTGAGTTTGAACTCAGTTCCCAGCAAGATTAACACTTCAAATCAACAAGCAAGAAGAAGATCAAGCACCGACATTCAATACTAAGCTCAAGAATAGTATCTATTGATACTCAACTAGTGTCAGTTGACACTAACCTCCTTGTGACACTTCACAAATCCCCCTTGCTGGTCTTTTCTCAGTTAATTGGAGCTGCTCAACATGGCAAAACTTGAGCAAATAGCAAAGTTCAATGGAGAAGGCTTCCATGCCTAGAAGGAAAAGACCATGTACCACCTGATGCGAAAGGATTTATGGGACTTGTTTGAAGATGATGCAGATAACAAGAAGGAAGATGATGAAGACGAGTTCGTTGAAGAAGACCAGTTCAAATCCAAAGAATGGAAGAAGATAAATAATAAGGCACTAGGCATCATTACTTGGGGATTAAGTGATGATGTGCTACATCATATATCTGGCATTAGAAATGCTAAAACCGCCTAGGAGGAACTTGATAAAATGTTTGGTACTCAAGCAAAGAATTCAAAGGTAAAACTTCTCATGCAGTTTTATAAACTGGATATCAAAGACAATGCTTCTATGACCATACACATTAATAAGTTAAAGAGTTTAAAAACTCAACTTGCATCTCTTAAAAAGAATATTGAGGAAGATGAAGCAATAGCCGTACTGCTTGCAAGTGTAAACAAGGATCCATATGAAAATCTTGTGTCCACTTTGAGTAATGTTCCAAGCCTCACACTTGAATATATTGAGCACTCACTATTCGATGAAGAAGGCAAAGTAAAAACCAAGAATGCAAAGGACGATGTCTCATCATCTAGGGACAATCTTTTGTACACCAAAGGAGCTGCTGGACCTAAAGGAAGAGGTCGAGGATTCATCAACAACAATAACAAGGATTGGATTACATGTCACTATTGTGGTAAGACTGGCCATGTAGCCAGTGAATGTTTCCACAAGAAGAGAGCTCAACAATTGCAAAGTGATCATCACCAAAACCAATTCATGGAAGAAGGAGAAGAAGAAGAATATGCTTCCACTACCATCAACAACACTGACAGATTGTTTTGAAGAACTTTCATTGTATCTTACATATGTTTTTCCCATAGTGGAACTTTCTTTTCCTTAGTGAATTTGATTTGTACAACCCTTGCCAAGATGTAAAGTCTCAAGCTTTAACTTGACTAGGCTGCCTATGAGCTAGTCTTCCGGGCCATGTTATCATGAAGGGGGGGCAAAAGCCAGCAAGTGTAGGGACTCATCATTTGAGGGGGGGTGTTGAGAAATAGACAAATGATTTATGCTCCAAGAGGAGCTGTCCTGAATCCCATATGCACAGTGAGGAGAGTGGAACAACTCAAAGCCTATAAAGCATTATACTTGACTATGAAATGAATACAATATCATGATGCTTTGTACTTTCAGTTAAGTGTCTGTCATTGTCGATTCTATACAAGATTGTGTTTATGAGTCCAAGCTAATCTATCTTGGAACCTAATTCACTTGTGTAATAGTTTGTCTCTACTTGTCCATGTCATTATGAACTTGGTTTACATCTTTGATACACCATAGCTTGTGTCATGTCCTAGATCCACATCATTTTACACCATCATGGTGCTTCAAGAGAATGAAGCCCACCAAGTGGAAGTCACCGAGTTGGTGCAGAGAGAGCATTGGGCTTGCCCAACAAAGTTGAAAGATGGCCAAAAAGGGATGTGTACAACATGTTGGGAATGGACAAAGTGATGGTCCACACCAATGATGGCATCGGCCTACCTGACATATCAGACCCCGAAGTCCAACTACAAATCTTCAAAAGAAGAGTAGCATATTGCACTCCTCCTTGGGATGAGACGTCACCTCCCTAGATAGAAAATTTGCTAGCCACACCCAATCTTTTTGTATATGGTATTCAATTGGCTTGCGAGTACAATGCATGATTGATATTAAATTTTCTTACCATTTGCTCAAAATCCAAGATCGCCTGATCAATGATCTCAGATTGAAACTCGCCGAAGTGTTGTACGTGTTCTATAGACAATCGACATTTTCGTAAAATTGCCAGCTTACATTGAGAGCAAGGAAATGGGACAAGCTGATTAAGATACATCTCGCAATCTTGAACATCAAGACCTTCATCGTTTTCCATTTTGTCTACGTTACGACAAACAATTTATTTTTGTTATCATTCTTTTTTTCTTTCTTAAATTGTTTGAGAAGGGATTTCTTCTCTTGTAACTCAGCAAAAATTAACGTATGTAAAGTCTCCACCCACCCACCCACAAACTAACATATGTCGGAGTGTTTCCCGTCTCATGGTGTTGCACCGGACCTCACCACCACTTCTCTTTGTTTTTTATCCATTCATTATCTCCTCTCCTTCCATCTCTCTCTCTCTTTTTCTCTTTCTTTATTATGATGTATGTTTATTCCCTCTCTCTCATTCCTTCTTCCTTTTTCTCTTCCTCCCCCTCTCTCATTTCCTTTAACAACACGTATCTCTCTCTCTACTACAACAACAACAACAACAACAACTGCTACTGCTACTGCTACTGCTACTGCTACTGCTACTGCTACTGCTACTGCTACTGCTACTGCTACTGCTACTGCTAAACTTCTATGTGTTTGGATCTAGCATGATAGATTGGGTTGCTAGCCAATAGCACACTACTCATATTGTCAAAATGCAATGTGACCTTTGTGTCCAACTGTATACCCAAGTGATGTAGTAGTTTTACAAGCCAAACTACTTCACATGCCACTAAGGGTGCACCTCTATATTGTCTTTATGCTAGATAAAGCAATGGTCAACTACTTCTTCTTACTACTCTAGATGATCATATTACTACCCATACTAAAAGCACAATCATTGGTTGACATTCTATCATAGGCACAACCAGCCCAATCAATATCTATATAACTTGTCAAGTCAAGTGTCTTTCCATGCTCATAAAATAGCCCATAATTATTAGTACCCTTCACATACCACATAATCCTCATGACTATGTTGAAATGTGGCTTACGGGGCTTTTGTATGAATTGTCCAATCAGACCCACTACATGATTGAGGTCATGGCATGTGATAGTGAGATGAATTAGGCTTCCCACCATTGGTTTATACATAGTAATGTTCTCTATTTCACTTTCAACATCAATTATAAAATTGACATTCTGATCCAATGGTGTTTCCATGGGCTTAGACTCCATCATTCCATATTTTAGCAATATATCCTAAGAATATTGTTTTTGTACCAACCATATACCTTGAGGTGTAGACACAACCTCAATCCCAATGAGATATTTCAACTCTCCTAGATCCTTCACTTTAAACTCAGGCTGTAATATAGCTTTAATTTCAAAAATCCCATGATCATCATCTCCAATAATGATCAAGTCATCCACATAAATCACTAAGAATACAAAACCCTTCTTTATCGTCTTTGTAAAGAGACTATGGCGTTTGCATGTCTCATTTGTTGAAACCCAAGTTGCTATAAATACATAACTATGATTTGGGTAATCAAGGTGTACATAACCACCAAACTATTCCATATATACTTCCTCAATCAAATCTCCATTTGGAAATGCATTCTTGACATCCATTTGCCAAAGCTTCTACCCTTAGACGCTACTAAAGCAATGATAGTTTTCATGATTGCCATCTTTGCAACCATACTAAAAGTCTCCTCATAATTCAAACCATACTGCTACGCATAACCCTTAGCAACTAGTCGATCTTTGTATCTTTCCAACAATCCATCTGCCTTGCATTTCACTTTGTAAACTCATTTATAGCCGATGGATGTTTTTCCTTTAGGCAGACTAACCAACTCCCATGTGTCATTTTTAGAATGTTGCGTATTACTCATCCATGGCAGCACACTAAATTTTTTTCCCAATTTCCTACTGAACTTTGTAGGTTCCTTGTATCCCATCACTTTAGTTATATATGCATAATGCGTGGGTTAATACCCACTATACATCAACCTATCAATAGGTTTTCGTACCCTTTTTGACCTTCTCAAATATGGTTCACTATGCAATTGCCTCTCATGAGGCAACATATACTTGCTTTGCCTTATACCATACGTCATAACTAATGGTATGCTCAATTCACTATCAAGACTATCACTACAAGGGGACTCATATCCAGATGTAAGAGGGACAGTAACATCATCAAACATCTTCTCATTTTCTTTTGTAATGTGCCGCTCGAGCTTTTTATGGTGATACATTCTTAGTATCCCATCAAGAGATGTCCTAAGAAGCACCCGTCTAGGATTTTGATAAAACCCTCAAAGTTTCTAACTAGGCTTGCTTGAGTCTACCCCGCAGTAGAAGTTTCGACCGCTCCCACGAGGATTGACTTGAGTTTTTCTGGTTAAATCTATTACTAGCGGCAAATTAGTATTAGCATATTCTAAAGTGATGCGAATCAAGCTTTCTGGTTTCTAAATTATTGCTTCAATTTAGAATCTACTAACACCTTCTAATAGTCTTAGACTTCGACTTCCTCTTCCTTGGGGATTAGTTTGGATTGAATTTAAGCAATAATTTCATACTTGAGGATAACTCCCTTGGACTTACGTGGGTCTTTGCCTGCAATAAAAGAAAGTCTTGGTTAGTTTAATTACGAACGCTATCATTTCACAATTGCATCTCAAGGTCTCTTATATACCGAGGATTAGCATTTATTATTACCCATCAAAGATTTCATTTGATCAACACAAAAATCAAAATATTAAATCTTTTAGGGATGCGGTATCTTCCTGCTTGAATCTCAACATGGATAGCATAGAAAAGTCTTCAAAGCTAGAATTTTAAGCATCATTACCTTCAATTGTGCCTTGTATCTTTAAGATAGCTTGTTTGGGATGCTTTGAGCCACCTATACTCACCAAGTATGCATCTTTAAGTATGTCAAACTTCATAGAATCTAACTTATATAGCTTGTAGCCTTTGGTATGTAGATTGTACCCAAAAAAAATAAAGTTGAATTATATAGCTTATAACCAAATACTTTTAAGTGTGATATATTCGGTTTTTACACTTGAATATGCTTCTTCTTGCATTTGAGAGCTTGAATTGGACTCCTATTCACAAGATAGATTTACATAAAATGAAAGCAATCACCTTGAACAAGGATTTACATAAAATGTAATAGGAAAGCCATAACCAAGGTGGCCATAGCTCATGGTCATATTATCATGTGAAAGAAATACACTAGAGAAAATGAAGATGGCAGCAAGGTACCCTCCTCTTGCTATGGTTGAGCAAGGTATGCACGTTCTTGAGGGTTGGAGGTCCAGACTTGGAATCCTCAAGGAGTGAAATTTGATTAATAAGCAATAAATGTGCACATGTTATATTTCTAATCTTTTATACTCTGCCCTAAACCTATGCTTTATTAAAAGCCTACATGGCCTAAATACGTGTTATCCTCAAAGCTTTGAAATGTATATGTAAAATACAAAGAAATTTACAAAAGAGCTTTGGAGGGTAGGTCAATGCTAAAAATGAAGCCCATAGGCTAAAGCAACCCCCTTGAAGTAATGAATTACAAGAAAGTGAATAGTTGCACACCACTATAACTATCCAAATATGACTATCGTTAACGAAAAATGCCATAAATTTGGGTATCCATGTCCGAATTCAACAAATGAAGTATCATTAGAAAATAGACACTATAAAGCAGCTCCTCCAACCATAAAAGTGGCATTTTGACCAATATATGACAATTTATTTTATGATAGAAATTTGATATGGCAAACTACCTTATTCAAGAATTCATTGCTCTTCATGTGAAAACCAAGGTAATGAGTTAAGGTATGATGATGGCTTTTCTAGGTGGACTCTTCCAACCATATAGATATATCTTTTGGACTCTTGCCTATGTTAACTGGAATCTCTCATGGTCTCTCTATCTATTCACCATCTTAGTATGAATCTTTGCAAATATTTGAATAATGTGCAAAGCTTTGAATGATTTCACATCTTGTTTATGTTTGAATGTTTTTGTAATAAGTGTATGTGTATCACTAGATAGGCAACTTGCACAACCATGTAACTTCAATGCGGCTTAAGCTAGTTATTATTGAGGACCATGGCAACTAGATTGCATATGATATTGACTTCATTTCCCTAAGATCATGATCTCAAGTAGGTAGTAAAACCATGTGCTATTGTGAACAAGCTAGATAGTTATTATCCATATGAATGGACACTGAGAATGTACAATCTTTTGTCATGATTGTGACACTAGTTTTGAAGTATGCATCGTTTTCCATTCTTTTTATTGATTATATCTTGGGTATTTAAAATCTCTTAATTTGAGACAATAAACTTGGTCTTCTAAAAAACTATAAGTAAGTAAGGTTTTGGCATTTTCCTATGAAGTAGATAGAACCATCATCTTCTAATGAATTCTTGGAATTTTACAATAGCTGTTCCCCTATTGGAGTATATGGTAGATCTAATCCTTATGCTAATGCTTGCTACAAGATAGTCTCGATAGCATTCATTTATTTGTTTCAAACAATCTACACATTGCTTGAGGAGATTAAAAGATTCAATACTAGTGCAATGCAAATTCATGTGTAGTGTGGAGGATCTTTGTGGTAGCATTGTTGCATCTCACAGTATCCAAGTGTAAATTGTGGCTAACAATTCTTAGGCTTCTTCCCATTTCATCTCACAAGGAGAGAACACATTGATGAGCCTGAAAACCCTAATTAAAAACATTGAATCTTCTTCGGATTGGGGAATTCAATAATCGATCTTGTTTAAGGATATACACACATGATTTAGTGATGAGACCATAATTCTTTTGAGTGTGTGATAATCCATTGCTATTGAAGCACAATTCATGAAATGGTAGAGCAATTAGATTTATTTAAACAATGCAAATTTTACAATCTTCCATGTAAGTATCATATTCCCTTGGAACTAGTTGTACTTAAGAGATAGTATTGATACACTAGAATATAGTCACCAAAACTTCTTAAATGTACTTATTGTGTTATTTGTTGACTAATGAGTACTCTAGACTCTAATCATCTCTTTTAGATTAGGATGAACATAAAACTTCATAAACATACATTATTTTTGTTTTGTTAAGATTTGGGTATGGATTATAATACTTCTACTAGGTGACTCTAGGGTAGCTTTTGTTGAGATATCGAGCTCCACTCGTGATACACCAAGGTGACCGTTGTGTATTTATGTCACCGACTTGTCAGTTTGCAGATGCGGTTGGTACACCGCCCGTGAATAATAGCTAGATGACAGCTATCCTTATCTACTCTAGTTCGTGGCCCAGTTAGTATGCCACCTTAGTTAGTTGAGTTTGGTTTGAGACCCATATATAGGGTTCTTCTATTTCTATGTACGTGAGTTCTTTTTGGCTTACACAACTAAGAAGAGGAAAACTGTTTTCAGCCTCCATCTCTGTGTGTATTCCCCCATTGTGCAAGCAAGAAAGCTTCAAGTGAGACTCCTTCCTTCTCTCCCACAATCTTGACATGGTATCAGAGCCTTGTTCGTGGTAAGGAGCTCAAGAAAGCAAGCCAATCTCGCTGTGTTCTGGTAAGAGGAGCAGTGTTGCTTTCATTTTCTGTTTTGGAAGCAGATATCTACAGGCAGCACAGCCGGAAATTGCAAGAGTGCATTGTCTCAGGTTGAGACGCCCTTCGCGGTGAAGCCCTTTCGGGGCCTATTTTGGAGGCAGAAGTTTTCTGCACGCACTCAGGAAAAAGCCCTGTTTTATGTTGTGTGACCACTGTTCTACAGGTCGGTGAAAAGTTACCACAGATATTGCATCGTATGCTCGTGTGCAAAGACATTGGGAGTTACAGAATCATCCTTGGTTCCTATATATGCAAAATCGTCACTAGGAAGTGGCTATGTGGTCAAATACCACTTTCGTCAGTTTTGCAGATTAGCCCTTGTGAGGCTGAAGCTGTGTTCTTTGCAGTGACATAACTTTTTGCAGTGTTCTGTAATGGCGTCTGATTCTCTCTCACAGATTGTCACTGAAAAGCTTGACAAGAACAACTTCCAAGCATGGAAGTTTAGAATGACGAATTTCCTTATGGGAAAAGGATATTGGGAATTTTTTGCAGGAAATGAAGAAGAACCAATTCTTCCTGATGTTCCCAATCAACAGCAAATGCAGGCATTTAAAGCATGGCATGAGAGAGCCAGGAAAGTTATGTATTGGCTGTCTATCAGCATTTCAGACTCTATGATTGTGCATATTCAAGATGCAAGTATGCTAAAGGAGGCATGGGATACTTTGTCAAAAATGTATAGCACAAATACGCAAGCTAGGAAAATGTAGCTCAAGCAAGAGTTGCACAATGTACAAAGAGAAAATATGAGCATCAACGACTACCACATGAAGGTGAAGAAGATTGCAGATGCACTTGCTTCCATTGGGTCGCCAATGGAAGATGATGATTTAGTTTCTGTGACCTTGAATGGTCTAGGAAAGGATTATGCACAGTTCCGAACATCCATTTCCGTCCGTGAAAGATTTCCTGATTTTGAGGAGTTGATTGCTCTTCTAATTTCTGAGGAGCAGAGAAACGGTGGTGCATCTTCTTCAGGAGGAACTTCAAAAGAAGCTATCTTCTACTCAAATGCTGGAAGAGGTAGAGGCAGAGGTAGAGGAGGCCGATTTGGAGGCCGTGGTAGAAATTAGAATATGCAGCAAACTCAAGAAAACTAGTCCTATGGAGGAGGACGTGGTAACTCTAGAGGCAGGGGGAGCCAAAGAGGTCGTGGTGGATGGCAAAG
Organism: Lygodium microphyllum; assembly: GCF_053477565.2. Classification (NCBI taxonomy): domain Eukaryota; kingdom Viridiplantae; phylum Streptophyta; class Polypodiopsida; order Schizaeales; family Lygodiaceae; genus Lygodium; species Lygodium microphyllum. Next base: position 118,678,353 of record NC_141152.1, on the reverse strand, counting down.
AGTCCAAAATGCAAACAGCAATGTTGAATGCTACTACTGTGGTAAAATGGGTCATATGGCTAAAGACTGCTATAAAAAGCAGAATGACATCATGAATGGGAAATTGCAACAAGGGAATTATGCATCTTCTAGTAGACAGGGTGATGACAGAAATGAGCATTTGTTTATGGTGCAGCACATGAACAATTCTGTAACAAGTGCAGAAGAAAGCAACGATGTATGGTATGTTGACTCACGTGCATCAAACCACATGACAGGTCATGCAGAATGGATGGAGGATGCAAGGAAAATGGAAAAACCAGGATTTGTGGAGACTGGTGATGATACTGCACATCCTATTGTGCAGATTGAAAATTTTCCTTTGTCTATGCAGGATGGGAAAAAGAAATACATGTCCGATGTATTTCATGTCCCGAATATCACCAAGAATCTGGTTTCTGTTGGTCAAATGGTTGAGCAGGGCTTGCAGGTCAGATTTAATCCTCATGGATGCTTTGTTGAGGATATGAAAAATAAAGGTCGCTTGATAGCAAAAGGAAAGAAGAAGGGCAGAATGTTTACGTTGGATGCAGACATGCCTGAATTGAGTGCAACAATGTTTGCACATGGGACCAGTGTAGTTGCAGATATTGATATCTGGCATAAACGCATTGGTCATGTTAATGTACAACGACTTAAATCAATGCAGGCCCAAAATATTGTTGCAGGATTGCCTAAATTCAAGGTTGCAGAAATGCATAAGGTATGTGAAGCCTGTCAATTTGGAAAACAGGCAAGGAAACCATTTCCTAGACATGTTCAAGAGAGTAAGAAGCCATTGGAATTAATCCACTCTGATGTGTGGACTACTAAAGCTGCATCTCTTGGGGGCTGTCATTATTTTGTCACTTTTATTGATGACTATAGTAGAAAAGTTTAGGTGTATTTTATGAAAAAGAAAAGTAAAGTTTTTGGGCATTTCAAAACTCTTAAAGCTATGGCTGAAAAAGAAACAGGTCTGCAAATAAAATGCCTAAGGTCAGATGGAGGGGGAGAGTACCTCTCAAATGAGTTTGCAAGGTTCCTGCAGGAGCATGGCATAAAGCAGCAATATTCATGCAGTCATACCCCACAACAAAATGGAATTGCAGAAAGGAAAAACAGGCATATTGGAGAGGTATCTCGTGCCATGCTCAATGAAAAAGACCTGCCAGGTTTTTATTGGGCTGAAGCAGTTACAGCAGTCTACATAATGAACAGGACTCCCACTGCAGCAATACATGGGATGACTCCAGAGGAGAGGTATACTGGTAGGAAACCAGATATTTCTCATTTGAAAATTTTTGGTTGCATTGCCTATGTACATGTGCCAAATGAGTTGAGATCCAAGTTGGATCCAAAAGCTGAGAAGTGCATCTTTATTGGTTACTCTCTGCAGCAAAAAGGGTATAGATGCTATAACCCTTCTACTCGTAAGTTTACAGTGAGCAGAGATGTTGTTTTTTATGAGATGAGTAGCTAGTATAAACCAGTAAATGTGATTGATGATGTAGATGCACAAAATGGTAATGCTGCACAGAATTCACAACAGCAGTCACAAAATATTAGTGGACCTGGAGCATCCTCTAGCAGTGGTTCACATTCTTCGCCATGGACAGGCAAATTGAGATCAGGACAATCTTCTCAAAGCAATGCAGATAGTGGTATGCAGGTATCACGAAAAGGAAAAGAGAAGGTTGATCAACCCATGTTTGATGTGAATGCAGGTCACTCTTATGTGGATGGTGAATCCAGTGGCTCAGAACAGAGCATTGATGATGAGTTGGGTATTCCTTCTATTGTTACACCTGGAGTAAGGAAGACCAGGGATGTTTTGAGAGTACCTGGGAGTGAACCTATTTTGCGCAGGTCTAAGAGAACTAGGTATCCTGTGGATAGGCTGAAATATGATGGATTTATAGCCATTTACTATGTATATATGGTCAAAGTGATACAAGAACCAGAACCCACTTCTTTTGAGCAAGCCATGGGAAAAGAAAAATGGGAGAAAGCCATGGATGAAGAAATGGATGCCTTGGAAGCAAATGCTACATGGGAATTGGTACCTTTGCCTAAAGGTAAGAATGCAATTGGCTGTAAGTGGGTTTATAAGGTGAAGCACAATGCAGATGGTTCTGTGAACAAATACAAGGCAAGATTAGTAGTCAAGGGGTATGCACAAACATATGGCATTGACTATGAAGAAACATTCAGTCCGGTTGCAAGGATAGCAACCATAAGAGCAGTCATTGCTATGGCTGCATCAAAGGGATGGTCTTTACATCAGATGGATGTTAAGAATGCCTCCTTGCATGGTGATTTGCAAGAAGAGGTCTATATGGAGCAGCCACCAAGTTATGTACATGCTATTCATCCTGGGTTTGTTTGCAGGTTGAAGAAAGCCTTGTATGGCTTGAAGCAAGCACCTAGAGCATGGTCTGACAAGATAGGACAGTATCTTGTCACTATTGACTTTCAGATTTCCAAGGCAGATTTCTCACTTTATGTGAGAAAAACAAAGAAAGGTATTATGCTACTTGTCATTTATGTTGATGACTTGATTATGACAGGTGACAGTGATGAAGATATCCTTCATGTGAAAATGCTATTGAAGCAGAAGTTTGAGATGAAGGATTTGGGAGAGCTGCGTTATTTCTTGGGCATTGAGGTGATTAGATCACCAAGTGGGATACAGCTCTTGCATAGGCAGTATGGATTGGACATGCTGTCCAAATATAGGATGACAGGCTGTAACCAACCATCATATGAAACAACTTCATAATGTGAAAGCAAAGAAGTATACTTTAAAAAAGACAACTAGTCATGTACTATGATGCACATAGGGAGCCTTTTCTAGGGAAATTAAATCCTAAGTGGGATGGTCCCTACATAATAGTTAGAATAGGTAAAAAATAAGTCCACCACATTCTTAGCAAATTTACAAGGGGTGAAATTTAAGAATAAAGTTAATCTTAACAAAATTAATTCTTATTATATGTAATCATACTAATGATATGAATGTCTTTGCACGTTTATACCATGTTGATTTGAAACCTACAAGAGACATTAAAACCAATTGTTTGATGGGATAGCTAATCCCCTACTTGAAGTAGCCATAGCTAAAACAAAGATACTATCAAAAGGAAGGCTTGTTTGGTGGAGCACATGATATAAGGTGATTGAGCAAAAAGATAGGACATTTATTTGGGAAATTAAGGGTTTCTACCATCACTTCTTGAGTATCTTGACAAGTATCCTTGTAGGCTTCAATGAAGAAAGTGGGATGGAGCTAAATATTTTGAACTTCAATTATCATAGTTACGAATAGAGATATTGACGATGGGCAATTATCTGAACCCTTTATGAACCTATATATTGTATTTTGATGGAGCGTCTAGGGGTCCCAATAAAAAAGGGACCATCTAGATACTCATTAAATATCGGCGGCATAGGGTCATAATGAAATTAGCTACCTACCTTCACGTAGGATTTACTAACAATATGGTAGAATATAAAACCTTGATAATGGGACTAAACATTGCCAAGAGAGGTGGTATTTGCCAATTATTAGTGACGGGGGATTCGTGGTTAATATTGAATCAACTAAAAGGGACGTATGTGGTACGCAATCCAATCCTTTGTATGTATTATCTCATTGTTATAGACCTAATCACCCTATTTGAAAGAGCGTCTCTTCAACTGGTTCCACGACATTAGAACTAATTTTCCGATTCATTAGCAAATTATGCTTATGAAGAATACCTCTTTTTCAATTATGGTCCTAGCTCTGATATATCTCTTGATGATGAGACGGGACCTAGTCAATTATGGGGACTCTTATTTGAACATGATTTATATGGTAGGCAGTGGTTAGTTTGGGTAATGCAAAAAGCAGCCAAGACCCATCTACCATTATTATCCTGGACCCATGGGCTTGTTAGATTACATATTATATGTATGCCTCTTGTTGTATATGCAAGAGGCATGGATCATAATTTGATGCACCTAGATTAGGGCTTCGGGCTAAGAGCCCTATTTTCTCATTGGAATGGAACATCATATTGCATGTCCAATACCATCCTAGGGGAGATATGGTATAAGCTATATTGATTTATTACTTTAGGCTAAGAGAGACGATTGTTTTGGATATAAATGTTATATTTCATTAGGCCAAGAGGGCCATGTGTCTGGTTGGTATGGGTGCATTTAATGGTTCTTTGTTTTAATGTTGCAGTAGACACATTTGAAGAAGCACCTGAAGGGCACCAATAGCTACGTGGAAGCTCCTTATGACCAACCCAGGTGATGTCTTTCCTTTCCCCATTATTTCCCCTCAAGCAGAATGTGTATGTGCATTTGAGAATGCTTCTTTCTTTATTGGGAACTGGAAGTTAAGGCATGAAGTCCCAGGATTAGGTTAGGTATGTATGGGGAGGTTTTAGCAATTGTCCACCTCCTATACGAATACATTGTCATGCATACAAAGCTTTGTCTTAGAGGTAGCCTTAGTGACTCTATCCTCCTAGTGTACTAGGAAACTGATTCTAGAAGTTCATGTTAGTTGTGAGGCAGCTAGGAAAGTTTGATGAATAAAATAAGAAAATGACAAATATGTTTGAAATACACATAATGCAGAGATGTGTAAAAAGAGATTCTAACCCCAGAAATCATATTATTCAAAAAAACATTAGAAGAGCATGTTGAGATATCGAGCTCCACTTGTGATATGCCAGGGTGACCGTTGTGCATTTATGTCACCGACTTGTTAGTTGCAGATGCGGTTGGTACACCGCCCATGAATAATAGCCAGATGACAGCTATCCTTATCTACTCTAGTTCATGGCTCAGTTAGTATGCCACCTTAGTTAGTTGAGTTTGGTTTGAGACCCATATATAGGGTTCTTCTATTTCTTTGTACTAGAGTTCTTTTTGGCTTACACAACTAAGAATAGAAAAACTATTTTCAGCCTCCACCTTTGTGTGTATTCCCCCATTGTGCAAGCAAGAAAGCTACAAGTGGGACTCCTTCCTTCTCTCCCACAATCTTGACATGGTATCAGAGCCTGGTTCGTGGTAAGGAGCTCAAGAAAGCAAACCAAGTTCGCGGTGTTCTGGTAAGAGGACTAGTGTTGCTTTCATTTTTCGAGTTTGGGAGCAAGTCTCTGTAGGTAGCACAGCCAGAAAGTGCAAGAGTGCATTGTCTTAGATTGAGACGCCCTTCGCGGTGTAGCAAGAGGGCAGTATATGCTCTGGGTAAGGGCTTTAGCCCTTGGTTGCCCTATTTTTTTTTTATTCGAGGCCATTTCGGGGCCTGTTTTGGTGGTGGAAGTTTTTCGCACGCACTCAGGAAAAGGCCCTATTTTATGTTGTGCGACCACTGTTCTACAGGTCGATGAAAAGTTACTGTAGAAATTGCATCATACGCCTGTGCGCAGAGACATTGGGAGTTATAAAATCATCCTTGTTGCCTGTTGATGCAAAATCGTCACTAGGAAGTGACTGTGTGGTCAAATACCACTTTCGTTAGTTTTGCAGATTTGCCCTTGTGAGGTTAAAGCTGTGTTTTTTGCAGTGACAAAATTATTTGCAGTGTTCTGTAATGGCGTCTGATTCTCTTTCACAGATTGTCACTGAAAAGCTTGACAAGAACAACTTCCAAGCATGGAAGTTTAGAATGACGAATTTCCTTATGGGAAAAGGATATTGGGAATTCGTTGCACGAAATGAAGAAGAACCAGTTCTTCCTGATGTTCCCAATCAACAGCAAATGCAGGCATTTAAAGGATGGTATGAGAGAGCCAGAAAAGTTATGTATTGGCTGTCCATTAGTATTTCAGACTCTATGATTGTGCATATTTAGGATGCAAGTACGCCAAAGGAGGCATGGGATACTTTGTCAAAAATGTATAGCACAAATACGCAAGCCAGGAAAATACAGCTCAAGTAAGAGTTGCATAATGTGCAAAGAGAAAGTATGAGCATCAATGACTACCACATGAAGGTGAAGAAGATTGCAGATGCACTTGGTTCCATTGGGTCGCCAGTGGAAGATGATGATTTAGTTTCTGTGACCTTGAATGGTCTAGGAAAGGATTATGCACAGTTTCGAACATCGATTTCCGTCCGTGAAAGATTTCCTGATTTTGAGGAGTTAATTGCTCTTCTAATTTCTGAGGAGCAGAGAAATGGTGGTGCATCTTCTTCAGGAGGAACTTCAAAAGAAGCTATCTTCTACTCAAATGCTGGAAGAGGTAGAGGCAGAGGTAGACGAGGCCGTGGTAGAAATCAGAATATGCAGCAAACTCAAGAAAACCAGCCCTATGGAGGAGGACGTAGTAATTCTAGAGGCAGGGGGAGCCAAAGAGGTCGTGGTGGATGGCAAAGAGTCCAAAATGCAAACAGCAATGTTGAATGCTACTATTGTGGTAAAATGGACAATATGGCTAAAGACTGCTATAAAAAACAGAATGACATCATGAATGGAAAATTGCAACAAGGGAATTATGCATCTTCTAGTAGACAAGGTGATGATAGAAATAAGCATTTGTTTATGGTGCAGCACATGACCAATTTTGTAACAAGTGTAGAAGAAAGCAACGATGTGTGGTATGTTGAATCAGGTACATCAAACCACATGGTAGGTCATGCAGAATGGATACAGGATGCAAGGAAAATGGAAAAACCAGGATTTGTGGAGACTGGTGATGATACTGCACATCCTATTGTGCAGATTGAAAATTTTCCTTTGTCTATGCAGGATGGGAAAAAGAAATACATGTCCGATGTATTTCATGTCCCGAATATCACCAAGAATCTGGTTTCTATTGGTCAAATGGTTGAGCAGGGCTTGCAGGTCAGATTTAATCCTCATGGATGCTTTGTTGAGGATATGAAAAATAAAGGTCGCTTGATAGAAAAAGGAAAGAAGAAGGGTAGAATGTTTACGTTGGATGCAGACATGCCTGAATTGAGAGCAGCAATGTTTAAGGCAAGGAATATATTTACTGAGTGATCCATAGGGTTTGGTCATTTGAGTATCGCCTTTCAGCATGGATGAGATGGCATTTAGGTCAACCTGGGTCATTTTCCAAGTGTCCATCTCTACCCTTACAGCTTCAGTTCTGCTCTCTAGGAAGATCAAACCATTCCCCCAATCTTCAATGGCTCAAGTGTTTCTCATCCAAGGTCGGCCTAGCAGTATGTCGTAGTCCACTCCCGTCATGACAATGAAGTTCACGGAAAACTGCACGCCTGCAATCTTTACTGGCCAGTTCTTTAAGACTCTGAATGGCCTTACCTTCATTCCATTTGCTAACGTGACATTGAACCTAGCAGTCTCTACAGGAGGGTTTTCCCATGCCTCTAAAACTGCATGGCTTAGTACGCTAACACTGGCCCCTGTGTCTACAATTCCTTTTCGCATCATATCTCCTAAGGCTAGAACAGGTAGGACTGCATGCATTTCAGTGCCTTCCTAGAAAGCATTGATGTGCAATGACTTAGGAGTTGAGTGTAGAGTTAGACTTGGGATTTGCATAACTGCATCATGATCTTGCTGATCAGCACCCGTAAGTCCTGTGTGTCCCTCCACCAAATCTTTTAACTCCTGCCATAAAGAAGGATTCTGCCTAAGCAGGTCTTCTACGCTTAGAGTTACTGGGGTGGACATCAAGGTTTCAAGGAGACTGTTGGGCTCTTGTCTTCCCCTAAGGCTAGCACTCCTGGGCCATGCATTCTGTCTGCCCTGGTAAGTCCCCCTTTGGCCTTGCTGCTGAGTTGCCCCTTGTGGCAAGGATACACTTTTAGTTTGTGGTTTTGTGGGTGAGACTGGTGTGCTCACGCTGGAAAAATCGTCCATTGGATCTTCTAGTATGGGTTCAGCATCCTTGAGGTGCTCATGGGCATCCTTGACCCACTCCTTGACTTTGGCTATAGCTTCGAGTTGCCGTTTGGGATGGGGATATTCCCCTAGCTTGGCACTCCCTAGCTCAGCTGTCTTTGGGGCTAAGGTCTCTGCCTCTGCATTCGTGACTTTCTTTCATATCACTAATGACATGGCTTCCTCAGTTTTAAGGGTTATCTTCGCGTCTGCTCTCTTTTTCCTTCTCCTTCGGCTTTTCTTTCCTATTGAGGCTACGTCAAGGTTACTTGGTCCAGGCAAGGAGATACCTGCCTTCCTTGTTTGAGCTCACGTCATAACTTGTAGTGGGATAGGTGTGTCCTCACTATCAAAGGTTTCCACTCCAAACAGCCGCAGAGGTACTGACGGTATGTTGGCAGAGCTAGCTGATGGTTTTCGCCTAGGACAATCAGGAAACAGGTGAGTGATCCCACATTCTGTGCATTGGAGATCCACTTTGTCCTTGTTAGCATGTTTCTTCTCTAGGAAACGTGATGAAATGTGGCCTGGATCAGCATGTGATCGGATCTTGGCCTAGCCCTCCAAAGCCTTTGCCTCTTCCTCTACCTAATGCCATCACCAGCACTGGCCGATAGTCCATCAGGACTGGGTTTCCCTCCTCGTCATAGGATATGTACGGGTTGACATATGTCTCCTCTTCACTAGGCTCTTCCACATAGTGAACTAGAGCATCGCTTGGTGGGTGGGTTATAAAAGGACCTAGTGGTCTTGGTATACCTATTGGGTTCATCTCCAGCCTAGGTACGGCAGGTCTTGAGTCATTTGGTGCAAGGAGTGCTAATTGGGCTCCGCTCCCAAAGAAATTGGGTGGTCTATTACCTAAGTACATAGGATTGTACTACTGCGCATATGGGAATCTCCTCGGCATCCTGCAATGCAATGCATCATGCCCGAATCTACCACAATTTGAGCATGGCCTAGATCTAGGATCTTGGCATTCAGCTGGGAGGTGATTGCCACCACAGTGTATACACTATAGATGCGATCGCGCAGGCTTCCTTATCAGTTCATGTAGTCGTGCAATCTCCATTCTCATCTCGGCCATCTCCTGGCCTTAGTCCATACTCTTTCCCTTTTCCTACACACTAGCGGTTGCTTTTTCTCTCGAAATAGTTGATCTCTCTGGATCCCTCTGATTTGCACTTTCTTGGCTGGTAGTCCTCATGCCTCGTTCCCTAATCTGATCATCTACACGTATTGCCTCTTCAAAAACTCTAGCTAGCACATCTCGTTGCAAGGTAGAGTTACTGGCCAAAGCCTTATAGAGCTTCTCACTCCGAATTCCGTTCATGAATACTGTAGACACTACCCTCTCAGTAGGTTATTCATTGGTAGGGATCCTTTTGAAGAGGCTACGCACATGAGTGACGTAGTCCCTAACGTCTTCCTTCTCCCTTTGGTTGATATTCATCAACCGGATGATGAGGTTGTCAGAATACCTTGCCTCTAAGAATCTCTTGATGAAGAGGCCCTTAAGGCGAGAAAAGTTTGCACATTCTATGTCATCGAGGCTAGAATACCAGATTCTCTCCTTATCGCCTAAGCATAGGCCAAAAGCTTGAGAGCGTTGCACAAGGTCGGTAAGACCGTTTGCTTCGCATACTTGCTCAAACTGCTCCATGAAGTTGTATGGGTCACTGCTAGGCTCATACTTTGCTAGCTGTTTTGCCACGATAGGGATTCTAGCCTGCCCTTTAGCCCCTTGCGTGACTCCCAATCCCGAGAGTAGTGTGGTGGCTAGGGCTATACCACTCTGCTTAACGGATGTATTGTCCATGAGTCGCTTGGCTACAAGTTCGCTCAATGTCATGTCAGCCTCTACTGCCCGTTCCCTCTCTTCATTTGGTCCAAATTTGGCTGCCCCAGCTAGGTCTAGCACCCTTCTAGCCTCATACATATCTACGTCTTACTGTAGCTTTCTAGCCCTTTGCTCGTGGTTGTAGGCAATTATGCCTTCTAGCGCTCTCCTGATTGCTCTTCTCACAGAGGATACAAATGCTTGAACCATAAGCATTTCAAAGCATTCCCAATCAATGAACTAATGATTCTCCCCATTGATATAGTGCCACCATGTTTGGGCAAATCCTTCCAATGGGAGAGGGGTAAAGATAATTTTTTGATCATCCTTGTGGGGATAGATATTGAGAAAGGACTCTAACTTGGATGTCTATTCTTCCAAGTCTGATGGTGATGAGGGAGATTGGTAATCATACCTAGTGAGAAGGATCTTGTCATGAAGATCATGAGGGCATTGGTGTTCATGGAAACCTTCTTCAGGTCTGCCCTGGATCACGGTCTTAGCAAGTAAATCGTAGTCATGGACTAGCTCATGTATTGAGACTGGGAATTCTCCTAGGTCTAGCCGGCGGTCGCCTCTTGATCCTAACATTGTTTCTGCCTCCAATTCCATAAGGCCATCAATCAGTTCAAGTAGTTCTGGTAGCGTCCGATCCTTTATGTTTTCGTCTTCTGGATCCTCACGTCCACTTAACATCCTCCTGGATCTTAACCCTGTTTGTTTGCTAAGTCTTGGGGTTCACTCCTATTGGTGGGTTCCTTGAATGATTATGTTTGAGTGTATTCCTTGTTATTACAACCAATCCTCAAATTATGTACCCTCAATGTGGTGTCTGTGCATTTGGTGCGAAATTAGGCTTTCTGCTCTTTCAGTACACAACCAATGTGGCCTACTGTGTGTGCGGGATTACGGCACTCAAGTGTGATGTCAATGCTACCTTCAACTCTTGGCCACTGGGTATGAGGTCAGCACACAGCTACCTGGTTAAAATCTGGGTCTCTATTGCGTCTCCCAGGCATGTGGGGGTCTGATGCCTGCTGGTCTGCTGTTGCGACTAGGCTATGACAACACACTCTGCTAGGTTTCCTAGCCACATGGCCAAGTTTTCTATGATTTTCTTGCACCTACAGGGTCGCACTAGTGTCGGTAACGTGGGTCTGGGCTTAAATTATTAAAATAATGTAAAAAATGCATTCGGCCAAAATTGGCCTGAATGGGAGGGTCCGAATCCCAGAATCGGCGTTTGAACCACTGAAGTCCGAATGTCTCGTTCGGTCAGGCCGAAGGCCGAATCCGAGGGCCGAAGGCCGAATGGCCAAGTCCGAGGGCCGAACTCGAGTTGGGCTGAATGACCGGGTTCGGGCGGGCCGATTCGGTCATCCAAACACCGAATGACCGAATCCTGAATTCGGAGGGGCCGAACTGCCGAAGCCCGAATGATAAGGTCCGAATGGCTAGATGGCCCGAAGGCCAAACTCCGAAGCCCGAAGGCCTTCGTTCGGGCCGTCGAAGCCCGAAGCCCAAACGGCACGTGGCCGAATGCCCGAAGGTCGAACGCCGAACCCTACGTTCGAGACAGCCAACTGCCCGATTCTAGGGTTCAAACGTCCGAACGCGTCGGGGTCGGCGCACTTCCGACAATGAAAATGGTGACAATTCTAGTGTTATGTTGATGATTAGCTATTCTAGGCTGTTAAATACACACAAGGGCATGCCGGGTAATAGATTTGTATACCTGTAGCACCCTCGGAAGTATGATCGAAGGGTGTCCACTCCTCTCCTATACCTGTAGCTCTCTCACTCTCTCTTGCTCTCTCTCAACTAAGTCAGAATGCAAATGAGCTCTTCTCCCCTTACCCAGCCTTACATAGCATTGCCCAACCACTCTCTAACCTTAGAGCCTTTCCCCATTGCGATTTCGCCCTTAAAAAACACGATTTTTGCCTTCTTTTTCTTATTGCAACCAGATTTACAACAGCAAAAACCCTACCATTTCAGTTTCGAATCTTAATCCTATCCTACCTAATGCTAATAAAAAATCGCAAAACCAAGTATGGGTTGTATTTAACTACTCAAGCACTCATCAAGAAACTCAAAATACTTACTTGTTCCAATGATTAAACCTCCTAAATCTCCTATCTATCTCAAGCATGGTTTCGGGCAAAGGCCCTACTCCTATGCTCGATTTGATGCGCGCGGCGCTCAAGGCTCAATTCTGTCGGTCCCGGAAACAAAACCAAAATGAACGGGAGCTACAAGCTCTACCCCGGGACCTACGGACCGCTTATTGATCAAGCATTTCAAGCCAAGCGACCATGGCTACCTCTCACATAGCCAACGTGCCATGCCTACCTTACGAGTGTAGTGAGCTTACCTTGATGCTCGATCGAGTACCCTCCTCTCTCTTGCACACCGGTGGCTCTACGATCCTTGCGGCAAGCTCAAGCAACCTCAATCCCTCTCCCATGAGCTCCATCCTTCATAGCCACATGCGAGACAAGGGGAAAGAAGAGAAGAGAAGAAGATGGAGAGAGGAGATGGAGAGCTTCTTCTCCACGATCCCTCACTCTCACACATTCACTCCCTCACCCTCTCACACTCCCTCACTCCCTTTCTCAAGCACAAGCAAGACGGCAAGGAACAAGAGAAGAAGAAGAAGAAGCTTTAGCCACACACAAGAATGAGCTTCTCATTCACTTTTGAACTTTATATACATGCCCTCCCTTCTTTGGGCCGTCATCCCTTTTTTACATGGCGGGCCATTGGTCTAAGCCCATTTCTCATTTCCCACCATTCTAATTTATCCTATTCCCAACTAATGCATACAATTTGCACAAGAGCGAGCCTGGCACTCTTTTACAAGGATTCGGGAGCGCTTCCACATTTAATGGTGTGCTTTTTATGGTTTTGGTTTCTCGGGGCGACACTGAGACTTTCTGGGGGTCGTGCCCGAACATTTAAATTTTTTAGGGTCTGGTTACCGGTCAAGGCGCCTTTTCCTTCTTTTATCCTGCGCCTTTTTTGCTATTTCCTTTTTTCCACTTTTCTACTCCTCTGCTCCATTTTCCCGCTCCTTTGTGCTGCGGTAAACACAGTAAACAACATGGAACAAGAACGAGCCTTAGGATTTTTGTTTACTCCAAGTGCTAGGTTGCATGCATGAAATGGTAGAGTATGGAGTTTGCATAAGTTTATATGCATGAAATGATAGCTTTTACGCAGATAGAATGATAAGGTTTTTGCATTATTTCACATAAAATAATAGATTTTAAACCAGTTCAGTGCATGAATAGTCATTTAGAATTCATGCTTCGTAATCATGATTAAAAGAAACGCATGAAATGTTAGTTTTCGTTCGTAAGATGTATTTTCACAGTTGGATAGAAACCTAGACTTTCATATACACAAGTCACATGTGATCCGGTGAATTAGGAATAAGTATTCGTTGCCAGGTATGAAGAGAGTTAAAGGTCGTTTAGGATGTACAAATATACTAAACGCACCATGTGCATGATGGCTAGGGTTGATTGGAAAACTCAGCATAGTACCACACTAAGAGAGATAGAAGGGACGCATGCATCTAGACTGTATGCTAAAGGCCTATAGATGAGGAATCTTGTGTTGCCAAGTGTGTTAACTGGACTTGGTTAGAACTAGAAGAATAAAAGACCCTTGGTTGGGCTGCGAATAAAGGCATGTGGGTTGTCTTGGTTGACCAGTTAATGCTTTGGGTTAGGGTTAAGATACCGTAAGGTAAAACCCAAGAGAAAGAGCAAGTCAAAATAAGTTAACTTACCAAGAACATTTGATTGCATGATCTTTTTTGAGATTATTGGGATCGCGCCAAGAACGATCCAGGATCGGATGCTGGGAGCATTTGGAAAAAAGGAATCACACCTTAGTAGTTGGTCATACAATCGGCCTCCGAAATGTTTGTGATTGTACACTTAGGTACATTATCTGATCTCCTTTGTTCAAGGAACTAATTCAAGGAAAAACACTTAATGCTTTAGGTAAAAAGCCTGGAGGGAGAGGCGTTACCTCCGACTGTCTGCTTGGCCCTATCCAAGGGGGTTGTTAGCCGCGCTAGGTATATGGACCTAGCTCGACACGAGAGGTCTCTCCATGGGTACTGCTTGGAGCGAGAGGATGCTTGGGTACCAAGGGAGGCTCTGGCTGTAAACTCCTTCCCTCCGGATCCTGCACAAGAGGTTGACATAACTCGAAATGGGATTTTGAGGCCCGTGTACTAATCAACGGGTGGAACGTGGAGCAGCAATCTTGTAGATTACTGGGATAGCCTTTGGGCATGATATTGGATGTACTCCAAAATTATGATAAATAAAGAACAAATATTTGAGAAAAAGGAACTTGCTTGATATTGTTTTTGTGTCAGTGCCTAAGTTACGTGAAGGAACCAGTGATTAAATCGATTAATTAAGGAAGCTACTTTTGCATGCCAAACATAATGTGGTAGATAAATAGATAACTAAAGCAAACTGAGGAAAGTGCGGTGGATGTCGTCCTATAGAAGGGTGGTCCCAGTTAGCTGGGAACTTTTCTCAAAAGATGAGACAACGAGACTATGAAAACCTAGCACCAGTAGAGTTAGAATCACGATTTATTCTATTTTAGGGGAAAGGAATGGGACTATGCCTTATGGCAGAGAGGTTGAACTTCGCATCCCTCTCGTTTCCCATTCTCCATGAACCAAGTGCAGCAAGAATCCACTTCGACTCTGTGTTCCTACGTAAAGTGGTTCATCTGGAGCTCGACGCTAGCTTCTTCCTAGAGACCTTGCTGATAGGAAAGGAACCCTGACCTCAAGTCGATCCTAAGTGGGAACGGCCGACACTTCCGCTCGGGGCAGACTCGGGAAGACCTAGATTGCAAACCCTATGACATTCCTTGCAAGTGCCAGGCAGTGCTTTCTAGACTCTCTTCCCGATGGGCTACTAAGATGTGTCCCTTAAGCAGACGAGCAGACATGTTACATTACCATCCCCAAACTGATGGTCAAACAGAATGAGTCAATCAAGTCATTGAAGATATTCTTAGGGTAAACTGCTATCGCGAACCCAAAAAGTGGATTCAATACTTACCTATGGTTAAGTTTTCCTACAATGCTTCTTACCAGCAGAGTAGCTAGATGATCCCTTTCCAAGCATTGTATGGGCATGATTATCGTACCCCTTTGAACTTCTTAGATCCAACTTTGAGGGTAGAAGCTTCAAGACCAATGCTGGAAGACATGGATGATCAAATCAAATCAATAAGACAAGACATTGAAGCTGCCAAGGATAGACAGAAGACTTACGTTGACTTGAAATGGCAAGACAGATCCTTCGTCGAAGGTGATATGGTCTTCATCTGCGTACGCCCTAAAAAGAGTTCACTGTCCTTGGGAGAGTACAAGAAGCTAAGTCCGAGGTATTGTGGATCTTATTAGATCACCAAGTACCTAGGGCCTAATGCTTACAGTCTACAGCTGCCCGCAACTCTAAAGATTCATAATGTATTCCATGTTAGCCTATTGAAAAAGTATCTACCTAATCTTAATCATGTACTTGACGATCAACAAATTGTACTGCCTAACCAAGGAGTCCTTGACCTACGGCCTGATAGAATCCTAGATGTTAGGGACAGGCATTTGAGATCAAGGACCTTGAGAGAATACCTCATCCACTGGAAAGATTATCCAAAAGAAGATGCCACCTGGATGGATGAAAATACTCCCAACCAACAATACCCCCAGGTCTTCTTGAGATGAGGACATCTCAATTCCTCTAAGGGGGATAGGATGTAATATCCCTCGTGCCTCCCCCATGAGAACCCCCCCTTAATTTTTTTAAAAATTTAGGACAAATTTTTTTATTCTCTCCCTCTCTCCCCCTGCCAACTGCATGGTGGGGAGAGAGAGAGAGAGTGAGTGAGTGAGTAAAGTAAGAGAGGGGGCCATGCAGCCCCCCTAGGTGGAAGGGGTGTCGGCCGTTAATGGTTGTCTCCCCCCCCCCCCCCCCCCCCCTTACCACCTCCCCACCACCATATAAGGGGAGGCAGCCCCCTCCCTTGTGGCCTTCAGTAACCCCCTCTCCGTGTCAGTAGCCTCCCATCCCTCGTGAACAACGCCCCCCTCGCCGTCTGCAGCGCAGCCCCCCCATCATCATCACGAGAGAGAGAGAGAGAGAGAGAGAGAGAGAGAGAGAGAGAGAGAGAGAGAGAGAGAGAGAGAGAGAGAGAGAGAGAGAGAGAGAGAAAGAGAGATAGGGAGAGAGAAAGAGAGAGAGAGAGAGAGAGAGAGAGAGAGAGAGAGAGAGAGAAGCTTCTTTTTCCCCCTCCTTAAAGAGAGGCCACACACCCCTCTATTAATTCCGGAAATACACCCCTCCCCTTCATTATCTCTTCCTCCACTCGAGGAAAGGCGGCGAGAATTTTTCATAGGAGAGTGCGAGAACTCTATCACTTGTACACGCGACTTCGAGTATGGCCCTGAAGCGTGGTTCCACAAAAAAGGCCGGAAACCCTGCAAGTGTGGATGGAGGTTCGAATCAAGGTGGCACCGCAACCGCAAACGGTTCATCAAGCATCAATACCACTGGAATCAAGACATCACTCCAAACCCAGGTTACTCTATTGTTAAAACATAGGTTATAATTATCATGGTGAAAATCATATTCACATGCATCACATTAATTGTGTGTTTGATAATTTCTTAGGTATGAACTTAGTTGTGATGTATGTAACAAGCAAGATAATTTCCGTTGTAAGATGGCATCATAATAGGTGAAATTGATTAGATAATTGCATTGTAAATTACCAAAAACGTCTTGCAAGAATTCCTACATAAAGTGCATTGTTCCTTGCACAAGTTCTTGCTTAAAATGCATTTCAGAGGACATTGAAGAAACAAAGTGCATCTCCATATCGCAAGATGGATTCTAAGGTACATGTAATAAATTGCAGAAAAGATTAAAGTGCAGTTAGACTCATACAATGATCACATAAAGTTAGATCATTCAAGAAGGTTATAGATCATGTAAATAATTACAGAGAGGATAATGTTAAGTTTGTATGCATAGTAAGTACCTTCACATGTGTGGCATAAAATATCATATGGAATTATATCAAAATTGTAAGCATTGAAATGAAGGCATGGCATTACGTTGCATGCATTAAAGTTGTTGGGAAAATTCAACATTGTTTGTAATTTACCAAATGGGACTGAGATCCATGAGGCCCATGTCAAAGTCCTTGGTGACTTCAAGAGGGATAGGTAAAAGTTTAGTGCATGGGCTTAAGAAGATCATACTTAAGATGAAGCAGGAACTGTTCTAAACAAAACCATCTTGACCCACCATGGTCAAGGGGATAGACAATCTTGATCAATTAAGACAAAAAATAAAGGTACATACGCACTTCAAGGGATCTAGGAAATAACCAGCAAGTTGACCAACTGAGGACGATGGGGTTGTCCATGATATATTTTACAAGGAGACCTAAGGTAAGGATAATTAGGGTCGGTAAGGTACAAACCCTAACCCAAAAAAAAAGGGAAAACAAGCAACCTAGCTTGCCAAGCCCTTGGAATCTCACCAAGTCACGAACGATCCAGGATTGAATGCTGGGAGCATTCAAGAAGAAGAAATCACACCTTAGCAGTTGGTCGTACGAACGACCACTGAAATGATCATGATTGTACACTTAGGTACATTTTTTGAACTTCTTTGTTCAAGGAACTAATTCAAGGCAAAACACCTAATGCTTCGGGTTAAAGGCCTGGAGGGAGTGGCAGGTTTAGTTACCGCCAACTGCCTGCCTGGCCCTATCCAAGGGGGTTGTTAGCCGCCTCGGGTATATAGACCAAACCTGCTACGAGAGGTCTCTCCTTGGGTGCTACTTAGAGCGGAGGACGCTTGGGTGCCAAGGGAGGCTCTGGCTATAAATTCCTTGCCTCCGGATCATCCTGCACAAGAGACCGACGTGACTCCAGATGGGATCTCGAGGCTCGTGTACTAGTCTATGGGCGGAACTTGGAGCAGCAAACCTATTGATTGTGATGGGATAGCCTTCGGGCATGATACTTGAGGTATTCCAGGACTATGATAAATAAAGATCAGATATTTGAAAAAGGAACTTGCGTGACATTATTTTTGTGTCAGTGTCTAAGTTACATGAAGGAACCTATGATTAAATTGATTAATTAATGAAGCTGCCTTTGGATATCAAACATAATGCGGCAGGTAATTAGATAACTAAGCAACCCGAGGAAAGTGCGGTGGACATGACTTGGGTCCGTCCTACGGAAGGGTGGTCCCAGTTAGCTGGGAATTTTTCTCAAAAGACTTGAAAATGATACTGTGAAGACCCTAGAGTCAGTAGAGTTAGAATCCTGGTTTATGATGTTTTAGGGGAGCGAAATGGGACTATGCCTTACAGGCAGAGAGGTCGAGCTTCGCATCCCTCTCGTTTTCCATTCTCCATGAACCAAGTGCAGCATAAATCCGCTTCGACTCTGTTATTCCTACTCAAAGTGGGTCATATGAAGCTCGAGGCTGGCTACTTCCTAGAGACTTTGCTGATAGGAAGAACCTTGACTTTAGGCCTGTCCTAAGTGGGAACGACTGGATACTTCCACTTGGGGCAGACTCGGAAAGTCCTAGATCGCAAACCCTGTGACATTCCTTGCGAGTGCCAGGTGGTGCTTTCTAGACTCTCTTCCCGATGGGCTGCTAAGACGTGTCCCACAAGTGGACAAGCGAACACGTTACAATATGGATACACATGCAGACTTGTCACACAAGGATTAACAAGGGTTCATCAAGCCTTGACAAATATGTAGATAAGATTACAAGGGAATATGCAGTCTTTGATGGAAAATGATAGATTATTGGCTGAGAAGGATAGGGAGAACCAGAGCCTACAATAAGCAATGTCTGGCATTGAAGATGCTATCAAGCTACAGATGTGCAAAATATGGAGTTATAGTCTAAAGTTATGGACTTGGAGAAGGAGAATCAAAACATAAAGAGAAAGCTCACAAAAACTTTGGAGATTAGGCCCACTTTAAAAACCAATGAAGCACGTCGATGCATCCGATTAGTTAAACCAATTCACCAATTAACCAAAGGAAGTGGACAATATCATAGATGGATATATGCTCAATCTGCTACAATGAGAAATATGTTCCCTCATGCAGAGAATGATACTATTGCCAAAGTCCTAAGCAAGGATATGGTGAAAAATGCATTGGAAAATCATAAATTTAGGGACATTGTAGATGGTGTTGCAAGTGAACATCTTAGGGATTTGAGCAACTTATTTATTACTGTGGATGCTCACAGATTATATGACAAGGTGGGAATGAGTTCTGAGTCATATAGTATGCTCTATCAACAATTGGATACATGATTTAAGCAAGTCTTCAAAACTAAGCGAGTAATGCCTCTGCCAAAACCATTTCACATGAAGAAGACTTGAAAACTTTTGAGTTTTGAGTTTTCTCTCCTAGAAGACATGGCACACACCAAGGAATCGGCCCAAAGACACCCCCTTAGAAATCCTATGTAGAGGCCACATCCCCCAGCTCCACCACCACCATAGCATCATAAGTGTCGATGGAAGCCAAGCACATTAGCTCTTTGTGAGATCCACCATTACCAGAAGACCACGCACCTCCTGATACCAAAGGCTCCATTCCAGAAGCTAGTGTGTGAGATTATGGATGGCATACTCATTAAGAACAGCAAGAGGCGTGGAACACACTTACAACAACCTGATCGTCGGATTGCCAAGCCCTCCTTGCATTGTAGGAAGCTGTCGAAGCTTATGCCATCAACTTGTTCGAAGACTCGGTCTATGCAGTAGTACATGCAAGGAGAGTCACAATCACTGATAGGGATTTGCATATAGTGAGGTTCTTCCGACGCGCATGGAAGGATAGTCCTCGCGAATATCAACAACGATAGGGGTGTACTACCAAAAAATATACGAAATGTAGCTTCCAAAGAGATTTTGTAAAACCCTGGTTGTAATGGATCCCATGTAAAATGTTATGAATATGAATTAAAAAAATTTGTTGTCTTATCTTTTTTATTCACTTTTTATTTGTTTTATTTATGTCTTTAAGGTATCATTACATGCGTTCGAATGAATACAATGTTGCACATGAACTCGATAAAGCACTATGTATTAAATTTAGCTTGCGAATCATATTGTGTATAAATCTGATAAATAAACATAACATTCAATTAAAAAACAATAATAAATGATGCATATGAAAAATTACATTGCATGCAAATCCAATAAATATCAGTTTTCATTACTTCAAGAGAAGATTACAAATTACATTACATTGGTGATGAGATATCATTTGGCACTAAGTACATCTACTCTCTCCTAGGCTTCTTTGAGCTAGACTCCCCATGGTCAAAGCTATTCTTGATCATAGGCAACAACAGATTTTGCCCTAATAGTTCCTGCCTAATGACATTGGGGTCTTCAACACCAGCAACCATGCCACGGACCACCATGGAAAAAAGTGGCCCAGACCTAGTACTAGAGAATAAGTAGAGGAGCTTCGAATGTTGAAGCAACACTACTTTCTCCAAGCTAGAGTTCGTTGCAATGGTCTTGAAGGGCCCAACCTTTGTTACTGCCCTCAACTTCTTCAAGAAGTTCTTAGCAAAAGTTGAAGAGCATGTCTTATGGAATACAATAATGTCACTCACAAGGTGGCCAATATACTCCTTCAATGCTGAGTCTTGCACCCTTCGTTGGCTACCAGATTGGCCACCTTGTCTAGATGAAAATTTATCTATATAGACAATGTCCTGCATCACACAAGTTCAATGTCAGACTCACTATGCATGGCGTGTGCTAAAGATATATACATCAGATTCGCGTAAAAATTTACCAGTAGGGCCTCTAGGGCATCGGGAGTGTGCACATAATTTTTTTTCAAAATCGAGCCCTAGAGTTGCCCTAGCCCCTAGACATGAGCCTCTGGGTAGGGCAGCTCTAGGGATCCGATCCTGGCAAAATTTTATGTGCACACTCCCAATGCCCTAGAGGCCTTACTGGTAAGTTTTTATGGGAATCTGATAACATTAATCTAATAACATTACCTTCTCTGCATCATTTATATGTTGGTGTAATGGAGCATCCAAGTCTGCTCCTAAAACTGGGCCACCCTCGTCTCTTTCTTGGGAAGGTAGTGCGTACTCGGGTCGAGGTCCAAAAATGCTTTCTTGCAATTGCTCAAACTCCTCATCTGAGATCGCATACTATGGTTTAGCATTCTCAATCTTCTCTTGGATGCTCACAATGGCAGAGATGTCACTGATACTCATGCCATCATATCGAGCCACCTCATTAACATGTGATGGCGTATCTTGTATATCAAAATCTATAAAATCATCAAGTGCATCATGCACCATGATACAATATAGCTCTTCTTCCCTTTGCTCCAAAATTTCTAGTGCATCCTGCATAAGTAAATAGTCTACCCCCTCGATGATGATAGCTTGGAGAGAAGCAAGGGGTGGCTCATCGCTTGTTAGCATCTCAATAGGGCAAGGAGGTGGGTGAACAATTGCTAAGCTTTGTGCTACCTCTACTCTCGGATTGAGTGTGATCTCCTCAGGCTCCCTCTCAAAATACTCTAGTTGTGGCTAAGAGGGTGTGTCGATGTCTTCCTCACTGTCCTCTTGCACCTTAGTGCACAAAACATATATGGAAAATGCTACATTGTGCTCGATGAGATCCATCATGGCGTGGTCCTAGGATGAGGTGGGCACTACTCTAGTGCAGAGATGCTGCCCCACATGCATAAGGGCTCGATTTATTACCTTTTCATGGCTTGATCCAGACGTAAACTATATAAGAAATCTATGGGGACCCATCTGAGATCAGAGTCTGGAATGGAGCAAGTGAGAGGGTTTGCCACATCACAAAATGATGCTAGTATACTAGAGCTAGGGTCTACAATGAAAAGCAAGCTCTCTAGACTCAAGGTCATGCAAAACCTAGGGTATATCTGGTCTCCTATGTGTGGATAGCGTGTGGAGCTAATCCATGCAGTGAAGGTGGGAGTGGTAGCCATGGCACACAAAGAGAGAAGGAAGGAGAGCATAAGTGTAGGAAAGTAGAGAATGAAAGTGAAAAGGAGTTTGAAGTTATAGCTTTTATGTATCTAGGGTTTTAAATAAAGGTTCTTTTTTAACCCTAAAGTTTCAAATTAAAACTCTTACCTTGGTTACTTTATTTCAATACTTTAAAGAAACCATTAAAATTACTCATATAGACAAATGCTTCGTTTTACATTATTATATCCTCGAATATACTTGGATCACTGAGAATATTCAAGTCCAACTACAAAAAATATTTAAAAAATTTAAGAAAAGAAATTTGAAAGACCTTTGAAATCCCTTGGATCTAATTTAATATTTAATTTTAATAAATAAATAGACGAGATGAGCTATAATATATCATTATGCAAAGACAATACTGCATAGATTATAGAACTCCAATCTACAATTTAATTATGATTTTAACCAATACGATTGACTAATTGCAGTATGTATTATCGCACGCTTGGATCATAGTAAACTAAGATTATCTAAATTGAAAGTACTCAGAAGTTTAAAAAAAGTTTATATTCGTTCTTTATAAAAAAAAATTACAAGGATTCCACTATCTTAAGGATATGTGGAGAAGCACATTGTTTACATGCCATGGATTGCTCACTACGAATCCTGACTTTTCTATTATCTAACTTGAAATAGAAGTTGCAGAGAGGCTCATTGCACATTGATTGGATTTCTTGTCTCAGAAAAGAAATGGGCAAATGGCTCTCTGCACGCTGACCACAAAAGGATTATGACCATTCCATAATATAACCACATTTATGAGAGTTGTATCTGTCTCATCTTGGGTATCTTGATGCAAGCTGATCCACTCCCCTCGCAAAGGTTGCCATCTTCTATATCAAAAGTGAATGCACAGAGTTTTTCTAGCAATGAAATACCTATAATAAAAACAAAAATAATAGTAAGTAAATAGCAAGACCTATGTCCATTAAATCAAGGAATTCAAAGCAGTAAAAAAGATTTACATGAATGTGAGATTAGATTGGTTGACCTTACACTCAATCATCTCATCAAAATGTGTTCTTTTGACTTGCCAAGACTCACTCAATAGATGAATCATCCATTCCTCGAATAGACACTTGCATTGATAAGTAATCTTTGTTTTCTTAAGAACATCACATGAACCCAACAAATGTGAAAACAATGAGAATGGAATAAACCAACTAAGATGCAGATCTTTGGAGCCTATGGTGGGTTTCATAGTACTAATGATGCCAGATTTTATCTTGGACTCACATGCTTGTTACAACTCCAAGCTACTAATCAACCATTCACCACTCGATAATGGCGACAATGGAACATGCTACAATCTCTGACACTGTCAGTAAAACAAGATTGAATTAGAACATTGCAAATATTTTTTCTGATGCAAAAGAATAAACAATGTTAAAAATTAAAAACTTATTTTTTTGTTTATAATTTACAATGTAGTTCTTGTCGTGTACAAAGATTTATTTGTGCGTATAAATATGTTGGATCAACACTTCTGTTATTGTACTTGTTTAATGAAACTCCCTACATGTGACCTTGAAAATCCCTCGAGTACTTGGGTGCATCAAAATCCAATCCAACTTATAGTGCTTATCACAAATGCAATTACCACCACTATCTTTCCTATATTGAAGACCTCCACTTCAAGTATGTTACTGATGTTTTTCCTCCGTGAAGACATCTATGATAGCCAAATAGAGAAGTTACCTATTAGCATGTGTATAATTTGCAAATGTTCTCTCCAAATGAAAGGAAATTTAAATGGAGCAATTAAAAAAAACATTGTATATGTAAATCTTTTCATAGAGAAGCCCAGAGATGTTAAACAAGAAGTTAGCTTATAACAAGACCATTGTTCCTTCCACTGATAAATTCCTAGTGTACAAAAACAAAAGAAATATCGAGTCAAAGCATACATATAACTTACACAGGCTTTGTCCAAATGAGTTGAAACTTAACCATGGAGCAACATAAAAAAGTGGCAATATATCTACGGCTCTCTTTGCAAAGAAGCCCAAAGATGTTGAAGAAGATGAGTTTAAAAAATCATTGTTCTCCACCCTCGAAGACTCTTAAAGTAAAAAAACAAAGGAAAACTCAGTACGCATATAGCTTGTATACATTTTGTCCAAAAGAGAAAAAATTTAACTATGGAGCATGTCACTAAATTGATTGCTTATTACACATTCTCTATTTAGTAAATTTATGTCAATAAACTAATGACTCACTTTTCTTTGAGTGTTGATGATGATCTAGCATGGCCATGAGAGCATTTAGAGACCAATATTCCTAATGCATCACTTAATGGGGTGATCACAACACTGTGACAGGGATATCTGGTACATGCAATACAAGTTATGAAGGGGGAAGGAAGTGTCTGCCAAGTGTAAGAGTGTACACAAGAATCAAGGAGTTATACATAAATGAAGATGGATTGAGTTCTAAGAAGAGGAAGTGCATTAGCATTGTGTATATATGTTTATGTATGCATCCGGGGATTCCTGGGAACGTTTATGTAACGTGTCCCCTGTCTACTTGTAGGACATTTCTTAGCAGTCCATCGGGAAGAGAGTCTAGAAAGCGCCGCCCGGCACTCCCAAGGAATGTCATGGGGTTTGCGATCTAGGTCTTCCCAAGTCTGCCACGAAGCGGAAGCATTCCGCCCAACCTGAATTAGGGTTTCCCTAATGGTCAAGTTCCTAGGAGGTAGCTAGCGTCGAGCCCCAGACGAACTACTTTGCGCAGAAACATTAGGGTCGAAGTGGATTTATACTGCACTTGGTTCAAGGAAAATGGGAAACGAGAGGGATGCGAAGCTCGACCTCTCTGCCCGTGAGGCATAGTCCCATTCCGTTCCCCTAAAACATCATAAATCGGGACTCTAGCTCTCTAGATTTTAGGTCATTGTTACCTCCCTGTCAATTTCTTGAGAAAAGTTCCCAGCCAACCGAGACCACCCTTCTGTAGGACGGACTCAAAGTCACATCCACCGCACTTTCCTCAGGTTGCTTTAGTTATCTAATTACCTACCACATTTAGTTTGACAAGAAAAAATAGCTTCCTTAATTAACCAAATTAATAATCGATTCCTCACGTAACTTAGGCACTAACATAGAAAAACAATGTCAAGAAAGTTCTTTTTTTTCAACATTTGATCTTTATTTATCAATCTTTGGAATACATCAAATAACCCTGCCCGAAGGCTATTCCAGCAATCCACAAGGATCGCTATTCCAAGTTCCGCCCGTTGACTAGTATGCATGCCTCAAGATCCCATCTCGAGTCATGTCGGCCTCTTGTGCAGGATCCGGAGGCAAGGGATTTATGGCTGGCACCCAAGCGTCCTCCTGCTCCAAGTAGCACCCACGGAGCGACCTCTCGCGACGGGTTCGGTCCACATACCTGGCACGGCTAACAACCCCCTTTGTTAGGGTCGAGTAGACAATCAGAGGTAACTGGTACTACCTCTCCCTCCAGGCTTTCAACCTGAAGCATTACTTATTTTTCTAGCATTAGTTCCTTGAGCAAAGAAGTACAAACAGTGCACCTAAGTGTACAATCAAGAACATTCCAGTGGTCGTTTGTACAGCCAACCTCTAAGGTGTGATTCTTCTCCCCGAATGCTTCCAGCATTCGATCTTGGATCAATTGCAACTTAGCAAGATCTCAAGGGTTTCGTAAGTTGAGTTTCTTGTTTACCATTCTTTCCCTGGGTTAGGGTTTATACCTTGTTAACCCAATTTGTCAATACCTTAGGTTTCCTTATATTAAGGTCAATAAATCCTAGGCAACCTCGTCGCCTTAACTTGGTTGGTCAACTGCTTTCTTGGCAAATTTGTAACTTCCCTAGCTTTCAAGGAAGAGTGTTGAAGCTGGATGACTACTCAATTTCTAGAACATTAGACTTGTAATTAGCACTCGCCAAACTTGGTCTAAGGAGTAGCAATACTATTTTGTGATTTAGACACAAGATCGTACGACGTTGCAGCTCATAGCACGAGATAGGTGTCAGTATCTGACTTGTGGGATTATATCTTCCTTCGTATGGTCTTTCTTGATCAAGAATACCTTTGATCAATATAAGGGCTTGGGAGTCCTCTTGACCCAATCCAACCCTAACCCTACTTGGTCGATAACATTTTGGCCATAGGATTCCTAAATTCCTTGCGGGAGTCTAGCATTTTGGTCATTAGATCCTTAGGGTGAAAACCCTAGATCATTCTTGCACAGGAGATTAGACAATCATAACATTTCGCGAACGTGGGTAGGACCTTTAGGATTGGAAATATTAAATGGGCATCCTAAGTGCGATACTAGGCAGAATTTTAACATAGCTTACTACCTGGGAATCGGATGCAACGTGCTGTTGACAAGTCCTCCAAATTAGATCCTGGTGTAGTAATAGCTCTGCACAAGCATTGATTCTCACTTGCAAAACAACGACCAAAAGCTGATACCCGAACAAACAAAGACCCTAGAACCTCAAAGGGCCAATCTAGCCAACAAGGGAAAAAAGACCACACCACAAAAACATGTATATGTTGCATGCGAACTGCATCTAATCAAAGTAGAATGCAACAACATCAAGCTATAAGTGCGAGGATGACTAGACATGACAGTCCTGATGATAGATACACTTGAACGGCATTGCAATTGGGGACTCAAAGGCATGTGTATCAAAAATCTTGAACTTATAAGCCAAGACCTAGAAGATGAAGATATAGTGTCGTCTACTTATCATAGGGTCAAACTCACCACAAAAAGAGAGCACAATGTTGATGCTCTCATCGATGAAGGAGAAAATTTTAATGTCTTGATGAAGGATGGACTCTACTAGGCCAACCAGAGCTCACACTGACTAATGCAGCTCTCAATTCTTATGGGGGACACCCACAAGCACTTCTAGGGAAGTATAGAATCCTTGTAACTATTGAAATGGAAAGCTTGTCTATCATATTCCATGTTCCTTCAAATATTGCAATTTGTGGAAAGGAAACCCTCCTAGGAAGACCCTTCAAAAGAGTGACAAATTGTGAGGCCAATTATATGGCACAGAGGATACACTGGACACTACTAGGCGTGAGGATAATCACAACCTTTAGCAAGGGTGACCTCATCAAATCTTGAGGGAAAGACAATGAATATTCTAACATACCAAGCAAGCCTAGTAACAAGAGAAAGGACTTGTTGAAAGAGTTGATACAAGTGCATGTTGAACAAAGATAACCAGTGAACAAGGCCATGCTTGAAACAAGAAGGTTAGGAGACAATGTCAAGGATAGGCTTTGGACTTAGAAATATCGTAGAAGACCACAAAAGAATCCTAAGACTTAAAGACTAAGGTATCGATGGAGAGCCATCACAATGCTGCAATGGATATCCAAAATGTTGCTATGTGATCAAGGGTATTACACAGGTAACCGATGGATTTGGGTAACCAAACCCCTTCCTAAACCACCTCTAGCGGCTGAAGGCTAGATCGTATCAAAAGCAAAGAAGCATTAGAGAAAATATAAACTAAAATCCAAGTCTCGAGTCAAAAACATTGGAGTGACTAAGCCCCTCACGATTGAAATCAAGAAACCAAATATGACTATTCGAAAGATAGATCCTTAGGCTAGCCTATTTAACAAGCAAATATTAGATGTAACCATCGAGTGTGCATAAAGACCACTAGCACTCAAGGAGCCTTTGACTTTCCAAGAGGATAATAAGCACCACATGTGCAACATTGCATGATAAGGGTGATTGCTCAACAAAGCAAATGGCAGGATCGTCTAATAGCCACGAGCAAATCTTCCAGCCCAGTTCCAAGTCCACCTAGAAGTCCCAAATCTCCTATACCCTCTTTCGCTAAATGGACACAAGAAGCAAAACAAAAGTTGTCAAGTGCAATTGCTCAATCTCAATCTCGATCTCCATTTAAGCTTTCAAATGTCCAAGATGCGAGACATGAAACCACCCCTAATTCTCAACCTAAGGATATATTTGTGCAATCCACCATGTGACTAGCTCAACTAATGCTCTGATTTGTACAAGTGAATGCGCAAATGGAAACAAAAGACACGACCACTTTTAATCTGCCTAAGGACTTAACACCGTGGTCTACCAATAATAGTCCATTGAACTAGTTGCTACTACTTCCAATCAGGAATCACAATAGTCACACATAGTCCTTTTTGCTGTCACAATGCCCCTTGCAAAATGTGTCCTTAGCAATTCACCTACAGAAGAGATGTCACAACCAACATCCTTGACACCTCCAAAACTTTTGAAGCACCTAAAGCCTAGGCTTGAGGAGAAATCTCTTAAAGATTTGGCCAAGGAGATAGCGCATCTGACCAATGAACCAAGGATGAAGTGCATGATGAAGCTTGATCACAAGTTGATAGCCATCACATGTGCCTACATCCATGTGGACATCAGAAGGCCAACACCAAAGCACACAAAGCTCATAGCCAAACCCCTAACTTGGGATGAGCAACAATATATTTGCTCTCCCTATGTAGTTTTTTGCTGAAGAAGTCATAAAGGACATCCAAAAGCCATAGCTAGAGAATTGTGCTTGATACCCTCACTCTATACTACTCAATGTGAGACAAACAAGAAAAAGCTCAAAGTAACAAAATGAAAAGGGAAAGGACAATGTAATTTTATGTAGAAATGGTATTCTAGTTTGGTAGCCAAAAAGTGAGCACCGACTAGTGACACTCGTTGAGCAAAGGAAAGCCCTTTGGACATCAATACATGATCCCACGTATGTTGCCCCGACCTCATTAAGAGTGTTGAGAATGGTCCATGAGGTCCAGCTTTCTACCACTATCCAAAAACATCCCTTGTATGATAAACTTATTTTAGAAGAAGATCTACAGGTGGCTAGCAAGCTAGGAGTAGGGAGCATGGTACTTGATGTTAGCACATATGTCTTCTGCCTCGCTTAAGACCCTGCAATCCTAGATCTCTATGCTTCCCATCAATACAACCTTGACTTCTTCAATTAGCTTCCTCCAAGCCTACATGACAGGAACCCTAAACCATCTCTTGGTTCTACACTAGAGTCGCCCAAACCTACAAATCAAGAGAAAAATAGCTCTAAACACAACACCCACTCTAATAAGAAGTAATGTTGGAAAGTTCCAAAGGGTAAGGACAAGAGTCTAGAGCAGACGCCCTGACCAGCAACTGTCAATGCAATCGGATGAGGGGCTAAATGAAGGGGAATCAGTTGAAGAGCTAGACTCTCTAAAAAGAGAGGCAGTTATACCCTCACAACCTAGCGAGGTTGTTCAGCATGTCCCATGAGGACACACTAGAGAAAGAGAATGATGAGGCCCAACCAAGCACATCAATAGAAACAACTGACCTAGTTCAGGGACTTGAGACTTTAAATGATACACCTTGATTGCCCAAGAAAAAGAGGAGAAAACAACAAAAACAACGGTAATTGCAAGTGGCTATAGATGCCAAGAAGATTGAGACTAAGAGTGCTGAAGAGCCAAGGAATAAAGCATTGAGTTCACCCACAAATGAACCCATTGCTATCTCTCCTGATGACAGTGAAATCTTAGACACATCTGTGTATTCTAATAAATCAAAGCAACCATTACCATCAACAGTTGCTTGCAATGCTCAATCCACCGACAACAAAACTTACATTGACCAATCAAGAGTGAATACAACATTGTCACAATAGGTTGATGAAACTATACAAGTCACATCCGAGGAGAACCATGACATAATAGCAGCAAAGCCTCAAGAGAAACATGAAAACCCCAAGGACATAAGCAATCCTAGCATTGACCAATCTTGCTCATCTAGGCTTGAGCCTCTAGCTATGCTATAGCCTAGGGAAACTCCAAGAACGTTGCATGAGATAGCAACCAACCAAGCCCTCATAGAACATAGAAGTTTTATAGAGAGCTTGACCGGGTTAGATTCTAGACTCAAATTATTCACACGACCCTATGTCCTTGCAGACATGGGCACATTCCCTAGGAAGCATCTTGAGAAATATTTGCTATCTTGGAAAGAGTAAGAATATGTTGACGGGCACTATGACAAGCTCCTACATGAATGCATGCAACTCATCTCTGACGAGAAAGCCGACGAACTATGCTTAACAGTGACATTCAACGAAGAGCTTTACTAACCAAATCTCTTAGAGATAGAGCAAATAAAGCGACAATCAGAGGGTCAAAGTCAATTTGAAAAATGTTGGTTTGAAAATCCTGCTACAATGTCCAAATTTGGAGCCTAGATTATGACAATCTTGAGGAGAAACTAGCCAAATGGTGGTCTCAAAGAGACCCCTGACCTATGTGGTGGCAACTTTCTTTTGAGTACTGACTACTGTTTGAGGTACGAACTTAGCTAGAACTAGCCAAGAGAACTCTATGATTGATAAAATTCTCATTGAGGAGGAGATAAATGTTTCCAATACACTCGAACAAGGCACCATGCTACTCAATGTTGCAAAATATCTATTCTTACTGAGTAGGATACCATGAGTACTGGATATGTGTGCCACACTCTAGTACAATCTTAAGTTCTACAATTGGTTTTTATCCTCATGAAGTGACATGGATTCATAAACATGTATATTGATTGTGTATAAATAATACCAAAAGAAGCAAAGATAGCACACACACAAGCAATGATAATCGAGTGTAGGTGATATGCATCAAAGTCAACACTATGGGATTTAGATAAGTGATGTCTTTTTGAGTTGCACCTATTCATTATGGTTGAAGCATATGACTTGTATGTACTCTCACAAGTAGCCAAGTGAATGCAAGACGACATAGGTCTTTGTATGAAAGTGAGTCAATGTCCAATGCACCACAAGACCACCAACCCCACAAAGAACCATTATGGAGAAAGTGACAGAAATACCAAGAAACGGAGAGCCATGATGAAAGCCCCACAAGAAAAGAAAATCACCCCTGCAAAAAGCACACATTGCATTTGAGCATGGCCCAAAGGATAGTCACTAGCTACTCTCTCTTTCTTGGCCAAACTCTACAACTAGGTAGGAGCCACACTCTCCACAATGACAAACTTTTCTTCATCGGCCAAGATTCAACTTACCAAATGATCTCTCACTCGTCCATGCATAGCTCACTCTAGTTTGCTTCCTCAATTGTTACAATATCTCACATGTTAAAAAGAGGCTTGCAAAATCCCAAATGTATCTCTTCATCTCAATAACTATTCCTTTAGCATCAAGGCTAGTAACACAATCATCTTTATAATATCCATTTTTCACAACCTTTGGATCTCGGCATTTCTCAATCCAAATGAAAGGTTGATAGCCTCAACATATTGCATTCATTGTAGTCATTTTATCCAAAAGAGAGAGAGAGAGAGAGAAAAAAAACAAACAAAAATGAAAATAAAAACAAAAAAGGCACCCACGATGACAACACAATACCTAGGGGTCCTCAAATTAGGTACATCCAATGACCTTGGTCCGCTGACTCCATCCCTAGTCTCCTAGCCCTTTATACATCCCCCACAATTTTTCAACGCACATCAAGAGTGGGACATACCTAGGGAGCTCGTCTCACTTATTACCCTGAACCATTTGCACAACTCTTTTTTGCACTCCACCTTAGTGCCATCACAATCAACTATGGTAAGTAAGGTATGAAAGACCATGGAAAGTAGACCATACTCTTCAAACACTACAAGTAGCCACCAACTACCAAAAGCTAAGGCGTCAATGAGCTCAATTATGCTATATCATGTTGTCAACATCACAAATGATGTCTCAAGAAGCCTTTAAGTGTACTTCTTCTCAACATCAATGATTTTTCCACCCCATTGAACCCTCGTTTCATCCACACATTGCTACAAGGAACCAAACCAGCAATCTTCTAACTACATAATATCTAACTATGCATGTGCAGTCACATAATATCTGCACCACAATCCATACATAGTTTGAGTCCTTAAATGTAAGACAATACTCTTAGTTTTCTTAGAGTTCAACCTTTCTCCCAAATTAATCAACCTACGTATTGTGCATCATAAGAAGACTAGCACTAACCCCTAGAAAGAGACCATATGAGAGGTTTTCAATTGCAAGTATTGAAGACTCCAACGAAAGTACCGTTAGTTCTTCATCAACACTCAACTCTGAAATCTTGTCATTTATCATCATGCAAGCCCACCAAAGAATCGTCCACGAGTAGAATCCCCAAAATACCAACACATGTGCCAGCCACCATGAGTGCAACTCCCAACAAAGAAGAGCCCTATCACCAACTACAACAACCCTATCACCAGCCAATCTAGGCAACAAAGTGCCACCAATGACCTTCATCCATACCAACACCAAAACTCCTCCAAGGCAAACCACAATAGTCCCTTCCACCCACGTCTTTAGTGTATGCCAAAGCCTGCTACCTACGACAAAGAGTACCATGGGATTGGCACTCATCTAGGAGGGGATAATGTTAACCATAGTGCAAAGAAAGCAAAAATAAAATTTAAAAGATGCAAGGCAAAGTGGAAAAAGGTGGCCCTAGCTCAATAAAGAGGAGAAAAAAAGGCCACAAGTCCAAGGACAACCTTAAAAGTTTAGGGCAAGTGCAAAAGAGGAAATTCGCATTTTAAATATAAAAGTGCACTCTAAATCCTTGTAAAAGAGTGACTGGATCTCTCCTATGCAATTTGTAATTGTAGATGGGTATGGGTGAATGCACAATGCAAACAGAAAGGAAATAGATAAAGAGGGCCTAGGCTAAGATGGCAAGACATGTAAAAAAGGATGGGTCCCCAAAGGGGATTAGGGTTAGGGTTTTGTATAAAAGGTGAAAAGTGAATGAAGAAGCTCATTCTTTGGTGTGTGGCAAAGTGGACTCATCTTCTTCTCTTCTTCTCTCATTCTTGCTTACTTGTGTGTTCTTGAGAGAGTGTGTGTGAGAGTGTGAGGGTGAGGGATCAAGGAGAATAAGCTCTCCATCATCTCTTCTCTTCTCTTGAATCGTGAAGCTACCGGTGTGCTTGAGGGAGGAAGCAACTCATTTAGGCATTAAGATAAGCTCACTACACCCTGGTAGGATCGAAGGTGCATTGACTAGGTGAGAGATAGCCATAGGTGTTTGCTTGAAAAACTTGAACAATAAGCGGTCTGTGGGTCTTAGTTGTTAAGTGTGAGCATGCCTCTATAGTAAGAAGACATGAACATTTATTTTGGAAATTAAGGTCTTCTACTATCACTACTTGAAATATATTGACAGAACTTTTATTTTGGAAATTAAGGTCTTCTACCATCACTACTAGAAATATCTTGACAGAACGTAAATTAAGGTCTTCTACCATCACTGCTTGAAATATATTGACAAGTATATCTATAGATTTCAATGAAGAAGGTAGTAGGATGGAACCTTTGGTTCACCCTTTGAATATACAGAACTTCAATTATTATAGTTACAAATAGAGGCATTGGCAATGGCTGATTGTGTAAACCCTTTATGGACATATACATTATATTTTAATAGAGAATCCAAGGGTCCCAATAAGAAAGGGAGCATCAAGGTAGTCATTACAGATCCCCAATGTGGGGTCACAATGAAATTATTTGCCTACCTTGGGAGTAGGATTTACTAACATTATGGTAAAATATAAAGCCTTGATAATGGGACTGAATGTTACTAAGAGAGGCAATATTTTCCAATTATTCATAGAGGGGAATTCCCTGTTGATTTTGAATCAACTAAATAGTATGTGCACAGTATGCAATCCTATCCTTTATATATTTAAACCACACTGCTACAAACTTGATTGCCAAGTTTAAAAGAATGTCTCTTCAACTGGTTCCATGATATTGGAATCAATTTTTTGATTTATTAGTGAATTATGCTTATGAAAAATATCTATTTTTCAACTGTGGTCTTGGCTTCGATATATCTCTTGACAATGAGATGGGACTTGGTCAATTATGGAGACTCTTATCTAAACATGCTTTATATGGCAGACAAAGGTTAGTTTGGATAATGCAAAAAGTAGCCGAGACTCATCTACCATAATTATCCTAGACCCATAGGCTCATTAGATGACATGTTATGCATACACCTCTTACTATATATGTAGAAGTATATGTAGAAGGTATAGGTCATAATTTGATGCAACTAGTTTAGGGGTATGAGCCCTATTTTCTCCTTGGAATGGAGCATCTTATTACATGTCTAGTACCACTCCAAGGGGGGTTGTGGTATAAGCTATATTGATTTATTGCTTAAGGCCAAGAGGGCCGACTATTTTGATATAAATGTTATATTTTATTAGGCCAAGGGGGCCATTTTTTTGTAGTGAAATTATTTACTTCATTAGGCCAAGAGAGCTATGTGTTTAGTTGGTGTGAGTGCATTTGATGGTTCTTTGTTTTAGTGCTAAGTAAACACATTTGAAGAAGAACCTGGAGAGAGCCAATAGCTACATGGAAGCTTCTTGTGGGGGCAGTTCAGGTGGTGTCTTTTCTTTTTTGAGTTCTTTCCCTTAAGCAGAATGTGTATTTGTATTTTGTGATGTTTCACTCTTTATTGGGGACCGACAGTCAATGCATGAAGTCATAGGATTAGGTTAGGTATGTCTACGAGGTTTAAGCAATTGTCCACCTCCTGCAACGACATTGTGGCATACAAAGATCTATCTTAGATATATCATTGGTGACCCTACCCTTCTAGTGTGCCCGATAGCAGCTGGTTCTAGGAATTCCTATTAGTTTGAGGTATCTAGGGAAGCCTAGTGGGAAAAAAAAAACTAAATGTGTCTAAAATATATACAATATGGAGATGTGTAAAAAGGGGTTCTAACCCTTGAAATAACAACATAAAAAAGAAAATTTAGAAGAGCAAATATTCATCTCCTTACAAAATCCTAGTATGTGAGGTGTCTCCTCCAATAGACCTGAAGGAGTCCTCTTAGTAGTCGGCCAAAATTCATATTCATGCACATCACCATCTAGTCTCCCCATGGGAAACCTAGGACTTAGTTGAACATGGAAATCTTAGTTCCACTTCACAAGGGAAGCATGGACAAGTCAGCCCCTAACAACAATCTAATGGCCACCCAAGAAAGACCACTTTGTAATCAATCAAAGGCAAGAGTGAGGTTTAACACCGCACTTGGTTCAAAGAGAGTGAGAGACGGGGGAGAGTGTAACTTGATCCCCCTACCCATAAGGTAAAATCTTAGCTCCGGTCCCCTAAAACGGTGTTAAACCTTGTAACTAATCCTACCGATATTGGGAGGGTCATGATTTAATCATCTATAGACTTATCAAGTCCATCCAGCCATAGGCATTCAATTGTCAAGATCGAAGCCTCCCACTTTCCTCGATTAGGTTTGCTTTAGTTTTCTAATTAGTAAAGCATACTACCATGTTGTTTGGACATATAAAAAAACAGATTCTTTTTATTACTCAGTTAAACTGGGTTCATTAAACTCAATCTTAGGCACATAACAAACAATTCAAAAATCAAATACTTTATGAATAACAAGCAGAACCACCACTCCGCAGAGTGGTACAAAACCGTATTTCCCCAAAAAGACATTGTCTAACATCCTAGGATAGGACCTTCCAATCTCATAGGATTGGGATGTATGTTATTGCACTCCACACGTGTGGATATTGATGATGGACCACCTTGCTAGATGGGTCTGCACGTCTACACTTAGCATGTTGGTGGTCATTATAATACTCACATGGTCACTGACTTATCACTTATTATATTTAGTTTGTTACACCTACCTATAGCTGGCAAATACATAGCGCCAGTCGATTAGTGCAGTCAGTTATACACTATTTGACTTAGTATGCCACTTTACTTTATGTTTTATCTTATCTATACTTTGTGTACATTGTATAGTGGTGGAAGAAGAAGAAGAAACCAGCAAGAAAACGTTTTGTCCTCCATCTCTCTTCTTATGTTCTTGAGTGAGCTTCCTCTTGTGTATATAGTGTGTGTTTGGCGTAGCAGCTCAAGCAAGTCTCCCCACCACGCGATTCTTGACATGGTATCAGAGCCGTGCCACTGAGAGAGGCTGATTTCAAAGGCTGAAGTGAAGGAGAAGAAGCAAGGTTCGAGCAAGCAAGCAACAGATAAGAAGCTCTCCCATTCTTCCACTCTCTCTTTTGGATAGTGCCAGTGGAGGCACCGGAAGCAGGGTTGAGCAAAAATCTCAGATTGCTGTGAGATTTGGTATGTGAGCATATCACTGTATATTTTGCAGATAAGCCCTTCAAGGCTTTTTCCACAGTTATTTTGGGCATCTGAGGCCGTTTCAGGCCCCATTTTAGAGCCGCAAGGTTGCGGACAGCAGTATTAGGGTACACTGTGATTTCAACTGTATTGACCGAAAGTAGGTGCACAGGTTACAGATTGCGAATCTGTAATTTTTGAGGTGTTTGCAAGAAGCAAACACAAGGTTTATTTGCAAATAGGTTGCAAATTACATGTATTATTGAGCAATCAGTGAAAAAGATTGCTTGGTGTAGTGCTGTGCACGTGTTGTGAAAGATTGCAGAAGACTAACTTGCTGTGTTGTATCCTTATTTGTGGTAATGGTAGAGAATAGTGGAAATCCCATTATTGAGAAGGTCGACAAGAACAACTACCCTTCATGGAAGTTCCGTGTGACGAACTTCCTCATTGGAAAGGACCTTTATGAGTTTGTTTCAGGTGAAGAAAATGAGCCAGAGCTGGGTATACCTCTGACTGCAAATGAATTAAAAGTATGTAAAGAGTGGAATGCAAAAGACAAAAAGGTGATGTATTCTCTATCTGCAGTCATTGATAATACTATGCTGGGACATATCAGAAATGCAGAAACTCCACATGCAGCTTGGATAATTGTTGAGAGCATGTTTTTAGTAAATACAAAGGCACGAAAGATTCAACTCAAGCAAGAGTTGAACGCCTTGAAGAAAGGGAAAATGTCTATCAATGAGTATGTATTGAAGGTGAGGAGCATTGTAGATGCTTTAGCAGCGATTGATGCAATGCCGGATGATGATGATTTGGTTTCATCCACTCTGAGTGGCCTTAACAATGAGAAGGCATGAAAATCATTTGTTACTTCGATATATGTACGAAAGCCATTTCCAGATTTTGATGAACTAATCTCTCTCATGATTACTGAAGAGATCAATATGCAGGGTGATTTGTCTGAAAGAAATGGTGAGCATGTCCAAGCATTTTACTCGAGTTCAGGAAGGGGATGTGGTAGATCCTCTTCGAGAGGCCGTGGTATGGGACGTGCTAGTAATAACAAGCAAAACAGATTCAATCAACAGTTTGGTGAAATGTATGTTTTTGGAGGCAGAGGAAACTTTAGAGGCAAGGGGATCTCTAGAGGAAGAGGTGGATGACAGAATAGAGCCTCTAGAAATTCTACTATTGTTTGCCATTATTGTGGCAAAACAAGCCATATTGCAACCCATTGCTATGCAAAGAAGGATGATATTCGAAGTGCTAAATTGCAGCAAGGAAACTATGCATCGTCTTCACGATAGAATGAAGACAAAAATGAGCGTATGTTTGTTATGCAGCATATGATGAATGCAGTTACAGGAAAGGGGGCACATGATGATGTATGGTATGTCAATTCAAGTGCATCTAATCATATGACCAGTCATATTGAATGGTTTAGAGAGATGCAGGACTTACAAAACCCAGGTTATGTGCAGATGGGTGATGATTCATGCCACCCGATTTCACACATTGGAAAGGTTCCCTTGACCTTGTATGATGGCTAGACAAAGATTCTAACAGATGTATTATATGTGCCATCAATTACAAAGAATTTAGTATCTGTTGGCAAAATGGTAGAGCAGGGATTGCAGGTTTGATTCAATGCAAAAGCTTGTTTTGTAGAAGACTTTAATGATAAGTGTAGGTTGGTCACAAAAAGAAGTAGAGTTGGCCGAATGTTCCCTTAGATGGTGGAATTCCTGCAATGGATGCTTCTATGTATGCTAAAGGAAAATGAGTAGTTGCAGATATTGAAATATGGCATAAACGTATTGGACATGAAAATGTGCAAAGGCTAAAATTAATGCAGTCCAGAGGATTGGTTACAGGGTTGCCTTCTTTTACAGTTGCAGAATTGCATAAAGTCTGTGAAGCATGCCAGTTTGGTAAGCAGGCAAGACAACCCTTCTCACATGACAAAGAAGTGAGTAGAAAAATACTTGATGTAGTGCATGCTGATGTTTGGGAGCCTACACAGAATGTATCTCTTGGTGGCAGTAAATACTTTGTCACATTTATTGATGACTATTCAAGGAAGTTATGGGTATACTTTATAAAGGAAAAAAGTGATGTGTTTGAGTACTTCAAATCTTTTAAGGCAGCTGTTGAAACAGAAACAGGCTTAAAAGTAAAGTGCTTGAGATCAGATGGAGGGGGAGAGTACCTCTCTAATGAGTTCAGTGGCTTCTTGAGGACTCATGGGATAAAGAGGCAATTTACTTGCAGGTATAACCCACAGTAAAATGGTGTTGCAGAAAGAAAAAACAGGCATATTGCAAAAGTTTCACGCGCCTTGATGGGGCTGAAAAGAATATGCCTAAGCATTTTTTGTCTGAGGCTATTCATACTACTGTTTATATTATGAACAGAACTCCCACAGCTGCAGTTCATGGAATGACTCCTGAAGAATGCTTTACTGGCAAGAAGCCTAATGTATCGCACTTGAAGGTATTTGACTGTGTTGCATACATTTATGTGCCAAATGAGCTATGGAAGAAGCTTGATCCAAAGGCAGAAAAATGTGTTTTTATTGGATACTCTTTAGAGCAAAAAGGGTATCACTATTATAACCCTGTCCACAAGTGAGTTCAGAGTGAGCAGGGATGTTATCTTTGATGATATGGGAAGTTGGTATACACCTGCTGGTGATGTTTTGGATGATGATAATGATCAGGACAGCTATGTGCAGAAAGATAAACAAGAATCACAGAGTCTTAGTGGACCAGAAACATCATCTGGTACTACACCTACAGTGAGCCCTTGGTCTGGGAGACTAAGGAGTAGCCCCACATCTTCAGGCTATAAGTGCTGCAGGGAAGGACAAAGGAAAGAAGAAAGTGCTGGATGGTAATGATGCATCTACCATTCATTTGGGATTTGACGGAGATTCCAGTGGTTCAAAGAGTTTGGATGATGAGCTTGGTATTCCTTCAGTCAGGACATTAGGTGTACAAAGAGCTCATAGTAATGTAAAGGCTCCATTGAGTGATCCGGTGGTATGCAGATCTAGCAGGGTCAGATACCCTATTAAAAGATTTGGTTTTGAAGGTTATGCAGCTCACCATTATGCTTATATGGTGAAACTAGTTGAGGATGTTGAATCCACTTGTTTTGAGGATGCTATTGGTCATGCTCGTTGGGATGCAACAATGGATGAGGAGATGGCTGCATTAGAAGCCAATAAGACTTGGGATTTGGTACCCTTACCTAAGGGTAAGAAAGCTATTGGTTGTAAGTGGGTTTACAAAGTTAAGAATAATGCAAATGGTTCAATTATAGGTATAAAGCTAGGCTGGTTGCAAAAGGCTATGCTCAAACATATGGCATAGATTATGACGAGACATTCAGTCCAGTTGCTAGGATGGCAATTGTTAGGTGTGTGATTGCCTTGGCAGT
This sequence comes from Lygodium microphyllum, assembly GCF_053477565.2. Classification (NCBI taxonomy): domain Eukaryota; kingdom Viridiplantae; phylum Streptophyta; class Polypodiopsida; order Schizaeales; family Lygodiaceae; genus Lygodium; species Lygodium microphyllum. Next base: position 118,638,825 of record NC_141152.1, on the reverse strand, counting down.
AGCCAAAGCTTGGATTTTGCAGCAAATGGATGTTAAGAATGCCTTCTTACATGGTGAATTGCAAGAAGAAGTGTATATGGAGCAACCAGCAGGTTATGAGGATTTAGAGCATCCCACATATGTGTGCCTGCATTAAAGAAGGCGCTCTATGGGCTAAAGCAAGCACCTAGAGCATGGTCTAAAAAGATTGGAGAGTATCTTATCAATATTGGATTTTGTATTTATGATGCTGATCACTCACTTTATGTGAGAAAGGGAGATGCAGGGTTGGTCATCATAGTCATCTATGTGGATGACTTGAATATTACAGGTGACGGTGACAATGGGATTGCTGAAGTTAAGGACTTCTTAAAGAAGAAGTTTGAGATGAAAGAGTTGGGTGAGCTGAGATACTTTCTTGGTATTGAGGTGATCAGATGTGATGATGATATATGGATATCCCAAAGGTAGTATGGCTTGGATATGTTATCTAAGTATGGTATGACAGCATGTAAGCCTCTTTCAGTACCATTGGAGCAAAATGTGAAGCTAAGTGCTAATGTTGGAGATGAGATAGAAGACCCTACTATGTTCAGTAGGATAGTAGGGAGTTTGATTTACATGACTATCACAAAATGTGAAGCCAAGTGTTGATGTTGGAGATGAGATAGAAGACCCTACTATGTTCAGGAGGATAGTAGGGAGTTTGATGTGAAGCTAAGTGCTGATGCTGGAGATAAGATAGAAGACCCTACTATGTTCAGGAGGATAGTAGGGAGTTTAATTTACATGACTATCACAAGGGCAGACTTGAGCTATGCTATTGGCCTTGTCAGTCAATTTATGCATATGCCTAGAAAGCCTCATTTGGATGCAGTTAGACGTATATTGAGGTATGTGAAGTCCACTTTACATTATGGACTTTTTTATGAGGTAGGTAAGGACGTACATGTCTTTGGATACACAAATGCAGATTGGGCTCGTAGCATGTCAGACAGAAGATCTACAAGTGGATACATGTTTTCCCTTGGTAGTGCAGTAGTTACATGGAGCAGCAAAAAGCAACCTATAGTTGCTTTATCGAGTACAGAGGCTGAATATAGAGATGCTGCTACGACAGCATGTGAGGTGGTATGGCTGCAAAAGTTATTAGGTGATTTGGACGTGCAGGGAGATAGTCCAGTTGTCATTCATTGTGACAACATGAGTAGCATACAGCTAGCTAGGAATCCAGTGTTCCATGCTAGGACAAAACACATTGAGGTGCACTACCACTTTGTGAGAGAGAAGGTACTTGCAAGAGAGATTGACTTGGTATATGTCAGCACACAGGATCAGATAGCTGACATTTTCACAAAGGCATTGGGTGTAGAGAAGCTTCGAAAGTTCCGAAGCTAACTTGGAGTTGCAGAGATAGAGTTGAGCTTGAGGGGGAGTGTTGAGATGGCAAGCTCAACACTTGCGGATATTGATGATGGACCACCTGGCTAGATGGGTCCGCACGTCTACACTTAGCACATTGGTGGTCATTATGATACTCACATGGCCACTGACTTATCACTTATTATATTTAGTTTGTTACACCTATCTACAGCTAGCAAAGACATAGCGCCAGTCAATTAGTGTAGTCAGTTATGCACTGTTTGACTTAGTAGGCCACTTTCCTTTATGTTGTATCTTATTTATTCTTTGTGTACATTGTATAGTGGTGGAAGAAGAAGAAGAAACCAGCAAGAAAATGCTTTGGCCTCCATCTCTCTTCTTGTGTTCTTGAGTGAGCTTTCTCTTGTGTATACAGTGTGTGTTTGGCGTAGTAGCTCAAGCAAGTCCCCCCACCAATGCAATTCTTGATACTCAGGAGCCATCCTACATAGTAGGACACTTATCACTTTTCTCTTTGCCCTCTCACAGGTACTCAAGTGATAAAAACCAAAAACACCTACCTTGTAAAGAATCGCGTGGTGGGGGGACTTGCTCAAGATGCTGCGCCGAACACACATAGAATGCACAAGGAGAAGCTCACTCAAGAGATAAGAAGAGAGATGTGTTGAGATATCGAGCTCCACTCATGATATGCCAGGGTGACCATTGTGCATTTATGTCACCGACTTGTTAGCTGCAGATGCGGTTGGTACACCGCCCATGAATAATAGCTAGATGACAGCTATCCTTATCTACTCTAGTTCGTGGCTCAATTAGTATGCCACCTTAGTTAGTTGAGTTTGGTTTGAGACCCATATATAGGGTTCTTCTATTTCTATGTACTCGAGTTCTTTTTGGCTTACATAGCTAAGAAGAGGAAAACTGTTTTCAGCCTCCACTTTTGTATGTATTCCCCCATTGTGTAAGTGAGAAAGCTACAAGTGAGACTCCTTCCTTCTCTCCCACAATTACTTGCATCCTGAATATGCACAATCATAGAGTTTGAAATACTGATAGACAATGAGTACATAACTTTTCTGGCTCTCTCTCATGCCATCCTTTAAATGCCTGCATTTGTTGTTGATTGGGAACATCAGGAAGAATTGGTTCTTCTTCATTTCCTGCAACAAATTCCCAATATCCTTTTCCCATAAGGAAATTCATCATTCTAAACTTCCATGCTTGAAAGTTGTTCTTGTAAAGCTTTTCAGTGACAATCTGTGAAAGAGAATCAGACGCCATTATAGAACATTGCAAAAAATTCTGTCACCACAAAAAACACAGCTTCAGCCTCACAAGGGCAAATCTGCAAAACTGACGAAAGTGGTATTTAACTACACAGTCACTTCCTAGTGACTATTTTGCATCAACAGGCAACAAGGATGATTCTATAACTCCCAATGTCTCTGTGCACAAGCATATGATGCAATTTCTACGGTAACTTTTCACCGACCTGTAGAACAGTGAACGCACAGCAAAACATGGGCTTTTCCTAAGTGCATGCGGAAAACTTTCGCCTCCAAAACAGGCCTGGAAATGGCCTCGAATAAAAAAAACAGAGTAACCTAGGGCTAAAGCCCTGTCCCGTAGCATATACTGCCCTCTTGCTACACCACGAAGGGTGTCTCAATCTGAGAGAATGCACTCTTGCACTTCCCGGCTGTGCTACCTACAGAGACTTGCTCCCAAACTCGAAAAATGAAAGCAACACTGGTCCTCTACAAGATCACCGTGAACTTGGTTCGCTTTCTTGAGCTCCTTACCATGAACCAGGCTCTGATACCATGTCCAAAGGAGGCATGGGATACTTTGTCAAAAATGTATAGCACAAATATGCAAGCCAGGAAAATGCAGCTCAAGCAAGAGTTGCACAATGTGCAAAGAGAAAGTATGAGCATCAATGACTACCACATGAAGGTGAAGAAGATTGCAGATGCACTTGCTTCCATTGGGTCGCCAGTGGAAGATGATGATTTAGTTTCTATGACCTTGAATGGTCTAGGAAAGGATTATGCACAGTTCCGAGCATCCATTTCCGTCCGTGAAAGATTTCTTGATTTTGAGGAGTTGATTGCTCTTCTAATTTCTGAGGAGCAAAGAAATGGTGGTGCATCTTCTTCAAGAGGAACTTCAAAAGAAGCTGTCTTCAACTCAAATGCTCGACGAGGTAGAGGCAAAGGTAGAGGAGATCGATCTGGAGACCGTGGTAGAAATCAGAATATGCAGCAAACTCAAGAAAACCAGTCCTATGGAGGAGGACATGGTAACTCTAGAGGCAGGGGGAGCCAAAGAGGTCATGGTGGATGGCAAAGAGAGCAAAATGCAAACAGCAATGTTGAATGCTACTACTGTGGTAAAATAGGTCATATGGCTAAAGACTGCTATAAAAAGTAAAATGACATCATGAATGGAAAATTGCAACAAGGGAATTATGCATCTTCTAGTAGACAGTGTGATGACAAAAATGAGCATTTGTTTATGGTGCAGCACATGACCAATTCTGTGACAAGTGCAGAAGAAAGCAACGATGTGTGGTATGTTGACTCACGTGCATTAAACCACATGACAGGTCATGCAGAATGGATGCAGGATGCAAGGAAAATGGAAAAACCAGGATTTGTGGAGACTGGTGATGATACTGCACATCCTATTGTGCAGATTGGAAAATTTCCTTTGTCTATGCAGGATGGGAAAAAGAAATACCTGTCGGATGTATTTCATGTCCCGAATATCACCAAGAACCTGGTTTCTGTTGGTCAAATGTTTGAGCAGGGCTTACAGGTCAGATTTAATCCTCATGGATGCTTTGTTGAGGATATGAAAAATAAAGGTCACTTGATAACAAAAGGAAAGAAGAAGGGCAAAATGTTTATGTTGGATGTAGACATGCCTGAATTGAGTGCAGCAATGTTTGCATATGGGACCGGTGTAGTTGTGCAGATATTGATGTCTGGCATAAACACATTGGTCATGTTAATGTACAGCGATTTAAATCAATGCAAGCCCAAAATATTGTTGCAAGATTGCCTAAATTCAAGGTTGCGGAAATGCATAAGGTATGTGAAGCCTGTCAATTTGGAAAACAGGCAAGGAAACCATTTCCTAGATATATTCAAGAGAGTAAGAAGCCATTGTTAGATATGATCAATGCCCCACCCTCATTAGGTACTACCAATGATCCATGGTGCTCAAAGTTGTAAGGCCCCCATTATGAGGAGAAGCCAAGTGTGAGCCCGGACATTGGTGGAGTCCTGACTTGTATATCAGATGAGGTCTATGTGACCGGATGGCAAAAAGGTGACCATTGTGGGTCTAATCTTTGGGTTAGACGGAGTGGTTAAGCTGGTAGCAACTCGAGGCACATTGCATTGAGTTGCGTGGTAAGGGAGTTAAAAGGGGCCCCTATTGTGGGGTCCGGGGGCCGCGGAAGCGGCCCCTGGCTGGGGGGTCCCAGGGGGGCCAGCGGCCCCCCTGGCGGGGGTCCGGGGGCAGCGCCCCCGGCCCGATGGTAAAGGGAATATTCCCTGGAATATTCCCTGGCCGACTAGTGGAGGCTCATATGGTAGGTCGGTCAGCAGGCCGACCTAACGACCTTCGCGGGCTATAAAAGCTAAACCCCTTCGCAGCCATCACACACTCATCTTTCACCCAGTCAGAGTTGTTGTTCCAGCTAGCCTTAAGCTCTTCACCTATCTTCTGTCTAGATCGCCATCTAAGCTTCACTCAGTGGAAGCGCACGGGTGGACAGAGCCATCTTTGTATCAGTTGTTTGGAGTTAAAGAATTTACTGATTCTCCTCTTATCTGTTGTGTACTCTCTATCTCTTTCTCAGATTCTGTTCGCTGCGCCGTGTAATATTTTACATGGTATCAGAGCCCAGGGGGCTCTAGAGATCGGAGAGCGTGCAAGAGGCAAAGGCTTCAACAGCAAAGAGAAACGATGTCGACTCCGGGAAGCAGTTCTGGCGCATCAGGAAGCGGTGCAGGAGGTGGTGCTGCTGTACCGGCTATTCAAACACTGAGGATTCGTCCACCAACCTTCAGCGAAGGCAAGTTAGATGGTACAAACTACACCTTGTGGAAGTTCAAAATTACTACTATCCTTGATTCTTATGAGCTTCTGGAGACTGTGCTGGGGACTGACGCAGAACCACAGCCTACCCCCGACCCATCAAATCCTAGTGTGATGATTCCTCCGAATGCAGATCTTCTACGAGCTTGGAAACGAAGGAATGCAGATGCATTGTGTGCCTTAGTTACAAGCTGTTCTGACAGTGTTTTGACTCTGATTCAGCATACAACCAAAGCGTCAGAGGCTTGGAATGTACTAAGGAGTCAGTATGAAACACGAAACCAAACAAGGATTCAAAACTTGGAGAATCAACTAGCAGCGGAGAAGTTTGCTGAAGGAGAGACGGTTGAAGCATTCATCACTCGGATTAAGAATCTGCGCGACCAGATGGCTGGCGCTGGGATACAAAAGACTAGCGAAGAGCTAGCTCGGAGGTGTCTTCGGATTTGTCCACAAAAGTTTGATGGACTAGTAACTGCCCTTAATACTCAGGTGAGACCTCAAGCTTTGACTTTTGAGGAGTTTTGTGCATTATTAATGGAGGAGGAGTTGAGGCTGAAAGCCCGAGAAGGAAGCAACAATGGAGATGCTGCATTCTCTGCCAATGCAAAAGGCAAAGGTGTTTCCTCCACCAAAAATGATGGTGACAAAAAGAAAAAGGGCGGCAAGAAGAAGTTTCAAGGAGAGTGCTTCTACTGTAAGAAGAAAGGACATGCAATTGCAGATTGTCGTGTCAAGAAGGCAGATGAAAAGAATGGTACCCTTAAAACTAAAGGGAAAGAGACAGCCAATACGGCTGAAGCAGAGTTGGAATTATTCATGGCGACCATTGAGGAAGTGTGCTCCTCGGCGCAAGAAGAATCTACCACTGACTCTTGGGTGTTGGATAGTGGGGCCTCCCGTCACATGACCAACAAGAAAGGTCTATACAGTTCTATGCAGCCTCTACAAGAATCCATCACTGTGACGGTTGGAAATGATGCTAAATGCCCTGCTGCGGGCACAGGTACTATTTCTTTTGTTGCTGCAAATGGTGAAGTCAAAAAGCTTTCAAATGTGTTGTATGTTCCCGAAATCAGGAGAAATCTCTTATCAGTTGCTGCCATAACTGATCTTGGTCATGAAGTGAGGTTCAAGAAGACAGGTGCAGAAATTATTGATAGTGCTGGCACAATTGTTGGCAAAGGAGAAAGAAGGAACAACCTGTATGAGCTAAGTGCTCTTACAGCCACCGCTGGAGTGGGCACAAGTAAGCTTTGGCATGAAAGGTTTGGACACATCGGATTTGCAGTATTGAAGGAGATGCAAAAGCAAGGTATGGTTGCTCACCTACCTACAATAACTGAATTGAAGGAACCATGTGAAGCTTGTATGATGGGCAAGCAACAGAGAAAGGCATTTCCACAAGAAAGCAAGAATAGAGCACATGCTCCTCTAGAGTTGGTGCATGCTGACTTGTGTGGTAAGATGCCTACACAGGCCTTGGGGGGATCTTCTTATTTTATGTTGATTGTCGACGACTACAGTAGGAAGATGTGGGTGTACTTCCTTCGTGATAAGGCTCAAGCTTTTGGTAAGTTTAAAGAATGGCTAATACTTGTTGAGAATGAAACAGGGAAAAGTGTGAAGAAATTTAGAACAGATGGTGGTGGTGAGTTCAACTCAAAGGAGTTTGAAGGCTTTTGCAAGAGCAAAGGGATCAAGCGTCAATTGACGACGCCTCACACACCTCAGCAGAATGGTGTTGTGGAACGCAGGAATCGTACCATTGTGGAGATGGCAAGATGCATGCTAAAGGGCAAGGGATTGCCTAACCATTTTTGGGCTGAAGCTGTTAATACTGCAGTCTACATTCTAAATCGGAGCTACACAAAGGCTCTCAAGGGAAAAACACCTCATGAGGCTTACACTGGTAAGAAACCATCTGTTTCACATTTCAGAATTTTTGGATGTGAATGTTATGCACATGTTCCAGATGAGAAGAGAAACAAGTTACAACCAAAAAGCAGAAAATGTATCTTCTTGGGTTATAGTGATGAGCAGAAGGCTTACAAGTTATATGACCAAGAGGCAAAGAAGATCATCGCGAGCCGTGATGTGGTGTTCAAGGAGGAGCCGCATACAGTGGAGGAGGAGAAGGCAAGGTCTTCCACTTTATCATCAAGCGAAGAAGTAGTCCACTATGAACCTGTCCCGAGAGCTATCCCTATCCTTAAGGAGGAGGAAGCATCATCTTCAGATGATGAGGAAAAAGTTCACCAACCTGACATCACCCCACCGGAAAAGCCATTGCCGCGCTGGGTGAAGCAGCTCTATGACCACAATAATCCTAGGCCTGCATCTGTTGAGGAGAAGGCAGACGGACCAAGGAGGTCTCAGAGAATAGAGGAGCAAAGGAGGGCTTCTGCTCACATAGTCAACATGGCCTTGATGGTTGAGATTATGAGAGAAGTAAAGGAGCCAACTGACTTAGAAGAAGCACTTGCAGATCCATCATGGAAGGCTGCTATGCAGGCGGAGTATGACAGCATAATGAAGAATGACACTTGGGAGCTAGTGGATCGGCCAGCAAAGCGGAAGATTATTGGCACCAAGTGGATCTGGAAGGTAAAGTACAAGGCTGATGGTACCTTAGAAAAGTACAAAGCTAGACTGGTTGCCCAAGGATTTTCACAAGTTGAAGGGTTTGATTTTCAAGAGTCATTTGCCCCAACTGCCAGAATGACCACTATTCGCACGGTACTTGCAGTGGCTGCCCACAAGAAGTGGCCAGTGTACCAAATGGATGTTAAGTCAGCGTTCTTAAATGGTGACCTCAAGGAGGAGGTGTACGTGGCTCAGCCACCAGGGTTTGAGGCCCCCCATTCTGAGAACAAAGTGTGTAAACTGAAGAAGGCATTGTATGGGCTGAAACAAGCCCCCAGAGCATGGTACCAGCGGATAGATAGGTTCTTTTTAAACCTAAACTTCAAAAGATGTGCCTCAGATGCTAACTTGTATGTTTACAGGGATGGTAAAAAGTCTGCAGTGATTGTCCTATATGTGGACGACCTTCTTATTACAGGTGACTATGAAGATATGATCAACCAAACTCGAAAGGCTTTGAGTTTTGAGTTTGAAATGACAGACTTGGGCTTGCTGCACTATTGTTTGGGGATTGAAGTCTGGCAAGAGCCAGGAAAGATCTTCATCTCTCAGAAGAAGTATGCATGGGAGATCTTGAAGGCATTTGGTATGACCGAGTGCAAGGAGATAGCTACACCTATGGAGGTGAATGTAAAGTTATCCGTTGAGGATACATCAGCACTAGCAGACATTGGGAGGTATAGGAGGTTGGTCGGCAGTCTAATCTACTTGTGTAACACCAGACCAGATATCAGTTTTGCTGTTGGTGTTTTGAGCAGGTTCTCAAACAAACCTCATGAGAGTCATTGGAAGGCTGGGATGCGGGTGCTCAGATACTTGAAGAAAACTCTTGACTATGGTATCACATACAGTTTCGGAACTTCTCTTGTGGGGAACTGTGACTCAGATTGGGCAGGAGACATTGATTCCAGGAAGTCAGTTTCTGGTTATTGTTTCTCTTTGGGTTCAGGAATTTTCTCTTGGATTAGTAAGAAGCAACCAACAGTGGCATTGTCTTCTACCGAAGCAGAGTACAAGGCAGCTTGTTTTGCTGCATGTGAGGCCGTATGGTTGAGAAGGATTCTATGGCATATGGGAGTGCAGGATGAAGAACCAACTGTGCTGAGATGTGACAATCAGAGTTGCATCGCCATTGCCAAAAATCCAGTGTTTCATGCACGCACCAAACATATAGAGATCCAGTATCACTATGTGCGTGATTTGATGGAGGATGGGATAGTGGAATTGGTCTACTGTCCAACAGAGGAGAATGGAGCAGATATCTTCACCAAAGCACTTACGAAGGATCTGCTTCAAGTTCATCTTCAGAGACTCGGCATTGGGCCGAGGAGATAGTTCACCTATGGGTGGACATTGAGGGGGGGTGTTAGATATGATCAATGCCCCACCCTCATTAGGTACTACCAATGATCCATGGTGCTCAAAGTTGTAAGGCCCCCATTATGAGGAGAAGCCAAGTGTGAGCCCGGACATTGGTGGAGTCCTGACTTGTATATCAGATGAGGTCTATGTGACCGGATGGCAAAAAGGTGACCATTGTGGGTCTAATCTTTGGGTTAGACGGAGTGGTTAAGCTGGTAGCAACTCGAGGCACATTGCATTGAGTTGCGTGGTAAGGGAGTTAAAAGGGGCCCCTATTGTGGGGTCCGGGGGCCGCGGAAGCGGCCCCTGGCTGGGGGGTCCCAGGGGGGCCAGCGGCCCCCCTGGCGGGGGTCCGGGGGCAGCGCCCCCGGCCCGATGGTAAAGGGAATATTCCCTGGAATATTCCCTGGCCGACTAGTGGAGGCTCATATGGTAGGTCGGTCAGCAGGCCGACCTAACGACCTTCGCGGGCTATAAAAGCTAAACCCCTTCGCAGCCATCACACACTCATCTTTCACCCAGTCAGAGTTGTTGTTCCAGCTAGCCTTAAGCTCTTCACCTATCTTCTGTCTAGATCGCCATCTAAGCTTCACTCAGTGGAAGCGCACGGGTGGACAGAGCCATCTTTGTATCAGTTGTTTGGAGTTAAAGAATTTACTGATTCTCCTCTTATCTGTTGTGTACTCTCTATCTCTTTCTCAGATTCTGTTCGCTGCGCCGTGTAATATTTTACAGCCATTGGAATTAATCCACTCTATTGTGTGGACTACTAAAGCTGCATCTATTAGAGGCTGTCATTATTTTGTCACTTTTATTGATGACTATAGTAGAATAGTTGGGTGTATTTTATGAAAAAGAAAAGTGAAGTTTTTGGGCATTTCAAAACTCTTAAAGCTATGGTTGAAAAAGAAACAGGCCTACAAATAAAATGCCTAAGGTCAAATGGAGGGGGAGAGTACCTCTCAAATGAGTTTGCAAGGTTCTTGCAGGAGCATGGGATAAAGCAACAATATTCATATAGTCATACCCCATAGCAAAATGGAATTGCAAAAAGAAAAATCAGGCATATTGGAGAGGTATCTTGTGCCATGCTCAATGAAAAAGACCTACCAGATTTTTACTGGGATGAGGCAGTTGCTATAGCAGTCTACATAATGAACAGGACTGCCACTACAGCAATACATGGCATGACTCCAGAGGAGAGGTATACTGGTAGGAAACCAGATATTTCTCATTTGAAAATTATTGGTTGCATTGCCTATGTGCATGTGCGAGATGAGTTGAGATCCAAGTTGGATCCAAAAGCTGAGAAGTGCATCTTTATTGGTTACTCTCTACAGTAGAAAGGGTATAGATGCTATAACCCTTCTACTCGTAAGTTTACAGTGAGCAGAGATGTTATTTTTTATGAGATGAGTAGCTGGTATAAACTAGTAAATGTGATTGATAATGTAGATGCACAAAATGGTAATGCTACACAAAATTCACGGTAGCAGTCACAAGATATTAGTGGACCTAGAGTCTCCTCTAGCAGTGGTTCACATTCTTCGCCATGGACAGGCAGATTGAGATCAGGAGAATCTTCTCAAAGCAAGGCAGATAGTGCTATGTAGGTTTCACGAAAAGGAAAAGAGAAGGTAGATCAGCCCATGTTTGATGTAAATGCAGGTCACTCTTATGTGGATGGTGAATCCAGTGGCTCAGAACAGAGCATTGATAATGAGTTGGGTATTCCTTCTATCGTTACACCTGGAGTAAGGAAGACCAGGGATGTTTTGAGAGCACCTGGGAGTGAACCTACTTTGTGTAGGTCTACCAAAGCTAGGTATCTTGTGGATAGGCTGAAATATGATGGATTTACAGCCATTCACTATGCCTATATGGTCAAAGTAATACAGGAACCAGAACCCACTTCTTTTGAACAAGCCATGGGAAAAGAAAAATGGGAGAAAGCCATGGATGAAGAAATGGATGCCTTGGAAGCAAATGCTACATGGGAATTGGTACCTTTGCCTAAAGATAAGAATGCAATTGGTTGTAAGTGGGTTTATAAGGTGAAGCACAATGCAGATGGTTCTGTGAACAGATACAAGGCAAGATTAGTAGTCAAGGGGTGTGCACAAATATATGGCATTGATTATGAAGAAACATTCAGTCCGGTTGCAAGGATGGCAACTGTAAGAGCAGTCATTGCTATGGCTGCATCAAAGGAATGGTCTTTACATCAGATGGATGCAAAGAATGCATTCTTGCATGGTGATTTGCAAGAAGAGGTATATATGGAGCAGCCACTAGGTTATGTGCATGCTGTTCATCCTAAGTTTGTTTGCAGGTTGAAGAAATCCTTGTATGGCTTGAAGCAAGCACCTAGAGCATGGTCTGACAAGATAGGATAGTATCTTGTTACTATTGGCTTTCAGATTTCCAAGGCAGATTTCTCACTTTATGTGAGAAAAATAGAGAAATGTATTATGCTACTTGTCATTTATGTTGATGATTTGATTATGACAGGTGATAGTGATGAAGATATCCTTCATGTGAAAATGCTATTGAAGTAGAAGTTTGAGATGAAGGATTCGGGAGAGCTGCGTTATTTCTTGGGCGTTGAGGTGATTAGATCACCAAGTGGGATACGGCTCTTGCAGAGGCAGTATGGATTGGACATGCTGTCCAAATATGGGATGACAGGTTGTAAGCCTATTTCAGTTCCTTTGGAGCAGAATGTGAAGCTGAGCGCAGACGCAGGTGAGCTTCTAGAAGACCCTACTATGTACAGACACATAGTAGAAAGTTTGATTTATATGACTATTACCAGGCCAGATTTGAGCTATGCTGTTGGATTGGTAAGTCAGTTTATATAGGCTCCAAGGAAATTGCATTTGGGAGTGCTGCAGTCACTTGGAGCAACAAGAAATAGCCTACAGTTGCCTTGTCGAGCACATAGGCTGAGTACAGGGATGCAGCAATGGCCGCATGTGAGGTAGCTTGGTTGCATAAGCTACTTTATGATATGCATCAACCTACAAATGGACCAATTGTCATTTATTGTGACAATATGAGCAGTATACACTTGGCAAATAACCCAGTCCATCATGCTAGAACAAAGCACATTGAGGTGCATTATCACTATGTGCGGGAGAGGGTTTTACTAGGTCTAATTGATCTAGTTAATATCAGCACAGATGATTAGGTAGCTGACATATTCACGACGGCATTAGGCACAAAGAAACTGCGCAAGTTCAGAGACCTGCTTGGTATGCAGGAATTGGGATTGAGCTCGAGGGGGAGTGTTGAGATATCGAGCTCCACTCATGATATGCCAAGGTGACCGTTGTGCATTTATGTCATCGACTTGTTAGCTGCAAATGCGGTTGGTACACCGCCCATGAATAATAGCTAGATGACAACTATCCTTATCTACTCTAGTTCGTGGCTCAATATGCCACCTTAGTTAGTTGAGTTTGGTTTGAGACCCATATATAGGATTCTTCTATTTCTCTATACTTGAGTTCTTTTTGGCTTACACAACTAAGAAGAGGAAAATTGTTTTCAGCCTCCACCTTTGTGTGTATTCTCCCATTGTGTAAGTGAGAAAGCTACAAGTGAGACTCCTTCCTTCTCTCCCACAATCTTGACAAGATGGAGGCCAAAACATTTTCTTACTGGTTTCTTCTTCTTCTTCCACACTCTTTACGATGTACACAAAGTATAGATAAGATACAACATAAAGGAAAGTGGCCTACTAAGTCAAACAATGCATAACCGACTACACTAGTCGACTGGCGCTATAACTATGCCAGCTGTAAATAGGTGTAACAACCTGAATATAATAAGTAATGAGTTAGTGGCCATGTGAGAGTCATAATGGCCACCAACGTGCTAAGTGTAGACGTGTGGACCCATCTAACTAAGCGGTCCATCATCAATGTCCACATGTGTTGAGCTTGTCATCTCAACACTCCCCCTCAAGCTCAGCTGCATCTCTGCAACTCTAAGTAAGCTTTGAAACTTTTGAAGCTTCTCTGTACCCAATGCCTTCGTGAAGATGTCAGCTATCTGATCCTGTGTGCTGACATACACCAAGTCAATCTCACCTGCTAGTACCTTCTCTCTCACAAAGGTAGTGTACCTCAATATGTTTTGTCCTGGCATGGAACACAAGATTCCTAGCCAACTGTATACTGCTCATGTTGTCACAACAAATGACAACTGGACCTTCCACCTGCACATCTAAATCAATCAATAACTTTTATAGCCATACTACCTCACATGCTGCTACAGCAGCACCTCTATACTTAGCCTCTGTACTCGACAAAGCAACTGTAGGTTGCTTTTTGCTGCTCCAAGTAACTGTTGCACTACCAAGAGAGAACATGTATCCGCTGATAGATCTTCTATCAGCAGCCAAATCTGCATCTATGTATCCAAATATTTGTACATTTGTACCTGCCTCATAGAAAAGTCCATAATGTAATGTGGACTTCACATATCTCAATATGCGTCTGACTGCATCAAATGTGGCTTTCTAGGTACTTGCATAAACTGACTCACAAGACCAACACCGTAGCTCAAGTCTAGCCTTGTAATGGTCATGTAGATCAAACTCCCCACTATCCTCCTGAACATAGTAGGGTCTTCTATCTACTGCGGGATGGGGCTTTAGCCCTCGGTTACCCTGTTTTTTTTATTTGAGGCCATTTCGGAGCCTGTTTTGGAGGCAGAAGTTTTCTGCACGCACTCAGGAAAAGGCCATGTTTTATGTTGTGCGACCACTGTTCTAAAAGTCGGTGAGAAGTTACTATAGAAATTGCATCATATGCCTGTGCGCAGAGACATTGGGAGTTATAGAATCATCCTTGTTGCCTGTTGATGCAAAATCGTCACTAGGAAGTGACTGTGTGGTCAAATACCACTTTTGTCAATTTTGCATATTTTCCCTTGTGAGGCTGAAGCTGTGTTCTTTACAGTGACAGAATTTTTTGCAGTGTTCTGTAATGGCGTCTGATTCTCTTTCACAGATTGTCACTGAAAAGCTTGACAAGAACAACTTCCAAGCATGGAAGTTTAGAATGACGAATTTCCTTATGGGAAAATGATATTGGGAATTCGTTGCAGGAAATGAAGAAGAACTAGTTCTTCCTGATGTTCTCAATCAACAACAAATGCAGGCATTTAAAGCATGGCATGAGAGAGCCAAGAAAGTTATGTATTGGCTATCTATCAGCATTTCAGACTCTATGATTGTGCATATTCAAGATGCAAGTACGCCAAAGGAGGCATGGGATACTTTGTCAAAAATATATAGCACAAATACGCAAGCCAGGAAAATGCAGCTCAAGCAAGAGTTGCACAATGTGCAAAGAGAAAGTATGAGCATCAATGACTACCACATGAAGGTGAAGAAGATTGGAGATGCACTTGCTTCCATTGGGTCACCAGTGGAAGATGATGATTTAGTTTCTGTGACCTTGAATGGTCTAGGAAAGGATTACGCACAGTTCCGAACATCTATTTCCGTTCGTGAAAGATTTCCTGATTTTGAGGAGTTGATTGCTCTTCTAATTTCTGAGGAGCAAAGAAATGGTGGTGCATCTTCTTTAGGAGGAACTTCAAAAGAAGCTGTCTTCTACTCAAATGCTGGAAGAGGTAGAGGAGGCCAATCTGGAGGCCGTGGTAGAAATCAGAATATGCAGCAAACTCAAGAAAACCAGTCCTATGGAGGAGGACGTGGTAACTCTAGAGGCAATGGGAGCCAAAGAGGTCGTGGTGGATGGCAAAGAGGGCAAAATGCAAACAGCAATGTTGAATGCTACTACTGTGGTAAAATGGATCATATGGCTAAAGACTGCTTTAAAAAGCAGAATGACACATGAATGGAAAATTGCAATGAGCATTTGTTTACGGTGCAGCACATGAATAATTATGTGACAAGTGCAGAAGAAAGAAACGATGTGAGGTATGTTGACTCAGGTGCATCGAACCACATGACAGGTCATGCAAAATGGATGGAGGATGCAAGGAAAATGAAAGAACCAGGATTTGTGGAGACTGGTGATGATACTGCACACCCTATTGTGCAGATTGGAAATATTCATTTGTCTATGCAGGATGGGAAAAAGAAATACCTGTCGGATGTATTTCATGTCCCGAATATCATCAAGAATCTAGTTTCTGTTGGTCAAATGGTAGAGCATGGCTTGCAGGTCAGATTTAATCCTCATGGATGCTTTGTTGAGGATATGAAAAATAAAGGTCGCTTGATAGCAAAAGGAAAGAAGAAGGGTAGAATGTTTACATTGGATGCAGACATGCTTGAATTGAGTGCAGCAATGTTTGCACATGGGATTGGTGTAGTTGCAGATATTGATATCTGACATAAACGCATTGGTCATGTTAATGTACAGCGACTTAAATCAATGCAAGCCCAAAATATTGTTGCAAGATTGCCTAAATTCAAGGTTGCAAAAATGCGTAAGGTATGTGAAGCCTGTCAATTTGGAAAACAGGCAAGGACACCATTTCCTAGACATGTTCAAGAGAGTAAAAAGCCATTGGAATTAATCCACTCTGATGTGTGGACTACTAAAGCTACATCTCTTGGAGGCTGTCATTATTTTGTCACTTTTATTGATGACTATAGCGGAAAAGTTTGGGTGTATTTTATGAAAAAGAAAAGTGAAGTTTTTGGGCATTTTAAAACTCTTAAAGCTATGGTTGAAAAAGAAACAGGCCTGCAAATAAAATGCCTAAGGTCAGATGGAGGGGGAGAGTACCTCTCAAATGAGTTTGCAAGGTTCTTGCAGGAGCATGACATAAAGCAGCAATATTCATGCAGTCATACCCCACAACAAAATGGAATTGCAGTAAGATTGGAGAGGTATCTCGTGCCATGCTCAATGAAAAAGACCTGCCAAGGGCTGAGACAGTTGCTACAGCAGTCTACATAATGAACAGGACTCCCACTACAGCAATACATGGCATGACTCCAGAGGAGAGGTATACTGGTAGGAAACCAGATATTTCTCATTTGAAGATTTTTTGTTGCATTGCCTATGTTCATGTGCCATATGAATTGAGATCCAAGTTGGATCCAAAAGCTGAGAAGTGCATCTTTATTAGTTACTCTCTGCACAACAGAAAGGGTATAGATGCTATAACCCTTCTACTCGTAAGTTTACAGTGAGCAGAGATGTTGTTTTTTATGAGATGAGTAGCTGATATAAACCAGTAAATATGATTGATGTTGTAGATGCACAAAATGGTAATGCTGCACAGAATTCACAACAGTAGTCACAAAATATTAGTGGACCAAGAGTGTCCTCTAGCAGTGGTTCACATTCTTCGCCATGGACAGGCAGATTGAGATCAGGAGAATCTCCTCAAAACAATGCAGATAATGGTATGCAGGTTTCACGAAAAGGAAAAAAGAAGGTAGATCGGCCCATGTTTTATGTGAATGCAGGTCGCTCTTATGTGGATGGTGAATCCAGTGACTCAGAACAGAGCATTGATAATGAGTTGGGTATTCCTTCTATTGTTACACCTAGAGTAAGGAAGACCAAGGATGTTTTGAGAGCATCTGGGAGTGAACCTACTTTGCGCAGGTCTACCAGAGCTAGGTATCTTGTGGACAGACTGAAATATGATGGATTTATAGCCATTCACTATGCATATATGGTGAAAGTGATACAGGAACCAGAACCCATTTCTTTTGAGCAAGCCATGGGAAAAGAAAAATGGGAGAAAGCCATGGATGAAGAAATGGATGCCTTGGAAGCAAATGCTACATGGGAATTGGTACCTTTGCCTAAAGATAAGAATGCAATTGGTTGTAAGTGGGTTTATAAGGTGAAGCATAATGCAGATGGCTCTGTGAACAGATACAAGGCAAGATTAGTAGTCAAGGGGTATGCACAAACATATGGCATTGATTATGAAGAAACATTCAATCCGGTTGCAAGGATGGCAACCATAAGAGCAGTCATTGCTATGGCTGCATCAAAGGAATGGTCTTTACATCAGATGGGGTAAAGAATGCCTTCTTGCATGGTGATTTGCAAGAAGAGGTCTATATGGAGCACCCACCAGATTATGCGCATGCTGTTCATCCTGAGTTTGTTTGCAAGTTGAAGAAAGCCTTGTATGGCTTGAAGCAAGCACCTAGAGCATGGTCTGACAAGATAGGACAGTATCTTGTCACTATTGGCTTTCAGATTTCCAAGGCAGATTTCTCACTTTATGTGAGAAAAATAGAGAAAGGTATTATGCTACTTGTCATTTATGTTGATGATTTGATTATGACAGGTGACAATGATGAAGATATCTTTTATGTGAAAATGCTATTGAAGCAGAAGTTTGAGATGAAGGATTTGGGAGAGCTGTGTTATTTCTTGGGCATTGAGGTGATTATATCACCAAGTGGAATACGGCTCTTGCAGAGGCAGTATGGATTGGACATGTTGTCCAAATATGGGATGACAGGCTGTAAGCCTATTTTAGTTCCTTTGGAGGAGAATGTGAAGCTCAGAGCAGATGTAGGTGAGCTTCTAGAAGACCCTACTATGTAGAGACGCATAGTAGGAAGTTTGATTTATATGACTATTACCAGGCCAGATTTGAGCTATGCTGTTGGATTGGTAAGTCAGTTTATGCAGGCTCCAAGGAAACCGCATTTGGATGTGGCTAGACGCATACTCAAGTATGTAAAGTCCACATTGCAGTATGGACTATTTTATGAGACTGGGGTTGAGATATAGTTGCATGGATACACTGATGCTGATTGGGCTGGTAGTATTTCTGATAGACGATCTACCAGTGGATATCTATTCTCTTTTGGGAGTGCTGCAGTCACTTGGAGCAGTAAGAAACAGCCTACAGTTGCCTTGTCGAGCACAAAGGCTAAGTACAGGGGTGCAGCAATGGCTGCATGTGAGGTAGCTTGGTTGCATAAGCTACTTTATGATATGCATTAGCCTACAGATGGGCCAATTGTCATTTATTGTGACAACATGAGTAGTATACACTTGGCAAAAAACCCAGTCTATCATGCTAGAACAAAGCACATTGAGGTGAATTATCACTATGTGCGGGAGCGGGTTTTACTAGGTCTTATTTATCTAGTTTATGTTAGCATAGAGGATCAGGTAGCTGACATATTCACGAAGGCATTGGGCACAGAGAAGCTGCGCAAGTTCAGAGACCTGCTTGGTGTGCAGGAATTGGGGTTGAGCTCGAGGGGGAGTGTTGAGATATCGAGCTCCACTCGTGATATGCTAGGGTGACCATTGTGCATTTATTTCACTGACTTGTCAGTTTTGCAGATGCGGTTAGTACACCGCCCATGAATAATAGCTAGATGACAGCTATCCTTATCTACTCTAGTTTGTGGCTCAGTTAGTATGTCACCTTAGTTAGTTGAGTATGGTTTGAGACCCACATATAGGGTTCTTCTATTTCTTTTGTACGATTGTTCTTTTGGCTTACACAACTAAGAAGAGGAAAACTGTTTTCAGCCTCCACCTTTGTGTGTATTCCCCCATTGTGCAAGCAAGAAAGCTACAAGTGAGACTCCTTCCTTCTCTCCCACAATCTTGACAATAAACAAATCAAGAATCAATGCACTAAGCAAAGAGATAAAAAACCAGTATTTCTCTCTCCTCCCTCTCTCTCCTACATAGAGGAACTTCATGTGGCAAGAATCAAGAGGAGAATCGAGAGATGGATGCTTGTCCGAGAGGCATCAGATTGTTCCAAGATGCTAATAAGGAGGCTAAAGGTTGAAGATCTATGCTAAAATCCATGGTTGGTTGAAGATCTGTGCTAAAATTCATGGTTGGTTGAAGATCTACGCTAAGAAGACACAGTCACAATTAAATATTCAAAAAACCCAAAACACGCAAAAAGGCGGTATGCTCTATTTTATAAAAGAATTTTGCTCATTTTTTATCGTTCATGGTCTAAATGGTATGCACATGAGCTGAAATTTTATTTGAATGTTCCTTGCATTATGTTTGAGGGGTGCAATCACTATTATGAAAAACCCATATTGATTTACAGCAATTATAAATTTTCAAAACTCGAAAAAACACAAATTTTGATGGAATTTGATAGTTTCTTTGATTTTGAGTGGAGAAAATGAGTGAACATGGGGTAAAATAAGAGAAAATGCTAAGTTTTAGTTCCAATGATTAGTCATTTTAAAAAAACTAGAAAATACCTATTTTCTATTAAAAATAAATAGAAAAAATAGAGGAAAATGGAAAAAAATGGGTTTCTTGCATTCAAAAAATTTTGAAAAATGAGATCTGTGTATGTGAATGTCTGACGGGGCTGAAGCATGAGGTTAAGCTTCAGTTTGGCCCTTGTCCTTTGTGTTAAAGTGCATATTTTATTACTTTTACATACAAAAAATGACATAAAAGAACCTCTACACCTATGCAACGTAGCAAAATTTAAATGATGAGGGGGAGGATGATGTTATACAACAGTTTAAGCACTGAAATGATACAAAGTTTGATTGTTCTCTTTATGCATAACATTTAGGATGCAGTTTATTTAGAAATAATGGATCTAGTAGTACGAGGTTCACCTTGGTGCTAGGTTCCTGCAATGAAGCATTGTGTATTAGTGGAAATTCATTAAAAGGGTTGTTTTTGCACGACACATAGGCTGATTTCATACCATAACTATTTGTGCACAATAAGGCATCCACTATTGCATGAATCATATACATGGTATCTATTCTGGCATGCATAGCAATTGGTTGAATTATAAATGACCCACGCTGGAGAGAGTAAGGCACCCAAGCTGTAGGTTTAGACTGTGGGTCCAAGGGGGCAAGTAAGTGAGGACTGGTACATTCTTGGAGTCTATTTTGTATGTGTTATATGTGTTAGCGACACATAAAGGGGCCAATCCCCAAGGTGTAAAAGGAGGGTCGCAGTGGGGCCACGGCAATCAGCCAAGGAGTGCCTCCTATGTTGTTCTACGTAGTGAATTACACCAAAATGTGTAGGATCTCCCTCTAAGGAGTCTAAGAAGGTTAAGGGTTGGACTACAAACACGATACAAGTGAAAAATGTACATGCGATGGCAGGGCAATGTGTCATATAGACGCTCCTGGCCGTGAGGACGTGGGGTTGTCTTGTACATGTTAGAGGTAGTGCTATAGCCAGTTGCTGGACGTGAGGACGTGGGGTTGTCTTATGCATGTTAGAGGTTCGGCTAGTGCTATAGCCAGTTGCTGGCCCATTTTAGGTCCCATCAGTGGTGCATTTGTCAAGAGTTGCCAACATGTGGTGGTTCTCGAATCTAGGGTTTTAGGGACCAAATATTTGGTTTATGTCCTTTGCCAAGGACTGTTAAGCCGAAATACAAAAAGAGGAACATGCTGAGAGGGCTAAACGGTGGTTGGAGATTGTAAGGCGATATTCTCCTCAAAGAAGCAGCCCATTACGAATAAGTGACATTGGTTTTAGTAACCTAAGTGTTACAAGAAGCCCTTTGAATGCAAATGGAAGTCTTAGTACTTCCCTACTTCCAGTTAATCAACCCACAACAAGTGGGGGTGTAGTTGCACCCACACAAACTCCCGTTGTTAATCCAGTTGTAGCCATGGCACAACCCATTGCAATTCTAGCAGGGACACTAGATTTACTGGCATTAGGAGCACCATTGCCCATTTTCCATGGGTTAGCAGAAGAAGATGGAGAAAACCATATTAAGGAGTTCCAAACGCTCATGTTCAACTATCAAATCCAAGATGAAGGACACCTAAGGATTTCTTCAACATGACATTAAAAGGAAGAGGGGCAATGTGGTATCACGGTCTAGAAGCCGAGCGGAACCATAACTAACAGTGCCCAATTCTTTATGGCTTTCCGTAGAGAGTTTGCTCCTAAGAAGGGTGGACAATATTGGTTGCGTGTCTTGAATGTAACATGTCAAGAGCCAAATGAGAATGTCCAGGTCTATGCCAAGAAACTAAAGCAAGTTCTTCTCAAACTTAATACTTATATTCCCATCCCAGCAAGGCTATACAGTTGCAATATTTCCTACATGGATTGGATTTCAATATCCAAGTGCAGCTTAGTAGTGTCACTTTGGCCGACAATGACACTGCTATTACCCAAGCCGAAGGAGTGCAGTCGCGCTTACAAGTGGCTTACACAGGGATAAATTGGAATGGTAATAATATGGCCTTGACCAATGGGAGTCAAGGTGATCCCATGTCAAATGCGAATGGAAGAGGGAGTATCATGCCAAATTTGCCTATGTTACCCGCTCCTCCTAGCATGACTATGCCTATGGCTAGTCAGACAGGCCCACTAAGTGGTGGAAGCCAAAAAATGAATCCTAATGTTGTCCCAATAGGTCAGCGGCCAATTCCTAATCAAGTGGCTAGGCTGATGGGATGATAGATAGATGATCGCAAGCTATGAGTCGAGTGCCTCTAATATCCTTGGCGAAGTTAAGGACATGATGAAACACTATACCGATATGATTTTTGAACAATATAGACGAAAGCTATGGACATCAATTTTCTTAAGAAATAGTAGAATTTGATAGGGATACAATGCCTTGAAGAGGGTGCCCCCTCAAGATTCGGCTCTAAGTGGTGTGGTGGCCACCATTTCCCTAGGAATTGTCCGAATGCTAAATGCGATATTTGTGGAAAGTCTGGCCACTTAGCTACTACCTGTTGGAGTAAGATCGGTTCTCTCCAACAAGGGAGTAAACAACCAGGTAGAGTTAGCCATCATGCACAAGGGAATACCAAGACAAATATTGCAACAAGGAAAGGCTACTGTAGAGGAGTTGCCTCATCGCAATGGAGTCAACCTTATTGAGGCCGTACGTGTCACAATGATGCTGAAACTTCTAATCTACGAGCCATAATAAGAGGTCAAAAGATCAAAGAGGGTGACAAAGGAATTGTAAAACCTGTCAAGGGAAGCCCTAAGGAAGATGCCAGGGAAAAGTAAGTCCTGACTCCTGATATGGAAGGTGGACCTTTAAGACCTGTTGATAGTAAAGTTGATCTTGAGAGAAGGATAAAGGATTGCCAAGAAAGAAGGTAAAGGCTAAAAAAGAGGCACCAAAGCCGATTGAAAGACCAAAGGAGAGAATGGTTTGGTGTGAGAAAAGAACTTTGGCTAACTCCACAACTTTGACCTAGCAATTTCTCTTTGCGAAGTTAAACCAGACGTAAATCTCCTACAATTGATTAAACTTTATCCAGGAGTATGCAAGGAATTCGAGAAAATCTTGTGTATAGGGTATATTGTGGAACCTTTGGGCATAGCTAGAGTGGGAGAAGATTGGTTTGATCATGTTGAAAAGCATTGCCCTAGGGTTCCAGCATATGTGGATGAATTATTAGTGAAGCATGCTATCGTGGACACTGGATCCCCCATCAATATCATGAGTTTAAATTTGATAGAGAGGTTAAGTCTAGAGATCCAAAAAGACGTCTCCACACTTCTTAGGATGGCTAATGATAGTCTAAGACAACTGAAAGGTTGCATCACTAGAGTCCACGTTATAGTTGCAACCGTGGAATGCTATCTGGATTTAAGGGTGATAAGGTTTGTAGGACATCCTAGCTATCGAGTTTTGCTAGGTAGGCCATGGATTCTACAGACAGACCATCAAGTCGATATACCCACTGGTCGAGTGATTCTAGGTTGAGGTACCCATCGTGTAATAGTGGATGCTTACCCTAAGTCTCCTCAAAGTGAGAGAGCTCCATTATCCTCCACTGAACTAGAAATAGTAGATGATCCATCTGGTAGTGAGATGTCATCGAGCGATGGATCTAAAGAAGGGTCCACTATAGAGGATATTTATCAAATAATCTTGAATGAGCCGATAGAGCCTCAAGATCGAATAAGAGATGCGGACGTTATTGAGTTGGACTTTGGCATGCCTAATGATTCACGGCCAATCAAATTAGGTTCCATGCTCAATTCGAAAGAGAGAGAGCACTATGTGTCCCTGATTCACGAGTTCTGTGACATATTTTCTTGGAGCTATGATGAACTTAGGGTGGTTGTGTATACCATTCCTATAAAGGAAGGCACCCGTCCTGTACATCAGAAAGTAGGGTGTGTGCCTTTTGAACTAAGGGACGGGTTGTTTGAAGAGCTTCAGAAGTTGCGGAAGGCGGGTTTGATCTTCCTAGTTCAACATACTGAATGGTGTTCTAAAGATTTTGGGTTGGTTTATTGACACCAAAATAAAACTCTGATGCTCTACATTCACTTCAACTTTGGGTTATACATGGGTTTACAGGAATTAAAAAACACATGTAAATCATTGCAAAACCAAGATTTTCTGATACACAACAATTAATCATAATGCAATCAGCACTCAAACAAATTTTCATCCAATAAAACATAGTTATCATCATAAACTATCAAAAATCCTTCATGTTTCTTCATAAAAATGGTCATATCGTGTTTTTACGTAACCCGAGACGCCTTAAATGCATGCATAACCAGCAAAAGGAGCCTCTATTGCTCTCAATCCAATGCTGCACTTCAATCTTCAGCATCTCCATCCATATCCATCACCATTTCCTTCATTCTCCCTCCTGGATCCTTCTTCAAGAGAGTACACATGAACAGCCCATAGAGAAGAGAGAGAGGGAGGAGAGAGAAAGACTAGATTCTGTTCTCTTCATCCGAACAGCCATTCCTCACACGAAGACCGGCGAGATAGAGTCAGCCAAGAGGGAGAATTTGGCCCCCAATGTCGGTTGCATGGGTTGCTTTCAGCCCCGGATTCAAGATCATGAGGGAGAGGGCGAAAAATGTGCCGCCCTGCATCACGCCATCTTCTTCTTCTTCTCCACATTTTTTCATTCAAAAAATTGAGGGGGGGGTTAAATTTCCCAAAGGGCATCCCCCCTTTGGTCCAAGTTTTGTCCTGCACTGAACTGGCAGCTCCTGGCATCCCGTATGGCAATCGAAAAAATTATCAAAAATCCACAAGTGTCGCTCGGGCGCCTTTTAAAAGTTGTCTTTCACTTGGTGCTTAAAATCATCCTAGCTGCAGCCCCGCCGCCTTCGATGTTAAATATTTTTTCCCTAAATTCCAAATTTTTTGGCAAATTTAAGCACATCCCGGGCTCAAAACTCCACTCTCAGCTGCCGTCGCGCTGCTCCCACGCCCTGCCATCCTCACCCATCATCATCATCATAATCTCCATCATCGTCGTCAGCACCACCCTCCTCATCATCACCTCCATCCTCATCTTCTCTTTCCACGTCTTCTATCAGATCACAGAAGCTTGGAAGCTTCTTTGGAAGCTTCTAAATTTAAGCCTCCATAAGCCGTCTTCTCCCGTGCCTTTCCCAGGGTTTTAAAACCAAGTCTCCAAGGCCTGTGTCCTGCGCAGAAGGAGGAGATATCGGACAGAAGTAGATTCGATATGCGGAAGTGACCCAAGGGGAGTTGCTGTGACAAAATACACTACATAAATGGCTCCAAAGCTAAAGACGTGAGACGCACATGCGGGAGCCTCCAACCCGAGTTCACGCATGGACAATGCTACGAGTCCTCATGCCCGGGTTCCAATTGTATTCTCGCATGAGAGGGGATGCGTTAAGCATGATGGTTTTTAGGAAAATTTAAATGCATTATTTATTCATTCGTTTAAGAAGTTAGTGCATGTCATGCATTTGAAATTGCTTGCACTTCCAAGTTGCAATCCTGAACGCATATTGCATAGGTTAAAAAGATGGATTTGTCTAAATGCATCCTAGATTGCCTCGCGGAAAAGAACATCGCATAATGCACTTAGGTAATAATTTCCTAGTTGTGATTCATAGGAGATAATCGTTGACGTCCATTAAATGTTGTTCGAGTAGTTGCAATGCATGAAAGGGATTTATGTACCATGCAAATTGCATGCGATGATAATTACATCCTAGGTTGGGCTAAGTGTTGAAGGACGAATTAAATCATTAATGGTTTCATGGCATTCGCTCATGCATGAAGTTCTTTTATCAAAGTTTGTATTTAGGAAAGGATGCAATTTCATATTAAAGCTTGAATTCAATACATTAGATGAAGGGTTTATAGGCATAGTTCTTGATGTAAATCAATGTAGGGTTTATAAGAGTTAGCACTGAATTGTCAATTATTATAGTTTAGGCAAGGAAAAGTAACGATCATTGTAGAACTTATAGCTGCATAGAAGGAAAAAGTCTATGGTTTTGAATTCGCATAATTGCATGGAATGTTATATCTTGCAATTATTTACATCTTTTAGGGGAAGCATTTGCATCTCTAAGCAAAGAACACCTCTTGTCACAAGACAATTAGATCAATTAGGTTAATCGCTTGTAATGGTGCAACTCAAACGATGATCACCTCAATGCACTAGGTAGACTTAAGTCGCGATTAAATTCTGCCTAGTATCGCACTCGAAAATCCGACTTAATATTTCCGACCTCAAAGGTCCTACCCACATTCACGAAATGTTAGGGTTAGTTAAACGCCCATGCAAGAATGATCTAGGGTTCTTACCCTAAGGATCAATTGGCCTAATACTAGACTTCCACAAGGAAATTAGGAACCCTAGGGCCAAGATGTTATCGGCCTAGCAGGGCTAGGGTTGGGTTGGGTCAAGAGGACTCCCAAACCCTACATCTTGACCAAATGTATTCTTGACCAAGGAATACCGTGTGACGGGAGAAATAATCCCACAAGTTAGGTGCGACACTTGTCTCATGCAACAAGTTGCAACGTCGCATGATTTTGTGTTAAATCACAAAATAGTATTGCCACTCCTTAAGGATAGCGAGTTCTATGTACAAGTCTAATTTGCAAAAGGATGAGTAGTCATCCTACCACATCACCCTTCCTTGAGGCTAATTTGCCAAGTTAGGAAAGTTATGTATTGCCTAGCAAGGAATTGACCAATCAAAATAGGACAATGGGGTTGTCCAGGATTTATTGACCTTACAGGAACCTAAGGTATTTGTTAATTTGGGTTAACAGGGTATAAACTCTAACCCAAGGATAAAAGGGTAAACAGGCAACTTAGCTTACGAAACCCTTGGGATCTTGCCAAGTCGCAACTGATCCCGGATCAAATCCTGGACGCATTCGGAGAGAAGGATTCACACCTTAGCAATTGGCCGTATAAACGACCACTGGAATGCTTGTGTTTGTACAGTTAGGAGCACTGTTTATTCTTCTTTGCTCAAGGAACTAATGCTGGAAAATAACTAATGCTTCAGGTTGAAAGCCTGGAGGGAGAGGCAGCATCAGTTACCCCCGACTATCTGCCTGACCCTATTCCAAGGGGGTTGTTAGCCGCCCCAGGTACGTGGACCGAACCCGCCGCAAGAGGTCTCTCTGTGGGTGCTACTTGGAGTAGGAGGACGCTTGGGTGCCAGGGGGGCTCTGGCCGTAAATCCCTTGCCTTCGGACCCTGCACAAGGGGCCGACGTGACTCGAGATTGGATCTCAAGGCCCGCATACTAGTCTACGAGTAGAAACTTGGAATAGCAATCCCTGAGGATTGCTGGAATTGCCTTCGGGCGGATTATGGAATAGCCTTCGGGCTGGATTATATGATGTATTCCAAAGACTGATAAATAAGATCAATTGTTGAACAGGAGCTTGCTTGACATTGTTTTTCTATGTCAGTGCTTAAGTTACGTGAAGGAACCAATGAATAATTGGCTAATTAAGGAAGCTATTTTTGCTTGTCAAACTAAATGTGATAGGTAATTAGACAACTAAAGCAACTCGAGGAAAGTGCGGTGGATGTGACCATGGGTCCATCCTACGGAAGGGTGATCCTGGTTGACTGGGAACTTTTCTCAAAGGAATTGACAGCAAGGTAACGATGACCTAGAATCTAGAAAGCTAGAGTCTCGATTTATACTGTTTTAGGGGAATGGAATGAAACTATGCCTTACAGGCAGAGAGGTCGAGCTTCGCATCCCTCTCGTTTCCCATTCTCCTTGAACCAAGTGCAGTATAAATCCGCTTTGACCTTGATGTTTTTGCATAAAGTAGTTCGTCTGGGGCTCGATGCTAGTTACCTCCGAGGAACTTGACCATTAGGGAAACCCTGTTTCAGGTCGATCCTAAGTGGCAATGGCCAGAATGCTTCCGCTTCGTGGTAGACTCGAGAAGACCTAGATTGTAAACCCTGTGACATTCCATGAGAGTGCCGGGTGGCACTTTCTAGACTCTCTTCCCGATGGGCTACTAAGACGTCTCCTACAATTGGACAGGTGGACACGTTACACCATTTGGAAGGTCTTGCACCAAAAAAGTTCATCATACTAGCACCATAAGAATAGACTAAAAACTTTGTATTTGAAAAGGCCATATACTCTTGAACTCAAGCTCTCAAGAAGTTCGTAGCTGAACACCTAAAGGGTTGTTGAGATATCGAGCTCCACTCGTGATATGCCAAGGTGACCATTGTGCATTTATGTCACCAACTTGTCAGTTTTGCAGATGCGGTTGGTACACTGCCCATGAATAATAGCTAGATGACAGCTATCCTTATCTACTCTAGTTTGTGGCTCAGTTAGTATGCCACCTTAGTTAGTTGAGTTTGGTTTGAGACCCACATATAGGGTTCTTCTATTTCTTTTGTACTAGAGTTCTTTTTGGCTTACACAACTAAGAAGAGGAAGACTGTTTTCTGCCTCCACCCTTGTGTGTATTCCCCCATTGTGCAAGCAAGAAAGCTACAAGTGAGACTCCTTCCTTCTCTCCCACAATCTTGACATGGTATCAGAGCCTTGTTCGTGGTAAGGATCTCAAGAAAGCAAGCCAAGTTCGCGGTGTTCTGGTAAGAGGGCCAGTGTTGCTTTCACTCTTCTGTTTTGGGAGCAAGTCTCTGTAGGTAGCACAGCCAGAAAGTGCAAGAGTGCATTGTCTCAGATTGAGGCGCCCTTCGCGGTCTAGCAAGAGGGCAGTATTTTTTTTATTTGAGGCCATTTCGGGGCCTGTTTTGCAGGCGGAAGTTTTCTGCACGCACTCAGGAAAAGGTCTTGTTTTGTGTTGTGCGACCACTGTTCTACAGATTGGTGAAAAATTACTGTAGAAATTGCATCATATGCTTCTGCGCAGAGACATTGGGAGTTACAGAATCATCCTTGTTGCCTGTTGATGCAAAATCGTCACTAGGAAGTGACTGTGTGGTCAAATACCACTTTCGTCAGTTTTGCAGATTTGCCCTTGTGAGGCTGAAGCTTTGTTCTTTGCAGTGACAGAATTTTTTGTAGTGTTCTGTAATGGCGTCTGATTCTCTTTCACAGATTGTCACTGAAAAGCTTGACAAGAACAACTTCCAAGCATGGAAGTTTAGAATGACGAATTTCCTTATGGGAAAAGGATATTGGGAATTTGTTGCAGCAATTGAAGAAGAACCAGTTCTTCCTAATGTTTCCAATCAACAACAAATGCAGGCATTTAAAGCATGGCATGAGAGAGCCAGGAAAGTTATGTATTGGCTGTCTATCAGCATTTCAGACTCTATGATTGTGCATATTCAAGATGCAAGTATGCCAAAGGAGGCATGGGATACTTTGTCAAAAATGTATAGCACAAATACGCAAGCCAGGAAAATGCAGCTCAAGCAAGAGTTACACAATGTGCAAAGAGAAAGTATGAGAATCAATGACTACCACATGAAGGTGAAGAAGATTGCAGATGCACTTGCTTCCATTGGGTCACCAATGGAAGATGATGATTTAGTTTTTGTGACCTTGAATGGTCTGGGAAAGGATTATGCACAGTTTCGAACATCCATTTCCGTCCGTGAAAGATTTCTTGATTTTGAGGAGTTGATTGCTAATCTAATTTCTAAGGAGCAGAGAAATGGTGGTGCATCTTCTTCAGAAGGAACTTCAAAAGAAGTTGTCTTCTACTCAAATGCTGGAAGAGGTAGAGGCAGAGGTAGAGGAGGCCGATCTGGAGACCGTGGTAGAAATCAGAATATGCAGCAAACTCAAGAAAACCAGTCCTATGGAGGAGGACATGGTAACTCTAGAGGCAGGGGGAGCCAAAGAGGTCATGGTGGATGGCAAAGAGGGCAAAATGCAAACAACAATGTTGAATGCTACTACTGTGGTAAAATGGGTCATATGGCTAAAGACTACTATAAAAAGCAGAATGACATCATGAATGGAAAACTGCAACAAGGGAATTATGCATCTTCTAGTAGACAGGGTGATGAAAGAAATGAGTATTTGTTTATGGTGCAGCACATGACCAATTCTGTGACAAGTGTAAAAGAAAGTAACGATGTGTGGTATGTTGACTCAGGTGCATCAAACCACATGACAGGTCATGCAGAATGGATGCAGGATGCAAGGAAAATGGAAAAACCAGGATTTGTGGAGATTGGTGATGATACTGCACATTCTATTGTGCGGATTGGAAATATTCCTTTGTCTATGCAGGATGGGAAAAAGAAATACCTATCAGATGTATTTCATGTTCCGAATATCACCAAGAACCTGGTTTCTGTTGGTCAAATGGTTGAGCAGGGCTTGCAGGTCAAATTTAATTCCCATGGATGCTTTGTTGAGGATATGAAAAATAAAGGTCTCTTGATAACAAAAGGAAAGAAGAAGGGCAGAATGTTTACATTGGATGCAGACATGCCTGAATTGAGTGCAGCAATGTTTGCACATGGGACCGGTGTAGTTGCAGATATTGATATCTGGCATAAACGCATTGGTCATGTTAATGTACAGCGACTTAAATCAATGCAGGCCCAAAATATTGTTGCAGGATTGCCAAAATTCAAGGTTGCAGAAATGCATAAGGTATGTGAAGTCTGTCAGTTTGGAAAACAGGCAAGGAAACCATTTCCTAAATATGTTCAAGAGAGTAAGAAGCCATTGGAATTAATCCACTCTGATGTGTGGACTACTAAAGCTGCATCTCTTGGAGGCTGTCATTATTTTGTTACTTTTATTGATGACTATAGCAGAAAAGTTTGGGTGTATTTTATGAAAAAGAAAAGTGAAGTTTTTGGGCATTTCAAAACTCTTAAAGCTGTGGTTGAAAAAGAAACAGGCCTGTAAATAAAATGCCTAAGGTCAGATGGAGGGGGATAGTACCTTTCAAATGAGTTTCCAAGGTTCTTGCAGGAGCATGGCATAAAGTAGCAATATTCATGCAGTCATACCCCACAGCAAAATGGAATTGCAAAAAGAAAAAACAGGCATATTGGAGAGGTATCTCGTGCCATGCTCAATGAAAAAGACCTGGCAGACTTTTACTAGGCTGAGGCAGTTGCTACAGCAGTCTACAAAATGAATAGGACTCCCACTGCAGCAATACATGGCATGACTCCAGAGGAGAGGTGTACAGGTAGGAAACCAGATATTTCTCATTTGAAAATTATTGGTTGTATTGCCTATGTTCATGTGCCAAATGAGTTGAGATCCAAGTTGGACCCAAAAGCTCAAAAGTGCATCTTTATTGGTTATTCTCTGCAGAAGCAAAAAGGGTATAGATGCTATAACCCTTCTACTCGTAAGTTTATATTGAGCAGAGATGTTGTTTTTGATGAGATGAGTAGCTGGTATAAACTAGTAAATGTGATTGACAATATAGATGCACAAAATGGTAATGCTGCACAGAATTCACAGCAGCAGTCACAAGATATTAGTGGACCTGGAGCATCCTCTAGCAATGGTTCACATTCTTCGCCATGGACAGGCAGATTGAGATCAGGAGAATCTTCTCAAAGCAATGCAAATAGTGGTATGCAGGTATCATGAAAAGGAAAAGAGAAGGTAGATCAGCCCATGTTTGATGTGAATGCAGGTCACTCGTATGTGGATGGTGAATCCAGTGGCTCAGAACAAAGCATTGATGATGAGTTGGGTATTCCTTCTATTGTTACACCAGGAGTAAGGAAGACCAGGGATGTTTTGAGAGCAACTGGGAGTGAACCTACTTTGCGCAGGTCTACCAAAGCTAGCTATCCTATGGATAGGCTGAAATATGATGGATTTACAGCCATTCACTATGCATATATGGTCAAAGTGATACAAGCACCAAAACCCACTTCTTTTGAGCAAGCCATGGGAAAAGAAAAATGGGAGAAAGCCATGGATGAAGAAATGGATGCCTTGGAAGCAAATGCTACATGGGAATTGGTACCTTTGCCTAAAGATAAGAATGCAATTGGTTGTAAGTGGGTTTATAAGGTGAATCACAATGCAGATGGTTCTGTGAACAGATACAAGGCAAGATTAGTAGTCAAGGGGTATGCACAAACATATGGCATTGATTATGAAGAAACATTCAGTCCGGTTGCAAGGATGGCAACCGTAAGAGTAGTCATTGCTATGGCTGCATCAAAGGAATGGTCTTTACATCAGATGGATGTAAAGAATGCCTTCTTGCATGGTGATTTGCAAGAAGAGGTCTATATGGAGTAGCCACCAGGTTATGTGCATGCTATTCATCCTGAGTTTGTTTGCAAGTTGAAGAAAGCCTTGTATGGCTTGAAGCAAGCACCTAGAGCATGGTCTGACAAGATAGGACAGTATCTTGTCACTATTGGCTTTCAGATTTCCAAGGCAGATTTCTCACTTTATGTGAGAAAAACAGAGAAAGGTATTATGCTACTTGTCATTTATGTTGATGATTTGATTATGACAGGTGACAATGATGAAGATATCCTTCATGTGAAAATGCTATTGAAGCAGAAGTTTGAGATGAAGGATTTGGGAGAGCTGTGTTATTTCTTGGGCATTGAGGTGATTAGATCACCAAGTGGGATACGGCTCTTGCAGAGGGAGTATGGATTGGACATGCTGTCCAAATATGGGATGACAGGCTGTAAGCCTATTTCAGTTCCTTTGGAGCAGAATGTGAAGCTGAGCGTAGATGCAGGTGAGCTTCTCGAAGATCCTACTATGTACAGACGCATAGTAGGAAGTTTGATTTATATGACTATTACCAGGCCAGATTTGAGCTATGCTGTTGGATTGGTAAGTCAGTTTATGCAAGCTCCAAGGAAACCGTATTTGGATGCGGCTAGACGCATACTCAGGTATGTGAAGTCCACATTGCAGTATGGACTATTTTATGAGACTGGGGTTGAGATACAGTTGCATGGATACACTGATGCTGATTGGGCTAGTAGTATTTCTGATAGACGATCTATCAATGGATATGTGTTCTCTTTTGGGAGTGTTGCAGTCACTTGGAACAGCAAGAAACAGCCTACAGTTGCCTTGTTGAGAACAGAGGCTGAGTACAGGGGTGCAACAATGGCTGCATGTGAGGTAGCTTGGTTGCATAAGCTACTTTATGATATGCATCAGCCTACAGATGGGCCAATTGTTATTTATTGTGACAACATGAGCAATATACACTGGCAAATAACCCAGTCTATCATGCTAGAACAAAGCACATTGAGGTGCATTATCACTATGTGTGGGAGAGGGTTTTACTAGGTCTTATTGATCTAGTTTATGTCAACACAGAGGATCAGGTAGCTGACATATTTACGAAGGCATTGGGCGCAGAGAAGCTGTGCAAGTTCAAAGACCTGCTTGGTGTGCAGGAATTGGGATTGAGCTCGAGGGGGAGTGTTGAGATATCGAGCTCCACTCGTGATATGCCAGGGTGACCGTTGTGCATTTATGTCACTGACTTGTCAGTTTGTAGATGCGGTTGGTACACCGCCCATGAATAATAGCTAGATGATAGCTATCCTTATCTACTCTATTTCGTGGCTCAGTTAGTATGCCACCTTAGTTAGTTGAGTTTGGTTTGAGACCCATATATAGGGTTCTTCTATTTCTTTTGTACTAGAGTTCTTTTTGGCTTACACAACTAAGAAGAGGAAAACTGTTTTCTGCCTCCACCCTTGTGTGTATTCCCCCATTGTGCAAGCAAGAAAGCTACAAGTGAGACTCCTTCCTTCTCTCCCACAATCTTGACAAGGGTTACCTTAAGGGGAATCTCAATACCCCTTTGTCTTCATTTGGTGCTCATGCAATTGGAACACCTTGCATTCCTATAAGAATCATAACTCGTTCAAGATTGAAAAGAGATGGGATAAGGGCATTAGCACAAGATCAAGTTGTTTCCATAAGACCACCACATCAACTCACTCTAATCACCAAAATATCATTCCAATTGTGCCCAACTATTTGAGCCAACAATGACAAGACCCTAGTTTCAAGGGGCTTAATTCAAATTAAAAGTTAAAATACAAATCATCTATATAACAAACTTGGTTGCTTTCTCATAATACATCCAACTCTTAGACTACAGTCTTTGTGAAAATTGACTTGAAACTAAATGCACCTAGGCCCCACATAGATTGACTAGAAGGTCCAACCAAGGATCATGAATCATTGAGGACATGATGCAAGAGTAACTAAAATACACAAGATTCTCAAGGGGCTGCAAAAAATCCTAGGCTAGCATGTCTTACTACAAAGGTTGAATATAAAGACCTAGTAGGGCACTTGCACCCCTTGTAGAACTCTAAGAAGGATGTACCCTTAATCCCAAAACTATGAATAAGTCATGACTAAGAGGTAGATCTTGAAACAAAGGTCAATTGTTTCAATCTTGTATTTTAGGACAAGTGACTAGACAAAGTAAGTGGCATACCAACTTCTACACTAAAGATGCTATGAATGAGTACATAACATATCTTCATATAAGTGTGACACCATTGGAAGCATCAATGACCCAAGATAATTAAGCTCGTGGGGCTGGTGAGAACTTTTGGGTGAATGAGCTTATTGGAAATGCTTCCTCAAATCAAAGGCTATCTTGCAACTCAATTTTTTGGGAAGAATTTAGACACATCATACATATGTGGTGACTGATTGGAGAACCATTGTCATAGCTAGACATTGGGAGAACTCTACTAGAGTCCAAAAAATCACTCGCCTACCAAAAATAATCCAAAAATCCTAGGCTAGAATGGCACTTCTAATGTTGCACATAACCACACTTTATTATCTTGACTAGCCACCAACCTAGGGAGGATGCATTGCATTAAGTCTACCTGACTACAACCAAAGAATCCAAGGAACCATGCTCAAGTGAGAAAATTATCATGCTTGAATTGAGGACAACAACCATGTTGTACATTGCTAAAAAGTTATCTCTATACAACACAATATTGGTTGAAAAGGTGAAAAGCATGATTGACCATGAGTTGCACTTGGGACACTTGAACTATAACTTAATAGGGAGATTAAGAGGAGCCAAAGCCTAGTTGTGCACACATACTCATTTTCACAAGAATAGAGGGAAAGAATTATGAACACTTCATATCTTGCAAGAGAAACCATTACAACAAGCACACGACAAGACAATAAATTATGATTGGTTCAAACATAATTATTAAAAAAAACATAATAACAACACTTCCAAAATAGTGACGAGGAACAAGGAACCACATTGCAATAAACATAGATAGAAGAGAGATTAATATGTCACTAAACATTATCAAAAAGGGGACAAACCAAACATATAATCTATAAGAGGCATGGCTAAGGGAAGTGACTAAACCTAAGTAATAGATTTCAATAACTTAATGAAATTGCAAAAATACAAGCAAGGGAAACCCACACCCAAATAAAAGAAAAATGACCAAGTCAAGTGAAGGCTCAGAATCCCCTAAGCCTACACCTTCATTATCCAAGAAAGTAATGGAATCAAAGCAAACAATAGCAACAACAAACAACTACATAAGCCACAACAATGGAGCCTAATGAGAGGAGCAAAGAACCAAGTCTTGACACAATACTAATATGTGGATATTCCCATGACTACTCCCAAAAGTGCTAGGACTACGAATGGTTCAAAAAGTTTCAAGGATTTCAAGCAATATGTGATTCCAATTCTTGCAAGTAAAACTGCAAACATTGATAAAAAAAGCACATGATGTGGAAACAAAATATTCATAACCATTAGTTGTGAATACACCTATCACATTTGACAACGAATAGGACATGGTAGCCCCACGAAGCCTTGGGATAAACATATGAACCCTAAAAGCACAAGCAATCCTCTGCTTCTTCAATCTTACCTATTAAGGCTCAAAGGCTTAAAAACTAATAAAATAATGGATCTATTTAGTTTCTATAAACCCATAGAGAGAAAGCCAAAAGTAGGGGGATTGAGAAGCAAGGGACTAAGAGGAACTTATAGTTTCACACATTTTGAAAAGTTCTTTACCATGGCTTTCGACTTTTGCAAAGGATATTTGAATCCCTTTGAATTGAATGAATAGGATGAGAGAGAGAGAGAGAGAGAGAGAGAGAAAGAAGAAGAAGAAGAAGAAGAAGATTTTGCAAATAGTACCAGGTGAGAACACATAAGAGGGGAGAGAGGTGAAGAACCCAAGAGCACGCACACACAAAAGCAATGGAGACTTGAGCACACAAAGAGATAGGGATAAAATATTTGTTTTTCATTCTTAGTCTTCCACAAAAAAGAACTAAGTCTACAACATCATAAAAGACTAATATGAAAATACCACAACATATGGACACATGGTCACTAAGTGTGAACCACTAGGAAAGAAGAAGTGGCACAATGAATGTGCCATAATCAAGGATAGGCTACATAGGTGTATTCCAATTGTAGAATCACTAGCGTATCCTCATGTCAGTCACCTAACATGACATGAATAATATCATGCCACATTTCAAGGTACGTAATGAATGCCAGCTCATGTATAGCTCAATATCTCAACATTCCCCCTGGAGTTCAACATGAGCTCGTGAACTCTAAGCATCGTCCGAAAGCGTTAAAGCTTCTCGGCTTCCATGGCCTTGGTAAAAATATCAGTAGCTTGATCCTCTGTAAGTATTGGCATTAACCAAGTCAATATCACCTGCCAGAACCCACTCTTGAATGAAATGGTACTGGATCTCTATGTACTTGGTCCATGCATGATTTACTAGGTTCCTAGCTAATTAAATGCAACTAAGGTTATCATAGTAGATGATAATCTTTTTATCCACCTACATCCCCAAATCACCAAGTAGCTTGTGTAACCAAGCTACGTCACATGCTGTAATTGTAGTAGCTATGTACTATGCCTCTGTATAGATAAGGCCACTGTCAACTATTTCTTGCTACTCCGAGTAATAGCACCAATGCCAAAGGAAAACATAAAACCATTAGTAGATCTCTTGTCTAAAATAATACTAGCCCAATCTACATCTATGTAACCATGCAAGTCTAATGGTACACCTACACCATAGAATAAGGCAAAGTCCAATGTGGACTTGGCATAGCACAATGTACTGCAATGCATCCAAATGTGGCTTCTGTAGAAGCTACATAAACTAACTCTCCAAACCCAATGTGGACTTGGCATAGCACAATGTACTGCACTGCATCCAAATGTGTCTTCTGTAGAAGCTACATAAACTAACTCTCCAAACCAACTATGTAGTTTAGGTCTCGCCTAGTGATCATTAAATAGCTAATGATGCCCACAATCTTTCCATATATAGTGACATCCTCAATCAAGTTTCCCATCATCTAAACTAAGCTTAGCATTAACATCCAAAGGTATATAGAAATAGGCTTGCAATCAACCATGCCATGCTTCTTCAATATATTTAACGCATATTATCTCTATGATGACCATATATCCTCTAGAGTCCTAACTATCTCTATCTCAAGAAAATAGCACAACTCTCCTAAATCCTTCATCTTAAATTCAATCTTCAAAAGACCCTTCACATTGTCAATCTCTATCTTAGTATCACCCACAATGATCAAATTATCCACATAAATAGTAATGATCACACTTCTTGTATCACTCTCATGTACATAGAGTGAGTGATCAGCTTATGCTCTACAAAATCCAATGCTGACAAGGTATTCTACAACCCTATAATACCCTAGGTGCTTGCTTCAGCCCATATAAGGCCTTACAAAGCTTGGATATATAATCTGAATGATTCTCATTCACATAACTAGGTGACTACTCCATATTAACTTCTTCTTGTAACTCCCCTTGCAAGAAGCCATTTTTAACATCCTTTTGATGCATGATCCAACCTTTTGATATAGCTAGTGCTATCACATCCATTATAGTGGCCATTTTAGCCCCCAAAGCAAAAGTCTCCTCATAATCAATACATGAGTCTACCCATCTCTTTTGGCAACCAACTGTGTCTTATAGCACTCAATAGATGCATCTAACTTATGCTTAACCTTGTAAACCCATTTGCAATCAATAGCTTTCTTGCCTTCAAGTAAGGGCACCAACTCCCATGTGTCATAATCCATAAGTGCAATCATTTCTTCCTCCATAGCATGATCCCAATACTCATTATACATTGCATCCTCAAAACAAGTGGATTCCACATCGTGCACAGCCTTAGCCATATATGCATAGTGATGAGCTACATAACTATCATATGCCAATCGTTGCGTTGGCTTTCTCACTTTACTTGACCTACGTGGACCTGAATCACTACTAGGTGCTTTCACATCATCTTGTGCCTTCTATACACCAGGTGTTTTAATAGATGGAATTCTAAACTCCTCATCCAAGCTTTGCTCATATCCATTTGAATCAGCATCAATATGAGAGAAACATGATGATACATCTATCACAATAGGTGAGTCCCCAACTTTCTCTTTATCTTTTCTTAACATCTATGATGTACTTGGTGGAGTAACATGTGATCTCAATCTGCCACTCCAAGGTCTATCAATAGAACCATGACTAAAAGACTCTTGTGGTCCATTCAATGTCTGTGATTGCTAGCATTTTTTCTACATAGCCACACTCTCATTCTCATCAATCCCAACTACATTATGTACATTACTGTACTATCTACTCATTTCATCAAAAAACATCCTTGCTAACTCGCAGCTCACATGTAATAGGATTATAATATCTATATCCCTTTTGATCAAGAGAATATCCAATAAATATATTTTTTTTTGCATTAGCATCCAATTTAATGTGCAACTCATAAGGAATATGCACGTAAGCAATAACATCCAAATACTTTCAAATGGGAGAGATTCGGCTTTTTGCCTATAAACTTCTCTTTAGGTACCATACCATGTATTGCAATAGTGGGGTGTCCTATTCATAATGTATATAGTAGTAGCAACTCCTTCAGCCCAATAATAATAAGGTAAGTTTTAAGTTTTTCTCTGACATCAATGCATGACCCACCTTTGGAATATGCCCATTTTTCCACTTATCAACTCCATTTTGCTATGGAGTATATCTAAATATATGATGCCTCTATATGCCTTTTTTTACAAAAAATTTTAAAAATCCTTGGAGAGATATTCTCTCTCTCCATCCAATCTTAGGTATTTGATATGCACCCCTGTCTCCTTCTCAACCAAACCCTTAAAGCATTTAAAGTGAGTAAATATCTCACTTTTCTCATGCATAAAGTAAACCCATACTTTGCAAGTATGATCATCAATGAAGGAAACATAATACCTAAAAACCACTCAAAGTTGCAATCTTTGTAGGACCCCATATATCAAAATGTATCAATTCAAGTGGTTTCTTGCATACATGCTTTTCATATGAAAATGCATGCCTTGATTGCTTTCCAAGTTGGTATGCTTCACATACTTTGTGTATCCCATCAACTCTAAACTTAGGCAAGCCATCCACAATCTATTTTGATGTGACCAATTCTCTTATGCCAAATTTTAATATTAGCCATAACACCTGAACCGTGTGCAAACATGGCAGTATCCATTTTAGATAGACTTACATCAAGAAAAAACCAATCTACCATCACATTTTCCTTTTGCAATCGACCTACAATCATTTTTAGATCTTTTACATAACAACCATCAAGTGAAGTGAAGCTACAATCCTTATTCGTACTATTTGACCAACAAAAACCAAGTTTTTTGTAATATTTGGTACATGTAGTATATCAGCCAAGTACTTATTTTTGCCTTCCTGCATACTCAAAGGGACATTTCCACCATGAGTAATGGGGTGAGCTATATCATCCCCTATCTCCACATAACTTAGAGACTCTAGACTACACATCTCTCTAAACCACTCTCCATGAGAAGTCATGTTATTAGAGGCACCTGAATCTACATATAATATATCATTCTTTAATGAATCATCAATAATCATAGTATTCATAAAGTGCTGCATAACAAACAAATGTTTACTTCTATCATCATTGTTCTACTATTGGATGCATAGACAATGCCAACATTCTCTATTATCACCAAAATTCATTAGCCTATTAGAATATGCAACTTGTCCTTTTTTACTCTCCCTTCCTCAAAACTGTCCTTCTCTACTTTGTTATGCATCATAACCTTGACCACAACCACCACCTTGGACTCTACCACAACCTCTACCTTTGCTAGTAGAGTAAAACACATATTCATACTTGTTCTTGCTTTAAGAAGAAGAGGAGTCCAAGATAAGGTTTTTCACCTCAAGTATCAACTTAGAAATCAAGTCTGCAAAATTAGGAATATCATCCCTCATATTCATAAATGACCAAAAGCTCTTGTATTCATCTCCAAGTCAATCTAAGTATGCACGCACAGCATTATCATCATCAACTACCACACTAATAGATCCAAGAGCATCCACAATACTCTTGATCTTCAAGGGATAAATGAACAAGTTCCCTCTTTTCACTTGGTTCAACTCTAACTTGAGCTGTAGCTTTTTGGCCTTTGTATTTACTTCCAACAATCTTGCCAAATTCTTCCATGCAATAGTGGGGGTTTTAGATTCGTGCGAATAGCCCATCATGCTATCTGTGACACTGATAGATAGCCACATGACTTTACTCTATATCTTCTTCCAATTTTTCTTAGCCTTTAAAAATGTCTTTACTCTATGTCTTCTCCCAATCTTTCTTCTCCCAATAGATGACTTTACTCTGTGTCTTCTCCCAATGGTAGTAGCATTTCGCACAAGAACTTCACGTGCTACTACCATGTCTCCTTCAATGTAATTCCAAACACCTTTTCTCTTTAAAAATTTTGACATCTTGAATGTCCATGAAAAATAATTGTTATTATCAAGCTTCTCACTACTAATAATATGGCTAAAGTTGGTAGACATTTTGACAAAATAGAAAACATTGCAAAAAATTGCAATATGTAGGCAAGCTAATACTAGATGCACCACAACTAAACATGCATCCTTTTTCATTAACTACAAAATAGTAATTACAATTTGCAATTTGCATGAAAATGCATTTTGTGTATGCAACCTAGCAAACACTTGAAACCTTATCGATTCAAAATCTATAATCTGTGCACCTATAAATGGCAGACATAGCCAAAACTATAGTATACTGGGAAATTGTTGTCGAGACCACTTGTAGATCCAAAATAGAGGTCAAAATGACTTCAAATGTCAAAAATCACCACGATAAACCCTAATGGATTTATCTATAGTATATACACTATCCTTCCTACTCACCAAGTTTCATTACAAT
This sequence comes from Lygodium microphyllum, assembly GCF_053477565.2. Classification (NCBI taxonomy): domain Eukaryota; kingdom Viridiplantae; phylum Streptophyta; class Polypodiopsida; order Schizaeales; family Lygodiaceae; genus Lygodium; species Lygodium microphyllum. The sequence goes on along the minus strand of NC_141152.1, from coordinate 118,597,879 downwards.
TGCAAACTATGGTTTTGCTAGCCTCAAGAACCTCCTGTGGTTATAACCTAAGCTAAATCGAGCAAGGTAGAAGAGCTTCTTACTTGCTGCTTACTTTCTTGCTTTTGTGCTCCAACGCCTTCAACTCAGTCTTCAATCAGGCTCCTGTAAGCCGTGGGATGGCTCTAATACCATGAAAATAGACAAGAGGGGAGAGAGGTGAAGCACCCAAGAGTACACATATGCAAAAGCAATGGAGACTTGAGCACACGGAGAGATAGGGCTAACATCTTCTTCTTCTTCCACACAAAAGAACTAAGTATACAATATCATTAAAAACTAATATGAAAGTACTACAACATATGTACACATAAGTGTGAACCTATTAGGAAAGAAGAAGTGGCACAATGAATGTGCCATAACCAAAGATGGACTACATGGGTATAGTCAAGCTGTAGAATCACTACACATATCCTTATGTCAGTCACCTAACACACCAGTGAATAACATTGTGCCTTATCCCAAGGCATGCAATGGATGGCAGCTCATATAGAGCTCGATATCTCAACACTAGGGAGGCCAAAGGAGAACTAGATTGGAAGGTGAATCCAATCTACTTTTTTATCAACTAATTCATATGTATGGCTTCCATGGTCCTCCTTCACTCAACATTATGTGCTTATTTGACTCTACGCATGCCAATCTACTTTTTTATCAACTAATTCATATGTATGGCTTCCATGGTCCTCCTTCACTCAACATTATGTGCTTATTTGACTCTACGCATGCTATCTCTCCTTCCCTTCATTCTTAACCTCGCCCCTTTAAGGGTCTCGTTGTACTAAAGTTCTTCTTGTATGGATTAAGATTAGTATAATTTGTGTTGAGAATTTAGGCAATCACACCCAGTGTACCCTCTTTATATGGAGTAGTTGGGCCAAGGGAAATGTAGGCAATCTAGGAGAAGGGACTAAATCCCATAAGCATAGTGGTGAAAAGTGCCACCTACCCAAAAGACTAAGAAGCATTGTGCTTGCCTATCATTTGAATGTAATGTCATTGTACTTCTGTCCTTTTAGACAGTGTCATTGTCTATACACAAAAGATTGTGTTTATGAATCCAAGCTTCCATCTTGAAACCTAATTCACTTGTGTGACAGTAATTGTCTCTAAGTCAATGTTATCATGAGTCTTGTGTTTTTCTTTCATCTGCCATATCCATGCTTTAAATCCATGCATTTCAACATGGTATCAAAGCCATGGTGAGCATGGCTAAGATCATCAAACTTCTCTCTCAACTTCTCTTCACATCTAGTCAACTCATTGTCAGCTCATGAGTTCATTTCTCACTCCAACTCCACTATTTCCTTTATGGTAGCCATAGCTAGCAGCCTGCACCTACCTTGCTTGGAGCTCTCATATCTCTTTATATAAGCCAAATCTCTTCAATCTTCCTTCTGGAGATTTGTTCATCTACTTCTAAATCTTCTCTATGGAACTTCAATTACTGACATTGGTGGTCTATAGCTCTAGCGTTGCATGAATTTGAGCTCATTGTCTGATCTACACCTGGTTCCGATTCTCCCTGCATGCAAAAGCAACTAACCTTGCGACCATAGGGCAATTGAAGATTGGTTTATAAGCTATCTCCCTGTCAAAGGATTCATCAAATTCATCCTACCCACTACAATCAGCAAAAAATAAGTCGCCTATCTGCAAACCCTAATCCACCATAGCTCCTTCAACCTCAAGCTCAAAAATCCCATCATTTTCTCACTCCTCCAAGCCTCTACTAGAGTTCTTGTCACTCTGATCTAAGTTCCTACTCAGTTCTTCCCAACAAATATTTGGGCATGAAACCAACAAGGAGGGGAAGATTTGTGAAGATTTTAAGGATTAAAGCAACAACAGTTAAGTTCAACTAGTATATCTTGATACTATTTACCATTGCCATTGCTTCTGTCCCCTGATACAACCGAAGTTAGCTCATTTCTAAGAATTATGGTGTTGATTTGCTGTTGTTCCAATCACTCTAGCGTGGGCAAGGACTCTCTGACATGTCACTTCAGAGGATTTGGATTTCAAAGGAGGCAAACAAGTATAAAGCTTATCCTGATGAAGAAGGGCCTATGGGCCATCACTAATGGACAAGAGAAGAAGCCTTGGGATGCAAATCTTGCAGTTGCCTAGTAGAAAAGTGATGACAAGGCTCAAGCCATCATAAAGTTTTAGTTGGATGACAATTATATCCACCATGTGGATATTTGTGATACATCCCATGACACTTGGAAAAGATTGAATACTCTGTTTGATGCACAATCAAAGTCTTCAAAGTATGGTTTATTAATTGAGTTTTTCATGTTGGACATGAAACCTGGCACATCTCTTGCAACACATCTGAATTACATGGAAAGTATCTTAACTCAGCTTGTAGGGATCAACATTAAAATGGATGAAGATGTATGCATTCATGTTTTGTTAAAAAGTTTGCCTCTAGATTATGACAATGTCTCCACTACTTTAATCAACATGCCAAATCCTAAACTTTTTGTCATTCAGGCCTCCCTATTAGAAGAAGAAAAGATGATCAAAAATAAAGAAGAGTCAAGTACCTCTAAGGATGAACAAGTGTTGTATGTCAGTAACAAGTACAAAGGAAAAAAGGACTTTGTGACTTCTACCAAAAGACTGGACATATTGAAAATTTTTGTCATGCCAAAAAGAGGCATCAAAAGGCCTATCTTGTAGCTATGAAAGAAGAAGAAGACCATGGGCATGAAGAAGCAAAAGAAGAAGAAGACCATCAAGGGCAAAAGGACAAACCTCACCAGTCCTTCTATTCACACTACTCTAATAGACTTTTTTGAAGCCATATATAACCTTGCTCTAATGCTCCTTTCATAAGCTTGTAAACTCCACATGTAACCCAGCACTATAGCCTCTGTACATTTTGTGAAGCCCCTGTTATTACAAACTCTAGATGTCCACCATGTTTTTGGTACCCACACTTAGCTTTTTTTGCAACATCCTCTGGATGATTACCATGGTTATGGTGTGCCCACACTTTGCAAGTGGTTGTTCACTAAAGCCTCTACACACTTTGTGCCTTTTTGGTTGTGATTGAGGAGGGGTGTTGAGAATTTAGGTAATCACATCGAGTGTAGCCTCTTTGTATGGAACAGTTGGACCAAGGGAAATGCAAGCAACTAGGAGAAGGGACTAAATCCCATAAGCACTATGGTAAAAAGTACTTGTCTCTAATTCAATGTTATCACGAGTCTTCTCTTTCTCTTTCATCCGACATAGCCATGCTCTAGGTCCATGCATTTCAACAATTTGGCCATTGTTGTTAGCCTCAAAGTGCTATAGTTGGGAAATCGAGTCTTATGAACTTTTGGTCATAATGTTGGGAGGATTGGCTAATGTTTAAGGCTTTGAATGGCCCTAAAAGGCCTCGCTAGGATAAATTGGTTGCTTGGCCGCTATAGATGTCATTAGGTTTGCATAAGAAAAGAAATCAATCAACAAGGCTTTACTAAGGCATTAATGGCCTTAGCATTGTAGCTAGCCAAAAGGCCATTAGTAAGGCCTTAGTGGTCTTTATTTGGGCCTTAGTGACCTTGCATTCGAGTCAGCCAAATGGGCCTTAATGGCCTTAGCCTACCAAATCAACCATTAAGCCTTGTAATAGACCTTTTTTTTAATCTTGCTCTGTCCATCAATCTCATAAGGCCACCGAGTAGACCATTCTTTTTTATCTAGGCCATTTAATTGGTCATCTAATAGTCTAGTAAGGACTTGCCATTTTTTATGTAGTCATAAGGCTGTTAAAAGCATAACTTAAATTAACTAGTCTTCTATCTACTACCTAACATAGAAGGAGGTGGAAATGAGGTACTATTGGATCTCCCATTTAAATGACAAACCAAATGTGTGGTTAATTTTTAAATCCAATGCATTCGTTGGAGCTACCTAACGTAAAGATAAACAAAAGTAGCACCACCAATGTCTTTTATCTCTTTTTGTACACCTCCTAAGGAAGGGATGATATCCTCCTCAACAAGTTGCTCAAAGCACACATAGGCCAAAGCATGCCAATGATGTGGGCATCTAAGCTAAATATGTCTGACCCAAAATGAATTCCCAAGGCATGACATCAACAACAAGGAAAGTTCTAGTCTTGTACTAACTACTCATGTTATTCTGCTCCTCGCCAACTAAGAAGGACCTACCAAGTTTGTAGCACTACCAAACTAGATAGGTCCCTAAGGCACTATTAAAGGCACATGGCTACTATGTTGGCAACATGAGGATATGACTATCAAATATATCATGTATCATAACCAAAACACCCCAACCACCTCATGTCAGAATGAATCGATTCTAATAGCCAAAAAGACAAGGCCCTTAGTGCCCAATGCTGGATACTACACCTCAAATATTCTACGAGAGGAAGGAAGCACACTTATCAACTAACTTCACAAAGATTTCATGGATCCTATCTATCATTCCCTTCATCCAAGACCTCCCCCCTCTAAGAATTTTATTGTAGTGAAGTTCTTCTTATAAAAATTCAGCCATTGTTGTTGGCCTCAAAGCCCTGTAGTTTAGAAATTATATCTTGTGCCCTTTTGGCCTTAAGGTTTAGAAGCTTTACTATACTTGAGGCTTTGACTACCCCTAAAATGCCTTATTGAGACAAATTAACTGCTTGGATCCTATATAGGCCATTAGGCTACATAAGAAAAGAAATCGATCAAAAAGTCCTTAATGGCCTTTAAAGCATTGGCGCCACCCAAAAGGCCCTTACTAAGGCCTTAGTGGTTTTAGCCATAATGTCGACCAAATAGGCCTTATTTGGGCCTTATTGGGGTGTAGTGGGAGCTCACACTCAACCACCAAGACCCACAGACCGCTTATTGTTTCAAGCGTTTCAAGCGAGCTCTCGTGGCTATCTCTCACCTAGCCGCGCCGTCGATCCTCTTCGGGGTGTAGTGAGCTTACCTTAATGCCAAAATGAGTTGCCTCCTCTCTCGCACATGTCGGTAGCTCCATAATCCTAGATGCTAGCTCAAGCATCCTCAAGCCTCCTCCATCTCCAAGCTCCATCCACCATAGCCGCGCACGCAAGAAAAGAGAAGAGAAGAGAAGAGAGAAGAAGAGAGAAGAGAAGATGGTGAAGAGCTTCACCCTCTTGATCCCTCACTCCCACACACTCACTCACTCTCTCACACTCCCTCTCTCAAGAGCACACACACAAGCAAGGGGAAGAGAAGAAGAGAAGAAGAGAAGAAGAGAGGACTCTTGTTAGCCATACACCAAAGAATGAGCTTCTCATTCACTTTTCAACTTTATATACAAAACCCTAAATTCTCATGGGCACCCATCCCTTTTTACATGACCGGCCATTATGGCAAGATTCCCTTTTCTAATTCCCTCTTCTTGCTTCATGCCCTAAGCCTATACCCATCTATTCTTTTACAAATGGCACAGCAGGGAGCCTGGCGCTCTTTTACAAGTGTTTTTAGAGTTTTTTGAGGCACCTTTCATTTAAAATTGCACTTTTTGCCTCAGCTTAGCGTTAGGGGCTGCCTCTGTGCCTTTGCTCTCTTTCCATCCTTTTTCCACTTTTTCCTTCATTTTTCCGCCATCTCGAATTGAGGTTAATATTACCCCCCTCCGAGACGGGTGCTAGTCCCATGGCACTTCTAACTGTTTGTTGGGATATTAACCTATGCTAAGGATTCTAAAACTTTCTTGTACTGATGTGAGTGTAACCTTGGCAAAGTATAGAAGCTTAAGTGACACCATCTAGCACTCCTTAGAATGACATGGGGTTAATTTCTTTGGTTCTCTTGAGTCCACATCATTGTAGAAGTGCTCTAGCCAAACCCACTAGGATAACTTGAAAGCTAGGTTCTTGAATCAATAGGGTCACCTATAGATTTCCCAGCGTCGGTATTGGAATGTTTGTTTGGCATGAGATCACCCAAACCGAAGTAGAATCATGCTTAGTTGGTTTAAAGAGAGTGAGAAACAAGGAGGAGTGTAGCGTGTCGACCCCTTTATCCATAAGGTATAGTCTCACTCTTGTCCCCTAAAATGACATGGAGTCAAGGTTCTTACGAGTTTCTACTTGGGTCAATGTAATTTCCTATCTACACAACTCTTGAAAGAAGCTCCCAACTAATTGGTACCACTCTACAAACCCATCGGAGTCATGTCCTCCTACTTTCCTAAAATTTTTTAAATTACCTAATTACCTACCATAGTTATATTTGAAAATGTAAAATAATCTTTCTCAATTAGCCTTTTATAGCACAGGATTTGTTCATGTAACTTATGGCACAACACAAGAAAACAAGATCAAATAGTAACTCCTTTATTACTTTGAAGGTTTTTTATTCCATTTGGCCCATACGGAAATAACATCAACTACAAGGTTTGGCATCCTCCAAGATTCCACGCTATCAACTAGTATCAGGGCCCCTAGAAACACCATTTTGGATAATGTAGGAGTTAGGCAAAACCTAGAAGTTAAGGACTTTACTAGCTAGAGCCCCCCTGGCACCCTTATTTCCTCCTACCTAAGTGGCTTTCCAAGGAGTGACCTCTTGCAATGGCATTGGTCCACCAAGATTCTTAAAGTGATGTTTTCAACCCCCTTAGAATAGGGTCCCTGCAACTATCCTTGGGGGAGGCCTAGTGCATCCTTCATTCTATTAATCAGATTTCAAATAGATTCAATAAAAATTGTAGCTTATAATCACAAGAAAGTTTTTGTTGATGCATTAGTAGATCATGTCATGGATAGTCAAAATCTCATTTAGCATTTATTCAAAAGTTGATTTACTTTAGAAGGAAATCTTTGAACAACCTTGGGTTACTCTTTCCCTTAGTAAGTCATCAGTCCTTTTAGGATGCTTGCCCAAATTCCAAGATCGACTCTCTTAGGATAAATAGTCCATTTTATCATGTTAATAGCCATACATGATCAATGCAGAATAGTAGTGTGTGTGAAATATTCATATTACAACATATAACTACTTGAATGAAGGAATAACCTTAGATTGCACATAATTTTTAGAACTTCCACATAGATATGAATCATACATTATAATTGACTATAGGAACTCACTACCCTAAATATTATAGGTCATAGCTAAATGAAGAAATAATAGTAAAAGAAACCATATTTTTAGGTCTCACATGTTGTTTTCACCCTCAAGAAATCTCTCTCTCTCTCTCTCTCTCTCTCTCTCTCTCTCTCTCTCTCTCTCTCTCTCTCTCTCTCTCTCTCTCTCTCTCTCTCTCTCTCTCTCTCTCTCTCTCTCTCTCTCTCTCTCTCTCTCTCTCTCTCTCTCTCTCTCTCTCTCTCTCTCTCTCTCTCTAACTATCTCTTATCTCTCCCTATCTCTCTCTTTTCTTCTCCAACTCTCTCTCTCTCTCTCTCTCTCTCTCCTCTCTCATTCTTCTCTTGAATAGTGTGTTAGTGTTTTCATGGTTCCTCCCCCTCCCCCCCAAGGCCTATTCATATAGCCTTTTTATAAGGGAGGGAGGTATCCCCTCTCTTTTACTCTACACATCTTTGCAAGTGTGGAGCTACATGTGCTTGTAACCCAATATATATTGATCAAGTAATGCTATGATGATGATGGTATTGCTAGTAGAAGCACCTGGAGTGATGGTGGTCCATGATGGCACATGACGAGGATGATGATGTTGACATGGATGACATGTGGAGTGGCAACCATTCATGACAACAATGACAGGTAAGAAATGTTAAAATTTCATTTTCTCTATAGTTTGGTTACTAAGGTTTTTAATCTTTTTAGCCCTTGTTCTTATGCAAAGCAATTGAAAGATTAATCCCATGATTTATTGTCCACCCGTGAAGACAATGAGAGGATTAAACTTTTATGCGATTGGAATTTGTGCTTTTGCATATTGTGGGGCTAGAAAACTTGTTTAAAGATCTTGGAGATATTACATATAAAAATAAAAGTACTTTAAATGTGAGGAAAGATGTCTTGAAATGCCAAAACTTCTTATAAAAATGTTGTCATACCATATCGTCAAAATGAAGCTCGAAAGGTTTGAGGAATAACCTAAAGAGAGAGTGGTTTGTAAGCAAGGTTAATGGCTAATTAACCTACATAAATGAGTAATAACCTTGAGTCATATTGTGGGGTCACGTGGTAAAGCAAGTAGCTACCTAGACTCTCATAGGTAATCATATCACAATGGAAACTCCTCATCACATAGAATACAATGATACACATGGAGGAAGGAATAGATGATAATTAGGGACTTCTAGACACATCAAATGCCATTGTGATATGTTAATATAGAGAAAGATTGGCAATTGTAGATTCATGAGCTTTGTACTGCACACTTTGAACAAATATATAGTATAGATGGCACATGTGAGTAGGAGGCACTAAGCCATTTACCCTATCTTATGAATAAGGTAATCATCCCAAAAATAAATGAGAACATGTTAAGAGAGTTTCAATTGAAGGACTGACTAAGGCCTTAATATCATTGGGTAAGAGGAAATCCCCATGCTATGATAGGATCATAAATGAGATGGCAATCAACTTTTGGGATAGCTTGAAGAAGATCACGACATTAATTATTAATGAATGTTGGAGTAAAGGTCACATGCTTGGTTTGTGGAAAGAGAGTACAATTGCATGATTTCCTAAACAAAGTTAATGCACAAAACTCATACATTGGAGGTAGATTTGTCTCTTGGGTATTGCATACAAGATATTTACCAAAGTTTTAGCCATAAGGATGCTAGTATGCAAGACATTTTAACAAAAATCAATGCAAATTTCTAAAAGGGAGATCTTTGAACAACAGTGTCCTGGATGTCATCTTTGCAATGGATGGGCTAAAAAATCTCAAAAGTAGATAATATTTCTACAATTGGATATTGAAAAAAGGCATTTGAAAAAATTAGTTGGAAATATCCTAGACAAGTTATGCTACATATGGGTTTTGATTTAAAAAAATTAGCATATCTCCCATTCATCATTGGAATAAACGCTAATGCATGTTATGTTATTGAAAATAAACTTTACTTGTATTTTGTGAGTTTTTTGTAAGTTATGCATATTCTAGCAAACTTTGGCCTGGATTTTCTTGCTCTTATCTTTTGAATTAGGAAGTCATCAATAGGAGATGATTTGTAGAATTTTGTGCTATCTACAACTCTCCAGTTATCATCTTGAACTAAAGGGCGATTTAGAGATTGACCCAAGCAACCAACTTTTTCAGCTCAAATGTATATAGTGATCGAGTCTCTCCTCAAAATAACTTTTGATTTATTTAGAATTTAGATTACTACAAAAAGCAAAGTTGTAGCTTTTAGAAAGAACTATAACTTATATTAGAGATAGTTTTGACTAAATATGTATAGTTTTTAAATTAATCTTAGCCAAAATCAATCTCTTAGTCTAATTCTGCAATTTTTTTCAAAAGTGTATTGCAACTTATTTATATAAGGTAATCCTATTTTACATTTTAACTTTAGTTAGAATATGGATATGATTATCTATGATCTCTTCAAGTATTTTCCCTATCCATTGGTAACACTAGTTCTATAGATTCACCGCATGAGGCAGTAGCAGTAAGTAGTGATGTATATTTGCCACATGAGCAACATCATTGACTCGAGATGCAAATTTGCCACATGAGGCAGCATCAATATATTATGAGCAATGGGCACCTTGAGATGAGAGATCCAACCCAAGTTTAAATTCAAAGGTCACATATATATGGTGGGAAACCTTATTGTAAATCATTCATATAACTAATGCAAAGCAGGCTTATTTCTTTCTTCTCCACTATCTTTGCTTCCATCTTTGTGTAGCCATCTCACACTTGTAGAAGTTCTAAGAGATATGAGAGCTTGTGAGCTTGCTCTTGGTCTTTGTTGCATTACTCCTTCATTTCCCTTCACCTTCTTAGGATCTTCCTAGTTTGTGAGGTGAAAAGGTAGAGATTGTGTGGCAGAGACAGAGAACTAGAGGGAGTTTTGGAGGGAGAGAGAGAGAGAGAGAGAGAGGGAGAGAGAGAGGGAGAGAGAGAGAGAGAGAGAGAGAGTCGCGAGAGCTTGAAGGAATAAGCAATGGAGGCCGTATCCTTGTGCACGAAGGACGAAGGGCAAGAAGTGTAGAGCTTGTCACAACATGCGTTGGTAGATTCGTCGGACTTTGGGAGCTTGTGTGGATTTCTAGACTACATGAGGTGAGTTCTCTTGCACTGACTAATATTCTCAAGTTGTATTGGTGCTTGAGGGCAGTGAATTTGTATTCATGACAAGTTGAGAGAGTGAGATGAGATGGTAGGAAACCTCACAAGGTGAGAGATTATGAATGAACTTGATTTGAGGGAGTGTATGATTGATATGCGTCATTTCTCTAGATCTGGCATGTACGCAAAGTGGTCCTATTTTTTGATTCATTGTTGGGACCTGAAAAAATCCATCTTGACGAGTTTTTGACCATAGGCAGCGAGCAAATACACCCATTCGGAGCTAGATGGGCTTTCTTGCCATAACGGGTTTGATGCAAAAACCTCACATAACGGGTTTGATGCAAAAACCTCACATGTTGTAGTTAGGAAGGATGGATTGGAAGGGAACCAATTTGTGGTGTGCACTTGTATATTTTTTCTTTTTGTAGAAAAGGAATGGATTTTTAAGAATTTCTAGATTAGAACTAAAATATTTTTTTTGGAGAAAATTCAAAAAAAGAAGAAAAACAAAAGTACTATTGCTTGCCAATAACTGACACAGTTTGCATCATAGGCAATGATGAGTACCCTATCATTTGAGAGTGGTTAATGGATTGATAAGTTATGAAAAATTACAAAAAATTGCTGAGATTTTACTAATTTTTATGAGTTTTCATTATGAGATGCATTAGCATGTCATGGGTTGGGAGTTTGAGGGCAGTTAGCTAGTTGCGGTCAACACTTGACTACCCGAAAAAACCCTCGACTATGAGTGCCAATACTAGCAATGAATGGGGTTGAAAGACGCATCCCAAGAGCATGAAAATATGGATGGTTTACTATAGCTAAGTTGAATTGGCTAAATTGAGAGCTTGGGAGGGGGAACTAGTAGAAGAGGTCATGCTTGTTACAGTTAGATGCATCACTTGTTGTGAATGAAATTTTGACACGAATGGAATCACATGATTAATGCTGAAAATTTATTGAATTTCTACTATTCATAATTGAAATTCATGTGGGTTAAGGGCAAGACAAAGAATTCATGACAAGGTAGTACAACACCATAAAACAATCTAGTTATGGGTGTTGCGGGTAGTCTAAGGAAACTAGGATATGCATGCATAACAAGAGAATGATGGGGCTGAATGTTGAATTTAGTTAATTCAATAAAAAATCAAATTTTTGATTGTCAGATCATCATGAACAATAAAAAATCTATGACTGCTACTTGGTGTTTTACCAAACACTTGTCAGTGCTACCTGATTGTTGTGAAAATAGTGTGATTATCAAGCTTGTGATTGAAAGTTTTTTGCCCAAGAAATTAGATGAATTGAATACTAAAAATTATTGCTTGAACTCATGGAAAGCACTGAAAAATTTTGAAAATTCATTGGTTGTATGAAGTATAAGCATAGGAGCTAGATAGGGTTTGATTAGCTAGTTTATGGGGCTTGTAGGGAACCTGTTCTTAGTCATGTTGCTGATTGAATGATCAAATAGGGCATCACTATAATTTATCATGTGAGAGTAGTAAAAAATTCACTAGAATTTGATTGAAACTTGAGGCATAGGTTGGCAAAAACACTTGAGCCAACATGGGGAGCATACTAGTTGCAAAGGTGCCACCCTTGGCTAGTTGGACTAGTGAAGGTTCAAGCCAAACTATGTGAGCCATCAAAAATCTCTTTAAAATCATTGAGCATTGACCATGGATATCATAGACACCACCTATTATAGTGAGTTAGTCCTCCACAATGTTGACTAGCTTCTCTTAACGAGACTCACGGGTGCATAGTTTGGAGAGGTACAAACCGAGGTAAGAAAGGACTTCACACCCATTTTTAGTGCAGAAAAATTATTGTTATTACTAGCCCAAGAGGTGCATTGACTCAGTTGTAGCAGAAAAGGTTGTTGCTAGAGCTTAAGAGGCTATTCGGGGGGACTTGAAAAGCTAGTTTGGGGACTATCGAGGATATACTTTCAAGAAAATTGCAATCATGGCCTCTTGTACCATTCCCCATCGTGGAATTGTAGGTTTTCAGGCTGATTTGTAGGTTTTACACTAGCAAGAGCCTTATGCACTTAGTCATTCGTAAGGTTAAGCCTTAAGTGCTTCCATAATCCAAAAAACCTTGACAACCCAATACAAACCAAGCTAGACTTTGTGGTACAAAGTGTTGCCTCACAGCCTCAGCTAGAGACAAAACCTTATCTCAAGTGATGAGTAGCAAATCGTTTTTAGAGAACACCTTGGCCTTTAGATTCCAACTGGTCCCATCAAAACCTTGCATTGAGAGCCTTGTTGTCTTGTGACAACACCTAGAATTTGAGTATCATTCTAGCCATGGAGGGTTGCAAGGCAACAAGGTAAAAGCACTTGTAGGTGCTAATGCTACATCTCATTTGCTTGTTAGTTAGGCTATCAAAGTACCTTGCCTTTGAGAAGCGCTTGATGAACAAGTTCTTGAGCATATTAAAGTTGTTTTTCTTAGTGTAAGCGAGGCTTGTGAACCAAGTTTGGCCTTTTTCCCCAAGACACAACTCGAAAGCTTGCACTATCTTATGTGCATCCATGAGGTTGTTTGCATCATAAACTTGTTTGAACTGCTCAACAAAGTTATAAGGGCCATCTCCCTTGTACTTGTCCACTTGTTTTGTGATTATCGGGTTTTTTTATCTAGCTCCTATTCTTAGGTGCTACCACCAAGTAGATCAAAAGTGTTGTAGCTTTTGCAACACTACACTTTTCTATTGACGTGCAGTCTAGCAATCTCTTGAGTAAGAGCTTGGATGGGCTAAGGTTTGCAGCAGGTGTTCCTACTTCTCCTACCTCTTCTCTTGTGATGGTTCCTCTTGCTAGATCCAAGATGCACTCGATTTGTCCTAGTTCAGTCTCCTTCTCTTGTCTACCCATTAGTTGCATGTGAATCTTGCAACTTGCCTAATGAGATCCCTTTTGAGTTTCCTTTACACCTCTATATCTGCTATGATTTCTTCCGCCTCTCTTTTCCTATGTTCAAAACAAGTATGCTAGTCATAGAGTGGCACTAACTATTAAATATCGAATGGAAACTCCATTGCATCAAACTCTAAGGAGTCATTGTTTGAGCTTGTTCCTACCATGGTTTCAAGGTGTGGTTGTGTCATAAGTATTTCAGTGAGGCTAATGAGCCAAGATAAAGTGCTAGGGGGTTCCTATGGGGATTCTTTGCAAGCTCGGAATACTTTTTGCTTTCGATAAATGAGTAGACCACCATTGATCATGCTAAACTAGATGTTGAGCTTATTGAAGCTGTTAACATTTTGTTGCCATGAATCTCACCGAGTAATGGCTACTCTATGAAGTGCTAAAGGGGCCATTTGTTGCTAATGATTGTGCATGTTGACAATGTTATTGTTGTTAGGATTATTAGAGATATTGTCTAATGCTATTGAATGTGCTAATTGTGCTTAGGTAGAGTTGCCTGCATATGTTGATGATGATGAATAGATGGATGGCGGTTGACAACTGTTATTGATGGAATCTTGTAATGACTGCCTCCTTTATGTGATTATAGGAAAGAGAGAATATAGGAATGAGGTAGATAGAGTCCAAGAGGATGCCAAAGATAGTGAAGAGGTAGGTGAATAATAAATCTCTCTCAATAAGGTTAAGGGTGGGTAGAGATAAAAGAAGGAGAGAGAGCTAATATAGATAGTTGGTGAGAAGATAAAATGAAGGTGATGTAGTAGGTGAGAAGATAATGAAGAAGATATCAACAGGTGAGAAGTAGGTGGTCAAAGTAGACGATAATAATGATGAAAATTATATTCCTAATCACTTCTCACATGAATGGAGCTTTTCTAGGGATTAAAAAATAAAAGTTAAAGACTAATAGTTCTTTTCTATATATAATTGTTATCTCAATTGCACCCACTATTTTGATCATCATTCACCTTTGTAAGCATCAACAAATGCACCATTGAGATCATTAGCACAACATATTGCTCCATGAATGTGAGATGAACGTGAATAACTCCAAAAGGTGATAATCTCAAGGGAGAGAAAGGAATAGTTTGGGTCGACCATTCCTAAAACAATGAAGGTTGTATAATAACCTTAACATAAGTTATCAACATTTTAAAATTTTCAATTATTATTTTTAAAACCAGAACAATATTGTTTGTGTGTGTGTGTGTGAGAGAGAGAGAGAGAGAGATTGAAGGCACTATGGTGTTTCTTTTGTTAAGGAAGCAAGTGCACCCTTGCTGAAAGTTGCAATTATCTATATGTTGTGTAGCTCCAAGTGAATGCATTGCATTTAAAAATTGATGACATACTTGGTTTGTAATTTAAATGGGCAACCCAACGTTACCTCATTTCTAAATCCTTCTATGTTAGGTAGCACATATTAAGAGGGCCTTATTAGGTCATTAGATGACCAATTAAATGGTCTAAATAAAAAATCCATGGTCTAGTCAATAGGGTTACAATAGATTGACACAAAAATTTTAAAAAGAAAATGCCTATTAGATATGGCCTAATGGCTAATTTGGTACACTAAGGCCACTAATTCCCTACTTAAGGCCTATTCCACTGATTCAAATGCAAGGCCACTAAGGGCCCAAATAAAGGCCTATTTGGCCAACATTAAGGGTGAGGACACCCCATGTTAACTTCAATTCGAGATGGCAAAAAAATGAAGGAAAAAGAAGAAAAATGATAGAAAAAGAGCAAAGGCATAGAGGCAGCCCCTAAAGCTAAGCTGAGGCAAAAAGTGCAAATTTAAATAAAAGGCACCTCAAAAAACTCAAAAAACTCTTATAAAAGAGCGCCAGCTCCCTGCTGTGCCATTTGTAAAAGAATAGATGGGTATAGGCTTAGGGCATGAAGCAAGAAGAGGGAATTAGAAAAATGGACCTTGCCACAATGGCCGATCATGTAAAAAGGGATGGGTGCCCATGGGAATTTAGTGTTTTGTATATAAAGTTGTAAAGTGAATGAGAAGCTCATTCTTTGGTGTGTGGCTAACAAGAGTCCTCTCTTCTTCTCTTCCCCTTGCTTGTGTGTTTGCTCTTGAGAGAGGGAGTGTGAGAGTGTGAGGGAGTGAGTGAGTGTGAGTGAGGGATCAAGAGGGTGAAGCTCTTCACCATCTCCTCTTCTCTCTTCTTCTCTCTTCTCTTCTCTTTTCTTCTCTTTTCTCACGCGCACGGCTATGGTGGATGGAGCTTGGAGATGGAGGAGGCTTGAGGATACTAGCATCTAGGATCGTGGAGCTACCGGCGTGTGCGAGAGAGGAGGCAACTCATTTCAGCATCAAGGTAAGCTCACTACACCCCGAGAGGATCGATGGCACATCGGCTAGGTGAGAGATAGCCATGAGAGCTCGCTTGAAACGCTTGAAACAATAAGCAGTCCGTAGGTCTCGGTGGTTGAGCGTGAGCTTCCACTACATTTTGGTTTTGTTGCCGGGACCAATGGATTCAAGCTTGAGCACTTGCGTGCCTCATATCAAGCATCGAAGTAAGGGATTAATCCCCAAAACGGAGCTTGAGATAGGTAGGAAGTTTGGGTTTTTTTATCTTTGAAACAAGTAAGTATTTTGGGTTATTTTGTTGGTTTGACGATTGGAAAATATGGAGAAATCATTTCAGTTTTTTGCTTTCGATCTTTGTTGCATTTAGCGTAGGTTAGGATTAGGAAATCAGATCGGAAAAGCATAGGGTTTACTGCTATAAAATAGGGCAAAATAGGGCACAAATCATGCAAAAATGGAAAAAATGAGTGCTTGGGGTGTTTAATGTTGGCAAGTGAGTGATTGGGGATATCAAAACCTTACCCTGGAAGGGGTTTAAGAGCCAAGAGGTCAAGGAAGAGCTCATTTCATACCCTCACATTGAGAGAGAGAGAGAGAGAGAGAGAGAGAGAGAGAGCTCTTGGAGATTCAATTAGATCTTGCTGCCAGGGAAACCGTGCGTTCTAGGTATATCAAGCCCTTCCCCTTATGCCTTGGTACTGATCTAGAAGCTCTTGTGTGATATGATTGCATGTGTCGCAAGATTTGAGAAAATTAGTGCCTTCACTACTATCGTTGCGCGCCGTTCGGCCCATCCGAGTGGCCGGTTCCTAGGCAAAGCCCTAGAATCGGCCCTCGGCCCACTTACTCTTGGCCGACTTGGCCCACTTCTCAATTTGGCCCATCCGAGCATATCGTTGGGCCCACTCGCAACTCGACCCTCGGTCAATCTACCCCATTTGGCCCTCGGCCCGTTTGAACGAACCAACTCGGCCAAAAGTTCACTCGGCCATATCAAAACTCGACCCTTGGCCCGCGTGCCTCGGCCCATCCGAATAGACCCCCTCGACCTGTCCAAGGCCACAACAACTCGGCCTGTCCGAGCGACACACTCGGCCCACAATTTCCCTTCGACCCTCGGCCCGCCCTCGACCGTCCGAATCCATCACTTGGCCCTTGCAATTCGGACGAGTTGGCCGAGTTTGGTTTTTTTGAAATTTTGAGAAAATAAGACCAGACTCGAGCCGCATAAACCTTCGTGAGTCCTCCTGACGCGCAAAACTTGATTCTGGCACAGGGAATAGGCAAAGTCGTAGGACGCAACCACTTAGCAGCTCGAGTAAGCTATTGCAAGACCTAGAGTACTAGCAACAACTAGCTGAGCCAAAGACCTTGAACAAGCCTAAAACGGGTAAGACAACGCAACAAGAAACCAAAACCTGACAAGATAGCCAGAAGTGGGTCAACAAGCCTATTAGGTCTAAAACGAAGCGAGAGTGCGTAACCAGCTTAGATACTTGTTTTCCGCACTCACCTTGAATTTTCGCACTTGAAGTACACTTAAGGACATCTGAAAGTCTGATTGAGCACAAGTGCATGGGAAAGAACACACACACACTGAGTAGAGATAAATTGAGGATTGGATGCAATAAGTCAAGGAACTCACTTAGATAAACATCTCAAGGAACCCAACAATAGGAGAAGATCCCAAGACATAAACGGACGACCAAAGCACAGAGTAGAACCAAGCAAGTGATGTTAGAGAAGTGGATATGACCAACTTGCTCAACCTGATCGACAACTTGGTGGAGCACGAGAACGTGATCACGATAGAGGAAAGCTTAGACCGCAGGCCAAACAAGAAACTCGACTTAGGAGTTTTTCCAAAGGCAATTTAGCAGCTAGTGAGTAGCTACAATGAGCACCCTTGGTATGAGCAC
Organism: Lygodium microphyllum; assembly: GCF_053477565.2. Classification (NCBI taxonomy): domain Eukaryota; kingdom Viridiplantae; phylum Streptophyta; class Polypodiopsida; order Schizaeales; family Lygodiaceae; genus Lygodium; species Lygodium microphyllum. The sequence continues at coordinate 118,580,438 of NC_141152.1, read as the reverse complement.
TGCGACAGAACAATAGAGGCTATCATAACAGACTTGGAAGAGGAACGGAAGCTAGTCCACAAGGCGTTGCAAGGCATAGTGAAATACAACCAAGATCAGCATGCTAGGAGCTTAAGGCAGAATGTAGAATTGCGCGAGGTATAGTGGGTGCTAAACCTAGCAAGTGGGAATCAGACCGATCATGAGAGAGCCCTGGAAGGAGACTTGACATTAAGTGAGCTTCTCATGAAGCGACTACTCGACAACACATCAGCAAAGCAGAGTGCTGTAGTACTAGCGACATGATTACTAGTAGGATTAGGAGCAAACCAAGGCTCTAAGGGCCAGTCTAAAATCCTAATTGTTGCAAAGCAACTCGACAAGTACCAACCCCACGATGATCCATAAAGCTTTGTAGAGCAATTCGAGCAAGTCTGCGAGGCCAACGGCCTCACCGACTTGATTCAACGCTCTCAAGCATTTGGGCTTTGCTTAGGCGACAAAGGTAGGACTTGGTACATGAGTCTAGATGTTTGAGAATGAGTGGATTTTAACAGCCTCAAAAACCTCTTCATCAAGAGATTCTTTGAACCCGGATACTCTGACAATGTACTAGTAAGATTGATCAATGTCAAGCAGAAAGAGAAAGAGGACATCCGTGACTATGTCACCCACGTGAGGAGCCTCTTCAAGAGAATCCCCATGGGCGAGTGACCTACCGAAAGAGCGGTGTCCACCGTGTTTATCAGTGGAATACGAAGTGAGGAGCTATATAACGCCTTGGCAGGCAACTCAAGCTTGCAGCGAGACTCACTAGCTAGGGTGTTTGAAGAGGCCATTCGAATAGACGACCAGCTGAAAGAGCAGAGCTCCAAGAGCTCAAATTTAGAAGAGACCAACTCATGGAGTTCAAAGAGAGCGTTAGCATCCAGTGAACAATTAGGTCTAATGGCCCATGACAAAGGGAAAGCCATTGAGACAAACCAAGACTTGGCTGAGGTAAAAATGGAGATAGCCAAACTGCAAGATATGTTGAGACGACCAACGCGCCCACACGTCCAATGCATGTACTGTGGCGGAAACCACTTGCCAACCGAGTATTAAGACCCTAGGTCACAACCTTGCGCTAATTGCGGTAGATTTGGTCACGACGTCGCGCATTGCAGATTACTGAGAAGACTTTCGTACTCACAACCATACAGCCGGTTGTATCTAGCGAGCAGACCCCAACAATTCTTTGAAAGGGGAGCCCCATTGGCCCTTCCTGTGCCTAACGATGTTAAACTGGCTGTTCCTAGAATGGACATAAACCCTACAGGCATACCTAGACCGCATGGTCCCTACATGACCCATTCACCGACGTGTGACTCTCCAATCCACTACGTGGAAGAGCTAAATGAGGAAGGGCCTTACGTATACCCATATGTCTCCCACGACAACGAGGGCAACAAAGTCCTTATGGACTATCGACCAGTACTTGTGATGGCATTAGGAAGAGGCCGAGATAGAGGCCTAGGAGGGCAAATGCAGGATGCAATCACATGTTGAAATTGCGGTCATCTAGGGCATGTCTCATCACGTTATCCTGAAAGGGAGCAACTAAATAGAGACAAGACATACCTAAGGTGCCCTGAGTGTGGAATCCCTCATCTCTTCATTGACCATCCCAAGCGAAAACCATCCTTAAGTTCAGCCAACGTGCCATCAGTCCCATTGGGACTACTCGGCGTCGAGAACCTCGATGGGGAGGCCATACCTATCCCATTGCGTGTCATGACTCGAGCACATATGAAGTAGTCCGGTATATCATTGCCAGGTCCTACCTCGATGTAGCCTCGATCGGGAAGAAGAGCCGCAGATGGAGAAAGAAGAAACTCGAAGCTAAGATCACGTTGAAAATTTAGAGTGCCACGACTCTGCTTGCTGGAAAGAAGGTCATTGACATAGAGGCAGAAACCTCAGTTCCTAAGATGGCCGAAAAGGGAAGTGCTAAGGTAGGGGAATACTCACATTTGAAGTGGCAACTAGAGGCTATCAAGAAAGTAAAGGAATGGGTAAAAGAGGCCCAAGAGCACCTAAAGGATGTTGAGCTCATCCTAGAGGACACGATCGAAGATCTCTCTAGCATAAGTACGCCAGTCTCACCCCCTCAACCAAAATCGATAGATGTGACTGCGTCGCAAGCGGTACAGCTTAGGCAAAGCCTTAACACTACAGACCAGCAAATCAGTCATGGCCATTGACCAGGACAATCTGGAATAGGAGAAGGACGAGCAGCCAATGACCTCCTTACCATGTTACTGACTACCCCTGTGTGACACTGAGCCTGGGAGACCTGCTTAGGCAGCATTCCACCCTATGGCAAGACCTAACGCAGTGAGTTGAAGGATCACAAGAGCAAGCTGATGCAAACCTGCACAACCATGATGCAGAAACATAATATTGATATCTGGCATAAACGCATTGGTCATGTTAATGTACAACGACTTAAATCAATGCAGGCCCAAAATATTGTTGCAGGATTGCCTAAATTCAAGGTTGCAGAAATGCATAAGGTATGTGAAGCTTGTCAATTTGGAAAATAGGCAAGGAAACCATTTCCTAGACATGTTCAAGAGAGTAAGAAGCCATTGGAATTAATCCACTCTTATGTGTGGACTACTAAAACTGCATCTATTGGAGGCTGTCATTATTTTATCACTTTTATTGATGACTATAGCAGAAAAGTTTGGGTGTATTTTATGAAAAATAAAAGTGAAGTTTTTGGGCATTTCAAAACTCTTAAAGCTATGGTTGAAAAAGAAACAGGCCTGCAAATAAAATGCCTAAGGTCAGATGGAGGGGGAGAGTACCTCTCAAATGAGTTTGCAAGGTTCTTGCAGGAGCATGGCATAAAGCAGCAATATTCATGTAGACATACCCCACAGCAAAATGGAATTGCAGAAAGAAAAAACAGGCATATTGGAGAGGTATCTCGTGCCATGCTCAATGAAAAAGACTTGCCAGATTTTTACTAGGTTGAAGCAGTTGCTACAACAGTCTATATAATGAACAGGACTCCCACTGCAGCAATATATGGGATGACTCCAGAGGAGAGGTATATTGGTAGGAAACCAGATATTTCTCATTTGAAGATTTTTGGTTGCATTGCCTATGTTCATGTGCCAGATGAGTTGAGATCCAAGTTGGATCCAAAAGCTGAGAAGTGCATCTTTATTGGTTACTCTCTGCACAGTAGAATGGGTATAGATGCTATAACCCTTCTACTCGTAAGTTTACAGTGAGCAGAGATGTTGTTTTTTATGAGATGAGTAGCTGGTATAAACCAGTAAATGTGATTAATAATGTAGATGCACAAAATGGTAATGCTGCACAGAATTCACAGCAGCAGTCACAAGATATTAGTAGACCTGGAGCGTCCTCTAGCAGTGGTTCACATTCTTTGCCATGGACAGGCAGATTGAGATCAGGAGAATCTTCTCAAAGCAATGCAGATAGTGGTATGCAGGTTTCACGAAAAGGAAAAGAGAAGGTAGATCAGTCCATGTTTGATGTGAATGCATATCAATCTTATATGGATGGTGAATCCAGTGGCTCAGAACAAAGCATTGATGATGAGTTGGGTATTCCTTCTATTGTTACACCTGGAGTAAGGAAGACCAGGGATGTTTTGAGAGCACCTGGGAGTGAACCTACTTTGCGCAGGTCTACCAGAGCTAGGTATCCTGTGGATAGGCTGAAATATGATGGATTTACAACCATTCACTATGCCTATATGGTCAAAGTGATACAGGAACCAAAACCCACTTCTTTTGAGCAAGCCACGAGAAAAGAAAAATGGGAGAAAGCCATGGATAAAGAAATGGATGCCTTGGAAGCAAATGCTACATGGGAATTGGTACCTTTGCCTAAAGATAAGAATGCAATTGGTTGTAAGTGGGTTTATAAGGTGAGACACAATGCAGATGGTTCTGTGAATAGATACAATGCAAGATTATTAGTCAAGGGGTATGCACAAACATATGGCATTGATTATGAAGAAATATTCAGTCCGGTTGCAAGGATGGCAACCGTAAGAGCAGTCATTGCTATGGCTGCATCAAAGGGATGGTCTTTACATCAAATGGATGTAAAGAATGCCTTCTTGCATGGTGATTTGCAAGAAGAGGTCTATATGGAGCAGCCACCAGGTTATGTGCATGCTGTTCATCCTGAGTTTATTTGCAGGTTGAAGAAAGCCTTGTATGGCTTGAAGCAAGCACCTAGAGCATGGTCTGACAAGCTAGGACAATATCTTGTCACTATTGGCTTTCAGATTTCCAAGGCAGATTTCTCACTTTATGTGAGAAAAACAGAGAAATGTATTATGCTACTTGTCATTTATATTGATGATTTGATTATGACAGGTGATAGTGATGAAAATATCCTTCATGTGAAAATGCTATTGAAGCAAAAGTTTGAGATGAAGGATTTGGGAGAGCTGCGTTATTTCTTGGGCATTGAGGTGATTAGATCACCAAGTGGGATACGGCTCTTACAGAGGTAGTATGGATTGGACATGCTGTCCAAATATGGGATGATAGGCTGTAAGCCTATTTCAGTTCCTTTGGAGCAGAATGTGAAGCTGAGCGCAGATGCAGGTGAGCTTCTGAAAGACCCTACTATGTATAGACGCATAGTAGGAAGTTTAATTTATATGACTATTACCAGGCCAGATTTGAGCTATGTTGTTGGATTGGTAAGTCAGTTTATGCAGGCTCCAAGGAAACCGCATTTGGATGCGGCTAGACGCAGACTTAGGTATGTGAAGTCCACATTGCAGTATGGACTACTTTATGAGACTGGGGTTCAGATACAGTTGCATGGATACACTGATGCTGATTGGGCTGGTAGCATTTCTGATAGACGATCTACCAGTGGATATGTGTTCTCTTTTGGGAGTGCTGCAGTCACTTGGAGCAGCAAGAAACAACCTACAGTTGCCTTGTCGAGCACAGAGGCTGAGTACAAGGACGCAGCAATGGCTGCATGTGAGGTAGCTTGGTTGCATAAGCTACTTTATGATATGCATCAGCCTACAGATGGGCCAGTTGTCATTTATTGTGACAACATGAGTAGTATACACTTGGCAAATAACCCAGTCTATCATGCTAGAACAAAGCACATTGAGGTGCATTATCACTATGTGCGGGAGAGGGTTTTACTAGGTCTTATTGATCTAGTTTATGTCAGCACAGAGGATCAGGTAGCTGACATATTTATGAAGGCATTGGGTGCACAGAAGCTGCGCAAGTTCAGAGACTTGCTTGGTGTGCAAGAATTGGGATTGAGCTCGAGGGGGAGTATTGAGATATCGGGCTCCACTTGTGATATGCCAGGGTGACCGTTGTGCATTTATGTCACCGACTTGTTAGCTGCAGATGCGGTTGGTACACCGCCCATGAATAATAGCTAGATGACAGCTATCCTTATCTAGATACTCTAGTTTGTGGCTCAATTAGTATGCCACCTTAGTTAGTTGAGTTTGGTTTGAGACCCATATATAGGGTTCTTCTATTTCTTTGTACTAGAGTTCTTTTTGGCTTACACAACTAAGAAGAGGAAAACTGTTTTCAGCCTCCACCTTTGTGTGTATTCCCCCATTGTGCAATCAAGAAAGCTACAAGTGAGACTCCTTCCTTCACTCCCACAATCTTGACAGAGCAGTTGTTCATCACCTTGCAAAAGCCTGGTAGATTCCTGTGGATGAATCAGACCTGGGGTTGATGCCTTGCCTTCTTAGGGGTTGCATCTAGCCAAAAGAAAATAAGAATGAGAGTGGGAAAAAAGGATTTAGTGTCACCTCATGAGAGCTTGGTAGATTCTTGGGTACCAAGGTTGGACCTAAGGCTGATGTCGTGTTCTCCTTGGGTCACAATACACTCGACTCCCTTCTTTTTACACATCTCAGTATCAAATAATAAAGAATAGAACATGAGAAAAATGGGAATATATATGAATTCAAGTGGACCCGGGCTATAGCAATACTCATCTAGTAGAAATTCTTGGTACAATTATCCTAGGTCATGTAGGTGGGTCAAACCATCACTTAGGATGACCTCTTTGATAGATTTTATTTAGCCTGTATTGGAGCAATTGGTTAGCAACTAGCTCTTGATCTCTTTGTCAGATTATACTTGGCCTATCCCTTGTGAAATTCATGCAATGATATTTGTCAAGTAGGGTGAGAGCTATGTTTTACATTATATTGTGTATTTTATTTGAAGTAGCTTGACGCTCACTATGTTTTATTTACATGTAGATCAATCTATGGGTTGGACAGCATGAGTCACTCTACCTTGTGGTCACCAATGAGAGGTGAGGTGCAAGTAAGTGCCCAAATTGGAGCAGAAAATGAAGCATTTGCTGTAAAAATGAGGAGGCATCGGAGTTTGCTAAGCAAAAACGGGTGGCCCTCAATGCATTGGAAGCATTCATTCGTCAATCGAAGTTCATTAGATGGCCCATTTAAAGAGGGGAAACTATAGCATTACAAAGTAACTACTTAATCTAGAGACCAAAAATAGTGTCCAAGAGGCCATCAATAGAAAACGATGCCAAGAATGAGGCTGTACCTTCAAATCTCGAATCCAAGCTCATTCGCCCTTGTGATTTTAACGAAACCACTTGTCAATAATATGAATGCATAGGAAGTGAACTAGATAAGTGGTTAGTGATTAAGAAGACCAAAAACTCAAAACTCATCACGATTGGGGAGGGAGGTATGCAGTTTTTTCAGTACCCCCTCATTTTCCATGAAAAATGGCTTTTGCAACTGTTCAATCAGAGAGAAGCACTCCTAGCCATGGATTCTTGAATTTCTTCACTTCCAATCGCCACTTAAATCACACAAAATGATGCTTTGCACAAAATTGAAAATTTGGTCTTTCTCTCTCCTCTTTCTCTTTGGTCCTAATGGGTGTTTATACGAGCTAAGAGGGAGAGGGAAAAGAGATGCCGGAATGTGATATGATGCATGCAATGGAGTGAGGGAGCATGAAGGTGGTTATTAGCGGCTATGTGGAGCCTCAGTGGGCTACCTAAGCAATCCCAATATAATTTTTTTTAAAGTGATTTTGTAAAATATCTTACGATAAGTGTCGTTTTATTTGAAAATGAAAAAAATGAATGGTGTATGTGCATATAAATCATTCTTGCTTTTAAAAAATCAAAAAAAATATTTTATAAATGCTTGATTGCCATACTTTATTTAATAATAATTTATTTTTAAAATATATTCATATGAGTAAAAGTGAAAAAATTTACAAAAAATGGGATTTTGAGGAGAATTGAATGATTAGATGAATCTCGATGTTGTGAAATAATAAATACATTGTATGTAATGTTTGTATAGGTTCCATAGCATGAAGATTGCTTTAGATTGGCCTCACATTGTGTTTAGGTGCATTCCTATGTGGTTTTTCTCATTTCACTACATATCAAGAATATGACAATGCTTGAAAATTTAACCCATTGATCCATGTGGAGTGAAAGAGGATCCCTAACCAAAGGTTAGTGTGTTTATTCTTGGGAGAAAGATCATGTGAGGTTATGAAAAGTCTCTTGGAATGATAAATATCAAGAGAGAAGTATGTTAAGATGTTTTATATGTTTCAAACACAATGCATCCTTGGGCCAATCCGTGGGATGTGGACTGAGGGTGCCATTTATGTATGTGATTTGAGGTGAGATAATCACCTACATGTGGGAAACTCCTTGTTTGGAGTAGAGAGGGGTAATTAGTTGGACTACAACTCAAATTTGCATCTACAAATATAGCAATTAGAAGAATCATTTATAGTACCTAGATGCTCCTAGCCATGAAGCCATGTGGGGTCGTTTGGTGTGTCTAGTAACATGTTGGTTAGAGTAGTTAGAGCTAGTGTCGGTGAGCTTGCTTTAGGTCCCGACACCTTTACATGTATGGAACAAATTTTGCTTCATAAAAGCATTGGTTGCTCTACAAATTCGAGTAAATTCAAGTATAATTGCTTATCTATATTCAAGGCTAATCATAGCCAAGTTTATGCTATTCAAATGTTATATATTTTGATAAATATATAGACATATAAATTGAATATGTAATGGTTGCAAGCTTTTAGAAATGCATAAATGTTATGTTATGCTTTGAACTATCAGTCTCCCCATATCTAATCTCAACAAATCTCTTCTCTCCTCTTCTTCCTGCTTGAAAATCAATTTCTCCTAAGCTAGACTCTCTCTATTGGAGACTTGGTGCCTTCTAGTCGATAGGCAACAAGACTCTTGACATCATTGGTGAACCTAATGTGAAATTGTGAAGGTGAAGGTTTGGCAACAATCATGGGTGATTCTTCAAATACATGATCTGTACAACAGGAAAATCTGCAATAAATTATGTAGACCTATGGGATCCATAAGCGTAACAAATTTATTAGAAGCTTGAGTTAGTTGTGGCTGAACTCAAGCAGTTTGAAGGATGAGATGTATTTAAGTACTTGAGACTCTATGCAGAGAAGTTGGACTTTCTTGAGGTTCCCATAAACCAAATGAGTAGGTACTTTGTAAGGTTGTAGTCTCAAAACTCAAATCGCATGTAAAAGTGATATTCTTACATATCATGGCTTGAGTTGGGAAGATTTTTCTAAAGCACTCAAAGATGAGTATTTCATGGAAGTTTCAAAGTGGGTAACTAAAAGAATTTTTCTAGAGTGGGTTGATGAGCCCAACAAATGATTAGCAACGCGATAGAGTTGCTTCAAGAATTTGAGTGCAACTATGCAAAGCTAGATAGAACAAAGCAATTGACTTTGAAGATAGAGAATATAAAATTGTTTCTTCAAGGTGCAAACTCTTCACTACAATTGAGCCTTGAAAAGATTTTCAAGATTGATAATGCAGAACAAGAGCTTTAAATGGACTAGAAAGATGTATTGGATGTAGTTTCAAGCTTGTAAAAAGAGAGAGATGTAGAGATCAACTAGCTATTCCATGAATTGCTCCAGTTTCCCAAAGATAGAGCAAGAAAGTAAATAGTCAATTGTAACTAATGCTCTAGCTTCAAACAAAGATGATATGATGGAGAAATTTTTGATAAAAAAGAGGGATTTGCGACCGAAATTTGTTAAGTTAGAGTGGAAAGCCATTATGCAAGACCTTCTAGATCTAAATATCCAATCCATAAAGGGTTTGCATATGGATATATTTGATGTGATAGTACAAAGCATGCACAAAAAGATTGTGATAATATAAGGATTCTCTAAGCAAAGATCTTGCTTTCTTTAAAGATGGTAAGTTTCACTTGTATGATGGGATTGTCGTTTGGTACCAACTTTGGAAAAGGCGACATGGTAAAGCTCATGGAAGATATCTCTATCAGGTATGCTTTTGCTATACTTGAAGCTGCTACTTAAGGTTTGCAGCTCAAAATTTTCATAAAAAGGGATACAAAAAGAGAAGGCATGATTGATAAGAATAATGAGCTTTGGTCTTATGGAATACAGACTACTAAAAAAATAAAGATTATCATGTATGAGTTGAACAAAGCATGAAATTGCATTCAAAAAATGACTGCTTAGAAGGTTCCTATAGATTTCTTTTCCATGTATGCATACATTGCTAAAAGCCAAAACACTGAATTATTGTGGAAAAATAACAAAATGGGAGGATTGTAATGAATGGATAGCAAACAGGACAGCAAAGGAACCATAAAGCTTGATTTTGAATAGCATATGCCTCATGTAGTTCTTCACCTAATGCATCCGTGGAAAATGTATCAAAAGAAAAGAAGCAAGACCAAAACAAAGCTAAAGCCATGCATCTAACTTGTAAACTACTATCTAACATTGAGACAGCTGTAAATCCAAAGAACATCTTGGAAGAGAGGATTCTTAACAATAAAGTAAAATTTACTTTGGGTAAAATTCTTAGGATTGCGAAGAGAGAATTCCACGATGAAATCATAAATATTATCAAGAGGAAGTGCCAAATCGTGGGTAAATCAACTAGTGCCACTTCTCAAGGCGAAGAAAAACAACTATAAACTAAAATACAAAGGTTATTGTGTAATCTTAGACAATTGACACTCGATTGGCCCCAAAACTTCTCTTTTAATATTTCTTTAACTTACATTGTTAATGGTTGAAATACACTGAGATCCAACCTGATCTTCAATCTTCAATATATCTTATTGTCCATAACCAACAAGCCTTCAAACCAACTTGCCCCTTCATTTGCTCAATAATTAGCCTTCAATTTTGTGACTTGGATAACAAGTCTACATCAAACTTAAGATTGCCTAGTTGGCTACTTGAAATTCTATGAATCCCCAAAGTTCAATTATTGTATTTCAAATACTAGGTCCCATTGCTAAGCACTCTTCCCAAGGTGGTTGATAAATCCTAATTTATATCGTAAATTAGAGTTTACCAACAAAAAATCTTCAACTATATCCTCCTAAAATTAAATTTGGCTAAGTCTCTTAAGAGAGGTTGTGAATTGCCTAAGATAATAGAAAGAAAGCTAAAGAGAGAAATTTGAAAGTTTCTTCACCGAAATTAACTAAAATTTAATACTACCATGTTGTAAATAATAAATTGATTGCAGCCTATTATCAACAACAGCCCCACATACAACCACCTCAAACTTGTTATCACCTACCTATAAACAACCTACAAGGTCTACCACCTACCTCTAATGGCCTCATACTCACCTAGGGACAACTCTTGGACAACCTTTAATGGTTGAAAATTTGCAACAATAACTCTCCTCTTTTAATCTCCACGACATTAGAATAAGACTCTAAAAACCTCTAATAGTCTTTCCCTCACTTCCATGGTCAAGTTTTGCTAAGTGATAACCTTCTAAATGCATTTTTCACCAATTATCAACCCAATTAAATTAATGTTTAAAATTAATATTTTAAAAACCAATTTAACTATTATATTTTACTCAAAATTAATTGTACTATCCAAGAATTAAATCATGCAAGGATTTTGAAGTATTTATTAACTCTTGAACTTGCATTAATTAATTAAATAATATCTAGTTTCTAATATTACCACTATTATTAATAGCTAAAATCTATAGCCACAAGCACCACCTAGTATGTGACTATAACATAACTTGTAACTACTTTTGCTTTTACTATTCACTAATATCACGAGGTCCTTGGCCCATCATTATGAATTAGCAATCTTATACAATACATGCACCTCACATTAGACATTTAATTGACAACTAAATCAAATGCTAAGCAAAGCATCAAAATTTCATGTTCTTGAGATGAATTAACAAAGACTCAACAAAACAATAAAATAAGAATACACTATCGTACGTAAAAAGCATTGTTGATTTTTTCACTCACACACACACACACACACACAAAGACAAAGAGAGACCCCTTTCTATTTAATTTTTAAAAATAAACTCTCCTTTTCTCAAAAAACAAGATATCCACACATTTCAAAGCTGAGTGGACTACTTACTTGAAGTTAACATTGGGTAATTTTTTAGGGACTTGCATCACCTTGTCATTGCACCATTGTATAACCATATGCCCTGAAGGGCAATACTAACAAACATTACCAATGTATATAGATCCTTTGCACCAAACATGAAACGAGATGCTACAATTTATAAAACGGGCATACAAGACATCAGTCCAAGAGTCCCCAAAAGTAAGCCCATTCAAAGTGCTCTATAGATGCAACCCCAAATTTCCACCAGACCTCAGTACAACACAAATAGAGCCACAACATGCTGATGCAATCAATTGGTATGCCTTCATCTCCGACAGGCATCCATTACTGTGTAAGGAATATCCATCCCAATTCGCCAAAAAGCCTCTCGCAATCATTTCTGCATTGCTGGCTTGGCCCCTACCAAATCACAAAACGCATCAGAAATTATATGTACATTGCAAAGAATATCCACAGAGAAAACATGACCACAGCACATGCACAGAGAATTAAGCCATGACTCAGGCCTTTCACAAACAACAGCAAGGCTCAGAAGCAACCAACCAGGAGTGAGGCACCATACCACAAAGAGGATGGCAGAGATGCCGAGCGCAGTTGGCATATGCAAATACCTCCCACCAACAATAGTAACATGGAATGGAAATTTTCTAGCTTTTCCCATCCTAATCCCATACCATCCCAATCCCATCCCCATGTTATAGGCCCCTCTCATGGTAACAGGGAATAGCAATTCCTGTCCCTGTCCTCATTTCTGTTCCCATTCCCAAAACACATCCCCATGTTACTAAGCAGCCCTCCAAATCTCAAAACGGCTACAAGCGATAAGGTGCCAATTTCCCATGCAAACGATCAGCCCACATAAGCCTTATCCTCTTTTTCGGGGGGAGGTGTGTTTTGTGTGCCAGCCACAATGACAGCTCGTGGAAATCTGCTCCTGCTATCAATACACCACAATATTAAGGAATAACATGATATCGAGATTTACATCAAAATGGTAAGAAGTTCTAATGACTGACTGTCAGTTATTGCTCTAAATCTTAATACAGTTCATGACCAACTGTCAATTATTGCTCTAACTCTTAGTATATTCGTCTCTTCTACACTTGTTTCTCACAAATACAAAGCGACTTGCAAAGTGGAACCCTGGTTGCACTGAGATCTAAGTGCAAGTTCCCAAAAATGAGATCAGAAGTAAAACTTTAAATAGAAGAAAGGTGTTTTGGTGTCTCTGGGTGCTACGACAGAACTCAACCTGACGCCCTGTGCATATATTATGTATATGACTGAAATTAATCTTTGTGCAACTGCTCAGATTGTAGCCAACTTCTAACTGCTGCAATGGAACTTGCTCTAACCCATGGGCATATGCAGAAATTGAGTTAATGAGATTACATGTGCAACTGCTCAGAGTGTGGCACTCAATAGGTAACAAAATAGATATGTCCAACAGTTAAAATACTACTACACTGACATCAATGCCTACGTTGTACATAACAAGATATTATGTGAAGAATAGCCGTTAATTAGGCCCACGGCACCTACACACAAACCCACACGTTCTCAAGGCCAACACCATGCATACAATAGCCCTTACAAGGTAAATAATGCACAAAAGTTATGTGTCAACCTACAGCTCCAAGTTTAAGTTGATTCCCTACATCCCTTTTGACTTGCAGAGAAAGCCTTGGTTGTGTTGAGATCTAAGTGCAACCCAAAAACAAGATCAGAAGTGAATTTGAAGAATGAGAAAAGGATTCACTTTTAGTGATCTCTAGCTGCTACAACGAAACTCACGTGGACCTTGTGCATATGCTGCATTTAACTGATATTTTGCATTCCATTAGCAAGATTATGTTTGTAACTGCTCAGTCCATTGCCAATATCTGCCCACCTCAATGGAACTCATTCTAAGCCACTTCCATTGTCAATATCTGCCCACCTCAATGGAACTCATTCTAAGCCACTTCCATGTGCTTCAATTGATATGTGAAATTTGTCTTTGGATTGATAACATTACACGTGCGACTGCTCCGACTGTTGCATTAAATGGACAATAAAGCCCTAACAGCTAAAAGACTCAAACACCGATGTAAATGCATGTATTAAACATAATAAGGCGTTATGCAAAGAGACGCTATTGAGCCCATAGCATTGTCACATGACCATATCTTCAAGGCAGACACTGTTGAGCCTGGCCACGAGGAACAAGTTGGCTGATAAAATAGTCACCCATTTAGGGTTGGAGAATGTGATAAAAAGGGTGCATCTCATACAAAAGAGGAAGAAGATAATGAGGGCCTAGCTCGCAACTATAGCAAAGACATAGCTATGAGCAGTAACCCAAATCAAATAATGAAATAATAGGTACCTCGCAGCAACAAAGGAGTGTATAAAGTATTCATGAATTGCCAACCCAAATCTCCCCCCATGAATGAGGAACTATCTTGTGTCTTTATCTAAATGGTTACAGTTAGGAAGCATTCATGCTAGAGCCACTAAAGCAGCTTCACATGGGCTGCAATCTGCAGTATGGCTTTGAGCAGCTACTGATCATGTTCTCCAGACCTGCTCATCAAACTGAAATTCACAAGACTGAGTAGATCTATGAGGGTAACAAACCATATGAGACTTTGTTATTACTGCACAGCATGCAACAATCATGGCACAGGAGCGGGTCCAGAATGGTCAATTTCCAATGTACCAAATATTTTTATTTTTCCCAAGACCTTCAAAAAGATTTCAATCCAGTGGAGGATTTGTCCACGATGCCTGACGAACTTACCTCATGGAAAGCTACTCTCAGGCAAATATCATATACACAGAATCAAGTTATAATAATGCAACATCTTCAGCCATTTGTCATCCTTCCCTCCTTACATACCAGTTTCTCAAAAAATACTATGTGACTTTGAGCCCTGGTTGTGTTGAGATCTAAGCATGATTTCTTAGAGGTGCGGTCCAAAGTAAACTTGGAAGAAATAAGAAGGGCTTTTAATTCTCATCATCTCTGACTGCTATAAATGGAATTCACCCTGAGCCCTCTGTATCTGCTGTAATTGACTGAAACTCTGTGCAACTGCTTGGCCTGTGGCAACCGATGGACTACAATAAAACGTGTGTCCATGAAAAGCACATTGTAACAGAATGGTATATCGTCTGACATGCATGTGCCATAACCCTAGCACAGCTTAAGAGATTGCAACAAGCAAATCTGTATTCCTGCAAAAACAAAGTGTCTCCAAAACTAATATACAAATGCATAGTGGCTTACATGGTCACAAGATGATGAGTTTCATTCAGTCTTCATCACCACTTTCATCACTGAAATAACCACTCCTCTTTTTTGCAACCTTCTTTGCTTTCTTCTCTTTGGATTCACCTGGACCGCCACTGTTATGATGACTCTGTGTCGCAACCACAGACGCCCATCCTTCATCCTCAAAAACAGGTTCATCCTCTGACTGGCCTCCGTCTGCGTCTTCTTCAAACCTGTGACCGCCACTGCCACCCAATCCTCCTCCTCCACGCCCTCCACGCCCTCTTTTCTTTGGGATCGGGCGCTCCCTGTTGCCAAGCACGTTCTTGGGGCACTCATATGACAGGTGGTCAGCCTCACCACACTCATAACACCGGCTCTTGTCCTTATAGACCCGGCGCTTGATGAACTCCCGGGCACGGCCATTGTCGACAGCGATGGAGGCACGGAGGGTGCGCTTGTTGAGTATTTTGCCGTTCATGGTGCGGACGGCAGCAAGCGCATCCTCCTGTGAGGCGAAGAGGATGAAGGCAACGCCCTTGCTCTGGCGGGTGCGCCGGTCCTTCATGACGGTGACCTTGCCGATCTTGCCAAAGGTGCTGAAGATCTGGTGGAGGTCGCTGTTGGTAAGGGAGAAGTCGAGGTTGCTGACATATACAGTGGACTTGGAAGGGACGAGGCCGCCGCTGCCGCCATGCTTAGGAGGCGCGCCTGCTTTGCTGTTTTTTTTCGAGGAGGAAGGGCCTCCCTTCTGCAACTCGCCATCTTCGTCATCGCCATAGCCATCGTCGTCGCTGCTGCTATACATTGCAATGGAAGAAATTACAGGACAAATCCTGCTCTGCTACTACAAGAAGGGAAAACCCGCAAAACCTGCTCTGCTAATGCAAGAATGGATGGGTCAAACAGCAACATTGTGTGTACCCAATACAGAATTCTCCACTCTCAGGTGCACCATCCCATGGCCTTACACACATGTGATGGAGGGGCTTAATGATTTGTATTCTTCACTCCAAGGTACATTATCCCATGCCCTTAAACAAGTGATGTCTTGGGGCTTAATAATTTAAAATCAATATCAATATTCAACTTGTGGAACAAGATACCAGCAATTCTTAGGGTAAAACCTGCTCCTCTACCACAATAATGGATGTCACACAACAACTTTTTTTTTTCATTAGACTCACACAAGCGAACATCCAGAAGTGGTGGACACCTTTCCTTCAAGTATTAGCCATGATACGACATAAGCATCTCCTATAGACAAGATTCTCGATTGCACGGACATTCCATGTGAACATACGTGCCCTTATCCATGATGCACATTACAAGGTTTGAACCCACAACCTCTAGGTTATGAAACAAGTCCTAGAAGATCACCTCCCCCTCAACACAAAGAATTTGGGCTTTATTCTTCTTAAGCCAGTGTATTCCCAAGATAGTGTCATAGAATACCGATGGTAGCAATTGGGATTTGCCTACTTGGCTATTTGATTCAATTTGAGCTTTCCCTACAATTTCATTAGCGGTAATTTCCTTCCAACTAGCCAATTCTACTATCATTTTCTTTGTTGCCTTTGATTCTATTTGCAATCTTTTCTTTGTCTCCTTGGGTCCTAATCTTCTACATGTCTTTGGTGTGAGAAAGAATGAGTACTTCCACATTCAATCCAAATTTTGAATAACTTACCCTTATAAGTTGCTAGAGTTTGAGTGATAGAACATTAATAGCTTGCTCCTTTATTCTCAACAATCACATGTATGGATCCTCTTTCAATATCTTCACCCAATGTACATTCTTTAGGTTGGCCCACCACTAGGCAATCACTTTGGGGCCACACAATAGCATCTTGTGTAGCCAGTATAAAATCCTTCACCGTTAAGCTATAATATCTCCTTAAACAAGTGATGTAAACTTTGACAATTCTTAGGGCAAAACCTCTTTGCTACCACAATAATGAATGTCACACAACAACATTTTTGTGTTACCACCACTACAAAATCCTTCACCCTCAAGTGCAATATCCCCTTAAACAAGTGATCTATCACTAAGGGCCTAACACATATTTAATTTATTTTATAAGATACTAATCAAGCACAATACATAGGTCAAGTCTCTTTGAGACTACTATATAGCTCATTAATCCTTACATAGACATATGCCAACACTTCATGATATTGAGTGTCACTCCAATACACAAATATCCTAGGTATTCCTCATGTTCTTTAGATGGTGTGTCCATGTCAGCATGGACATAGATGCATGCGAGCAACTTCAATCTAACATCCAATTATGTGAGATATTGAGTGGTACTTTCATATTCTAAGTGAGCTTGCTCTATTGCCATTTCTTCTAGGGTTCTAACCATTTCTTTGGTTTTTTTTGGTGGGAGATTTAAGGTGATACATGCAAGGTTGGAGGAGCATACAATTGCTTGTGCTTTTAAGACTCTTTTATTTATTCTGAGGCTACCATGTCTTGTTCTTTGCCAGATGTGATATGTGGTCAATAGTCACAACTAATAGTTGTGACTATTCTATTTTCACACTTGATTGGACATCACAGTCTTCGTCAGTGGATTGAGTTTTATTTGCAACTGTTGGAAGCACATGTTGCTTGAAACCCTTAGAACCTTCAAAATCATTAGCTTAGCACTTTGGGAGAAGTGGAAATGGAGATATCTATGGATTGCTTGTGTCTCAAGGCTATCAACTTCTCGCTCTTTTCCTTGGATTCTATTTTTGTGGCTTCTCTGGAGCTATTCACTACTATTGTTATTTCTTGTGTTTGTTTTTCTTTCTCTTGGATAATGAAGATATAGACTTAGGAGATTATGTGCCTTCACTTGGTTTGGCAAGTGCTTGGACTACTGATTAGGGGTGGGGGATGCTAAGTGATATTGCTAGCCTTTGAAGAGTCAATTGCCTTTTTTTTTGAAGAGTCGAGTCTTTCAATTGTCTCTTATTCCTTAAGCATATTAATTATGGATGCTTTTACTTTGTTGCCATCTTTGGGGCTTTATCTTGTCCACTTGTGGATGACTTGTCCTTAGGAATCTCGATTAGCATTGCCTTCCTCACCTATTTATTCTCATGCTTGGTTTTACATTTAGATTTGTTTTCTTCAGTTGAGAGGGCACCTATGTGTGGTGTGATGGAGATGGGGCTTGGGCAGCCACAATCAATGATATCATACATAGTACCCTTGAGCGAGCAAGAGAAATCATGTAACCCACTATTGCTTACTAGCTCTCCATTGGTCCCTTTGCCTGTGAGGTTTGGGCCTTCTTCACGATTTTCTATGAATTTTGTAGGTCCATCTTATATCCTTGGCATCACTTCTGAAATTTCTCACTTGAAGAATGGTTGTACTAACAGGTTCTCTTTCTTCTTTGTGTGCTTGAAGCAACTTCTTAAGAATTTTCCTACTTCTCTCACTAGCTAGTATCTAAATTGAGTCAAAGATTTGCTCCTTGTCCTTTTCGTGAGGACTAGTAAGATCATCCTTGCTAAAAGTTATTTTTTCTCACATTTGAGAGTGTTAGATGTATTCGTTGCATTATGTGATCAACCTTATATTTTGTTGCTCCCTTGAAGGCTCTACCTACTAGAAGTATTTCCTTTCCTACATTCTCACAGTTTGGGAGTACATGGAATAAGATGGATAGGCTTTCAATTTTGATAGTTGTGAGGGTTTTGCACTTTCTAAGGAGTATAATAAGTTGTCCCCCATAGGGATTGGGGATCATGTTGGTCGGTATAAGCTTTGGTTAGCCTATTCCAATTCATACTTCATAGGTTAGAATATTGAAGTCCGCCCCCTCGTCAATGAGGGCATCAACAATATCCTCTATTTTAGTTATAACTTTGACCTTAAGATAAGAAGGAGGTATTCTCTTTGTTGGGGTAAAAGGCTCTTGGGCCTACCCGTGTACAGTGACCGCCCATATTCTTTATTCATATATATATGAAAGTGCAATAAGGTTGTCATAACATTGTTGACAACACCTACATTGTGTGTGCTCTTCTCTCTTGCGTCTCCTGCATCCCTTTCAACTAGTATCAGAGCAGGTCCTTTGCGAGTGCTTCCCGGCCTTCCTCGGTGTCTACATGAGGTATGGGAGCTTCCTTCTCACTTAGTTCTCAGCCATTCTTTGACATGAATAGCTGTAAAATATTACACGGCGTAGCGAACAGAATCTGAGAAAGAGATAGAGATTACACAACAGATAAGAGGAGAATCAGTAAATTCTTTAACTCCAAACAACTGATACAAAGATGGCTCTGTCCACCCGTGCACTTCCACTGTGTGAAGCTTAGATGGCGATCTAGACAGAAGATAGGTGAAGAGTTTAAGGCTAGCTGGAACAACAACTCTAACGGGGTGAAAGATGAGTGAGTGATGGCTGCGAAGGGGTTTAGCTTTTATAGCCCGCGAAGGTCGTTAGGTCGGCCTGCTGACCGACCTACCATATGAGCCTCCACTAGTCGGCCAGGAAATATTCCCTTTACCATCGGGCCGGGGGCGCTGCCCCCGGACCCCCGCCAAGGGGGCCGCTGGCCCCCCTGGGACCCCCCAGCCAGGCAACTCAATGCAATGTGCCTCGAGTTGCTACCAGCTTAACCACTCCGTCTAACCCAAAGATTAGACCCACAACAATCACCTTTTTGCCATCCGGTCACATAGACCTCATCTGATATACAAGTCAGGACTCAACCAATGTCTGGGCTCACATTTGGCTTCTCCTCATAATGGGGGCCTTACAACTTTGAGCACCATGGATCATTGGTAGAACCTAATGAGGGTGGGGCATTGATCATATCTAACAATAGCAAGGTTTCATGAAGAGGCAGGCATAGCTTCCATCATTGAAGCTTGTTCTCTTCACCTCTTACTTGGACTTATCCTAGGCTTATGTAGGCCTATTGTAGGCCTTCATTGGGCTCTTGCGTATCCCCTACCCACCCTGATTTGGCCCCTCAAGTACAACAATATGCTCACGTTTTATTTGTGCATGTTTGCAAAAATGGCTCAAAAATCACTCTTTTTGTCATATCTCGGGCATTCAGAACCCAATTCAGGCAAGATAAGAGTCTAAGTTGGGATTTTGGCACACTCCAAACGCGACGGTGATGTCAAAATTGCCAAATTCTAATGACAGAATATTCTGCAGAATAGATTTCAGGTCTGAGACAACATGAATTTGTATGCCTATGGCACTATGCTGCGATTAGAAGACTTATCTTACACTTTGTCTTTCCCCTTATCTTTGCGCCTTTCATTGCGTAGTTCATGGAATTGTGGCCTAATATGGCCATTTTTCCCACAATGGTGACAAGTAACATCTGCATTCCTCCCACGGGATTTGCTACGTGACTTCTGACCATGAGACTTGGACCCAAATCTTTTAGAATCCCATCCACGGCCACTGCCATTGCCATGCTTTCCATACCCATCATTCCTACCTCTAATTGTCATAGCACGCGACACACGAGAGGCATCCAAATTATTACGGTTAACCTCTTCCTGCAAAAGAGCACTCTCAACATCAAATAATTTCAAGGTAGCAGTAGAGGCACATAATGCAGTCCAGCATGACTCATTAAGAGTCCCAAGCAAGAAAAGAGGAGTGACATCCTGTGCAAAAGTGATGTCCTGCGAAGTCAAGTTCTTGAGTATAGCATGGAACTGGCTCAGACATAGTCACATTCTCCTTCATGCACAGATCCATAAGCTACTTCAACCAATACGTCTGACTCACAGGACTTTTCTTGTCATAGAGATTCTTGATTTTATCCCACAACTGCCATGCACTCCGTTCTTCCTCAAATACATTGTAATGAACCTATTCTATGAGAGATAATACAATAGTGGACTTGCATAACTCATCAAGCTCAAGCCATTCCTCATCTAGCATAGTTGCAGGCGACTGCCTGTTGAACCTCAATGGTTTGATCAGTGATTTCTACACCAATGCCTGCAAAATATGGCTCTTCCAATAAGAGTAATTCATACCATCAAGCTTAGTGATGTTGAAAATAGCATGATCAATGGACAAACTCGCCATAATGCAAGCTGGAAGACTGTAGACAGTTCAAAACTGCTTGCTGTTTACTGTAGAAAATGACCAAAATATCACAAAAATCGAGAGAAAATGGCGAGAAAAGTGTAACCAAAGCTTTTGTCCACCAAGTACTAGTGAAAGTACATCATTTCATAATATTTCAGCATGAAAAATCCATGTCAGTCCGGAGTTATATGCTTGCTATAATAAATGACAGTAGGGTATTATGAGAGGAAATTGCTGACCAAATCACTGCACCAAGTCAATAAATGACAGCCAAGACATGACCAGCCATAAATGGGCATAAATCAGCACAAAACAGTCATCAAGACCTTGAGCAAACACCCAAATATGTCACCAAAGCATCCATCAGTGACATACCCCATGGACAATAGGGCAAAGTATATATAACACTGGCAAAACCTAACACCAGTAGGTGTATGCTCACAAGAGTGCCAAGCCCAAGCTCATGTCAAAAGCAATTCCAAGATATCAGTGCATGAACCATGCAACATGTAAGTGTAAGAGATCCCAAAGTTTGAAGTATCTGCAAAATGCTCAAATAGCATAAACCTCCTGCTCAATGTCAGTCAAGCATAGAAGATGCTCCCACTGGCTCAAAAGGCAGATAAACGAGCTCAACTCAAGCAAACCAAGTCAAGGTACCAAAGACAGGTAACCAACACAATGCCTCAATAGCATCCAAGGTTGTAATGGAAAAAGCCAAGTCGTATCGTAAAAATCCAAGTCAATGTCTAACTGCTCAAGGGAATACTCGAATGAATGTCAAGATGAGCTCAAACAATTGCCATCCACAACCAAAGCATAAAGCATTCACCAAGACATCATAACTCGTATTGGGTAGCCTAGGCATAAACCATGTCATAGATGAAATGCCAGTTGCAAAGGAGTGACAGTCAAACCCAAATCGAGCTCTAATCTTAGCTCAAAAGCATTCTGGAGCATAAACAAGATATGTGGCATAGTCCAAATACACCATGACATCATACCGAGTAGCCAGGAGCACCCCGTGATTGACCAATAGGCATAACCCAACTGTAGCATAAATAGCTTCAGCCCTGAAGTTTCCAACAGCATATAACCTCTGCAAACTAAGCAAATCAATGCTCAATCCAAGCTCAAATCCATAGGCAAACCATAGGCATACATTCCCGTATATATAGGCACCACCGGGCATAATCGAGCATCAAATGCCAAGACCTGTAAGCATAAAATTGAAGTAACAGGTGGCTGCCCTGTTTTGGATAGATCTGGGATTGTTCAAAACAGTCAATGGGGGCTGAGCTAAATCAGCTCCAAATGTGTCTCACATAAGAGGCATAACATCCACAAGTGATCTGTTATTAATAGACATTAGTAGAAGCATCACATAAGCCATATGCATATAAATACATGTTGTCTCAGACATGAAATCTGTTGCAAAATATTATGTCATCAAAATTTGGCAAATCCAACATCAGTATTATGTCCTAAGCGTGCTAAAACCCCAACTTAGACTCTTACCTTGCCTGAATCGGGTTCCGAATGCCAGAGATATGACAAAAAAAAGTGATTTTTGGGCCAAATTTTGAAACATGCACAAAAAAAACGTGAGCTAGCTAGGGGGTTTGCTATCCCACATGTCGTACCTCATGTACCCTTCATGGCATCCCGATGCTTCTTGCCAGGCGTAGCCATATAACGTGCCACAACACCAATTACAAAGGCAATATCTGGACAAGTGGCTATCATGGCATACATAAGACTGCCCATTGCAGATGCATAGGGAATCTTGGCCATCTCGGCCCTCTACTCATCTATCTGTGGACAATCAGCCTATGATACCTTCACATAAGAAGGCAATGGACAGCCAATAGGCTTTACGTCCTGCACGTGGAAGCGCTCAAGGACTTTATGAATGTACTCCCTTTGTGACAAGTAGAGGAGTCCCTGATGCCTATCGTATCTAATGCGCATACCTGTTAAATTTCATGGAAGCAGGAAGGAGAGCAACACAGAGTGAAGCAACCTCCTTACACTCTCTATTCTTCTTTTTATTCATTTAGCACACATATAGTGCATATACAACCTTAGGTCATAAAGACCATTCACACTAGAAGTAACACCGACTTATTTAATACACCTAACTGATCTAGCCAGACTAGCTGTTTCCAGCTCATGTCGGCTCATGTCGGTCAACACACAAGTACGAGCTTGATATTCTAACACTCCCCCTCAAGCTCAAGACAACATATGTACTCCAAGCTGTTGTCTAAAACTACAAAACTTATCTTTACCCAAGGACTTGGTAAAGATATCCGCTACCTGTTCATCAGTCTTCACATGCATAAGATCAACTCATCCTGCAAGAACCATCTCTCTGATGAAATGGTAGTGTACCTCTATGTGTTTCGTCCTGGCATGATAGACTGGATTCATAGCCAGGTGTACACTACTCAGATTATCACATAGTAGCTTCACTGGAGCATCTACCTGTATGTCCAAATCAGCCCCATAAGCTTGAGCAGCCATGAAATCTCGCATGCTGCCAATGTAGCACCCCTGTACTCTGCCTCAGTACTCGATAAAGCAATAGTAGGTTGCTTCTTGCTGCTCCAGCTAATCATGCCGCTACCAAATCCAAATGCATATCCACTTGTAGATCTACGATCATATGAGCAACCTGCCCAATCTGCATCCGTGTATCCAGTCAATATCAAGGGTTTATCTCTGACATAGAACAACCCATACTCTACAGTAGACTTAACATATCTCATAATGCGTCTAACTGCATCCAAGTGCGGCTTTCTAGGCTTCTGTATAAACTGACTAATGAGCCCTACAGCATAGCTCAAGTCAAGCCTAGTGATGGTCAAGTAAATCAAGCTACCAACCATCTCCCTGTACATAGTCACATCCTCTACTTCTGCCCCAGTGTTCATGTCTAGCTTGACATTCTGATCAAGAGGTGTATCCAACGGTTTGCATTCAGCCATGCCATACTTCTTCAACATCTCTATGGCATAGTGCTTCTGCATCAGCCATAACCCATTGTCAGCTGGAATTACCTCAATGCCTAAGAAATACTTCAGTTCTCCTAGGTCTTTCATGTCAAATTCAGATTTCAGCATCTTCATTGCATGCTGTATGTCCAAGTCATCATCACCAGTGATTATCAAATCATCAACATATATGACCAGCACTACTAAACCACTGTCCATCTTCTTTGTAAATAGGCTATGATCAGCCCTACCAACAGCAAAACCCAATCTCTACAAGTAGTTACTGATCCTAGCATGCCAAGCTCTCGGAGCCTGTTTCAGCCCGTAAAATGCCTTTTTCAGCCTGCATACATAATGCTGGAAATCAGGGTGGACATACCCTTCCGGCTGAACCATATAGACATCCTCTGCTAGGTCACCATTAAGAAATGCATTCTTAACATCCATCTGCTGCAATTTCCAACCTTTAGCAGCAGCCAAGGCAATCACAGTGTGTATAGTTGCCATCTTGGCAACATGGCTGAATGTTTCCTCATAATCAAGTCCATACTGTTGGGCATACCCCTTTGCAACCAGCCTGGCTTTGTATCTCTCCACACTGCCATCTGACTTGCATTTGATTTTGTAGACCCATTTGCAGCCAATGGTCTTTTTCCCTTCAGGCAGTGGTACTAAATCCCATGTTTTATTTTCAGCCAAGGCATTCATTTCTTCATCCATGGCTACACACCAATTCTCATCTTTCATTGCTTCAGCATATGTACTTGGTTCTTTAACCTCCATCACTTTTGTCATGTACGCATAATGCTTTGCAGAGTAGCCACTGTATGTCAACCTGTCAACAGGGTATCTGACCCTCTGCGAGCGTCTAAGCTGTGGTGCACTACTCGATTCACCTCTCTCATGAGGCGAAATGTACCTGTTCTGCCTTGTGCCAGGCGTATAGACAATCGGAATACCAAGTTTGCTGTCTAAAGTATCACTAGACTCATAGCCCGAAGTCATTCTGCCAGGTGTCATCATACCAGATGCATCCTCAATAACTTTCTCTTTTCCTTTGCTGTCCAAGACATCATGTCTCCCCCTCACTGACATACCCGTGTCAGTGGACGGTGAGCTCCTCAATCTCCTTGTCCATGGGGATACTGTCTGACTGATAGGTCCTATCATAGCAGTGCTCTGCTGCAAATCAACTGTAGAGACATGAGTGGAAGGCATATCAGATGGCACTGCAACTGGTGATACATACCAAGAACCCATCTCATCAAAGATAACATCCCTGCTTACCAAAGTCTCCCTGGTAGAGGGATCATAGCATTTGTATGCCTTCTTCTCCTGCGAATATCCAATGAAAACGCACTTATGTGCTTTGGGATCCAACTTCTTCCTTTTCTCATCTGGAATATGCACATAAGCAAGACAGCCAAAGACTTTCATGTGACTTACATCTGGCTTATAGCCATACAACTTCTCAAACGGTGTCATCTCATGAATACCTGCAGTGGGAGTCCTGTTCAAAATGTATATGGCTGTCATAACAGCCTCTGCCCAATAGTAAAGTGGCATATGCTTTTCATTCATCATAGCCCTAGCAGCTTCCATCAGAATTCTATTCTTCCTTTCAGCTACTCCGTTTTGCTGCAGAGTGTAGCGGCAGGTGAGCTGCCTACGAATGCCATTTTCAGCCAAGAAATCATCAAATTCATTTGATACATACTCCCCACCACTATTAGATCTCAAGCAAGAGATGTAGCATTCAAACTCCTTCTCAACCTGTGCTCTTTTGTTTTCAATATGTAAAGCCAGGTATATCGACTGTAGTCGTCAATGAAGGATACATAATATCTAGAACCTCCCATAGATACATTATGAGTTGGCCCCCAAACATTAGAATGCACTAACTGCAATGGATGTGTACTCTGTCGTACATTCCTGATAAATGGCAATCGTGACTGCTTACCAAACTGGCAAGCCTCACATACATGACCAATATCTGAATATTGGAACTTCGGTAACCCTGTAACCAGCTGTTTCTTTTGCATAATTTGTAGTCTTTGCAAATTTACATGCCCCACTCTCTTGTGCCATATTTCCAAATCCCTAACAGTGCCAGAACCATGGGCAAACATAGCTGAATTCAGCTCTGGCAAAGAAGCATCAAGAGTAAACATTCTGCCATTCGTGTGACCACGAGCTATCAATTTGCAGCCATTTCCAAATTCTTCAATAAAGCAGCCATGCTTATTGAATCTAACCTGCAAGTTCTGCTCCGTCATCTGACTAACAGATAACAAGTTCTTCGTAATTGAAGGGACATGCAATACATCATGCAAATTTTTCTTTCTGCTATTATGGACCACAAGGGGCACTTTGCCTTTATGCTTAATGATATGCTGCGTGTCATCACCTGTGCATACATAACCATGCTTTTCAGCCACCATATCCGTGAACCAATCACCATGAGGGGTCATGTGATTCGAAGCCCCCGAGTCAATATACCACACTGCATCATCAAATGATTTTTCAGCAGCCTTATCTTTGACATACTGCATGGCAAACAGTCTATCACCAGAGTCATCTTCCTGACTGGACGTAGCATAATGTCCATGCTGCTTGCCCTTCTGATTTCCCTGCTTCTTCCAGCAATCCTTTGCAATATGCCCATACTTTCCACAGTAGTGACAATCCTTATCTTTATTTGGATTGTCTGACTGACGCTGCTGCTGCCATGAGCCTCTGCCACGGGAGTTAGATCTCCCCCTGCCTCGAAAGTTGCCACTACCTCTTGCATTTGATGACTGCTGATTGCTATTACTATAGGATGCATTTTGCTGGCCTCCTCTGCCAGATCCATAGCCTCTACCACGGCTACCATGACCATGCTGATTCGAATAAAAAACTGCATCCTTATTCTTTGAGCTGCTTGACCCTGTAGCTAAGCCAAGCTTCACCTCTTCATGAATCAATAATAATGCAACCAGCTCATTAAAATCAGGCATCTCAGCCCGCACAGATACTGAAGTGTCAAAAGACTTGTACTCCGGACCCAAGCCATTTAAGGTCACTGCAACCATATCCTCATCTTCTACCTGTGAGCCAACAGATGCCAGCTGATCTGCTATGGTCTTAACCTCTGTGACATAATCTTGTATGGATCTATTCTTCCTCTCCATGTTATTGAATTTCTGCTTCAGTTGTATCTTCCTTGCACTTGTAGTTGTGCCATAGTATTTGACCAATATATTCCATGCATCTGCTGGGGATTTACAGTTCATGATCTGCATCACCATAGCATCCGAGATACATAATGACAGCCAATGTAAAACTCTGCGAGCTCTTTCCGTCTAGGCTCGATGTGCTCGTCTTTGATCAGCTGTAGGATTCCTATCTGGAACTTCAGGTTCAGCCTCAACACCTGTCACTAAGTCCCAGTATCCTTTGCCTATCAGAAAGTTCTCCATGCGGAACTTCCATATTGCATAATTGTTGCTATCAAGCTTTTCTCCCACAATCTGGGTTACATTATCAGTTCTATCGGCATTTGCCATGTTGCAGACCTTGCCTGGCTACCTGCAAACCAAGATCTTCTTAACAGTTCAACTTCAGCCCGAAACTGTTTATGACAGTTTTTTGCAATTAATTGTAGTAAAAACCAGGGTATTTCAGCCCGCTAACAGTCCAAAACAGCTCACACCAAGTGGCTTAATCCGTGAGTAAAGCAGTCAATGCAAATACTATGTATTCACTTCGGTTTGAACTCCTGCAACCTCACTGCCAGGGTACATATATGCAGTCTGAAAATTGTAAACTGTAAATAATCAGTAGCACTTTCAAGTCCAAAACTGAGTGGTAATCATGTCACATATGTCCCAAAAACTCATAGATGGCTGCTAGTACATGTGTCAAGCCATACATAGGCATAAAAACACACAATAGTACATAACCAGCATATACGAATGTTGTAAATACATTCCAGGTTCCAGACAGCCAATGCACTGGCAACAAGGATTCATTTCAGTCCCAATGAACCATAAGACATTCGCATCACTTCAGTCTCCAATGCGCAAGCATTTGTCAGTCACAAACCAAGCCTTCAAGTACCTGTATGGCTAATGAACTCAACTAGTTCTTGTAAGAACTAGAGTAACTAATGAGTGCTTTATGTCTGCAATTTTTGACAGTTTTCAGCCTGTCACAAACTCTCAGATCAGGCCACCAAAAGCTCCAAATTTACCAAGAAAAATGGCATGTCTTCTGCCAAGCATCACATGCTACATTCAAGCTCAGTGTACATGCCAAATAGCATCCAAATCTCAGACCATACAAGTGTAAAATGTCCCTGTACTTTCAATGACTGTTCAGCCTGATCTATTCAGACCTATGCAACTGTATGTCAGCTCACACATGAGCTCCCACAGGGGCAATAGCAAGGTAAGAACCTTCCTTGGTATGCATCCAGCCTGTATTCCACTTGACACGTGCTTTGCATCTTAAATCCCAGCCAACAATGGCAGCTTGTTGATAAGTGCAGCCCAGACAAACAGTTCAGCTTGTAGATGACCAAATGAGCATTTGGAGACCCCCAAGCAAGCACACAAGATGCCAAGTATGTGCTGAATTAAATCTGTTCACTTCAGTAGTCAATGCAGCCCCATTTTAGGCATCAAGAACCAGGCGCAACCTGTCAGCAACTCGTTTTTACATCTGCAGTAGGGCTAGTCATTAAAGCTCACTCAAATCAAGCTCTAATGCTTGATTATTATCCCCTCTAGAAGGCTCAAATGGTTAAGTATGTTGCTTTTGCAGTCGTTCCACTCCTGAAGGACAGGCGCATTCCAGCAGACCATGTGTTCAGCAGCTCTGAAATTTCGTTTTTCTTCAGCTACCTATGTTGCTTCAGCCAATCATGTTGTTTCAAGTACATAACTAGCATTCATAAAGTGCTTGATGGTCTTCATTTAGCACAATAATGCTGCCCCAAATCCACGTTTCTTCCGTCAGATGCAACCCTGTCATGCTGCACTTTCTTCCAGGCCACGTTTGTTTTAAATGACTGCTGGTTTTTAGTGTTGATACTCATTTGCATAGGCTTCAAGACTTACCACTAACCTTACTTGAGAAGCCTTTCTAGACAAAGACCAGAAAGAAGTCCTTCATGCTTCCAGCTATGGTTGTCAAGGCCACAGGACAGATCTCTTCACCACTGCAGATGATAGTTGACTCCTTTCCTCTGACTTCAGCTCCTGCAAGTCCAATGCCACACTCCCAGGCACACAGTCTTTGCCGATTCATGGCTTTGATACCATGTTAAATTTCATGGAAGCACGAAGGAGAGCAACACAGAGTGAAGCAACCTGCTTACACTCTCTATTCTTCTTTTTATTCATTTAGCACACACATAGTGCATATACAACCTTAGGTCATAAACACCATTCACACTAGAAGTAACACCGACTTATTTAATACACCTAACTGATCTAGCCAGACTAGTTGTGTCCAGTTCATGTCGGTCAACACACAAGTACGAGCTTGATATTCTAACAATACCAAGTATGTGAGTAGCTTGTCCCAGATCTTTCATCTCAAAGCTCTTCTTGAGCTGGGCCTTAAGAGCATCTAGCTCATCATGAGCTTTCCCTGCTATCAACATATCATCCACATAGAGTACCAAAATCAATAAAGAACCATCACGGGCTTTCTTTGTGTAAAGAAACGGATCCATAGCACTCCTCATGTAGCCCTGTGACTGCATAAAGGCATCAAACTTATGATGCCACTCCCTAGGTGCCTGCTTCAAGCCATAAAGACTTTTCTTCAATTTCCACACTAGGTACTCCCTACCAGGTTCTGCAAAGCCCTTAGACTGTTCCATATAAATCTCATCATGCAAGTTCCCATGTGAGAAAGCCGTCTTGGCATCCATCTGGTATAAATCCAAGTCAAGCTGAGCAACCAAAGCCAAGACTAAGCGCAGAGTGGTCATCTTAACCAGAGGAGAAAAGACCTCATTAAACTCCACACCATGCTCCTGCTTAAAACCCTTTGCTACCAATCTAGCCTTGTATGCCAGGTTGGGGTGTCCAGGGGTAATTTTCAGCTTGTACACCCACTTGCATGGCAAAGCCTTCTTGCCCATAGGCAAGGAAACCAAATCCCAAGTGTCATTCTTATGGAAGGAGTCTATCTCAGACTGCATAGCCCTCTCCCAGGAGTGACTGTCACCCCTGCACATAGCCTCATCATAAGTGAAAGGATCTCCTACATTTGTAACCAAGACATAATGCATCGAGGGGACTGAAATCTATCAGGTGGACTTCTGTCTCTAATAGACCATCTTACGGCAGGCTTTGTTGCCTGCCCAGCTACTTGTCCAATACCCTGACCATGAGCATCTACTGCAGCTGTAGGCTGTCCAACTGGCTGTGCGGGAGCTCTCGGCTCCTCCTGAAATATGACCCTGTAGATCTCAACAACTCTCTTAGGCTGCCGATGCATCTTGTCTTCATGGAAGACTACATCATAATTGCGAATGACTTCCCACGCATGCGGATCCCAGAGATGGTAACCCATCTCGCTTGCATCCCCATAACCAAGGAAAATGCATTTGACACTCTTAGGATCCAGCTTACTTCTCTTGTCCCTGGGCACATGGCAAAATGCCTCACATCCAAAGACATGGAGATGCGCATAAGAGGGAGGTTTTCCAGTCCATACCTCCTCTGCAACCTAGAAATCCAAAGTGCTAGAAGGTGATCTGTTTATGACATTCATAGCTATACTAACTACCTCAGCCCAAAAGCTCTGTGGTAGGCTTGCATGGCTAAGCATATTGCATACACACTCCTGGATGGTTCTATTCATCCACTCAACCAAACCATTCTTGGGGGGGTAGTCAACTGATGCTTAATACCCCTCTCATCACATACATGCTCAAAAGCATGTGAGACATATTCATCCCTATTATATGTTCTTAGGCATTTTAGCCTATACCCAGACTGGTTCTCAACCAATGCAAGCCATCTCTAAAATACAGCCAAGACATCGGATTTTAGCTTAATGGAATAAGCCCAAAATTTTCGTGAAAAATCATCTATGAACGTAACAAAATACTTTGCACCACCCATAGATTGACAAGGCATGGGCCCACAGATATCCGAATGTACCAATGCCAAGGGCTCACTCATGCGTGGCCTACTAGACTTCTTGTGCATAGACCTAGTCTACCTGCCATAAAGATAATGCTCACATGAATCAAAACATGCATAATCAAGGGGCCGTAAATACTGCAAAACGGAAAGCATTTTCATTCCCTTCAAAGACATATGGCCCAAACGGGCATGCCAAAGAGATACATGTGGGATAGAACCCACAGACAAAACATGATCAAGGGAAGAAGTAGATATAATCAAGGGATAAAGGCTGCCAGCCTTGACACCTCTCGCAATCACAAGTCTGCCAAGTGATCTTCCATACAGAGACTCCAAAAGATACATGATAACCTACATCATGAAGCTGTCTAGCTGAGAGGAGACTGCGTGTCAAAGCAGGTACATGACGTACATCTTGCAT
The DNA here is from genome assembly GCF_053477565.2 of Lygodium microphyllum. Classification (NCBI taxonomy): domain Eukaryota; kingdom Viridiplantae; phylum Streptophyta; class Polypodiopsida; order Schizaeales; family Lygodiaceae; genus Lygodium; species Lygodium microphyllum. The sequence continues at coordinate 118,549,069 of NC_141152.1, read as the reverse complement.
AACAAAACTATTGCCAGAAGGAAACTGCAGCCTACATCACCAATGCCCACAATATCAAGAGAGCTGTCATCACCCAAGTGCACAGAACCCGAAATAGTATGATAGGAATGAAACCACTCTCAGCAAGGTGTCACATGAAAGGACGCACCTGAGTCTAAGAGCCAACACTGTGCATACATAGAGTGTATCTCCGTCATCTGCGAAGCACTAGAAAAAGCTGCAAGGATATAATCATCCTCATCAACATCCTCAGGCTGCATAACATTGATCTCTTCAATTTTAACACTGGACTTTGTAGGCACTATGCTGCAATCAGAAGACTTATCCTATACTTTGTCTTTCCCCTTATCTTTGCACCTTTCATTGCGCAGTTCATGACATTGTGGCCTAATATGGCCCTTTTTCCCACAATGGTGACAAGTAACATCTGCATTCCTCCCACGGGATTTGCTACGTGACTTCTGACCATGAGACTTGGACCGAGATTTTTTAGAATCCCGTCCACGGCCACTGCCATTGCCATGCTTTCCATACCCATCATTCCTACCTCTAATTGTCATAGCACGCGACACACGAGAGGCATTCAAATTATTACGGTTAACCTCTTCCTGCAGAAGAGCACTCTCAACATCAGATAATTTCAAGGTAGCAGTAGAGGCACATAATGCAATCCAGCATGACTCATTAAGAGTACCAAGCAAGAAAAGAGGAGTGACATCCTGTGCAAAAGTGATGTCCTGCGAAGTCAAGTTCTTGAGTATAGCATGGAACTGGTTCAGACATAGTCACATTCACCTTCATGCACAGATCCATAAGCTACTTCAACCAATACATCTGACTCACTGGACTTTTCTTGTCATAGAGATTCTTGATTTTATCCCACAACTGCCATGCACTCCGTTCTTCCTCAAATACATTGTAATGAACCTATTCTATGAGAGATAATACAATAGTGGACTTGCATAACTCATCAAGCTCAAGCCATTCCTCATCTAGCATAGTTGCAGGCGGCTGCCTATTGAACCTCAATGGTTTGATCAGTGATTTCTACACCAATACTTGCAAAATATGGCTCTTCCAATAAGAGTAATTCGTACCATCAAGCTTAGTGATGTTGAAAATAGCATGATCAATGGATGAACTCGCCATAATGCAGGCTGGAAGACTGTAGACAGTTCAAAACTGCTTGCTATTTACTGTAAAAAATGGCCAAAAAATCACAAAAATCGAGAGAAAATGGTGAGAAAAGTGTAACCAAAGCTTCTGTCCACCAAGTACTAGTGAAAGTACATCATTTCATAATATTTCAGCATGAAAAATCCATGTTAGTCCGGAGTTATATGCTTGTTGTAATAAATGAGAGTAGGGCATTGTGAGAGGCAATTGCTGACCAAATCACTGTACCAAGTCAATAAATGACAGCCAAGACATTACCAGCCATAAACGGGCATAAATCAGTACAAAACAGTCATCAAGACCCTGAGTAAACACCCAAACATGTCACCAAAGCATCCATCAGTGAGAGTAGGCATACCCCATGGACAATAGGGCAAAGTATATATAACACTGGCAAAACCTAACACCAGTGTGTATGCTCACAAGAGTGCCAAGCCCAAGCTCATGTCGAAAGCAATTCCAAGATATCAGTGCATGAACCATGCAACATGTAAGTGTAAGAGATCCCAAAGTTTGAAGTATCTGCAAAATGCTCAAATAGCATAAACCTCCTGCTCAATGTCAGTCAAGCATACAAGATGCTCCCACTGACTCAAAAGGCGGATAAACGAGGTCAACAACTCAAGTAAACCAAGTCAAGGTACCAAAGACAGGTGTTAACCCCAACACGAAGAAAGCAAAAGAAAATAAAAAAGACGCAGGGCAAAGGCGGAAAAAAGGTAGCCTGAATAAAGAAAGAATAGGAGAAAAGGCCAAAAGCGTAAGGGCAACCTTAAAAGTCCAAGGCAAATGCAAAAGGGGAAAGGTGCATCTTAAAATAAAAAGGCGCACCTTGAAATCTTGTAAAAGAGCGCCAGGCTCTCACTTGTGCAATTTGTAAATGTAGACGGGCGGTGGAAAGGGAGCTAGGAAGATAGAAGGACAATGGGAAAAAGGGCCTAGGCTATGGTCGGCCATGTAAAAAAGGGGAAAAGGGGATGACCGCCCAAAAGGGATTTAGGATTTTGTATATAAAGTTGAAAAGTGAATGAAAAGCTCATTCTTGTGTGTGGCCGAAAGTAGCTCTCCTCTTCTTCTTCTTCTTCTTCTTGTTCTTGCTTGCTTGATCTTGTGCTTGAGAGAGGGAGTGTGAGAGTGTGAGGGAGTGAGTGTGTGAGGGTGAGGGACCGAGGAGGAAAAGCTCTCCATCTTCTCCTCTCTTCTTCTCTTCTCTTCTCTTCTCTTCTCTTCTCTTGCTCGCGGCAATGGAGCTCGGAGCGTGGAGCTTGAGGATGGAGCTTGCTTGAATCTTGCACTTGGATCGTGGAGCTACCGGAGTGCGCGAGAGAGGAGGTAACTCGAACGGCATGGAGGTAAGCTCACTACACCCGTAGATATGGATGGCGCATCGGCTATGTGAGAGATAGCCATTAGTGCTCGGCTTGGAACTCTTGAAACAATAAGCGGTCCGTGGGTCTTGGCGGTTGAGTGAAAGCTCCCACATTTTGGTTCCATTGCTGGGACCAACGGATTCAAGCCTTGAGCGCTTGCGTGCTTCAAATCGAGCATTGGAGTAGGGTTTTCCCTGAACTGGTGCCTGAGGTAGATAGGTAGGAAGTGAGGGAGTTTGAAGAGATATTCGATCTCCTTGGCAAGTAGGTTTTTGGTTTTTTGGATTTGGAAAAGTATGTTTGCGTAGTGTAGGTGATTGCTTTGTGATTTGTATGCATTTAGGATAGGAAAAACAAAGAAAAAGAAGCAAACAGTAGGGTTTTCTATTGCTGTATATAACAGGCTAAAATAGGGAAATAGGGGCACAGATCCTTGGAGTGCCATTTGATTCGAGCACCATAGTGATTCCAGGCATGTCTGGCATTTCGTTGTAGTGTTTTGTACCTATTTGGAAGGCGCTAGATGATTCGGTGGAGTAGACATTGACGTAGAGGCATTGCGCATAACTCGCGGGCTGCCATCTGTGTTGGACCAGGCCGTCTGAGTCTCAGAATCGGACCACTTTGAAAATCAGACCACTCTCCTGATCCGATTCCTAGAATCGGACCAACTTGTCCGATTTTGAAAATCAGACCACTCGGACCAACCCGTCCGATTTTGAAAATCAGACACTCGGAATCAGACCAGTCCAGAATCGGACCACCCTGTTCGATCCAATTCCCAGAATCGGACCACTTTGAAAATCGGACCACTTTTTTTATCTGACTCCCAAAATCGGACGTGGCCAAAATCGGACCAACCCAAAATCAGACGTCCGATAATCGGACTCCTGAGAATCAGACATCTGAGAATCAGACAAAAAATTGTCAAAATCGGACAGGTATCTAGAACACAAATTTTGACGTATCTAAATCTCGAAATTGACCCCAAAGGCTAGGTAGAGCTAAAGACACATCACAGATCCATCATTGGGCTAAAATTTAGAGCACGCAGTTCAAAATTTGGCTATAAACGGTCCTCCAAATTGCAAATGGTGTTTACCGTAACGGCCTTGCGGGCCGGGGGGGATTGCCCCCCCGGACCCCTGCAGAGGGGGCTCTGCCCCCTCCACACCTCCCCCGAGTAAGTTGGAGGGAAAACGCGCACTGTGACAGGTCCTCCAAATTAGACCCTAGTGTAGTAATGGCTCTACACGAGCATGGATTCTCCCTTACAAAAGAGCGACCAAAAGCCCGTGCCCGAATAGAGACAAACAGAGACCCTAGAACCTCAAAGGGCCCATCTAGCCAACAAGGGAAAAAAGGCCACACTGCAAAAACACATACGTGTTGCATTCAGACTGCATCTAGTCAAAGCGGAAAGCAACAATACCAAGCTACAATAGCGAGAATGACTAGATATGACAGTCCTGACGATAGATGCTCCTTGAATAGCACTGCACAGACAACCCAAGAAATTGGTGGAGAATCCACGTCTGGTCATGCATGTGGGGACTCAAGGGCATCTGTCAGAAGGCTTAAATTTACAAGCCAAGACCCGAAAGATGAAGACATAGTACCATCTGCTTATCTTAGGGTCAAACTCACCGCGAAAAGAGAGCATACTATTGATGCTCTGATTGATGAAGGAGCAGATTTTAACATCTTGACCTATGAATCATGGACCCTACTAGGCCAACCAGAGCTCACACCAACTAGTGCAACTCTTAGCCCTTATGGGAGACACCCACAAGCACTCATAGGGAAGTGCAAAATCCTTGCAACAATTGAAACGGAAAGCTTGCCTATCCTATTTCATGTTCCTCCAAATAGTGCTAGCTACGGGAAAGAAACCCTCCTAGGAAGACCCTTCAAAAGGGCGACCAAGTGTGAGGCCGACTATGTAGCATAGAGGATACACATGACACTACCGGGTGTGAGGATAGTCACAACCTTTAGCAAGGGTGACCTCATCAAACCTCAAGGGAAAGGCAAGGAAGGTGCTGACGTAACAGTCAAGCCTACTAACGAGAGCAAGGACTTGTTGGAAGAGTTAATGCAAGAACAGGTCGAACAATGAGAGCCAGTGAGTGAGGCCATGCTTGAACCAAGAAGGTCAAGAGACAATGCCAAGGACGGGCTTTGGACTTACAAATATCGTAGAAGACCCCAAAAGAAGGCCAAACCTTATAGACGCAGGCATCGATGGAGGGTTAGCACAATGCCGTGATGGATATCCAAAGCGTTGCTACGTGCTCAAGGGTACTACGCAAGTAATCGATGGATTTGGTACCAAAATCCCCTGCTAAACCACCTCTATCAGCTGAAGGCCAGAGTGCATCAAAAGCAATGAAGCACAAGAGAAAATCTAAGAGAAACTCTAGGTCTCGAGGCAACAAACCAGACATGATTGTTCGAAAGAAAGAGCCCCAGCCTAGCATGATAAATAGACAGATGTCTTATGTAGCCATTAAGCATGCACAAAAATCATTAGTGCCCAAAGAGCCTTTGATTTCCCAAGGGGAGAACAAGCATTATAGGCACAACATTGCTCAGGGCAAGGCTGATCGCTCAACAAAGCAAATGGCACAATCGTCTAACAGCCACGAGCAAATCATTCAGCCAGTGCCAAGTCCACCTAAGAGTCCTAGATCTCCTACATCCTCTTTTTCCAAACAGACACAGGAAGCACAACACTGGTTGTCAAGGGAAACTGCTCAATTCCAATCTCTATCTCTATCTAAGCTTCCAAATGTCCAAGAGGTGGGACATGACGCAATCTGTAGCTCTCGACCCAAGGATATGCCTAAGCAACCTAATGTGACTAGATCGACTCATGCTCGATCTACACCGATGAGTGCTCAAAGGGCAACAAAAGACACGACCACTTCCGATCGCCCTAGGGACTTGACATCGCAATCCACCAAGGGTAGCCAGTCCACTAAACTAGCTGCTACTACTTCCAACCAGGGATCACAGCAGTCTTCACAGCCCTTGGCCATGACAATGCCCCTTGTGGAATGTGTCCTTAGTAGTTTACCTTTGAAGGAGGTGTCACAACCAACTTCCTTGACAACTCCAGCACTTTCAAAGTGCCTAAAGCCTAGGCTGGAGGAGTTACACACAAGGGAGTTGGCTGAAGAGCTAGACTCTCAGAAAAGGGAGGCAGTTATGCTCTCACAACCTAGCGAGGCTATTCAGCAGGCCATGGCCATGTCCCATAAGGACACACTAGAGAAAGAGAATGCTGAGGCCCAACTAAGCACATCAACGGTTGACTTAGTCCAGGGTCCTGAGTCGTTGAGAGATGCACCTTCATTGACCAAGAAAAAGAGGAGAAAACAACGAAGACAACAAAAATCACAGGTGGTTGTGGATCCCAAGAACATTGACACCAAGAGCGTTGGAGAGCTGGGGAATAAAGCATCAAGTCCACCCACCAGTGAATCCATTGATGTCTCTCCTAATAGTGGTGAAACCTCAGACACATCCATGTGCTTTGAAAAATCAAAGCAGCTGTTGCCATCAACAGTTACCTTCAACACTCAATCCACTGACAATAGAACTCACATTGACAAATCAAGAGTGGATACAACACTGTCACGACGGGGTGACGAATTCACACCAGTCACACCTAAGGAGAACCATGACGCAATAACGAAGCCTCAGAAGAAACATGGAAACCCCAAGAGCATGATCAATCCTAGCGTTGACCAATCTTGCTCATATATGCCTGAACCCCCAGCTATACTAAAGCCTAGACAAACTCCTAGAACCTTGCATGAGATGGCAACCGAGCAAGCCCTCGTTGAACATAGAAGTATCCAGAATGCTTAGCTGAGTTGGATGCTAAGCTCAAGGTGTTCGCATGAGTTTACGTCCTTGCGGACGTGGGCACAATCCTCAAGGAGCAGCTTGGAGATTACTTGCCCTTTCCTCTATCCTGGGAAGAGCAAGAACATCTTGATGAGCACTATAATAGGCTCCTGCATGAACGCATGCGACTCATCTCTGATGAGGAGGCTGACAAACTACGCCTAACCATCACGTTCAATGAAGAGCTCTACCGACCGAATCTCGTAGACATAGAGCAACTAAAGCGACTGTCAGCAGGCCAGAATTTGAGCAGTGTTGGTGTGAATGCCGCATTGCAATGGCTGAACTAGGGGCTCAGTCTCTCTGAGGAGTGATTGGCCAAATGGCGAGATCCCAAAGGGACCCAACCTATGTGGCACCAACTTCCCTTCGAGTGCTGACTGCCATTCGGGGTACGGACTTGGCTGAACCTAGCCAAGAAAACTCTCTATTTGATAAGGTTCTCACTGAGGAGGAGCTACATGTTGCCAGTAGACTCGGACAAGGGTCCATGCTGCTCGATGTGGCAAAATATCTATCGGTACTAAGTAAGCTGCCACGAGTGCTAGATGTGTGTGCCACACTCCAGTACAACCCCGAGTTCTACAATTGGTTCGTATCCTTGTGAAGTGACACGGATTCATAAATATGTATATAAATAAACACTGATTTTTGTGTCACCGTGTATAAACAATGTCAACACACACAAGCAATGATAGTCAAGCGTAGGGAGAAGAGTTGGGTCTGACAGGCTAAGCTCCTCAAGTCCTCCTCTCATCACGCATTTAAAAGACGTGTAACCATCCCCACCTCTAAGTGAAGGGCATGCACCCGCATTGCCACCATGGAAAACCCCGGCCAATGTCCCTCATGATGTAAGCAAGGAGCATTCCCTCTCTACACACTTTCCCTTCCCGGCCTATCCTTCCGAGGATGAGCCCTCCAAACGTAGGACCACCAACCGACGTAACTTGGTGTGAGTCAAGATCTGCTCGTAGTTAGAGGCCAGAGGGACACCATTACAACGAGTACAACATGTTCCGCGCCTTCTCTTCTAGTCATATGTGTTTGACAACCCACACGGAAATCCCTTCTATGCGAACAATATTATTCCATATCAAGGCCTAACCCTTGGATTGCATCTTGCAGGCTTCCAAACAGAACACATGGAGAACCACAGACATCTAGCATGCAAAGACGCTCTTCACAAACGATGGGAGCATGTGGTATGTGCCCCTCCATCGGTACGCTATGTACCCACTCTCAAGAAATATGCAAAGAAGCGAGGGCCTAAGCGACACCGACCCGGACGAAGGCCGAAGAATCCCCGGGCCAAGAGAGTAGAGACTCAAAGAAACATGCAACAGGTGGCAACGCCAGTTGCATAGACCCCCAACGTACGCTCGGGCACCAGATGCCCACAAAGAGAAAAGGCGGCCTGGGATAGGGAAGAATTTAATGAATTGTTTAAAGACATTTTGGAAACGGTCGCGGCCTGGAACTACACCATTCATGTCCCAGCTGACATGTTTCCTGCCCAACCTCACGGGAGCCCCGCACCGGCACCGCCCCAGTCGCCTGGCCAACCGGACTCACCCCGCCTAGTACCTATCGACTAAGCCTCTATAATGTACAAGTAGCTTGACAAGTCATCATGCCATAACTTTTTGTTTTTGATGAGTAAAGGGGCAAGATCCCCACTTGTACACACTTCCTTCACCTACCGTTAATGTATGCGACCTTAACAAGTAAGGGGATGGGCATCATAGAATTTTGAAAAATTATGTCTTAACATGATTGCATTGGTTCGATGTACTTAACGCAAGCAAGCATATACTCTCGCGAAGTGACAAGTGGATGCAGAATGACACATGTCAATGTCTAGAAGCATTTAATATCCAAGTCACCACAAGACAACCAACCCCACAAAGAACCATTATGGAGGAAGTGACAAGAATACCAAGAAACAAAAGCCATGACGGAAACGCCACTGGATGAGAACCCAAGGATACCTCTGCAAGAAAAAGCACATATTGCAACTAAAATGGCCAAAGCATAATCATTGATTACCTCCTCCTTCTTGGCCAAACTCTATGTTCGGGCAGGAGCCACGCTCTCAACAATGGCGAATGTCTCTTCATCATCTAGGATTCAATTCGCAAGATGCTCTGCCCTTGTCCATGCATAGCTCACTCCAAGTGCTACCTCAATTGTTCGATGTCTCACATGTTACAAAGAGGTTTGCAAAATCTCAAGTGTATCTCTTCATCTCAACAACAGTTCCTCTAGCATCAAGGCTGGTGACACAATCATCTCTGTAATATCCATTCTTCATAGCCTTTGGATCCCAACATTTCTCAATCCAAATGAAAGGCTAACAGCCTCAATGTATGGCATTGATTGTATTCATTTTTTTTCCACCAAAAAAAAAGAGAAAGAAAGTAAAGAAAAGAAAAGGAAAAAAAATAAAAAGAAAAAAGAAAAAAGAAAAAAAGCACACACGATCACAGCACCGCACCTAGGGGTCCTCAAATTAGGTACATCCAGTGACCTTGGTCGGCTGGCTCCGTCCCTAATCCCCTAGCCCTTTGTACATCCCCCACAATTGTTCAGGGCACATTAAGGGCATGACATACCTAGGGAGCTCGCCTTGCCTATGGTTAGACCTGTCACCCTGAACCACTTGCACAATTCTTTTGCACTCCATCTCAATGCCATTACAATCAACAGTGGTAAGCAAGGTATGAAAGACAATGGAAAAGTACACCATACTTTTCAAGCACTACAAGTAGCCACTAACTACCAAAAGCTAAGACATCAAGGAGCTCAATTATGCTACATTGCCTTGACACGACCATAATGATGTCTCAAGCAATCTTCCAGTGTACTCTCCGCCTTCATCGACAAATTTTTCCATCAACTTAGCCCCTTGCTTCACTGACCCATTGCTATACAAGGAACCAGGCCGACAGCCTTCTAACTAAGTAATATCTAAGTATGCACGAGCACTCACATAATATCTGCACCAAAGTATATACATAGTTTGGGTCCTCAAGTGCATGACCATACACTCAGCTTGCTTAGAGTTTGACCTGTCTTTCAAACTAATCAAAATATGTCTTGTGCACGATAAGAAGACTAGCACTACCCCTTAGGGAGAGACCACATGAGAGGTTTTCCAATTGCAGGTATTAAAGACTCCAACAAAAGCGCCGTCACCTCTACATCAACACTCAACTCTGAACTCTTGTCCTTTACTTCATCATGCAAGACCACCAGAAAATCATCACGAGCAGAATCCACCATGAGCATCCCAAGAACACCAATACCTGTGCCAGCTATGAGTGACCATCCCCAACAAAGAGTAACCCTATTGCCACCTCCAACAATCATATCACCAGCCAATTAGAATAGCAAAGTTCCACCAACGACCTTCATCCGCACCAACATTAGAACTCCTCCAAGGCAAGCCACAATAGTCCCTTCTACCCACGTCTTCGGTGCAAGCTCCGCATGCTACCTACGACGGTGAGTGCCATGGGACTGGCACTCGTCTAGGAGGGGGGTAATGTTAACCCCAATACGAAGAAAGAAAAAGGAAATAAAAAAGACGCAGAGCAAAGGTGGAAAAAAGGTAGCGCGACTGAAGAAAGAATAGGAGAAAAGGCCAAAAGTGTAAGGGCAACCTTAAAAGTCCAAGGCAAATGCAAAAGGGGAAAGGTGCATCTTAAAATAAAAAGGCACACCCTAAAATCTTGTAAAAGAGAGGAAGCTAGGAAGATAGAAGGACAATGGGAAAAAGGGCCTAGGCTACGGCCGGCCATGTAAAAAAGGGGAAAAGGGGATGATTGCCCAAAAGGGATTTAGGGTTTTGTATATAAAGTTGAAAAGTGAATGAAAAGTTCATTCTTGTGTGTGACCAAAAGTAGCTCTCCTCTTCTTCTTCTCTTCTTGTTCTTGCTTGCTTGATCTTGTGCTTGAGAGAGGGAGTGTGAGAGTGTGAGGGAGTGAGTGTGTGAGGGTGAGGGACCGAGGAGGAGAAGCTCTCCATCTTCTCCTCTCTTCTTCTCTTCTCTTCTCTTCTCTTGTCTTGCTCGCAGCAATGGAGCTTGGAGCATGGAGCTTGAGGATGGAGCTTGCTTGAAGCTTGCACTTGGATCGTGGAGCTACCGGAGTGCGTGGGAGAGGAGGTAACTCGAACGGCATGGAGGTAAGCTCACTACACCCGTAGATATGGATGGCGCGTTGGCTATGTGAGAGGTAGCCATTAGTGTTCGGCTTGGAATGCTTGAAACAATAAGGGGTCCGTGGGTCTTAGCGGTTGAGTGAAAGCTCCCACAATAGGTAACCAAGACAATGCCTCAATAGCATCCAAGGTCGTAATGGAAAAAGCCAAGTCGTAATGGAAAAATCCAAGTCAATGTCTAACTGCTCAAGGGAATACTCAAATGAATGTCGAGACGAGCTCAAACAATTGCCTTCCACAACCAAAGCATAAAGCATTCACCAAGACATCATAACTCGTATTAGGCAGCCTAAGCATAAACCATGTCATAGATGAAATGCTAGTTGCAAATAAGTGACAGTCAAACCCAAATCAAGCTCTAATCTTAGCTCAAAAGCATTCTGGAGCATAAACAAGACATGTGGCATAGTCTAAATACACCATGACATCATACTGAGTAGTCGGGAGCATCCCTTGACCAATAGGCATAACCCAACTGTAGCATAAATAGCTTTAGCCCTGAAGTTTCTAGTAGCATATAACCTCTGCAAACTGAGAAAATCAATGCTCAATCCAAGCTCAAATCCATAGGCAAACCATAGGCATACATTCCTGTATGTATAGGCACCAACCGGGCATAATTTGGCATCAAATGCCAAGACATTTAGGCATAAAATTGAAGTAACATGTGGCTGCCCTATTTTGGACAGATCTAGGATTTTTCAAAACAGTCAATGACTGAGCTAAATCAGCTCCAAATGCGTCTCACATAAGAGGCATAACATCCACAAGTGATCCGATATCAATAGACATCCGTAGAAGCATCACATAAGCCATATGCATACAAATACATGCTGTCTCAGACCTGAAATCTGTTGCAAAATATTATGTCATCAAAATTTGGCAAATGCAACATCAGTATTGTGTCCGGAGCGTGCTAAAACCCCAACTTAGACTCTTACCTTGCCTGAATCGGGTTCTGAATGCCCGAGATATGACAAAAAAAAGTGATTTTTGGGCCAAATTTTGAAACATGCGCAAAAAAAACGTGAGCTGGCTAGGGGGTCTGCTGTCCCACATTTCAACAATGGGGCCTAAAGGGGGACACAAATGGGGGCCAAAGAAGGCCTACAACAAGCCTTAGTAAGCCTTGATAGGCTGGAAGCAAGATCCAGGTAGTAATACACGGGCGGCTAGGCGGAGGCGTCTTTACCCCCAACAGTCCTAAAATGCAGTATTAGGACAGTTGACCCTTTTCTCATTCCAAGTTCTACCCCTTGGGTGTGGCTTGTCCACCATTCCAGGGGCAATGGTTCATCCTACTTAGAGCTCTTCAAGGGGTATAAGTGTCTTGCTAAGTCTCTGATTGCAAGGTGGTTCTTTGACTAGAATATTATTTGTAGTTGTTGCTAGCACTTAGGGCTTGCGATTCATTCTCAAGTAGTCTCAATGAGTTGTTTGTAACCCAACTTATGAAATGCTTTTTACTTAGCCCCTAGGGTGAGGTTTTGGACAATGTATTGTGCTTAGGGAGCAACATCTAGGCTCAAAGATTCTACTACATACGGAGTGGTGGGGGATTGGTTATATGTGTGTAATTGAGTGTGTATAGTATGTGTGGTGCTACTAGTTAGTGTTTTGTGTAGTTGTTAGGGTGCAGTGCTTTAGGTGACTTTGCTTGCATGTACTAGAGTGTTTGTTAGTTGCCTTTGTTAGGTTTGATGAAACCTACATTGGGTGGTGATTTGGGTTAATGTAGCTCTAGAGACAAGATGATACCCCCTTGTAGTTCCTTACCTTAGATGCTTAAGTGCGCTCTCTCTTGGTGTAGGATGAGTCCCTCATGTATGGGAGTCTCATTATAGTAGGTGAGGTTTTCCTATGGGTGATAGGCATTTCCCTTGATAACAAAGGCTCTTCCAATGTCATGCAATAAGGGATGCCCATATTCAAATAATAGTCACATTGAGGGATCCCCTTTCATGCTTAGGATTGGATGACAGTGTGTTGTTCTGAAGGAAGTAGTGAAATCATAAGCTAGTGGCACAGGGTTCCGCCTTTAAGCCTAATTAGGCACCTGACTCAAAAAAAAAAAAGACAATGTGCAAGTTTATGCTATGATTGCTTCTCCCCTATGCCAAGTTAGGCAAAGTGTGAGTTGATTAGAGGCACAATGTTAAGGGGATCTTGAAGGTTTAGGTGCGGTGAGCTCAATTTTGAGTTTGGCAAGGGAAGTTTGGATGAGTCTTTGGGTCCTTCACATAGTACTCCCTTGTATCTTTGCAATACTTGCCTCAATTCCACAAATAGCATAGGGAAGCTAGCATGAGTCTCTGGCTCCTTCACAGACTACTCCCTTGCATCTTTGCAATACTTGCCTCAATTCCAAAAATAGCATAGGTGACCTCTTGCTTGTGCTAATGGATTCGAGTGTGAGTTTGTTGCTTTAGTATGTAAAATTTAGTGAGCTTGGAGGATTAGTGCCTTGTCTTTCATGTTCAATTGCCTCCCAATGTGCGTGTTAAAGGTTAGAAACCTAATTCCTTATGATCATTTTGCATAGATGGGCTGATCTATGGGTGTAGTCTATCTTGGATAACCTTACATCATGAGATGTTTGAGAGATTCACCTTCTTAAGCTTGCAAGACCCTAAGCCTAGCTCCATGACACCAAGGTTTCTTGAGAGGCCTCAAGGATTGTTAGATGCAACTTCTTATCGACTCAACATGAGGTTCCTAGATCCTTGCTATGATTGTGTGTGCTTGGATGGACTAGTGCAAGTGATGTGTCTTAATGTTGTATGTCCTACCTGGTGCATCTAATGTGTAAACATTGTCACAACTATGTGATTAGAGTGCACGCGTGTAATGCGGCTTGGTGTGCTATGAAGTAGCCTAGCATAGGGTTCTAATGTTTAGTATGTGTAGTGATGTAGAGCTGCCTAGTGAATGTGTTATCACATTAGACAACTTCAGGTGCATGAGTCATGATATGTGTGTGTGAAGGAGATGTGGTCATAGTGCATGTGCTTTGCAATTTATCATGGAGCCTCATGTGTCTACTAAGGGTATCCAAGGCTTTGAGTGCAAGTTCGATACACGATTGTGTAATTCATGTGTTGGGTGTGGACATTCCTAACATACTCTAATGTGTCTATGTATCATATGCATAGTCTTGGTGTTTCAATGCCTAGATATGGGTGTATATTGGATGAACTAGTGTGCACTAGCCTTACGATTGCATACTTATGGGCATGAATGTTGTGCATGAGTGCCAATCATTATGTATTCATTTGTTGTTCATGCATGTATCTAATTGCTTTAAGGTCTTTCCTGGTGTACACAAACATCATGACAACATGTTTGAGTGCACCAATCCATGTAGCCATGTGTCAGTTCACCAATGTGTGGTGGTCTAGTATGCTAGACATGGCAAAGTGGGCCATGTAGGTGGAGGATCTGACTAGGTGAAGGTGGCATGATGGTAGCTATCTTCTAGCACTTGCTATTCTTGCTTTAGGACAAAAACTACTAGTTCAATGGATATGAAGAAGAATATAAAGAGATATAGATGAATGTGTGACACTAGGCTTGATTGTGCTAACGATGCTTTTCTTGCATTAGGACAGAAATTACTAGTTCAATGGATATGAAGAAGAATATAAAGAGACATAGATGAACGTGTGATGATAGGCTTGATTGTGCGAATGATGTTAGGTTCTTGTATATATTTTTTGATTGCATGAATTGTGAGGTCATGATCTTTCTTATGCTCCATAACAATGTCATGCACTATTGAGGCTATGATAATTCATAGAGGCACCTACATTTAGCTGCATTTCTACCTATGTTGCATATTGAGGGACCTCATTGTAGATTTAGGATGGCACATTGGCAAATAGAATAACAATTATCATTGTCAATCAACTACTATAAGAGTGTTTGCATGGCCTTTTCCAACATAATGATCACATTGTCCCATCGGATAATGCAATGCCTCATTTGACATAGGATCAAGATGCGTACAAGCATGCATTCAATTTACTTATCAAAATATATATATTGGACCTAAAATGATGTGCAATTTCTATGTAGATTAATTGTACATGCATCTCTCAAAGTCGATTAGAATTTCTATCAATACCTTGCAATTGATTTTATATTTGCATTTTACACTCGATCATTTTGTAAAATGCACGTCTATCTCTACTACTAGATGTAGACCATTATCTTCCCAAATACACCTTTAGTCATGCATGCATTAGATTGATGCATTGTGATGTACACTTGTATGAGTGGCGTTTATTGTGCCTTCTATAGTATTGGCATCGTTTATTATCTTGCTTTATGAAAAGAGCAAACTATATGCCCAAAAATGGGCACATTAATCACATGATGGTGTTGGCCATGTAACTTGGAATAGCTATGGTCCAGGAACTAGAAGATTAGTGGTAGCTGAGCTGAGTACGACAAAGTTGATAGTGTCTCAACTGTGAGGTGAGGGAATTAAGGGCCTAGTCCCAACATGCTATGTAGTTTTGTGGACTACATGGCCATGTTCATAGGAGCATGAGAGGAGGGTTTGAGTAGGGCATTGGCTCAATGTGTCTAAGATATAATAAGTGGCTGAAAACAATGGGTTTGAGCATGCAAGCTAGTCAAGTTAGCCTTGTGGGATGACTGGTGAGTTGTTGCCAATTGAGGGGTCGAGGAGCATGTGATAGGTGGTGGCATGAGTTTTGGGCCACCACGTCGATGGAGGGTGGGTTAGGGTGATGCTTTTCGAGTTGATTAGGTATACTATGGAGGGTTGACTTAATGGCATGTAATCGGGTTCAAGCATCACCGCCACAAGGTATACTATGGTCATACTCAAATCTAACATAGGTGGACATTGATATCCTACTCTTCAATCGGTGTTCGGAGCACTAAGACTAACATCATCAAAATAGTGGAGACAAAGACGAAGTATGCAAATAAAACTCCCAAGTGTATATTGATATATGAAACTAATACGACAATCTTGATAGAGAAAAATTGTAGTAACTAGATACACAAGGACAATCATTGAAGGAACAACATCATCTTGTAGACTTAGAGGCAAATAGTAATACAAAAGCAAATGGTAGTACTACTACCAATACTTTTATCTCAGTACATACAAAAGGGGAATGACTCTGCTATTGTTGCAACACTTAGGTTGCCAATCAAAGAATTGGTAGAAAGACCCAATAGGCACATGGTTAATACACAGAAAAACCCAAAAAGACAAAGGAATAGTCGAACCCCTTGCTTGGGTGATCCTCTCCCTTAAAGAGCTTGTTGTGCTAGTTGTGATATTCTCTCCACCCATGTGCCATGTCAATGGTCATAATTGCTGTTGCACTTGGTTGCTCATTAATGCACCATTGGCCTCCTTTGTTTAAATGCTACTAACTCCCATCCCATATTTGTTGATATCACATTCATCCTTGTTATGGTAGGTGCATTGCCTTGCAGGATTTGGTCCCAATGTGAGTGTGGGGCAATGAGTGCTTGGAATCAAAGGAGGGATGGGAGAAAGTAAGGGGGGTAGGGTGGGTTGGGGTTTGGTGGACGCTAGAGGTGGGGTGCACCTAGATCGAGTGGGTGGAATCATAGCACAAAGAGGGAGTGGGTTATATTGTAGGTGGTGCTATTATAGCTAGAGATCCATTCAGGCCCATAGAGGAGATTGTGACACATTGTAAAAGATGAGGTTGGTTATGAAATTTTCCAAGTAGATTACTTCGAGTTGGACTTGCTACTGGAGTTGGTCACACTCGAATGTGATTCTTGCAAGGAAGGCCTACAAACCATCCAATTCATGTTTGTGCATGGACTTAGCACTCAGGAGTGCATGAATATGGTGCTAACACTTTAGGGATAGGGCTTCAGACTTAGCTAGGTGGGCTCAAAGCTAGTTAATATTAGCTAACTTCATGTTATCTTGAGTGTGAATAGAGGGGTCTTCAAAGAGTGGATCATCACGGTTAGGATCTTTGCCTCTCTAATCCTTGCTTGGATCATCAAGATTTGGGGATTCTTCTCCCTAATCTGGGTAAGGTCCCTTCTTGGCTCTAGCCCACGGCTAAAGGCAAGCACTCCATTGGTGTTTTGGTGGAGGGGATGGGTCTGCTAAATCCTGATCAAGATGGAGAATGCAAGGCTTCTTCATTTCCCACTGCACTTTAGCCTATTGTTCCTCTAGAGTGTGTTACTAGAGAAGGGTGGACTTTGCCTTCTAGTTCTAATTTAGGTCTAGCGCTGTCTATTGTAGGACTTGAATCCACTCTTCTATCTTGATGTTTTGCTACTCCAACACTTAGTAGTGCTCTACCATCATCAAATGAGGGGGAGGTGGGCTCAACCCCTCTACCCATAAGGCAAAATCTCATCTCTCTTTCCCAAAATGATGTGTGGCTAGGAACTAAGTCTGACAAAACCTATGTAAAATCTACATCGAGATCTTGTCTTATTATTTCCTTATTAATGTAATATACATGACCTATGAGTAAAATTTCCAATGTGAATGCTTCCTTGAGCATGCATGAGCATGCATGGGAAAACATGTATACCCGCTCATTATATGAAAATAAAAATTCTCAATGGAAACTCATATTGAATAAATACAAATATGCATTTATTTGTACACATTAGAACATGTACGAAAAGGCTAATAAAAACTCCTATTGCGTGAATATAAATGCATCAATACATGACCACCTCCTTCATCTTGTCAAGAAAAGATGCAAAATTTTGTGGCATGCACGTAAACAAAAAAGGGGAGAAAATAAAAGGCCCACTTTGGATCAACAAAGCTAGTGCCAATGGAGAAGCCAAAGAAGTCTGAATAGTTGAAGCCTTTGGTGACATATCCTTGTCATTCATGGTAGTGATGGTTGGCATGCTCCTTCCCTTTCCTTGAAGGTGAAGATGGGGGCTGCTTAGTTGCTATCCCTTGATCCCTAGGTGACCGATTTGCAAGGATTCGGAGAGTGGATAGACCAATTTGGAGCAAGGCCACAAGTTTGAACTTGGCAGCAAAGCAAGAAGTAGTGTGAGGGAGATGGGGCAAAACCAATAGGGATACTCTTGCCTTGCTATGCTAAGGGACATGCAGAGTAGCAGTGGTCTGAGTTTGGGTGGATAGAGAGGGAAAACTTGGCATCCAAGTTCTATTTGAAGAGATGAGAGAGAGGTGGGGCAATAGAGAGCAGAGATCTCTCATTTCCTTCATTATTCCATTCACTTTCACACAACTACAAAACATTAAAACTATGTCTAAGTGATTGACTAACCACTGACTAACTAACTTTGGTTAAGTCAAGTGTACACGACTTATTAACTATCACACATATACTAGAGATAGCTCGACACATAGCTGTCATGTCGGGAATACATGCACCTTGAGCTTGAAGTCTCAACACTCCCCCTCAAACAAAAGACAATAGCTACACACCAAGTAGCTATCTAAAGTGACTAAACTTGTCTTTACCTAAGGATTTGGTAAAGATATCTGCTACTTGCTAATCTATCTTCACATGTAGGAGATCCACCCTTCTTGCAAGTACCATCTCATGGATGAAATGATAGTGTTGTTGAGAATGTAAGCATGTGAACTCTCCTTATATTGGAGGGGATAAGGGTAGCTAAGTGTGAAGGGGCTATAAAAACAGCCCATGGGTCTACATCAACTTGTGAGTGAGAGTGACTCAAGTTGCACTTTCAAGAGACTAAATAAGAAAGACTTGTTCTTGTACTTGTGAGCTCTTCTCTCCCTCTTGTGCACACTTCAATCTTTGCTTGGTATGAGAGCCATCTTTGATCCTTTAGCTTCCCCCCTTAGCCTCTTTATAGACTTAAGTGCACAAGAAGAACTCTTGCCCTCTCATTTACCATCCTTTCCACCATAGCAAGCTTGACCCACCTCTGTTGGAGGACCTAGGGAGAGTAAAAGAGAGAATTTTGGCTCTTGATTCCTTTTGGAAATCTTCTCCCCAACTCAAACCTCTTCAGCATGGCACATCAAAGATGGGGATTAGGTGACGTGGAGGGTAGCATTACATTTTTCCCGAAACTGGCACATATTTGCAGGCGACACATCTCGAGCTGCTATGCGTGCTGATGAAGGCGCAATGTTGGCAACTACCATGGGGTTTTGTTAGTTCCCCCTAGTGGGCCATCTCCCTCTAAGAGGGTTTGAACTAATGCCTCCTCTACTAGCTGCTGTGACCAAAACCCTAACTGTGGGTTCTCTGGAAACCATAGCCAAGAAGCTTCAAGCTTCCTATTTTCCACTTTTTTCAATCTGGGAATCATTAACAATGATTTTAATAACTGAAGCACATGCTATAAAGTGTATTCTTGATTTTTGAATAGCTTCAACACTCGGAGGACATCAAAAGCTCACCTAGAAGCCTACTCTCAACATTGGTAATGAGTCAAGTATCTCACTAAGCTTGACAAGGTAAATACCTGAACATCTCAATCTTGAGATGAGTGCTTCTAAGCATTGAAAAGGCATTTAATGACATTAGTACTACTACTCTATGTCAAAACATAAATATTGAAGTTGTTGAGATCTCCTCGAACTCTTCACCAAGTGTCGAAGTCATTAATTGACCTTGACTAACTAAATGTTCGTACACCAAACTACAAGGTGGGGAGGAGCCAAAAGTCTAGTCAAAGTTCTAGTCAAAGTTCACCTCATTGAAACCTAGGAAAATAGTAAAACTTAAATCAAGGGTTGTTCGAAGGGATCGGACTGCCAAAATCTTACCTTGAGATATTACATATGTATGATTTTTAACCTTTTTCATCCTTACAGCTTTAAAGTTGGTTATCATTTGTAGGGCTATCAATTCTGTTATTTGGTTCATACTTGGCTACATGTAAAGGACTAGACATTGTCATGGCCTAAGACAATAAGTAAGAACTTCCTATAATGGCCATGGCCTATGTGGACGTACGGCCTCAAATCCACAAGTTTAATGGAAAAGTTTTCCATCCCTGGAAAGTCCTAGTAAAATATAAAATGATGAAACGGGGCTATTGGCCCTTCATAAAAGGGACCAAAGTTATTGACCCATCCAATCCCCTTAATGTAGAAGACGATGAAAAAGCTCAGGCCATCAGCATGTTTCATTTGGATGAATCCTTGATTCATCATATTGACCAACTCTCCACTGCCAAGGAGAAGTGGGATGAGCTTGAAAGGCTCTATGGCGCTATAGGGAAAGAACTCCAAGATTTTTCTAAAGATTGCATTTTTTAGCTTGGAGTATAAACAAGAAGAAGATCTAAGTAAGTTTATTTCGCATATGAAGGGGCTCATGGCACAGCTAGCCTTCGTTCAAGCACCAATTCATGATGAAGATGCCATTGCCATCCCTCTGAAGTCTGTAAAGAAGGTCTTTTCAACCCTTGTTACTACCCTTACTAATATCCCGAACCCAACTTTGGCAAGTACCATCCAATCATGTGCTTGGATGACGAGAAGAGGAACCATAACAATGACACTTCATCATTTACTTCTCGTGAGCAAGTGTTAGTCCATACAGTTTCTACAAAGTGCTCCTTCTATCATAAAAAAGGGCATATTGTAAGTAATTATTGGAAGAAGCATTCCGAAAAAATGAAGTGCAATAAATGCAAAAAGACTGGGCATATCACCAATTAGTGTCCTAGTGTTCCAAAACCACCAAAGGAATTGGAGGCTAACTTTGCCTCCAAATCCACTGAAGACCGACTCTTTTGAGTCCTGTAAACTCTCTACATATAACCATATTTTATAGCCTGATTTATAAAGGCATCTCAATATGAATTAAGGGGGGGCATCCTATCATGCTTTATCCAATGCCACCTAGCATTGAGGGGGGGTGTTGAGAATGTGAGCATGTGAACTCTCCTTATATTGGAGGGGATAAGGGTAGTTGAGTGTGAATGGTCTTGAGGGGAAGGAGCAATCCTAACCCTAGCCAACTGGGGCTATATAAACAGCCCATGGATCTACACCAACTTGTGAGTGAGAGTGACCCAAGTTGTACTTTCATGAGCAACTGAATAAGCAAGACTTTGATTTTCCACAAGTATACCTCTATATGCTTTGTTCTGGCATGGTAAACCAGATTTATTGCCAGAAGTACACTACTCAAATTATCACAGTATAATGTAACTGGAGCCTCTACTTGCATATCCAAATCAACCATCAACTTTAGCAACCATGCAATCTCACATGCAGCCAAAGTAGCACCTTTGTACTCTACCTCAGTTCTAGATAGTGCAAGAGTCGGTTGCTTCTTACTACTGTAGTTGATCATCCCACTACCAAGGATGAATGCATAGCCACTAGTAGACCTGCAACCATAAGGACATCTTGTCCAATTTGCATTAGTGTAGCTAGTGAACTTTAGGGTCTTATCTCTCTCATAAAACAACCCATGGTCTATTGTTTCCTTGACATATCACATAATCCTTCTTACAGCATCCAGATGTGGTTTCCTAGGCTTTTGCATAAACTGCCTTATAAGCCCAGCTGCATAACTCAGATTAGGCCTAGTGATAGTCAAGTAAATCGAACTTCTGACTATCTGCCTATACATAGTGACATCTATCTTAGCTCTGGTGTCTATGTCCAGTTTGATATTCTGATCCAATAGTGTATCAAGTGGTTTACACTGTGTCATCCCATATTTTTTTAGCATTTCCAAAGCATATTGTTTCTACATCATCAGCCATAGTCCATTGGCTAAATTTATGAAGAAAAATTTAAGCTTACCTAAATCTTTCATGTCAAATTCAAATTTGAGCATACTCATCACATTCTGTATTCCAATGTCATCATCACCTATAATGATGAGATCATCCACATAGATGATTAGCACAACCAATCCTCTATCTATCTTTTTAGTAAACAAACTGTGATAAGCCCTTTCGACCATAAAACCAAGACTCTGCAAGTAACTACTAATCCGTGCATTCCAGGCTCTTAGAGCCTGTTTCAGCCTCATATAGAGCTTTCTTCAGCTTGTAGACATAATGAGGAAACTATGGGTGTGCATACCCTATAGGATGATCCATGAATACATTCTCTTCTAGGTCACCATTCAAGAATGCACTCTTTACATCCATCTTTTGCAATTTCCAGCCCTTTGTTGCATCCAAAGCAATTACAGTTCTGATGGTTGCCATCTTGGCAACATGGCTAAAAGTTTCTTCATAATCTAAACCATAGTGCCGAGCATATCCTTTGGCAACCAACCTGGTTTTGTATCTCTCTATGCTGCCATTAGACTTGCATTTGATTTTATATGCCTATTTGGAGCCTATGGTCTTCTTACCTTTAGGCAATGGAACAAGATCCCAATTTCAATTTTCAACCAATGCAACCATTTCTTCATCCATGGCTTTGCACCAATTCTTATCCAATATTGCCTCAGCAAACATAGTAGGTTCTTTGCACTCCATAACCTTCTCATGTATACATAGTGCTATGTAATCGGACTGAAATCATCTATGAAAGTCACATAATATTTAGATCCTCCCAGAGAGGCATTATTGGTGGCTAGTTTCCCCATACATTAGAATGTATCAACTACAATGGTCTCGTACTATTTTGGACATGCTTTACAAATGGAAAGTGAGATTTTTTGCCAAATTGGCATGCATCATAGACATGACCGATCTCACTGTATGCAAAATTTGGCAAACCTATCACAAGCTACTTTCTTTTCACAGTTTACAGCTACTGAGTATTTACATGGCTAATCCTTTTGTGCCATATTTCCAAGTCTTTAACAGTGCCCTGACATGTGCAAACGTGGTTTATTTTAGCTGAGGTAATGCTGCATCCAATATGAACATTCGACCATGTCTATGACCTCGAGCAATGAGTTTATAGCCATTACCAAACTCTTCTATAAAGCAGTCATGTTGATTAAAATGAACTTGCAAGTTCTGCTCGGTCATTTGACCCACTGATAACAAGTTTTTTATAATGGAGGGCACATGCAATACATCATGCAGACTTTTCTTCTGCCCATCATGAATGAGCAAGGGTACTATGCCCTTATTCTTAGTGGTGTGCAGAGTATCATCTCTTGTATACACACATATCCATTCTCTTTAGGAACCATGTTTATAAACCAATCACCATGAGATGTCATGTGATTCGAAGCTCTCGAATCAATGTACCAGACATAATCTATTTTAGTATCCTTAGCTACACGGTTTCGAACATACGTCATGGCAAACAGTCTATCAATGGAAGCATCCTTTGTATAACTTGATGATGCATAGTGTCCTTGTTGTTTGCTTTTTGGCTAGCCTACTTTTTCCAACACTCTTTAGTAATATGGCCATACTTGCCACAATAGTGATAATCCTTATCTTTATTAGGATTGTCACGAGTATGCTATGACTACCAGGATCCTTTGCCCCTAGGGTTGGATCTCCCCCTTGCTCTAAAATGTCCACCATCTCTTCCATTCTGACCTTGTTGGGTATTACTACTATGAGATGCATTTTGCTGCGTTCCTCGTCCACGAGTAGACCCTCTTCCATGGTTGCCCCATGACCTTGTTGATTAGAATAGAACACAACATCTTTGCGTTTAGAGATACTTGATCCTATAGCTAACCTCAATTCGAATTCTTCATGAATCAAAAATGGCACAAGCTCATTGAAGTCTGGCATTTCATCCCACACAAATATAGAAGTGTCAAAAGATTTGTAATCGGGTCCCAAACCATTTAGGGTAATAGCCACTAAATCCTCATCATCAACATCAGCTCCCACTACAGCTAGCTAATTTGGAATGGTCTTAATTTTGCTCACATAGTCCTGTATGCATCAACCTTTCCTATCCATATTGTTGAATTTCTACTTTAGTTAGATTTTGCGAGCACTAGAGGTCATGCCATAATACCACATCAAAATATTCCAAGCCTCCTTTGGTGACTTGCAGTTCATTATTTGCATGACCATTGCATCAAAGTGCACAAAGACAACCAGTGCAACACTCATTGGGCTCTTTCCATCCATGCTTGATGTGCCCATCTCTATTTAGTTGTAGGATTTTTTTCTAGAAGCTCGGGTTCAGCTAGCTTCAACACTTGTGGTGGCTATCCCAATGACCATTTTCGATAAGGAAGCTTTCCGTCAGAAACTTCCAAATAATATAATTATTGTATTGATTTTGTCATCCGCTATCTGAGTTATATTATCTATTCTCTCTACATTTGCCATCTTAACATCTCTATGTATTCAATGCAGTAATAAACTATCACTGCTTGACACCTTGCAAACCAAGATACCTTAGTTTGCTCATAGCAACTCAAATAGCATGACATAATCATATAGCAACACCGGTGCATGTATGAGCATCAACTCATGCTTCAATGAGCTATTGGTAGTAGAAAACAACCTATCTAGACTTCCTTATACCATATGACCTGCAACTATTCCTCCATTTCGTTTGCCCAAGTATTAGAACACATGAGTTACATGACAAGTTCAATGCTAAACAGTTTGCTCAATGTCCAAGTTCTATTCTTTTTGCACTAGTCACTAAATATGGATGGTCCTTTTAGTCATACATAAGAGCAGATTATGATCATGTCAAGAAGAAGCTTGACTTGTTAATAGTAATGCTGCCCATACATTGGAAACAACACAAGTACAACCTCCAGGACACAAACAGAGTATTCTCAGATGGGATTCAATCCTCAAAATGATTCATAGACATCAAGCAAGTATCACGTGCTTCATAAGCCTCATGTCTACGCTTTATAACCCACAAAGCATTGTACAACCATGATCATTTTTATGCTTGATTTGATTATGATGTATGCTACCTTGTCGGCTCTCAATCCCATATACAAGAGCTCCATAAACTTTGTGCCTTATGCTTCCAAGGCATAGTACCATTCATGATTTCTTGAGCTTGCTAGTTTGCAAATCTAATGCCACGTTGAACTCCAGTGCAGATTCAAATCTAACACATATGCATTTCAATCCATGACCATTGGCCATTGTAAGTGGCATATCACTCAAGCATTCTTTTCTTGACAAGCATTGTACCTTTATTGCCCACCTTGCATCGGACAAGCAATGATTTGTAGGTATAAACTACCTCTGAAATAAGCCCCAATAGCTAAAAAACGTAGATTTGTCCTTGCTTGACCTTGACCTTGATAGGCACACCCAAGTGCTCTAACATATGCCATTGACTCCTCTTCAAAATGCCTCAATAAGATCCAAGTTTTCTTCACTATGTTGCAAATAACAATTGACTCTTTTCTTCTAACTCTAGCTCTCACAATGCTAGTGCCGATGTTGAGCTCACAGGCTCTCAAGGTCTCATGACTTCATGGAAGTTTCATGGCTCTAATATCATGCTTGAAGAGATGAGAGAGAGAGATGGGACAATAGAGAGCAGCGAGCTCTCATTTCCTTCATTATTCCATTCACTCTAGCACAAGTACAAAACATTAACACTAGGTCTAAGTGATAGAATAACTAAGTTTGGTTAAGTCAAGTGTACCCAACTTATTAATTGTCACACACATGCTAGAGATAACTGGACACATAGTTGTCATGTTGGGCATACATGCAGCTTGAGCTTGAAGTCTCAACAAGTTCAACTCATCTTATTTGTTGGGCAGGGGCAAGAGCCTAGAGTAGGAGTCCATCATGGTGGCTTGGAATTCCTACTTAAGCTTTTCCTAGTGGTTGGGCCACTCCTTCTCATAATCATGCTAGAGCTCTTCAATGGTCTCTAGGCTAAGTGGGGTCTCACCATCTGGGTGCTCCACTCTTGCAACATGCACTTGGATAGAAGACATTATCCCTCTCTAGCTACTACATTCTACTCTTAATGTCATCTACAAAGGCTAGCTATGCCTACTGGCATGCCTCCAGCCTTTGTTAGTGTTTGTGGAGGGCAACATCCTTCTATCAAAGTTTTTTAGAGAGGTGGGTATTGGCTTGATTTAGGTGGTCCACTTGGGAGGTGAGCTCATGGTGCTAGTGTTGTTGTTGGATTAAGAACTCATTGACAAAGTTTAGGAATTGGTGGGCCATTTCCTACCTAAACTTTGGAGGAATGAGAACGAGTTGCTAGAGTTGAAAAGGAGGGGGTGGTAGCAGAGGGGGTGTTGTTTGGACTTGTGAGGATTGTCAAAGCATGGTGGTTGTTGTCTTATAAAGGTTCCTCCTCTTGCTCAAACTTTTGTTCTTGAGATTTAAGGAGGGTGAGTTTGGCAAAGAGGCTATTGGAAAAGGTGGACTTCTTAAGTGAGTTGGGGGGTGGCTTTCTTGGGGTGGCCGGTTGTGCTCTAGGGCCAACTTGGCAGTATCTTGATCTATTTGGTCCTCTTTTTTGAGGACTTGGTCTTTAGGGTGCTACTCCATCTGGTCTAATGAGGGTTAAGGATAGACTTGTATAAGATTCCAATATTAGGTTGAGACTAGACAACGTCATCATGGGCAGTGCAAGCTAACCAGGGGGTGAGGAGAGCAGGCTGAGGAAAGAGTAGAGTAAAATGTTGGCTGCACATTACCTTCATGATTTTCATATTGGCCACCTAGTGGGCTAAGCATTTTGCCTCAATGAAGAGGCCATCATTGAGGACATAGGACCAAGTGATAGGAAGAGTTGAAGGAGAGAAGAAGAGAGAAGCAACCTTTTTGGATATGTTGAACGCCTTGATTTGCAAATACGGGGCCTCTACATGAACTTCAGGATATCATGCTTGGATTTATGGGGGTTGAGGAGATTGATCAACTAGTATTCTTTGTGAAGAATCAGACCAAATACATTTTTAATAGGGCCGAGGTGGAGAGCAATGGAGGGTTAGGATTGCCATGGCTAGGCATGCATAGCTTCACATGAACCCACTTGGTGGACATTGTGTACTTGTGACCTTGGATGTAGACAAGCTACTCTAGGAGAGCTCTAGGATGGACTGTGTGTTGGGATGAACTAGGGTAGTGCTTCATGGCAGGCTAATGAAGTGTTTGAGTTGCAAAGGGAGTTCAGTTGTGCATTGACGAGAGTCTCTAGGCTAGGAGGGCAAATTGCCTCCTTTGCCAGTTGGAAGGTAGCCATGGAAGCAAGGACCAAGAAGGTGGATACATAGAGAATGAAAGAACTAAAAGAAGATAAGTGAAGCAAGGCAATGATCACAAGTGTAAGATGACAAATAAGGGTAATGAGAATATTTTTAAAAAGGCCATTGAGTTAATGCGAATATGTAGTGGCCAATACATGTCTACCAAGTTAGTAAAATAGCCCATAAAAGGGCATGATGAAGATGTGCTTTTTGAGATACCATGCTACCATTGGGGGTATCATCAAATGAGTGGGATTAATAAATGAACGCCACATCATTATGACTAGCAAACTACTGGATCAAAGTTGATCAAGCAACCAGTAGGGTGATATGTCTGGAATTTGGTAGCGAAGGTGGAGGGGATTCTGAGTCGATGGAATAGGGCCATTGGAAGTTTTCGGCATGATAATGGCATAATCAAAATCCATTGATAGGTTTTGGTAGTAGGTTTCCCTATAAGTTAGTCAGGTAGAAAGAGTTAAAGTACCAGAATTGTGGAACACCTAGAAGGGACCACTCCATCAAAATTTCAACTTGGTTGCCTAGGAATTTGCCCATCCAGGTCTTGAAGACTAGGACGAGTTGGCCCTTTTGGAAGAGTTGTTTCTTGGAAAGCCTGTTGACTTAAGCTTTTGTCAAGCTCAGACTTCGGATAAGATGTAAGCACTATGGATATGGTCTTCTTCTAGTTGGGCAAGGGCTTCCATCCACAAGGGGAAGAGATTCCTTTGGGATGAGCCATCCTTGTATCACGATCCATAGATTGGGTCCTACATACTCTAGAGGTGTGATGGCTTCTAGACCAAATGCCAATTTATAAGGTGTCATTCTAGTAGTGTCCTTGAAGGAAGTGTAATATTTCAACTTAGTTGCCTGGGAGCTTGCCCCCATCTAGGTCTTGAAGACTAGGATGAGTTGGCCCTTCTAGAAGAGTTGTTTCTTAGAAATCCTGTTGACTTGATGCTTTTGCTAGGCTTGGACTTCGGATAAGATGTAAGCACTATGGATCCAGTCTTCTTCTAGTTAGGCAAGGGCTTCCATCCACCATAAGGAAAGAGATTCCTTCAGGATGAGCCATCATTGTACCACGATCTGTAGGCTGGGTACTACATACTCTAGAGGTATGATGGCTTCTAGAACAAATGCCAATTTTTAAGGTGTCATTCTGGTAGCATCCTTGAAGGAAGTGTGATAGGCCCATAACCTCATAGTAAACAACTTCACACAAGAGAAATGGTTTTCTTGAGAGAAAATAACCATTTTATATAGAAGTGTTGTGCCTACAAAAGGACAACTTCTATGACCTGAAGTGCTAACACACACAAAATTTGAAGTGATAATGGTCCTAACAAAGCTATTACATCCAAAAGTGCTTGCTAATATAGAGGACTTTGCCTTTGAAGAACATAGCTATTGCAATTTGCCTTTTACCAACATAGAGAGCATGTAGGAAGTGCTTTTAAACTCACTGCCACTAGTATAAGACAAACAAAGGCAATAAGTATGTGATATGCACCTAAGGTTCGTCAAGCAAGTGAATAAGGTGTGTGATGATTGCTAGTTTTCCAATTCTATTTTGGCAAACATCCTTTTGATTGGGCGATACATGCATCTTTGCACTCCAAAACTTGAACACCATGTCTTTGATCTCATTTGTAATTATGTAAATCTGAGATGGTCTTCTATGGCATGTCTCCAAAGGAAAAACTCCATTGTCATCTGACTACAATCATGATTTGGTTGCAAGAAAATTTTGTCTATGTACTCCCAAAGATTTTGCTAACTTTTCTATTCCTACAAGTCTATGTGCTCCACTATTACATGCAAGTCCTTCACCATTGAGCATGTTTAATAGCATTAATCACTTTAAGAAGAGCTCATTGTTTGATCTTGGTATTTTCACTTGAGTTAATGTGCTCTGAATGTTGATCATACAACCTTAATCAAAATTTTCTTCATCATATTGTAATTCCCTAAATTAGATGCATGTGAGATCTGAGTGGTAGCATGTGCGCTAGAACTAGTTATTTTGTTAGTGGCAGTCAGCGGCAATGGACAATAGACTGGTTCAAGCCCTCCGGAGCTAGGCTTCAGAGGTGCTATGGGCTCAATGGCTTGATTCACTGGCGGTTTGAGCATTTCTAGCATGATGTTGTGTGTGGTCAAGCTTGAGGGAGGTTCTTGCGTAGGGCCTTTGGTCATTTTGGTTTTAGGCATCCAAATCTAGGTGTTACCCTCATAGTACCCTTGTGCACGCAACAAGGTCTTAGAGACCTATTGCGGCTTGACCGTGCGTTGATGTTTATGGTTTCACCTTGGTCTCCTACATTTTGGGTGCAGATTGTTAGCCTCACAAGACCATGGGTTTCTCGTTCTAGGAGGTGCTCCTTGTTTGGGTACCCAGTTGAACTGGGGTTCATGGGCTTCAATGGTGGTTCTAGTGGGTCGGTGGCCTTGTGGCTGGATAGGTTGTGACAAGTCACAACCTTCCTTCTTAAGTGCACTTGCGGGTCACTCTATCGGTGGTTCTATAGACTTGAAAAGGGTTACACCGCTCTTGCTGAAAGATGTAACAATGCAAATAGTGTTTATGGCTAGGTGGATATGCTGCGACTCATAGTAGTTGACCATGCAACGAGTTTACTTTTTGAAATTCCATCCTAACAGCAATTTCATGCCCGCATTCTTAGTGTTGGGTGACACATAAAAGATTATTAGCACACTTTCAGAATCAATAGAAATTGCAACCTTGCACTTTTCTAACAACATGTAGGGTTGGCCTCCATCAGGGGTGAGGCTAGCATTAGTGGGCTACAACTGCAGTTTGCTGATTTGGGCCCAATGGTCACGAGTCAAGATATTAAAATCAGTTCCCTCATCAATCAATGCATTGATGGTACATGTGTGTTTAGTGGTGACCGTCATGCATAGGTAAGCTGGTGGTACTGCTTTCTCACCTTTACCATCTATTTTAGTGATAGTGGCTACTTGCATGTGGACAGGGGGTGCTGTCATTGGGGGCTCATGCAATGGGTGTGTGGGAGGGAAGTACTTCTTTATCCGACTGCCATTGAAGAATCCTATGCCTTCACCCTCTAGGGTTTTGAGTTCTACGTTGCTAGTTCGACTGATGGTCTAAATTTTAAAAGGTCTTAGCCCCCAAAACTTCAGCTTTTGCTTATGTCCTTTGATTGAGTATAGCAGTACTAAGTCACCCTGTTTGAAGCTGCGCTGCTTGACGCGCCTGTCAAACTAGCTTTTCTGGCTCACCTTCTTGCATATGAGCACATGGGTGGCTAGAAGCCGGGTTTTTGTCAAGAGTTCGAGTTCAATCAAGTGTTCAGTCCATGCCCCATTTCCATCCCAACTTTCTTGAAGGGTGATCCTAAGCCTTGGTACAAAGAATTCCAAGGGGAGGATTGCCTCTGTGCCATATGTCAACCTAAAGGGGGTGTGTCCCATAGCTGTCTTGTAAGTTGTGTGGTAGGCCCATAAGGTCACCATCAACTTGTTATCCCAATCACTACGTGAAGTCGAGACGACTTTAGTCAGGATGTTGATCAAGATTTTATTTGTTCATTTGGCTTGACCATTTGCTTGTGTGGGTAATAAGGCGAGGATTTCTGATGGATGATAAGGAAAGAGGATAGGAGGTGATTATCACTTTGTTGATGAAGTGGGTGCCTTGGTCACTAATTAGTTCAATGGGGCAGTCGAATCGTGAGATCACTTGCTCTCATAGGAACTTAGTAGTGGTTCGAACATTATTCTTTCTTGTAGCTCGCACTTCTGCCCATTTTGTTAGATAATTGGTGGCCACAATAATGTATTTGGCTTGCGAATATAGTGCTGCGAGGCTAATGGGTCTGATGAAGTCAATTCCCCCATTTCTCGAAGGGTTGTCATGCGATAATTGGGTGTTAACTGTCACACGAACAAGGTGGAAAATCTGGAAAAGCCAAAGTAGAAGACAAAGGCCAAGGCAAAGTGAAACGGAAGATGAAGGCGTGCCAAGAAAAATCTAGAAACACAAGAAGTGTATAAAAGTCCTAAATAAAGAAAACAGGAGCACAAGAAAAAGTGCAAGTCAATACTTTTGTAAAAAAAGCACAAGGCACACCATGATTTATTTTAAGAGTGCCCGGGCTCTCACCCTTGCAATTTGTAAAGGTAGATGGGCGGTAGGAAGGAAGCTAGGAAGATAAGAGGACAATGGGAAAAAGGGCCTAGGCCATGGCCGGCCATGTAAAAAAGGCAATAAGGGGATGACCGCCCAAAAGGGATTTAGGGTTTTTGTATATAAAGTTAAAAAGTGAATGAGAAGCTCATTCTAGTGTGTGGCCAAAAGTGGCTCTCTTCTTCTTCTTCTTGTTCTTGCTTGCTTGAGCTTGTGCTTGAGAGAGGGAGTGTGAGAGTGTGAGGGAGTGAGTGTGTGAGGGTGAGGGACAGGGGAGGAGAAGCTCTCCATCTTCTCCTCTCTTCTTCTATTCTATTCTATTCTCTTCTCTTGCTCATGTGGCGATGGAGCTTGGAGCGTGGAGCTTGAGGATGGAGCTTGCACTTGGATCGTGGAGCTACAAGAGTGCGTGGGAGAGGAGGTAACTCATATTGGCATGGAGGTAAGCTCACTACACCCGTAGATATGGATGGTGCATCGGCTATGTGAGAGGTAGCCATTAGTGCTCGGCTTGGAATGCTTGAAACAATAAGTGGTCCGTGGGTCTTGGCGATTGAGCAAAAGCTCCCACATTTTGGTTCCGTTGCTAGGACCATGGATTCAAGCCTTGAGCGCTTGCGTGCTTCGAATCGAGCATTGAAGTAAGGGTTTTCCTCGAATCGATGCTTGAGGTAGATAGGTAGGAAGCAAGGGAGTTTGAAGAGGTATTCGATCTCCTTAGCAAGTAGGTTTTTGGTTTTTTGGATTTGGAAAAGCATGTTGGAGTAGGGTAGTTATTTGCTTTGTGATTTGGGTGCATTAGGGTAGAAAAAGAAAAAGAAAAAGAAGAAAAACAAGCATTAGGGTTTTTGCTATCATAACAGGGCATGAGGGTTTGATTTGGTTGCCGATTTGCATTGTTGAGTTTATTGGCTATTCCAAGTATATACAACTCTTTCCCTCCATCCATAGCTTTGATCTGGAGGTGTGTGTAATAGGCCATGACTTGAATCGTGTGATTCGAGCAATTTATCGTTGCGCCAACCAAAGTCGCACCGCATTCAGCTAGTTTGAGCGACGATGATTCTGGGCCAAGTCCCAGAATCGGCCCTCGGCCCACTACCACTCGGACTACCTGACTCGGACCACTCGGATGCGTCGAATTTCGGCCCTCGGCCCACTCAACTCGGACACCCACTGCTTGGCCCGTCCGAATCGACCATTCGGACCAACTTTGAAATTCGGCCCTCGGCCTTATCGACTCGGCTCAACCCCACTCAGACATGTTGACATTTGGCCCGGCCGAATTCACCACTCGGCCCTTGGCCCACTCGGTCCTTGGCCCACTCGGCTCACTCGGCCCTCGGACAACCACACTCGGACTAGCCCAATTTGACATTCGGACCAGTTACATTCAGCTCTTTCTCATTCGGCCCTCAGATGGGCCGAATCGGGCATTTGGCCCTTGCAATTCGGACCTATTTGACTGAATTTGGATTTTTTCAAATTTTAACCTGCAGACCCTGAAACTGACCGAGAGACCATATAGAGCCAAAACCATATCATAGATCAATCACTGGGCTAAAACTTAGAGCAAGTAGTTCAAAATTTGGCTATAAACGGTCCTTCAAATCACATATGGCATTTACCGTAACAGCCCTACGGGCCGGGGGGGACTGCCCCCCCCCTCGAACCCCTGCAGAGGGGGACTCTGTCCTTTTTGCACCTCCCCCAAGTAGGTTGGAGAGAAAACATGCGCCATGACAGGTCCTCCCAATTGGACCCTAGTGTAGTAATGGCTCTACGCGAGCATGGATTCTCACTTGCAAAAGAGCAACCAAAAGCCCATACGCGAACAGAGACAAACAGAGACCCTAGAACCTCAATGGGCCAATCTAGCCAACAAGGGAAAAAAGGCCACACTGCAAAAACACGTACGTGTTGCATTCAGACTGCACCTAGTCAAAGCGAAAATCAACAACATCAAGCTACAACTGCGAGGATGACTAGATATCACAGTCCTGACGATAGATGCACCTTGAATAGCACAACACAGACGATCCAACACATCAGTGGAGAATCCACATCTGGTCATGCAGTTGGGGACCCAAGGGCATTTGTTAGAAGGCTTAAATTTATAAGCCAAGACCCAGAAGATAAAGACATAGTACCGCATGCTTATCTTAGGGTCAAACTCACCACGAAAAGAGAGCATACTATCGATCCTCTGATTGATGAAGGAGCAGATTTTAATATCTTGACCTATGAAGCATGGACCCTATTAGGCCAACCAGAGCTCACACCAACTAATGCAACTCTTAGCCCTTACGAGGGACACCCACAAG
The DNA here is from genome assembly GCF_053477565.2 of Lygodium microphyllum. Lineage (NCBI taxonomy): Eukaryota > Viridiplantae > Streptophyta > Polypodiopsida > Schizaeales > Lygodiaceae > Lygodium > Lygodium microphyllum. The sequence continues at coordinate 118,515,770 of NC_141152.1, read as the reverse complement.
CACTCATAGGGAAGTGCAAAATCCTTGTGAAAATTGAAATTGAAAGCTTGCCTATCCTATTTCATGTTCCTCCAAAAAATAGTGCTAATTACGGTAAGGAAACCCTCCTAAGAAGACCCTTCAAAAGGGTGACCAAGTGTGAGGCCGACTATGTAGCACACAGGATACACTTGACACTACTAGGAGTGAGGATAGCCACAACCTTTAGCAAGGGTGACCTCATCGAACCTCGAGGGAAAGGCAAGGAAGGTGCTGACATAATAGTCAAGCCTACTAATGAGAGCAAGGACTTGTTGGAAGAGTTGATACAAGCACAGGTCGAACAGTAAGAACCAATGAGTGAGGCCATGCCTGAAACAAGAAGGTCAAGAGACAATGCCAAGGATGGGCTTTGGGCTTACAAATATCGTAGAAGACCCCAAAAGAAGCCCAAGCCTTATAGACGAAGGCATCAATGGAGAGTCAACACAATGCCATGATGGATATCCAAAGCGTTGCTATGTGCTCAAGGGTATTACGTAGGTAATCGATGGATTTGGGTGCCAAAACCCCCTGTTAAACCTCCTTTGTCGACTGAAGGCCAGATCATATCAAGAGCAAAGAAGCATAGGAGGAGATCTAAACGAAGAACCAAGTCTTGAGTCAAAACCATTGGGGTGACCAAGCCCCTCATGGTCGAAATCAAGAAACCAAATGCGACTAATCAGAGGGTAGATCCTTAGCCTAGCGTGCTTGACAAGCAGATATCAGATGTAATCGTTGAGGATACACAAAAGCCACTAATGCCTAAGGAGCCTTTGATTCCCCAAGAGGATAATGAGCACCAGAGGCACAATGCTGCTCGTGAGAAGGTTGATTGCTCAACAAAGCAAAGGGCACAATTGTTTAATAGCCTTGAGCAACTCATTCAGCCAGTGCCAAGTCTGTCAAGAATCCCAATGTGGGGTTGATCATGGTGTGTACAAAATGATTGATACACTATCACGGAGGATTGTAATAGACAAGGAACTCCATGACTACAAAGAGAAGGCAAACAATATGCACACTCAACAAATGTTCTCTTCTTATTTCATTGCATACACAGGTTACATATATAAAGGAGGAGATACTCCATCAATGATCCCTCACACTTTCCATGTGTGTTCCCATGTGACACCATACAACCCACACTTTACATGTGTGCCCTATGTGGCACACTTTACTCCACATCTCTCATCCATATTCATGCACCATACAATCTTAAGCACACAAGAGTGCTTTCACATAATACACACCCGCAAATACCGAAGCTTACATTCTCAACACCCCCTCTTAAGCGAGGTGTTTACTTTACCTTATCACCCATCCAATGTAGCATTGCATGACCGCAGTTACCCTTCTACTCGTAAGTTTACAGTGAGCAGAGATGTTGTTTTTGATGAGATGAGTAGCTGGTATAAACCAGTAAATGTGACTGATGATGTAGATGCACAAAATGGTAATGCTGCACAGAATTCACAGCAGCAGTCACAAAATATTAGTGGACCTGGAGCGTCCTCTAGCAGTGGTTCACATTCTTCGCCATGGACAGGCAGATTGAGATCAGGAGAATCTTCTCAAAGCAATGCAGATAGTGGTATGCAGGTATCACGAAAAGGAAAAGAGAAGGTTGATCAGCCCATGGTTGATGTGAATGCAGGTCACTCTTATGTGGATGGTGAATCCAGTGGCTCAGAACAGAGCATTGATGATGAGTTGGGTATTCCTTCTATTGTTACACCTGGAGTAAGGAAGATCAGGGATGTTTTGAGAGCACCTGGGAGTGAACCCACTTTGCGCAGGTCTACCAGAGTTAGGTATCCAGTGGATAGGCTGAAATATGATGGATTTACAGCCATTCACTATGCATATATGGTCAAGGTGATACAGGAACCAGAACCCACTTCTTTTGAGCAAGCCATGGGAAAAGAAAAATGGGAGAAAGCCATGGATGAAGAAATGGATGCCTTGGAAGCAAATGCTACATGGGAATTGGTACCTTTACCTAAAGGTAAGAATGCAATTGGCTGTAAGTGGGTTTATAAGGTGAAGCACAATGCAGATGGTTCTGTGAACAGATACAAGGCAAGATTAGTAGTCAAGGGGTATGCACAAACATATGGCATTGACTATGAAGAAACATTCAGTCCGGTTGCAAGGATGGCAACCGTAAGAGCAGTCATTGCTATGGCTGCATCAAAGGGATGGTCTTTACATCAGATGGATGTAAAGAATGCCTTCTTGCATGGTGATTTGCAAGAAGAGGTCTATATGGAGCAGCCACCAGGTTATGTGCATGATGTTCATCCTGAGTTTGTTTGCAGGTTGAAGAAAGCCTTGTATGGCTTGAAGCAAGCACCTAGAGCATGGTCTGACAAGATAGGACAGTATCTTGTCACTATTGGCTTCCAGATTTCCAAGGCAGATTTCTCACTTTATGTGAGAAAAACAGAGAAAGGTATTATGCTACTTGTCATTTATGTTGATGATTTGATTATGACAGGTGACAGTGATGAAGATATCCTTCATGTGAAAATGCTATTGAAGCAGAAGTTTGAGATGAAGGATTTGGGAGAGCTGCGTTATTTCTTGGGCATTGAGGTGATTAGATCACCAAGTGGGATACAGCTCTTGCAGAGGCAATATGGATTGGACATGCTGTCCAAATATGGGATGACAGGCTGTAAGCCTATTTCAGTTCCTTTGGAGCAGAATGTGAAGCTGAGCACAGATGCAGGTGAGCTTCTAGAAGACCCTACTATGTACAGACGCATAGTAGGAAGCTTGATTTATATGACTATTACCAGGCCAGATTTGAGCTATGCTGTTGGATTGGTAAGTCAGTTTATGCAGGCTCCAAGGAAACCACATTTGGATGCGGCTAGACGCATACTCAGGTATGTGAAGTCCACATTGCAGTATGGACTATTTTATGAGACTGGGGTTCAGATACAGTTACATGGATACACTGATGCTGATTGGGCTAGTAGTATTTCTGATAGACGATCTACCAGTGGATATGTGTTCTCTTTTGGGAGTGCTGCAGTCACTTGGAGCAGCAAGAAACAGCCTACAGTTGCCTTGTCGAGCACAGAGGCTGAGTACAGGGGTGCAGCAATGGCTGCATGTGAGGTAGCTTGGTTGCATAAGCTACTTTATGATATGCATCAGTCTACAGATGGGCCAGTTGTCATTTATTGTGACAACATGAGTAGTATACACTTGGCAAATAACCCAGTCTATCATGCTAGAACAAAGCACATTGAGGTGCATTATCACTATGTGTGGGAGAGGGTTTTACTAGGTCTTATTGATCTAGTTTATGTCAGCACACAGGATCAGGTAGCTGACATATTCACGAAGGCATTGGGCGCAGAGAAGCTGCGCAAGTTCAGAGACCTGCTTGGTGTGCAGGAATTGGGATTGAGCTCGAGGGGGAGTGTTGAGATATCGAGCTCCACTCGTGATACGCCAGGGTGACCGTTGTGCATTTATGTCACCGACGTGTCAGTTGCAGATGCGGTTGGTACACCGCCCATGAATAATAGCTACATGATAGCTATCCTTATCTATTCTAGTTCGTGGCTCAGTTAGTATGCCACCTTAGTTAGTTGAGTTTGGTTTGAGACCCATATAGAGGGTTCTTCTATTTCTTTGTACTTGAGTTCTTTTGGCTTACACAACTAAGAAGAGAAAAACTGTTTTCAGCCTCCACCCTTGTGTGTCTTCCCCCATTGTGCAAGCAAGAAAGCTTCAAGCGAGACTCCTTCCTTCTCTCCCACAATCTTGACAAAGTCCGCCTAAGAGTACTAGATCTCCTACACCCTCTTTTCCCAAACAGACACAGGAAGCACAACATCAGTCGTCAAGGGTGGCTACTCAATCCAAATCTCTATCTCCATCTAAGCTTCCAACTGTCCAAGAGGTGGGACATGACACCATCCGTAGCTCTCTGCCCAAGGATATATACCTGTGCAACCTAATGTGACTAGATTAACATCAGTTGTCAAGGGCTGCTCAATCCCAATCTCTATCTCCATCTAAGCTTTCAATTGTCCAAGAGGTGGGACATGACACCATCCATAGCTCTCGGCCCAAGGATATACCTATGTAACCTAATGTGACTAGGTTAACTCATACTCGATCTACACAGGTGAATGCTCAAAGGGCAACAAAAGACACGACCACTTCCGATCGCCCTAGGGACTTGACACCGCAATCCACCAAGATTAGCCAACCCACTGGACTAGCCGCTACTACTTCCAATCAGGGATCATAGCAGTCACAACCCTTGATCGTGACAATGCCCCTTGTGGAACGTGTCCTTAGCAATTCACCTAGGGAGGAGGTGCCGCAACCAGTATCCTTGACAACTCCAGCACTTCCAAAGCACCTAAAGCCTAGGCTTGAGGAGAAACCTCTCAAAGATGTGGCCAAGGTGATGGCGCATCTGACCAATCGACCTAACAAGGTTGTCCAACAGGGTGCAGCTACGTCCCGTGATGAGGACACACTAGAGAAAGAGAATGCTGAGGCCCAACCAGGCACATCAATGGTTGACCTAGTCCAGGGTCCTGAGTTGTTGAGAGATGCACCTTCATTGTCCAAGAAAAAGAGGAGGAAACAATGAAAACAACAATAGTTACAGGTGGTTGTGGACCCCAAGAACATTGAGATTAAGAGCACTCGAAAGTTGAGGAATAAAGCATCGAGTACATCCACCAATGAACCCATTGATATCTCTCATAATAGCGGTGAAACCTCAGACACATCTGTGTGCTCTGAAAAATCACAGTAGCCGTTACCATCAACGGTTTCTTGCAACACTCAATCCACCGACAACAGAACTCAGATTGACCAATCAAGAGTGGATACAACGTTGTCACAACAAGGTGATAAATTTATACCAGTCACATCCAAGGAGAACCATGATGCAATAACAAAACCTCAGGAGAAACATGGAAACCCCAAGAGCATAAGCAATCCTAGCATTGACCAATCTTGCTCATCTAGGCATGAGCCCCCATCTATGCTAAAGCCTAGGCAAACTCCTAGAACCTTGCATGAGATAGCAACCGAGCAAGCCCTCATTGAACATGGAAGTGTCATAGAATGCTTAATTGAGTTGGATGCTAAGCTCAAAGTGTTCGCATGTGTCTATGTCCTGGTAGACATGGGCGCATTCCCTAAAGAGTAGCTTGAAGAATACTTGCCATTTTTCCTATCCTGGGAAGAGCAAGAACATCTTGACGAGCACTATGACAGGCTCTTGTATGAACGCATGCGATTCACCTCTAACGAGGAAGTCTACGAACTATGCTTAACTGTAACATTCACTGATGTGCTCTGCCAAGCAAATCCCTTAGAGATAGAGCAACTAAAGCAACAATCCGAGGGTCGAAGTTGATTTGAAAAACGTTGGTTTGAAAACCACGTTGTAATGGTTGAACTAGGAGCCCAAATTATGACAGTCTCAGAGGAGCAATTGGCCAAATAGCGGTCTCAAAGAGACCCAACCTATGTGGCACCAACTTCCTTTCGAGTGCTGACTACCACTTGGGGTACATACTTAGCTAAAACTAGCCAAGAGAACTCTCTGTTTGATAAGGTTCTCACTGAGGAGGAGTTACATGTTGCCAGTAGACTCAGACAAGGTTCCATGCTACTCAATGTTGCAAAAGATCTATCGATATTGAGTAAGCTGCCATGAGTACTAGATGCGTGTGCCACACCTCAGTACAATCCGGAGTTCTACAATTGGCTTTTATCCTCGTGAAGTGACATAAATTCGTAAATATGTATATAAATAAACAATGACTTTTGTGACCCTGTGTATAGATAAGATCAATACACATAAGCAATGATAGTCAAGCGCAGGGAGAAGAGTTGGGTTTGACAGGCTAAGCTCCTCAGGTCCTCCTCTCACCACACATTGAGAAGTTGTGAGACCATTTCCGCCTCCAGGAGGAGGGCATGCAACCCTCATTATTGCCATAGGAAGCTCCTGACCAACATCTCTGATGGTGTAGATGTCATCCCTTTCTATACACCTTTCCCCTTTTTCAGTCTATCCTTCCAGGGATGAGCCCTGCTCCACTCCATGACAACCAGTCCACGCAACTTAGCATAAGCCAAGATCTGCTAATGGCTAGAGGCAAAATGAACATCATCATGGGGGCCATCCCTCTATAACAAACACTGCATGCCTCACCTCTCCCCTCCTCATCATATGCGCTCGATAACCCACTGTATAATCCCTTCCAGGTGAATAGTTTTATCCTGCCTCAAGGCCTAATCCTTGGTTCTCATTTTGCAAGTCCCCCTACAGTAGCCGACATGGAGCACCTAGTGCAGTTGGCTTGCAAGGATGCTATCCGCCGTCAAAGGGAGCATGTAGCACAAGCTCCTCCGCGGAATGCTACGTACCTACCCTTAAAAGGTATGCAAAGAAACGAGGCACCAAGCAACACCGCCCCAGACATAGGCCAAAAAATCCCCAGGCTAGGGGAATAGAAGCTCAAGGGAGCACATGGGGCATGGCAACACCGGTCGTGCAGGCTCCCACCAGATGCTCGGGCACTAGGTGCTCAAAAGAGGAGAGGGTAGCTCGAGACAAGCAAGAATTTGAAGCATTGTTTAAAAGCATTTTGGAAACAGTTGTAGCCAGGGACTACACTATTCAGGTCTCGGTCGACATTTTCCCTGCTCAGCCTCACAGGAGCCCCTCACCAGCACAGCCTCAGTCGCCCGATCCAGACTCACCCCTCCTCATACAAATAGAGTAGCCTCATGTTGTATAAAAGGCTTATCAAATGCTACCTGGCCATGACTTTTTGTCTTTAAATGGTTAAGTGCTGACATGTTCCCCAATTGTACAAACTTTTCATATTTGCATTTAATATATTTCATGTCTTTAGCAAAAGAAAAAGCTAATCAAGCGCAGGTGATAAGTATCTAAGCCAACACCATGGAATTTAGATAAGTGACGTCTCCTTGTGTTGCACTGGTTTGTTATAGTTGCAGCATATGCCGTGCATGTACTCTCATGAAGTGACAAGTGGATGCAGGATGACACAAGTCTTTGTGCAAAAGTGTTCAATGCCCAAGTCACTGCAAGACCATCGACCCCACAAAGAGCCACGACAAAGCCATGCTACTGAAAGAAAAAATCACCCGTGTGAGTGCCCACATCACATGGCCCAAAGCATGATCTTAACCACTTCCTCTTTCTGGGTTACACTCTGCGCTGGGCACTCACAGTAGCTATTACCCCAATTGTACCAACATCACACGTTCCAAAGAGGGTTGCAATATCTCAAGTGTATCTCTCCATCTCAACGACTGCTTCTCTAATAATGAGGCTAGGGCACAATCGTCACTGCAATATCCATTTCTTGAGCCTTCGAAGCTTGACGAATGCTTGAAACAATAAGTGGTCCATGGGTCTTGGTAGTTGAGCGAAATCTCCCACATTGGGGTTAGCTCCATGTGATCCTTACGAATCGGGACTTTGATCCTTTGGCATTCGTTGCAGTGTTTCATGAAGCGTGTAGCATCTCGAAAAAGGGTAGGCCACCACAGCTGGGATTCCAGTACTTTGTGAGCTGTCACTTCCCCATAGAAATGTCCTTCAATAATTTTGCCATGTGCCTCTATTAGCACGTCATGCATTTCGTGTCCACACACACATCTGTGCAATACTCTGTCTTGTCCTAGCCTGTAAAGTTAGCCTGCTATTAATTGGTATGGTTGGATCTTTAGGATGAGTCGCCTAAGTCGGAGGCTTTATCTATTGGTCAATCTAGCAGTCTGTGCTCAAGCACTTGAACTATATCATCTGTCCAATATGGCATCAGTTTAGCTCTAAACAAATCTTTTTCGTTGGATAAGAAAAATAGATGTGCGTCTAGTAGTTCATCCACAATGCCTTGGCCAACCACTTCTCTTGTGGGGATATGAGACAGATGGTCACCCATGACACCACGTATCCTAGGATATATCCATGCTTCACCCAAAATTGGCATTTCAATGGGTTCAATGAGAGACAGTATAGCCGACATCGTTGAAAGACCGCTTGAAGCCTATTTAAATGTTCTTGCCAAGCAGAGTGAATGCACAAGTTGTCCATGAAGACTTCTAACTCCTTCCTTAGCATGTCTTTGAATATCGTACACATCAATCATTGGAAAGTGGCTGGTGCATTAGTCAATCCAAAAGGCATGATGATGTAGGCAAAGACTCCCCATTCAGTGGCAAATGTCATCTTATGCCTATCATTCAGGTGCACTTGCACCTGATTGTACCCAGAGAACCCATCTAGAAAATTGTAGGCCTCCTTTCTAGCTACTCTCTCAAGCATATGCTCTATGTACGGCAATGGGTAATTATCTCTCTTCATAGCTGCATTTACCTTCTTGTAATTAACACACACTCTAATCTTTCTATTGTTCTTTAATATAATGACTATGGGTGAAACCCAGTCCATGTGTTCAATTTTGTAAATGAATCCTGCCCTCATTAGCTTGTCAATTTCTTCCTTAACAGCATGAGCATGCTTTGGATACATGGGATATGGTCGCTATTTGACCGGTGTTGCATCAGGTGTCATGGGTATGTTGTGGGGCACCACGCTAGGGTCCACCCCTTTAAGTTCTTCTAGGGACCAAGTAAACACGTCTATATACTCTCGCAAGAGATTAATGAGACTTGCCTCATCCTGCTCAATCGAATCATCGGCTATAAAGACAGGTCGTGGGATTTCCCCCTCCCTGGCTAAGTTGACCTCCTTGACTTTGGCGGGTCCCTCGATTGGTTTGCTTGCTTGCCCCTGCCCTTTGGCTCCCAGCAAGATCACCACCCTATCTCCCTTCCTGAACTTTGTGAAAAGTTTTGGTAGGTCTTACGGTTTTCATTATTCGTTTGCCCACATTTCTTTGCTCAATGCACGTCATTCCTCCTTTAATCCTCGGCATTGTAGGTGGATGGGGAGGTCCCCCTTAGTGCGCTGGTCTTGGGAGGCCGAGGTATTTTCGCATCACTATCTAAGTGACTTATGATTCAGAATCAAACTCTCCATCTTTGCTAGAAGAGGGGCTCTCCCCTATCTATCCTAGCTCAGAAGGTGAGTTTGTTAGTAGCACTGGTGCATTATGTGGCAGAGCTAGGCCTGCCAGCTCATAGTCAATTACACCAGTGTGCTCCAACGAAGTTTGATCACAACCCCTGTGCCTTGCTAAAAGATAAGCATAGAAAATCTCCTTATATCGGATAGGATAAGGGTATCTAGGTGTAAATGGACTCAAGGATAGAGGGAACCCTAATCCTAACTCCTCCAGTGGCTATATAAATAGCCTAAAGTACACACTCAATGTAGAGGAGAGTGTACTAGTTGTACCTTGAACAACTGACTAAACAAGATCTTGTTCTTGTACTTGAAAGCTCTCTCTCCCTCCCTCTTGTGCACACTCTCTCATGCTTCCAACTCTAATTTGAAACATAGTATCAGAGCCTCCTCTAATCCTTTCATCTTCCTATACCCTCAGCTTCACTAAGTGCGCATGATTTTCCATCATCTTCACCTTTTTCCTCTTACCTCCATAGCCAAACCTTGATCCCCTGACCTTGGAGGACCTGGGGAAGCCAAAGGAGAGCATTCCAACTCTTGACCTCAACTGAGGACTTCTTCCTCAACATAAAGGCGACCTGGCATGGCACATCAAAGGGCAACATTGTGCATCATGGAGGGAAGCATTGAAGAAAATGCAAGAAAATGTGTAGTCTGGGTAGCGTGGCATCTCTGCGTGTGGCGTGGTCTGTTGGTGGCACATTCTTCTCGGCCACCATAGGGTTGTCATAGCCCCCCTAGAGTGGGCCACTCCCCTTAAGAGGGTTTGGAGAAATTCCATCTCTGTTGGCAAGCCAAACCCTAGCTGTGGGTCTCTAGCAGCCATATCCAGGAAGCTTCAAGCTTCTTCAATCTTCAAATTTTTCAATGTTTGGTCACTAACAGTGATTTTAATCACTGAGTCATATATTCCAAAGTCAGTTACTAATCTGGAAACTTCATTTCAAAGGTTCTTTTACTTGGAAGGTCATTATCAAGCTCATCAAGATCGACATCTACCATCTCTAGCAACATAAACTAGAGATGAGTGCTTGTAAGCACTAAGGCACATTGCTCAATCATTATTGTTGCTGGTAATTACACAATCTGAGTTTTTTCATCATAAAATTAAAACAATTGAGTGCTTTACTTTATTTTGTAAGGCTATGTGTACAACTATAAACACATAGACCATCCTATCCTAAACTTGTATTGCATATCATGTGTGGTTTTTTTTTTCAAGTACCCTGGTCAATGAAATCGGAGGGATGAGTGTCATTGTACTCTCCTCGGAGTCATCAACAACAAGCATTGAAATCATAGACCATCCTTGTCCAACACAAGGTTCATCTACTAAGTCATAACACAAGGAGGAGCCTGAAGTCCAGTCTAGGTTCGCATCATTAAAGCCAAAAAAGACCATTAAACTTCGAAAGAAGATTGCATATAAGAAAGGACCACCAAAGTCATATTTTGAAATATTACATATGATTTTCAGCCTTTCTCCTCATTACAACTTTGATATCAATTGTTTGTAAGGGTGTCCTTGATTTACTTCCGCATTCAGTGGCAAGGTTGTAAGGTATTAGACACTGCTCTTGTTCTAACAAGTAGTAAGACCTTCCCAATGTCCACAACATATGCTGATATCCGTCCTCAAATTTGGAAATTTAATGGAAACGATTTCCATCCTTGGCAAGTCTTGGTCAAATACAAAATGATGGAAAGAGGATACTGGCCCTTCATAAAAGGGACCAAAGTAATTGACCCATCCAATCCCCTTGATGTAGAAGATGATGAATGGGCTCACGCCATCATGATGCTTCATTTAGATGAATTTTTAATTTATCACATTGAACAACTCTCAACTGCAAAAGAAAAGTGGGATGAGCTTGAAAGGCTCTACATTGCTACATGGAAGAACTCCAAGATATTTCTCAAGATTGAGTTTTTCAGCTTGGAATATAAATAGGGAGAAGATCTAAGCAAGTTTATTTCACATTTGAAGGGGCTTATGGCATAGCTTGCCTCCGTTCAAGCACCCATCCATGATGAAGATGCCATTGCCATCCTGCTAAAGTTTGCGAAGAAGGCTTTTCCAACCCTTGTGACTACCCTAACTAATATCCTGAACCCAACTTTGGCAAGTACCATCCAATCATGCGCTTGGATGAAGAGAAGAGGAACCATAACAAAGGCACTTCAACATTTACTTCCTGTGAGCAAGTGTTAGTCCATACAGTTTCTACAAAGTGCTCCTTCTATCATAAAAAATGGCATATTGTAAGTAATTTTTGGAAGAGGCATTCCAAAAAAACGAAGTGCAATAAATGCAAAAATACCGGGCATATCACCAGTAAAAGTGTCCTAGTGTTCCAGAAGTACCTAAGGAATTGGAGGTCAACTTTGCCTCCCAATCCACAAGTGACCGACTCTTTTGAGTCTTGTAACACTCTCTACCTATAACCTTTTCTTGTAGCTTGATTTATGAAGGCATCTCATTGAGAATTAAGGGGAGGCATCCTATTATGTTTTATCCAATGCCATCTGGCATTGGGGGGGGTGTTGAAAGATAAGCATAGGAACTCTTCTTACATTGGAGAGGATAAGGGTAGCTAGGTGTCAATGGACTAGAGGATAGGGGAAACCCTAACCCTAACTCCTCCAATGGCTATATAAGTAGCCTAAAGTACACACTCAATGTAGAGGAGAGTGTACTAGTTGTACCTTGAACAACAGACTAAATAAGATCTTGTTCTTGTACTTGAGCTCTCTCTCTCTCCCTCTTGTGCACACTCTCTCATGCTTCCAACTCTGATTTGCAACATGCATCACTCCTTTCCCCTCTCCAAATGTACTTTGCTTGTGTGGTCTGGGGTCTACTTGTATTTGTTCAATGATATGCCCCCAGTGTCGTACTCTAGGGTATCAACTTCCTTTTTGTTCTCATCACTTAAGGAACAACAATCCTCATATTCGTCATCTGAGCTGTCTCTGTCCAATCACTCGTCGTCATTTTCCTGGTATTGAGAATTCCCTTCTTGTCGGTCGAGAAGTAAGGCCCAATTATACTTCAAGTTCAAATCTGCACCTTGGACCATTGCCATTCAAGCTCATCCAAGAGATCTTGGAGTGGCCTAAGGTTCGCCAATCAACTTATTGGTTAAGTATCCTAGGATCTCCTGGATCTCTCATCTATTACTTGGGACTCGGGATGCATCCTGAGTGGGTCTATCACATAGACTCTTGGTCATCATGTAGACTGGCACCAAATGTGTGTCCTTGAACCTGTCAACTGCCCTGACGGTCTGTTCATACTCAGTATCTGAGAACGGTAGGTCAATGGTAGCAAGAATGTGCATCCAGTCTCGCTTGTCCTCAGGGCATAGGATATACTTGGTAAGACCCCCATAGGATCCCTTAGTCTACTATCCCATCGACCTTCAGCATGGTGGAGATGGCATCTAGGTTGACTGGCGTAGTCTTCCAAGTGTCCATCTCTACTCTTACATACTTTGTTCAATTGCCCAAGAAGATAAGATCATAGCCCCAGCCTTCTATGGCTCTCATGTTGCGCATCCAGGGTCGGCCTAGCAGGATGTCATAGTCCACTCCCTTCATGACTATGAAGTCAATCGAGAATTGGATTCCTGCAATCTTTACTGTCCAATTTTTTAACACTCTGAATGGCTTCACCTTCATTCCATTTGCCAATGTGACATTAAATCTAACAGTCTCGACCGGTGGATTGCCCCAAGTTTGGAATACCGCATGGCTTAGCACATTACTCCTGCCCCTATGTTTACAATTCCCTTTCTTGTGACATGCCCCAGAGATAAGACTGGGAGGACTACATGCATTTCCATGTCTTCCCAAAAAGAATTGACGTGCAAGGATTTAGAAATGGGGTGTAGTGTCAGACTCAATATTTGAGTTTTTGTGTTGTGCTTAGGCAAGTTTGCAATGATTGGCTCATTTGATTCTTCAACCCAACATTTTAGCTCTAGCCAGAGCGTAGGATGCTGCCTAAGCAAATCGCCCAAGCTTAGAGTTATAGGGGTGGTCAACAGTGTGTTGAGGAGGTTTCTAGTCACTTGCCTTTCTCCTAAGTCTATGCTTCTTGGCCAATGGCCTAGATTGGCTTGCTGGCCTAGAGCATTTAGGCTTTGTCTAGGCGGCCCTGCTTGAGGTGCCATCTTTTCTCTTGATTTTGGTTGTGGGAAAGAGGCTGGGGTGCCTACGCTTGAGAGATCATTGATCTCATCTTCCAGTATGGGCTCAATGTCCTTTAGGTGTTCCTAGGCCTCCTTCACCCACTCTTTAACCTTCTTGATGGCTTCAAGTTGGCACTTTGGGTTGGAGTACTCCCCAACCTTAGAACTTCCATTTTCAGCTATCTGGGGTGCCAACATCTCTTCTTCTATGTCAATGACTTTCCCTATAATTGGCAGAGTTGTGGAACTTTCGGTTTTGAGGGTGACCTTAGCATCTAATCTCTTCCTCCTTTGTCTCCGACTCTTCTTTCCAACTGAGGTTGCATCAAGGTTACTGGGCCCTGGCAATGATATGACGGCTTGCTTCGTTTGTGCACGGATCATGACATGCAACGGGATAGGTGTGGCCTCTCTCTCGAGCGTCTTGACACCAAATAACTCCAACGGAACCAATGACTTGTTTGTCAAACTAAAGGATGGTCTTTGCCTAGGGCAGTTGATAAAGAGATGAGTCATCCACATAGTGGATGGAGGTATCACTCGATAGATGGGTCACATAGGGTCTAGGTGGTCTAGGGATACCTACAGGATTAATTTTCATCCCACAGATGGCAGGTTTGGTGCCGGAAGAGCCAGTGGGGCTCCCCTTCCAAAGTAGTTCGTTGGCCTGTTTGCAAGGTAGAATTGACCGTAAGGTTGCGGGTATGGGAGCCTCCGAGGTAATCGACAATGCATGGTGTCATGGCCAAACCTACCACAATTAGCACAAGGTCATGACCTAGGGTCTTGACACTCAGATGGCAAGTGGTTTTTTCCACAATGCACACAGTGGATGTGTGGGCGCATTGGTCGTCTCATCATCTCTTGTAGTTTGGCTATGTCTATCCTAATCGCAACGGTCAAGAATCGTGTGATGGGGGGATTTGCTTGAGTTGCTGCACCAAACACACACTGTATACAGAAGAGAAAGCTCACTCAAGAACACAAGAAGAGAGATGGAGGCCAAAACATATTCTTGCTGGTTTCTTCTTCTTCTTCCACACACTATACAATGTACACAAAGTATAGATAAGATACAACATAAAGGAAAGTGGCCTTCTAAGTCAAACAGTGCATAACTGACTACACTAATCGACTGGCGTTATATCTTTGCCAGCTATAGGTAGGTGTAACAAACTAAATATAATAAGTGATAAGTCAGTGCCCATGTGAGTATCATAATGACCACCAACGAGTGTAGACATGTGGACTCATCTAGCCAGGTGGTCAATCATCAATGTCCACACGTGTTGAGCTTGCCATCTCAACACTCCCCCTCAAGCTCAACTCTATCTCTACAACTCCAAGTAAGCTTCGAAACTTTTGAAGCTTCTTTGCATCCAATGCCTTTGTGAAAATGTCAGCTATCTGATCCTGTGTGCTGACATATACCAAGTCAATCTCTCCTGCAAATACCTTCTCTCTCACAAAGTGGTAGTGCACCTCAATGTGTTTTGTCCTAGCATGGAACATTGGATTCCTAGCTAACTGTATGCTGCTTATGTTGTCACAATGAATGACAATTGGACCATCTCCCTGCATATCCAAATCACCTAATAACTTTTGCAGCCATACCACCTCACATGCTGCCATAGCAGCACCTCTATACTTAGCCTCTGTATTCCATAAAGCAACTGTAGGTTGCTTTTTGCTACTCCATGTAACTGCAGCACTACTAAGGGAAAACATGAATCCACTTGTAGATCTTCTGTCTAACATGCTACCATCCCAATCTGCATCTGTGTATCCAAAGACCTGTGCGTCCTTACCTGCCTCATAAAAAATTCCATAATGTAAAGTGAACTTCACATACCTCAATATACGTCTAGCTGCATCCAAATGAGGCTTTCTAGGCATCTGCATAAACTGATTGACAAGGACAACAACATAGCTCTAGTCTAGCCTTGTGATAGTCATGTAAATTAAACTCCCTACTATCCTCCTGAACATAGTAGGGTCTTCTATCTCATCCCCAACGTCAGCACTCAACTTCACATTTTGCTCCAATGGTATTGAAAGAGGCTTACATGCAATCATACCATACTTGGATAACATATCCAAGCCATATTGCCTTTGGGATACCAATATACCATCATCACATCATCTGATCACCTCAACACCAAGAAAGTATCTCAGCTCACCCAAATCTTTCATCTCAAACTTCTTCTTCAAGAAGTCCTTAACTTCAGCTATCCCATTGACACTGTCACCTGCAATAATCAAGTCATCCACATAGATGACTATGATGACCAAACCTGCATCTCCCTTTCTCACATAAAGTGAGTGATCAGTGTTAGAAATAAAAAATCCAATATTGACAAGATACTCTCCAATCTTGTCAGACCATGATCTAGGTGCCTGCTTCAGCCCATAGAGTGCCTTCTTTAACCTGCACACATATGTGGGATGCTCTAAATCCTCATAACCTGTTGTCTGCTCTATATACACTTCTTCTTGCAATTCACCATGCACGAAGGCATTCTTAATATCCATTTGATGCAGAATCCAACCTTTGGCTATTGCCAAGGCAATCACACACCTAATAGTTGCCATCCTAGCAACTGGACTGAATGTCTCTTCATAATCAATGCCATATGTTTGAGAATAGCCTTTTGCAACCAGCTTAGCCTTATACCTGCTAACTGAACCATCTGCATTATGCTTGACTTTGTAAACCCACTTACAGCCAATAGGTTTCTTACCCTTAGGTAAGGATACCAAATCCCAAGTCGTATTGGCTTCTAATGCAGCCATCTCCTCATCCATTGCTGCATCCCAATAAGCATGACCAACAACATCCTCAAAACAAGTGGGCTCAGCATCCTCAACTAGTTTCACCATATAAGTATAATGGTGAGTTGCATAACCTTCAAAACCAAATCTTTTAACAGGGTATCTGACCCTGCTAGATCTGCGTGCCATCGGATTACTCAATGGAGCCTTTACATTACTATGAGCTCTATGTACACCTAGTGTCATGACTGAAGGAATACCAAGCTCATCATCCAATCTCTCAGAACCACTGGAATCTCCATCAAATTCCAAATGGCTGGTAGATGCATCATTACCATCCAGCACTTTCTTATTTCTTTTGTCCTCCCCTGCAGCACTTATAGATCCACCTGAAGATGTGGGGATACTCCTTAGTCTCCCAAACCAAGGGCTCACTGTAGGTATAGTACCAGATGATGTTTCTAGTCCACTAAGACTCCGTGATTCTTGTTTTTCTTTCTGCACATAATTGTCATGATCATTATCATCATCCAAAACATCGCCAGAAGGTGCATACTAGCTGCCCATCTCATCGAAGATAACATCCTTGCTCACTCTGAACTCAGATAGGGTTATAACATCGATACCCTTTCTGCTCTAAAGAGTACCCAATAAAAATACATTTTTCAGCCTTTGGATCAAGCTTCTTCTATAGTTCATCTGGCACATGAACATATGCAACACATCCAAATACCTTCAAGTGCGATACATCGGGCTTCTTACTGGTAAAGCACTCTTCAGGAATCATCCCATGAACTGCAACTATGGGAGTTATGTTCATAATGTACACATCAGTATGGACAACCTCAAACCAAAAATGTTTGGGCATATTCTTTTCAACCATTAATGCTCGCGAGACTTCTGCAATGTGCCTATTTTTTCTTTTTGCAACCCCATTTTGCTGTGGGGTATACCTGCAAGTAAATTGCCTCTTTATTCCATGAGTCCTCAAGAAGCTAGTAAACTCATTAGAGAGGTACTCTCCCCCTCCATTTGATCTCAAGCACTTCACTTTTAAGCCTTTTTATGTTTCAACAGCTGCCTTAAAAGATTTGAAGTGCTCAAACACGTCACTCTTTTCCTTCATGAAGTATATCCATAACTTCCTTGAAATTTCATAAATAAATGTGACAAAGTATTTGCTGCCACCAAGAGATACATTCTGCGTAGGCCCCCAAACATCTGTATGTACTACATCAAGTATTTTTCTACTCACTTCTTTGTCATGCGAGAAGGGTTGTCTTGCCTACTTACCAAATTGGCATGCTTCACAGACTTTATGCAATTCTGCAACTCTAAAAGAAGGCAACCTTGTAACCAATCCTCTGGACTGCATTAATTTCAGCCTTTGCACATTTGCATGTCCAATATGTTTATGCCATATTTCGATATCTACAACTACTCCTTTTTCTTTAGCATACATAGCAACATCCATTGCAGGAATTCCAGCACCATCTAAAGTAAACATTCGGCCAACTCTACTTCCTTTTGCAACCAACCTACACTTATCATTAAAGTCTTCCACAAAACACCCTTTTGCATTGAATCGGACTTGCAACCCCTACTCTACTATTTGGCTAACAAATACTAGATTATTTGTAATTGATGGCACATGTAGTACATCTGTCAGACTCTTTGTCTGGCCATCATACAAGGACAAGGAAACCTTTTCAATGTGTGAAATTGGGTGGCATGAATCATCACCTGTTTGCACATAACCTGGGTTTAGTAAGTCCTGCATCCCTCCAAACCATTCAACATGACTGGTCATATGATTAGATGCACTTGAATCGACATACCATACATCATCATGTGTCCCCTTTCCTGTAATTGCATTCATCATATGCTGCATAACAAACAGACGCTCATTTTTGTCTTCATTCTGTCATGAAGACGATGCATAGTTTCCTTGTTGCAATTTACCACTGCAAATATCATCCTTCTTAGCATAACAATTGGCTGCAATATGTCCTATTTTGCCACAATAATGGCAAATAATAACAAAATTCTAGAGCCTCTGTTTTGCCATCCACCTCTTCCTCTGGAGCTCCTCCTGCCTCTAAAGTTTCATCTGCCTCTAGAAACATTCATTTCACCAAACTGTTGATTGAACCTATTTTGCTGGTTATTGCCAGCACATCCCATACCACGGCCGCTTGAAGAGGATCTACCACATCCCCTTACTGAACTCGAGTAAAATGCTTGGATCTATTCACCATTTCTTTCAGACGAATCACCCTACATATTGATCTTTTCAATAATCATGAGAGAGATCAGATCATCAAAATTTGAAAATGGCTTCAGTACATATACTGAAGTAACAAATGATTTCCATGCCTTCTCATTGTTAAGGCCACTCAGAGTGGATGAAACCAAATCATCATCATTCGGCATTGCATCAATCGCTGCTAAAGCATCTGCAATGCTCCTCACCTTCAACACATACTCATTGATAGACATTTTTCCTTTCTTCAAGGAATTTAACTCTTGCTTGAGTTAAATCTTTCGTACCTTTGTATTTACTAAAAACATGCTCTCAAAAATTGTCTAAGCTACATGTGAAGTTTTTACATTCCTGATATATCCCAGCATAGTATTATCAATGACTGCTAATAGCCAGTACATCACCTTTTTGTCTTTCGCATTCCACTCTTTCCATGCTTTTAACTCATCTGCAGTCGGAGGGATACCCATTTCTGGCTCCTTTTATTCACCTGAAACAAACTCATAAAGGCCCTTTCCAATGAGGAAGTTCGTCACACGAAACTTCCATGAAGGGTAGGTGTTCTTGTCGAGCTTCTCAATAATGGGATTTCCACTGTTCTCTGCCATTATCACAAACAAGGATACAACACAACAAGCTAGTCTTCTACAATCTTTCACAACACGAGTACAACAATACACCAAGTAACCTTTTTCACTGATTGCTCAATAGTACATGTAATCTGCAACCTATTTACAGATAAACCTTATGTTTTCTTTCTGTAAACACCTAAAAAAGTATAGATTCGCAATCTATAACATGCGCACCCACTTTCGGTTAATACAACTGAAGTCACAGTGTATCCTGAAACTATTGTCTGCAACCTTGCGGCTCTAAAACAGGGCCTGAAATGGCCTCAGACGCCCAAAATAATTGCGGAAAAGCCCTAAAGGGCACATCTGTAGAATATACATTGATCTGCTCGCACACCAAATATCACAGCAATCTGAGATTTTTACTCGACCCTGCTTCCGGTGCCTCCACAGGCATTATCCAAGAGAGAGAGTGGAAGAATTGGAGAGCTTCTTACTCGTTGCTTGCTTGCTTGAACCTTGCTTCTTCTCCTTCACTTTAGCCTTTAAAATTAGCCTCTCTTAGTGACGTGGCTCTGATACCATGTCAAGAATCGCGTGATGGGGGGATTTGCTTGAGTTTCTGTGCCAAATACACATTGTATACACGAGAGGAAGCTCACTCAAGAACACAAGAAGAGAGATGGAGGCCAAAACGTTTTCTTGCTGGTTTCTTATTCTTCTTCCACACACTATACAATGTATACAAAGTATAGATAAGATATAACATAAAGGAAAGTAGCCTTCTAAGTCAAATAGTGCATAACTGACTACACTAATCAATTGGTGTTATATCTTTGCCAGCTGTAGGTAGGTGTAACAAACTAAATATAATAAGTGATAAGTCAGTGGCCATGTGAGTATCATAATGACCACCAATGAGTGTAGACGTGCGGACTCATCTAGCCAGGTGGTCCATCATTAATGTCCGCACGTGTTGAGCTTGCCATCTCAACGTCAGCTAGCTCTTGTCTCGACTTAGTGCCCTTCCCTTTGTCTTGAGTGCTTGAGTTTGCTCTCTCACTTGGTGTTGAGACTGTCCCAAAGCTCCTGGCACTAGACTCTTCTTGATTTGAGTCTTTGGAGGTTCTTTCCTTGAGCTAGTCATCCACTCTAATAGCTTCTTCAAAGACCCTCCCCAACGTGTCTCCTTGCAAGCTTGAGTTGCCAGGCAAGGCTTTGTAGAGCTCCTCGCTTTGTATTCCGTTGACAAATATAATGGATATCGCCCTTTCGATTGGTCTCTCACCCATGGGGATCCTCTTGAAGAGGCTCCTCACATGGGTTACATAATCCCGAATATCCTCTTTCTCTTTCTGCTCATAAGCCGCACCAACACGTTATCGGAGTATCCAAGTTTGAAAAATCTCTTAATGAAGAGATCTTTCAAGCCATTGAAATTTGCATGCTCTACAGTATCTAGACTTGTGTACCAGGTCCCGACCCTTGTCGCCTAATCACAATCCAAAGTCTTGGGAGCGTTGAGTAGGATCAGCGAGTTCGTTGGCCTCGCAGACCTGCTTGAACTATTCCACAAATCTGTATGGATCGTCAGTTGCTTTTTGTTTGTCCAGCTATTTTTCTACCACAGGGATTTTTGATTGGCTCTTAGAGCCTTGGTTGACTCCTAATCCTATCAGTAGCGATGCTGCCAATGTTGCAGTGCTTCGTTGAGTGGTGTTATCTAGCAACTGCTTTGTCAACGAGCTCGCTCAGTGTGAGATCTTCTTCTAGCGCTCTCTTTCTCTCTGACTGATTCTTGCCTGCTAGGGCTAGCACTCTTTAGATCTCTCACATTTCTAAACTCTGGCATAAGTTCATGGTTTGCTGATCTTGGTTATACACAGCTAGGCCTTGTAGAGCCCTGCGAGCTAGTCTTCTTTGTTCCTCTAGGTCTACTATGATGTCCTCTATCGGTCTACTGTGGTGTCCTAGCCGGATTTGAGTGTTGTATTGGTTCACTAAATGTTGGAAAACCTCAAGGAAGTCCCCTAGGTTAAGCTCCTCATTGCTTCTATGGCCTAAGCTGCCTCCTTCCATGTCTAGGGCTTCATGTTCTGCCAAGTTGTCGATCAAGTTGATAAGGTCTGGCAAATCCACTTCCTCGATATTTCCTGCCCTTGTTACGTTTAGATTTTAGGCTGTGTTCTTGGCTTGGTCCTACTCTTGGGGATTCGATCTCCCTCCTATGTCCTTGGGTCTTCTCTTACTGGTGGGTTCCTTCAAGTTCTTACGTCTGGGTGAGTTCCTCTATTAGCTACAACCAGTCCTCAATTTACCCTCTGTGCATGTGTGCGTGTGTGTGCTCTTTTTTGTGCACGGTGCAAAATTAGGCTTTTAGTTTTTCTCCCTCGTGCTTTATGGGCTAGAATTCAGAGTGAGTGAGAAGACAAGTGCCTAAACGACTCTATTGCTCTTGTCATGGGTTTAGCCTAATAGGCCTATATGCCCAATTTTTGGCTGCCATCTCTGCTGATTCATAGGGTTCTCTCCTTCCCTCTTTGCCCCATCATGATTTGATAGTGCTCCAATACTCCACTCAGTGTTGTTGTTGGACTGAATCACTAGATGGTCGACTAGCATTGCCTCTATGCTTGAGTCTTGATGATACCTTTGTTCCTTGTGCCAGAAAGGCTTCTCTAGTATCTGTATGGCATTTGGATGTTCGGATAGCCAATCTTTAGGTGGTATGGTCCAAATATTCAAAAAATTCTAAAAAATCAGATTCGATCCAAAATGTTTGAATCGCAGGGGCCAAGGACCGAGAGCAAAAAAGGGCCGAATGCAATTGGTCCAAGGGTTGGATTCAGACAATCTGAGTGCGGTATGGTCCAAATGTTCAAAAAATTTTGAAAAATCAAACTCGGCCCAAAAGGTCTGAATTGCAGGGGCCGAATGTCTGATTTGGTCTGTCTGAATGGCCAAGGACCGAGAGTAGAAAAGGGCCAAATGTAATTGGTCCGAGGGTTGGATTCGGACAGTCTGAGTGTGGTTGTTCAAGGGCTGAATCAGGTGGGCCAAGGGCCTGAGTCGGGAGGGTTGAATACAAAGTGGTCCAGATGGTTGACTCAGACAGCCCGAGCGATGAGTGTTCGAGTCAAGTAGTTCGAGTCAGGTGTTTTGAGTCAAGTTGTCCAAGACACAAGTGGTCCGAGGGCCGATTCTGGGACTCGGCCCAAAGTTGTCATCACTCGGACGGGCCAAAGCATGACACGTTTTTGTCGAGCTGACACAAAATTCACCATGTCAAGCGATCAAAGCCTTTGCACTGCTCAAGCACCTCTCCAGATCCTAACTACAAATGCACGAGAAGGCGTGGGAATACTTGTAGTTGGTAATGAGCTCATCGGCGATGAGATTGAATCAAGTCCATGCAATGAATCTCTCTCTCACTCTCTCTTTCAGGAAACCAGGGTTTCAAATGAGCTTCCCCTGGGTCTCCTGGCTATTATACCTCTCCTTCACCAAGTTCTTGCCACTCTTGCCCCCTCGTTGGTCAGTCTTAGCCCCTTTCAGCTCTCCTTCCTCCCATTTTTCACATATCTATGCCTTGTTTTGCATGTTATATAGTAGCAAACCCTACACTTTTCCAACCGATTTTCTAGCCTTAACCTACTCTAAATGAAACAAGAATCGAAAGCAAGGTACCGAACTAATTTCTTCTACTAAACTAACCATCAAAGATAAAAAATTCTTACTTGTAGCACGGATTAAAGACCCAAAACCTCCTATCTACCTCAAGCTTTGGTTTGGGGATGACTCCCTTACTTCGATGCTCAATTCGAAGCATGCAACTGCTCAAGCTTGAATCCATTGGTCTCAACCAAAGGAACCAAAATGTAGTGGTGAGCTCAAGCTCTACCACCAAGACCCATGGACCGCTTATTGTTTCAAGCGTTCCAAGTGAGAACCAATGGCTACCTCTAACGTAGCCGACGCACCTTGCCTCTCTATGGATGTAGTGAGCTTACATTGATGCCCAATTGAGTTACTTCCTCTCTCAAGCAAGCTGATAGCTCCACGATTCGTGATGTAAGCTAAAGCATCCTCAAGCCTCTTCCTCCAAGCTCCATCCGCCATAGCCACGCTCGAGACAAGAGAAGAGAAGTAAAGAGAAGAAGAAGAGAGGATAAGGTGGAGAGCTTCACCTCCAAGATCCCTCACTCTCACAAGCTCACTCCCTTACTCCCTCACACTCCCTCCCTCAAGCACTCACAAGCAAGCAAGAGAAGAGAAGGAGAAAAGAAGAAGAGTCCACATTGCCACACACCAAAGAATTAGCTCTCATTCACTTTTTGAACTTTATATACAAGCCCTAAATTCCATTTGGACGGTCATCCCCTTTTTACATGGCTAGTCATAGCCTAGGTCCTTTTTCCATTGTTCTTCTATCTTCCTAGTTTCCCTCCTACTGCCCATCCACGTTTACAATTTACACGACCGTCACTTTTTTAAAATAAATCATGGTGCGCCTTGCGCTCTTTTGCAAAAGTATTGCCTTGTGCATTTTCCTGAGCACCTCTTATTTATTTAAGAATTTTTTATGCTTCTTGTGTTTCCTGATTTTTCTTGGCGTGCCTTCGTTCTCCATTCTACCTTTACCTTGGCTTTGTCTTCTACTTTAGATTTTTCGAGTTTTCCACCTTGTTCTTTTCAGGGTTAACACACGGCCTTGCAAGGCTCACCATCCACACCCAAAACCTAGGAGGCCAAGGTAGAACCATAAACATCGATGCACAGTCAAGCCGCAATGGCTCCGTGAGACCTTATTGCGTGTGCAAGGCTACTATGAGGGAAATACTTGAATTTGGCTACCTAAAGCCAAAACAACCAAAGGCCCTACTCAAATGCCACCCTCAAACTTTCCCACACAAAACATCATGCTAGAGACACTCACAGCACAAGCGAATCAAATCGCTATGTCCGTAGATCCTCCAAAGTCTAGCTCGGCAAGGCCTGAACCAATCTATCGCCCAAAATTGCAACCCGCTACTAGCAAAATACCCAGCTCTAGCGCTAATGATACCTCTCAAGTCTCGAATGCATCTAGAGGCGCGACAACCATGTAAAATATTACACGGCGCAGCGAACAGAATCTGAGAAAGAGATAGAGAGTACACAACAGATAAGAGGAGAATCATTAAATTCTTTAACTTCAAACAACTGATACAAAGATGGCTCTGTCCACCCGTGCGCTTCCACTGAGTGAAGCTTAGATGGCGATCTAGACAGAAGATAGGTGAAGAGTTTAAGGCTAGCTGGAACAACAACTCTGACTGGGTGAAAGATGAGTGTATGATGGCTGCGAAGGGGTTTAGCTTTTATAGCCCGCGAAGGTCGTTAGGTCGGCCTGCTGACCGACCTACCATATGAGCCTCCACTAGTCGGTCAGTGAATATTCCAGGGAATATTCCCTTTACCATCGGGCCGGGGGCGCTGCCCCCGGACCCCCGCCAGGGGGGCCGCTGGCCCCCCTGGGACCCCCCAGCCAGGGGCCGCTTCCACGGCCCCCGGACCCCACAATAGGGGCCCCTTTTAACTCCCTTACCACGCAACTCAATGCAATGTGCCTCGAGTTGCTACCAGCTTAACCACTCTGTCTAACCCAAAGATTAGACCCACAATGGTCACCTTTTTGCCATCCGGTCACATAGACCTCATCTGATATACAAGTCAGGACTCCACCAATGTCCGGGCTCACACTTGGCTTCTCCTCATAATGGGGGCCTTACAACTTTGAGCACCATGGATCATTGGTAGTACCTAATGAGGGTGAGGCATTGATCATATCTAACACCCCCCCTCAATGTCCACCCATAGGTGAACTATCTCCTCGGCCCAATGCCGAGTCTCTGAAGATGAACTTGAAGCAGATCCTTCGTAAGTGCTTTGGTGAAGATATCTACTCCATTCTCCTCTGTTGGACAGTAGACCAGTTCCACTATCCCATCCTCCATCAAATCACGCACATAGTGATACTGGATCTCTATATGTTTGGTGCGTGCATGAAACACTGGATTTTTGGCGATGGCGATGCAACTCTGATTGTCACATCTCAGCACAGTTGGTTCTTCATCCTGCACTCCCATATGCCATAGAATCCTTCTCAACCATACGGCCTCACATGCAGCAAAACAAGCTGCCTTGTACTCTGCTTCGGTAGAAGACAATGCCACTGTTGGTTGCTTCTTACTAATCCAAGAAAAAATTCCTGAACCCAAAGAGAAACAATAACCAGAAACTGACTTCTTGGAATCAATGTCTCCTGCCCAATCTGAGTCACAGTTCCCCACAAGAGAAGTTCCGAAACTGTATGTGATACCATAGTCAAGAGTTCTCTTCAAGTATCTGAGCACCCGCATCCTAGCCTTCCAATGACTCTCATGAGGTTTGTTTGAGAACCTGCTCAAAACACCAACAGCAAAACTGATATCTGGTCTGGTGTTACACAAGTAGATCAGACTGCCGACCAACCTCCTATACCTCCCAATGTCTGCTAGTGCTGATGTATCCTCAACGGATAACTTTACATTCACCTCCATAGGTGTAGCTATCTCCTTGCACTCGGTCATGCCAAATGCCTTCAAGATCTCCCATGCATACTTCTTCTGAGAGATGAAGATCTTTCCTGGCTCTTGCCAGACTTCAATCCCCAAACAATAGTGCAGCAAGCCCAAGTCTGTCATTTCAAACTCAGAACTCAAAGCCTTTCGAGTTTGGTTGATCATATCTTCATAGTCACCTGTAATAAGAAGGTCGTCCACATATAGGACAATCACTATAGACTTTTTACCATCCCTGTAAACATACAAGTTAGCATCTGAGGCACATCTTTTGAAGTTTAGGTTTAAAAAGAACCTATCTATCCGCTGGTACCATGCTCTGGGGCCTTGTTTCAGCCCATACAATGCCTTCTTCAGTTTACACACTTTGTTCTCAGAATGGGGGGCCTCAAACCCTGGTGGCTGAGCCACGTACACCTCCTCCTTGAGGTCACCATTTAAGAACGCTGACTTAACATCCATTTGGTACACTGGCCACTTCTTGTGGGCAGCCACTGCAAGTACCGTGCGAATAGTGGTCATTCTGGCAGTTGGGGCAAATGACTCTTGAAAATCAAACCCTTCAACTTGTGAAAATCCTTGGGCAACCAGTCTAGCTTTGTACTTTTCTAAGGTACCATCAGCCTTGTACTTTACCTTCCAGATCCACTTGGTGCCAATAATCTTCCGCTTTGCTGGCCGATCCACTAGCTCCCAAGTGTCATTCTTTATTATGCTGTCATACTCCGCCTGCATAGTAGCCTTCCATGATGGATCTGCAAGTGCTTCTTCTAAGTCAGTTGGCTCCTTTACTTCTCTCATAATCTCAACCATCAAGGCCATGTTGACTATGTGAGCAGAAGCCCTCCTTTGCTCCTCTATTCTCTGAGACCTCCTTGGTCCGTCTGCCTTCTCCTCAACAGATGCAGGCATAGGATTATTGTGGTCATAGAGCTGCTTCACCCAGCGCGGCAATGGCTTTTCCGGTGGGGTGATGTCAGGTTGGTGAACTTTTTCCTCATCATCTGAAGATGATGCTTCCTCCTCCTTAAGGATAGGGATAGCTCTCGGGACAGGTTCATAGTGGACTACTTCTTCGCTTGATGATAAAGTGGAAGACCTTACCTTCTCCTCCTCCACTGTATGCGGCTCCTCCTTGAACACCACATCACGGCTCGCGATGATCTTCTTTGCCTCTTGGTCATATAACTTGTAAGCCTTCTGCTCATCACTATAACCCAAGAAGATACATTTTCTGCTTTTTGGTTGTAACTTGTTTCTCTTCTCATCTGGAACATGTGCATAACATTCACATCCAAAAATTCTGAAATGTGAAACAGATGGTTTCTTACCAGTGTAAGCCTCATGAGGTGTTTTTCCCTTGAGAGCCTTTGTGTAGCTCCGATTTAGAATGTAGACTGCAGTATTAACAACTTCAGCCCAAAAATGGTTAGGCAATCCCTTGCCCTTTAGCATGCATCTTGCCATCTCCACAATGGTACGATTCCTACGTTCCACAACACCATTTTGCTGAGGTGTGTGAAGCGTCGTCAATTGACGCTTGATCCCTTTGCTCTTGCAAAAGCCTTCAAACTCCTTTGAGTTGAACTCACCACCACCATCTGTTCTAAATTTCTTCACACTTTTCCTTGTTTCATTCTCAACAAGTATTAGCCATTCTTTAAACTTACCAAAAGCTTGAGCCTTATCACGAAGGAAGTACACCCACATCTTCCTACTGTAGTCGTCGACAATCAACATAAAATAAGAAGATCCCCCCAAGGCTTGTGTAGGCATCTTACCACACAAGTCAGCATGCACCAACTCTAGAGGAGCATGTGCTCTATTCTTGCTTTCTTGTGGAAATGCCTTTCTCTGTTGCTTGCCCATCATACAAGCTTCACATGGTTCCTTCAATTCAGTTATTGTAGGTAGGTGAGCAACCATACCTTGCTTTTGCATCTCCTTCAATACTGCAAATCCGATGTGTCCAAACCTTTCATGCCAAAGCTTACTTGTGCCCACTCCAGCGGTGACTGTAAGAGCACTTAGCTCATACAGGTTGTTCCTTCTTTCTCCTTTGCCAACAATTGTGCCAGCACTATCAATAATTTCTGCACCTGTCTTCTTGAACCTCACTTCATGACCAAGATCAGTTATGGCAGCAACTGATAAGAGATTTCTCCTGATTTCGGGAACATACAACACATTTGAAAGCTTTTTGACTTCACCATTTGCAGCAACAAAAGAAATAGTACCTGTGCCCGCAGCAGGGCATTTAGCATCATTTCCAACCGTCACAGTGATGGATTCTTGTAGAGGCTGCATAGAACTGTATAGACCTTTCTTGTTGGTCATGTGACGGGAGGCCCCACTATCCAACACCCAAGAGTCAGTGGTAGATTCTTCTTGCGCCGAGGAGCACACTTCCTCAATGGTCGCCATGAATAATTCCAACTCTGCTTCAGCCGTATTGGCTGTCTCTTTCCCTTTAGTTTTAAGGGTACCATTCTTTTCATCTGCCTTCTTGACACGACAATCTGCAATCGCATGTCCTTTCTTCTTACAGTAGAAGCACTCTCCTTGAAACTTCTTCTTGCCGCCCTTTTTCTTTTTGTCACCATCATTTTTGGTGGAGGAAACACCTTTGCCTTTTGCATTGGCAGAGAATGCAGCATCTCCATTGTTGCTTCCTTCTCGAGCTTTCAGCCTCAACTCCTCCTCCATTAATAATGCACAAAACTCCTCAAAAGTCAAAGCTTGAGGTCTCACCTGAGTATTAAGGGCAGTTACTAGTCCATCAAACTTTTGTGGACAAATCCGAAGACACCTCCGAGCTAGCTCTTCGCTAGTCTTTTGTATCCCAGCGCCAGCCATCTGGTCGCGCAGATTCTTAATCCGAGTGATGAATGCTTCAACTGTCTCTCCTTCAGCAAACTTCTCCGCTGCTAGTTGACTCTCCAAGTTTTGAATCCTTGTTTGGTTTCGTGTTTCATACTGACTCCTTAGTACATTCCAAGCCTCTGACGCTTTGGTTGTATGCTGAATCAGAGTCAAAACACTGTCAGAACAGCTTGTAACTAAGGCACACAATGCATCTGCATTCCTTCGTTTCCAAGCTCGTAGAATATCTGCATTCGGAGGAATCATCACACTAGGATTTGATGGGTCGGGGATAGGCTATGGTTCTGCGTCAGTCCCCAGCACAGTCTCCAGAAGCTCATAAGAATCAAGGATAGTTGTAATTTTGAACTTCCACAAGGTGTAGTTTGTACCATCTAACTTGCCTTCGCTGAAGGTTGGTGGACGAATCCTCAGTGTTTGAATAGCCGGTACAGCAGCACCACCTCCTGCACCGCTTCCTGATGCGCCAGAACTGCTTCCCGGAGTCGACATCGTTTCTCTTTGCTGTTGAAGCCTTTGCCTCTTGCACGCTCTCCGATCTCTAGAGCCCCTTGGGCTCTGATACCATGTAAAATATTACACGGCGCAGCGAACAGAATCTGAGAAAGAGATAGAGAGTACACAACAGATAAGAGGAGAATCAGTAAATTCTTTAACTTCAAACAACTGATACAAAGATGGCTCTGTCCACCCGTGCGCTTCCACTGAGTGAAGCTTAGATGGCGATCTAGACAGAAGATAGGTGAAGAGTTTAAGGCTAGCTGGAACAACAACTCTGACTGGGTGAAAGATGAGTGTATGATGGCTGCGAAGGGGTTTAGCTTTTATAGCCCGCGAAGGTCGTTAGGTCGGCCTGCTGACCGACCTACCATATGAGCCTCCACTAGTCGGTCAGTGAATATTCCAGGGAATATTCCCTTTACCATCGGGCCGGGGGCGCTGCCCCCGGACCCCCGCCAGGGGGGCCGCTGGCCCCCCTGGGGCCCCCCAGCCAGGGGCCGCTTCCGCGGCCCCCGGACCCCACAATAGGGGCCCCTTTTAACTCCCTTACCACGCAACTCAATGCAATGTGCCTCGAGTTGCTACCAGCTTAACCACTCTGTCTAACACAAAGATTAGACCCACAATGGTCACCTTTTTGCCATCCGGTCACATAGACCTCATCTGATATACAAGTCAGGACTCCACCAATGTCCGGGCTCACACTTGGCTTCTCCTCATAATGGGGGCCTTACAACTTTGAGCACCATGGATCATTGGTAGTACCTAATGAGGGTGGGGCATTGATCATATCTAACAAACCATAACTCTCACTAAACCCATTGAATGTGAAGCCAAACTCCAACCTAAAGAATAACCCAAACTACGACTATTGGCTACTAAACTCTCTAGTCCTGTTAAGACTCAACCCCCCACTGGCCTTCGACCCTCCTAACTTTGGCCACACACTTAGTTGAAAATACAAGGGATGACTTGGTTGCTTGCCTCCAATGCTTGGACGCTACTTTCATAACCTTGGCTAAAAGCTATGAATGACTAGACTTAGGCCTCTTGGACGACCCTATTGCAATTGAAGTACGAACACTCCCTTGATCTTGGGAAGAGTCAGAATTTGTATTCGTCAAGGCTTCTAAAGCAACTCAAGAATTAATTGCAACTAAGATATCCCATGAACAAGCTATCAAGCAACATCTCATTACATCATATAATAAGACTAAAACCTTGGCCACAAATCAAGAAATCATGGAGTTGGAATAGCTTAGCGACCATGACTCCTTCTTACGAAAATGGTACGCTCTACGATTGCAATGGGAGCAAGTGGGATACCAAATAATGACCAATGCTGGACAACGACACACAATCAAGGCATCTGAATATGACCCAAACTATGTCACTCCAACTTCCTTTAGGGTGTTGACTTCTATTTATAACTGACCCCTAGAAGAACACATTGGGGGACATTCGTATTTAGATCGCATCATCACTAAGGAGGAGTTGCATGTCACTAGTCGAATAGACTCCATGACTTCTTGCTTGATATTCTCACTTATATTACGCATGTAGGCATTCGCCCTTTCGACATGGATAGCTATGCTAACCTCGATTATAATCTGAATTTCTATGCCTGGCTCATGCAAAGGTAAAGCACTCACATTATGTGCTAAACAGGACTCTCATCCTTTAACCCCTTAATCTTAGGAAGGATTCTTCTCAATTCCAAGAGGGGGGGACATGGTGAAACAAGGACATGGTGAAACAAACCAAAACACATAACAAGAACCATAAAGGAAAATAACACATGCGGGACATGGGGGATCTCAATGGTAGGACAAAGTAACTTGTGATTAAGGAATTGACAATAAAACTTGAAAGTAATGGACTTAGACTGTTGAAGGAAAAAGTCTAATCATGTACTAAAAATAGGTTTATTTGCCAAGCATTAAGTCTTTTCTTTCAGTAAAGCTAGGTGGAAAAGCACTAATGGAAAACCATGACTTATAACATGAGCTGAGAATGTCACAACAAGACCAAGCTCACCGCCTACCTTTCACGGAAGAGGAAAGAGCAAAGTATGGCCTATCCCTTGAAAATTGGATGTACAACCAACTCAGGTTTAGGAGCATCCACAACATCAAAGGGGTGGTGACCAACAAAGAAGCTATTAGGAGGATTGTGGATTAGTGCAACCTTGTCATGTATATCGAAAAGTTTGGACAAGAGCTTGTTGACCACACTAGGTGTGTGGAATTCCTGAGGATGTCTGACCTTGATAAGGAGAGTGGGACAATGCCCTTGGTAAGCAAGGAAGGAACCAAGTAGGCGCATGTCCCGCTCACCAATACCTTAGTGGAAAAGGCATTGGGATTGGAACTAAAGGTGGAGAAGAGGCACAAAAGAGACATCTAAGCCATGCTGGGGATAAACAAGAAAAGTGTCTTAACAAATGATGGCATAAGTATCCACAGGACATCCCCGACGTGGAGATCAAATTGCAAGTAAAGGTGATCCACACCCTCTTCTCTAGCCTAAGGTACAATTCGCTCATGCATAGAATCAGCGTGCTTATGCTGGAGAGTGTAGCAGCTCATTCATTGCATGAAGTGGATTGGAATGGCTATGTTAGGAAAACCATAGACCAATCAGCCAAGACACTTGACCTTGGAAGTAGACCGGTAGGTGGAGAAT
The DNA here is from genome assembly GCF_053477565.2 of Lygodium microphyllum. Lineage (NCBI taxonomy): Eukaryota > Viridiplantae > Streptophyta > Polypodiopsida > Schizaeales > Lygodiaceae > Lygodium > Lygodium microphyllum. The sequence continues at coordinate 118,484,157 of NC_141152.1, read as the reverse complement.
CCCCAGCATCAAAGGGAACTGATAGGAGGAAGCCCTCGGCCAAGGCCGCATTCATAGGGTATGGAGGAGTCTTGACTACCCTTATCCGAGAGGCTATAAAAGAGGCACAAGATGGAGAAGAGGGATTGGGTGAAATGCTTGAGAAGTCACGACAAAGAACCATCAAGTGATAGGACAATTAATGAATAAGAGGGAGAGCAAGAAGCTCAATCCAATAAACGCAAGGCAAAGACGCCTAAAAAGAAGGCAATGAAGAAGAAGCAAGAGGAAAAGAGAAAGAGAAAGGAGGAAGCGGACCTACTTAAAGCCAAGGCTGAGTCAAAAAGAGCTGTGGAACAAGAAGAGGATTTGAGAAGGAAAGAAGAGGAAGACTTGGTGGCAAAAGTTGTGCACATGTCCATGGAACAATAGTGCAGGAAGGAGGAACTAGTAGCAATGAGCCCACCTAGGCAAGACAGGCCATGAACCAGCACCCAAGTGATAGAAGACTTGCCTCCACCCATTCCTGAAGGAAAGGGCAAAACCACACTCTATGACCCCACCTACCATATTGCCCACTACCCCAACCATTATAGCAATGCGAGGCACCCCAGCCACAGTGGATGCCAGCAACCTCATGGCATGTGTGCAGTTCTTAGTCAATCAGGCACATACCCCAATGCCCACCTCTAGTGTGGAAACCCCAACTACAAGAGTGAAAAGATTGGCTGCTGCAGATGCCGAATCTCAACAGGGACCCAAGCGAGCAAAGGTATATACTATCACCATGGAGCCATAGGCCAAAGACCAGGATGAGCATGTTAGGGAGCTCTATGCTCAGTTGGAAAGGGCAAAGGAGGAGAAGAGAGCAGCAATGGTGACACTGTAAATGGAAAGGAAAATGGAAAATGCCTCCCAGCTAGAAAAGACCCACCAAGTGGCCTTGCAACACAAATAAATCCATGTGTTGAAAGAAAAACTAAGGGCCAAGGAAGACAACGAAGAACAGTGGCAAAAAAGACTGGAGCAAGAGAACCAGGAGCTTGTTGCAATGCAAAGGGAATACAAGCTCTTGGTTCTATAGCGGGCAGAGCTCGAAGCACAGGTGGGAAAACTTTAAGAGGGCATGGAAGAGCTCACCGCGCGGGAAGCAAAGAGAGCACAAGAGCAGGAAGAGTGGAAAAAAGAGAGAGAAGAAGTAGAATGTGGAATGCAATGACAAAGGGAAGAACGAGCAACACTAGAGGAGAAGATCGGGCACCTAATAGAAGAAAAAGAGGACCTTGTACAAAAATGGAAAAGGCAGGAGCCAGTGGTGATAGTGGCGCTATCACAAAGGCAAAGCGAGGACCTAGAAGAAATGAAAAAGAAGGCAAGGGAATGGGAAGCCAAGAGCTAGAAGCAAGTGAACAATCTAGCAAGCTGCTTGGCCCTTGTAGAGGGAGGTTGAATATTAGTAGAAGGCAAGGTTGGCACTGCTCAAGCTAGCCTGGAAATCCAACAATGTGCCTTCCTCAGCACAATCTTAGACGTCACACTCTCTGAGAAGGAGGAGGTAGTTAATGTGCTTAAAAGGAAACTAAAAATAGCCTAGAAGGTGATAAAAAAAGGGTTGTGCTCCCAGGTCCAAGATGCAAGCCTCGATCCGATCAGTCAAGATCAACAAGAGAAACGGTGACACCAAAGGAGATTGACGCCTTGGAACTTCAAGAATGACAACCCCAAGAGGTAGAGGTAGGATCACGAGGTAGAGGTAGGGTCAAGCATTGAGGAAAGCAACAAGATGAGGAGTGGATCCCACCACCCCCTCACCACAACCAAAGTAGTTCCACAGCCTCCCATCCCACTAGAAAGGGACTGCTTACCCATGAACTGGAATACAGAGCTGTCGGTGTGGGAGCAGTGGAAAATTTGTCACCAACCCTTCAACTTCACCTCCCGATATCTAGTGGGTTTGAGCAAAGTACTGTCCACCAAAGTAGCACCAGAGGTAATCACCATGGAAAAAAGACTTGGTGAAAGATGGCTCACTGAAAGAGAGAAAAATCCAATAGCTTGGAGGATAGAGTCCCCAGATTACTGGGAAAACAAGGTTGAGAAGGTACCCCACATGGTGAGGGGCTATGAATCCCAACCTAAGTGGAGGAGAAGAGTCTGGAATGACAACGTGGATGCATGGATGTCGTTTTGTGGCTCCCTACCCTTCAAATGGAATGACCCGACCTATCTACCACATCCTCAAAGGGTGGGAGTAGATTTTGACCCTGACTTACATGGTCGATATGACTTTCCGAGGATATGCAATATCAACACCACAAAACTAGAGGAGGCACTCGACTTCTCAGAACAAGATCTATGGGACTCCATGGCCCATTTCCTAATGGAATTCTCCTCTTATGCCCAGACCTCGCCTTTGTAACAACATGTAACTATATTAGATTACTTAGGACTCTCCTCAAGCAACCCCCCACACTAGCAGAGTACCATCTTCTGCCACTCTTTTTTGACATCAATGTGGGAATAGATGGGTGTGCCATGACTTGGCTAATGCTACGCGTTGCTTTACTCCCATCCTTTTGCATGGCCCTTCTTGAGGACATGAATGACAACCAATTTACCAAATGTAACCGTCCGTTCTTGTCCACCACACCTCTCCACGTTAGAATAGGCCAAAAAGAATATATGCTAAGCAGGCACTTCCTTAACAAATAATTAAAGCCCCTAGCTTTGCCATCCCACGCCCATGAACCTAGAAAATGAATCTGTCATCTTGTACTACTGCTCCAAATTCAAGAAACTATTTATTAAAAAAAAAAGAACAAATAATGAAAAAAAAACTCAAGCTGTACATTGATCACCGTCATTGCACCTAGGGGTTCTCAAGTTAGGTGCACTCAGTGGCCCTGGATGGGGGCCGGCTCCGTCCCTAACCCCTTAGCCTCATTTTGATCCCCCACTTCACGCTTAGGGCACTTCAAGGACAGGACACATTTAGGGACGTAACACTCACCTATGGTTAGACCTGTCACCCTAAGCTATATGCACTACACCTCTCATATGCACGAACTGGGTTCTCAAGTGTGGGACACATCGAGGGCTTGACCCATCTCCCAGTCCCACAAGCACCAACACCATGCACATCATGGTAAGGCAGACACACCCCCATGTAGTGTAGCTTCTTTTCTTTCAAGGTACAAGAGAAGATCCCACCACCAACTTCAGAGACCCCATCATCCATGCAATGTATTCCCCATATTATGTGGCTTGTCACCATGCAAGCATAACAAAGCAAGGGGCACACACAACATGCTAGTGAAAAAGTGAATGAAGAAGCTCATTTCGAATATCACTGGAAAATACAACCATGGAGGGGCAACCAATGGATCTGTCCAACTTTATCTTCAATTTCAAAGGCATAAATCCCTCCAACACACCTTCCACCAGGGCTAGTACAAGGGCCTTTAAACTTCCATAAATCCCTCCAACACATCCTCCAACACAACTTGTATATATAGACTCAAAAAGCCACTTGCCCTCCCTAGCAACACTGTCCAACTCAGTAAGTGCCATGGGACTGGCACTCAGCTAGGGGTGGGGCGGGGGGGGGGGGGGGGGGGGGGGAATAATGTTAACCCTCAGATGAACAAGGTGGAAAATCCAAAAAATCTAAAGCAAAAGACAAGGCCAAGGCAAAAGTGGAATGGAAGACGAAGGCACACCGGAAACACAAGAAGTACGGAAAAATCCTAAATCAAGGAGAAAGGCGCACAAGAAAATGCACAAGTCAATACTTTTGTAGAAGAGCGCAAGGCGCACCATGATTTATTTTAAGGGTACCGGGCTCTTACCCATACAAATTGTAAAGGTAGATGGGCAGTTGAAAGGAAGCTAGGAGGACAATGTGAAAAAGGGCCTAGGCCACGGTCAGCCATGTGAAAAAGGGGATAAGGGGATGACCACCCGAAAGGAATTTAGGGCTTTGTATATAAAGTTCAAAAAGTGAATGAGAGCTCATTCTTTGGCATGTGGCAAAGTGGACTCTTCTTCTCATTTTCTTCTCTTGCTTGCTTGTGAGTGCTTGAGGGAGGGAATGTGAGGGAGTGAGAATGAGGGATCTTGGATGTGAAGCTCTCCACCTTCTCCTCTCTTCTTCTTCTATTCTCTTCTCTTCCCTTGTCTCACACGTGGCTATGGAGGATGGAGCTTGGAGGAAGGGGCTTGAGGATGCTTGAGCTTGCATCACGAATTGTGGAGCTACCGAAGTGCTCGGGAGATGAAGAAACTCAATCGGGCATCAAGGTAAGCTCATTACACTTGTAGAGAGGGATAGCGCATTGGATATGTGAGAGGTAGCCATTAGTGCTCGCATGAAACACTTGAACAATAAGAGGTCCGTGGGTCTTGACGGTTGAGCTTGTGCTTGCCCTACAACCACCCAAGAGATAATCCATCTCCAACTTCCCAACAACTTGGTAATCATGACAAGGTACCAAGTTTGAGGATTGAACACCAATAGAAATGCTCAAGAATATTAGTGAGGAAATACTAATGGCAAGTGACGAAGAGATAACAATGCCTAGTAAAAGAGCCATGCCAAGTGAGTGCATTTTTAAAGTTGCCAAAAGTTACCACACTGTAGTGGGAGCTCACGCTCAATGGCCAAGACCCATGGACCACTTATTGCTTCAAGAATTTCAAGTGAGCACAAATAGCTATCTCTCACCTAGCTGATGCACCTTCAATCCTACGAGGGTGTAGTGAGATTACCTTGATGCCTGAATGAGCAGCTTCCTCCCTCAAGCAAGACAATAGCTCCATGATTCGAGATGCAAACTCAAGCAACCTTAAGCCTCCTCCTTTGAGCTCCATCCTCCATAGCCGTGTGCAAGACAAAAGAGAAAAGAGAAGAGAAGAAGAAGAGAGGAGATGATGGAGAGCTTCTTCTCCATGATCCCTCACCCTCACACACTCACTCTCTCACACTCATTCTCTCAAGCACACATAAGCAAGGGAGAAGGAGAGACGAAGAGAAGAAGAAGAGATCACTTTTTCCACACACCAAAGAATGAGCTTTTCATTCAATTTTTGAGTTTATATACAAAATCCTAAATCCCTTGGTGAGAATAGATGAGAGATTTTATGGGGATGCACAATGGAAGGTGGTTGAGACATGGATATGGAGGCTCAATCTTTCTTCATTCTCTTCTTCTTCATTATTCTCATTCTATCTTCTCTCCTATCTACTTTTCCAAGTCTCTCGTAAAGAGATAGACATTTTAACCTTTAGGACCCTTTACATAGCCTCTCACATACTTACTTTTAATACAACCATAGGATAAGGCTTAGGCTATACCTTATTTCTCAACACTCCCCCTCAAGCTCAAAATGAGATTGCAAAGGTAATACTTCAAGTATAATCCTGAAATACTCAAACTTATCTTTACCTAATGCTTTGGTAAAGATATCAGCAACTTGGTCATTTGTTTTGACATGGACCAAGTCAACATCTCCATCAACAATGACCTTCTCTCTGATGAAGTGATAGTGCACTTCTATGTGTTTTGTCCTAGCATGGTAGATTGGATTCTTTTTGCTAACATGATACTACTAATGTTGTTACAATATATGATGACTCTAACATCAATTTCAATCCCCATGTCATATAAAACCAATCTCAGCCATGTCTACTCACATGCTGCCAATGCAATACCTCGGTACTCAAGTTCTATACTTGATAAAGCAACTACAGGTTGCTTTTTATTGCTCCAACTTACCATGGCTAATCCAAATGAAAATGCATAACCACTGGTGGATCTCCTATCCTTAAGATTACCTACCTAGTCTACATCAATATACCCAAACAAGGTAGGCTTTATTCCCTTCTCATAGAATAAGCCAAATCCAAATGTCTTCTTTACCACCTTACAACTCTCCTCACTGCATCCAAATGTGATTTACATGGTCTTTGCACAAATTGGTTAATCAAACCAACCACATAACTCAAATCTAGCCTTGTAATGGTTAAGTAGATAAGACTACCAACCATCTTTCTAAACATAGTCACATCTTCCACATACCATCATCAATCATTTTGATGTTTTGATCCAAGGGAGTATACACTGGCTTACATCCTGTCATGCCATACTTCTCCAACATCTCCAAAGAATATTGTATTTGTACCAACCAAATACCATGAGGTGTATCAATGTCCAAAAAGTATCTCAACAAACCAAGTTCCTTTATGTCATTTCTTTATGAAGACCATGCTTAACTTCAACAATCTCTCTCTCAAGTGTACCTATAATAATGAGGTCATCAACATAGATGACAACCACAACCATGCCATCCTCTATATGTCTCACATAGAGTGAGTAATCGGCCATAATCTACTGAAATCCCATGCTACATGTGTGAAGCCAAAGCTCTCAAGCGAGATGATGGAAACATTGTGGCCATGTTCTTGTATGAGAACAACATTGCCCATTTTGGTAGTCCCCTAGAACTAGTAAATTATAGAGGTACTCACTTTCTCAATAAGATATGTAAGAATTGATAGAGTTGTACAAAATCTTCCATTGCAAGTCCACACCTTATTACCCCATAGCCAATGGCCAAGTCGAAGTTACCAATCCCATCATCTACTCGATTCTAACAAGAATAATTGCTGCACAAGTGAAATTCACGAGTGACTGCATGGTCTAGGGACTAACATAGATCCAAGCAACTCAACAAGATAGAGGTACTTTGATATTACATTTTTCAATGACATTTGTATACATGGTGGTATTACTTTTTGATTATAAGTCGCTTGTGGATGAGGGAAGGTTACTCCACTCTTAAAGAGGGCAATAGTAACAAACTGGCCCATTGTTTCTATGGCCCCTACCGAATCCTAAAGAGAGTTGGTGACTTGGCCTATTGCTTAGAGCTTTCCCCTGCCACCAAGATTTAGAATGTGTTTCATGTCAGCCAATTGGCCAATTGAGGTATATGCTATGATTTGAGTACTAAGATATGCCACCCGAGTACGTCAAATGGATGACAGCAGGCTCCCCAAATGAACATGAGATGCTAGTACACACCTATAGGATGTAAAGATAGTGGGAGAGAAGGAAGGAGTCTCACTTGTAGCTTTCTCACTTACGCAATGGGGGAATACACACAAAGGTGGAGGCTAAAAACAGTTTTCCTCTTCTTAGTTGTGTAAGCCAAAAGAACTCTAGTACAAAGAAATAGAAGAACCCTATATGTGGGTCTCAAACCAAACTCAACTAACTAAGGTAGCATACTAACTGAGTCACGAACTAGAGTACATAAGGATAGCTGTCATCCAGCTATTATTCATGGGCGGTGTACCAACCGCATCTGCAGTTAAGAAGTCAGTGACATAAATGCACAACGGTCACCCTGGCATATCACGAGTGGAGCTCGATATCTCAACACTCCCCCTTGATCTCAATCCCAATTCCTGGCAGGTCTCTGAACTTGCGGAGCTTCTCTGCACCCAATGCCTTCATGAATATATTAGCTACCTGATCCTCTATGCTGACATAAACTACATCAATAAGACCTAGTAAAACCCTCTCCCGCACATAGTGATAATGCACCTCAATGTGCTTTGTTCTAGCATGATAGATTGGGTTATTTGCCAAGTGTGTATTGCTCATGTTGTCACAATAAATGACAACTGGCCCATCTGTAGGCTGATGCATATCATAAAGTAGCTTATGCAACCAAGCTATCTCACATGCAGTCATTGCTGTACCCCTGTACTCAGCCTTTGTGCTCGACAAGGCAACAGTAGGCAGTTTCTTGCTGCTCAAAGTGACTGCAACACTCCCAAAAGAGAACACATATCCACTGGTAGATCGTCTATCAGAAATACTACCAGCCCAATCAGCATCAGTGTATCCATGCAACTGTATCTGAACCCCAATCTCATAAAATAGTCCATACTGCAATGTGGACTTCACATACCTGAGTATGCGTCTAGCCGCATCCAAATGCGGTTTCCTTGGAGCCTGCATAAATTGACTTACCAATCCAACAACATAGCTCAAATCTGGCCTGGTATTAGTCATATAAATCAAACTTCCTACTGTGTGTCTGTACATAGTAGGGTCTTCTAGAAGCTCACCTGCATCTGCGCTCAGCTTTACATTCTGCTCCAAAGGAACCAAAATAGGCTTACAGCCTATCATCCCATATTTGGACAGCATGTCCAATCCATACTGCCTCTGCAAGAGCCATATCCCACTTGGTGATCTAATCACCTCAATGCCCAAGAAATAACGCAGCTCTCCCAAATCCTTCATCTCAAACTTGTGCTTCAATAGCATTTTCACATGAAGGATATTTTCATCACTATCACCTGTGATAATCAAATCATCAACATAAATGACAAGCAACATAATACCTTTCTCTGTTTTTCTCACATAAAGTGAGAAATTTGCCTTGGAAATCTGAAAACCAATAGTGACAAGATATTATCCTATCTTGTCAGACCATGCTCTAGGTGCTTGCTTCAAGCCATACAAGGCTTTCTTCAACCTGCAAACAAACTCAGGATGAACATCATGCACATAACCTAGTGGTTGCTCCATATATACCTCTTCTTGTAAATCACCAAGCAAGAAGGCATTCTTTACATCCATCTGATGTAAAGAACATCCCTTTGATGCAGGCATAGCAATGACTGCTCTTATGATTGCCATCCTTGCAACCGGACTGAATGTTTCTTCATAATCAATGCCATATCTTTGTGCATACCCCTTGACTACTAATCTTGCCTTGTTCACAGAACCATCTGCATTGTACTTCACCTTATAAACCCACTTACAACCAATTGCATTCTTATCTTTAGGCAAAGGTACCAATTCCCATGTAGCATTTTCTTCCAAGGCATCCATTTCTTCATCCATGGCTTTCTCCCATTTTCCTTTTCTCATGGCTTGCTCAAAAGAAGTGGGTTCTGGTTCCTGTATCACTTTGACCATATAGGCATAGTGAATGGTTGTAAATCCATCATATTTCAATCTATCCACAGGATACCTAGCTTTGATAGACCTGCGCAAAGTAGGCTCACTTCCAGGTGCTCTCAAAACATCCCTGGTCTTCCTTACTCCAGGTGTAACAACAAAAGGAATACCCAACTCATCATCAATGCTCTATTCTGAGTCACTGGATTCACCATCCACATATGAGTGACCTGCATTCACATCAAACATGGGCTGATCTACCTTCTATTTTCCTTTTCGTGATACTTGCATGCTGCTATTTGCATTGCTTTGAGGAGATTATCCTGACCTCAATCTACTTGTACATGGCGAAGAATGTGAACCACTGCTAGAGGACACTCCAGGTCCATTAATATTTTGTGACTGCTGCTGTGAATTCTATGCAGCATTACCATTTTGTGCATCTACATCATCAATCACATTTATTGGTTTATATCAGCTACTCATCTCATAAAAAACAACATCTCTGCTCACTGTAAACTGACGAGTAGAAGGGTTATAGCATCTATACCCTTTCTCTGCAGAGAGTAACCAATAAAGATGCACTTCTCAGCTTTTGGATCCAACTTGGATCTCAACTCATCTGGCACATGAACATAGCAATGCAACCAAAAATTTTCAAATGAGAAATATCTAGTTTCCTACCAGTATACCTCTCCTCTGGAGTCATGCCATGTATTGTTGCAATGGGAGTCATGTTTATTATGTAGACTGTTGTAGCAACTGCTTTAGCCCAGTAAAAATCTAGCAGGTCTTTTTCGTTGAGCATGGCACGAGATACCTCTCCAATATGCTTGTTTTTTCTTTCTACAATTCCATTTTGCTGTGGGGTATGACTGCATGAATATTGTTGCTTTATGCCATGCTCCTACAAGAACCTTGCAAACTCATTTGAGAGGTACTCTCCCCCTCCATCTGACCTTAGGCATTTTATTTGCAGGCCTGTTTCTTTTTCAACCATAGCTTTAAGAGATTTGAAATGCCCAAACACTTCACTTTTCTTTTTCATAAAATACACCCAAACTTTTCTGCTATAGTCATCAATAAAAGTAACAAAATAATGACAGCCTCCAATAGATGCAGCTTTAGTAGTCCACACATCAGAGTGGATTAATTCCAATGGCTTCTTACTCTCTTGAACATGTCTAGGAAATGGTTTCCTTGCCTATTTTCCAAATTGATAGGCTTTACATACCTTATGCATTTTTGCAACCTTGAATTCAGGCAATCCTGCAACAATATTTTGGGCCTGCATTGATTTAAGTCGATGTACATTAACATGACCAATGCATTTATGCCATATATCAATATCTGCAACTACACCGGTCCCATGTGCAAACATTGATGCACTCAATTCAGGCATGTCTGCATCCAACGTAAACATTCTGCCCTTCTTCTTTCCTTTTGCTATCAAGCGACCTTTATTTTTCATATCCTCAACAAAGCATCCATGAGGATTAAATCTGACCTGCAAGCCCTGCTCAACCATTTGACCAATAGAAACCAGGTTCTTGGTGATATTCAGAACATGAAATACATCTGACAAGTATTTCTTTTTCCCATCCTGCATAGACGAATGAATTTTTTCAATCTGCACAATAGGATGTGCAGTATCATCACCAATCTCCACAAATCCTAGTTTTTCCATTTTCCTTGCATCCTACATCCATTTTGCATGACCTGTCATGTGGTTTGATGTACCTAAGTCAACATACCACACATCATTGCTTTCTTCTGCACTTGTCATAGAATTGGTCATGTGCTGCACCATAAACAAATGCTCATTTTTTTCATCACCATATCTACTAGAAGATGCATAATTTCCTTGTTGCAATTTTCCATTCATGATGTCATTCTGCTTTTTATAGCAATCTTTAGCCATATGACCCATTTTACCACAGTAGTAGCATTCAACATTGCTATTTGCATTTTGGCCTCTTTGCCATCCACCACAACCTCTTTGGCTCCCCCTGCCTCTAGAGTTACCACGTCCTCCTCCATAGGACTGGTTTTCTTGAGTTTGCTGTATATTCTGATTTCTACCATGGCCTCTAAATCGACCTCTTCTACCTCTGCCTCTACCTCTTCCAACATTTGAGTAGAAGACAGGTTCTTTTGAAGTTCCTCCTGAAGACGATGCACCATCATTTCTCTACTCCTTAGAAATTAGAAGAGCAATCAACTCCTCAAAATCAAGAAAACTTTCACGGATGGAACTGGATGTCCAAAACTGTGCATAATCCTTTCCTAAACCATTCGAGGTCACAGAAACTAAATCATCATCTTCCACTAGCGACCCAATGGAAGCAAGTGCATCTGCAATCTTCTTCACCTTCATGTGGTAGTCATTGATGCTCATACTTTCTCTTTGCACATTGTGCAACTCTTGCTTGAGCTGCATTTTCCTAGCTTGCGTATTTGTACTATACATTTTTGACAAAGTATCTCATGCCTCCTTTGGCGTACTTGCATCCTGAATATGCACAATCATAGAGTCTGAAATACTGATAGATAACTTGTACATAACTTTTCTGGCTCTCTCATGCCATCCTTTAAATGCCTACATTTTCTATTGATTGGGAACATCAGGAAGAACTGGTTCTTCTTCATTTCCTGTAAAGAATTCCCAATATCCTTTTCCCATAAGGAAATTCATCATAAACTTCCATGCTTGGAAGTTGTTCTTGTCAAGATTTTCAATGACAATCTGTGAAAGAGAATCAGACGCCATTACAGAACACTGCAAAATATTGTGTCACTGCAAAAAACATAGGTTCATCCTCACAAGGGCAAATCTGCAAAACTGACAAAAGTGGTATTTGACCACGCAGTCACTTCCTAGTGATGATTTTGCATCAACAGGCAACAAGGATGATTCCGTAACTTCCAATGTCTCATCACACAGGCATACGATGCAATTTCTATAGAAACTTTTCACCGACATGTAGAACAATGGTCGCACATAAAAAAACATGGCCTTTTCCTGAGTGCGTGTGGAAAACTTCCGCCTCCAAAACAGGCCCCGAAATGGCCTCCAATAAAAAAATGCACTCTTGCACTTTCCGATTGTGCTACCTGCAGAGACTTGCTCCCAAACTCGAAAAATGAAAGCAACATTGGTCCTCTTACCAAGACATCGCGAACTTGGTTTGCTTTCTTGAGCTCCTTACCATGAACCAGGCTCTGATACCATGTAAAGATAGTGGGAGAGAAGGAAGGAGTCTCACTTGTAGCTTTCTCACTTACACAATGGGGGAATACACACAAAGGTGGAGGTTGAAAACAATTTTTCTCTTCTTAGTTGTGTAAGCCAAAAGAGCTCTAGTACAAAGAAATAGAAGAACCCTATATGTGGGTCTCAAACCAAACTCAACTAACTAAGGTGGCATATTAACTGAGCCACGAACTAGAGTACATAAGGATAGCTGTCATCTAGTTATTATTCATGGGCGGTGTACCAACCGTATCTGCAGCTAATAAGTCGGTGACATAAATGCACAACGGTCACCCTGGCATATCACGAGTGGAGCTCAATATCTCAACATAGGAAACGTGGAAAAGTAAAGTGCTCTCAACTGGATGGGTGTTGAATATGCGAAAATGGTTTAAAGAGTGGGGAGTGGATAGATATCTAGATATGGCATCCGAAGATATATGCATGGACACATTTCAATCAGACCTCTTACGAGCATATCAAACAAAACATCAAAGCAAGGGAGAAAATGGCAAAATTTCTTATTACAGTATGCATATCTATCCTTCATGTTGGGAATCCTACATGCAGGCAAAGGCACACATGCAGCCATACATAGCCAACCCACTCTCAGTGGTATTTAGACAGAGTATTGCATGACTTTGAACTCGATCACACACTTTATTGATCGAGACAAGTGCATGGAGTGAACAGACAAGAGAGACGAGGTTATGCAATTTGTGTAGACTACAGAGTGTAGAATTAGAGGAGCATATGATTATAACATGCCAAGCATATGCACACATATGGGCTGACTTTGATATCCCTTTACAGGGGCCACTTCACGAGTTTTTGACCACTACTCCTATATCAAAGTTAGGGGCTCTCATCACTCGCATGTTACGCGTTTGGGAGAACCACACTGCATAGATCATTCTTTCACCGTAGCTACCCCTTTCCTACCATGGGGAAGGAGAATCATTGTATATCTGGAAAGGTCCCACGGTCATAATTTGGCCTTCCCTAGTCAAAACCCACAAGAGTTTGATTTATGCTCTAGGCTCAATAAAAAGGCCATCAAAATTGGCTACAAGATCCATAGGGAGGATTAACCAAAAGAATGTCTTAAGAATGTGTACATCTTGTGCTACCATTTTGTGGGCAATGTATCACACCACTGTGATTCTATCTAGAGAAACAATGCTTATGAAATTGAAGAGGAAGTAACTACCTTTCAAAATCAATAGGGGTGCTTAATAGGGCTTCACCACACCAATGACCTATACCTCAAAGGCACAATTCTTTGGGTTCATCTATTCTACTAGAAAATCTTGTGGAACAAATTGTGTAGGGCCAATCATTTCAATCAGTGGAGTTCTACCAATATAAGGACCACCAACACTCAAAGTGAAGTCACTCAAGACATTATTGAGGATATTTGAGAGCATATTGCGCTACATCCCCTAACTATTCGGTTTCATATAAAAAAATGTACAAGTAGTACTCTATGAGATTAGACACATTGTAGTAAAAGAGGTTGAGTGTTGTTGGATATGTGCACCTGAGATATTGCAAGAACAAGAACCCTCATTATAGGGATATATTGTGTTTAAATCCTCCAAGCTTCAAGCAATTGCTTGAGTTAAAAAGACACTCACATTAGCTTTGGTTACCTTCATGTTGACCAATCTACAAACCAAGCTCTAGAGCTGCCTAGCTCATTGAGTCTTCATTGCAGTATCTTAGTCCTAATAAGTCATACCTATCTAGCATCTAGTGAAAATCCTCATAGCCAGGGCTAGTGATGCCAACATAGCATTTTTTCCTAGGGTACAACCTTTGTGAATAATATTTTGAGCCAAACCACACTTAAGCTAGCATATACACCATTGCAAGCATCGTCACCCTAGGATGATTGGATAGTCTAGTGATTAGCAAGAGCCCTTACGCAAGGAAACTCATTGGACTTGCATAATCAAACTAAGAAGGAATCTCCACAGTGTGAAGGACTATTGAAATTGACATACTAATCGGAAAAACACAAGTAATTGCACAGTAGTCTCTCTTCTACCTATGTGACTAATTCAAATAAGACTAACCAAAAAGCACAATAATCACACTTGAAAAATGTGACAAGGAAACAAGGAACCACATCACAACAAACATACGTAGAAGAGAGACTAATGTCTCACTAAACATTGTCAAAGGGAGATGAACCAAACAAAGAATCTATAGGAGAGTCCAAGAGGAGCAATTCAAAACCCAAGCAAGAGATCTCACTAGCTTAACAAAATCACAAATTTGAAAGAAAGGGAAACCCACATCCAAACAAAAGAAAAATAGAGACCATAGCACTCTAACGGGCCATGCTGGCCATCAAGGGCAACTAGGCCTTGTTAGGAACACCTTAGATTGCACTCAATCTAAGTAGAATGCAAAGCCATCATAAGACCAACACGAACATGAATCAAATGAAAAACTCTAACCTTGAATGTGATAACAATAGCATTGTATAAAAGAGCCACAATAATACAAAATTCACATTTGGTAGTGCAGCTATAGGAGTCCAAGATATACATTTGAAAGATTGGGGTTATTGACATAGTCCCAAAAGACGATGAGATAATACCACCTACCTATCATAGGGTCAAATTTATAGCAAAAAGAGAACATGTTGTTCATGCTCTTATTGACAAGGGAGTGGACTTTAATATTTGACCTACGAATCATGGACTCAATTAGGCTAGCTAGCTCGTCAAATCCACGAACTGATCTACACAAATAGAATCCATAAAGAGCATCAAGTTGCTACAAATAAAATATACAACAAAGCACAAACATAGCTCTCACCCTCCCCCCTCACAAAATCAAAGCATGAAGTCCATGTGGGATAGGCCAAGCATAATTTGATGAAGATCCGGAGCTAGTCGCTAACCTACTACATTGTAATGTGCTTGCCTGAGCTTTCCTTGGCGGTACGTTCTTAGTAGCCCATCAAGAGATGTTTTAGGAAGCGTTGTCTGGGATTTTGATGAAAACCCTCAGAGTTTGCTAACTAGGCTCGCTTGAGTCTACCTTGCAGTGGAAGTTCTGGCCGTTTCCACGAGGATGAATCTGAGTCTTTCTGGTCAAATCTATTACTAACAGCTGATTAGTATTAATGGTTTGAGATTCCATTCCCTATAAGGAATTTGCTAACTGAAATGGACTTATGTTGTGCTAGGTTCAACGTGAATGGGAGAAGTAGGACACTTTTAATCCATTTTGCTTGGGGTTCTAAAGTGATGCGAGTTAGGCTTTCTGGTTTCTAATGGTCCATCGTGTGATTTTTATTCCTTCTTACGAAAGCTCTCGACAAACTGAGACTACCCAGCCATAGGCCTGAATCCGTTGGGGGTCTATCCTCTTGCTTCCCTCGAGAGAGTAGTTTTAGTTACCTAATTACGTATCACTTTAGGTTAAACATATAAAAACAACTTCTTTGAATTATCTCCTGATACAAATTTGTTACACACCCTTAATTCACAACACAGAAATAGTGTAAAGCAATTCCTTCTTAATAGTTTCTTTCAAGAAAATAACCTTTTACAAATATTTTCTTATTCGAAGGTATTATTCTCTCCAAGTTTTGTTTCCTAACTAGTATTGGAACTTCAAAGACACAGTCTGGAAATCGAAGGGTAACTGGAAGTTTGTAAGAACCTATGGAGTTTATGACCAAAGATGACTAGAGCCCCCAGTATCCTCACCTCCTCCTATCGACTGGAGTTTCGACAAGACCTTTCACGTCATGATTGGTTTATTCTCACTAACACAAACAAAAAAAAAAACCCTTGGAGTAGGTTTTATTCACACTAGTCTCGGGGAGGTCTAGCACCATAAAGAACACTGCCTTAGTTGGCATTCTATGCTCATCGAAATACTGCCTTAGTCAGTGATCTATACTCAATCATTCATCTTTTAGCCTAATGATTTTAGGAAAGATCAATACCTAGCTTGCAATCACAAACACCTTATTTCGAATGCATTATACATAAACTTTTAACGTGTTTATTTCCAAGATAAATCTTTTCTTTCAAAAAATAATAACATCGAGATAAATTAGCATAAGTGGCAAAATTAGTGTAAGTGGCAATACCTTAACAATATCAAAACGAACTAGCATAAGTGGCAAAATTAGCATAAGTGGTAATACCTTCCAATAATCTTCTTGTATTCCCCCTTCCTTGGGTTTGGATTGAACCTAAACAAGAATTTTATACTTGAGAATAACTCCCTTGGAGTTTTGTGGGTCCTTGCCCACAATAAAGGAAAATATTGGTTAGTTTAATTACAAATAGTATCCTTTGGCAATTTTATCTCAAAGTCTCTTATATATCGAGGATTAGCGTATGTGATTACCCATCAAAGATTTCATTTGATCAACATAAAATAAAAAATATTAAATCTTTTTAGGGACACCGTACCTTCCTTGTACTTGCTTAGGTTCATCTTGTACATATCCAAGTTACCCCTTGGAATTCGTGGTTAAGAATTATATTAAAAAGATTATATGAAGAAATTGAAAAGAAACCTATTTTAGGACTGCACCTTTTTGTTGCCAATTCATGGGATGATGGCCTATTTGCTACCTTTATTATAAAAATATAGTACCTAAACATGATGGGCGCTTGGTTGATGGTATTCATAGCTTCATTTGTAATCCATGTACTCACCATTCCATTTGTAGTAATTGTGTCTACACCATTATTGGTAGCTTCTGCCTCCACGACCTTTGTGACTTTCTTCTTTGGGGTCATGTCTTTAATCACAAGATTGAAATAGGGATTTTTGGCGAAGGATCTTGGGGATAATTAGATTGACAAAATTTTTGATTGATGGGAGAAGGTGATCACCAAGAATTTAGAGAAATCGAGAAGAGTCTTGATTCTATAGAGAAATATGATAGAAAGGATGGATGATTTGAATTCAAGAGATCGCAGAGTATCCTCCTTGTCTTTGTGACAAGAAATTCCCGTGCTCGCGCTTTTCTTGCCCTTCTCCCTCTTGCTCTATACTCTTGAGAAGGGCCTCTCCCCTCTTGCTCTAATTGCTCTTAAGAACTCCCCATGCCTCGTGTTTATAGCTAAATTGAAGAAGAAGGGTTATGGCTAAGAAGAAAAGCTCTTTAAGGAAAGGATCTTGGAAAAATCAGCAATATGAAGCTTTCAAGATGCAATCTGATGCTGGCGATATTATATTTGAGGTCCAGAGAGGCTACCAAAGATGTCATGACTGATTCGCATGGCTCTCAAATGATCTTGCTTCAATCCAAGCCTCTCGTCGAACTGAGAAGAGGGGGAGATTGTTGGAGTCAATGGCTAAAAATCTGAAGGTGAATTCATGCTTTTCGGTCCAAAATCAAAGATGCCAAAATTGGTGAAGACCGTGCACCATTTTTTCCATAAAAAATGGGGGGCAACCTATTCACAACATCTTTCTCTTATTCTTCTTCTTTTTCCATAAAGTTTTAAGCTTTAAAGCTTAAAGCTTTTGTGACTTATCCTACTTGCCATGTTTTAAACATGTTTGGTCAAATTCGACTTATGATTGACAACTCTTGTTTACACGGTAACTTTTGTGTGATGGATGGCTATAGTCTTTGTTAATCTGAGAAAATATCGAGTTACAATCCTTGGGTCATTTTTCTTGAGATCTTCTATATTTAATGATTTAGAGTTCTTAAAGTCCATTTTGTGAGAAGTTGGGAATATTTGAAATTAAAATCAAGATATCACATCCTCTCCCCCTTAGAGGAATCGAGATGTCCTCATCTCGAATGAAACTAAGGATATTGATTACATAGTGATTCATAGTCAATCCAAGTGGCATCCTCTTTAGGGTAGTCTTTCCATTGAACGAGATACTCTCTTAAGGGTTTTGCTTCTTAGAGTCTTCTCCTACATGTTATGTATCTTTTCTAGTTGAAGTTCAAGGACTCCTTGACTGGGCACTACAATTTGTTGGTTGTTAAGCACATGGTCTGGGTTAGGAACATAAGCTTTCAACAAACTAACATGAAATACATTATGTACTTTCAAGTTATTAGGGAGTTGTAGCTTGTAGGCATTTGGTCCTAGACACTTTAGCACCTTATATGGCCCACAAAGCCTGGGACTTAGCTTCTTGAATTCCCCCAAAGATAAGGAACTTTTCTTTGGGCGAACTCGTAGGAAAACCATGTCATCTTCTTTGAAGATGCATTCTTGCCTTTGTTGATCGGCATATGCCTTCTGTCAATCCTTAGCGGCTTGAATATTTTGCCTTATAGTTTTCACTTGATGATCCATTTCTTCTAGCATTTGCCTAGATGCTTCTCTACCCATAGGGTAGGATCGAAAAAATTTAAAGGTGTAAGACAATTTTGCCCATATAGTGCCTGAAAAGGAGTCATTTGAATACTTTGATGGTATGATGCATTGTAGGCAAATTCAACTAAGGGTAGGTATTGGATCCGCCGTTTGGATTCCCTATTACAATAAGCTCTCAATATGTCTTCAATAACTTGGTTGACCCACTATGTTTGACCATCTGCTTGGGGATGGTAAGCAATACTGGGTTCCTAGAGCTTTAAAAAAACTCTTCCAAAATTTTGAGGTGAAGAGAGAATCACGATTACTGATGATTCTTTGGGGTAATCCATGTAACCTGAAAATTTCATTAATGAAAAGCCTGGCGATATCGAAAGCCTTGTAACTAGTTTTTACATGAATAAGGTGTATAACTTTTGTTAGTATATCAATTACTACCATTATGGAGTTGTATCCTCCTTGTACTAGGGTTAATCCAACTATGAAGTCCATGCTAATATACTCCCATTTCATTTGAGGGATGTCAAGTGGTTGGAGCTTCCCTGACAACTTGACATGCTCAACCTCAATTCGTTAGCAGTTTAGGCATTTAGTGATATACTTGAGAACATCACCCTTGAGTCTTTCCCAATAGAAGCTTCTTTTGATTGTATTAAGAGTCTTAGCATAACCAGGATGACCCAAAAATGGGGAATCATGAGCTTCCCAGAGTATTTTCCTTTTGAGTTCTGACTTGTAGGAATACATAGTCTTGTCTTGTAATAGGAAAGCTCCTCATTTATGACGAAATCTTAATACTTAGTCTTGAGTTTTGGATTTGAATCCTTAACGAAAATTTCTCTTAACAAGTTATGATGGCTTGGATCCTTTGCTGCCTCTTCTTCAGCCATTTCTATGAGAGGGTTACTGGGCATTGAAATCATTGTAGCAAGAGTTCTAGCCTTACAGGGTTGTTCTAGGATTAGAGTATTAAGGAATTCTTTACAGTTTAGGGCATGTGCGATCACATTCTCCTTGCCTAGTCCATACTTGACTTCAAAGCCAAATTCTTGCAAGGTCTCAATCCATCGGCTTTGTCTCATATTGAGATCTGGTTGAGTAAAAATCCAATTTAGGCTTTTATGATTAGCGACTAGAGAAAACCTATTACCAAGTAGGTAATATCTCCATAAATTCAAGTCATGAATTACAGTAACTAATTCTAGATCATGTGTGGCATAGTTTCTTTCGTGAATCTTTACTTTTCTTGAAGCATAGGCGAATGGATATCCTTCTTGCATAAGCACACAACCCAAAGCAAGAGAACTTGTGTCAATTATGAATTCAAATTATTTGCTTAGGTCGGTTAGCCTTAAGATAGGGGCAATGATCAAACTCTACTTAAGCTTCTCAAAGCTAGTTTTGTTTGGTGGACGTCCATGTAATGGAGGCTTGCTTTTTGAGAAGTTCTATAAGAGGTGTGGTGATTGAGGCATAGTCTTTAATGAAGACTCTATACCAGCCCGTTAGCCCTAGAAATCTTCGCACTTCCTTGATCATTTACGGGGGTGGCTAGTCTTGTACATCTTGAACCTTGGCAAGATCCACTGAAATGCCATCTGTTGCCGATACTATGAATCCTAGATATTCAATCTACTTCTTGAAGAAGGCACATTTCTTCTTTTTAGCACACAGTTTGTGGGCCTCATTGTTTCAAGAACTATCCGTAGTTGTGGTCCATGGTCTTCTTCATTCTTGGAATATGTTAAGATATCATCAAAGAAGATGAGGATGAAGTCGTCAAGGTAAGGACAAAAAATGTCTTGCATCAACCTGTTGAAGGTGGTAGGAGCATTTGTTAACCCAAACGACATCACAATAAACTTATAATGACCGTACCTTGTATTAAAAGAAAATTTAGGGATATCTTTCTCCTTATATATCCTAATCTGAGATCGATATTTGAAAAGACCTTTGCTTCTTGGAATCGATCAAGCAACTCATCTATCTTGGGAATTGGATATTTGTTTTTCACTATCACCCAATTGAATCCACAGTAATCGATGCAAAGGCAGTGTTACGTCTTTCTTTTTCTGAAATAAAATCGAGGCTCCCCATGGTGAATTACTTGGTCGAATGCATCCTTGGTCTAATAGCTACTTGTGTTATTCTTTTAGCTCAATAGCTTTAGGAATTGACATTCGATAGGGCCATTTGTGGCAACGATGAGTTGAATTTCTTGATCTACTTCCCTTGCAAGTGGGGATCTATCAAGTCTTTTGGAAAAACATCCACATATTCCTTTAGCCAAGATGGTTGATCCTTGGCTTCACTATCCTACTTAGCCTTATTGAGTTTAATTAGATAAGCCAGCTGAACCTTAGGGTTTCTTGCTTCTCCCTGTGAGTGGTTACTTGTTCTCCCTTTGAGTTTTGGAATGTGATTTGGCCCTTTCCGCAATGGATATGGGCATATTTGGAGTTAGCCAATCCATTCCTAGCAGACACTCATAAGCCCCGAGGTTCATAATTCAAAAGTTCATTTTGGAAGTGTTGCCACCCAAGCTAAATTCTACCTTGCTAGTTTGTTGTGTTAATAGAATTTCTTTGCCGTTTGCTAACTCCACAAGCATTCTAGGTGCAAGAATAGTCTTTATGCCTAGCCTTTTTGCACATTTTGATGATATGAAAGAGTGAGTACTTCCATAGTCGATTAAAATTCAAAAGGGTTTACCTTGATAATTTGCTGGTGTTTGAATTACTAAGAATTGGAGATTTGGACCCTTCTTATTGAGAGTGGCGTGTACTCTAGCTCTTTCCATATCATATTCCATTGTGGGATTTTTATCATTACTGATCTCCTTTAGGTTTGTTCCAGTGACCTTTCCCTTGGCATCTTGGCTTTGCCCACGAAACTAACCTTAGTCTGAAGCTTCGGGCATTGCCTCTTGAAATGTCATGGTTCCTTACAATAGAAGCACTTTGGAGTCTCATTGCTCCTTCATGTGGATATAAAGTTTCCCATTGCATTTGATTTGGCCTTCTTCGTCTTGTTTGGTTGGTACTATCCTTGGGCTCTTTTTTCATAACCTTTGATTGTTTCTATTCCAAAATTTTGATTTCCTGAACTATGGGAGCTGCTCGAATTAATGCATCCTGTAAATCTGATGGTCTCATTAATTTAAGATGCATATTCAAGGGCAAATTTAGACCATTGAAAATTTGGATACTTGTTGTGAAACATCCATCGTGGGTGCATATTTTAGAAGTGTTACAAATTTGTAGTAGGCTTCTAGGCTTAGGCTTAATTGCTTTAGATTGAAGAACTTGCTCATCTTCTGGGCTCGATATGTGGGCGGAAGATATCTCCCACACGTATCATATCCTTAATCTTGTCCCAAGTGATAGCACTTCCGGATGTCCTTGGTCCTTGCACTGTTGTTTCCACCAAAGACAAGCATCTCCTATGAGTTTTAGTTTGACAATCATGGCTTGATTTGACGGTGCAATCCTTGTAGCATTGAAATAATCTTCCATAGATTCTATCCATGTTTTTGCTTCAGTTGGAATGAAAAGCAATCCATATTTTTTGTATTTTGGCAACTAGAGCGTCCTACAACCATGACTTGATTAGTCATAGTAATTTGACCTATTGCCCTCTAGTGAACATGTTTGAGTTTGCTTTGGCCTCATAGAAGACATAAATCTTAGCAACCTTAAGGGCTTCTATCCACCTTAAACTTTTTAAATTATTTTAGAGGTAAGCAGGACAGTTTGTGTCAATGTAACAATACCTCCTCTTAACATCCATCGTATTTCGTAATACAAGGGCAAAGGATTGTATATCTGTTCTAATATTCGTATCATCTGGCTTCTCCAACTAAAACTAGAGGAGTGCATTTCTGACATAAACATAACTTAGAAAATCAAGAATCGTTTCCAAGATTCATCTTCCTACCAGAAATCAAGAACATATATTAACAAGAGAAGATTTTCACAACTTAAGAAAAATATATTTTATGTTGTAAT
The DNA here is from genome assembly GCF_053477565.2 of Lygodium microphyllum. NCBI lineage: Eukaryota > Viridiplantae > Streptophyta > Polypodiopsida > Schizaeales > Lygodiaceae > Lygodium > Lygodium microphyllum. The sequence continues at coordinate 118,461,611 of NC_141152.1, read as the reverse complement.
TATAACTAGTTTTATTTACTTGCATCTGATACCAACTATAACATGCCCACTTGAGCTTTCCTTGGTGGTATATTCTTAGTAGCCCATCAAGAGATGTCCTAGGAAATGTTGTCCAGTATTTTGATGAAAACCCTCGGAGTTTACTGACTAGGCTTACTTGAGTCTACCCCATAGTGGAAGTTCTGATCATCCCCACGAGGATTGACCTGAGTCTTTCTGGTCAAATCTATTACTAACAGCTAATTAGTATTAGCGGTTTGAGATTCCATTCCCTATAGAAATTCATTGACTAAAACAGACTTATGTTGTGCTGGGTTCAAAGTGAATGGGAGAAGTATGATACTTTGAACCCAGCACAGACTTATGTTGTGCTGGGTTCAAAGTGAATGGGAGAAGTATGACACTTTTAATCCCTTTTGCCTAGGGTTCTAAAGTGATGCGAGTTAGGCTTTCTAGTTTCTAATGGTCTATCACAAGTGCAATTTTTATTCCTTCGTAGGAAAGCTCTCGACTTACCGAGACCACCTAACCAACAAGGTCTGGATATCCTCCCACTTCCCTCAAGACAGTAGTTTTAGTTACCTAATTACCTACCACTTTAGGTTCATCATATAAAAATAGCTTCTTTGAATTATCTCCTGATACAAATTCATTACACGCCCTTAATTCACGACACAAAAACAAAGTAAAGCAATTTATCATGAATAGTTCCTTTTGAAAAAATGACATTTTACAAATATTTTCTTATTCGAAGGTATTATTCTCTCCAAGTTACGTTCCCCAAACTAGTATTAGAACTTCCAAGACACAATCTAGAAATCAAAGGGTAGTTGGAAGTTCATAAGAGCCTAAGGAGTTTATGACTAGAGCCCCCTGGTATCCTCACCTCCTCTTGCCGACTAGAGTTCCCTACGACAAGACCTTTCATGTCATGATTGGTCTATTCTCACTAGCGTGAACAAAAGAGAAAAACCCCTTGGAGTAGGTTTTATTCCTTGCTGGCTTTGGGGAGGTCTAGTGCCATTAGGAACATTGTCTTAGTCGGCATTCTATGCTCACAATAATATTGCCTCAATCAGCGATCTATACTTAGTCATTCATCTTTTAGCCTGATGATTTTAGGAAAGATTAGTACCTAGCTTGCAATCACAAACATCTTATTTCGAATGCATTATACATAAAATTTTAACATGTTTATTTCCAAGATAAATCTTTTCTTTCAAAAGATAATAACATTGAGACAAATTAGCATAAGTGGCAATACCTTAATAACATCAGGACAAATTAACATAAGTGGCAAAATTAGCGTAAGTGGCAATACCTTCCAATAGTCTTCCTAGATTCCCCATTTCTTAGGGACTAGTTTGGACTGAATCTAAACAAGAATTTCATCCTTGAGAATAACTCCCTTGGAGTTTCGTGGGTCCTTGCCCACAATAAAGGAAAATCTTGGTTAGTTTAATTACGAATAGTATCCTTTGGCAATTTTATCTCAAGGTCCCTTATATACCAAGGATTAATGTTTGTGATTATCCATTCGAGATTTCGTTCAATCAACACAAAATAAAAAATATTAAATCTTTTTAGGGACACCGTACCTTCCTCGTAATCGCTTAAGTTCATCTTGTATAAACCTAAGTTACCCCTTGGAATTCATTATTAAGAATTATTTTAAAAAGATTATATGCAGGAATTGAAAAGAATCCTATTTTATGACTGTAACTTTTTGTTGCCAATTCATGGGATGATGGCCTACTTGTTGTCTTTATTATAAAAATATAGTACCTCAAAATCCATGACGGCTACTTCGTTAATGGTATTTGTAGCTTTATTTGTAATCCATGTACTCACTATTCCATTTGTGGTAATTGTGTCCGCACCATTATTGGCAGCTCTTGCCTTCACGACCTTTGTGACTTTCTTCTTTGGGGTCATGGTCTTTAATCACAAGGTTGAAAAATGGATTTTTGGTAAAGGAGCTTGGGGATAATTAGATTGACAGCATTTTTTATTGATGGGAGAAGATTACCAATAATTTAGAGAAATCGAGAAGATTATTGATTCTACATAGAAATAGGATAGAAAGGATGGAGGATTTGAATTCAAGAGCTCATGAAGTATCCTCCTTGTCTTCATGATGAGAAATTCCCGTGCTCGCTCTTCTCTTACTCTTCTCCCTCTTGCTCTATACTCCTGAGAAGGGCCTCTCCCCTCTTGCTCTAACTGCTCTTAACAGCTTCCCATGCCTCGTGTTTATAGCTAAATTGAAGAAAAAGGGTTGTGGCTAAGAAGAAGAGCTCTTTAAGGAAGGAATCTTGGAAAAATCAGTAATCTAAAGCTTTCAAAATGTAATCTGATGCTAGCGATTTGATATTTGAGGTCCAGAGAGGTTGCTAGAGATGCCATGACTAATTCTCATGGCTCTCAAATGATCTTGCTTCAATCGAAGCCTCTCGTCAAACTAAGAAGAGGGGGAGATTGTTGGAGTTAATGGTGAAATTACTGAGGGTGAATTTAGGCTTTTTGGTTCAGAATTGGAGATGCCAAAATTGGTGAAGACCATGCACCATTTTTTTCCATTAAAAAAGGGGGAGGGAGGTAGCCAACATCACGACGTCTTTCTCTTATTCTTCTTTTTTCCATAAATATTTAAGCTTTAAAGATTAAATCTTTTGTGACTTATCCTACTTTCCAAATTTTAAATGTGTTTGGTCAAATTTGACATACGGCTAAAACTATCATTCATGTGGTAACTTCCATGTTGACAGATTCTCTATTTAATGATTTATAGTTCTTCAAGTCCATTTTGCGAGAAGTCGGGAAGATTTGAAATTAAAGTCAGGATATCACATGTGCCAACACAAAAATACTAAAAATAACTATCAAAGGAATCATCCTAAGTGGTGGTTTGACCCACCTACCTAACCTAGGGCAACTGGACTAGGAACTCCTAAGCAAAGACTCTTATAGCATGGTCTAAGAAAAGTTGCATATTTTTTATTTGAGTATAATTTTCTTTAGTATTTCATACTTGGGCGTGTAAAAAGGAGGAAGTTGAGCATGTTGTGACCCAAGGAAAATAGGGCATTGGCCTTAGGTCCTGTCTTGATATCCAAGAACCCACCAAGCTCTTGCAAGGTGACACTAAATCCTTTTTTTCTTTCGCTTACTTTTATTGTCACTCCAACCATCCTTATTTATTTCTCGACTAAATGCCATCTCTAAAAAGACAAGGTATTGGCCTCGACAACTTGTCGCCAAGAACTTACTAGGCCTTCACAAGGCAATGAGCATCGACTCTTGAAATTTTTCTTTCTTTATTTTCTTATTTATGGTTAGAACCTCTTTTTACACACCTTTGTATTTTACATAGTTTTTTAGATATATTTATTTTTTGTTCTCTTTCTTTTATTCAACAGGATTTTCTATCTATGCCCTCACAGCTAAAAAGGATTCCTAGAAACACTGCCTAGCAGGCTAGTAGAATAGGGTTGCTAGGACTACTCCCAAAAAAAGCTCTTAGAGTGCTTAACAATTCCTTTACAGTAGGCAAATAATTACTTAAACCTCTCCAGATATACATAATCTAACCGTGGGACTTCATGCCTTGAATATCGATCCCCCATAAAAAGAGAAAATTTTCCCACATACATATACACATATAGCATAAAGGGAAAGAACTCGTAAAAGAAGGATATCACTTGGATTTGTTGGCCACAAGAAGCTTCTACGCAGCAAGAGGCTCTCTCCACGTACTCCATTGAATCTATTTAGTGCAGCACTAAAGCAAAAATCCATTAACTACACTCACATGAAACAAACAAATGGCCCTCTTGGCCTAATGAGATGAATCCATTTTATTGCAAAGAGAAACCGACCCTCTTGGCCTAACGAAATCAAACATTAAATCCAATAGGAATGACCCTCTTTTCCTGATGAAATCATAGCTATAAAGCACACCTTTTAGCATCCTATTGTTAAAAACAAATACTAGGCCCCCACATAAACCATACTAAAGCACAACACTAGACCAAGGGGGTGGCCATTTAGGCCCTACTCTAAATGCATTAAAGTATTAGCGAACCCCCTTGCATAAATAGCAAGGAGTGTCCTATGAATATGCCATCGAATGATCGGATGCATCCATGATAAAACAAGAAGATGGTCAATTGCTACCTAACTCATAGCCTATATTAACCATCAATGGCCAAAATAGGACATGTTAGCAAGCAGTCCCCATAGTAGCCATGTACTAACATCATGAGGCAATTGTAAAAACCCCTCATGACCACAGTTAAGAAAGAAATATTCAACAATAGCATAATTAGCCATGGAATTTGCAAAGTGATTCCACTATTGAGGAATAAGCTTGCACGTCACTGCCTCAAAGATCTCAAGAATATCCAAGGATGCACGATGATACATCCTTAGAATGGGATCTCTCACACTATAAGTCTCATTCAATAAGTTGATCACTAACTCGAGTTGCCTTTCACCAATAATTGGCAAATACCACCATGTCAAGCTAGATTTAGTCCCATTATCAAGACCTTGTATTCTGCCATGTTATTCATGAAAGCACTGCCTAAATACACTCCTATTTTTGGAACCACTTGATGACGGCAGGAATCTTTAATGACAACCTCTACACTCGCATGCTTAGCATGTCCTTGAGAAGCTCCATAAAAATACAATGTGTAAACCAAGGCTTCATTGATTAACTTGCCATGGCAATCAACCTACTTATACTTATGATAATCAAAGTCTAATTGAGAGAGAGGGTGTAAAATAGGTACAATCCATGCTTCCTCAGTAAACTCAATAGGGATGCTAGTAATAAGGACCCAATGAAAATGGTGGCAGTAGTCTACTTTAGTTTTGAACTCTACCCCTTTTGCAAATCTGCTAAAAGGGTTGTAGTGCCATTTTTTCCTGTACGAGCAATCTTATAATAAGGACCATCCCATTTAGGTTCCAACTTGCTTGGAAAAAGCTAATGAAAAGCATCATAATATAGAACCAATTGACCCTTCGTAAATTTATGCTTCTTAGCCGCTTGAAGGTCATGAAGTATTTTCATCCATTTCTTTCGTACTCCTTGATGTAACAAGGCTTGTAATCGAATCTCATCAAGATGTGTAAGGGAAATGAACCTTTCTTATAACGCTTCCTCTTCACCCAAAGAATGGTTTAGAGCAAACCTTATTATAGGTAGCTCAATCTCCAAAGGTAAAATATACTCTTCCCCATATACTAATTTAAAAGAGGTGTGGCATATAGCTCTTTTAAATGTCGTATTATAAGTCCAAATAGCCACATACAACTTCTTATCCCAATCATGCTTACCTTCAAATACAATCTTTGATCAAATCCCCACAAGCTACTTTTTGGTACTCTCTACTTACCCATTAGCTTGGGGGTTATAAGGCATGGTCTTATTATGTTTAATCTTCAATGCTTCCATCAAAGCCTCGATCACTTTATTCAAAAAATGTATCCTACAATTAGACATAAGCTCCTTAGGCAAACCAAAATGGCAAACAATTTGTTCTAAAATAAAACTAGTCATTTCCTTGGCATTATTCTTCATCGTAGCCTAAGCTTCAAACCACTTTGTAAAATAGCATATTGCCACAATGGTATAACGCTTTCATGTAGTTGACAAATGCTATACAAGTCCAACAAAGTCAATGCCGCACTTCTCAAATGATTGTATAGCCTTGATAGGAGTTAGTGGATGTTTCCTATGCTCCATATTATCATGTCTCTGACATGTATCACATCTCTTAACATCTGCAAATGCATATTGGAAAATGGATGGCCACCAATATCTGACTCTCAACACTTTATGTGCAGTCAACCGTTCAACAAAGTGCCCTCCATAAGTAGAGTCGTGACACTCTTCCAAGATAAATGGAATCTCATCAGGAATAACACATTGGCGATTAACATCATTAACCCCTTGCCAATATAGTGTTCCTACTATCAAGGAAAATTTCAAGGATTGTTGTCTCATTTTCCTCTTTTCAGCCTTTGACAAAGCAGCTCCAATCTCTCTTGTGGATAGATAGTGCATTATAAAAGCATACTAGGATGAAATGGAGGCCATATCGATTTTGAATAGACTCTCAAGGTTACTTCCTTTAGCCAAAACTTCCTTTGGCTCTCCAAAATCCACAAGACATTCAACAATGACCTACAACTTTGGCGATTACTCCTAATTTTATAATCAAACACTTGTAAAGTGATCAACCACTTTGCTAGGCGATCATGCATTTGTAACTTATTCAACAATAGCCTTAGCCCTTTTGCCTTAGTATAAAGTACTACCTTTCCATACAAGATATAGTGCTTGAATTTCTTCATTGCAAAGACAATCCCAACCCACAATTTATCCTTATAAGCATAATTAATCTTGGATATCCCCAATTTACGATTGGCAAATGCAATCGGATAGTACCATTTCTCCTCCCAAATTTGGACTAAACAATAGTAGATAGACTGTATCTGAAAATATGTAAAAATATATCACCCCCTTTTAGGCACTTTCACGACCAATGCTTTTGCCAATTCTTGCTTCACATCCTCAAAGGATACTTGACAAGATCACTCTAAACAACCAAACATTTAAAGGACAATATATTTGTCAATGGTAATGTCCTCTCATTAATAAAGCTTGATAATATTTGATTGATGATAGAAACTATGCACTTCTTTAGGAGTACCAGGTGGACTCATAGCAATGATAACCTTTATCTTTTTAGGATTGGTGGTCACGATACCAGCTGAGCTAACCACATGGCCCAATAGCAATCCATAGGGCACTCCAAAAATGCATTTCCTTGGATTAAGAGCAATGCAAAACTGCCTACATTGCTTGAAACATTTTCTTAGAATAATCAACTATCTCTCCCTTGTGGTGGCTACCCCCAGATCATCAATAAAGACTTTCAACTCCTCTGGAAAAATATCACTGAAAGTTTTATCAGTCGTATGTTGCCAAGACTTGACACATTGCATAATCTAAAAGCCATAACATGATACACAAAGGTATTAAATATAGTGATAAATGTTGTTTTCAATTTATCTTTCTCTCCGATGGCCATTTGGTTATAATCTCAGTAAAGTAGTTCATTAATGAATAGATATCCCTATGCGCTATAACTGATCTAGAATCTAATCAATAAATGGGAGCATATAGTAATCTTTCATTGTCTGTTTATTGAGCTCCCTAAAATCTACACAAAGATTAATTTGATTATTACTCTTTTTCCTAATAATTATTGGTGAACACCACTCCATGTGTTGTACAGAAAATATTAGGCCAACCTTACGTAATTTTTATAGCCCCTAAAATAGTCCATCCCTTAGCTCAAAAGGCATATGCCTCACTTCTTGTTGAATAGGATGGCTATCTTCCTTCATCAAGGGAATAGTATGCATAGCCAGTCTAGGAGAAATACCCCTTAGCTCATCATAGCTCCATGCAAAAATATCATGGAACTCTTAGATTAAGGACATGTAGTCCTTCCTGTCTTCTAAACTAAGCATAAATCCTAATTTAATCGGTCGTGGCTCATCCAACGTACCGAGATCTAGCTCAATCACATCCGCATCCTTGATTCTATCATGAGCTTCTATTATCTCATTCAGAGTCACTTGGTAGACATCTTTTGTAGTGGATCCCTCTCTCGATTCATCACTTGATGAAGTCTCACTACTAGAAAGATCCTCTAATGCATCTAATTTTGTCAGAGACAAAGGTATTCTCTCGCTTTGAGGAGATTTAGGATATGCATCCACTATTACATGTGTGATACCTCTGCCAAAAATCAAACGACTTGTGGGTATATCCACTTAATAGTCAGATTGCAAGATCCATGGCCTTCCTAATAATACTTGATAGCTTGGCCACCCTGCAAACCTAATAACCCTAAAGTCCAAAATGAATTCCACACTAGCAACAGTCACATGGACTTTGGTAATACAACCTTCAGGTTGTCTTAAATTGTCATCAACCATTCTAAGAATTGTGGATGCATCCTTCTAGATTTCCAGTCCTACCTTTCCATCAATTTTGAACTCATAATGTTGATGAAGGATCCCGTATCCACACTGGCATGAGCCACTAATAAGCCATCAATATATGCTACCGCCCCTTAGACAATCATTTTCAGCACGTTCAAACCAGTCACCCCCCACACAAGCTATTCCCAAGGGTTTAATGATATACCCAGTGTGAAGAATCTTCTTAAACTCTTTACGTAGTCTTGGAGATAACTTGATCAGCTACAAAAGATTCACATCAGGCTTTACCTCACAAAGAGAATTAGCTAAGTCAAATTCATAATAATTAGCAATGATATTTTCTTCTACTAAACCATACTTTCTCTTCGTCTCACTGGAACATGCTTAGGTACCTCTTTCTTGGCTTTTAACTTCTTCTTTGAAGCTCCCGGCTTCCACATTAGGATTAAGGACTTGCATCCCCTTATCATCCTATTTAGGGTTTGCCTCTACAATTTTTACATTATCTCTAATGCTTTCTTTAACCTTATGTCCTCTTGTAATGACTCATAAATTGGAAACCTTGATGGTGTTGATATACATAGCTTCGATAAGGTTGAGAGCACAATACCATTGGGTAGCTCTTCTACCATAGCATTTTCTCTCTGTGATATTTGCTTTGGTCCCTCATCTTACTAATGAAGGTTATTTCATTGTGCTCAATGATTAATTGGACATGGTTGCTTACTCTCTTGTTGAAGAGAACTAATCTTACTCTAGCAAGTACTAGCTAGATGGTCTGGATTTCCTACATATGCCGCATCTAACATTAGCGTAGTTTCTTGGAAAGTACTGACTACCACACCCCTTACAACTAAACCTTAATGGAACATCCTCTTCAGGATGTCAACTTCTTATCAAGTTTTGTTGCTTATTTAGGAAATTAACATCGATGGCTATTTGTCTATATTGTTTTGTTATCATATCAGTATCATGTCTCATCATGTTTTTAACTTCATCAAGAACATTTGATATACAATTAGCCTAACCACTTGATTAGGGATTGATCATCTCATTGATTAATTGACATGACATTAGGGTTTGTCATTTGGCTTTTATTATTTAGTGGAACCATTTGACTAGCCATTAACATAGCAACATTAGGAGGAGCCGACAACAAGGGCACATTTTGCATTATGCTTCCTCTTCTATTTGAATTGGTGATAGGTGTACTATTGCACCTTGACTTTCATTGTTCAATGCCAAATTATTTCCACGACCTAGACTCGAATTCAAGTTTACCCTAGATGCCTAAGCTTCTTGTAAGTGGACTCTACCTCCTCTGCTCGTGTAATAGCAATATCTATATCAGTAAGAGCAATGCTACTCAACTACACTTGGATATTGAAGTCTAATCCATGTAAAAAGTACTCAATTGGAAAGCAATTGGAATAGAAACAGAGGTTTGCAATTTGCGAAACATTTCTTTTAGTCTCTTGGCATAAGCTCAAGCATTCTCATGAGGCTCTTGACATGTCACATTTAAAACACGCAGCCAATAAGAACAACCTCTCTCATAGGGACAAACTCTCTTTGGAACGGCTAACTCGTGCTATTGAACCTGTTAAACTCAAACAAACCATGGCCTATATGCTAAGATATGCAAATAAATCAGCAACTAAATCAAATATATTTCCGTTCATTCCTACACTCCATATTGTTTATGTTTAGATTGATTTCACAAATTTAGGGAGATCTTGTGATAATTTTCCATAGAAACAAGCTCTAAAACACACGCTTCAACATATAAATAAAGGCAAATCCTCATGCTTCATCTTTCATTATACATTCACAAATATTCTCCTAAATTTTCATAATTTTTTACACGTAAAAACTATTTTTTCCTTTATTTAACTATTTTTCATAAAATTTTCCATTTATTTCAACATAAGTTATTGATTTTTTTGAGTTTTTTTATTTGTATGACTTGTGACAAGTGTGATCCATCAACATACTCATTTTCATGCCATATGAACATCATTCAAGGCCCAAAACCAAAAAACAACATCATTTTTCATTAAATCTTGTGTTTTGGGTTTTGCGATCTTATTATTTTTCAATATATGTGAAGGAAATTGAATGATTTTTTGACATTGTAGACATTAGCAAACATGTTTCAATAATTTACAATCATTTTCCATCATATATACTAACGATTTATCATAAAAACTAAATAAAGATCACTCACTTAAAAATTTGCATTCGTATATCTCGTATTTCAAGGAAATGGATTGTCACAATTTCCCAGCCCTTGATGTATCCAACTCACCCAATCTACGCCCCATTATGCTTCTAGACCATCATCCATTGTTGATTCGTCAAATCAGCCCCTCTCTCTCTCTCTCTCTCTCTCTCTCTCTCTCTCTCTCTCTCTCTCTCTCTCTCTCTCTCTCTCTCTCTCTCTCTCTCTCATAAACAACCATATGAATAAGGAATAAAGAGGAGAGAGAAATAGGAGAGAAAAAGGCTGATTTTTTATCTTGCTGATTACTGCATCATTCTTCGAAAGAATCAGAGTGCTAGAGGGTGAAAAAATGATGGATCTCAGGCCCAAGTGTAGGAAGACAAAGATAATGACGATCAAGAAAAAAAAATTAAGGAAGAGAAGGAGGCACAAAAAAAATTGTGTACTCCCTCCCTATTGTTTGAATTCTTGCTTTGTGGCTCTTCTTAATGGCCATTAACCATTAACCACTCAAATGTCTAGCTCAACGTTGGCATTTTCACACTTGATTGAAGCAGTTTCAACCTGGTTAGAGGGAAAAATGCCCTTGAAATCTTGATATGACTAGATGAGTGGCTTTCTGGCATTGAAACCTATCACCCTGGCATCTGTCACATGCTTTTCGACTTCGAGATCTAGTAGCTACTTCATAACACCAAACATTGCGACCATTAAATGGGGATTCAAACAAACTTCGATGATGAACTAACACTTACGATGAATTCATGGCCTCCAAATGCATCTTAAAAAACTCCAACTCCTTGATTTGTAACCATTTCATTTTGCACCAAAAATGCCTCTTTTATGCCTCTCGGGCTTCTTTTGCACTTGTATTGCCAACTTTAAAATCCACTCTCATATACATATCGACTGTGGAAAAATGTCGAAGTTGGGCAAAATAGAAAGATAAAAGAGAGATGACCCTCTCTTGCTATTTTGGACTCTATAGGTTTGCACAACTTGGCCCAGAAGGATATTTGCATACCTTCTAGAGTTTTAGAGCCCATTTAGGTGCCTCCTCTACTGTTTTATCCCTCACCATAGGTGGAGGATTATGAAAGACCACTTAGGATAGAGTGGAAGAAGATTGAAAATCATTGGGAAACATGGCACTAAAATAGGGTAAAATAAGGCAATGAACACAAAGGAATTCTAGGTCATTACATGTTTATTGATTTTTTACAAGTGGTTATGTGGTATTTGAAGGGTACACATGTTGTACTTTAGTGGGCATAGGTGTATGATGCATGCCCATGATCAAGTTTGACAAAACATGGCAATTACAAGGTCAAATAGGTTGTTGTCACAGTCTACACAACAGGAAAGTGAATTCAAAATTAAATATTTGAACTCTAACATAGAACCTCTATACTCCGCACACTGAAAACGAAGTAAGATTCAATATAACCAAGAATTTTTGCTATTGAAGTTGTAGAGAAAATGATAAACTTCATCTTGAGCCCATAAACACAAGGATTGAAGGGGTACCACTCTTGTTATAGCCCATTTATTGATAAACAATCCTCTTTTACTGCAACCATTCCAATGGATAGAAATAGGAAGAAAGAGCAAATGTTGGAGAGCATAAATAAAGACTTAGCTAAGTATCAAGAAGAGATAAATTCTTCCATTAGAGCAACAAATCATGGGCAAAATGATAGAAATGATGACAACATACATGAAGAATCATGATGAGACCAAGAGACCCTATTGATGTGGCACATATGTCTGAAGCGAATGGATCACATGATTCAAATGAGTTCCAACAACTTTCTCTTAGGATTGAATGCATGAATGAAGATATCATTCAATTGAACCAAATAATTAATGATAAGTTTGGACAAATGGTCAATCACTTTGAAAATTTTGGGTAGTATAATCAATTGTTGGACACTAAGTTTGATCAGATGATCACCATTCTGAACAACTTGGATAGTAAGTGGCACAACACTCCACCTTTCAATGCTAATGGGACATCAATCCCAAATGACAATGTGAAGTCAAGGACAACCCATCACTTTATACACTCAACCTATGAGCAAGGTGGTCCATCAAGAGTTAAGGAAGCATTTTAGCCTCCTTCTAATTCTTGAATAGGGGAAGATCAAATTTTGATTCATTAAAGGATCATAGACAATTGAAAAAACTCAACAAATGGAAAAAGAAGAAGACATTCATGGGTGACTCCTCCTATAATTAGTTTTATCCACAAAATTTGCAAATTCCTAATGTAAGGAATAGATAGAGTCAACACCTTCATGAAGAACTAACTCACTTGGTCGTTACTCTTTTGGCATCAAGAAGAACAATTAGCAATCCTTTAATAATAACCATGGATAGCCAATATTGGATAATCTCTCTTTAAGACAGCAATCAAGTGGTTTACCCAAGAACGATGGCCATCATTACCACTATGATAGAGAGTACAAAAAGAAAATCAGCATACCATAGTTCAAAGGGGAAAATCCCTCACCAATGAAGAATAAACTAGAAATGTATTTTACCCTTTATCCACACCATGATGATGCAAAGATTTGCTATGTCACTTTACACTTAGAGGGATACGCACATATATGGTGGAAATACATGAGAAAGATTTGGCAATACTTTTAGACATGGGAGGACTTTAAATCAACCATGAGACAGGTTTTCATATTTCCAATGGAAAAATAAAGGTTGGAAAGGAAGTGACATGATCTTAGACAACAAGGTTCTACAGTTAGGGAGTACTCCAGCTAGTTCCTGAACCATTCCATGTATAGTGAGGGTATTTCTGATTCAACAAAGTTGAATAAGTATATTTTTAGATTAAATCCAAATCTTTTAATAGAGCTTGAGGCAGCAAAGCCTACGAATGTACATGCAGCCATACAATATGCTAAATACTATAGCTAGAAATATAGAAGAGAAAGTGAGCTCTTTTCAGCCACAAGACAGGAGCCACTTATCATTCAAATAAGCCAACAAGGATTGGACAGCAATTTAGCAAGCAAAGAGAGCCTTATAGCACAAGAACAGGGCTTCAAACAGTTTCGGTAAGATTCTTGCATATCCTACATGAGATACTTCCAAAGAAGGGAACAACTTTAGGTATAATGTTAATCCAAAAGGAGATTTCAAGAGAGTTGAAAGTGGAGCTAAACAATCACCCAATACCATTAGTAGCAAGCCCTTCTCTAATGATAGGATGAAAGGACTATGTTTCAAATGTGGAGATAAATGGTAACCTAATCATAAACAAAAGGGCAAAGCTAACAATGCAAAGTTTATATATGGTGATCACAGAAGATTCCAATGAAGATGAAGCCCATGAGGACGTGAGGATTTAGAGCTAGTCAACAAGTTTCCATTCGATCCAAGTGATCCATTTGATCAAGGTGGATTATCAATGGATAATTCTTCAGCTCTTGCATGCTCACCCATGCTATGTTCTATATCCCAATATGTTTGTATGGTTTGTAAATGAGAGAATACACTTCGGCTCAAAGGCATGATCAATTCTAAGGTTGCTCATATTCTTATTGATACGGGCAACACACATAGCTTTGTCAATACCAAATCATTATTTGAGTTGAAGTGACTACCTCAAGAGATGGACACCCCACTATAGGTATAAGTGGCAAATGGGGCTCAAGATTTGAGCAAAGAGATATGCCTACAAACACCTAGTGCTATCACAGTCTTACACCATTATGATGGACTTGATTGACCTAGATATGGGTCCTATAGGCATCATTATTGGCTATGATTGGCTTAAAAAGATTGAAAATTTACCCTTGGATCTTAATCGAATGTTTATGGAGTTTACTTGGAAAGGGCAGCAAGTAACACTTATGGCATAGAGAGAAAAAAAATGAAAGTAATCAGCAAAAAGAAGATAAAGAGAGAAATCAATGTAATGTCTTGTATTTTCACACTTTTCTTCTCAAAGGTGGATGAAAATTGATAATCTTTTGCACCTAAAGAGTGTGATCCATGTCTTTGTAAACTTTTGGAAGAGTTTAAAGACATATTTCAACCTGCTCTGCATCATTGCCACCTAAGAGAGAAGTGGACCATCCTATTATTAATTTAGCACCTAACACTAAACCTATCAATAAACCCCCTTATAGGTTGTCAAAGTACGAAAGAGAAGAAATGGAGAAACATGTTAAAGGCTTGCTCAAAATGGGATTTATTCAAACTAGTCAATCATCCTTTGCTTCTCCTATACTACTTTTTAAGAAGAAAGATGGATCCTATAGTGTCTATACCTCATATGCTATACGACATGTCTATCCAAAGTTATGGACCATTTTCTACAGCTACCCTGTTGAGAACAAAATTTCAAAAATTCACTATTTGATCTTGATGAGGCTTCTACAAGGCTACTCCAAGTATTGGGCCTTCTCTATTCATTTCTACCATTCATTTACCTTTTTCATCTTTAATTTTTGACGACAAGACTTTTGGGTAGAGATGGATTGTAATAATTTCATACCTTTAGCTTAGGGGAAATTAGCTTCGTTGGGGATGGAGTATAAAAAGCAAGACTGTGCCATTGTAAATATATTTTTGGCACATTTGTAAATTTCTCCATTTCTTGGAGCTTGAGGGTTCTTGCCTTCCCCACCAACATTGAGGGTGAATACTTAATGTCCACCATAGCAAGAGGTGGATTTCTTGTATAAGCCTCTCATCCATGATTCTCATTGTACTTTTGATTTCTTCTAGTTATGGCTTCATTGTGTTGTAGATTTAATAGATTTTCATCAATGGCATGGCTATGGCCAGTTGATTCAATATTGTTATTTCTTGATTTTCTTGGCATTTTACTTCAATCTAGGCTAAGTTCATTTCATAAGCTATTGGCAGAGCTAAGAGTTGGGTATTTCTAGGAGGGGTACAAGTAGGAGATTTTTATTTGGGGCCTGACAAAAGCCTTTGAGGTTGAAGCTCAAGTGGATGTTAATGGCTTCTTAATATGTTGGTTCCATTTTTTGCCCTTTCTTCAAGTACAGCTAGCTCATGGTCCATCATGCCCTCTTACATGTGCACCACACAAAAGTATATCGACCTAATGAAGTGCACTCAACTATCAGTTTTCTCTACATGTTCATGACACTATGAACTTGGAGGATGTGAAAGGCCCACCATCAGGGAAATTCTTGGGACTGAGTCAAGTCGATGAAGTAGCTCCAAAAATGAGCCTATTTCATTGATTTGGGAGAGTTGACAATTGTGGCGAATTGCCATTGGATAGAAAATGTGAGTCTCTCTCTTGACCATGAGTTTCTCTCTTATTGCGTTATCTATTTTCTCAAATTTAGCTTTCCCTTTGTCTTTTTTATGCTTATTCAAGGTGGTTGATTTTGCAATTTGCAAATTTTCTACTTGCGCAAGGAACAACTACTACACATTATCAAGTGGCAAGTGTGCATGTCGCGACTCTTAGTGTTTCATTTTGTGTGTGTGTTTTTACAAGTGCAGCAAAGTAGTGTTTTTTACTTATCTTTTTTCTCATTTTTTCAATGTTGAGCATAAATGTATGTTGGCGTTCAACTTTTCATTTTTAGCTTTCATAGCTTTCAAATTTTAGATTTTCTATTAAACTTTTTTACGAAACACTAAAGATAATAAAGCAATAGTAAATAAATAAGAGAGATAGATCCGACAAGACACAAGAGAGAGACTCAACAATCAAGACATCGAAGGTATGCTCATGAGTATATTTGTTTGTTCTCTTGCATATTATTATTCTTCTTAAAATTCATGTGCTTCTTTTTCTTCTTCTTCTACCTTCTCTTGGAGTCAATTGCTTTTTCATGTGATGCTCATGATGTAGTTGGGAGAGAGAGAGAGAGAGAGAGAGAGAGAGAGAGAGAGAGAGAGAGAGAGAGAGAGAGAGAGAGAGAGAGAGAGAGAGAGAGAGAGAGAGAGAGAGAGAGAGAGAGAGAGAGAGAGAGAGAGAGAGAGAGAAGAGAAGGGGAAGCGAATGCTAGATGTAGGAGCAAGCGAAGATGAAGAGGTGGATCGTGGGGGGGTATGACTGAGGGAGGAATGAGAGATCAATAGGAGGGACATGATGATGGTGATGGTCTCGCACCGCTAAAGAGAGAGAGAGAGAGAGAGAGAGAGAGAGAGAGAGAGAGAGAGAGAGAGAGGCACAAGAGAAGGGGAAGTGAATGCTAGATGTAGGAGCAAGCAGAGATGAAGAGGTGGATGGTGGGGGGTATGTATGAGGGAGGAAGGAGAGATCGATAGGAGGGACATGATGATGGTGATGGTCTCAAACTAGAGAGAGAGAGAGAGAGTCCCAAGAGAAGGGGAAGCAAATGCTAGATGTAGAAGCAAGCGAAGAGATGAAGAGGTGGATGGTGGGGGGTTATGGCTGAGGGAGGAAGGAGAGATTGATAGGACGGACATGATGATGGTGATGGTCTCGCACCGAGAGAGAGAGAGAGAGAGAGAGAGAGAGAGAGAGAGAGAGAGAGAGAGAGAGAGAGAGAGAGAGAGAGAGAGAGAGAGAGAGAGCGCTATGTTGCCCAACCCACCTTTGCTCCACCCTAGGCTAGTTTACAATAATTAATTAAATTGTATGTCTATTGATTACATTTATTAATTAGTTAGCTTTTTTATTACTTATTGATTGATAGTCCAAGTTTTAATTAATTAGATTAATATTTTATATTCATTAATTAATTATATTTAATTAAATTATTTTTATGCTAACTAATTAGTAGCTATATTTATAATTATTTAGATTAATAATTAATGTTTATAATTATAATTAATTGGATAAATTGATTACATTGAGGTAAAAAAATTTAATACATTTAGTTACTTCATTTGGGTAATTAAGGTTTATCACGTTTAGGTAAATAACATTTATTACATTTAGTAACATTTATTATGTTTGGTTTAAAACATTCAATACAATTAGTTTAAAATATTTAATACATTTAGATAATTAATTTAGGTAATTAATATTTATTACATTTAGTTAATTAGTTTACATATTGTTAGGTTTAGTTGGAAAGATTTAATATGTTTAGGTGATTCATTTAGATAATTAACCGTTATCACAATTATTTATTATGCAATAATTAATATAATTGTAATTAATTATTATTTAAATTAAAAAATAGTTAAAATATTCAATAAATTTATTTATTATTTGATTAATTATTTTATTTATAATTAATTAAATTAAAAAATTAGTTATACATGCAATGAAAGACCAATTCTAATTTATCTTTTTTGTGAAAGACCAATTCTAATTTATCTTTTTTCTCCTTTTTTTCTTTTTTTCTTTTTGAAAGAAAAAAAACTAAACTAATTTTTTTTTCTTCGACTTCGTTCATTAGCTTTTCAACTTTTTGTGATTGTGCTTCTAGCTTCATTCGGACTTAGCTTTTTAATTTCATCTAGACTTAGCTTTTTATTTAGCCTTTTTTTGTTCGATTTTAAAAGTATTGTGATTGCCATGACTATGAGTGCTATGTGTTGTGAGTGCTATGACCGTGCTATCCATGCTCTAGCTATGAGTGTTGTGATCGTGCCATTCATGCTTCCACCACTAAGTGTGCTATGACCATACTATGTCACTAGAGTTGTCGTCATCCAAGTCATGTAGGTTAGTAGTGGGAATTGATAAATTTGTATAAATGATCAGTCCCAAGATAGTATAAGACGATTGGTTACACGTCGTCAATTATAATTGAATCACACACACACCCCCCTACACAATTAGTAGCATGTCAAATCATAGCAACATGCCATCGAATTAATACAATTTCAACTACTATAATTCAATGTTTTAATAGAATATAAAGATATCATACCACACAATTGGTAACATGTCAACCTCAACAATTGTTACTTTATCTAATTTTGATTAGAGTAATTAGTAGATTTACTTAATTAATGTGATTAATAATTAGTAGCTACTATTTTAATTTGATTAATAGTTAATTAGTAGTAAGATTCCTTAGATAATTTTTCTAATTAATTTTATTATTGTTGAATTGTTTATTTAATAATTAATGAGTAATTATAACTTAATTAAATTGATTAATAAATTAGTAATTTGTTACATTATCATTAATACAATTTTAATTAATTAATTTAATTAATTTATTGATTTTATATAATTAAATTTGTATATAATGTTAATTTAGCTAGCTAGTTAGTTTTATAAAAAAATAAAATTGATTTAGTCAATCACATAGTTTTGCAAATAAAAAATAAAAATTATTTTTTTGATAGCTTGATTAATTAATTTTGATTTGATTATTTAGTAAAATTACTTAATTACTTTGATTAGTGATTAATTAGTAGTGGTCACATAGTTTTGTATATAAAAAAGTGGAAATAATGATTTTGGTAGCTTGATTAATTAGTTTTGATTAGATTATTTAGTAAAATTACTTAATTACTTTGATTAGTGATTAATTAGATTAATTAATTTTTATTAATGGCTTACTTTAATTAATTATCTAGCTTTATATAATAATTAATTATAAAAAATTAGTAATTATATTGTTATTGTTTTCTAGCATTAAACTAATAATTGATTTACTTAGAATTAATGAGATTCACTAATTTGCTTTTGTCTAATCATTACATGCTCTAGTCTAACAAAGGCAACTATATTCAACATACATACAAGTTTTGACAAGGCTAGATTTTACCTTTTTCCCTTTTTGTTATCACCGACACTAAAGGAAAGTAAAGAAAAGCAAAGAAAAGTTGAATCTTTCTAAAAAGATGGGGGAATGGCACCTTTCCCCATAATTATAAAACAACAAAGAGACCTATGCCATCTCTTTAACATGCTACTTATATAGTATGTTTGTGTTTTCTTTTTTCTTTCTACTTTGCTTTTATAAAGCTAGAAGTTTAGTCCCAATTAAATTACACACCTTAAACTTTGATCAAGCAATTTTTTTGTTTTCTATTTTATGCTTTGCAAGGTGCTTTTGATAAACACAAAGTGCCAAGCTATATGACAAGTTTCCAACCAAATTTAATTAGCTCCATAAACTCGTAAGTATTGTTCATGTAATGCATACTTTTAAAAAGATGACGTTCCATTTTTCTTAGCTATAGTTCAAGACAATTTCTTTTTTTTCAAGCATTCAAATCAATATGTAAGAGTGCATTCAATCATGGAATGATACTATTCTAATGCATAGATATATACTTATATGTTAATAGGATACCCAACAAAAATGGACTCCATGCAAATGTCAAATCGTAGGATGTCACTATGATCTTCTAGGCAAAGAAAAATTATGGCTTCTAGAAAAACAACACTAAAACTATATGCTACAAGTTGGTATGATCGACACAAATTTGAATTATCTTGGGTAACAAAATGTGCAAACATCATTGCACACTGGCAATATGTTCAACTTGCAAAGTAGTCATGATGTATCATCAATCTGCAACTTCACAAACAAGTAATAAACATACATATCAAATGCAAGTTTTGATAGCTTTGTCAATCACTGTCCTCATTCTTGCATGCCAATAACACACAATTGACATCATAGTGGAAAAATGTGAATTGTGTCATGCAAATAAAGGCTTGAACAGACATATAGTTGCATGTTGAAATGTTACACAAAAGGGATTTTGCATGTTGAAATGCTACAACTATAGCTTCTAAGCATCATTGATGTCTCTATCTTAGTCTTCAAAACAACAATGGCAATCAGACATGGAACATTGGATCAACAGTCAATTCTTGACAATCCCTTGGTCTCTTGGAATGATATAGTGCTTGTTCATCCATCCACAAGAATTAACTATAGCTTCTAAGCATCATTGATGTCTCTATCTTAGTCTTCAAAACAACAATGGCAATCAGACATGGAACATTGGATCAACAGTCAATTCTTGACAATCCCTTGGTCTCTTGGAATGATATAGTGCTTGTTCATCCATCCACAAGAATTAACTTAACAACATGTACCATCGTCAACTTATTTGCATTTAATATGCAACATAATCCAGTTATCCAAAAATACAATACAATAGCATAACATCCACATCCAAAAACATGTCTTTGTGTCCTTAGTAAACGACTAATTGAAAGGATTCTAGGGTTGCATCATCAAAGATTCCCATTTGATCCAATGCTACAAATAGAAAATGAAGTAGTTTATACTTTGCTAGACAACATAATAGAGCCCAATCTCGATGACAAGCATTTCAAAGGGCTGATCAACATGAGTTTGTATGCATCATCCTTCGAGACAACAACTAACTTCTACGAAGAACAACAACGTTTAAAATAGATGGCTTAACAAGCTCATCTTGCCTAGATATCACCTTAGAGAATGCCCTATTCCCATTCCTCTTTCCACTTGGACATGGTGCATACAATGGTAATATGTGTCTTAGTGAATATATTAAGATGTGCACATCAACACTATTCTTTGTCTATACCTTGTATAAGCCCTACATCCTAATCTTATACCAACTAAAACAAGCTATGATAATTACAAATAGCATAAGCAGTACTTGCTTGCAAAGAGACATTGACAACTACAAGCGAGCAAAGAAGAACATTTCCAATGAGGAAGTCGTTAGGCACATTCTTTGCTATGGCATTCTTGTATCAATACCAAGCTCACCTTCTTGACGCCGGTGTAAGTTGAAGGACCTTATCACAATGGTAGATGTGTGGGGCATGCCTCACTTTTTTCTTACATTCACTGCAAATGAGGTGACTAGTACAAAATGGGTTGAGATCAACACATTGGAAGCCACTACAAAGCTGTTCAATCCAAAATTCTCATGGAAAGATTGCCCTGCCAAGTATGCTATCATGTTTCATACCAGGTTCCACCTATTTTTCAATCAATACATCATTGGGAAAGCTGCTTGCCTAAGATGTCATGTGATCAAGTACGAGATTCAACACAGGGGCTCATTGCATGCACAGGTCATCCTATGGTTGCATGAGGCAAACATTGTCAATACAACAAAAGAGATTTGTGCATATATTCCATCGAATGATGATTGCTGCAATTCAACGCAAAAACTAAGAGCCCTCTTCTTGGCAAAACAAATTCATAAGTATCATCATGCCTACTACATAACTAGTACTAGTGGCAATGGAAAATGCAAGTACGGATTTCCATTCACTGCACACAACAATCTAGAACCAACAATAGACCCTGAAACACAACAGTACATCTAATACTGTCTGAAAGATGAGCATTGCAATGTTGTGCTATATCACCCAACATTACTAGGGGCCACATGAACATTCAACGAGTAACAAACTCATCCATCTCATTCTACTTGTTAGAATATGCAATGAAAGTCGAGCCAATGGGTAGATTAAACATTTAAACAGAAGATGCCAAAAGACTAGGCTTACAAGTCTTGGATTCAAACAAACAAAAACTAGTCTTCGTCCTAATACTTTCCAAGCCAATATCTCTTACTGAAGCGGTGTTGAACTGCATGCAAATTCTGATAGTAACAAGAAGTGAGGCTATTGAATACATAGATACCTTCCCTACTAGCCAACGAAAGCTCACAAGGACAAGAAATATCATCATGCACCTCATCGACCTATACTACGCCGCCCGACCATTATGCTTAGACAAACTAACATTCTACGAGAACTATAAAAACTATAGCATCACCAAATGTTCCTGTACATCTAATCTAAAAGACAATCTACAAGACGCTTATGGAAACAACATCCAACCACACAAAAGACTAGTATGATTCACCAATTTTCATCTAGGCCACCAAATTGAAGGTTTTTTCTTCAACACATTATTGCACCAAGTAACATTTAGGTCTAAGAATGAGTTGATAAGGGATGAAAATACAATACAAACATAGTATATAAAGTGCCAACTTTGTGCACACTAGCTAATGAATATGAGTTTGGTGTTCTGGTGCCATTAGAAGTTTGATTTCTTGTTGGTTTGTTGGACTTTGCTCTTCTGCAAGGAATGTTACTATTGTTAGAGTTATTTTTTTGTGTTAGGTTAAACATATTACAATATTTAAAGAATGTATATTTTGAGTACTTGCCTAGGAGGTATATGATAATACTAAATGGATCACCTTGGGTACCATGGCTAATGTTGTAGACATCGTTATTGAGTAAGTATGCGACTTTCCTACCAATGAGATGTCATTGTGTTAGTAGGGTTAGGTTGTGAAAGAAAATAAAATTTTGAAGATGATAGCAATGCTTGTAGTGTTTCCGATTCTGTTCTGTTCTCCAAGCGGGTTGGTGTTAAGGATATGCTTGGATGTGTCCATCTAGTTCTGGAGATTGGAGTAGTTTATAAAGCCATTGATGTATGTCAATGGTCTTGACCAGAAATATTTACCATTTTCATTTGGTTTTTTGTCAAATGCCTATCCCATTGTGTGTTCATAATATGATGTTCGATGATTTGTTGCATATTTCAACGGTTTTGGATGTATGGCTTGACTATTTGCATTCGAAGTTTGATGTCGTTAGATGTATTTGTAATGTTTTTAAAAAATAAATTTTCTAAGTAGTAATGTTTTTGCTATGTATACTTGATCTAGAGTCATCTTTGCATTTGCAAATGTTGTTTGTGTGTAATAACAAGCGAGAAGGAATCATGTTAGTATTTGTGAGAAGATTCTAACATGAGCAATCATGTTTTTAAAAATGAACAACAAAATTGTTTGTTTTTTGTCCATGCAACACCTACTAATTAAACCAAAAGCAACAACGCAAGGAAACAAGAGCAAGCACTTCATATATAACATCAGGTGCAAACAAAATGGAAAGGTCTATGAAGCAGTAACACAAAAGTAAACCTGTCAAAAAAATAAAAAAAGACCAACGGTTTGGAGAAAATTTTGAGGTTAGCATCGAGACAACAATCATCGACAACATAGAAAAGGCTAAGAACTTTGGAGCAATATATGATTTTGCGAAAAAATGCTACAACAAGCTATAACAACTTGTATGGACACCTAGCGATATTATGCAAAAAATATCACTTTTTAAAGAGAAAAAACTTGATTTTGCATAGCAATATATTGTACATGATCAATTTCATGCCTCTCCACACTAAATCTATATCTATTTATCATTTTGGCTGGAGATTCAGTATCTCCCAAACCTCCATTTCCTTCCCAAACCTCCACTTCTTTCCCAAGCCTATTTTTCAATTTTTGAATTGCGTGCAGATTTGAATTGCATGTAGGGTTGAGGGAGGTTAAGGTGGCTTTAATGCCCGACGACCTCTTTCTCTCATGATTAGTGAGAGAGATTTTGATCTCTCTTTTTTATCTCATTTTGTCACTCAAGCTGCAGGTAAACTTGGAGCACGCTTGGGAGCAATGGAGTTGCAGGGTGGAGTTGCACACTTGAAGCACGCTAGCTCGCTCAAGTGCAACTCTCCTTCCTATAAAATATTACACGACACAGCGAACAGAATCTGAGAAAGAGATAGAGAGTACACAACAGATAAGAGGAGAATCAGTAAATTCTTTAACTCCAAACAACTGATACAAAGATGGCTCTATCCACCCGTGCGCTTCCACTGTGTGAGCTTAGATGGCGATCTAGACAGAAGATAGGTGAAGAGCTTAAGGCTAGCTGGAACAACAACTCTGACTGGGTGAAAGATGAGTGAGAGATGGCTGCGAAGGGGTTTAGCTTTTATAGCCCGTGAAGGTCATTAGGTCGGCCTGCTGACCAACCTACCATATGAGCCTCCACTAGTCGGCTAGGGAATATTCCAGGGAATATTCCCTTTACCATCAGGCCAGGGGCACTGCCCCCAGACCCCCGCCAGGGGGGCCGCTGGCCCCCCTGGGACCCCCCAGCCAGGGGCCGCTTCCGCGGCCCCCAGACCCCACAATAGGGGCCCCTTTAAACTCCCTCGCAACTCGATGCAATGCGCCTCGAGTTGCTACCAGCTTAACCACTCCGTCTAACCCAAAGATTAGACCCACAACAATCACCTTTTTGCCATTCGGTAACATAGACCTCATCTGATATACAAGTCAGGACTCAACCAATGTCCGGGCTCACATTTGGCTTCTCCTCATAATGGGGGCCTTACAACTTTGAGCACCATGGATCATTGGTAGCACCTAATGAGGGTGGGGCATTGATCATATCTAACACTTCCCTCCCTCCCTCTCTCTCCCTCCCTCTCTCTCTCTCTCTCTCTCTCTCTCTCTCTCTCTCTCTCTCTCTCTCTCTCTCTCTCTCTCTCTCTCTCTCTCTCTCACATAGCGGGTCAGTGGGTGGGTTAGCGGGTCAGGCAGACGAGTATAACATTTATGTTAATGTTAATTAATTAATGTTAATGTTAATTAATGTTGTTAATGTTAGGGTTAATGTTATTGTTAAGATTAATGTTATTATTGTTAATTAATTAGTGTATTAGTTAATTTTAGTTATTAATTATAGTTATAATATTTATATTTATTTCTATATTTATAATTATAAGATAAGAATAAGAATAAATAATTGTTATTATATTATTATATTATTATGCATTATTACTATTATTTTATTATGTAGTTAATTAATATTTAGTTAGTTATTATTATTATTAAAAAATTATTATATTATTATATTTTATAGTTATAGTTATAGTTATTATTAATAATTAATAATATCAATTATATTATTACATTACATTATTTTATATTATATTATATTTATATAGTTTTATTATTATTGTTGTTGTTGTTACATTTTAATTGTATTATTATTATTATTATTATTATTATTATTATTATATGATGGATTTATTCAATTTTAGTTTTGTTGTTTTAATTAGTTTAGTTTTGTTGTAGACTATTATAAATACAGTTATAGATGTAGATATTGATAACTGATATTGAACATTTAATATATTGATATTATTTTATTACATTACACTATATTATTATAATAATATAGTAATATGATATATGATAATAATTATTATGTTAATTAAAATAATTATAAGTATATAATAATAATATTATTATTATTAATGTTAATAATAATAATTTATGATTGTTTATTATATTAGATTGTGTTATACATGTGTGTGTGTGTGTGTGTGTGTGTGTGTGTGTGTAAACATAAAATAATATAGAGATTATTGTATGTTTATTATTATATGCCTACAAAGTATAGACTATTATATTATATTATATTATTAATGTATTGTTTATGTATAGTAGACTAATTATAAATACAGATACAGATATTGATGGATATAGAGTAATAAATATAGATAATAATAATAGGTTAGGTAATAATATAGATAATAATACTAAAATAATAATAATAATATAGTTAATAGTTAGTTAGTTATTATTAATAGTTATCATACTATTATTTTTATATTATTATATTGTATAGTTATAATTATTATTATATATATTATTATATAGTTATGAATGTTATATTACTTTATATTATTATTATTACATTCTTATTGTATTATTATATTATATAGCTAAATAATTTAATTAGTTTTTAATAGTTAGTTATAATTATAGTTATGTAGTTCTATTATTAGTTATTATTTAGTTTACTGTGGTATTATTTTATTTAGATATTGTTAGTTGTTTGTGTTTTTTTTTGCAAGGAGGCATATTTCACGGTGGATTCCGTGCCACGGTGGATTCCGTGAGGTTTTACGGTGGATTTCGTAAACTTTGATGACCGGGGCTCATACACAAAGTGGATTCTTTGTGCGAGAAGTTGATGGGGACGTCTATCCTTTTCGGGCGTTTCATTAATTTAGTGTGTATATGGGTGATTCCATAGCGGGTGATTCCGCAAAATGCATATAAAATTAGTAAACGTTTATAGGTTTAGAGTGCGCACTCGTAATAAATTAAGGTTAGGATTGATTTCTAACCAATTGATTTATTTATGTAGCTGAAGACTGCTAGGTATTCACTTTTGTCGGTTAATTGTATTATTTTACTAACGATTGTGAATGCTTCAGTTGATGTGTAGAGATAGTAGCAGTGGCGGAGGAAAGCATTGGAGGATAGCGAGTATTCGATTTATCATTTATATTTTGATGGGCGCATACCTTAGGCATGGCGCCTATATTTTGTCGCACCTATTTATTGAGGTGTTGGATATTTATTTATTATTTTGTATGCGCATGGACGCACGATTATGTTATTTGTACTTGGACATTGTATTGGGCATGCCAGACTCTTTGGGCACCGCCCACTAGCTTTATTTCTATTTTGTGCTAAAGCAAACTCAAAAGCTAAAAGCTTGCTATTTTATAATTTGGGCTATTATTTGAGCTTGAAGATGATTAATACATAAAATACATGCTTTGTGGAGTGCTCACACAAGGCATGGGAGGAGATTGCACCCAATTGGTCTCTTGTTCATGTCATGCAAGCTTTTTACCTTGAGTTTTGTGCAAAAAGTAGAGTTCATTTGTTCTTGGGGACCTTCCGACATTCACTACGCAAGCATACGGCATCCGATTTGCGCACCAATGGTATCAGAGCGAAGCTGAGATCAAGAGCTTCCAATCGCTACCCATCTTGTGCGAAGGCAGAGCTCTTGGAACGATCAAGCTCTACGGTCAATCTCGTCACGAACGGTCGATACGGGTGGATTCCTAGCGATCAAGAACCTCTGTTTCCACCATTAGATCGCGAAGGACCGGCCTGCAGCAGCGGAGGACCACTCCTACATCCTCACATACAAGTCGTCAAGAATCAGAGACAAGTCTCAATTTCCATAAGACTTAAAAGCTTAAAACTAAAGCTTTATAAGCTTAAAGAAGCTTTAAGCTTCAAAATTTCATCGCGAGGTATCAGAGGAGGTCCGAAATTTGCGTTGCGTTGAAAAAAAACGCCCCCCCCCCCCCCCCTAAAAAATTTGCCATTTCTGATCCCTTTAATCCACAAGCTAAGTCTTATAAGCTCCAAATCATATAAGCCTCACAAACTCAGCAAGTACTGCAAGTCTTCCAAGTTCAAGTTCTGCAAGTTAGATAAATCAACCAAGTTCTGCAAGTCCTGGAACTCTGCAAGTCACATAAGTCCACAACTCTACAAGTCAGACAAGTCACCTGAAGTCAAAACTGACTTCTGTTCAAAACTCATAGAAGGGCTGTTCCTACACAGAAACTCCGAACTGCAAAGTTGTTCATTGGAAGGTACTCTTCACATACGCAGGTTTGCTGGACCATTTTCATCGCGCACACAGAAGGATAAAACACAGATTTTCAAAGATTACAAATCCCGCAATAACCAAAGACGAAGATTGTGAAAGCCACACACAAAAATATATAAGCCTTGTATACCCGAACTTGAGCAACGCTCATCCTGCTAACTTGATTTTGAGAGTGTGAGGTCTTTTGAGTTTTGCAGGATGATGGAATCTTATATGGATGATTTAATGGCTGAAGGTGATCTACCTGAACCTACGATGGAGCAAAAGCTGGATTTAATTATGATGCAGTTGGATGAAGAATGACGAGCTAGGCAAGCATTGCAAGTTCAATTGGCTAATTTACAAAGATTGACTACCGACAAAGAGGAACCTCAATCTGAAGACCTTATTCGACGTACCATCGACGTGACTCTCGAAGCTCAATCCATCCGCAAGGAAACAAAGATAAGTAAAAGAAATTTCAAATTCCGTACTTTCAATGGCACTCGAGAGGGAAAAACTGTTCTTGCATTCATTAGTCAGTTTGATGACTACTTTCATGAGGAAACATATGCAGAAAAAGATAAAATCAAGTGTGTCACTAATCATTTAGTGGATAGAGCATCTCTTTGGTGGACCGTGGTTCGTAAAAGTATAGATTGTCCCACTACCTAGGAGAATTTCAAGAAGAAGTTTATGCAAAATTTCCTTCCTTCACAATTTCATGAAAAAACTATAAAGCAATGGGATCTTCTTCAACAACGAGATCATGAGCCTATTCCTCAGTACACTGAACGCTTTTGGAATGCATTACTCCAGTTATGCATGCCTAAAGACGTACCTGAAGCGACACACAAGCGCAAGTATATGTCTAGACTACTTGGACATTACTATGCTGAAGTGAATATGTTCAAGCCTGCAACTCTTGAAGACGCAATTTCATTAGCGCATGACACTAAAGATAAGCCACGAGGAAGAGACAAGCATCCACAGCAATTCCAAGCCAATGGTAACTATGGATCTAAGCAATTCAACTCAGATTTTAGAAGATTTAATCAGGGTTATTTTCCTTCATCATCTTTCCGTAAGAATTGGGCAAAACCACCTGCTTTACCATCCAACGTCAACCAAAACCCCAAGCCTATTCCATAGCCAAATCCTAATATGCCTAGACTTCCCGCCATTGCAAACAATGTAATCAAAGCCAAGCCTATAGTATGTTATAAATGCCACCAACCTGGACATCTAGCAGCAAATTGCCATTCGAAGAAGCCACCTGTCCATATCAACTACCTTGGAGCAATGGAAGATGAAGAACATGAAGAAATGTTTGATTTCACGGAAGATGAAGACGACATTACTACTCCTTCGGATACTTTACCAAGTATGCCAACTCCACATTCTTTATTGACAATGAAATGTTTAGTGCATGGAAAGGAAAAGATTATTTTGCATGATGATGGTAGTACTCATGATTTTATTTTTGCAAAGCTAGTAAAAGAATTGAAATTACAGACTATACCTACGCATTATCGCATTAAAGCAGCATTCTTAGGCACTAGGTATAATGGTACACAGGAAGTGTATGACTTAGAAATTCAAATTGGTCAATACACTGAAAGAATAAATTTTCTAGGTGTACCACTACAGTCCAGTGACATTATTTTAGGTATGCCTTGGCGTCATCAGCATAACCCTGATATAGATTATTCCACACATTCAATTAATATTAATTTTCAAGAAAAACATATTACATTGTATGGTATGCATGCATCTAATGCTTTTCCACTGCTTTCTCATACTCAAGCTAAACGTGCAATACGCAAAAGTAGTAAATCTTATCTTATTTGGGTGAATGAACTGCAAGCTAAAGAAAACCATATGCACCCTAGGCATAAAGAATTTCTTGCACACTTTAAAGACTGTTTTGTCGAAGACCTACCACCTGGTTTACCTCCTTCACATCCAGAAGACCATAAAATAGATTTGATTCTTGGTACACAACCACCTTGTAAAGCACCATATAGGCATAACCAGATAGAGCAAAAAGAAATTCAAAGTCAAGTTGAGGAATTACTAAATAGAGGATTGATTAGACCTAATAGTTCTCCATTTGGTGCACCTGTTCTGTTAGTAAAGAAGAAAAATAATACCTATCGTATGTGCATTGACAATCGAGCTTTGAATAAGATCACTGTAAAGAATAGGTATCCAATTCCTAGAGTCGATGACCTTATGGATAAACTGCAAGGTTCTGCTATATTTAGTAAAATAGACCTTAAATCTGGTTATCATCAAGTGAGACTAGATAAGTCTGGCATATTCAAGACTGCATTTAGGACACAGTTTGGTCATTATGAATTTTTAGTGATGCCTTTCGGATTGACTAATGCACCTGCTACATTTAGTAGATGATGAATCGTATATTTTTGAAATATCAGCATTGTGTAATTGTCTTCTTTGATGATATTTTGGTGTTAGTCAAAATGAGAAAGAACATTATGAACATTTGTCATTGGTTTTCCAGTTATTAAAAGATAATCAACTGTATGCAAATCCGGAAAAGAGTGAGTTCTTTAAAACAGAAAATGAATATTTATGTCATATTGTATCATCTGATGGTATTAAGGTTGACCCTAAGAAAATAGATTCAATATTGAATTGGCCTATACCTAAAAATGTGCATGACTTACGATCATTCCTAGGTCTTGCTAGTTTCTATAAGAAGTTTGTGCATAATTTTTCATTACTTGCTTTACCTCTGACTAAACTTCTGAAGAAATGTATTGTTTATCATTGGTCCGATAATCAACAGAAATCCTTTGACTTATTGAAACATGCATTAACCCATGCCCCTGTTTTACAATTGCCTGATTTTAATAGACCATTCTTTTTAGTAGAAACCGATGCTAGCGGATCTGGAATAGGAGCCGTACTTATGCAGGACAATCATCCTATAGCCTATTCTAGTTGTAAGTTGAAACCCTCTGAACTGAAATATTCCACATATGATAAAGAATTATTAGCTGTAGTACAAGCCTTAAGACAGTGGAAACACTACTTAATGGACTCTGAATTTATGATTAAGACCGATCAACAAAGTATTAGACATTTACTTAGCCAACCCCAAATATCTGACCGACATATCAAATGGGCAGCCTTTATTCAGAGTTTTCATCCTATCATTCAATATCAACCCAGTAAAGAAAATGTAGTGGCCGATGCATTAAGTAGAAGACCTGCCATTCATAATATTTCTGTTATATCATTTGATTATTTGATTGCTATGAAAGATACTTATCATCAGGACATTACTTTTCATGCTGATTGGAATAAATTACTTCAAAATAACTTGATTCCTATTGATTCACTATCTTATAATGATGGATTCATGTTTTAAGAAAAGAGATTATGTGTTACAGTTCCATTCAGATCTTTTGTTTTGAATGAGATTCATTGTCCTCCATATCAAGGTCATAGAGGTATCATATCTACTTTACGTACATTAACTGAAGATTTTTATTGGCCGCATATGGACACTGATGTATCTAACTTTGTTTCTGAATGTTTGATTTGTCAAAGAGTTAAGAGACATCATGGTAAACAGTATGGATTACTTATGCCTTTATCTATTCCATCAAGACCTTGGGAACAAATTTCTATGGATTTTATTACTGGTTTACCTAATACTAAATCTAACCATGATATGATTTGGACAATGGTAGACAGGTTTAGTAAACAAGCATATTTCATTCCATGTAAGAAAACTTTAACAGCATCACAGGCAGCACAATTGTTTTTGAAAACTGTTTTCACTAATCATGGATTACCAAAAGTTATTATTTTTTATCGTGATTCTAGATTTTGTAACAACTTTTGGATTACTTTGTTTGCTAACCTAGGCACAAAAATTGATTTCTCATATGCATTTCATCCTAAAACTAATGGACAAATAGAAGCCACTAATAGTACTATTTTAGATCTTCTATGTGCTTACACTATCTCTAAACCACAGACATGGGATACACATTTGCATTTATTACAGTTTGCATATAACAATACACCACACACATCTACAAAGAAAGCACCGTTTGAAGTGATTTATGGTTATAGATTGTCTACACCTGTTGCATCTTTATCAAATAGAATTCAGAGTGATGATGATATTGCTAGTATGCACAATACTATTTTTGATGAGGTTAAAGACATGATTACCAAAGCCCAACAATCATATACCAAGCAAGCCAATAAGAAAAGACAAGCAATGAATTTCAAAGTTGATGACTATGTTTGGTTGAGAATAGAAAAACGTAGATTACAAAGTGTAGATAGACACCCAGCTGTGAATTTAGCACCTAGATTTTATGGACCATTTAAGATTATTCACAAAATTAATGACAATTCATTCAAGTTAGAATTACCACCTCACTAGAAAATTCACAACACATTTCATTTTAGTTTATTACGACCATTTAGAGGCCAATTACCTGTACACCCTATTTATGAAAACCCACCTTTGTTAGAGGAAGAGACTGAAATACTTGAACCTAAAGCTATCATAGATACTGACTTCATGACCACTAGAACTGGCCAAAGATATTCTAGATATTTAGTAAAATTTAAGAACCATCCTGTAGAAGAAGCCCAATGGATGCACGCTAAATACTTAAATGCTTTCCCCACTTTGTTAGCTCCACATTGAGCTAATAGCAATTGAGGTCAATTGCTATCCCACCCCGGGGGTATGATGCCAGGAGGCATATTTCACGGTGGATTCCGTGAGGTTTTACGGTGGATTCCGTAAACTTTGATGACCGGGGCTCATACACAAAGTGGATTCTTTATGCGAGAAGTTGATGGGGACGCCTGTCCTTTTCAGGTGTTTCATTAATTTAGTGTGTACATGGGTGATTCCATAGCGGGTGATTCCGTAAAATGCATATTAAATTAGTAAATGTTTATGAGTTTAGAGTGCGCACTCGTAATAAATTAAGGTTAGGATTGATTTCTAACCAATTGATTTATTTGTGTAGCTGAAGACTGCTAGGTATTTACTTTTGTCGGTTTAATTGTATTATTTTACTAATGATTGTGAATGATTCAGTTGATGTGTAGAGATAGCAGCAGTGACGGAGGAAAGCATTGGAGGATAGCGAGTATTCGATTTATCATTTATATTTTGATGGGAGCGTACCTTAGGCATGGCACCTATATTTTGTCGCGCCTATTTATTGAGGTGTCGAATATTCATTTATTATTTTGTATGTGCATGGGCGCACGATTATGTTATTTGTACTTGGACATTGTATTGGGCATGCCAGACTCTTTGGGCACTGCCCACTAGCTTTATTTCTATTTTGTGCTAAAGTAAACTCAAAAGCCAAAAGCTTGCTATTTTGTAATTTGGGCTATTATTTGAGCTTGAAGATGATTAATACATAAAATACATGCTTTGTGGAGCGCTCACACAAGGCATGGGGGGAGATTGCACCCAATTGGTCTCTTGTTCATGTCGTGCATGCTTTTTACCTTGAGTTTTGTGCAAAAAGTAGCGTTCTTTTGTTCTTGAGGACCTTCCGGCATTTACTACGCAAGCATTCGGCATCCGATCTGCACACCATTTTTAATTGGTTATATTATATTTCTTATTATTATTTTAATTTTACTTTTCATTGGTTTAGTTGTTATTGTTATTTTTGTTGGTGTTATTATTATTGTTGTTGTTAGTTTAAATATTATTCTGTTTATTATTAGTTTATTGTGGTATTATTATTTTAATTAGTTTAGTTTATTATTATTTTATTAGTGTATATATATATATATATATATATATATATATATATATATATATATATATATATATATATATATATAATTAGTTATGTAGTTATTAATAGTTAATAATTAATAGTTAGTTATAGTTATAGTGAATAGTAATTAATAGTTAATAGTTAGTTAGTGTTGTTGTTTTGTTATTTTAATTAGTTTAGTTGTTGGTTAGATATTGTTTATTATTATTATTATTATTGTTATTATTGTTATTGTTATTAGTTTAGTTATTATTCAATTTATTTTTATTAATATTGTTTTATTATTTTAATTAGTTCCTTTAGTTGTTATTGTTATTATTATTTTATTATTAGTATATAGATATATAGATATATAGATAAATAGATAAAGATATAGAAAATTAGATTAGATAGATATAGATATTAGTTTATTATTATTGTTATATTATTTTATTTTTGCTATTATCTTACTAGTAAATGTTTTAGGATATGTGTTTTAAGACATGGAGTGAAAGGTAGCTTTAAGATATGTGGAGATAAATTATAATAATATTAATAATATTACTACTATTATATTACTCGTGACTTTCATTATTGATAGATAGAACTATCCTTTGTCTCACTGATTGTGATTCGTGGGGCATTATTAAACTTAGAAATTTATTTAGTGTGTGAGCTATATTTTTATTGGCATCATACAAACTTAGGTCTAGTACATGTGTATTTTATGGAGTGGAAGGTTTTGTAGTAACTTTATAAGATATATATATGTATTATATTATATTATATTACTATTTACTTATTCATGGTCATGACTTTCATTATTGAGAGGTACAACTATCCTTCAGAACTCATTGTGATTTGTGGGGTTGGCATGGATATAATAACCCTTCATGGCATTAAAAATCTGTTATTGACGTTTTTAAACTTAGGAAATTGTTTAGTGTGTGAATTATAGTTTTATTGGAAAGGGTGGGCAATGTTGCATTGTCATGGGGCATGATTTTCTAAGAAAGGATATTGTATGATGTGCACCATGCAACGTTAGGTACACCACTTAAAATACCAACTCACTAGTCATTGTGGCGTTGGCTTTGATCCTTGACTTTTCTCATTATGCAAGGGGGGCTTTGCATCATGAAATGGATACATCCATTGTGACAAAAAGCCTAATCTCTCAGCTAGGGAGCCATGAGAATTTGCTTGAAATAATCCAAATTGTAAGAAGCTGGGAATGAGGAATTTAGTGTGTATTGCCATGTCACACTGACATTAGTATAAAAGGAGAGGACATGTAATTTTATGTTATCTTTTTGACACATTAATACAATTACAGTCTTTCTCTCCCATCTTGCTCACAGCTTCTATGGCTTCTCCCTCTTTCCTATCTTTCTCTCTCTAAATCTAGTCTTTCTCTCTCTTCGTCACTCTTCTTCTCTCTTTTCCTGCAGTCTTTCTCTCTCTTCTGCAGTCTTCTCTCCCCTCTTTCTCTCTCCCTAGTTCTCTCTCTGACAAGTGGTATTAGAGCATTGGTCTTTGATCCATTCTTTTCTTCTATTTTTAGTCCTATTTTCCTCTATCAAAATCAATTTCAGACAAAAATTGTACAAGACAGTGACTAGTGGAGTGTTGCAGATCATCTACAATTAGTAAGAGACTACATCTGGAGATAATCCAAGGTCAGATACGGCAGAGGATGGCTTAAATGACAGGTCGTCATCAAATTTTATGCAAAATTGGAGGTAATTAGGGTAAAGAAGAGTTAACTAGGCTTAGTTTGGGGTTAAACTGTGGTTACTTTCTAAAAGAGGTCTTCCTTTCCTCTTTCTGCAAGCTTTTGCCAAGCTTTCATGGAGTTTAGCAGAGATCTTCTCCTAGCTTTCAACCATGAGGTTTTTACAGGCATTTCATGTTGGAAACTTTCTTTACTCTTCATTCTTAACAAGTGGAGCACCATTATTGAAGGCTTTGAAGAGGCTTTAGGGAGCAAACATTTCTTTTTCTTCTTCTTCAAGACTTCTTTCCAGCATTTATGGTGTTTTCAGCAACATCTCCAGGCACACATTGCTGCTCTTGAGGAGATACAACCAGAGTTCAGCAAAACCACTACATACAAGCTGCCCTTGTGATCCTGAAAGGGGCACCAAAGGCAAATGCATCAGCCCAGGGCACTATAAACTCTGAGATAAATTGCACGGGAGCTGATCTGAGTGGAGAATCCTCATGCTCCCTTAGCTCATCCTTAACCATTGCAACCTCTCCTTCCAAAGCTACATTGGCAGAGGGCTACGAAATTTTTTTTGGAGATTCAGCTTCACTTGACGGAATTTTCAGAGATTCAGGCAGATATACTTTCGAACATATCTTCATCTGATCTGTCATCTCCAACACACAATATGAACCCTCGAGGCTTCCCATTTCTTACCATTGAATGCAACAAATCTTCAGCCACAATACCCTTGCTGACTCCTTGGGGCTTGAGCTCCCAGTTTCAAACTCCATGGCTGGAAAGCTTGCCAATGCCTGAGATTGCCTTAAAGATGGAAGCCACCTTCGGCACATGTCTTTCTATGCTCCCTGTCAGGCCAACCGACCAGATTTTCAAGGGACGATGACGAGCAAGAGAGAGTCTTCTGAAGGTCTAAATTGCAACCGGAGTCAGAAAATCTAAGAACTCTTATCGTTTTCATTGTTTTCAGTGGCTATGGCCTTTCGAGGGTTGAAAAAGGGAGGAATTTAGCAGCATTTGATCATACGATCATATGCAATTGCAGCTCATTCCGTTGCTTGACATCCGGCTTTGAACACTTGCCATCAACAATAGCGATCCAATGATCTAGGAAGAAGCCGTGGACTTGCAAAAGGGGGGCCATGAGAGTGTCCCGACAGGGCAGTTGATTGAGCAGTGAACAAAAGTGATCATGGAGTAAATCCCGAGGTGTGATGCATGGTGTATTTCAATTACTGTTCAAGTAGCTGGACGAGTAAAGAAGCAGAGAGGACAGGGAGGTCTTGCAGGTATAGGTGTAAATTGGACTCTATGAAGACAAGAAGAGATTGCATGATACAAATGGAAGTTTAGCAGCTTCTCCTCATTGACACAGAGATAAGTTTGCACAGTCTAACAAGGTGCACAGAATAGCATTTGGCAATAACAAGGCTGGACTCTCGATCTCTTACCTCTGAAGCAGTTCAGCGTACCCCTTGGGCACATCTTTCTCTACAGTAAGGTTTCAACATCCTTGAGAAGGAGACAACGTGTGTTGATGTTGAAGGATATTCCAGGGAGTCAAGAATAGTGCCAGTACTTTTCTTCATATGATCAATGTGCAAGATGATGATGAAATGAAGGTTATGAAGGATTGAACTCTGAGTTTGAGATGGCTGCCTATTTCAATGAAGATGTATTGGAGCATGTCCTAAAATTTGCAGCTAAAGTAGATCCCTGAACATCTCTTATTGCTTTGCTGGCCTGTTTTGGTCCACAGGCCTTAACAAGTTCTAATAAACAACTTTCAGTAGCCTTTCAGACTTCAAAAGGTCTTATCAAACGCAAGCTTGATACAATTGCAAATCAATCAGTGGATAGAGAACCTAAAATTCACCAACACAGACAAGGACAGGAACAACATATCCCTCGTTTGTAAAGTTTGGTAAAAGAACCACAGGCTGTGTAGGCATTGGCAGACATAGAAAAAAGAGCAAGACTTGAATCAAATGCTTATGCTTATGGCCAACATGTATATGCTGATGGTACACACTATGATCTACATGCATCTTATGAATATGAACAGCAACAACATGCAAATGAACATGAGCAGTATGCAAGTACATCGGGACAGCATGTTAATGCTTATAAACATGATGTACCAGGTCATAATGCAGAGTATCATTCCATTGAACCTTGGCAATAGAATGGCTATTATGGACAACATGCTTATGCTTATGAACGCATTTGATAATGAGTACCTTGATCATGGTTATGATGACTGGTACATGTCCGATGATGATATAATACATGATTTGGGCATACATGAATATGAAGATGGCATTGTGCTTCCCGATGATCCGGGAGATTATGGATGTGATCATGGACTTGATTATGGGGATACTTCATCGTATCCATTTGATTCGGGTGGATTGGAGTATGTGGTTGATGGGCATTCTATTCTCTTGGACAATCATTATGACGGAATACCTTTTGATCTAAGAGGTTTTGAGCAGGATTTTGCACCTTCATTAGGCCAACGTCCATATTGGGGTTCAGAATCTTCATCTTTGAGAGGTTTATTTGGCTGAAAATTAGTCCATTTATCTTTTGTTCTACTGCAGACAGTTTCTGGATAGCTTACTGTTTTGGTTCAGCTTCAATTCCAGTTTGATTACAAAAGAAGGATATCTATATGGATTGCAAGTATGTCCAATCAGTTTTCTTTTGACTCATAGCACACTTGATTTAAATATGCCCATCACAAGATATCTCCATTTTACTGCAACAGGTTCTGTAGTAGACAGCAAGCTGTCTATTTCTTGTAGGTGTCCTTTCTTGGAGTTATGATGGTTTAGTTTTCAGTTTTATCATTTCAAAATGGATGTTTATATGGCCTATTCACTTTTCCACTTATGATCCTCTCCATTACTTAGTACAAACTAGTGCTTTTCCTATTTTTGTAGCCCTTGTATCAGAGCAGTACTCTGTTTCATCTATCCTTTTCTAGTCTTTCAGGTTTTTTTTAAGGACAAAAACTTTTGGGAAGGGATGGATTGTAAGAAGCTGGGAATGAGGAATTTAGTGTGTATTGCCATGTCACACTGACATTAGTATAAAAGGAGAGTACATGTAATTTTATGTTATCTTTTTGACACATTAATACAATTACAGTCTTTCTCTCCCATCTTGCTTACAGCTTCTATGGCTTCTCCCTCTTTCCTGTCTTTCTCTCTCTAAATCTAGTATTTCTCTCTCCTCGTCACTCTTCTCTCTTTTCATGCAGTCTTTATCTCTCTTCTATAGTCTTCTCTCCCCTCTTTCTCTCTCCCTAGTTCTCTCTCTGACACAAATGCATCTTGAAGACCCACTTGAGTCCTATATGTGGGATAAACAAATTGAAACCTCACTCTAGATGCTACTTACTATAGCAAATTCTATTGTAGTCAATCATATGGTCTAATGCACGTATGTTTAAATTTAATGCATTGGAAGTTAATCTAATGTCACCTAGGATTTTTCACTGTTTCTAATTTTTAAGACAAGATAAGAATAGTTGATATGCACCTTGATGCTGACGCATGTGTTTTGCACAGCATGGAGGACAAAAATGTGTCAGTAGCAAATGTTGTGCAGTGCGCTCCCAGTGTGCAAATGAATATGTGCAAAGGGAAAGAGGTTATAAGGAAGAAGGCAGTTTGTTGTGCACTCAAGCATATTGGAGGATATGAAAGTTTTGTTAGTTTCTTGAGAGTCATTCATCGCTTGGATGGGATTGAGAAGCAAGTAAAGGCACTATTTCGACGTCAAAGGGCTTCAGTTTCTCTTGGTGAGAGCATTGATAGCCATCTACAAAGGATTGAGAGAATTTTGGAGG
Source organism: Lygodium microphyllum (assembly GCF_053477565.2). Lineage (NCBI taxonomy): Eukaryota > Viridiplantae > Streptophyta > Polypodiopsida > Schizaeales > Lygodiaceae > Lygodium > Lygodium microphyllum. Next base: position 118,422,800 of record NC_141152.1, on the reverse strand, counting down.
AGAAATACGAAGGAAACCTTTGTGATGGGGTAAGGATATATGATGAGTTGGTGGAAGAAATCAAGGGTTACATAGGGGAGATATATTACCATGTCTGAAAGTATTGGCCATGTATTGGATCCTTGGATGATCATGATGAGAAGATAAAATATCTTATTGACAGTGCTGGTCGTATAGAGGATGGCGTATGTGAGTTAATTGCTCACAAGAATGAAATTGTTTCCCTTGATATGCAACTTACTTCTTTGAAAGTTTCTCTTAATAGGTTTTTGGCAATGTTAACCCAGATCAATCACCGTGTGGGGTCATTCCCTTTCAATCGAGAGCATTTCCCTTGATGTGCAACTTGCTTCTTTCAAAGTTTATATAGATAGGTTTTTGGCAATATTAACTTGGATGAGTCGCCGCTGCATAAGCACATCCTTGGAAATCTCCATTTTGAAAAACATTGTCTATCTCTTCCAAATTGAAAATCGCCACATACTTGATATATATAATCTTTGCAAGACTTTTTAAATGAGTTGTGTTTTATTCGATTGATGAAAATATCCATTTTAAAAAACATTATCTATCTCTTCCAAATTATTAAGATTTTTTAATCTCATTTTAATAGCTTATTTTTCCATATTTTCACCTTGGTATTCATTCATCTTTGAGTGTCGAACACCTTTGGATCTTTAACACATTCGAGCCTTTGGCAAGACCTATGTATGGATCTAGACGAATGAACATCCATTAGTAGGGCTTGCACACACAGAGACACAGAGAGAGAGAGAGAGAGAGAGAGAGAGAGAGAGAGAGAGAGAGAGAGAGAGAGAGAGAGAGAGAGAGAGAGAGAGAGAGAGAGAGAGAGAGAGAGAGAGAGAGAGAGAGAGAGAGGAGAGGAGGTAAGGCATGGCTATATATGCATTTGGTTATGCGTGTTGGGCTTAATACATGTGTATTCTTTCACTTTCGAGTCTAGGATATCATCGAGACTAACATGTCTTCAAGTTTGAGTGATGCTTGCTGGGCCTTTGGTGAGTGTCATGTGCACATGTGGATGAATGGACATCCATCGGAGAGGGGAATCATTAATTGGCTTTTGGCGAGCACTGTGTATGTATGTGCTCATGCATGATTATTTACACATGTGTTCGTGCATGACTATTCTTTTGTCTTTGAGTCCAAGGCACTTTCAATTTAGGGTTTTCAGTTGGAAATGTATTTGTCTTCAATGGCTTTGAGATTTCTCTATTGGGACTCTTATACTCTATTGAAAGTTTCATGTAGTCATCGTGGAACAAAGCAAAGCTATGGACGATGTTCTAGACATAGTGCATTCGACTCCATTGAATGCATTTGATTTGGTTGAATAAATAAAACAGCCACAATATCATCTCTTCGATGCTTGCCTGTTTGGAGCCATTTGCATGAGTATGGGAGATAGTTATTCTAATAATTGTATTTTCTCCAAGGTATTGTGTTCTTTTTGGGGAGATAGTCATTTTTATACTTTGTTGCAATGTGGAGTTTAATAGAGTGAATAAAGTTAATGTGCGAAATATGAAAGAAGTGGCGAGGCAACAGGGAGGGCATGTTAGTAAATCCACAAGGACATCAATGATCCGAAGAAACACAAAGGCTGCTTCAAGTTCTTTGGAGTTTAAACACCTTGAGACCAAGATGAATGAGTTGATGGAATTGCATACGAGTTTATCCACACGTGTCGATCATGCACTTGCTATTTACTTTGCAGAGTTGCATGAACAAGCTAAAGGTTTGTATGGTGTTGTGTGCAAGACAAAGCACGCCCAGAGTGTTCTTCAACAAGTCTCGAGTGGTTTGGGTGGTGAAGTGAGGGAACTTTCAGCAATTGTCTTTGAGACAAGCAAGTTGATGAATTTGTTGTTGAATGATATGTGGGCATCATTTTGGGGGCTTGGAGATGACCATGAGCTTGTGATTTGCTAGAGGGGTTGTCAACTACCATTCTTGCAGTTTCAAATGAATGTTAATAGGTTCAATGCCTTGCTACAACAATTGAGTCGTCAAATGAACGGTCCCAATTGAGGAGGACTTGCTTGGCTGAGGCTTATGATCTATTATCGTCTCGCTTATATCTTATTTGAAAGTGCTTGGACTAATGTTTTTTTTATGATGATGTGTGCTTTCTTTTTGTGAAGCTTATATTGGTTTTAGCGTAACGATGTGATACCTCTTTCTTGAGGTTTGATATGTATAAAGAATTATCATGTCTTGCAATTTGGATACAACTTTTTTTATTTTTGTAGTGTAGTGCATGCGAGAGTAATATTCTCTAATTGTATGGGCTAATTATAATTGTAATGTTTGAATATTCACCTCTCTCTCTCTCTCTCTCTCCAACATTTGGATGAAGGTTATGATCTATTGTTGTCTCGCTTATGAATATATTGAAATGCTTGGGCCACTCCTTTTTTTGTGATAATGTGTGCTTTCTTTTTTTGTAACGAGACTAAATTGAGTAAACTGTATTGGGTATCTACAGTGTGGTGTGATGTCTCTTTCTTGATGCTTGATTTGTACAAAGAATTATTATTATTATCATGTCAAACAATGTGGATTTATAACTTTATTCATTTTTGTGGTATAATGCATGTGAGTAATAGTCTCTAATTGTATGGTTCAATTGTAATATTCTCTCTCTCTCTCCTTCTCTCTCTCTCTAGTGTTTGGTTCAATTTATTGGGGAGCTTCAATCTATGATGCATTCTTCTCTCTTTAAAGAGTTTGTAAACATTGATCGCATTTATAATTCTATGTATGTGTCCATTGTCTCTTTGTTGAGGTTTTATCTATAGTTTTTTTATAGATAGAATTATTATATCTTGCAATCTAGAGAGAAAACTTCATTGATTTTTGCAATATAGTACGTATCAAAGAGTAATATTCTCTGTAACATACTTGGATATGGACATCTCTCTCTCTCTCTCTCTCTCTCTCTCTCTCTCTCTCTCTCTCTCTCTCTCTCTCTCTCTCTCTCTCTCTCTCTCTCTCTCTCCAATATTAGTTTCAATGTCTAGGAACTTGCTATGGATTGGAATAAGATTGTGTATTCTTTCTCTTTTGAAGAGTTTGTAAATATTAAATACATTTTTATTTTTAATTATATTGCCTCTTTCTTGAGGTTTGTTCTATCGAAATACTCATTATGTCTTGCAATCTATAGAAAAGGGTTCATTGATTAAGAATCCTAACATTTTATAGTTTATCACGCATTCATGTTGAAGAGTGATGTTTGGGTTTGAGTTATAGGCTTTGGGGGATCGCGCGCCGGTTAGATATAGTTTTTTTTCATTTGTCTTTGGGTTAGATATCTAATTTTATAGAATATATAAAAATATATGATGATTCTAATTTTAACTACTATTGTTCCTTGTACATAGGAGGATTGTGTTGATTTAAATTGCTGTAGTATTTTGGATTATGTGATTCTAGATTGATTCTACTTTTAAGTCTTTTTGAAAATACTAATCCCAATCAAGTCTCTCCTTGAAAGAATGCATGTTTTCTCTTGATGTGCAGGCTTTGTGAGAATCCAAACAATATGGAATTAAATAATCAGAGAACTAGCAGGGATTATGTGTTGCGTATTCATAGGCATAGACTCAACTCTACACGATATAGACGACGACAGGTTTCTAGGCTTAGAGATCAAATGACAAAACATGACCGGAGGGGGTATAAAGAGATGTGTTCTACTATAGTTGAGTGTTAGAACATTTTGTAAGGAGGGGATCTAAATCCTGATAGCTTGATTTGTGAGGGACTTCACAGTTTGATTAAGCAGCAATTTGCTAATGATTATAATTGTGATGTTGAAAATCACCAAAACCTAGGAAATCTTGTGATTAATGAGTCACGTGTCAATAATGCTCCAACCTTTAGTCCTCAAAATGGAGGTTTTTGCTCCATTTTACGTGCTTTGCCTGCAATGGATATTCATCCTACAACTACAATATTGTTATTTCAAGACCCGATTGTGCATTCCATAGGGAGTCTTTCTGAGATGTGTGAGCGATGTTTTGCTAAATTATGGAGATGTGAGGCTCAAGTGCAGGGGTTAGTTTTGTTTGGTAAACATTGTTGTCAAAATGGAAAAGTAATGTTGCCATAGTTGCAATATCCACCACAGCTATTGCATGATTTATTGCATGGTATGCATCCTCAAAGCAGAGTATTTAAAAATAATATACGAGCATATAATAGTGCTCTTGCATTTGTGTCACTTGGTGCCAATGTTGATGAGCTTTTGTCTGTTGTGGAAAATTCTTATACCTTTAGAGTGCATGGCTGCATTTATCATCGTATAGGCCCTTTGATTCCTAATGTGCAACGACAGGAAAGGCCAAGATTTGCACAACTTTATGTTTATGATACTGAGCATGAGTTATCTAATCAGTTGGATGTTATGCCTAATTTATTGCCAAACTTGCTTGGGGAGTTTCAATCTATGATGCATCAACACAATGCATATGCACAAGCTTTTAGATCCGTTGGTATGCAATTGCAAAACAATCCCTTGCATGATTTTAGAATGACTATTTTTGGGGTTCAACATGCTCATAGACAATACTGAGCTCCAGTGGCAACTGAGGTTGTGGCTATCATGCCAGGAAAAGGCGATGATAATACTCTTGATCGTCGAGACATACATGTTTATAGGCAGGATGGACGATGTGTTGCTATTTCAAACTTGCATACGGTATATATGCCAATGCTATATGTTCTTCTTTTTCCTATGGGTGATGATGGTTGGCATGTAAAGGTACCTTATAGTGGTGTTAATGTTCCAATTAATATACATGGATTGTCTAATAAGGACTGTGTTACTTATATGCAATTTTATGCATTTCAACTACAAGTGCATGAGGACACTGAGGTGTGCATGTTGCAGGGTGGTCGATTGTTGTAATAATTTATTGTTGATGCTTATTGTAGTATAGAGCAATGTAGGTTAGCTTGTGTCGTCAAAATCAATCAATTTTATGCTCGAAAGTTTATAAGGGCTTAGCAGATATGGTGGGAGTGATGGATGATGGGCTGGTGGGGATTATTGGTGCCTCTATTGGTAAAAGGGTGGTTTTGCTGTCTTCCTTTACTAGTGGGCCAAGTCACATGTATAAGTTGTATCAGGATGCCATGGCTATAGTGTGGAGTAAGGGAAAACCTAATCTGTTTATAACGATGATATGTAATCCAAAGTGGTTAGAGATAACTAATGCTTTTTTTTCCTGGACACTGCTTATGATCGTCCTCATTTGACTGCTCAGGTATTCCATAAAAAACATGCTGATATTATGCATACATTGTTGAAAAGGAATCTGTTTGGGAATGTTGCAGGCTATGTTAGTGTGATTGAGTTTCAAAAGCGGGGGCTACCGCATTCTCATACTTTGCTAATTTTGGAGCACCCTTTTAAACCCTCTGAAGCATGCCATTATGATAGATTTGTTTGTGCCGAGTTTCTTGATAAAGCAAAGTTTTCAACTTTTTTTGAAACTATCTCAAAGTGCAATGTCCATGGTCCTTGCGGTGCAATGAATCCCAAGAGCCCTTGCATGCGCAATGGTTGATGCACTAAAAAATTCCCTCGGAGGTTTGTGAATGTAGCAATTGTTGATAGCTCTGGCTATCCTGTTTATAGAAGACAAGATGATGGAAAGACGGTCACAATAAAGGGTAATACTATTGATAATCGATGGATTGTTCCATACAATCCATACTTGAGTAAAAAATACAATGCACATTTAAATGTTGAGGCATGCTCAACGGTGGCAGCGGTTAAGTATTTGTATAAGTATATATACAAGGGACATGATCGTGCAACTATTTTTTTTTTTTGGAAACTTAGGGTTAAATGGTACGAACTTTCGTGAATTGGATGAGATCAAGAGTTATTTAGATGCACGGTATGTTTCTGCTTCGGAAGCATGTTGGCGAATATATGACTATGCATTGCACAACGAGAAGCCTGATATACAATGGTTGCAGGTGCACTTGCCTGATGAGAATTATATGGTGTTTCAAGATACCGACAATATATCAAATGTTATGCAAAATGAAGATATCAGGAAAACTACTCTTACGGAATGGTTTGTGTGCAATCATATTCATCCAAAGGCTCGAGCTATTCGGTATCAAGACTTTCCGGTGTATTGGGTGTGGAATGCACAACGAAAGGTATGGACAAAGAGAAAGAGTGGAAATACATGTGGTCAAATATACTTTGTGCCGCCCACATCTGGTGAGCATTATTACTTGCGAATGCTCTTGACAGTGTCTCGAGGATGTATGTCTTTTGATGAATTGCGTATTGTTGGCAACATGGTGTACAACACCTTTAAAAAAGCCTGCATTGCAAAGGGCATGTTAGAGGGTAATGATGAGTGTGTTGTGTGCTTGGAAGAGACTGCATCTATACAAATTGGTTCCTAGTTGCGTGCTTTGTTTGCTGCAATTTTGGTCTTCTATGAATTTGCACAGCCTGGTCAGCTATGGGATAGGTTTATGTCACCAATGGTGGAGGATATTTTGTATAAGTTACAGCTAGAGCATGTGCATATATCTTCTACAGTTCTACAACAAGAGGCATCAAAGAGGGCTTTATTACATCTTCACGATCTTTTGCGACAGCATAGGCGAAGATTGTCTAACTTTGATGGATTGCCAGAACCTCATCAAACAGATTCTTGGTTGTGTGCTAACCCTCTTTTAGAATATGAATATGCATATGATATACTGGAGCAACGTAGAGTTTGTGTTTGTATGGAAGCAATGTTGAATGACGGACAGAGGGTTGCATATAATGCAGTTATAGGTGCCATTGGTGGAAACTTTGGGGATTATTTTTTTAAAAATGGTCCCAGTGGGTCTGGAAAGACATTTCTTTACAAGTGTTTGCTTGCTAGGTTGCGCAGTGATCGTCATATAGCATTAGCAACGGTATCATCTGGCATTGTTGCTTTGCTTCTGCAGGGCGCTCATACTGCTCACTCGAGGTTTAAAATTCCATTGGATCTATGTAATCAATCCACCTGTAATATTCATGTTCAAAGCAATCTTGCTCCACTGTTCAGACAATCGAGCCTTATTTTATGGGATGAGGCTTCCATGATGCACATGTTTGCATTTGAAGCTGTCGATAGAGCTTTAAGAGATATTATGAGCTGTGATAAACCATTTGGTGGAAAGGTTACTTTGCTTGGGGGTGATTTTAGGCAAATCCTGCCCGTCGTGATGAAGGGCTCCCGTGAAGATATTGCTAATGCAACACTATATTACTCTCATTTATGGCAGTATGTTAAGGTGCTAAGGTTGTCTGGGAATATAAGGATGTCAACCGCTGGTGGTGTAATGGATAATGGATTTGTTGGTTGGATTCAAGGGATAGGGGATGGAGTGGGTATTACACAGAATTGTGATAAGTTACATATTCCATCTAGCATGATATTGAAAGGGCGCTCTATTGAAACCTTGGTTAATAGTGTGTAGGTGAAGTGTCCACGGTGAGAGACTTTGGGACATATTTTAGTGAGTGTGCTATACTTGCAGCGCGGGATACAGAGGTGGCTTCTTTGAATCATTGTGCACTGCAATCGATGCTAATAGAAGTTATACAGTACTATAGTGCGGATTCAATTGCAAAGACGGGTGATAGCTCATTTTTATACTCTATAGAGTATTTAAATACACTAGATCTTGGAGGTGGATTTCCTCCCCATCTATTGCTGCTAAAGATGAATGCACCTATTATTCTACTTAGGAACTTAAATCCAACAAAAGGTTTGTGTAATGGTACACGGTTGATGTGTAAGGCATTCAATAAAAAGGTGATAGATGTTGAGATAATAACAAGGACAAATATAGGGGAACGAGTTTTTATTCCTAGGATCACTTTTATTCATAGCACCTTGCAATTTCTGTTTGCTATGAGGTGGAGGCAATTTCCTATTCGACTGGCGTTTGTTATGACAATGAATAAGTCGCAAGGTCAGATATTGTATGTTATTGGTCTTTACTTAAAGATACCGGTATTTACACATGGATAGTTGTATGTTGCATTTTCAAGGGTGAAATCCTCATGCGGTGTGAGAGTGTTATTGGATGAGGATGGAAGCACTGTGAATGTCACGACGAACAATGTGTATAAGGAGGTACTTCAGAAGATGCAATGAGGTGCATTGCTTTTTTGCAAAGATGCATACATAGATGAATTTTTTGGAGGGTGAAATGATATGCTTGCATTTTTTGATGGCTTTGTAGTCCTTTCTTGGTGTGTATGTGAAATGGCCTCGAAGTTATATTCGGTTGGCATATACTTGATGGTAATTGAGTATATATTCTCTACACTGTATATAAGTGTTTGCTTGACTTTTGCAGATGCCTACTCCAAGATGGGGTTATTATCCAGCTTCTGAGTATCAGAAGGAACTGCAGTATATCTTGCGCGTAGTGATAACACATGATATTATAAGAAGAACACTTGCAAGGGTCATTGAGCGTTTGTATGATGATGTCAACATATAGATTTTACTTTTAGTTTTTATTGAGGTGGTGCATTGTGGGTATACTCAGTGCTTTCGAGTGGATATGGGTGAAGCTAATCATGAAAAGAGGTTTCGGTGATCTCACACTGATAGAATATTGACGGGGTGGCCGGTGTATGAATTTAAGGACCTTAGTTGTTTTGTGATGCTACATCAAGCTGTGACAATGCCTGCCAAGTGGTTTGCAAATGTTAAGCCAGGTATTGTTATTCCAATGTTAAGTGATCTTGGTCAATTGTTAGATGTGTTCACGTTTACGTTGTGGGCTTTTAAAAATTTAGGCGCAAGAAAGAGATGAAAGACTATTATGTCCCCTATACCATCATCGGGATGAAGAGCAGAAATGGGACTTGCTTCACCTGAGCATGCTATGTTGGAGAATGAAATTTTTTTCAATGATTCCTCAAAGAAAAGAAAGTTTCATTTTGATTAAGCCCCATGGAAAGTTTCAACATTTTTGTAGCATTTGGATGTAGATGCATAGGTGTAATCAAGAAGTGGTACTTTGTGGCTTGTTGATACTTGGATTTATGGTACAAAGTTTTTGGCTCTGGAGCAAGATTTGGTTTTGGGCTTTGCTTCACCTATCTATATTTGCTTGGATATGCTTACACTTTGGGGCTCATTTCAATGTAGCAATGTTATTTCTGATTGTAACATCGAATGATCATGTAGAGCTACTTCTAGCTATTGCGCATAGCAAGTATAGATGCAGCTACAATATTGGTACATGGTAATTACATGTATATATGTAAGTCTATGTACTCCTAGATGCATGTTTGGCCTTTTGTACATGCGTGTAAGAGTAAGAGAGAGAGAGAGAGAGAGAGAGAGAGAGAGAGAGAGAGAGAGAGAGAGGGAGGGAGGGAGGGAGGGAGGGGGGGAGGGAGGGAGGGGGGGAGGGAGGGAGAGTGTGAGTGAATGAGTGTGAATAGAGGAGGGGAGAGGTGTAAAAGGGGTGAGAGAGAGAGTAGAGGAGAGGGGTAAAAGAGGGGAGGGAGTGAGAGGTAACAAGGGGGGAGGGAGGAAGAGATAAAGGTTGTGGAGGGAGAAGAAAGATAACAAGGGAGGAGGGAGAGAATGAGGATGATAGATGTGAGAAAGAGAGATGGGTAACAAATGGAGGGGGGGTGAAGATAGATAGGGAGAGGGATAGAGATAATATGGTAAGCAAGCATATAGTTTCTTGCACTCAAGGATAAAAAATATGCATTTTGTATGTCTTTTGTTTCTATTTTGGTGCAATGTTATTTCCAATTGCAACATCCAAGGATCGTATAGAGCTACTTCTAGGTATCATGCAAAGTACGTATGGGTAAAGTTTACGAGTTTGGTGTGTAAAAGGCATTGTATACATATGTGAGTCTCTATACATCTAGATGCAAATGCATATCTATCCTTTTATACATGTGTACATGAGAGAGAGAGAGAGAGAGAGAGAGAGAGAGAGAGAGAGAGAGAGAGAGAGAGAGAGAGAGAGAGAGAGAGAGAGAGAAATAGAGAGAGAGTATGTGTGTGTGTATGTGTATGAAAATATAGGGAGAGATGTAAAAATTGTGTGGAAGAGGGGTCACAAACAAAGGAGAGGCATCGACTAGGGGAGGGAGGAATACATTGTGGATATACTTAGCGTTTTCAAGTGCATATAGGTGAAGTTGAATAGGATAAGAGGTTTTGACGATCTCACACTGATAGAGTACCAAGAGAGTGGGCGATGTATGAATCTAAGGACCTTGATTGTTTTGTGACCCTGCATCAAGCTGTAACAAAGCCTACCGAGTGGTTTGCGGATGTTAGGCAAGGTATTGTTGTTTTAATGTTAAGTAGTTTTTGTTGGTTGTTAGATGTGCTTACATTAATGTTGTGGGCTTCTAAAATTTTAGGTGCAAGAAAGAGAGGAAATACTATTATGTCCCCTGTACCATCAATAAGACGAAGAGTGGCGATTGGACTTGCTTCGTCTAGTCATGCTATATTGGAGAGTGAAAAATTTCCCAGTTATTTCTCAAAGAAAAGAAAGCTTTGTTTTGGTTAGACCCTATGGGAACTGTAAATTTTTTGTAATATTTGGATGTAGATGCATAGGAACAATCAAGGAGTGACACTTTGTGGTTTGTTGATACTTGAAATTGTTGTGCAAGGTTATTGGTGCAGTCTCTAGAAGAAACTTTGGTTTCGGGCTTTGCTTCACCTATGTGGGTTATTAATACTGAGAGTTTGCATGCAATGCTTGGACAAACTTAAATTTGTGGTGTGGTTCATACATCTTTTATTTGTGGTTCGTTTCACCGTAGCAATGTTATTTCTCATTGTAGCATCCAAGGATACAAGTTGTTTCTAATTGTTGTGTAGAGCAAGTATAGATACATATGCGTCTATGTACTCCTTGATACAAATGCATATTTGGCCTTTTATACATGTGTAAGAGAGAGAGAGAGAGAGAGAGAGTGAGTCCACAGATACAGAGGTGGGAAGTGTAAATGGGGTGAGAGATAGAGGGGTTGTGAGTAGAGGAGAGTAAAGCATGTGATGTTTTTGTGATAGCATTACCCAATGTGCAATAAGGAGGTGAAGCTGCCGTGCGATACAGTTCCCTTGCGCCCCGCTTCGTGGCAGCGTTTCTACCTTATCCATATCTTTCAATTTTTAATTTTGTTCCAAGTACATTCATCACTCCTCAAACTCCAATAGAATAAATACCATACCATAATTTGACGTTGTTTTTAATAGACGATTAATAAATAAAAACAAAAGTTTAAAGTTCAACTTTTTGTGATGGGGGGAGGGGGTAGGTTTTTGCGAGGTGTGTCACCTGAGAGAGAGAGAGAGAGAGAGAGAGAACCGTTGACATCTTAAAAGCCCTAGGGGGCTGCGACAATTTGGATAGACGTAGCCTACGAGACGAACAGAACGACTTAATAAAGAAAGGCGTCTGTCTCAAGCAAAGAAATCTCAAGACTCTCTAACTTAAAGCAGCAACAGAAAGAAACATGAAGACAATCTCTCTCTCTCTCTCTCTCTCTGTGTCTCCCCCTCCGTGTCTTCTGCTGTGCTCGAGAGCTCGCGTCTCCATGCCTTTCGCTTTTTTCTGAATATACAAAAAAATTGAACATTTCCACCTTTTCTCTGACGACTCCAGCAGAGACTCCAGGGGCCAACTGGGGGCCTTTTTTTCCCGTTCTTTCCGTTTCTTTCTGTTGTACGATTGCGGCCTCCTAAACAGAGCAACGCCCTTCTCCTGCAGAAACCACTTTTAAAAAACACCTTCTTTCTTCTAGTTAGCCTTTTGGATGGCGCATTTCAAATTTGGGCTTCTTTCATCATGTACTGCTCCATTATATGATGAGTATGTTTTTTGACAACACAGGGCAAATGTCCATGACAGCATCTTGCCTCGGGAAGCTGTCCCCCTCCCCCCATAGCCGTTGCTGCCCCACCATCTCCACATTTCAAATACCCAAAAAGGGCGCAAAATCAGACAAAAAGCTCACACGTCCATCTCGCCTGCTGCTTCTACTCTCTACACAGCTGCCGCGTAAGGACTTGGAAGCCATCCCATGCTTCCTGTGTATCGTTCTTTTGTTCCAAGGCGATGGTCTCTCTCCAACGTATGACTCGAAAATAGAACACCAGGCTTCCCCCATCGCCGATGAGAAGATAGTACACCCAGGCTTCCCCCATTGCTGAAATTGGGTCTGTCCTCTACCCTCTGTATCAAGGTACATCATCATCGCACACTTGTAGTGTATTATTGTCTCATTGCCCAGTTTATGTAATGGCGATCGAGTGATAGAAATTGGGTCTGTCGTCTGTCCTCTGTATCAAGGTACTTCATCATCGCACACTTGTAGTGTATTATTGTCTCATTGCCCAGTTTATGTAATGGTGATCGAGTGATAGAAATTGGGTCTGTCGTCTGTCCTCTGTATCAAGGTACTTCATCATCGCACACTTGTGTATTACTTAGTCAAATTATCTCATTGCCCAGTTTATGAAATTACTATTGAGTGATAGAAATTGGGTCTGTCTTCTGCCCTTGGTTGTATCAAGGTACTTCATTAGCACACACATGTAATGTATTAGTAAGTTAAATTGTCTCATTGCCCAGTTTATGGATTAGTTAGTGATAGAAATTGGGTCTGTCCTCTGTCTATGTGATGGTCATTCAGTGATAGTTTCTCTCCCTTGCTAGATTAGTTAGTTCAATCCTCTCGCTTGCCTAAGTTGACAAATGTATCAATTTTGCTTTCTCTGAAAAAAAAAAAAACAGTTTTGCTTTCTGTGAGAAAAAAAAGTATCAAATTTGCTTTAAGAGTATGACCTATTGCATGCCTTTTTGTGCAACTACTGACACATTGTCCCTTTGGGAATTTTCAGCCTGTGTTTTGGCTTTGTTCAGTTGCAGTTTGTAATAATTTTCAGAAGCTCAGAATCCTTGCTTGCTAGAGTTTTGTAATTTTGAACTGCTGCTATTATTAATACGCCTGTTCATGGTGAATTTACATTGCAGTACACACAGCCAGCTTTTTGATTAGCCACCTGACAGAGTAGGGATTATGGGTTGTGCCTCTTCAAAGCATCTCAAGCATCAGGCTTACACAGATGGATGGGCCTCCCCTCCAACTTCTACACCCAAATGCAGAACACCCAGAAGCGAGTGCTCTGTCGAGTACTATCACCACCATTATGTGGCGCTTGCTTCAAGCTCTTATGGCTACTTGAAGTTGGATCCACCCAATTCAGCAGATAAACCTAGCAGGAAGAAGAACCCTTGCAGTGTAGTTCTTTCATTGAGCGACATGTACGACAAGCTTATGAGCTTGGACACAGGTGATTCAGCTTCTACTAGGCTGCTTGGAACATTAAAGAAGTCTAATCTAGACAATCACCACTCACTTTCAGTTCAACCATTGAGCATGAGCTTAACAGAGCCTGCTATATCAGAAGCCCCACCTGAAACTATAGATGTGCGAGACATGATGCAGGGCTTGGAAGAGAGTGCTCCACGAGGCCTGTCGCCATCCATATCGCCCATGGGCATGAAGTCTTTCAGCCCAGGAGCACAGAGGAAATTTGGAGTAACGTCCATGTCCCTTTTACCACTGGAGAAGGCAAATACATGGCAAGATGGTGCAGAGTTAACCTCTCCATGCAAATGGCCAGCTGAAAATGAAGACGGATACAGAAATGAGAATGCGAAACCTTTTGGATCTGAGAATGGGCATCCCCATGTGTTGCACCCTCCTAGAAAAACAATGGTTTCTCGAAGCCCTCTTACAAGCACCAACGTGTTTCCTCAGGCCTCTAATTCACAAGCAAGGGTGGATAAAAAAGCTCAAATTTCCTACTCAACTGCAAAGGACAGCTTCTTCTACAAAAAGGAGACTGCTGAGAACAGGGTTACTGTATCAAAAGATATCTCTGTCATGCAACCAACCATGAAGTATTCACCTGGTGGCAAAGTTAAGCTTTCTCTGCATAAGGAGCAAAATAACAAATACTCCAAAATCACGCCTTTGTCAATCCCAGCAAGGAGCCTGTCAAAAAGAGCACTTGTGAACCGTCCTGAGAGTCCACTGTTTGACCCTGACCTTGTTGCATCCTATGAGAAGGCATTGGAGAACCTCTCTGAAGATGATTGGAACACATTCTATGTCAATGCGAAGCTGCTCCGAACCACGCAGAAAGACAGGAGTTTGCCAAGCATATCTAGTATCTGCCGCGCACCGCCAAATTTAGACAGGACCCTGTATGACCCCTTTGAGTCCTTTGAAAAGAAGTGCCCCCCTGGCGGTGAGAACATACTTGTGCTCTATACCACCACGTTGAGAGGCATCAGGAAGACCTTTGAAGATTGCAACCATGTGAGGGAGATCTTGCAGAGCTTTGGATTGAGCATTGACGAGAGAGACGTGTCCATGCATCTTGAGTTCCTCAATGAGCTGAGACAGCTTATGGGAAGAGTGGTTTCTGTTCCACGGATGTTCATCAAGGGGAGATACATAGGTGGGGAAGAGGAAGTGTCCAGGCTTCATGAGAATGGCAAATTGACTGAGCTTGTTGAGGGTCTCCCTAAAGAGATGAATGGGGGTAACTGCGATGGCTGTGGCAGCATCCGATTCGTGCCGTGCCTCGAGTGCAGTGGGAGCTGCAAGCTTATAACTGAAGACAACAAGGTTGTGAGATGTCCAGATTGCAATGAGAATGGGTTGATACAATGCCCAATATGCACATAGGTGGGGTGATTATTACCGTCGATATAGATTGTGTTGATGCCATCGACACTGTTAGTTAGGTGATTGCAAGCATGTGCATGAAATCATACTGCTTTTTCTTTATTACCATGAATGTCCTCACATTTTGGACATCAGCTTGATTCTGTTCAAGGTTTATTTTTGTTTAGGAGGCAATTGCGCAGACATCACATTCAATTGGTTATTTATCTATGATGTACTGTCAAAGTACAGTTGATTCTCAGCCTGCAAGGAGAATGGGTTGATGCTAATATGCACATATGCACATAGGTGGGGTGATTATTACCGTCAATATGGATTGTGTTGATGCCATCAACATTGTTAGTTAGGTGATTGCAAGCATGTGCATGAAATCATGCTGCTCTTTCTTTATTACCATGAATGTCCTCACATTTTGGACATCACCTTAGTTTCTGCTCAAGGTTGATTTTTGTTTGGAGGCAATTGCGCTGAACCACCTCATTCAATTGGTTACTTATTCATGCATGCACTGCCAGGGTAGTGCTTGTGATTGTCATGACAGCCCTTTTTATGGGGTAACTAAACAGGAGTTCTAAAAGTAAAATCCCTGTGCTGTGTAAATATATAAGAGGCATCTGGGGCCAATACAAACTTGCTCGTTTTTGGATAACATGAATCAGTCGAATCGATATAACAGGCGTCAGTCGAATAGTATTTCTTGGCCTGTTGGGATGGTGTTTATAGATGTAAGAAAGTGAGAACCTATTTAATTAAAGCTTTTATTTGGACGAAAAAGAAAACATAACAAAGACCATGCTACCGACTCAGATCTCCTTATCTAGTCAAAGCCATTAGGCATAACCTCCATAGAATTGGACAAATTAGATAAGTGGGATATTGCATGAAAGATCATTACCTAGCCAAAACAGATAGTGATAGTATTGGTAGAGAGAGAGAGAGAGAGAGAGAGTGCGTGTGTGTGAGTGAGTGAGTGAGTGAGTCAGTGTGTGATGTACAGGACAAAGATACAAGTCGAAGTTTTTAGTTACAATCAACTTTAGGAAGCCATTGGTAAACAAAAAAAACCCACAACAATATCATACTAGCACCAAAAAGAAAACCAACTACTAAAGCTATCAAACTTAATTTATATATTTAGAAGTGGACAGGAAAGTTTGACTCAAATATATTGAGGGTTTTTTTTTTGGCGATCACAAAGTAATTATATTTGAATGTGGTAGTGCTCTCAATCCGATCAAAGCCATGAGAAACTAGCATTGCATCAAACTAACAAAACTTGGAGAAGGCATTTGTAGCTATTTTGTACACTTGCTCTGTGTGAGAGAAAAAAATTTCTTGTGTGTCTTACTCACCTCCCAACTTTCTAATCGGGTCTCTAGGGGTTGAATATATTGAGGGTTTTTTTTTTGGCAATCACAAAGTAATTATATTTGAATGTGGTAGTGCTCTCAAACCGATCAAAGCCATGAGAAACTAGCATTGCATCAAACTAACAAAACTTGGAGAAGGCATTTATAGCTATTTTGTACACTTGCTTTGTGTGAGAAAAATTTTTCTTGTGTCTTACTCACCTCCCAACTTTCTAATTGGGTCTCTAGGGGTTGTTTTCATGGTGCACCCAACTGGTGTTTCCAAATAGACAAGTCATGCCCAATGTAGCAAGAAATTTGAGGGTATCCCTCGAGCTTCGGACCAAAGCCATGAGAAACTAGCATTATATTAAACTAACAAAACTTGGAGAAGGCTTTTGTAGCTATTTTGTACACTTGCTCTGTGTGAGAGAGAAGAAAAATTCTTATGTGACTTACTCACCTCCCAGCCTTCTAATCGGGTCTCTAGGGGTTGTTTTCATGGTGCACTTGACTGGTGTTTCCAAATAGACAACAAGTCATGCCCAATGTAGGAAGAAATCTTAGGGTATCCCCTGAGCTTCAGACCTTGGCACTTCTTGCCCTTGTCCGGGACACTTTAATTAATGGCCATCTTGGGCTACTTGCCCGGCTGAAGGTTATTATGTCTGACATTCTCTCCCCCTTTCAAAAAATCATTGTCCTCAATGATTAGTGATGGGAAGTGTCGTCGAATTAGAGCTTCTGATTCCCATGTAGCATTAGTAACAGGTAGACCCTTCCACTCAACTAGATACTCGTGGAGAATATGATCATGCAATTAGATATCTCTTCAATCTAGTATCTTGTCTGGTCCATGGTCAAAAACTGAATCATGTTCCTGCAAAGGTATCATACCATCAATTAGATTATCATCAAGTGAGATATACTTTCTTAATTTGCTAACATGAAACATTGGATGAACACGGCATCCAGGAGGAAGTTCCAATCGGTGAGCTACATCACTTAGCTTCTGAATAATTTCCACAGTCCACAATATCTTGGAGATAACTTTGGACATTTGCTAGTCGATAAATTAGACGACTTGGCTGGTACTTGGAGAAAAACTTTTTCTCCAACTTCAAAGATTCTACTTGATCTTTTCTGATTTGCAAAATGCTTAGCCCTATCAGCAGCTTGTCATAACTTGGCTTGAGCAATTTTAATATTAGACCTGTATGTCAGTAAGAAATTCTGTCGCAGTTGGGCATTTCTCATCTGACCTTACTGTACTAGGAAAACTTGGATTCATTCCATAATTTTTTTCAAAAGGAGACAAACTTGTGGCCTTATGAGGTCTGTTGTTATACACAAATTCTAACAAAGATAAATGCGTATCCCAATCTGTTTGTTTATCAGATACATATGCTCTCAGTATGTCTTCTAGTATTTGATTGACTCTTTCTGTTTGACCATATGTTTTTGGTTGATCACCACTTGACATGTTTAAAGGCACATTTAAACGACCAAAGACGATGCCAAAAATGACCAATAAACTTGACATCCCTATCAGACACAATGGACATAGGTAGACCATGCAACCTAAACACATGATTAATAAACAAATCTGCGACTTGTGGAGCTTTCACACTTTTGTGAGTGGTTATAAAATGAGCCATTTTATTGAAACGATCCACTATCACTAGGATAGTGTCTTTTTGTCTTTGGGTTTTAGGTAAGTTGACAATGAAATCCATGGAAATACTTTTCCAATTAGATTCTGGAATTTGTAATGGCATTAGCAGACCTAGTGGCTTCACCATTTCTACTTTATTAACTTGACATTGAAAGCATTGTTGGTCATATTGGCAAACATCCTTGGCAACCTTTGGCCACCAAAATGTCCTTCTAACAAGCTGTATGGTCTTATCAATACCAGGATGTCCTGCACAAGGCAGATCATGGCTATCAAACAAAACTTTCTTTCGTAGTTCCCATGCACTAGGAACATAGATCTTGCCATTTCGTTTAAGAAACCCATTCTCAATTGAAAGGTTCTTAAATGAACTTGCCTTATCAGAAATAATAGTAGGTAATGAAACAAAAGTATTTGGTCCATCCCTAATCAAAGAGTCTCGTTCTATGGCCTGATAAATTTTTGCCATATAAGAGTTCTCTAACTGTGCTTCCTTTATTTCTTGAAGCAATGAGCTTTCTAAAATTGTAAAGCTCATTTGATACATTATACGAGATAATGCATCAGCAACAACATTATCCTTACCCTTCTTGTATAGAATTTCCATCGAGCGTGGCACCCTCGAAGATCTGGTTGACTACAAAAATACTTAAGGGTATGGTGATCTGTATAAGCTTTAAAGTTTGCACCATATAAATAGTGCCGCTAGACTTTAAGGCAATGAACAATAGCATAAAGCTCTTGTTCATGAACTAATCAATTTTTTTGGCTTGGGGAAAGCTTCTTGCTTTCAAAAGCCAATTCTGTTGGCTTGGGGAAAGCTTCTTGCTTTCAAAAGCTATAGGCTTGCCTTCTTGGCTAAGGACTACACCTATCACGATGCTACTTGCATTTGTTTCTAAAACAAATGGTTTCTATCTTGAGAACAGGGGCAGTAGAAACTGCTTGTTTCATAGCCTCAAACTTTCTTATTGCACTAATGTCCACACATAGGGCACCATAGCTTGCAACAAATCTGTCATAGGAGTAGCTATATATGAGTATGCGTATATAAATCTCCTATAGAATCTTGACAATCCCAAAAAGGAACGAAGAGTTGTTTCATTTTGGGGTGTTGGCCAGCTAAGTATCACAACAACCTTCTTAGGGTCCATCTTGATCCTGTCGGCAGATACAATATACCCTAAATACTCTATCTCTGCTAAATATAGAATCATTTTGTATGGGTTAGCATAGAGTTTTGCTTCTTGCAAAGTTTCAAAGACTGTCACCAAATGTGACTCATGTTCATGAATACTCTTATTATACACAAGCACATTGTCAATAAAATCTACAACGAACTTGCCCATGTATAGTCTTAGTAAATCATTCATTAACATCATAAAAGTAGCAGGAGCATTTGTTAAACTGAAAGGCATAATCAAAAACTCATATTGACCAAATCTTGTTCTAAAAGCAATTTTAAAAATATCTTCATCTCTTACTCTAATATGGTGATAACCACTTTTTCAATCAATCTTACTAAAGATAGAAGCATCACCTAGAGCATCCAAGAGATCATCAATATGAGGCATAGGATATCTATGCTTGACAGTTATTTTATTTAAAGCCATGTAGTCTATACACATTCGAAAAGAACCATCTTTCTTTTTTACAAGTAAAATAGGGTAAAACAGGGGCTGCAAAGGGTGAAAAGCTAGGTCTAATCAATCCTTTGCTTAAGTACTCAAACAATACCTTACGGACTTCATTCTCCTCTTGTAGACTCATCCTGAATGGGGGTCTAGCAAATTGGATTAGCTCCTGGGATGAGCTTAATCCTATGCTTCATGTTCCTACGAGGAGGTAAACCAAGAGATAGTTCAGATTTAAATACATCAAAAAATTGGGCTCTTATTTTACTTGATAAGATTGAAGGGATACTTGTGGAACTTCCACCTTTATCCGTGTCATCCTTTGACACACATTTAGAAATATTTAAAATATAACAAAAATAAAGAGACTTACAGTAAATCTTGAGCGCCTTGGTCATCAAGAGAATCTTCACTTCTTGGAGATTTGGTTCTTTGCGAATCAACAATCGTCAGCCCTCGTGCTCAAATTGATAAATATGAGAAGAGAAGTCAATGATAGGTCTCTTCTTTGCATGCCACTGCTTGCTCAACACTAGGTTGAATCTTGCAAGCCGTGTAATTTCAAAATCCAATTTGTCCTCATAGGACTAGATCTGTACAGGGAGGTCAACAACTTGCTGATCCCATGTCTCTGTACCCATCCCGTTAGCTAGCTCTACTGAATAACTATATTCTGAAGGGGTAGTCTTGAGCTTCAGTTTCTTGACGAGATTAGAGCTAATAACATTATGTGAAGAGCCCATATCAAATAAAATACGCATAGGGCATCCTGCCACTATGCCTTTCATTACAATGAGCTTAGTGTCAACAAACTGGTACCCCTTTTGTGCCTCAGGCGATAACACTGCATTTGGCACAGTTGGTACTTTCTTTGTTACTGTGACGGCTAGGATTCATTCATGATAACCAAAGTCATGTGGAGGTGACTCATCTAGGTCATCTCTTGCCTTATCCAGATCATGCGTTGGATTAAGCACCATTTGAGTACTGACTCTTGCATTCTTGGGACAAGCCTTAAATTTATGTTGCCCTAGGCATCCGCAACAGAGTCCTCTCATTGCTTTCTCCCTTTGCTGTGGAGTGAGCATGGATTTATTGTAGGCTCTCTCAGCCATAACAGATACCTTCCTCTTGGTACCTGACACAATCTTGATCATATGCACCTCTCTAGTGTCCTTTGCACGAGGAGCACTAGATGCAATTGTAGGAGTAAAGACAAGGCGTGCACCTCTAGTCTAAGGGAATATCTGGGCCTTCCCATCTTCAAGGACCAATGCAAGCTCTATTGCCTCATTCAAGGTTTTACATCTCTCCAGCCTGACAAGTGGTCTTAAGGTTGCCCATGATAAATTTATGCACTTGCAGAAAGTTAGTAATATGTTCAGGGAACTTTAACAGAATCTCTCTATACTTATCCGTATATTCTTGGGACAGAGTAGCTCTTCTGAGCTATGAAGAACCACACATCTAGAGCCTTTTTCCGCTCATCTGGAGGGACAAAATTATTATAAAACAATGTCTTGAATGCAATCCAAGTAGACGACTCTGCATGATCCTGCTCAAATTTTCGCCACTAATGGTGAGTGACATCCATGAGATTACATGTAGCTTGTTGTATCTTTAAAGCATCCTCATGAATATGGTATAACTTAAAACATTACTCCCATTTAGAGAGCCACTGTTCCACATCATTTGCAATTTTTGTGCCACCGTGCCATTGAACTTAGGCGGCTTAAGGTCTTTAAGCTGCCACTTAGCTTCTCGCAACAACGAAGGAACGACTACGGAGGAGTCATGTACAACTTGTGTGTTAGGTATACATGCATCAGGAAAACTCTCATCTAAAGGCCTCTTGCATTTATCCAAAGCATTTTGAGTTAAAATGTGCATTTGTTCAAGCAAAACTTGCATAGTGCCTTCCAAACTAGAAAGACGATTATGCACATCATTAGATGAAGAGGGCAACTCATCATCATGCATAAGAGGTTCTTCCTCTACATCAATGTCGTTCAAAGGCACATCTTCAGTGTCCCTGACATGATTGATTAATTGATGTTTTTTTTTTTTTGGATTGATAATTCAAACCAACAAAAGCAAGGCAAACATAAATACAATGTACTTTCAGAAAACTACTACGTTTTTGCACAAATACTATCCACAAGAAGCATACATGTCAAAAGAAAGCCTCTTTGTACATTTCAAACAAAAGTGAAAAGTTGAATAAGTCACCAAATCCTCTTTGAAACCATGCATAAACATATAAGTGCATAGAATCCACACTCTCAAGCATACATAGACGCACTCAAAGTAGTGAAATTTAAGCCCCAAAAGGTAGAGATAAAGCGTATCTGGCACCAAGAAAGCAATTTGAAATGTCCTCGCTAGTCCTTGCCAGTCAAAACTAGAGGTCAAATGTGCTGAAATTTGATACTCATGGATGCAAGAAAACCACAGGAACTGACAGCACTTGAATTGGAGTTTGTTGGAGCCCAAAAATCCCAAAATTTACCTGCCTCTAGAGGTCACATTGGCACAAGATTTTGGAAGTGCTCCCAAGCTCAATTGATGATGATAATACTTCAAAAACCTGTCTTCAAATCATTCTCGAAGCTCGTGAAATCGGTTTGCAATTTGGATGTTGTACCAAGAAGTTATAGATCTCAGAAATGTGCTTAGAAAGAGGACAAAACACCCTTTTTTTAAAACAAGGGGATGGAGGGCTCACAAGCTTGATAAAAAGGGGATTTTATCCCACATGCAGAGTTCCACAAGGAATCTACCAAGTATAAAAGGTAAAAGGGAGATGGTCATTCTCTCAAGTAAAAGAGAGAGAGCTCTCTTGTGTGATGGAGAGTGCCTTGGCCTTGGTGGTGTTATTGGTTGCCGTTGGCTCACGTGATTGGTTCGTTGGGTTGCTGCCAGGCCTTGTGGTGGGTGTTGCCACCTGTAGAGAAATAGGCTTTTCATGCTGCGTTGTCTTGTGTGGTGTGTTGCAGAGATGCCTTCATGTTGCCCACTCGTGTGTGCTCTCGCGACTGCAACACAATCTCACTTGTGTGGCCGTAACAAAAAACCCCCAAATTTTATTTTTTTTAAAGAAACCCACGAGCTCTGATACCAAATGTGTGAGAGAGAACAAAATTTCTTATGTGTCTTACTCACCTCCCAACCAAATATACCCTCTTCTCACCTTCTAATCGGGTCTCTAGGGACTGTTTTCACGGTGCACCCGACCGGTGTTCCCAAATAGACAAGTCCTGCCCAATTTAGTAGGAAATCTAAGGGTGTTTCCAAATAGACAAATATTGCCCAAATAGACAAGTCCTGCCCAATTTAGAACTTCTTGCCCTTGTTTGGGACACACTAATTAATGGCCATCTTGGGCTACTTGCCCGGGCCAAAGAGGTTATTAGTGTGACATGCTCCCTTCTGTGCATTGACCAAAAGAGAGATTTCATCTCTTTCTTTACTTTCTTGAATATATGATCAATGCCATCTTTGTTGAATTTTTTGCCTCCATGGACCACCCTATTCCTACATCTCCAGATGTTCTAGCATACTACTACTTTGATTACTGCCTAAATCATCCATGCTTCTTTAGTCATCGTGTCCATGATGCCCAACTTTGCTTGTTTGAAGTTGACTGTTATAAAGAGACTTGCATTGAACATTAACTTCTATGTCCTTTTCTAGATCTTCTTGATAGGAAAGCACTCCCAAAATAAGTGTGGGATATCTTCTTCTTGCTTGCTATGAAAGATGCACATGGGGTTGGATCCTTTAAAGGTACTGGTTTTTTTCTTGGTAGGTAGCTTCAGAAAGATAACTCTCCACATGAAAAGGTTTAATTTGAAGGTTGGGATAGCCTTCCAAACTCTCTTGCACCTTCTCTCTTAGATTTCTAAGGAGTCAAAGGGGAATTTATAGGACCATTTGGCTTTTAGCTTATGTAGGAATACTTGAGTTGGCTTGTGGAAATTCTTCCTCTTCATCACCTTGCCATATAAAAGTTTGACTCCCTTACTCTCTTTGCTTATGCATTTACCTCCATTCTTCTCACAATCTCTTTGCCTATGTATTCACCTGCATTCTCATACTCTCTCCACGTAACTTTGATTTCCAAAACCTCCCCCCTTGCCCCCCTTCTTGACCCCCCCAAAAAAGGACCAAAAGATAGGTTGTGGTGGATCATTATTGTGGGAGCTTCGCTCAACTGCCAAGACCCATGGACCGCTTATTGTTTCAAGCGTTCCAAGCCGAGCACTAATGGCTACCTCTCACATAGCCAATGCACCATCCATATCTACGGGTGTAGTGAGCTTACCTCCATGCCGTTCAAGTTACCTCCTCTCTTGCGCACTCCGGTAGCTCCACAATCCAAGTGCAAGCTTCAAGCAAGCTCCATCCTCAAGCTCCACGCTCTAAGCTCCATCACCGCAAGTAAGAGAAGAGAAGAGAAGAGAAGAGAAGAGAAGAAGAGAGGAGAACATGGAGAGTTTCTCCTCCTTGGTCCCTCACCCTCACACACACACACTCCCTCACACTCTCACACTCGCTCTCTCAAGCACAAGCTCAAGCAAGCAAGAACAAGAAGAAGAAGGAGAAGAGGAGAGCCACTTTTTGCCACACACAAGAATGAGCTTCTCATTCACTTTTCAACTTTATATACAAAACCCTAAATCCCTTTTTGGGCGGTCATCCCCTTTTCTCCTTTTTTACATGGCCGGCCGTAGCCTAGGCCCTTTTTCTCATTGTCCTTCTATCTTCCTAGCTTTCTTTGCACCGCCCGTCTATATTTACAAATTGCACGGGTAAGAGCCCAGCACTCCTTGAATTAAACCATGATGCGCTTACGCTCTTTTACAAGAGTTTTGAATTGCGCTTTACCTTGTGTGCCTTTGTCTTCCGTTTCTCTTTGCCTTGGCCTTTGTCTTTGTCTTCAGTTTTAGCTTTCCGGATTTTCCACCGCCTGGCACTCTTTTACAAGATTTCAGGGTGCACCTTTGTATTTTAAAATGCACCTTTCCCCTTTTTGCAATGTCTTGGACTTTTAAGGTTGCCCTTGCGCTTTTGGCCTTTTCTCCTCTTCTTTCTTCAATCGAGCTACCTTTTTTCCGCCTTTGCCCTGCATCTTTTTTATTTCCTTCTGCTTCCTTCGTGTTGGGGTTAACATTACCCCCCTCCTAGACGAGTGCCAGTCCCATGGCACTCACCGTCGTAGGTAGCAGGTGTTAGCATGCACCGAAGATGTGGGTGGCAAGGACGGCGGGGGTTGTGATGGCGGAGTGTCGGTAGTGGTGGGGAGGAAAGTCATTGGGGGCACGTTGGTGGGTTAAGTTGGAGGTGGTAGGGCAATTGGAGTTGGTGGTAGGGCTGTAATTTGGGGGGTTGCACGGATGGAGTACAAGTGGCGGTTTGTTGGGGATTCAGTGTATGATGAGTCGTGGCAGGCTTACAGGGTGATAAGGATAGGAATTCAGAGTGGAGTGTTGATGAAGAGTGAATGACACCTTTGTTGGAGTCATCAATACCTGCAACTGAAAAAACCTCCCATGTGGTCTGTCCCTAAGGGTAGTGCTAGTCTTTTTATAGACATAATTTGATTAGTTTGGGAGACAGGTCAAACTCTAAGCAAGCCTGGAGTATTGTCTTGCACTTGAGGACCCAAACTGTGTATAGACTTCAGTGCAGATATTATGTGAGTGTCCGTGCATACTTAGATATTATGTAGGTAGAAGAGTGCGGTCGGCAGCTCATAACGTCGTGTGGATGAAGCAGAGTGGTCCATGGTGGAAAGAATTACATGTGAAGGTGGGTGTGCCATTGTGTGCATTGTGATTGTAGACGTATCAGGATAGGGCACATGAATAGTGTACGAGCCGGAGGTGGGCGACATTGGCCTGTGGATGAGAACGGTGTATTGTTCATGGCCCTTCGTGCAGTGCGTGCCCCAAGTGGTTGCCATGGTTTTAAGGTAGAGTGTGAGAGGGAATTGTGGGAATGGTGTAGGGTGACAGGTTTAACCATATACGAGACAAGCTTCCTAGGGCTATCCTGCTCGTGATGTGCCTTGAAGTATTGTGGGTGATGTTAGGAGTCTAGGGGACGAGACAGAGCCAGCCGACCAAGGTCACTGGACGCACCTAATTTGAGAACCCCTAGGTGCGGTGATGTGCGCATGGGTGTGTTTTTTATTTTCTCTTTTCTTTTCTTTTCTTTTCCTCATTTTTTTTTGTCCACTGTACAACCATTGCAATATGCGGGGGCTGTGAGATTTTCTATGGATTGGGACTTGTCAAGCCTTGAGGGCGCGGGAAATGGATGTGACCATGATGAATTTTCCCTAGCCTCGTTGTTAGGGGGGCCGTTGTTGCGATACCGGTTCGATTGCAGCGCCCCCCGTCGTGAGTGCATAGCGTGACCCAAGAAAGACCATGACTACGCGTGGGTTCGTGCGATGTGTGCACTTGCGAGGGTGATGGTTAGCGTTCAGCAGCATGACTTTGTTGCGGTTAGTGTACGATCGTGGTTTTGCAGTGACCCAAGCGTTGAACATGTTTGCACGAAGACCTGTGTTATCTCGCATCCACTTATCACGTTGTGAGAGCACATGCTTGATTTCGTTAAGTAATTCAACAGATGTAGTTATGTTAAAACATGACTTTCCGAAATACTATGATGTTAATCGTACTGCATATGCGATCTCTTCTCAAAGTTGCGGCATACATTAGCTATAGGCAGCAGAAGTTGCATGAGTGGGGAGTTTCCGTTTCACCCATCAAAAAGACAAAAAGTTAGGTCCTGATGACTTATTAAGCTGCTCGTACATCCTAGGGCTTAGTCGATTTCTACTAGGTAGGGCGAGTTCGATTGGTTGGGCGATTGGGCTGGTGTTGGTGCGGAATTGTTGTGAGGTCGGGTAGGGCACATATCAGCCGGGACATGGATGGTATAGTGCCGGGCCGCCGCCAGTTCCAGAATGCTTTTAACTAATTCGTTGAACTCTTCCTTGTCCCTGGCCACCTTTTCTGCTCTTGGGCCTTTGGTGCTTGAGCGCTCGTGAGGGATTTGTGCAACTGGTGTTGCCACGGCTTGCAGGCTTAGCTAAGCTTTGACTTTCCTGGTTCGAGGATTTTTAGGCCTTCATTCGAGACGGTGCCGTTTAGGCCCGCGCTTCTTTGCATATTTCTTAAAAGTGGATACATAGCGTACCGAGGGAGGGCGCATGCTGCGTGCTCCCGTCATCTGCGAAGAGCGTCTCTACACACCAGATGTCCGTGGTTCTCCATGTGTTCCTTCTGGAAGTCTGCAAGATGCAATCCAAGGGTTAGGCATTGATATGGAATAAGATTGTTCGCATAGGAGGGATTTCAGTGTGGGTTGTCAAACGCATATGACTAGAAGAGAAGGCACGGAACATGTTGTACTCATTGTAATGGTGTCCCTCTGGCCTCTAACTATGATCAGATCTTGACTCACGCCGAGTTACATCGGTTGGTGGTCCTACGTTTGGAGGGCTCGTCCTCGGAAGGATAGGCCGGGAAGGGAAAAGTGTGTAGAGAGGGACTGCGCCCTACTTACAACATGAGGGACATTGGTCAGGGTTTTCCATGGTGGCAATGTGGGTGCATGCCCTTTGCCCCAGAGGCGGACATGATCTGGTGAAAGGGAGACTGGCCTAGCATAGCCGGTTGGCCCCTATTCTTCTATCTGCGCTTGGGTTTTTATTGCTTATGTGTGTTGATGATGGCTATACAGGGTGACGCAAAAACCATTGTTTATATATATATATACATTTTTTTGAATCCTTGTCACTTAACTAGGATAGAAACCAATTGTAGAACTCGGGATTGTACTGAAGCGTGGCACACACATCTAGCACACGTGGCAGCTTACTCAATACTGATAGATATTTTGCCACATCGAGTAGCATGGAATCTTGTCCGAGTCTACTGGCGACATGTAACTCCTCCTCAGTGAGAACCTTATCAAGTAGAGGGTTTTCTTGGCTTGGTTCAACCAAGTCCTTGTCCTGAATGGTAGTCAGTACTCGGAGGGAAGTTGGTGCCACATAGGTTGGGTCTCTTTGGGACTGCCATTTGGCCAATCGCTTCTCAGAGATTGTCATGATCTGAGCCCCTAGTTCAGCCATTGCAACGCGGCTTTCACACCAACGCTGCTCAAATTGACTTCGGCTTGTTGAAAATCGCTTTAGTTGCTCTATGTCTACGAGATTCGGTTGGTAGAGTGCCTCATTGAATGTGACAGTTAAGCCCAGTTCGTTTGCTTCCTCGCCCGAGATAAGTCGCAAGCATTCATACAGGAGCCTTCTATAGTGCTCATCAAGGTGTTCCTGCTCTTCCCAAGATAAAGGGAAGGGCAAGTAGTCTCCAAGCTGCTCTTTAGGGAATGCGCGCATGTTTGCCAGGACATAGACACGTGCGAACACCTTGAGCTTGGCATCCAACTCAGCTAGGCATTCTGAGACACCTCTATGTTCAACGAGGGCTTGCTCGGTTGCCATCTCATCAAGGCTCTAGGAGTTTGCCTAGGCTTTAGCGTAGTTGGGGGCTCAGGCCTAGAAGAGCAAGATCAATTAATGCTAGGAGTGCTCATGCGCTTGGGATCTCCATGGTTATCTTGAGGCTTCGTCATTGTGTCATGGTTCTCTTTGGGCATGATTGGTATGAATTTGTCGCCCTGTTGTGGCAGCGTTATCTCCACTCTTGATTGGTCAATGAGAGTTCTATTGTCAGTGGATTGAGCGTTGGAAGCAACTGTTGATGGCAACGCCTGCTTTAACTTTTTAGACCACACTGATGTGTCTGAGGGTTCACCGCTAGTAGGAGGGACATCAATGGGTTCAGTGGTGGATGGACATGATGCTTTATTTCCCAGCTCTCCAGCGCTCTTGGTGTTAACGCTCTTGGAGTCCACGACCACCTATGGCTACCTTTGTTTGCACTGTTTTTGCCTCTTTCTCTTGGTCAATGAAGGCATATCTCTAAATGGGTCAGGACCTTGGACAAGGTCAACCGTTGTTGTGCCTGGTTGGGCCTTGGCATTTCCTTTCTCTAGTATGCCCTCATGGAACATAGTCGCGGCCCGTTGAATAGCCTTGCTAGGTTGAGTGGTTTGGTGCATCATTTCCTTGGCCACACCTTTGAGGGGTTTCTCCTCGAGCCTAGGCTTCAAGTGCTTGGGACAGATGGGAGTTGTCAAGGCTACTGGTTGCGGTACCTTCTCCTCAGATGAAGTGTTAGGGACACGTTCCGCAAGGGGTGTGGTCACAGCCAAGGGGTGCGGTACCTCCTCCTCAGATGAAGTGTTAGGGACACGTTCTGCAAGGGGTGCGGTCACAGCCAAGGGGTGCGGTACCTCCTCCTCAGATGAAGTGTTAGGGAGACGTTCCGCAAGGGGTGCGGTCACAGCCAAGGGCTGCGACTACTGTGATCCCTGGTTGGGAGCAGAGGCGTTTAGTCCAGTGGGTTGGTCACTCTTGGTGGATCGCAGTGTGGAGTCCTTGGGGCGATCGGACGTGGTCGTGTCTTTTGTTGTCCTCTGAACACTCACCTGTGTGGATCGATCTTGAGTTGATCCAGTCACATTGGGTCGCATGGGAGTATCCTTGGGCCAAGAGCTATGGCTAGTGTCATGTTTCCTCTCTTGGGTATTTGGAAGCTTTAATGGAGACAGAGGTTGGGAGTGAGCCCCTGCCATTGACAGCTGTCATTGCGCCTCCGGGGTCCGTTTGGGAAGAGGGAACGTAGGGGACCTAGGGCTCTTAAGCAGACTTGGCATTGGCTGAATGATTTGCTTGTGATTGTTGGGGGATTCCGTCGTTAGCTTTGTTGAGCAATCAGCCTTATCATGAGTGACCTTGTACCTGTGGTGCTCCTTGTCCCCTTGGGAAGTCAAAGGCTCCTTGGCCCCTAGTGGACCTCGCGCACATTCGACGGATCTCTTTGATATTTGCTTGCTAGGCATGCTAGGCTAAGGATCTAGTATTTGATGGGTCATGTTCGGTTTCTTGATTTCAATCGTGAGGGCCGCACTCACTCCAATATTTTTGGTCCGAGACTCGAATTCTCATTTAGGGATCCTCCCATGTCTCATTCTTTTTTACCTAATTTGGGCTCTTGACTGAGGTGGGTTAGCAGGAGGTTTTGGTACCCAAATCCATCAGGTGCCTGCATAATACCCTTGAGCATGAAGCAGCGCCTTGGATATCCATCGTGGCGTCGTGTGTGCTCTCCATGGATGTCTTCGTCTGTAAGGCTTGGGCTTCTTTCATGATCTTCTACGATATTTGTAAGTCCAAGTCCTATCCTTGGGCTTATATCCTTCCTTCTTTGTTTCAAGTATGGCCTCACTTATTGGTTCTCTCCATTCAACCTGTGCTTGTATCAACTCTTTCAACAGCTCCCTGCTCTCATTACTAGGCTTGCTTGGTATGTCAGAATGCTCCTTGCCCTTCTCTCAAGGTTTGGTGAGGTTCCCCTTTCTAAAGGTCGCGATTATCCTCACACCTGGTAGTGCTAGGTGTATCCTCTGTGCTATATAGTCGGCTTCACACTTCGTTGCCTTTTTGAAGGGCCTTCCTAGGAGGATTTCTTTTCCATACTTCTCACTATTCGGAGGAACATAGAACAAGATTGGCAAGCATTCTGTTTCAGTAGTTACAAGGATTCTGCACTTCCCTAGAAGTGCTTGCGGCCGTTCCCCATAAGGATTAAGATTTGCATTAGTCGGTTTGAGCTCTGGTTGACCTAGTAGAGTCCATGCTCCATAAGTCAAGATATTGAAATCTGCTCCTTCATCAATGAGAGCATCCACACTATGCTCTCTTTTTGCAATGAGTTTGACCCTAAGGTAAGCAGGTGGTACTATGTCTTCATCGTCTGGGTCTTGGTTTGCAGCTTCAAGCCTTCTGATACATGCCCTTGAGTCCCTAGCCGCACAGTCAGATGTGGATTCTCCATGGAGATCTTGGGTTGTCTGTGCAGCGCTGCTTAGGATACATCTATCGTCAGGGCTATCATGTCTAATCATCTCCGCCTTGGCAGCTTGATGATGTTGCATTCTTCTTTGACTAGATGTAGTTTGAACACAATGTACATGTGTCCTTGTAGTGTGGCCTTTTTGCCCTTGATGGCTAGATTGGCATGTTAAGGTTCTAGGGTCTCTGGTTGCCTCTATTCGGGTGTGGGCTTCTGGTTGCTCCTTTTCAAGGGAGCCTCCATGCTCGCGTAGGGCCATTACTG
Source organism: Lygodium microphyllum (assembly GCF_053477565.2). Lineage (NCBI taxonomy): Eukaryota > Viridiplantae > Streptophyta > Polypodiopsida > Schizaeales > Lygodiaceae > Lygodium > Lygodium microphyllum. The sequence goes on along the minus strand of NC_141152.1, from coordinate 118,392,072 downwards.
CCCGAGGGTCTAAGTTGAAGGGTCTATCACGGCGCGCGTTCTCTCTCCAATCTACTTGGGGAGGGTGCAGAGGGGGCAGGGCCTCCTTTGCAAGGGTTCGAGAGGTGGTCCCCTCCCCGACCCGCAGGGTCGTTACGGTAAGCACCATGCACAGCTTGGAGGATCGTTCCACCAAATCTCGAACCACTTGCTCAAAGTTTCGGCCCAGTGGTGGATCTACGATGCGCCTTTCGCTCTATGTAGCCTGTGGGGTCGATTTCGGGGTTCAGAGTTTTCCTAATTCATCGCCTCGTTCATCTTTGGGTCTAATTCGACTTTTCCACTCGGCGGGTTGTGTCTAAGTCCCTGGTCTCGCAACTGCCCACATCTAGCCACCAAGCGACTGCGCCCTACGATTTTGCCTATTCCGTGTGCCAGAATCAAGTTCTGAGTGTCCTAAGGGCTTCCGATAGTTTGCACTGCTAAGTGTTGGCTAGGTTAGGTAAAGTTTTCTAAAAATTTGGTCAAAATGCATACTCGGCCCAACTGGTCTGAGTTGCAGGGTCCAAGTGCCCAATTCGGCACGTTCGAGGGCCGAGTGGTAAGGGCCGTGTGTGACTGTCTGAATGAAAAATTCGGCCGGTCCAAACCCGGGTGTTCGAGGGCCGAGTAGGCTGAGGCTAGGTCAGGTGGCCGAGTGGGCCGAGGTCGAGTCAAGTGGCCGAGTAGGCCGAGGCTAGGTCAGGTGGCCGAGTGGGCCGAGGCCGAGTTAAGTGGCTGAGTAGGCCAAGTTGAGCAGTCCGAGGGCCAAGTCTGGGCCTCGGACCAGAGTCATCGTTACTCGGACGTGCCGGGCGCCGGGCGTCTTTTCGCTGACTCTCACGAAATTCGTCGTGCCGGGCGCTGGAGGCCTTCCCCCTTGTCGAGCAGCTCCAGATTGGTCCTACTACTGTAGGGGAAGGTGTAGAATTACCTGGGCTAGCCACAGATCTCTCTGATGCCAAGATTGAAGCAGATTCCCTCACCAGGCTTTCCTCTTCTCTCCTGCTCTCCTGAAACCCTACAATGCACAATGTGGCCTTTCTTGCCACTTTTGGCCCTTATACCCCCTTTCGGGCATGGTATTGGCACCCCCAATAACTCACTTGCCGACCTTAGGCATCATAAGCGAGTTTTTTACCACTTTTGCATGATTCTTGCCCTGTTTTTGCCCTGTTTTGCAATAGTAACCCTAATTCTTATTTTCTTTGTTTTTCTTTGTTTTCTCCTGCTCTAATGCATCCAAATCACAAAGTAAATACCTACACTACTCCATCTCACAACATAACTCTCAAAAAGAAAAAAACCTACTTCTCAAGGAGATCGAATACTATCTTTAACCCCCTCACTTTCTACCTATCTCAAGCACCGGTTCGGGGGAAAACCCTTACTTTGATGCTCGATTCGAAGCGTGCAAGCGCTCAATGCTTGAATCTGTTGATCCCGGCAACGGAACTAAAATGTGGGAGCTTTCGCTCAACTGCCAAGACCCACGGACCGCTTATTGTTTCAAGCATTCCAAGCTGAGCACTAATGGCTACCTCTCACATAGCTGATGCGCCATCCATATCTACGGGTGTAGTGAGCTTACCTCCATGCCGTTCGAGTTACCTCCTCTCCCGCGCACTTCGATAGCTCCATGATCCAAGTGCAAGCTTCAAGCAAGCTCCATCCTCAAGCTCCACGCTCCAAGCTCCATCACCATGAGCAAGAGAAGAGAAGAGAAGAGAAGAGAAGAGAAGAGAAGAGAAGAGAAGAGAAGAAAAGAGGAGAAGATGGAGAGCTTCTCCTCCTCAGTCCCTCATCCTCATACTCTCACACTCCCTCTCTCAAGCACAAGCTCAAGCAAGCAAGAACAAGAAGAAGAAGTAGAAGAGGAGAGCCACTTTTTGCCACACACAAGAATGAGCTTCTCATTCACTTTTCAACTTTATATACAAAACCCTAAATCCCTTTTTGGGCGGTCATCCCCTTTTCCCCTTTTTTACATGGCCGGCCGTAGCCTAGGCCCTTTTTCTCATTGTCCTTCTATCTTCCTAGCTTTCTTTCCACCGCCCGTCTATATTTATAAATTGCACGGGTGAGAGCCCGACGCTCCTTGAATTAAACCATGATGCGCTTACGCTCTTTTACAAGAGTTTTGAATTAGGATTTTTCTTGTGTGCCTTTGTCTTCCGTTTCTCTTTGCCTTGGCCTTTGTCTTTGTCTTCAGTTTTAGCTTTTCGGAATTTCCACCGCCTGGCACTCTTTTACAAGATTTCAGGGTGCGCCTTTGTATTTTAAAATGCACCTTTCCCCTTTTTGCAGCTGCCTTGGACTTTTAAGGTTGCCCTTGCGCTTTTGGCCTTTTCTCCTCTTCTTTCTTCAATCGAGCTACCTTTTTTCTGCCTTTGCTCTGCATATTTTTAATTTCCTTCTGCTTTCTTTGTGTTGGGGTTAACAATTATATTGCATGATTAGTGGATAGGTTTCCCCCTATTTTCTACCTAGTTCCCAGTTAGCCTTATGTTTTTTTATACCAAGGCTAATAGGGTAAAAGTTCTATCCTAGTGGTCACACTATCACTTACAAAATGAAGTATTTCTTACAGACCAGATATGTTTGTGTTAGAGTCATAATGTTGATTGGCTATCGGACAATGTAGATTTATGGTTGATCAATTAGAATTGTTATCACTGAAAGCCTTGTATTAACCACCCTTGGTTTTTTTGCAAGGGTTAGTGGGGGAAATTGCGGGTTAAGAAAATGCCACGCCTTGCTCCACTGGGGTAAGTAGGGTCTACTGGGCCATTAGGGGAAGTTTTGAGGTCTTGAAAATGCCCTATAGAAATCCTAGAGAGAGAGAAAATATTTTAGAAAATAAAATCAAATTTTACATTTTTAAAAACTTTTATATTTTGGTAAGTAAATATATAAAAAATTGTTAATAAGTCATTGTCGTGATATTCTCGTGGTCACATCAAACCTAGAAATCTAGGCCACCATAAAGATGACAAAGATTGTCATAATGAAAATCTTACTCATCCTTATTAAAGTGAAAACTAATATTCAATTTGAATTTTGTTCGACATTTGATTACTTCCCTCCATTCTCACTCTCTTCTTTCTTTCCCATCCTTACTAGTTTCTTCTTCATTTTCCTTCTTGTTTCTAATTCGCATAGTTTTTCAATCCAATCTTATAATTATATCCTTAGCTATGGATTAGTCATCCAATGATATCTATAGCTCTAGTAAAATACCTCTCTATTATCTTCATATTGAGTTGGATAGCGAGTATAAACCAATAAGGAAGAGAACAAAACCCATTACTATTACAGAGTCTACAAAACATATACTCAGGTTTGAAGGAAAGAGAATCTTGATCTTTGGTTAGATGGCAGGCTATATCCCAAATATCCTAGAAAAAATAGTACTCTGTCTTTCTATAATATCTCTTCATTGTTGAGGTTCATTGGCGATGGTTATAATGGGTTTCTAGGCTATACACTTAACTTGGTTGTAGAAAAGGACGTCCTCAAATTGGAGAACCATCTTTTATCAAAATATAACAATGAGTTACTGCAAAAGCTAGGGGGACTATAAACAAAGGATTCATTCATTGGAGAATCACATCAAATCTTATCAATGAAAGCAAACTATTTTAGGCCTTTGAAATCGACAAAAGGCTCTTAGAAATATTGAGAGTCTCAAACGAGGAGGAGGTGGTTGTGGTAAAAGAATAGTTGATTTTGTTTAGGTCTCTTCTTCAACCGAATGCAAGTGAAAGAGATTCTTTGAAAACATCTTAGTTTTATTATCATGAGTCTTCCTTAAGTAGTTTCAAAAATATTTTGGAGAATAAGAAATTTAAAAAGGCAAAGAAACAATGCTTGGAGTCATTTATAAAGGATCATTCTTTGGATACTGAGTTAGTGCAGAAGACACTAGATAATATTGGTATTAGTCGAGATGCTTATATACAACTTTTTCATCTATTATATTCAAATATGAAGTAAGGACAAGTACGTAATTGCCAACTTCTAAGGCCATCTGTGATTAGAACTATAAGATGGAGAGTGAATAATAAAGTAAAGGAGATTTTGAGTGAGCAAAGCCATATCAAGGCTAGCTTCAAGGGCAAGAAAAATGAAGTTGTATTCAATGAATTTAACAATATTTTCCTTGACTTGTCTACCCTACAATGTTTAATGATTAGATTCTATGACTTATCACTAGAAGAGACACAAGGAGTGACTAGATTTGTGGTTAAACTTGATGAAAGTGAGATTCTAAAATGTACAAAACTAGAGAGAGTCTCTACCACCTTGATGAATAGAGTACTTTCATCAGATTATTACAATCACTCAATGTCATTTAGTGTTCAATTAGAACACAACATCTGGTGGCTAGGAGCATTCGAAGTAGATATAGATGATTTTGATATATTGTATTGGGTTTTTCATTGAACACCAATACTTGATGTTATTAAGAGACAACAAGTAGGAGAAGAGATATTTGTTGAAGAATTTGGGAACTATAAGATTGAGTGGCACATAACTAGTGACTTAAAGACACTTAAATGTATGTACAATGTATCAAAGGGAGCCAACTCTAGATCTCCTTGCCTATATTGCATGTCCCCAGCCATAGAGTTGAACTCAAGTAATTGGAATAGAGCTTCCTCTATGCACAACAAGGATCCACACTTTAAGGCAGTCCCTGATATTCCTTTAGTGAATGCCCATATCTGTACACTTCATGCGCTTTGTAGGATAATTGAAAATCTTGTTCATCTTTATATAGGATTTACATGGAAGTTGAAGCCATTATCAACTAGAATAGATGCTATAACAAAGATTGAAAAAGTTTTATTTGCAATTGGTTTGCATGGTGGTAATGTTGTTATTGAACAAGATCTTCAAAAGTCCAAGGATGGCAATTGTGTCCCCAAAAATCCATCTATTGGTGGAGTAAAGGCCAGAAGGTTCCTAGACTTTCATGGGAGACTTGGTAAGATAAACTCTAGGAATGGTGGTTGAACTATTAGATACAATCATTGGAAGTGCCTATATAATGCAGTTAAGGATCATGCTAATAATGGACAAGCTCAAAATAGAAAAGCCAATGTTTGGAAAACACTAGACAAAGTATTCTTTTATTGTGATAAAACAGAGTGGAATGATGATGATCTGAAAGAATTCAAAAACCAATTGAACTTGAAAAGGCAATGTCAAAAGGTTGGGGTAATCAACGCTTCACTCACTATATGGTAAGAAGTTTGCATATGTATGTCTCTTTATTGCCTGACTCATATAGGGTTTTCTAATTGAATTTCTTTATTTGTTAGCTATGCAACATATTTTATACAACCATGCTCCATATTTGATCAAGAAATATGAATCTCTATCTATTTGGTCAACCTAATGTATAGAAAAATCACATTATCAAGCAAGAACAAAAAACTTTAGACACACAAGACATGGAGGTGGAAGATACAAAGCAAACAATTTATTAGAGGTCTTTCAATGGTTTTACAGACAAATTTGGCACAAATTCAAGCTCAAAGACACAACTGCATCATGTAATACACCATCTTTGGCAATGACTATATCCACTATTACATTACCCAAAGAAGAAAAGAGGGATATAATTTGAACTTTTATGCAAAGCAAAGATATTCAGAATGGTTACAAACTAGACAAAGAGATGGAAAAAGATGGATTTCAAGAAACCCTTAACATCTTTTAGTCTTACTCTATTGTAGAAGAGTCTTTAGTTTCAGGAAATTCACTAGGTTCTCTAAAGAAGTCTTTTGTTTCATCCCACTCGATGAGACCTCTACATTTCAGGAACTCTTATTTCCTATAGCCTGGAAGGAGCTTCAAATTCTTGGCATCTCCTACATGGGAGAGAAAATGAGAGGCAAGGATTCCAAAGTATCTTGCCCTAGATCCACTGTATCCATGCATGAAGCCAAAAACTCTTACAAATTCTTCATTCTCCACCAGAATTATATTTTTTGAACTTCTATTGAAAGCTTGAGATCCAATCACCTTGGAGATAGCTTTCAAAGCCATTATTGGTAAGCTTAGAGAGTTTGACAACTTGCTATGATAAATTTCAACTGTTTGATTATTTAAGCTTCCAATATAATGACCAAGGCCTTGACTTTTGCCAAGCTTTAATGGCCTTGAGCCCTTGGCTCTTCCAAGAAAGTTGTTTGCATATTCAATTTCTATCTGCACAATAAACCATAATAGTATAAGGTGTTAGTAGATAAATATCCAATAATATTTGTCTATAATGCATAACATACTCTAATATAAATCACAATCGATATCTTAGAATTATCTTTCATACCTTAGGATTTTCATCTTCTTCAAGAAGATTATCATCATATAGATTTATTGAACTTTTTGGTTTCTCCTCTAATGGAAACTTCAATTTCTCTTCATACCCCATGTTATCAATACCAAGTCTCTGTCGAATTTGTAAGTACTCTTCCTTTGTATAGGTATCCCCCCCTTTTCATATTCCACGATCTTATTAATACCAGAATGCAAGGCTACAGAACTGTCTTGAAAATTATCTCCCTTAACATCAAGAGTTGCTAGCAAATCCTCTTCATAATCTATAGAATTCTTATCATTTTGATCCCATGCTGTAAGGATTGTCAAGCAGTAAATTCTCTAAGATCAAAAAGGTGTTGAATATCATTTAGTAATACATATATCTTTTTGTTGATGAGATAACTGGGAAATTTTGGGACACATTCAAGAGGACCCGTTTCAATCTCTGCACTCAACTCTATTTCCTTTTCTTTCACTTTTGTAATGTTCTCACTTTTAAACAAATCAACATCAAATCCCTACACTAACTAGTTCTCAATATCCTCTTGAAAAATTTTCCCCTTCTCTTCAACTTCTTTGTCTTTGCATGCAATATCCTCTATCTTCTTCTCTTGTATTGTATCTGAAGAATAACTATCCATATATTAAAGATATATAAGAAATCCAACATCCTTCTATACAAGAAGACATTGATGCTGATTTTGATGAAAATGGCAATCTGCTTTCTACTTCTTGAATTCCTCATTAGAAAGGCTAAACCTTATTTGTAAAGTTGTTCTAGTAGCATTGGAAGCTTCCATTACATCGCTATAATGGGAGAATCCCTCAATCTCTAGGCCTTCCACATGTCTATCATAAAACTCCCTAAAATCCTTCAAGAGCTCTTGCAAATCAAAGGGAACATTGAGCATATCTTTGATGTAAATACATCTAGATGAATTTCCAGTTGCATGAAGAAAATCAAACAGCTTTTCATCACACTTATCCTCCAAATTCTCCTCCTCCATTCCCTCTAAAGAAAACTTCCTTTTAGTCATCCTGATTACTCACATAACCAAATCCAGAAAACAAAAAATTAAAATTAGGGGCATAATATACAAATCCACATTTACTCATATTATCCAGAAGACTAAAGAAAGATTGCTAAATTTTTTTAGTCAAAACCTACAAGGCATTGCTTTTGTATTTTGATAAATTTAACGTGTTTATTATGTTAGATATTTAGAAATATAAGATGAATAAAGTGAATTCGCCCTTTGTGTAAAGAAAAGAAAGCATAAAATCCCAAGTCTCATTGATCAAACTTTGTTTTACATTCACGACTCATGAAACTTGAAAACAATAATCCAAACCGCTTGACAAAAAATTAAAATTAGGGGCATAATATACAAATTCACATTTGCTCATATTATCCAGAAGACTAAAGAAAGATTGCTAAATTTTTTTAGTCAAAACCTACAAGGCACTGCTAAATTTATATTTTGACAAATTTAACGTGTTTGTTATGTTAGATATTTAGAAATACAAGATGAATAAAGTGAATTCACCCTTTATGCAGCAGAGAAAGCATGAAATCCCAAGTCTCATCGATCAAACTTTGTTTTACATTCACAACTCATGAAATGTGAAAACAATGATTCAAACCACTTAACAGTTCATAAAATCGCATTTTACATGTCACTTTGACTAAAAAACTTAACTAATTCGTGTTTTATATATCCGAAAAATTTGAACAAAACAATGCATCAAGAACATCAAAACCCCATTGTTTAACATGTGTACAAGACCAATATTGATAGAAAAACAAAGTAAAACCCTTATAGAATTTCTAAGTTCATGATGTATCTTTCTCCTCTTAAACCAACTAACATCTTCAATGCCTCAAAATTTGGGATTGTAGAAAAAAAATATTAAGAAAAGTGTGATACCTGATATTTGCAGTCCTCCCTGCTGTTGAGAATAAATGGTTTTTTGTAAGAATACACCTAGTTTGGCTTGCGATGCTTACAAGATAAATAGCTCGTTGAAGATAACACAAGATACGTAAAAGAAATAGTAATAAAAATGCATCATATATATATATATATATGCCAATGATCCCCGCATGTTTGTTCAAGAAGTACATTGTACTAATTCGGAGGAGGTGAGCTTAAAATGAAAAAGAAAATGCTAAGAATTACCTTTAACATTTAAAATGTGGAGCCATAAAAGTGCTACCATGCCAAAAAAGTAAGTGACACATGGTACAACTTCCCTGGCAAAAAACAGTCTGCCTATTGTACGTGTAAAATTAATTACACATTATAGCGGCCACATGTGTAAACCAACATCCTTATAAATCCAATTTGTGAAGGCAAAAGAAATTTTTCGAAGATAAAGCTCTTTCTATGCTCAATCACACCAACACAATGCTAACTTGATCACAGTGCAAAATTATTCTTGAGGCGCAAGGCGACTAAAGAAGGCTTCATTTCCCAGCATACACGTCGAACCCTCGAAAATGTAAGTTTTTTTGACAAATCTGAGTTAGATCTAAATCACTTGACAGTTTCTATCAAATGATCCCAAAAAATACCAAATGTATGAAACATGATTAGTCATGGCTCTTCCCATGGACAAGAGCTATTTCACGTTTCATACATCGCTTGGAGGGCAAGTTTCTCTTTGATCGAATATGTATGAAACGTGAGATTGTGTTACTTTCTCTTGTCTATGTGAGGCCTCCTCATGTTTCATATGACTTAGGTCTGCATTGTTTCTCTTGTGACGTATGAAACACGATAGGGTGTTAAGTTCTCTTGTCCAAAAGGTCTCCTCGCATTCCATATGTCTTGTGTCTGCATTGTTTTATTGCAATTGGATTTAGACTATGTGATTAGAGTTTGTTTGCTACTTATTGATTGTAGATAACATGATATGAGAGATTTGGAGATATTTACTAATTTGGTTGTATTATTTGTTTTTTTGGATGTTTCAAATAGCTAAAACTAAGGCCATTGCAAGGAAGCAAAAAGTTTCTCCTAGAGGTCTTGCTTCAAAGATTCATCAATCCTCCAAGCCTTCCAAACTTACAAGGAAATCAAAGCCAAGAAGAAAGTTCTCACAACATGTTAGGTGCCTAATGGAGATTAGAAGTGCAATAAAGGCTTTGAATAATGTAATTCCAAAGCTGTCTTTTCAGAGGCTTGTTAGAGAAATTTGTGACAAGCATAGTCTTGATAGTTTTAGATGAACTAGGGTAGTTCGTAACTGTATTCAGGAGGCTACATAAGATTTTTTGATTGAGTTTTTCCAAGATTCTTATATTTGTGCTGCTCATGCATATAGGCTCACTTATGGATAAAGAAATGATAATTCTTAGGAGATTGAGATATAGATTTTCAAAGGTCCTTGAGCCAGTCTCCCTTTCTGATATGAAGGCTTTCAATATTTTAAATGTGCCTCCATATATAAAGAAGAAAAATGATCCAGGTCATGCATGAAAAGGACACAAGACAACATGAGAAAGAGGAAAAGGCCATAGAAGAGCAGAATGGAAGGAGTATAAAAGAAAGAAGGAAGAAGAAAAAGAAGCAAAACAACTCCCATCTTTTGAAGAGGAGTTATCTACCCTTCTTAAAAGGGCTGACCCTAAGGGCTTCAATGTTTGTTTCTTTTTACCTCGTGATATTAACAAAATATCTGATATGGTATTTTTGAACTCTAATTGTGTTCAAATTCTCAAGAATAAAGCGAGAGAAGTAAATGACTCTATTCTTCTTGCTGGGATGAAGTATAGTATACCAAATTTTGTTTTTACTCACTATATTTTTCTAGCAAAAGACTTTCATGTTGATGCTTACTATCTCCATTCCTTTGCTAGGTGTGTAACGCATGAGTTCCTCTTTGATATACAACAAAAGATTGAGGTTCTTGATCCATCTATCTCATACTATATGAGAAGTGAGCTTGATGCAAGTGTATTTGACCATTGATTCAATTCAATTGACTTTGAAACTTTGGAGCTTCTTCTAATTCCATACAATGAAAAGTAAGTAATTTGATATTTTGTAGTCGTGTTGTCGTGCTCCACCAAGCTGTCGATCAGGTTGAGTAGATTTGTCAAATCCACATCGTTGATGCCACCTGCTTGGTCCTACTTCACGCGTTGATGGTTTGTCTACGTCTTGGGTCCTCTCCTACTGGTGGGTTCCTTGAGTGGTTTATCTGAGTGAGTTCCTTCAGTTATTGAATACAATCCTCAATTTATGGTCACTCAGTGTGTGTGTCGCTTCTCGTGCACTTGTGCTCAATCAGGCTTTCAATTTTCTTAAGTGCATTCAAGTGCAAAAATTCAAGGTGAGTGCAGCAACCAATCTCGAAGCGTCTTACGCACTCTCGCTTTGTTTCAGGCCTGATAGACTTGTTGGTCAATTTTCTGGCCGCCTTGACAGGGTTCACGGTTTTTCTAATATGTTGCCTCGTTTGTTTTAGCCAATCATGTTTTAACTGCTTAGCACTTTGTGTCTAGGTCTCTAGGTCTCGATGCTGCCTACTTCAAGCTGCTAAGCGGTTGCTCCCTATGATTTCATCTATTCCATGTGTCAGAATCAAGTTCTGAGCATCAGAAGGACTTTTGATAGTTTGCACTACTGAGCTCTGGTTATATCAAATTTCTAAGAATTTGATAAAAAATCATATACCTGAATAGAGCGGTAGGCTCGTCGATGTTTCGATTGGATCGAATCGTATGATGGCTCTCTCTCTCTCTCTCTCTCTCTCTCTTTCTCTCCCTCCCTCCCTCTCTCTCCCTCTCTCTCTCTCTCTCTCTCTCTCTCTCTCTCTCAAATGGTCACAAATGAGCTCTCCCTTGGCCTCTTGGCTCTTATACCCCTTTTCGGGTATGGTGTTGATGCCCCCAATCACTCACTTGCCGATCTTAGGCATCACAAGCGAGCTTTTTACCAGTTTTTGCACGATTTTTGCCCTATTTTGCCCTGTTTTGCAACAATAAACCCTACCCTTCGCCGGTGTGATTTCCTAATCCTAACCTACGCTAAATGCAACAAGAATCGAAAGCAAAAAATTGAAATAATTTCTCCAGGTTTTTCAATTATCAAACAAACAAAATATCCCAAAATACTTACTTGTTTTGAAGATCAAAAACACCCAAAATTCCTACCTATCTCAAGCTCCATTTCGGGGATGAATCCCTTACTTCGATGCTTGATATGAGGCGCGCAAGTGCTCAAGCTTGAATCCGTTGGTCTCGGCAATGAAACCGAAATGTAGTGGGAGCTCATGCTCAACCGCCAAGACCCACGGACCGCTTATTGCTTTAAGCGTTTCAAGCGAGCTCTAATGGCTATCTCTCACCTAGCCGACGCGTCGTCGATCCTATGAGTGTAGTAAGCTTACCTTGATGCCGATACGAGTTGCCTCCTCTCTCGTACACCCTAGTAGCTCCACAATCCTAGATGCGAGCTCAAACATCCTCAAGCCTCCTCATCTCCAAGCACCATCCTCCATAGCCGCGAGCGCGAGAAAAGAGAAGAGAAGAGAAGAAGAGAAGAGGAGATGGTGAAGAGCTTTACCCTCTTGATCCCTCACTCTCACACACTCACTCCCTCACACTCTCACACTCCCTCTCTCAAGAGCACACACAAGCAAGAAGATGAGGAGAAGAGAAGAAGAAGCGAGCTCTTGTTAGCCACACACCAAAGAATGAGCTTCCATTCATTTTTTGAACTTTATATATAAGCCCTAAAATCCCATGGGCACCCATTCCTTTTTTACATGACTGGCCATTGTGGCAAGGTCATTTTTCCATTTCCCTCTTCTAGCCTTATGCCTCTAGCCTACACCCGTCTAATATTTTACAATTGGCATAGGAGGGAGCTTGGCGCTCTTTTACAAGAGTTTTCCAAGTTTTTTGAGGTGCCTTTCATTTAAAATTGTGCTTTTTGCCCCGGCTTAGCTTTGGAGGTTGCATGCGTGTCTTTGCTCTTTTTCTGTGTTTTTTAATGCTTTTTCCTTCCTTTTTCCGCCATCTCGACTTGGGGTTTCTGTGTTTTTTTCTACTTTTTCCTTCCTTATTCCACCATCTCGACTTGGGGTTAACAATTATTTTCACTTGTTTTCTCTCTATACCATTAGTATTACTTGTTGCCCATTCCAAGTAAACTCCATAAGCATGTGATTGAGATCCAATGAAAATTTGCAAAGTTTTGAGACAACCACATCTAATAATAATGTCAATGGAACCCATATCTAGGACAATTGAGTCCATGATAATAGAACAAGATTGAGATAACTTAATAGGAGTTTGTAGGCATATCTTCTTGCTTAACTCATGAGCTCCATTTGTAACTTGTACATTCAGTGGGAGAGTCCATTTCTTGAGGCAATAACTTTAGCTCATATGATGATTTGGCATTAACAAAGTTATGTGTGCTATCCCTATCTATGAGAATATGAGCAACCTTAGAATTGATCTTGTCCTTGAGCCGAATTGTATTCTCTCCTTTACAACCCATCTAAGTATCTTGGGATATGAAATATAGCATGGGTGAACATGCACTAGTCAAAGTCACAAGTAGAAACAACCTCTACTTGTAATAGGCTTTTCTCGTGTGCCTTATCTTTATCAAAACCTTCTATGATTACCATGTTAAACTTGGCACTATGGGTCTTGCATTTTTATTTATGATGGATTGACCATTTCTCAGCGTACTTGAAACATAATCCTTTCAACTTGTCATTAGAAAAGGGCTTGCTACTTATGTTATTACATGATTGTTTAGTTCCACTTTCAGCTCTCTTGAAATCCCCTTTTGGTTCAGTATTATACCTAAAGTTGTTGCCTTGTTTAGAAGTATGTGTTGCAGGATAAGTGGAAATCTTGCTAAAAGTATTTGGAGCCCTGTTTTCTTATCTATAGTCCTCTCTTTATTGTTTGAACTACTATCCAATTATCATTGACTAATTTCAATGATAAGTGACTCTTGTTTTGGGCTAAAAAGAGTTCAATTCTCTACTATATTTTTAATTAAAGTATTCAATATATTATATGGCTGCATGTATATTTGTAAGCTTTGCTGCCCCAACCTCTACTAAAAGGTTTAGATCAATACACAAAATATACTTATGCAATTTTGTTGAATTAGATATACCCTCAACATACATGGAAAGGTTTAAAATTTGACTAGAATACTCTCTAACTACAGATCCTCTTTTCTTAAGATCACACCATTTCCTTTCTAATCTCTCTTATTCCATTGGAGATATGAAAACTTGAGTAGTTAATTTAAAATATTCCTAAGTTTGAACATTTGTCCAATTTTCCTCATGTATCTCCACCATGTGTGTGCATAAGCCTCTCCGTGTAGGGTTGCATAATATATATTTGCTTCATCATTGCATGGATAGAGGATAAAGTACATTTTTAACTTGTTGATCCATTCTTCTAAATCTATTGGTGAAGGCTTATCTTTTTTGAACTGAGGTATGCTAATCTTCTCCTTCTGTTCTTTATCATTGTGATAATGATGTCCATTATTATTGGGTAGACCAATTGAATTTTGTTTATAAGAGAAATTACTAAATGTTTATTGTCAATGGTTATTGTTACAGGAACCTTGTCCTTTTTCTTGTTGCCAAAAGAATAATGATCGAGTGAATTAGTCACATGTGGCTAATGTTTTTGGTTGGGCTAAACATATGGCATCATGTCATCAAGGTCTTCATCACATTAAAATCTGTTCTCTCTCTCCTTGGTTTCTCATGAATGTGTTGACCTTGTCCATTCCTTACATTAGGCACTTGTGTATTTTGTGGATAAAACTATTTGTAGAAGGAACCGCATCCATGTATATCATAATCTCTATTAGAATGCTAAAAATTATCTTGTTGTCCTTAATTCTTTGAAGAGTTTAAATTGGGTCTTCCTCTATTACATAAATTGAAAGGGGATTGAACTATTTCTTTGACTCTCAAAGAGCCACCATGCTCATAAATTGAGTGTACAAACTCCTTGGTTGCCTTAGACTTCGCATAATTATTTGAAAGTGGTACACCATTATTATTAGAAGGTTGATTATTTTGGCATTTATTGCCCAAGTTGCTAAGAATGACAATCATTTGACCAAACTTGTCATTTATCATATGATTCAATTGAATGATACCTCCATTTATGCTATCAATCCTTTGTGAGAGTTGTTGGTAATCATTTGAATCATGAGATACATTTGCTTTAGCCATAGGTTCCACATCATGATGATCTCTTAGCCAATGTGAATCATCATTTGTGTTGCTATTGCCCATAACATTTTTACATTGGTCTATTATCCTCATGGTGGACGAGTTAATCTATGCATGATAATTATCAAAGTTCTCATTCATATTCTCAAGCACTTGCTCCTTCTTATTTCTAGCCATTGGAATAGGTGTAATAAAAAGGGACATATTGTCAGTAAATGTGTGATATCTTGAGTTATATTCTAAAAAAATCTTATTATGTGGGGGTAAGGAAAATTTATTGAAATCCCAAGTTAAAATCGGGTAGGGAGTAAATGCGGATGAAAACAAAAAACCTTGTCTAGCAGTCTAGGGGCTATATATAGTGACTACCTATATCAGTAAAATGACCATATCTTTTGATCCACAACTCCATTTGATAAAATTTTTAGCTAGAACCAAAGCTAACATTATTCTTTTTGAATGGACTACAAGAAACCCCTATTAAAACCAATGTATCTAATTCTTTAATTAATTATTTATAATGATCTAAAATGAGACAGGAATGTGTATACACATGCAATTGCACTATTTAGTCCTATTTTTCAAATATAACCATGGTTCTTCATCAAACACATGTGGTATTAGTACTAAAATTCATCATGAATATGCTATAAGTATCATCCAATCACCTATATATTATCTATAAACCTGTAAATCCCTACAATTATTTATGTTCATTGCCTTGTTTTACCCTGTTTTAGTGCTAATGAATTCCAAGGATCCTTAAGTATTTTCCATTCTTTTCCAAGTGGTCTTCTACAGTCCACCACCTATGGTAAGGGATAAAATGGCATATGGGTCATCCAACCACCTATATATGACTTCTAAACCTGTAAATCCCTACAATTCTTTATCCTCACTACCTTGTTTTACCTCGTGTTGGTGCCAATGAATCCCAATGATCCTTGAGTCTTTTCCACTATTTTCCAATTGTGGTCCACCACCTATGGTAGATCGTCTAGCAGTTATAGGATAAGATTTGTAGGTCCACCACCTATGGTGAGGGATAAAACAATAGATAGGGTACCTAAATGGGCTTTGAAACTCTGAAAGGTATACAAAAAGTTCATTGTGAGTCACGTTATGCACCCCTACAGAGTTCTAAATAGCAAGGGAAAGTCACCTCTCTTTTTTATTGCTGTCTTGCTTTGATATTTTTCCTCAGTCGCGGTATATATACATGGCAATGCTAGTGTTCTAGAAAAGAAAGATGATATGCATGGCTAAAATAAAGCTTTGGGCACTCAATGATATGTAAGAATTGAAAGCTCAATGAATTCAAAGAGGGCTAAGAATGGTTTACATTTAGTAATTAGTAACTCATTGAATTACTTAACTCACCTCTTACAATTTCTTGGGTATTTCAATGTATATGATCAATAAAGATTAAAATTCAGATATTATCCAATCACACAAGTAAGAATTCACTAAAATTTTTAGATAGCAATGTACTTGCATTCATAATCATTCACAGGAAGTGTCAATGAAAGAAAGAAAATTGATGGGTTGAGTTATCATGCTCTTAATGATAGAAATTCAATATTCAATGGTGTAAATATCAATCAACTAATACTGGGAATTTCAATCAAGCAATGAGGGTGTACTCAATTCAACTTGTCTTTCTATAATTGGCTAAGCTTTAATAAAGGGAAATGGAGAGATTAAAAAAGAGCAGATGATATACCTTGTTCAATGCTTGGTGATGAAGAATGCTAAGATTTTGATCAAACTCCATCATAAAAGCTGATGGGAAATCCATAAAAAGCCTCTATTGATAGGAATTCCACTTGAAGTCTCCAAATAGCTACAAGAATGCCATTCTTGAGCTAATGCCTTCAATAATGGTTGAAGAGACTTCAGTCAACACAAGAGGGAAGACTTTTCTTTTACGGAGAAACTTTAAAAAGGGTACAAAATGGAATGTAAAATGCAAATAACCACACACAATACATAGAATAAAGGTGTAAATATGACTATAATTAAGAACTCAAGAGATTTCAAATATTCATGACTATCCAAGCAATTCAATGAGACAAAAAAAATCATGAATCTTAATAGGTTGCTTTAGTGTCAGTTAAATCTATTGGTGTGGCCTTTCTCTTATTTCCATGGAGTATAACACTTCATAATCCTCATGGTTTGACCAAAAGCTTGAAGAAATTCATGGCTGCCTTGTTTTCCCAAAGTTGGAAAGGCAAAAACACATTAAATCTTGCCAAAATGCTTCAATTTTGCATCCTCAATGCATGATGAAGGTTTAGAATAGTATCCAGGAAGAGATTATGTAAAAGCCTCTTCAAAATTTAAGGATTCAAGTAAGATATTGATTGCTATCCACAAACTCCATAGCTAGGGCTCAAAAGAAGCTTCAAGAGTGAATAATGAGTTCAATGTCTAATGATTGAAGTAAGAGAAGGCTTTGTAAAGCTCGGAAGGATTAAAGCCCCATGAAATCTTAAAGAATTTAATAAAATTGTACTACTATCTTGAGATTTGAGAAAGAGAGAGAGAATCCACCATAGCTGACCTTAATAAGCTTGCATATGGTTCCAGCTTGTAGAATGTAGGAAATTTGGTAGTTCACTCATGATTGTGTGTGAGAGAGAATGCGTATGTGAGGAGAAAAGAAGACAGGGTAAGACACAAGCTAGCTACAAAGTAGAAGTGTAATCATATTGATAGATCAAAGAGAGTTGATGCTACAAAAATGAGTATAAGCCTCTATAGGCTTAGGCAAGTGGTTGCTTACATCATCATTGATGTCATGATCACATGGGTCCAAGACAGAATAAAGAGTCTAAATACATCTCCCCCTTTTTCCACTATCTAGAGGATGATTCACATGAGCCGATTAGAGAGGTATATTCCAACACCCTCCCTGGGGTTGAATAATAGGCAAGTGATGGATAATGGATAATTAGGATAATTGGATTAGGTGGTACTCTCTCATAGATAAATAAAGGAATACATCTGGTACATTGTCTAGGATTACTTGATGTGAATACATGTGGTATGATGTCTAGTTTTACGCAATAGGAATACAACTAGTAGAGTGTCTAAGATATCTCAATGTGAATATATCTAGTACACTATCTAGGATTTCACAACAACATGAATACATCTAGTAGAATGCCCAAGATTACTTAATGTGAATGCCAGTGGTACATTGTCTAGGATTACAAGATATGGAGGAGTTACCAAATAAATAAAGTCTAGCCATTAAAAGATTAATCAATGGTTTGTTGTTGAAGAACTTCATGGTTGGACACCTTCATTGAAGAGTTTGATGATGCATAAACTTCTTCTACTACATTGTTACTCTTGAAGGCTAGAAATAGTGTCCTCATAATAAGAGACACATAAAGCTTGTTGTCATTGCCAAGCACCTTTGTAGATGATTCTCCCTTACTTGTAGCATGTGAATAAAAGGACGTCCTCATGGAAGACACATTAAGCATTGGGTTTGGAAGATTTTCTCCTTGTTTCCATGCTCTTTTCTTGGTCATTGGAAGCTTGTTGATAAGACTTAGATAATCCTTAAACATTTTGAAATATTTTATATGGAGAAGGAGATGAAGATGTGCTTCAAAGGGCATGTGAACTAGATATATAATGCAATAATGGATTGCCTCATGTGACTAGCTTCTGGGTGAATGAGGGTAAGAGAAATACAAAGGTTATTAACCTTTCATTTAGTTATAAGCTAAAAAGCTTATAATTGCACCCTCGTCTACACTAATTGTACTAAATCAATCATCGCTAAAGATGTCGTAGTTGCACACAAATGACATTGGGTGAGCGGCCATTGACTGTGAAAATGCCACAAATGTTGTGATTGCTACTAGCTTGAATTTTCACTAGATGTGCATTGACAATAATGGCATAGAGCTTGCTACTACTTATCTAGTTGTCAATGTGGAGCTAAGCACTAGAATGGTTCCTATGGATTGAGACACCTATTGCACATGATGTTTGTTGATGATTGCATTGGATGTTGACATTTGATTGTTGCCGAGATTGTTGCTACAATTGGAGGAGCTGAATATAGTGTTGAATCTCTCTCTCTCTCTCTCTCTCTCTCTCTCTCTCTCTCTCTCTCTCTCTCTCTCTCTCTCTCTCTCTCTCTCTCTCTCTCTCTCTCTCTCTCTCTCTCTCTCTCTCTGTGTGTGTATGGGTAGGTAATGATAATGCATATAGGAGTTCATGAGAAGCGATAGATGAGAATTAAAGAGGGGAAGAGAGAAATAAAAAAGGAAAGAGAGTAGGTGAGGAAATCAAGAAGAGAGTATAGCTCCAAATGCAAAAGATGGCAAGTAGGTGGAGAGAGAGGAGATAAGATGAGATAAGAATGATAATAATGATAAAAATGACAAATATATATCTCTCTTATTCAATATGGCAAGTGGAAAGCTTAACCAAGATAATGAGCCTAATCTAATGCATAAAAATGACGAATATATCTCTCTCATATTCAATGTGGCAAGTGGAAATCTTAACCAAGATAATGAGCCTAATCTAATGCATGAACCTTACTAATGATAGAATTAGGAAGGATAATGAGGTCCTAAGAGCTTTTTCTGATCTCATACCCTGTAGAAAATTTGGTGTTTCCACACATGATCATGAGCTAGAAAACATGTCTATGGAGGATGGTACTATAATATGCTCATGATTGTGTGTGAGAGAGAATGTGTGTGTTGAGGAGAAAAGAAGATGATCTTGTGGTTTGATCACAAGAGATTTGCCAATTCCTTGGAATGAGATTGGCAGATTCTTGCGCAAGTTTAACTTGCAAGAGGATGAGTAGCTGTCCTGCTATAGCACCTTTCTTGGGGAAAATTTGCCAAGATAGGGGAATTAGGTATTTGCTTGGAAGCAAAGGATCAGTCAACAATTTGGAGCGATATGGTCGCCATGATTTATTGTTAATGTATGAAACCTAAAGTATTGGTTAAGTTGGGCTAGCAGGGTGTTGCCCTAACCCAAGGACAAAAGGGTTAACAAACAAACCCTTGGGGATCTTGCCAAGTCGCAATTGATCCCGGATCGAATGCTGGATGCATTCGGGAAAAAGGATTCACTCCTTATCAGCTGGCCAAATAAATGACCATTGGAATTGATTGTGCTTGTAACAGTTTAGAAAGCACTGTTTACATTGTTTGCTCAAGGAACTAAAGGATGGAAATATATTTAATGCTTCAGGTTGAAGGCCTGAAGGGAGAGGCAGCTTCAGCTACCCCCGACTGTCTGCCTGACCCTAACTAAGGGGGTTCTTAGCCACACCGGGAACGTGGACCGAACCCGCCGCGTAGGATCTCTTCGTTGAGCGCTACTTGGAGTAGGAGGACGCTTGGGTGCCAGGGGGGCTCTGGCCGTAAATCCCTTGCCTTTCGGGCCCTGTACAAGAGGCCAACGTGACTCGGGATTGGATCTTGAGGCTCGCATACTAGTCTACGGGCAGAATCTTGGATTAGTAATCCTTGTGGATTGCTGGATAGCCTTCGGGTGGATTGCTGGATAGCCTTCGGGTGGATTATGGATACCCTTCGGGCGGATTATGGATTAGCCTGTGGGCTGGACTTTATGAATGTATTCTAAAGATAAATATGATAACCTATTGAAAAGGAACTTGTTTGACATTGTTTTTCTATGTCAAGTGCTAAGATTACGTGAAGGAACCAGTGTCTAATAGGCTAATTAAGGAAGTTGCTTGATGCATGTCCAACTAAATGTGGTAGGTAATCAGACAACTAAAGCAACCTTGAGGAAAGTGCGGTGGATGTTGCCATGGGTCCGTCCTATGCATGGGTGGTCCCGGTTGGCCGGGAACTTTTCTCAATCGTAATGGATAGCAAGGAGCTCTTCTCAAAGGAAATGAACAGCAAGGGCATTGACCTAAAGTTTAGGTAACAACAAAAATCCCAATTTATGCCGTTTTAGGGGAACGGAATGGGACTATGCCTTATGGGCAAAGAGGTCGAGCCTTGCATCCCTCTCGTTTCCCATTCTCCTTGAACCAAGTGCAGCATGAATCCGCTTCATCCCTAGCATTTCTACATAAAGTAGTTTGCTTGGGGTTCGACGCTAGTTACCGTTTAGGAAAATGACTATTAGGGGAAACCCTGATTCAGGTCAGTCCTAAGTGGGAATGCCCAAAATACTTCCACTACGTAGCAGACGCGGAAAGTCCTAGTTTGCAAACCCCGTAACATTCCATGGGAGTGCCGGGCGGAGCTTTCTAGACTCTCTTTTCGATGGACTACTAAGACGTGTCCTGAAGGGGAATAGGTGGACACGTTACACGTTCCAAGTATCTCACTTAAAGATATTAAGCACTCACTACTTGATGGAGAAAGAAAACTTAAAAGCAAGGATGCAAAGGAACACACCACCAACAACAGTCTCTTGTATACCAAGGGCACTTATGGAACAAGAGGCCATGGTCGAGGACTCAACACCAACAACAATAAGGATCGGATTCTATGTCATTACTATGGCAAGACTGGCCATACAATTAGTGAATGTTTCCACAAGAAAAGAGCACACTAGATGCATAATGATCACCACCAGAACTAGTTCATGAATGAAGAAGAAGAAGATGCTTTCGCTACCATCAACAACTTTGATAGATTGTTCTAAAGAAAATTTCATTGTATCTTCCCATAGTGGATATTATCATGTAAAAACCTACCAAGAATGTAAAGTTTCAAGCTTGACCTAACTAGGCTACCTAAGAGAAGTCTCCCAGGCCATGTCTATATGTAGGGGGGGGGGAATACCAACAGGTGTAGAAACTCATCATTTGAGGGAGGGCATTGAGAAATAGGAAAATGATGTATGGTGCAGGAAGAGGTACTTTGTATCCCATGCATAGTGAGGATTGTGGAACAAGCTAGAAAGCTATATAAAGTTGTACTTGACTATTATTTCAATGCAATGCTATTGTCCTTTCAATCAAGTGTCATTGTCATTGTCCATACACACAAGAATGTAATTATGAGTCCAAGTCTCAATCTTGGGAACCTAATTCACTTGTGTGACAGTTGGTCTTGTCTGTGTCTATGTCCTCATGAGTCTTGTCTACATTTTCTATCCTCCATAGCTCATGCCATGCTCTAGATCCACATCTTTTGACAATCTAAACCACAAATTGAAGAGATGAGATTGTATAAATTGAGGAAAACCAAGCCAAAATGGGTGCTAGGAACACTAGTCATCTTCCCCTTTATTAAGTTTTGCATTCATGTGACACGATGTGAACCATCATGCAATCATGAAAGTCATCGTGGCTAAATTTAGGGAAATCATTCAACAATATGAACGAGAGAGAGAGAGAGAGAGAGAGAGAGAGAGAGAGAGAGAGAGAGAGAGAGAGAGAGAGAGAGAGAGAGAGAGAGAGAGAGAGAGAGGTGAATGGGTGCTCAATATTGTCCATGAGATTTTTTTTTGTTTTCTACTATGAGTACATTTCTATTTTCATACCTTGAGCGACCATGCATTATCAATTCATCTCTATCTACTATTTCTAATCTAGACATTAACTTTACAGTTGATGGGTATGATGTTTTTATTTTGGTGTCAACATCAAACAAATCCTATTTGTAGACCAAAGCCATTATCTAGAAGTGAAAGAGATGGAGTTCACTCTTAAGGTAGTGCATCCATAAAAGGGAGTGAGAACAATATTAATTGGAAGAAAAAGAACATTTGTCATGCAATCAACATCACACACACACACACACACACACACACACACACACACACACACAAATGTGCATGTGCACACATAGATGCAAAAGAAAAATTAGGAGATGCCGCCTCTTTGAGGTAACATTAGTAGCTAGCTTGCACATTTGGTGATAGTTTACTGGAAGGTATATTTATGCTACATTTAGTCATTCTCAGCCAACGTTTTTAGAATTTTAAAGCATGTACATGTGCTTGATTTCACACTCTAACTTTGAGATGACAAATGTTTGTGAGACATAGGTTCCATATCTTAAAGGGCTTAAAGAGGTGGCTAGCATTGTCATGGGCAAAGGAGATGAGTGAGATTATATGATCACCTAAGGTGAGCCCTAAACCAAGTAATGATGAGATATGTGGGGTGGATGTGAGAGAGAGAGAGAGAGAGAGAGAGAGAGATGCAATATCTAAGAATTTGTATCATCATGGCTTTAAGGAGCTATAGAAAGTGCATCATTACATATAGAGCAAGTCATTTGTTGTGTGTGAAACACTCTATTTAATATTTTGTGAGCAAAGAAAAGCAACGTTGCAATAGCATGGTTGCTTCCCTTTGCATTAAAGAATGCAAAACGATTGAGGTGAGCCTCGTGAGCTTCGTAATAATGCCAACCATGTGAAGATGGGCTGGCAAGCACCAATCAAGCTAGCTAGCTAGTTTATCATATGCAACAAATTTAGTAGATATTTTAAAGGTAATGAATGACTATAGACTGTCGGCCTCTCAGCAGGGTGAGAGAATGACGTGACCCACACAAGTCTCGAGACGCTTGAGACTCACAGCCACGAATGATTTGAATCGATGAAATACATATATTATAAGCACTATTATACGTCTTTGAACGATAATGCATCTGATAATATAATAGTATATTAACGTTAATATGATATTATTAATATTTGTGTTTTTGTGTGTGTGTTTTTTTGTATTAACATTAATAATCGTATTACTAATATGTATTATCATATAATCATACTAATAATACATCTTATACATATTAATAATATACTTGCATTTTAATACAACATTTATGTAAATATGATAATATGTATATTACTATGATATATATTTTAGCATACGCACACGCACACACACTCTCTCTCAATATTAATATACATAATATGCAAATATATATGCAATATATCATATGTAGCTAATTTTGCACCTAATCAATGGTGTTCATGTTACTTCCTTGAATTTGTCTTGTTCATTTATGTCATTGTGATCTATTCTCTCCAATTCTTTTTGCAACCAGTATGGATCTTGTGAAATATGTACAATCATGTAGCACTCTATAACGGGGATAGATATCAAAATTTGTTATGTTTAATTTAGATGTTACCCAATTATAAACACTATTGGTATATTGCCCCCTCAAATACAAATGTTATATATATGAATCAAGTGCATAGTAGGATCCACGAGGGCTTGTAGAAATCATCTTTAAACTATCATTAGCCTCTTAAGGACAGCTTCTGAAGAGAATGAAGTTTGTGATTAATACAAAGGTATTAATATTTTCTAATAGTAAAGTTAATTTTTTTTCCTTAGGCCTTAGACCGTAGTGTGTGAATGGATAAGTACCTGAGAGAGGATGACATATAAGAAAGAGCTACAAAAGGAATGGTGACTTTTTAGCCTTCCCTATGCCATAGCGAAGAGTTTCGGTGATATTTTTCCTTAATGCATAAAATAGAAAAAATGAAAACTACTTTGCATGATTTTAGTTGTATGTTTTTTCATGTCAAGAATTGCATGGTGGGGGGACTTGATTGAGCTACTGTGCCAAACACACGTCGTACACACAAGAGGAATCTCCCTCAAGAAGGAAGAAGACATATGGAGCCCAAATAAAGGAAAATGGCCTATTGAGTCAAACAATGCATAACTGACTATACTAATTCACCGGCACTATAACTATGCTAGTTATAGATAGGTGTAATAAACTAAATATAATAAGTGATAAATCAATGGCCATGTGAGGATCATAATGACCAAGCTAAGTGTAGAGGTGCAGACCCATCTAACTAGGCAGTCCATCATCAATATCTGCACATGTTGAGCTTGCCGTCTCAACACTCCCCCTCAAGCTCAATTATATTTTGGCAACTCCAAGTACGCTTCCGAATTTTTGAAGCTTCTCTATGTCTAATGCCTTTGTGAAAATGTCAACTATCTGATCCTATGTGCTGACATATACCAAAGTAGATGAGGCTACCAACCAACCTCCTGTACTTCCCAATGTCTGCTAGTGATGTTGTATCCTCAATGGATAAGTTCACATTGACCTCCCTAGGTGTAGCTATCTCCTTACACTCGGTCATGCCAAATGAGTTTAAGAATCTCCCATGCATACTTCTTTTGAGAGATGAATATTTTGCCAAAAACTTCAATCTCCAAACAATAGTGGAACAAGCCCAAGTCTATCATTCAAACTCACAGGTTAAAGCCTTTCGAGTCTAATGGACCATATCTTCATAATCACCTATAATAAGAAGGTTGTCCACATATAGGTTAATCACTATAGACTTTTCACTATCCTTGTAAACATACAAGTTAGCATGTGAGGCATATATTTTGACATTCAAACTTACTAGAAAGAATTTATCTATCCGTAGGTACCATGCTCTAGGTGCTTGTTTCAACCTATAAATTCCTTCTTCAGCTTACAAACTTTGTTATCACAAT
This sequence comes from Lygodium microphyllum, assembly GCF_053477565.2. Classification (NCBI taxonomy): domain Eukaryota; kingdom Viridiplantae; phylum Streptophyta; class Polypodiopsida; order Schizaeales; family Lygodiaceae; genus Lygodium; species Lygodium microphyllum. The sequence goes on along the minus strand of NC_141152.1, from coordinate 118,367,012 downwards.
GGGGGGCCTCAAACTCTAGTGGTTGAGCCACATACATATCCTCCTTGAGGTCACCATTTAAGAACACACATTTGACATCCATTTGGTAAACTAGCCACTTATTATGAGCAGCCACCCACCACTAGAAGTATTGTGCAAATAGTGGTCATTCTGGTAGTTAGAGAAAATGATTCTTAAAAATCAAATCCTTCAACTTATGAAAATCCATGCGCAACTAATCTGGTGTTGTACTTTTCTAAGCTACCATCAGCCTTGTACTTTACCTTTTCCAGACCCATTTCATGTCCAATAATCTTTCTCTTTTCTAGCCAATCCACTAGCTTTCAAGTGTCATTCTTCATTATGTTGTCATACTCAACTTGCATAGTTGCTCTCCATGCTAGATTGGAAAGTGCTTCTTCCAAGTCTTTTGGCTCCTTTGCTTCTCTCATAATCTTAGCCATCAAGGTCATATTGAGTATGTAAGCAATAGCCTTTCTTTGCTCCTCTATTCTTAGTGACCTCCTTGGTCACTTTGCCTTTTTCTCATTTGTGATAGGCATAGGATTGCTGTTGCGATCATTGAGTTGCTTCACCCATCACAACAATGACTTTTCGAGTGGCAAGATTGTAGGTTGGTGGACTTTTTTCTCATCATCCAAAGATGATGCATCCTCCTCCTTGAGAGTGGGGACAACTCTTGGGATACGTTCATAGTGGACTACTTCTTTGCTTGATGATAAAGTTGAGGAACTTCTATTCTCCTCCTCCACTCTATGTGGTTGCTCCTTGAACACCACATCATGCCTCGCTATGATCTTCATTGCCTCTTGGTCATACAATTTGTAAGCCTTTTGCTCATTACTATAACCCAAGAAGATATATTTAGTGCTTTGTTGATTTAACTTGTCTCTCTTATCCTTTGGAACACATGTATACCATTCACATCCAAAAGTTCTAAAATGTGAGGAAGATGGTTTCTTACCAGAATATGCCTCATAAGGAGTTTTGCCCTTAATAACCTTTGTGTAACTCGGATTGAGAATGTGGATTGTAGTATTAACAGCTCTTCCACCCAAAACTTAGGCAATCCCTTGCCCTTAAGTATGCACATTGCCACAATGGTGCGATTTAAGCATTTAACAATGCCACTCTGTTGAGGTATATGAGATATTGTCATTTGATTCTTAATCCCTTTGCTCTTGCAAAAGTCATCAAACTCCTTTGAGTTAACTCGTCACCACCATGTGTTCTAAACTTCTTCATACTATGCCTTGTTTCATTCTCAACAAGTTTTAGCCATTCTTTAAACTTACCAAAAGCTTAAGTCTTATCACAAAGGAAATACACCCATATCTTTATATTGTAGTCATCGATGATCAATATAAATAAGAAGATCATCCCAAGGCTTTTATAGGTATTTTGCCACACAAGTCAGCATGCACTAACTCTAAAGGAGCCATCGCTCTGTTCTTACTTTCTTATGGACATACCTTTCTTTGTTACTTGCCTATCATACATACAAGCTTCACATGACTCCATTTCAATTATACTGCAAGTAAGTGAGCAACCATATCTTGCTTATGCATCTCCTTTAACACTACAAAACTAATGTGACCAAATCTTTCATGTAAAAGTTTACTTATGCCCATACCAGTGGTGGCTATAAGAGCACATAGCTCATACAGGTTATTTATTCTTTCTCCTTTTCCGACATCTTTCCTAGCACTATTGATAATTTCTACACCTATCTTAGTGAATCTGACCTCATGGCCAAGATCAGTTATAGAAGCAATTGATTGCAGATTTCTCTTAATCTCTAGAATATACAACATATTTGAAAGATTATTGAGTTCACCATTTTCAATAACAAAGGAAATAGTATATGTGACCTCAGCAAGGCATTTGGCATCATTTCCAAGCATCACAGTGATGGATTCTTGCAGAGGCTTCATAGAACTATATAGATCTTTCTTGTTGGTCATGTGATGGTGGGAGGCACTACTATCCAATACCCATGAGTCAGTATTAGTTATTTCTTGCGGTGAGGGACACACTTCCTTAATTGTCTCCATGAATAACTCCAACTCTGCTTCAACTATATTGGATGTCTCCTTCCCTTTATTCTTCATAGTGCCATTCTTTTCATCTGTCTTCTTGACATGACAATCTGTAATTTCATGTCCTTTCTTCTTGTAGAAGTAATCTCCTTGTTCTTACCACCCTTTTTCTTTTTGTTACCATTGTTAGAGGAACCACCTTTACCTTTCGCACTAGCGGAGAATGCAACATCTCCATTGCTACTACCTTCTCGAGCTTTAACCCTCAACTTCTCCTCCATTAGTACTGCACAAAACTCCTTAAACATCAAAGCTTGGGGTCTCACCTGAGTATTTAGGAAAATTACCAATCCATCAAACTTTGGTAAACAAATCTGAAGATACCTCTAAGCTAGCTCCTTACTAGTCTTTTGTATACTAGTGCCAGATATCTGGTCTTGTAGATTCTTGATCCAAAAGGTGGTCGGCAAGTTTGACCATATTATGAATCTTCCCCAGTTGGCTGAGAAACATTTCCTTTATGGTTGGTGGGCTAAGGGTGCTATCCCTAGGTCCCTCGTTGTAACGTGTCCCCTTGTCCACTTGTAGGACACGTCTTAGCAGCCCATCGGGAAGAGAGTCTAGAAAGCGCCGCCTGGTACTCACAAGGAATGTCACGGGGTTTGCGATCAAGGTCTTCCCAAGTCTGCCACGAAGCAGAAGTATCTGACCGTTCCCACTTAGGACCACCGACCTGCATCAGGTTTTTCCTAGTAGTCAAGTTTCTAAGAAGTAGCTAGCGTTGAGCCCCAGACAAACCACATTGCGCAGAAGCATCAGGGTCGAAGCGGATTTATACTGAACTTGGTTCAAGGAGAATGGGAAACGAGAGGGATGCGAAGCTCAACCTCCTTGCACGTAAGGCATAGTCCCATTCCGTTCCCTTAAAACAGCATAAATCGGGACTCTAACTCTATTGATTCTAGGTCATCGCTACTGCGCTATCAACTCCTTTGAGAAAAGTTCCCGGCTAACTGAGACCACCCTTCCGTAGGACGGACCCAGAGTCACGTCCACCACACTTTCCTCAGGTTGCTTAGTTTACCTACCACATTAAGTTTGACATGCAAAAACAGCTTTCTTAATTAACCAATTAATCACTCGTTCCTTCACGTAACTTAGGCACTCACATAGAAAAACAATGTCAAGCAAGTTTCTTTTTCAACATTTGAACTTTATTTATCATGGTCTTTGGAATACATCAAATATCCTGCCTGAAGGCTATCCCAGCAATCCTCAGGATTGCTACTTCAAGTTCCGCCCGTTGACTAGTATGCGGGTCTCGAGATCCCATCTCGAGTCACGTCGGCCTCTTGTGCAGGATTCAGAGGCAAGGAATTTATGGCCAGAGCCTCCCCTGGCACCCAAGCATTCTCCTGCTCCAAGCAGCACCCACGGAGAGACCTCTTGCGGCGGGTTCGGTCCATGTACCCGGTGCGGCTAACAACCCCCTTGGATAGTGTTAGGTAAACAGTTAGAGGTAACTGAAACTGCCTCTCCCTCCAGGCTTTTAACCTGAAGCATTAGTTGTTTTTCTTGAATTAGTTCCTTGAGCAAAGAAGTACAAACAATACACCTAAGTGTACAATCACGAGCATTCCAGTGGTCATTCGTACGGCCAACTACTAAGGTGTGATTCATTTTCCCTAAATACTCCCAGCATTCGTTCCTGGATCATTCGCGACTTGGCAAGATCCCAAAGGTTTAGCAATCTCGGTTGCTTGTTTACCCTTTTTCCTTGGGTTAGGGTTTATATCATGTTGACCCCAAATTGTCACTACCTTAGGTTACTTTATATTATAGTCAAATAGATCCTGGACAACCCCGTCATCCTAACTTGGTTGGTTAATTTTCTTCTTGGCAATTCACCACTACCCTAAGCTTGACAAATTAGCTCCCAAGAGGGACTGTTGTAGTAGGGCAACTACACAATTCTTAGAGAAACTAATTTGTAGTTAGAACTCGCCAACCTTGGTCTAAGGTGTAGTAGTAAGAACTTGTGATTTAGATGCAAGAGCATATGACCTTGCAGGCTTGTTGCACGAGACAGGTGTCAGTACCTAACTTGAGGGGTTATATCTCTCATCATATAGTATTTCTTGATCAAGAATACCTTTAATCAAGATATAGGGTTTGGGAGTCCTATTGACCCCAATCCAAAACCCTAATCCTACTAGGATGATAAACGTTTTGGTCCTAGGGTCCCTAAATTCCTTGCGAAAGTCTAGCATTTGGTCATCTGATCCTTAGGGTGAGAACCCTAGATCATTCTTGCATGGTTGTTTTGATAGCCCTAACATTTCATGAATGTGGGTAGGACTTCTACGATTGAAAATATTAAATCGGCATCCTAAGCGCGATACTAAGCAAAATTTTATCATAACTTAACCCAACCTAGCACATTGAGGTGACCGTCGTATGCTAGCTAATCATACCTTTATGAATTTCATGTAAGCTACTCAATTACACGCGAATTACTTAGTTGATCTAACCAACTTACGATTAAAGATGATCTTCCCTTTAAAGATGCAAATACTTTCCTCTAAACTTGCAAGTACTTTCCTTAAAAGATGTAAGTAACTGCAAGATGTATGAGATGTATCATTCCATGTGAATATGCAATTTTAAGACCATAGGCCTTTCACCTTTATGCAACTATAGGATCTACAATGATCTTTTCATCTTTCCTTGCCCATACGATTTTGATTGACATTAAGAACTACCTCCTATCACCTTTATGCATTGAATTCAAAGCTTTTGTATTTTAATGAAGATGCATCATTTCCCAATTGCGAATTTTGATAAAAGAACTCTATGCATAGATGCATCATTCTTTCATGACCAGATGCCAATGAATACATCATTGATTTAATCCTTCCTTTATCACTTAACTCAACCTAAAATGTAACTATCATTGCATGCGAATTGCATACTATATGTCTTTTTGTGAAAGTTCATAAATCTTTTCCTTTCATTGCAACTATTTAGTCAACATTTAATGACCTTCTACAATTATCCTATATATGAGTCACAACCAAGAATTTATTACATAAGTGCATCATGTGTTATATGCCCTTCCTTTCCAACAATGTGAACCTTCCAATACGTAAGAACATCTCAAAAATGCATTTAACCTATATGCGCGATGCGACAAGGACGTCTTTGCACGAGTGCATCTTTTTAACTCGTGTATCATATGTTCAAAATGCAACTACCCTTGACCATGGAAGTGCAAGCATTACAAGTACCTCGTCATGCAACTGAGCAAAATATATAAATTTTCTAATGCATTTAAGTTTTTCTATATGAATTAAAACATGCTTTATGCATCCATTCCATGCGAATATATTTTTGGAACCTGGGCATTCAATATCGGGGCATTGTCCACTCTTGTGCTTTGGTGGAAGCTCCCGCGTGTGCTCCTCTCGATTTTTGCTTAGGAGCCATTGACGAAATTAATATCGACTCAGCAAACTCTCCCTTGGATCCCTTACGAGTTCCGAAGTTACTAGCAACCCGGAGTCTCCTCCGCAGCGCAGGAATTAAGCCTTGCAGGACACAATCTAGGAATCCCGAAAGCTGCGGGTGAACTTGGTCTAGAGGAGCTTCAATAGAAGCTTCTCAAGCTTCTGACCTTTAGAGATGACGTGATGGTGATGACGACGATTTGGATGATGATGGTGAAGATGATAATAATGAATTACGTGAGGATGACGAGGACAATGGTGATGGCGGTAGCGTGAGGCGTGGGGCGGCAGCTTGATGGCATGGCGGCAGGCCCAGATGATGCCCCCCCTTTGAAGTTTGGGAGGGGAGGGGTCATATAAGGTGGAGGTGGGGGGGTGTGGGGGTGGCCACACAGGTGGCAGTCGCATGCTCTCCTCCCCATGCCCCTCCATAAGCTCATACACACTCTCTCTCCCCGCCATGCAACGGGAGAAGGAGAGGGAGTTTATAAGAAAATTTTTCAATTACTCATTATCCTTTTCCTTGGAAGGGAGTTCCTGCGGTGATTTTTAGTTTTGTGAGCCATGGTTTCATATGCACGACTGGGGGGGGTGATATTGTTATTTCACGTGGACGGAGCAGTTAGGTCAAAGTTTTTTTTTGTTTGTGGGAGATTACTTCATATTTCTTTTGCATGGGATCCTATGGTTTTATAATATTTTGTTGTAGAAATATTACATTCTCTCCCCCTTAGAGGAATTGAGATGTCCTCATCTCGAGAAGCTCTGGGGGTATTGTTGGTTGAGAGTACGTTCATCCATCCAGGTGGCATCCTCTTCAAGATAATCTTTCCACTGGATGAGGTATTCTCTTAAGGTCCTGGACCTCAAATGCCTCTCCCTAACATCTAGGATTCTGTCAGGTCATAGCTCAAGGACTCCTTGGCTAGGCATTACAATTTGTTGATCGTTAAGCACATGACTAGGGTTAGGCACATACTTTTTCAATAGACTGACATGGAATACATTATGAACTTTTAGGTTTTCAAGGAGTCGAAGTCTGTAAGCATTAGACCCTAGGCACTTGAGAATCTTGTAGGGTCCACAATACCTTGGACTTAGCTTTTTGCACTCACCCAAGGATAGGGAACTCTTCTTTGGACGTACGCGAATGAAGACCATATCACCTTCAACGAAGGATCTGTCTTACCGTTTCAAGTCCGCGTAAGCCTTCTGTCTGTCCTTGGTGGCTTGGATGTCTTGTCTTATTGATTTGATTTGGTCATCCATGTCTTCCAGCATCTGCTTTGAAGCTTCAACCCTCAAGGTTGGATCCCAAAAGCTCAAAGGAGTACGACAATCGTGCCCATACAATGCTTGAAAAGGGGTCATCTGAATGCTTTGTTGGTAAGAAGCATTGTAGGCAAACTCAACCAGTGGCAAATATTGAATCCATTTTTTGGGTTCACGATAGCAGTGTGCTCTAAGCATATCTTCAATGACTTGGTTGACTTGTTCCATTTGACCATCGGTTTGGGGATGGTAAGCTGTACTGAAACAGAGTTGAGTCCCAATGGCCTCAAAGATAGCCCTCCAAAAGTGTGATGTGAAGAGGGAGTCACAATCACTAATGATTCTTCTAGGTAACCCATGCAGTTTGAATATTTCCTTGTTGAATAACCTTGCAATGTCTGAGGCTTTATAGTTTGTCTTAGCAGGGATAAGATGTGCAACCTTGGTGAGCATATCTACCACGACCATAATGGAGTTGTATCCTCCCTGAACTTGGGGTAGGCCAACAACAAAGTCCATACTAATGAATTCCCATTTCATTTGGAGAATGTAAAGTGGTTGCAATTTCCCTGGCATTTTGACATATTCGGCCTTTATGCATTGACAAGACAAACATTTCGTGACATATTTGAGAACGTCACCTTTGAGCCTATCCCAATAATAGCTCTTCCTGACCGCATTAAGGGTCTTCGCATAGCTAGGATGTCCTGAGAAAGGGGAGTCATGGGCTTCCCAAAGTATCTTTTGCTTGAGAGATTGGCTTGCAGGATACATAATCTTGTCCTAAAGTAGACAAGTCCACTATTGATAGAAAATTCTTGATACTTCGTTTCTAGCTTCGGATCTTAATCTTTGATGGGGATCTCCCTTAGCAATTTCTGATAGGTTGGGTCATGACATGCCTCTTCTCTAGCTAGCTCAAGAATTGGGTTGTTTGGCATGGATACCTTTGTGGCTAGAGATCTTGCTGTTGATGGATCTTGCAAAATCAAAGAATTTAGAAATGCCTTGCGAGACTGAGTGCATCGGCAACTACATTCTCCTTTCCAGGCCGGTATTTAATTTCAAAATCATATTCTTCTAGTACTTCAATCCATTGACGTTGCCTCATATAGAGCTCATTCTGGGTGAAAATCCAGTTAAGACTCTTGTGGTCCGTCACTAAGGCAAATTTGTTACCCAGCAAGTAGTGTCTCCAAAGTTTGAGAGCATGGATGACAACCAATAGTTCCAGATCATGGGTAGCACAATTCCTTTCATGGCTCTTTAGTTTCCTGGAAGAGTATGCTACGGGATGACCTTCTTGTATAAGGACACATCCTAAGGCAAGTGCGCTAGCATCAGTTATCACTTCAAACTCCTTACTAAGATCAGGAAGTTTCAAGATGGGTGCTAATACCAAGCTTTGCTTTAGTTTGTCAAAGCTGGTCTGTTCAACAGGTGACCATACAATTGCTACTTGCTTCTTTAATAGATTAGTTAGAGGCGTTGCAATCAAATCATAGTTTTTGATAAAGACCCTGTACCATCCTATCAATCCAATAAAACTACGTATTTCTTTGACAGAAGTTGGTGTTGGCCATTCCAGAATATCTCTGACCTTGGCCAGTGGATCCATTGAAATTCCTTTCGCTGATATAATGAATCCTAGATATTCAATTTGTCGCTTGAAAAATGCACACTTCTTCTTCTTGGCATAAAGCTTGTGTGCTCTCATTGTTTCAAGAACAATGCGAAGTTGGGGTTCATGATCTTTTTCCTACTTGGAGTAGACTAGGGTATCGTCAAAGAAGACGAGTACGAAGTCATCAAGATAGGGCCTAAAGATATCCTGCATTAACCTGTTGAAGGTAGCAAGAGCAATTTTTAGCCTGAATGACATGACTAGGAATTCAAAGTGTCCATACCTTGTGCTGAATGCGGGTCTTCGGGATATCTTCTTCCTTGATCCTTATCTGATAATATCCAGACCTGAGATCTATCTTAGAGAAGATCTTCACACCTTGAAGACAGTCAAGAAGTTCATCTATTTTTGGAATGGGGTATTTGTTTTTAATGGTTGATTGATTCAACCCTCTGTAGTCAATGCATAGACGAAGCGTTCGATATTTCTTCTTCTGGAACAGCACTGGAGCTCCCCATGGCGAATTGCTAGGATGGATGTAGCCCTGGTCTAACAATTGCTTGAGTTGCTCCTTCATCTCAATCACTTCGGAGATGGACATCCTATATGGTCTCTTTGCGACTGGTGCAGCTCCTGGGGCTAGCTTGATTTCGTGATCGACTTCCCTTTGAGGAGGAAATTCTATCAGCTCTTTAGGAAATACGTCTGTATATTTCTTTAACCATGAAGGTTCTTTCCTAGATTCCTGATTCTGATCTAGCTTATTTAGTTTAATCAAACAGACAGGTAGGCCCTTCCTAACTTCTTTAATTATCCATGTTGCTTTTGCCAACTGAATTTTTGGCTTACCAGTCTCTCCTTGAGTTGTAACTAGTTCCCCTTCAGAATTTCGAAAGGAGACTTGGCCCTTACCACAGTGTATGTGGGCATCATTGGGTATAAGCTAATCCATTCCGATCAAACATTCGTGGACACCTAGGTTCATTACCTTGAATCTGACTGAAGTTGACTTTCCACCCAATAGGAATTTGACCTTAGCAGTTTGCATGGTACAAGAGACCTCTCGACCATTTGCTAATTCCACAAGTAAGGTAGGTGCATCTATTGTGGCTATTCCTAATCTTTTTGCACAGACTGGTGAAATGAAGGAATGTGTACTGCCACAATCAATCAAGGTTTTGAAGCTTTTACCTTGATAATCTGATGGAGTTTGAATCACTGAGAATTGGTGATTCGGGCCTTTCTTGTGAAGAGCGGCATGAACCATTGCCCTCTCAATGTCAGCTTCCATGGATGGATCTTCTTCATCACCTAGCTCCTTGTTGGCAACATTGGAGGTTCTCCCTTTGGCCATGATGGTGGCTCCTTGGCCATGGACGACTCCTTGGAATGGCCCTTGGCATTATCCTCGGTTAAGCTTGGGACATTGCCTCTTGAAGTGTCGAGGCTTGTTGCAATGGAAGCAATGGAGATTGCGGCCATTACCTTGTGTAGGAACGAAGTTGTTGACAGCATTGGCCCTAGCTTTCTTCCTTTGTCCTTGATTTTGGCCATGCGCTCTCTTAGCCTGAAACCTATACATTCCCTTGTTCTGATCCTTGTAAGACCAAGTCTTGTTATCCCTTGGCTTGGTTTGCACTTCCTGTATTATTGGTGCAGCTCGAATGAGTGCGTCTTGTAGGTCTATTGGGAGCATTGATTCCAAGCAGGTGTTTATGGGTGGATTTAACCCAGCACAAGACTTTGACACCTATTGTGTCATATCCATTTGTGGCACGTACTTTAAGAGAGAGACGAACTTTGAATAATATGCATCAAGGGATAGTCCAAGCTGCTTCAATTCATAGAATTCATTCATCTTCTGTGTGCGATAGGCAAGTGGCAGATATCTCCCTCACACAGCTTTTTTAAGCTTCTCCCAAGTGACTAACCCTTCTGAGATCCCTTGGTCTCTGCACCATTGTTTCCACTAAAGTCTTGCTTCGTCGATAAGCTTCAATTTGGCAAGCATGGCTTGGTTAGCAGGTGCAGTTTCTGCTGCCTCGAAATAGTCCTTCATGGACTCGATCCAGACCTCAGCGTTAGTTTGGACAGGCCCTTACCATCGAATTCAGGTGGCTTGATTTTTTTGAGAAGGAACTTCTTTTCTTGAATTACAGCTGTACTTAGTGCAGGGGTCGAACTAGGAATCCGCACTTGAGGTTGCGCTTGGGCAATAAGATTCTTTACGTTAAAACTTTACCAACGTTTCTCACATTACATTAATATGCCCAATACGGCTTTTAGCCAAGTGACCTAATCACTTAACTCCTTTACCAACACTTACAGCCAGTACAGACAGTGATAAAAATCTTATTCATTCATGAGGGAATAGCCCTTTTGAGTACATTTATTTTGGAAAAGTAGAACAAGCTGATTGGCACATCAGTTTGGGAAAAATAGGATTGTGTTACATTTGGCTACAGGGACTGAGTAATAATATGGAGAGAGGTCATGGATTTTCAGGAATTGATAGGTCATAGGAAGCTTGGGGTATCCCTTCCTTTGATACCCGTTCTTCTCATAACGCCCCAGTACCTTGATCCTATCTGCAGGGATCACCCGAGTCACTTCTTCGTACACATACTTGTTCTGCTTGACTTGCCGACCGCCGACATGCAGGGTAGCGTTTGCGTGAGCCTCGACAAAGATGAACAGATTCATGATCTTTAAATCCTCCATCCACTTGATTCTCTTCAAGTTGGTCTAAAGGTACGTGAGTCAGTGGGATGCTATGTGATATATTCCTGATTCACCCGTCCATCTCCGTTCCACGTATAGGGGTGAAGAGTTGTAGATGCGGTCTAGAATATTCATCATGCCTAGCCTCCGTCGATAATCCGAAGCACGCATTGCAGTCACATACATAACCTGGAAAACCAAGAATTTGTTCCATGCTTCGCGACTCTATAGCCCAGCATCCATAAGTACGTAAGAAAATGTTCTTAACGGCAACATTGCTCTACTTCCCCCCATTAAGTTCCTTTGTAAATATTAGATCCCATTGATTCTCTTTGATACCAACTATAGTCTTAGCAGCCCATTGGGAAGAGAGTCTAGAAAGTGTCGCCTGGCACTCACAAGGAATGTCACGCGGTTTGTGATCAAGGTCTTCCTGAGTCTACCACAAAGCTGAAGTATCTAGCCATTCCCACTTAGGACCTGACCTGCATCAGGTTTTTCCTAGTAGTCAAGTTTCTAGGAAGACGAACCACTTTGCGTAGAAACATCAGGGTCGAAGTGGATTTATACTACACTTGTTTCAAGAAGAATGGGAAACGAGAAGGATGTGAAGCTCAACCTCCCTACCCGTAAGACATAGTCCCATTCCGTTCCCCTAAAACAACATAAATCGGAACTCTAACTCTATTGATTCTAGGTCATCGCTACTTCGCTATCAAGTCCTTCGAGAAAAGTTCCCAGCTAACCAAGACCACCCTTTCGTAGGACGGACCCAGAGTCACGTCCACCGCACTTTCCTCAGGTTGCTTAGTTATTTAATTACCTACCACATTAAGTTTGACATGCAAAAACAACTTCCTTAATTAACCAATTAATCACTGGTTCCTTCATGTAACTTAGGCACTCACATAGAAAAACAATGTCAAGCAAGTTCCTTTTTCAACATTTGATCTTTACTTATCATGGTCTTTGGAATACATCAAATATCCTGCCGAAGGCTATCCTAGCAATCCTTAGGATTGCTACTCCAAGTTTCGCCCATTGACTAGTATTCGGGCCTCGAGATCCCATCTCGAGTCACGTCGGCCTCTTGTGTAGGATCCGAAGGTAACAACCAGAGCCTCCCCTGGCACCCAAGTGTCCTCCTACTCCAAGTAGCACCCACGGAGAGACCTCTCGTGGTGGGTTCGGTCCACATACCCAGTGCGACTAACAACCCCCTTGGATAGGGTCAGGCAGACAGTCAGAGGTAACTGAAACAGCCTCTCCCTCCAAGCTTTTAACCTGAAGCATTAGTTATTTTTCTTGAATTAGTTCCTTGAGCAAAGAAGTACAAACAATGCACCTAAGTGTACAATCACGAGCATTCCAGTGGTCGTTCATATGGCCAACTACTAAGGTGTGATTCCTTTTCCCCGAATACTCCCAGCATTCGATTCTGGATCATTCGCGACTTGGCAATATCCCAAAGGTTTAGCAAGCTGGATTGCTTGTTTACCCTTTTTCCTTAGGTTAGGGTTTATACCTTGTTGACCCCAAATTGTCACTACCTTAGGTTACTTTATATTATAGTCAAATAGATCCTGGACAACCCCGTCATCCTAACTTGGTTGGTTAATTTGCTTCTTGGCAATTCACCACTGCCCTAAGCTTGAAAAATCACCTCCCAAGAGGGAGTGTTGTAGTAGGGCAACTACTCAATTCTTAGAGAAACTATTTTGTAGTTAGAACTCGCCAACCTTGGTCTAAGGTGCAGCAGTACTAACTTGTGATTTAGACGCAAGAGCATATGACCTTGCAGGCTTGTTGCACGAGATAGGTATCAGTACCTAACTTGAGGGGTTATATCTCTCATCATACGGTATTTCTTGATCAAGAATACCTTTGATCAAGATATAGGGTTTGGGAGTCCTATTGACCCCAATCCAAAACCCTAATCCTACTAGGCTGATAAACGTTTTGGCCCTAGGGTCCCTAAATTCCTTGCGAAAGTCTAGCATTTGGTCATCTGATCCTTAGGGTGAGAATCCTAGATCATTCTTGCACGGTTGTTTTGATAACCCTAACATTTCGTGAATGTGGGTAGGACTTTTAAGATTGAAAATATTAAATTGGCATCCTAAGCATGATACTAAGCAGAATTTTATCATAACTTAACCCAACCTAGCACATTGAGGTGACCGTCGTATGCTAGCTAATCATACCTTTATGAATTTCATGTAAGCTACTCAATTACACGCGAATTACTTAGTTGATCTAACCAACTTACGATTAAAGATGATCTTCCCTTTAAAGATGCAAATACTTTCCTCTAAACTTGCAAGTACTTTCCTTAAAAGATGTAAGTAACTGCAAGATGTATGAGATGTATCATTCCATGTGAATATGCAATTTTAAGACCATAGGCCTTTCACCTTTATGCAACTATAGGATCTACAATGATCTTTTCATCTTTCCTTGCCCATACGATTTTGATTGACATTAAGAACTACCTCCTATCACCTTTATGCATTGAATTCAAAGCTTTTGTATTTTAATGAAGATGCATCATTTCCCAATTGCGAATTTTGATAAAAGAACTCTATGCATAGATGCATCATTCTTTCATGACCAGATGCCAATGAATACATCATTGATTTAATCCTTCCTTCATCACTTAACTCAACCTAAAATGTAACTATCATTGCATGCGAATTGCATACTATATGTTTTTTTTGTCAAAGTTCATAAATCTTTTCCTTCATTGCAACTATTTAGTCAACATTTAATGACCTTCTACAATTATCCTATATACGAGTCACAACCAGGAATTTATTACATAAGTGCATCATGTGTTATATGCCCTTCCTTTCCAACAATGTGAACCTCCCAATACGTAAGAACATCTCAAAAATGCATTTAACCTATATGCTTGAGTGACTTCATCCTGAACTATGAACCCATCATTAAAACTAGTGTGCTAACAAACTTGACATAGGATAAAAACGAGTGATTGGCAAGGTAACACTTAGACTGTAACTTATTGATTTTTCCCTAGGTATATGAAACAAATAGAGGAAATACAAGGGACCCACTAGATTTCCCAATGTGCATAATGATCTTAAAAATCAGGAGTTATACACATCATGGTGTGCAACTTGTAGCCATCATGGATGAAGAATCATACATAGCTACTAGGATCTCCCACCACATGTTCACCCACGAGTTTCTCCTTTCGTAGCATGAGCTCTCTCTCTCTCTCTCTCTCTCTCTCTCTCTGTCTCTCTCTCTCTCTCTCTAAATAGTAGTGTAGAGGCCAAACACCGAAATCTAGGTGGTGTAGATATTTTGCATGCATATGTCCAAGCGATATATCAGATGGATTCTATGGATGGATTCTATGGCGGAACATTAGCATGAAAGACAACAAGAAAAAAGTATTTATGGTTGGGGTGCTAGCACAGCTAGGGCTTTGATGATGGAAGGCATGCTTGAAAGGACTCCTATTTGTGTTTTTCTCAAATATATGACTTAGTCATTCAAAGCCCAAGAAAATCAAAGCTCTTAACCATAGGAAAGAGGTAAAACTTATTCAAGCTGGAGAGTGCATATGCATGCAATGCCAAAAATGACTTGAAAAGGTATGTAGATCTCCCATTCTTACACATTATACAAGTCTCCACTCTCTCGTGCAAGGGGGAACATGCAAGCACCTACATTTGTGCCATATGTGTCATTTGATAACATGGCCATCATAGGGTGAGAATTTTTTGTTTGAGTTGGATATGATCTAGAGATCAACCAACAACCATTTCTATGGCTAATCAGGTCATATTTTAAGCTATCTTATAAGAGGTTGTAGTGTGCAAAAAAGGATTCCCTTGTGTGTCACTCTATCTAACTCTAAGCACACCTTTGAGTGCAAGACCAAGACTACTAGAGTCATTGTAGTGATTCAATAAAAAAGGATTGAAACATGACAGAAGACGATCACATTATTGGACTTATGCTAGTGTATAAGCATGGGTACTTGAGAACAACTTGAGTGTTACCTTAAAAAGTCTACTTGTAGCTTGAATGGTTTGGAATCGAAGATAAGAAGCCATAGGGCGAACCAAGTATGTAGGATAACTATTGTGGACCAATATGCAAGGCAACTACTGGTCTTATGGATGAAAATGGTGCATGTAGGATGATGCACTATGACCATTGCTTTTGATGCATGTTCAATATATTTTTGGTATTCATGGTGATTAATCTTTCTTAAAGTAAGATTGTAGCTAAGTTACCCTTTGAGATTGATGAAAGTATCATATGTGTAGAGGCGACTGCCAAGACCCACGGTTGACTGCTTATTGTTCAAGCGTCTCAAGCAAGCACTAATAGCTACCTCTCATATAGCCGAGACACTCCATACCTCTCTATGAATGTGGTGAGCTTACCTTGATGCTCGATTGAGTTACTTCCTCTCTCAAGCACTCTGTTAGCTCCACGATTCTTGATGCAAGCTCAAGCATCCTCAAACCTCTACCTCCAAGCTCCATACTCCATAGCCATGCACGAGACGAGAGAAGAGAAGAGATGAAGAAGAGAGGAGATGGAGGAGGGCTTCACCTCCAAGATCCCTCACCCTCACACACTCACTCCCTCACTCACTCACAAGCAAGCAAGAAAAGAGAAGAAGAGAAGAAGAAGAAGAGTCCACTTTGCCACACACCAAAGAATGAGCTCTCATTCACTTTTTGAACTTTATATACAAAACCCTAAATGCCTTTTGGGCAGTCATCCCCTTATCCCCTTTTTTACATGGCCAGTCGTGGCTTAGAGCCTTTTTCCCATTGTCCTCCTATCTTCCTAGCTTCCTTCCTACCGCCCATCTACCTTTACAATTTGCACGGGTGAGATCCCAAGCGCTCTTAAAATAAATCATGGTGTGCCTTGCAATCTTTTACAAAATTATTGACTTGCGCTTTTTTCTTGTACACCTCTCTCCTTGATTTAGGAACTTTTCACACTTCTTATGTTTCTCGATTTTTTTCTTGGTGCACCTTCCTCTTTCATTCCACTTTTGCCTTGGCCTTGTCTTCTACTTTAGATTTTCTGGATTTTCCACCTTGTTTGTCTGAGGGTTAACATTACCCCCTCCTAGTTGAGTGTTAGTCCCATGGCACCTGCTGGGTTGTGAGTCGAACGGTGTTGCTGGGGTAGCCAAGTGGCATTTTGATTTTGTATACAAGTCGTGTTGGGGGGTGTGTTGGAGGGATTTATGGAACTGAAAGGCCCTTGAGTTGGGAATAAACCCTACTGTTGGAGGGATTTATTGACCTATTGGAGGGATTTATGAAACTGAAAGGCCCTGGAGTTTGGAATGAGTCGTTGTCTTGGAGGGATTTGTGGACTTGAAAGGCCCTTACGTTGGATATGATCCCTAGTGCTGGAGGGAGGCTGGTGGATGGATCCGGCTTTGAAATTGAATATTGTGTTGGATGGATCCGTCGCTTAGAATTTTGCCTTTGCCTTCTCTTGCTTGTTCCAAATGAGCTCCATCATTCACTTTTCGACTGAGGTTATCACGTCCGCCCCTTGCTTTGTTATGCTTGCATGGTGACATGTTGCATTAGATGGGGAGTGCATTGCATGGGTGATGGGGTCTCTGGAGTTGGTATTTGGAGTCCTTGTTTGTACCTAGAAAGGAAAGAGGGTGTACTACTTGGGGTTGTGTTTGCCTTACTATGAAGTGTGTGGTGCCGGTGCTTGTGGGACTTGGAGATGGGTCCAAACCTTGGGCAAGTTCTCGATGTGTCCCACACTTGAGGACCCAGTTTGTGCATAGGGGAGGTGCGGTGCGTGTAGCTTAGGGTGACAGGTCTAACCATAGGTAAGTGTTATGTCCTTAGATATGTCCTACCCTTGATGTGCCCTAAGCATGAAGTGGGGGATCAAAACGAGGCTAGGGGATTAGGGATGGAGCCGGACAACTAGGGTTACCGGACGTACCTAACTTGAGAACCCCTAGGTACAATGATTGTGATCAGTGTGCAGCTTGCGATGCTTTTTTTTTTTACATAGTCATGACAGAAGTTAGTCTTCATCATCGGAGTGATGTGGAGAATGGGGCTTAATAGATTTAGTAAGGAATTAGCGGCTTTGGAGATATCCCTTGAGGTTTAGGCAGACTTGAAGGGTGGTGGTGGAGAGGAATGGATGATTGCAGCAGGTGAAGCAACTATCATTCATGTCCTCTAGAAGAGCTAAGAAAAATGAAGTAAATAGAGCAATTCGCATCATTATTCGAGCCATCACGCAATTATCTATAGCGTTAGGATCAAAATAGAGTACTTAGAGGCCGTGCTCCTGCGGGGTTGGGTTTTGCCTAGGGGTATCCTAAGCAATCTAAGGTGATTACAAGTAGTAATAAAGGCAGGGTCAGGGCATGAAGAGAAATCGTTAGTGAATTGAATTAGGATATCATACAAGTTTTCTTACGTGAAGATGAGGGCATCTTCATACGTAGTACAATGAGGGTTATAGATTATAGGGAAGTCATAGCGGCCGTGGACACTGGAGTCAAAATACACTCCCACCCTTTGAGGGTAGGGCATAAAGGTTGGGTAATTCTGCTCGAAGGGTTGAATATTGCAAAAGGCCATCCAGGTGTCTAGGTTGGTGTCATGGACCCTTCTTCTCCATGTAGGTTGGAATTCATAGCTAGGGATAGACCTTGGTAATTCAAAAACTTTATTTTTCCCAAATTCAGCATCTTCAGTGGCCCATAATGTGGGGTTCTATGCTCTCTCCTCCAACCATTACTATTCGAGCCTACTTCTGATGTTAATCACTTCCCCCACCATCTTGACAGGCAAAACCCTATGCAAGGTGGTAGGGAACTGGAAGTTAAAATTGAAGGGACTTCTAGAAATTTCTTGCCTATCCCAAATTACAAGGTCAGCATTGAAGCTTGCTGGGGCATTGTCCTCACATGGTGGGATAGGTGCCCGGGGTGTCCTCACTCCCTTGAAGTTCCATTTTCTCCTTGTCTCCTCCACCCTTTGTTTTCTTTTTTCCCTTAGTGCCGCCTTTCTTTCTGCAGAAGTGTTTGCATGTAGTTGCTCTTCAAGCCGCAGGGAAGGAGGTGGTGGGACAAGCTCCTCTTCACGTGATCCCATTTCCAAGTTCACATACACATCTCTTTCCTGGCTTCGCTCTTACTGTTCTCCTTCGATGAACCCGAGTGCATCCACTTCCTACGAGGTTAGGCCTGCCAATAAGAGATAATGGTGCTACTCTTCCAGACTTGGGCCGACCCCGCTAGGTTGTGGCAGTATCTGTAGTCCCACTTTCCGTGCTCTATGAACCATTCCCAATTTCCTTTTCATTGCTCTGGAAGCTCACTTGGATAGCCTCTAATCTGCTTTCAACAAGTATTTTTTCTTTTTCTACTTGAGCGAGATGGCGTGTCAATGCTTTAATTCTTTTTTTAAAAAAATTAGCCCATTCTTCTGCCCTCCTGTTCATGTCTTTGAGGCTTTCCCCCTATCTTTGAGCTAGCACTGTCAATCTATGTTCTTGGTCTTCCATCTTTGTCCTTAGCTTGTGCTGCTCTTCTTGTGCTACAGGAACCTCTTAGGTTAGTTTTTCTACCTCCCTTTCATACCTATGAGCTCTTTCCTCCCTCAACTCCTCCAACTCTTCTGTGGCTTTAGTGATTTTCTCCATTTTAGCTTGTAGATATTCGTAGCCTGCCACAATCTCTTCATTGTTCTACCATAGGCGTCGTGTGGCCTCGGTTTCTTTGTTCAAGCACACCTACCATTCAGCATGTGTCTCTTCCTTAGCTTGTAGCTGCTCTTTCAGCTCATTGACTTCCCTTTGGGCCATGGCCATTTGGCGTGTTCTCTCCAATTGGGATGCAGCCATGGCCTCCTTTTCTACTTTGAGCTCTGCTATTGCAGTTCTCTTCTCCTCCTTAGCTCTCTCTAATTGAGAGAGGATATCCTTGACGTACTCATCATATTCTCCGAGCGGCCTCTTTGTTGTGGGGACGGAGGTTGTAGAGCCTGCCACATTTTGCCTCTTAGGGTATCGCCTAAACTCGGCATCTACTGTAGCTGGCCTTTTGGTTCCTACAAGGGGGTTCCTTCTCCTACTTCTTGACCCATTTCTTTATTCACAAAACATTGGACCCAAGCCATTAGGTTGCTGGCGTCCACCTGGGTCGTAGAGCTGGGAGTGGAGATGGCGGTGGTGATGGCGGGCACTAGGAGAGTGGGAATAGGGGTGGTTGGGGCTTTGCCCTTGCCTTCTTGCACCGCAGGTGTGGCACAAATTTTGGCACTTGGGTGCTTGAGCTCAGCCCTTCATTTCTTATTGGGCTTATAGGTTCCGGCTGGTCGTGCCTGGAATACTGCTCAATGGACCTACGCATGGCAAGGGCTATGTATTCCTCCTCCTTTTTTTTCAACTCCTTCTCCTCCTCTTCCTGCTTTTGCTTTCTTTTCTCCTCAGCCTTTTTGGACTCCCTGCGGGTCTTTTGCAACTCTGCCTTTTCTTGTTTCCTCCTCTCCTCTTCCTGATGTCCTTGTGCAATTTTCTTCTTAGTCTTCCTACTTTTTTCTCGGTTAGTTTTCTCTTCTTGTTCCTTGTCTTCTTCTTCCTCACTCAATGTCGTTTCCTGGACTGTGCCTCCTATTCTTGATGAGATGGCGACCTGCTTGGTGCTTCATCCACCTATTCTCCTCCTTCTTCCTACCCTTGCCCCAAGGCTTCCCTGATGATTGCGATGAGGACCCCTCTGAATCCAATGGTTGCAGCCTTTGAAGACGAAGATTTCTTTTTAGCTTTGGTGGCGGGAGATTCCCCTCATGCAATAGCCAAGGCTTTTGCCAAGGTCTCAATGGTCTTCCTCACAAAACGATTGAGGTTCACCTCATCCAATGACCTTGTTGCAATGCTCTCTAGCAGGGGGACATTGATGTGGCTCATGATGGTGTTATATCTTTGACTAGAAAATAAAGTGTGCACCATTTTGGCTTGGAGCTAGATTTTGGGGTTAGGGATATCTGCCAAGCTGATGCCGTCGTTGGTGTGGAATTTTACATTTTCCATTCCTAGCAAGGTATATACATCTCTTTTCAATTTCCTCTCTACTTTGTTTGCCAAGCCCAATGCCTTTTCCACTAGCTCCGGGGTCAATTCAATTTGTACCTGATGAGTTCCCTCTCCCTCATGCATCGTTATGGTGCCGCAGTTCTTGTGGAAAGTCCTGAAGGCTCCTGTCTCCACCAAAAGTCCATATTTTGCATGTTCAATTTGCTAGCCTTTTCTTAGCCTGCCATGATGGGTGCCTATCATGAAACCATGTTCACCATTAGTATTATTCAGAATAATCATACACAAAAGGAAACGATTACATACTTACTAATTGAAATGCTTGAGTGCAGAAGTAGACTTTTTCCTCCAAGTAGTTTATTGATTTCAAATTGTATTGATATTTTTCCCAATCACAAGTTGTTTCCTTCTACCCTTGCAATGTGTGCTTTTCCTTTATTATTTTCCTTATGTAATTGGTTTGATTCACCTTACCCCCTCCCCCTCTGGAAATTAGTAGAATCCTTCCTAGGATTAAAGGGTTAGAGGATGAAGGGCCTTCAGTGCATAATCTTAGTGTTTTACTTTCGCATGAGCCAGGCCTAGAAATTTGGATTGTATTCTAACTTAGCATAGCTATCCATATCCAAAGGTCAGATGCCAAGGTGGGTGATATAGGTAAGGACATTGAGCAAGAAGTCACTAGAGCCCATGCAGTTAGCAGTGTGGAGTTCTTCCTCGGTCAGGATGCGATCCAAGTAGGGGTGTCCCTGAACATGTTATTCCTCTGTCACGACTGATCGTCAATACCCTATAAGATGTTGGAGCAACATAAGTTGGGTCATACTCTGATGTTTTGATTGCACGTCATTACTCGGCATTTGTCATGACTTGACATCCCTCAAGCTCCCATTGGAGGCGAAGAGTGTACCATTTTTTCAAGAAAGGGGAGTTGTTGGCTTTAAACTATTTCAAGTCTTCAATTTCTTGATCATTGGCATAGGTTGCATGCTTGTCATATGTAGTGATGAGGCATTTTCGTTGCGCTTGCTCACAGGAACCTCAGTGGCAATAAGCTCGGTAGCTGCTTCAAAAGCCTTGGCAAACACAAATTTCGATTCTTTCCAAGAACAAGGGAGTGCCCGTATCTCCATCACCAATGGTTCCTCCAAGAGACCCAAGTCTAAGCAGTCATAACTTTTAGCAAGCGACATGAAATTCATGCCCAAGCATCGAAGGCAAGCAACCAAGTCATCCCCTGTATGTTCAGCTAAGTCTACGGCCAAGGTTAGAATTGATCACTGCTCTCATTAGAGGTTCTAAGGCCTGTGGGTGGTTGAGGTCTGACACAAAACTAGAGAGTTCAGCAGCAGCTAATGGCCACAACTTGGTTTGCTCTTTAGGTTGTGGCTTGGCGTCATGGTCGACAGGTTGGGTTGTAGTGGCGGTTGTCATGTGACTAGATGCCTCTGAGATTTGAGGGATATAATCGGGGCTAGATTTGGGCGGTTTGTAGCAGACTGTGGTTTTGGGTGATAGATTGGTTCAGGCCCCTACTAAGCTAGGCGTTGGATGTTCTATAAACTTAGCGGTTTGATTCTCTTGTGGTTTGAGTGTCAGTGGCGTGAGGTTTCGTGTGGTCAAGCATGAGGATGGCGATTGAGTAGGGCCTTTGGTTGTTTTGGCTTTAGGTAGCCAAATCCAGGTGTTACCCTTATAGTAGCCTTGCACTTGCAATAAGGCCCTGGGGACCCATTGTGACTTGACCATACGTTGATGTTTATGATTTCATCTCAGCTTTCTAGGTTTCAAGTGTGGATCATTAGCCTTGTGAGGTCATGCGTTTCTATTCCTAGGTGGCACTCTTTGTTTAGGTACCCATTCGAACTAGGGTTCATGGGCTTCAACATTGGTGCTAATGGGTTGCTGGCATCGAGGCTTGGTAGGTTGTGACGAGTCACAACCCCCCTCCTTAGACTTGATGGTGGGTTTCTCTAATGGTGGCTCTACGAACTTGGAAAGAGTCACATCGCCCTTGCTGAAAGCTATAACTGTGTGGGCATTACCCACAGCTAGGTGGATGCACTGCAACCCTTAGTCGACATTGCAACGAGCTTGCTTCTTAAAGGTTCATCCTAATAGTGACGATGTGTCTGCATCTTTAGTGTTGGGCAACACATAGAAGATTATCGGCACGCTTTCAAACTCAATAGAAAACACAACCTTGTACTTTCCTAGAAGTGTGTATGGTTGGCCTCCATAAGGGGTGACCTTAGAATTAGTGGGTTGCAACTATGGTTTGCCAATTTGGGTCCAATGGTCATGGGTTAATACATTAAAATCGGCTCTCTCATCGATTAATGTGTTGATGGTGCATGTTTGCTTAGCAGTGACCGTCATGCTTAGGTAAGGTGGTGGTACTGCTTCCTCATCCTCACCGCCCACCTCAGAGATAGTGGCTACTCATACGTGGACAGGGGGTGTTGGCATTGGGGGCTCATGAAATGGGTGTGTGGGAGGGAAGTACTTTTTCATGCGACGGCTATTAAAGAAGCCTAAGCCCTCACCTTCTAGGGTTTTGAGTTTTACATTGCCAGTTCGGTTAATGGTTCAAACCTTAAAAGTTCCTAGCCCCCGAAAATTTAACTTTTGCTTGTGTCCCTTGATTGAGTATAGTAGTACCAAGTCACCATGTTCAAAGTTTCCCTGCTTGACATGCTTATCAAACCAAGGTTTGCGTCTTGCCTTATTGCATATTAGTGCATGGGTGGCCAGAAGCCAGGTTTCCGATAAGCGTTCGAGTTCAGTCAAGCATTCTGTCCATGCCTCCTTCCCATCCCATCTCTCTTGAAGTGTTATCCTGAGGCTTGGTACGAAGAATTCCACGAAAAGGATTGCCTCTATACCATATGTCAATTTTAAGGGGGTCTATCCCATAGTTGTATTGTAAGTCATGTGGTAGGCCCAAAAGGCTGCCATCAGCTTGTTATCCTAGTCACTACGTGAAGCAGAGACGACTTTGGTAGAGATGCTTACTAGGATTTTATTTGTTGATTCAGCTTGATCATTTGCCTATGGGTAATAAGGCGAGGATTTTCGATGGATGATGAAGAAGGAGGATAGGAGGTGAGCTATCACTTCATTGATTAAGTGTGTGCCTTGGTCGCTAACTAGTTTGATGGGGTAGCATCATGAGATCACTTGCTCCCATAGGAACTTAGTAGTGGTCTGAGCATCATTCTTTCTCGTAGCTCACGCTTCTGCCCATTTTGTCAGATAATCGGTAGTCACAATGATGTATTTGACTTGTGAATATTGTGCTGCAGGACTAATGGGTCCGATGAAGTTAATCCCCCATTTCTTGAAGGATTGTTGTGTGATAATTGGGATTAGCTCCATGTGATCCTTGAATCGGAACTTTAGTCATTTGGCACTCGTCACAGTGTTTCACAAGTCGTGCCACATCTCAGAAGAGGGTGGGCCAC
The DNA here is from genome assembly GCF_053477565.2 of Lygodium microphyllum. NCBI lineage: Eukaryota > Viridiplantae > Streptophyta > Polypodiopsida > Schizaeales > Lygodiaceae > Lygodium > Lygodium microphyllum. The sequence continues at coordinate 118,343,299 of NC_141152.1, read as the reverse complement.
CATAGCTGGGACTGCAACACCTTGCGGGCTGTCGTGTCTCTGCTGAAATGTCCTCCTACAATTCCAACGTGTACCTCTGCGAGCACATCATTTATCTCATGCTCACACATGCATCTATCCAGTAAATTGTCTTGCCCCAACCTGTAAAGTTGGCTAGCTATCAACTGATAGGGTTTGATTTTCTATCGGAGAGGCTCTCTCGGAACTCCTGGCACTGGACTCTTCTTAATTCGAGCCTCTGGAGCCTCTTTCCTTGAGTTGGTCATCCACTCTAATAGCTTCTTCAAAGATCCTTGCTAGTGCATCTCATTGCAAGCTTGAGTTGCCGGCCAAGGCTTTGTAGAGCTCTTCACTTTGTATCCCATTGATGATGAATACCATGGATACTGCCCTTTCGGTTGGTCTCTCGCCCATGGGAATTCTCTTGAAGAGGCTTCTCACATGGGTCACATAATCTCGAATATCCTCTTTCTCTTTCTGCTTGACGTTCATGAGTTGCACTAACAGGTTGTTGGAGTATCCAGGTTCGAAAAATATCTTAATGAAGAGATTTTTCAACCCATTGAAGTTGGCATGCTCCGCAGCATCTAGACTTGTGTACCAAGTCCCTGACCCTTGTTGCCTAAGCACAGTCCAAAGGCTTGGGAACATTGAGTAGGATCAGTGAGGCCATTGGCCTCATAGACCTGCTCAAACTGCTCCACGAAGCTGTATGGGTCATCGTTTGCTTGGTATTTGTACCAGCTACTTTGCTACCACAAGGATTTTCGATTGGCTCTTAGAGCCTTGGTTGACTCCCAACCTTGTCAGTAGCGATGCTGTCAATGCTGCAGCGCTTTGTTCTGCGGCCGTGTTATCTAGCATCTGCTTTGTTAGGAGCTTGCTTAGCGTGAGGTCTTCTTCTAGCGCTCTCTCGCTCTCTCACCAATTTCTGCCCGCTAGGGCTAGCACTCTCTAGATCTCTCGCATTTCTAAGCTCCAGCGTAAGTTTCTAGTTTGCTAATCCTGGTTGTATGTAGCTAGGCCTTGCAGAGCCTTGCAGAGACCAGCTTCCTTTCCTCCTCGAGGTTTGCTATGATATCCTCTAATGGTCTACCGTGGTGTTCTAGCCGGGTTTGAGCATCATATTTGTTTACTAACTGCTGGACGCCCTCAAGAAAGTCTCATAGGTTCAGCTCCTTGTTGCTTCTACGGCGCCTCAGCAACCCTCTTCCATGTCTAGGACTTCTTATTTTGCCAAGTTGTCGATCAAGTTGATAAGGCTGGGTAGATTCACTTCCACAATAGTGTGCATCTGGTTTTTCAGCTGTGTTTCTCAATTGGTCCACAAAATAGAGGAGCAAAGAAGGGCTTGTGCTCACACAGAGTCAATATGGTCTTGATGACTGATATTATGAGAGAAGTAAAGGAGCCATCTAACTTGGAAGAAGCACTTGTAGATCCAACGTGGAAGGGAGCTATGTTGCAAGCTGAGAATGATAGTATCATGAAGAATGACACTTGGGAGGTAGTGGATTGGCCACCAAAGAGAAAGATTATTGGCACTAAGTGGGTCTGGAAGGTCAAGTACAAGGCTAATGGGTTTGATTTTCAAGATTCATTTGCTCCAACTATCAAAATGACCACTATTTGCAAAGTACTTGCAATGGCTGGCCACAATGAGTGGCCAGTTTACCAAATGGATATTAAATCCACATTCTTAAATGGTGACCTCAAAGGAGGAGGCATAAGTGGTTCAACCACTAGGGTTTGAGGCCCCCCATTCTAAGAACAAAGTGTGTAAGCTGAAGACAAACTCAACCCAAATAGGACATTCATGCTGCAGCACTCCATCCCGAGAAAAGGAAGATGTCTAGGGCAAGACATAAACCAGATTACCATGGAAACCAACGGATGATGCCAACAAATTTGTACTACAACTTGATCGACAACTTGGCAAAACCCTTCCCAACAAATTTATACTACACCAGAGAGGCTTTGCCTTGATATGTAAGATCGAACCATCTGGAGAATTTCTCCTCCAATGGGGGTTTGCCAAGAAAATACATATAAATACCAGTAGATAGCAAGGGAGCATATTTCTACCTGACTTTGTCAATCAAGATCGTGACTAGCGATTTGTGAACCCGAGCTAGCTGTTGAGCTTTAGCTCTACATGCATCATTATACTTCACCGGATCATTCTTCAACTCCTTATCAATCTCTGCCATGTTAATCTCACCATTCCTAAGAGCATTCTTGAAGTCCAATGAAGGCATGTGATGTTGCTCAAGAGGCATCGATTCCATTCTTAGCCGCTTCATAGGACGAACTTGCATGCATTCCTTCAAGACGACATGTGGCGATTTGAACCCACAGAACTGCCTCTCCTGCGCCATGTCAGTCCATAATGGATTGACAGCAAAGTTATTATCCACTATAATAAGCTTGGAGTTTGCACATTGATGCTATTCTCAATGCTTTTTGTTCCCTCCCAATGGTCTCAAAATTGACATTAGTCCTTCTTCTCTTCTTGCCTCACCTTTCAGGATAGCCTTACATGGGATGTAGTATAAGTTATTGACATGTTAATTAGCTAAACAAGCTATAGTACTATGTCATTTGTTATTGCAAGGCCTTTTAAGATTGAAAGTTTCCCTTGAAAGTCGTAAAGCAAATACCTCTACATTGGTGCTTTTAAGATTCCTTACCTCCAACTGACTCCCAAGCTCTAGTGTGATGTAAATCAAGCTTCCTCAAGTTTGCAGTTCAACTCCATGAGGTATTTGCAACATTGTCCCTTATTAAACATTTTGTTGTATTAAGCATATACCTCAAACCTTCCCACTTGTTTATATAAATCTTCTTTTCTTCTAAAAAGAACTGTAACATCAATAGGGGCCTACCCATGCTTCATTGCCTTGAGTGATGCATATACTTTCTCTTCAGTGTGAAAGGGCATTTGATTGGACCAATTGCTAGCTCCATAGGAAGGGGGACCATCGTATCCTCAAAAAAGGCCATAAGCCTTGCATGATGGTTCGGAGCCATTTGAAGTTTGGTGCTAGCAAGATGTGCTAATTGCCTTCTAAACAGCTGCAAGATGCCAAAGTCATCAGTAAGCATATGGATTGCTTCATCCTCTATAGCAGTGATGGTTGCTTCCTTTTGATTAATTTTGAGTGTGTTGGAGTAGACTTGAGTATGTGCATCTCCCAAGGACTCTCATCTACCTTTTCAAAATTGAATAATCTAGCTCCTCTAAATTTAATGTAATCCTCACGTACCACAAGCAATGAAGATGAGGATTAGTAGGATTAATAGCAATAACGTGGATAAGCTTCTCCTTGAATTCAATATATTATGATTTCCAATGTGTCTTCCTCCAACCTCAACTTGAGCATTGCCATGTTATGCCTAGCATTGACCTACAGCCTTTTAAGGACTGCCAGAAATCTCCCATCTTTTGGGAAGGAAGGATTGAAGCAAAAAGGCTGTGGGCCACTGATATGAAGATTGGCTGGATAGGATGAATTTAATAGTACACATTAGTGGGATGTGATACAAAGCACAGATCTAGCCTAGTCCCCTAAAACTATACTACCCACTAATCCACCAACCATTCGCATTTGCATAAATGTTGGCCAACCAAACCTAGGTGCTACTTGAATTTCTATTATGTTGAGTGTAAAAGACACTTGAGCACACGTTTGTCCTTCCCCTTCGAGCGGTGGTGAATACCATAAGATCATGTTTGGAGTGCCTTTCAAAAGCTTTGCAAAAGTTACCGAAACATCACTTGCTCATTGCAATTGTAAGAGTGTTGTGGAAGGCGATTCAGCAAATGTGCGTTAGTTGGTTGAAGGGGCTGTGGGAAGCTGGCAAAGGGAAAGCTGATGTGAGACTCCGAAGCTCCCATGCGGGATGTAACATGTAAGAGAATGGACTGCCCATGTGGGTGCACACCAATGTGCAAGAACCAACAGTAGCGGTTTAGCAGAAAGGAGAGTTACAGCCAATCTTGCCTCTTTAAGCTATTTAAGCATGCAATCCATTTCTATCTTTCCAAGCATCGAACCCAATGCTATTTGGCTGATTAAACACATGTGGGTCTTTTCTTGTGGGATTGGAAAACCTCAACCTTTAAGAGAGTACTCTTGAGTCTTAGATTTTGGTAGATGCATAGCAATGCATGTTAACAAAGTATGTTCTGATGCCTTCTTGCTTGATACATAAGTGGTTCTAAATTTAGTATCCACCATTCAATGTTCTTTGTAATGAATGCCAAGTGAACAATGCCCGATCAATTGCGATAATAACGTTTATTAAGCCTAAATGACAAGGCCCCATTATATTCGAGTATGTTTGGGCCAAAACATTCTTCACTTCAAAGACATGTCATTGATGTTTGCTTGGAGAAGAATAAAAAAAAAAACAATCTTTTGAGTGCTTTTGCAGCAATTGGCTAGGGGAAGGGGTGTGCATGCATTGCCGAGATAAATGTTATGATCCTTAACCACTATTTTAAAGCTCATAGTATCATTCTCTTCAACTGTTTAGTAACAAGTATGACACCTGAGAGGGGCAAGCAATGTAGGAAGAGCTATGCATTATGTTTGTGTAGTTTGTCCTTTTAGGTGGTTTAGTCCCCCTAGTAAGAACAATGATTGGTAACTCATACATGAAGTGCACTTTTAAAATATGTCGATTTTACTTTGATGCAAGGTTATTTTACACTCTTTTGTTGTGATATATATGATTATATGTGTGCATTGGATCAACTGTAGCAAGGATTTGGTCTTCATCGGATCTTCTAAAAACTATTTATGGCGTGGCAGAAATGTTTTAGCCGACACACTTGAGTTACTCATATGTGCTTGATGTAAGCCCACTTACCAATTGAACTGTAGCAGTTGAAAATGGTCACAATACTTCAAAGAATGAAAATATTTTCATTGTTGGGGGTCTGTACATGTTGGATGTACTTACATAGGTGATGGCTCGACTTATTCCAACAGGGCAAAGTCGTCATTTTGATTCAGGATAAATGGAAGCCAAAGTCTTTGGTGACATTATTTGATGAAGTTGACATAAAAGCTTTGAATGATACTGTGATGGTGGGGCTATCCATTTCAATAATGAAGCCTTAAGCAATGTTGTTATGGGTCTGATCATAGTGGAACACCAATACTCGTATATTACTGCATTGCTCATAAGAGTGGAGTCTCAAATTTCATACTCGTGAGTTTTCTTTGCTATAGAGTAGATTCTAGTATAGATAGTTTTGATGTATCTCTCGCCACTAAGCCATTTTTACATTCCACATGTGGTTTCTTGGTTAGACCAATCAAGGTCTGAGGATTAAAATGCCATTCTAATTACTCATAGCTGCTATAGTAGATGATCATTTTTGTCCCGGACTATCATCTCTTGATTAGGTATGAGCTACTTGGAAATGTTGTTTATTTACATGGTTTGTGTTATGGTGATTATGTCATGATTTGTTCTTTAGGCATTTGGATCTTAGAGAGAGTTTTTGGTCTGTAATTACATCTTTTGTTGGCATTGTGGACCGATAAAATATAACTAGGTATGTGGTGAGTTGTTTTTGTTTGGATTGACAATTCCACTCGTAATACACAAACCTCTAGTTTTCTTATTATTTATACTTAGTGGCTTATGCATGGAATGCTAATTTTGATGCAGTTCTTGGATTGCTTCACTCTTTTACATACTGCTAGTAGTTTAATACCTTCTACATAGTAGCTTAGCTGAGATGCATCCCAAATCTTTAGCAGCTTCTATCATGCTTTGTGGGTGCTCGCTTCCAACTACTTCAGACTTGATTTGATTTTCAGGACTTAATGTTTAGGAATAGCTAGCGATGTTGACAACTATCAAAGGTGTAGGCCATTGGCATCATGGTGAAAAACTCGGTTCTTTAATCACTCAAGCTACATTATAAGCATGTGGTTGTTTGTTTGTGTTATGCTTAGAGATATGTTTAACAACATTGAATGTCAATATAAACGCATGGTTGTTTGTCCTCATGTTCCTGCTTAGAGATATGTTAATACCATTGAATGTTGAAGACCGGGGATAAGCCGTCAAAAACCTCTTTGAGTTCACTAGTCAAAAATGACAATGCAACTGGAATTGGAGTTCTAACCTCTTTAGCATTGTCGAGAAAAATTGGCTCTTCCTTTCATGTGCTCCAAGCAAGTCATGATTGAGCTCCAACATTCAAAAACCCATAGTGCAAGGCCGGTAGAATCTAAGATCAAGCACATTCATCCAAATTCCTATCCATGAAGTGGAAGTATTTCCTAGGGGTGCCCTTCATGTTTGGATATTGATTTAAGGTTTTTGTTTCGGTGTGTTTATAGACGGTGAGTTTATTTCAATTAGTAAGTTCCAATCATGAAAATTGGATTTGAGTAAAGTCTAAGGGTCTACCAACCAAACAAAATGATTACGATTGTTTTGGTTGTTGTCTTTGTAGGAGTTTGAGGCTCTCTAAATATTGGATGCAAACAGATTTTATATATTATGTATAATAAAGGAGTTACACATAGTTGGAACCTATAGAACTTAGAATATTAGCTACATTCCCACATTCTCATTTCCACAGCATACAAGATACACTCAAAAACCATGTGACTTTGAATGAGCTTTGAATACAATGGGTTCCCACTTTACTTCCATACTTATGCCCTCAAATAGCTTCTTAACTATCAAATGCTTTTACAAAGTGAAGATACAGATAATTTGAAGGCCATAAAGTTTAACTACACTTAATCAATTTTGAACAACATGCTCTACCTATTCCCCCCCATGTGTACCCATATTAGGAAGGATATCCTACCAAGTTACTATAGCAAGGTTAGCCATCCCAAAATATATGTTGGATTGATTTTCAGCTTTTGTAGTTGCATTACCATCACAAGGGCCTCGTCTTTTTAGCACTTTGTTGACAAAAACACCCCTTACCTCCTCATTGAAAAAAGATCCAAAAGATCCGATCCCTTCAAAGACCAAACACCTTTTAGCACCCTAAGTTTGTCTTTGGAGATGTCTACTTGCCATGACTTACAAACCTTATTAGCTTCTGACTTCCTTCTATTGCCCACTTGATTAGCTCTTGACCCAAGCTATCCATGACAACTTTGTTCATGACTTGAGATGATATAATCCTTGTTGTCCCTAATACCACAAGTTCCCATCCAACCTTGTACAAATAAGTTAGTTTCCCCATCCTACCAAAGAAATTCCCTCTTCTTTTAGCACAATTGCAAGGGAAGCTCTACATGATCAAGTCTAGGAAACATTTAATTCTCATCTCATAGCACCCACATCCCTAAGATCTCCAATGATTTAGTCCAAAGTTTTAATCCAATTTCTTACCAAGCTTTTACAAATCCCACTTGGTTTGGTCACCCTCATTGCTTGAGAAGCGATGACTCTAGTGGTGTCTAGGCCTTAAGCCAAATGCACTCAAATGTCAACTTGGATACTATCTTAACCCAAGGGGTATCTTGCTCCTAGCATGTCTTAATAAGAAGCTTGATCTTTCCCAAAATTATTTTCTCTACCTTCAAAATCATAACAAATCATCTACAAAGTCTTGCCTACCAAGCCTTTTTCTTCTATTATAATTCAATCCAAGTAGCTCTTTGCTTTCAAAAAGGTTTTTGATTAAATGGAATAGAGGGTGAGTAGCCAAGGCAAATAGGAGAGGATTGAGAGGACACCCTTGTCTTACTCCTATCCTCACCTCCAATGGATTCAAGGATGTGCCATTTACTAAAATAAGAGCTTGCACATTTCTCAAAGTAAAGCATGCATAATGTATGTAGAGGTATATAAACCACTTTGATGGTGCAACTTTTGTTCCTTGATAAGTATCATCAAATTGATGAAACTGAACCCATTTTCTAAAAAATGATCTTTTTATCTCGCCATTGAATCCCCTTTGTTCCAACACCATCTTCATGATTTGAGTTAATGTTAGCCACCTTCTCCAAGTGTTTTTCTTTGTTCTCCAACAATCCATGCTCATTAAGCCACATGTTGCCATGGGCCCCCTCCTATCTACCCCAACTAATCAAAGTTGATTGAAGGAGTGAACCAATTGTGTTGCCGTGTTCCCTAGTGTTGGCACCATTATAACTTGATAGCATTCACAACTTGGTGTCTATCCCAAGGTATTCCTACCCCAATTGATCAAGTGGTATTCCACTGATATTAGTAAATGCATTTTCTTTGCTTGTATTGTCTTTATGGATCATAGCTCTATTCCAAAAGTTCTTGACTGGAGGACGCTTTGCCCATATACTCTATAGAACTAAAAGCTCTTATTTTTCCTTGCCTTTTTCTAACAATTTTCCTCTGTGTGTGTGTGTTTATGGACCATAGCTCTATTCCAAAAGTTCTTGACTTGAGGATGCTTTGTCCATATACTCTATAGAACTAAAAGCTCTTATTTTTCCTTGCCTTTTTCCAACAATTCTCTCTCTCTCTCTCTCTCTCTCTCTCTCTCTCTCTCTCTCTCTCTCTCTCTCTCTCTCTCTCTCTCTCTCTCTCTCTCTCTCTCTCTCTCTCTCTCTCTCTCTCTCTCTCTCTCTCTCTCTCTCTCTCTCTCTCTCTCTCTCTCTCTCTCTTGCTATGTATTGTTAGGTGCTACCTACTTGTTGGTTTTGAGAAATTTGGAGCAAATTGACCTGGCAAAGGAGGGCTTAGAGGATTGATTCTCTTCATTTCCATGCAAGCACTCTTTGTAATAATGGCCCCACCTTAAATGGACTAGCTACCACGGGTGGAATCTAGTGTAGTTTTCCAAGCCTCTTTGCAATACCAAGCAACTTGTTCCATGGAAAAGTTGGCAAATCATCACGAACTTCAACCCAAACTAGGCATTCTTTTTGAAGACAATCGTTTTCGATCTCCATTGATTGCCATGGCATGATGTAGACCAAGTCAAGACCTTAGAAACAAATGCCTTGCTCGTAGACTTGCTTTGCAACTTCCTTCTTATCAAACACCATCTCAAAGAACCCCTTATTACATAATAAATCCGATCCACACCTCCTTCCAACTTAAGGATTGTATTAAACCAAGTTGTCACCTCCATGGCCTTTGGAGGTCTGCATGTAAAGAAAACCAACACAACTTTTGTGTTGAAGTTGAACACATTAGAGTACATGTTGTCAACATTAAGCACCACCTTCATTGCTGGATCTTCTCTGTTTTCCTCTGTGTTTCTTTGAAGAGATGTCACCAAAATCTCACTCTCATCAAATGGGGGTTTGGCTTCAAGTCGATGTTTGTTTTCTTTAAAATTGAGCAATCATAAAGCTCTTGCCCTCCACCCAATGCAACAACTACTTCAAAGCTTTTGTTATGTTAATCTGACTCACTTTGTTTGAATATCATGGAGAGGAAAGGAGAGTTATAGCTAGTCATATTAATCTTTGTTTTAGTAGAGGAAGGGAGAATTATAGTGGGTCTCGAATATTATAGGCTTAATGATAAATTACACCATGCTTATCAATGTATAAAAGGCTCCAATTTGGTGCTACATTCTAGGAACTATAGGGTTTCAAGGGTCATTGCATGAAAGTTCTTAGATTTCTTATAGTTTTGAGACATTGTTAGTGTCTCAAACTTTGTAGGTGGTCAAGGTGATAGACAGAATGTTAAAATTACATGGCGTAGTTGACAGAATCCAAGCAAGGAGTAGAGAATACACAAAAATAAAAACTACTTTAATTTCAAACAAATTGATATAAAGATGGCTCTATTCACCTATGCACTTCTGATATGGATATTAGATGGTGATCCAAACAGGTGATAGGCAAAGAGCTTAAGGCTAGCTACTAAAAGAACTCACACTAGGTGAAAGATGGATTGATGATGACTTTGGAGGGGTCTTCCTTTTATAGCCTAGAAAGATAGTATGGTCAGCATGTCTGACCATATTATGAACCTTTCATAGTTGGCTAGGGAGTATTCCCTTTATTGTTGGTTTGGTATACATACATACATACATACATACATACATACATAGTATGTGTAGAGAGAGAGAGAGAGAGAGAGAGAGAGAGAGAGAGAGAGAGAGAGAGAGAGAGAGAGAGAGAGAGAGAGAGAGAGAGGCATGTTGTGTATACAAAGAACTGGCCTAGGTATAATGTACCTATATTTTATTTAGATTTGAGCTTTAAAAAATGATAGAAGAATTTGTAGTGTTGGTGGAAACAATTTTTTTAATGTGCCTTTAGAGGGGCACAAAATCAATATACAAATGGACAAAATAAACTATTTGGCATGTTAGTTTGATTTGGCAAATAAACTTTTTAACATGTTAGTTTGATGTAGCCTTTGATATGTGTTGGCCCCTCAAATGTTGCATGACTTGCTATGTATTTGTGTGAATGGTCTCTCTCTATGCAGGCTAATGTCCCTTATGCTAGGGTTTGTCATTTACACCATCTCTTCCAATGAGGAGAAAGTAGTGATGTGATCATGTTGCCATCAAAGATTGAGGAAACTCAAGCTTTTTTAAAAATCATTGGCTATGAGGCCATGTGACAAAGACTATATTCCTTACCAAAAGTTTAGGGGATGCTCTCGAGGGCTCCATGTAGCATGGGTGTGGGCTAGGTTGGCAATCAGGCCATCAATCACAATAGTCAAGTCGTGTTAAGCATTGGCCTAACACTAATGCAAAACTTTAGGAGAATCTAGGCATGGAAGTGAAACACCGAAGAATATCGATGCTTTGAAATATTGATGTGAAGCACTAGGAGAGCAATTGTTATCGAGCTATGCATGCACTATTGAACCTTGCTCCTAGCCATCAAAATGTGTGTGTCTTTGAGTGCATCTTCATGCTATGTGTGTCACCACTCAAGAAAGATCCACCTAGACTATGAGAAAAGCTATATGAGGAGTACAAAGGTTTCTCAATTCAGCATTGAGAGAACACTGGTGTAAAGAGTGGGGAGAACATTGGCACAAAACACCAAGATAATCTAGGCATGAAGCACCTAGTTGTAGAACTAAAGCCAAGTTCTAGAAGCTACTTCCACAAAGTGCTTAAATGGATCATCACCAAAAGATCTTCATGCTTATGTATTGTGTGTTGTGAACACAAAAAAGGTTCATTTCATAAGAAAGATAGAGGGAATTGTGTGTTCTAATCATTTGAAAATTTTGGAATGGATTGTTGGATCTCTACTTTGGAATAAGATCCAACTTTGGAATATACTCTACTCTCTTCAACATTTTGATGGTACTTTGAATGAAAATGAATACACTCTCTTTTCAATATTTTGATGGTACCAAGACTTTGAAAATTTTGGAATAGATAGTTGGATTTGTACATTGGCTCTCTTCAACATTTTGATGGTTCTTTGAATGAAAAGGGATATTTTGGTTCATAATATTCTCTCAAATCTTATGAAAAGGAATATACTCTGTCTTCAACATTTTGATGGTAATAATACTTTAAACTTTCTAACCATCATGTTTGCTTTTCATGTACTTAATTTAACCACCATGTTGATTTTTAAATATTTAATTTAACCATCACATTTATTTTTGCTATATTTAAGTTCTTTTTTGGACAAATCATCATGATTGGTATGTGTGTTTAGTTTTCTTAAATTTAATAGACATGGGGAAGCAAGGTTTCCCTTGCGGCTTTTATGTGGTAGAGAATTTCTATGTGTGACAAGCATTGCGAAAAGATTTTTATGCTCACAACTTACCTAGTGGTAATTTGTTTTCCCATATGGAAATGCTCTTTGCAAAGCAGGGGACTTCTCACATAACGTTTGGAGGGAAAAAAGAGAAGTAGTTCTAGCAAATTTTATGTTTTCATGGTGCGCTTGAAGGAATCTTGCTTCTCTCTCCTGCAAACCTGTGCATTTGCAAACTTTTGCAAAAAAGTAAAAGTTACAAACTTGCAAGCTTCATTTGAAGGTGAATGTTTACCACAGCACAGAGGAGCGGGAAATGGAAAAAAGGAAATAGCAAAAGGCGCAGGACAAAAGGAAGAAAAAAGCGGCTTAACTGGTAACCAGACCCTAAAAAAATTAAAAGCACGGGCACGACCCTTAGGAAGTCTTAGAGTCACCCAAGGAAAGTAAAATAGTAAAAAGTGCACCATTAAGTGTGAAAGCGCTCCCGAATCCTTGTAAAAGAGCGCCAGGCTCACTCTTGTGCAAATTGTATGCATTAGTTGGGAATAGGATAGATTAGAACGGTGGGAAATAAGAAATGGACCTAGACTAATGGCCGGCCATGTAAAAAAGGGGATGACCGCCCATAAAATGTAGGGCATAAAGTTCAAAAAGTGAATGAGAAGATCATTCTTGTGTGTGGCCAAAGCTTCTTCTTCTTCTTCTCTTGTTTCTTGCCTTCTTGCTTGTGCTTGAGAGAGGGATTGAGAGAGTGGGAGGAAGTGAGGGAGTGATTGTGTGAGAGTGAGGGATCTTGGAGAAGAAGCTCTCCATCTTCTCTCTTCATCTTCCCCTCCTCTCTTCTCTTCTCTTGTCTCGCGCGTGGCTATGGAGGATGAAGCTCATGGGAGAGGGATTGAGGTTGCTTGAGCTTGCCTCAAGGATCGTGGAGCTACCGGTGTGCAAGAAAGAGGAGGGTACTCGATCGAGCATCAAGGTAAGCTCACTACACCCGTAAGGTAGGCATTGCGCGTCGGCTATGTGAGAGGTAGCCATGGCCGCTTCGTTCGAAACACTTGAGCAATAAGTGGTCCGTAGGTCTCGGGGTAGAGCTTGTTGCTCCCCTTAATTTTGGTTTCGTTGCTGGGACCGACGGAATCGAGCCTTGAGCACCGCCCGCATCAAATCGAGCATAGAAGTAGGGTTTGCAGCCCGAACCGGTGCTCTAGATAGCTAGGAGATTTAGGAGGTTTTAATCCGTGAAACAAGTAAGTGTTTTGGTTTGTTGGAAGTATTAGTGTAGGACTACCATTCTGCATCTCTGTTTTGCATTTTGGCTGCACTAGATTAAGGTTAGATTAGGTTAAGAAAAGAGAAAACAGAGGTTTTGGCTGCTGCTGGAAATAGGAAAACAGGGGACCAGATTCAAATTTCTGGGTAAAACAGGGAAAAGGGAACTGGCTTTAAGGTTTTGCAGTACTAGGAAAGGACCTTAAGAGGCTTGGGAGGCCAGGACAAACCTCATTTCACTGGTTAGCTTTGTGAGAGAGAGAGAGAGAGAGAGAGAGAGAGCTTCTGGTTACCAGGACGAGGGAGCGCTATCACGATTCTGGGTGCCATCGATTTGTGCTGCTCCAGGTGATTCTGGTGCTTCTTAGTGGTGCCCTGATCAGATCTGGAAAGTCTCTTGTGATTGTGTGTAGCAAGCGTCAAGTGGGATCGAAACGCGTCGAAATCGCGCCTGCCGCCAGACGTAGTCAGACTAGGTCTCAGTGGTCTGATTCCCAGAATCGGACCACCCGAGTCCTGGAGCCGGACCATCCGATTCCAATAATCGGACTATTCGACTACTAGAGTCGGACCAGCCCTGTCCGATTCCCAGAATCGGACAGTCCGATCGGACGTGCCACGTGGCACTCAGACTGCCCATCATAGTCGGACCATCAGACTTTAGGAAGCGGACCCGACCTGTCCTACTGCTGGACTCGGACCACTCTGTCCGACTGCAAGAATTGGACCGTCCGACTACTAGAGTCGGACCAGCCCTGTCCAATTCTCAGAGTCCGATTCTAGGAATCGGACCATCCTGCCAGAAGAAGAAATAAGGATCTTTAGTTGACCCTGCCACAGACCTGACCCCCAGGACACAACCCTGAACACCCCCAAGACCCAGTTTGACCATTAGAACCTCAGAGACCAATCGAACTTAGAGCAGAATAGAAAACGCAACATAGACCTTCAAAAAGACCATAGAATAGCCGGGAACCGAGCTTAGAACTCAAATCAAGCTAAGAATGTGGAGAGAAATAGAGTGGAGTTCACATTAAATACTTTCTGCATCAGCACTTCACTCTTGTGTTCCACTAAGTTTGCACTGCAAGAAAAGAGAAAAGCCTGTTTTCGCACCAAGCACCACGAAAGCACTAAGCATAACGTGTGAATAAGGATTGCAGCTGCTTTCAAATAACAAGGAACACATCAGGATATCTAATAACATTAAGGAACCCACTAGTAGGAGAAGACCCCAAGACTTAGACAGGTGCCTGAGTGCCCTACTAGTAGGACCTGGAGAAGACACGAAGACACGGAAAGCAACAATATAGAGGATTGGACGCTGCCGAAGCTGCTTGGATTTATTGACAACCTTATGGAGTTGGAAGTAGAAACAATGTCGGGATCAAGAGGCGAACGAGGAGAGGACCAATTAGACTTAGGAGAATTTCCAACCTCAGTCCAGGAACTGGTCCACAACTATGATCTACTCACTAGGACCGTGATCCAGGGCAGACCTGTAGAGGAAGTGGTAGCAAACCTGGAAGAATAGAGAAGAGCAATCAAGAGAGCGCTAGAAGGCATAATTGCCTACAACCATGAGCAAAGGGCTAGAAGGCTCAGCAAGACGTAGATATGTACAAGGCTAGACAAGTGCTAGACCTAGCTAGAGCGGCCAAATCTGGACCGAATGTAGAGAGGGAACGGGCAGCAGAGGCTGACATGACATTGAGTGAACTGGTAGCAAAGAGACTCTTGGACAATACGTCCGTTGAACAGAGCGCTACTGCCCTAGCCACCACGCTACTATCGGGATTCGAGAGATGCGAGTTTAACTCAAAGTCAGAAGTCAGCACTGAGAGTGATCCCAAGATACCACAACCTTCTAAAGTCAAATGCACCAAGGGAGACTTGCCAGTCCACCTAAGGCGTAGGAGGCTAAAGGAGGAGGCCAGGAAGCAAGCAAAGGACTCAGAAGCAGAAAGGCAAAATAAACTACAGGATCTACCCAAACGGTTTACAAAATTTAAAAAGGGTGACAGAGTGGTGATTCTGCTACGTGCGAAAAGACAAGGCCAAACTAGTGAACTGATCGAGGGACCCGCCAAAGTCAAGGAAGTTAACTTGGCTGGGGAAGGTGAAAAGCCAAGACCTGTATTCATTGTAGATGACTTGACAGAGGATGAGGAGACCAAACTTGTTGCACCCTTGCAAGAGTACATTGACGTATTTGCCTGGACATTGAACTTAAGGGAGTCGACCCTAGGGTTGTGACTCATAATATCCCAATGGTCCCTGATGTAGTGCCAACGAAACAATGACCTTACCCCATGAATCCCAAACACGCCCATGCAGTAAAAGAGGAGATTGATAAACTCATGAGGGCAGGATTCATATATGAGATCGAGCACAGGGACTGGGTATCACCTATCGTGATTGTCATGAAGAAAAATGGAAAAATCCGAGTGTGCATGAACTACGAGAAAGTGAATGCCGCTACAAAGAGGGATAACTATCCTTTACCTTACACCGAGCACATGCTTGAGAGGGTAGCAGGTAAAGAAGCTTACAATTTTCTGGATGGTTTCTCGGGCTATAATCAAGTGCAAGTGCACCTCGACGACATGCACAAGACTGCCTTTGCCACGAAATGGGGTGTATTCGTCTACATTGTCATGCCTTTTGGGTTGATGAACGCACCTGTGACTTTTCAAGGTTTCTCGGGCTATAATCAAGTGCAAGTGCACCTCGACGACATGCACAAGACTGCCTTTGCCACGAAATGGGGTGTATTCGTCTACATTGTCATGCCTTTTGGCTGGAAGTGTTTGTAGACGACTTATCCATACACTCTAGTTGGGCTGAACACTTAGAGAAATTGAGAGCTGTCTTTGAAAGGTGTAGGTTGTACCACCTCTCGTTGAACCCCTTAAAGTGCCAGTTCTGGGTGAAACACAGATGCATCTTAGGGCACGTAATGTCAAGGAACGGCATTGCCACTGACTTTTCTAAAGTCAGAGTCATTGTTGACTTACCGCCACCCGATAACTACAAAGGAGTTCAGTACTTCTTAGGACACACTGGATATTATCGACGCTTTGTACTAAATTACGCACTAATTGCTAGACCATTGTACAAGCTGTTGATAGTGTTCGAGTGGACTGAGGAATGCCAGCGCGCATATGAGGAGTTGAAAAAGGCTCTTACTACTGCACCAATCTTACGAGCCCCAGACTGGAACATAATGTTTCATGTACACATAGACGCCTCTAAGTTCGCTATTAGAGCCGTGCTATGCCAGCCTAGTGAACATAACTTAGATTACCCGGTGAGTTTTGCCAGCAGGTAGCTCACAGAGACCGAGATGAACTATTCCACGATAGAAAGGGAGGGGTTGGCCATGGTATTTGCGGTAAATAAATTTAGGCATTACCTGTTGGCCACTCCCATTGTCTTCTTTGTTGACCATCAAGCCTTGCTATATCTTGTGAACAAGCCTTGCGCTACGGGACCCATAGCTAGATGGTTACTCCTTCTACTAGAGTTTGACTTCTCTGTGGTTGTACGCAAAGGAAAGCAGCATTACATGGCTAACCACATGTCCCGCATACCCACAGGAGAAGCCGCTGGACAAGGCATACCTGACGATTTACCGGATGCTCATCTCTTTAACCTGTCTAGCGAGAGAGAATTGTTTAAAGCTGATCTGATGCCGTACTAGGCCGATGACATAGTGCAAGTGCTAGAGAGCGGACTACCTGAGAGACCCATTGAGAAGGCCAGGCTGAGAAGACTTATCTTAAAAATTCAGACATACCAACTGATAGCCAGCCAACTCTACAGGTTGGGACAAGACGGTTCATTGCACAGATGCATATGTGAGCACAAGATGCACGATGCATTGAAAGAAGCACATGGCGGAATCGCTGGAGGACACTTTATCGGGGACACAACAATCCGAAAGGTGCTACAATCCCAACTATGGTGGCCCACCCTTTTCCCCGATGCATCTAAATTCGTAAAGCAGTGCGATGAGTGCCAAAGGACCAAAGTGCCTGTGCAGAAAGACAAGATGGAGTTGAACCCTATCATATCCCGACAACCCTTTGAAAAATGGGGCATCGATTTTATTGAACCTATCAGTCCTGCGACACAATATTCCCAAGCTCGGTACATCATAGTGGCAACCGATTATCTAACGAAGTGGGCAAAGGCACGAGCCACGAGGAAGAATGATGCTAGAACCACTGCAAAGTTCTTATGGGAGCAGGTCATTTCACGGTTTGGCTGTCTAATCGAACTTGTAAGCGACCAAGGCATGCACTTCATTAATGAGGTGATTTCCCACCTGCTCTCTACCTTCCTAATAATTCATCGGAAGTCCTCTCCCTATTATCCTCAGGCTAATGGCCAAGCCGAATCCACGAATAAAATCTTAGTCAACATGCTTACAAAGGTAGTGTCTACTTCAAGAAGTGACTGGGACAACAAGCTAATGGCGGTCTTGTGGGCCTATCGCACAGCTTATAAAACGGCTGTAGGACATACGCCTTTTAGGCTGACGTACGGAACTGAAGCCATTTTACCCTTAGAATTCTTCATCCCTAGCTTAAGGATAGCAGTCCAGGAGCGTTGGGAGGGAAGAGAGGCTTGGACCAATTGCTTAGTGGAGTTAGAGCGCCTAACGGAGACCCGACTTCTCACCACTCACTCTTTGATTTGTGAGAAGGCTTGACGAAAGATGTCAAACAGCGAGACTTTGAACAAGGGGACCTTGTTTTTCTATACTCTGTAAAAGGACATAAACAAAAGATGAAGTTTCGGGGGCTAGGGCCTTTCAGAGTACGCATGATTGGTAGAACATGGAATGTTGAGTTAGAGACACTTAACGGCGAAGGAATAGGCTTTTTTAATGGCAACCGCATAAAGAAGTACTATCCTCCTTCCCATCCATTACATGAGCCACCCATGCTAGAACCCCCAATGAACGTCTGCATGGCTACTATAACCGGGCTTACAGATCATGACGAAGAAGCAGTGGCACCAGCGTATCTACGAATCATAGTCACAACAAGAGCGACGTATTCTTTTGATGCCTTGATTGATGAAGGTGCCAACTACAACATCTTGACGCATGACCATTGGACATGCATTGGTCAACTGAAACTACAGCCCACTAATGCAAAACTCACCCCGTTTGGGGGTAATGCTTATTCACTCCTAGGGAAGTGCAAGGTAGTCGTTTCTATCGAGTCTGAAAGTTTACCAGCTTTCTTCCATGTGTTGCCTGACACTAAAGGAGCCGATAATATGTCATTATTAGGTCATACTTTCAAGAAGTAAATGAACTGTAATGTGGATTACAACCTAAACCACATTCATCTTGCTATAGGCAATGTGCGTATCGTGACGACTTTCAGCAAGGGCTGTCCTGACTCCTCCACCATTACGAAGCCACCGGTAGAAACCCCTACGACCACGCTTTAGCCCAAGTCTAAACAGAAGAAAACTAAGGCCTCATACCAGGCTCTCGACCCTAGGCCCAAACCCACCAAGAGTGCTCACAAGGCCAAGGAGTCCAAGCTTATATGGGTGCCAAAATGGCAAAGACCATATCCGGGTAGACCACCCAAACGTGATTCTAAATGCCAAAATAATCAGCCATCATAGCCTAAGAGACAATCTAGATGCTATCGATGTAGACGCACAACCACTCCCCAAAGATCTCTTGCGAGCACAAGGATACTATGAGGGCAACCCCTGGATTTGGGTGCCTAAAAATGGCAAGTTTAAAAGCTCATCTACAAGCAATCTCACCCTAGTGAGGGAGGCTTGCACACATGGTGCCCAGGGCATAGTCAGCAAACCATTGCCCGCTGTGGCTAGTAAGCCCCAACTCATCTATCGACCAAAGCAAATGCCACAAGCCTTAGACTTACCTAATCTAGAGAACTTAAATACCCCCATGACTGCTCACTCAGAACCCAGCACAACTCCCATGGCCCCAGAGCTTCCTACAACACCTCAAAGTGCTTCGAAGTGCAAAGCCACACCTGTGACACCAATGATGGAGTCACCACTATCCAGTCCATTTGCACCATTCCCACCAGCAGGTCTTAAACCTTCCTACGCGGTACGACCTTTCCTTTCCTTGGATAAAGACCTCGCTGCGACTTCTGGGGATGACTTAGTAACCTGCATCAAGATGTTGGA
The DNA here is from genome assembly GCF_053477565.2 of Lygodium microphyllum. Taxonomy (NCBI): domain Eukaryota; kingdom Viridiplantae; phylum Streptophyta; class Polypodiopsida; order Schizaeales; family Lygodiaceae; genus Lygodium; species Lygodium microphyllum. The sequence continues at coordinate 118,324,154 of NC_141152.1, read as the reverse complement.
CAAAACTTTCACTACATTCGCTAGAAGTTATGAGAGGATAGACCTAGGTCTTCTTGACAAAACACTTGCTTTGGATGTTCGTGCATTACCATGCACTTGGGAAGAATACGAACTTATGACAGTTAAATTCCCTAAAATTGCTACTGAACTGATAGCAAACGACGAAATCTCAAAGGAGCAAGCTGCCCTCAGAAGACTAATCACTTCATATCGTAAGCCTCCTCGTTCTATTCCTGAGCACGAGTTGCAAGAGCTCACGCAAATGGCAAGCTCGCCTTCCACGTTCTTACAGCAGTGGTTTGCTTTGAGAATCCAATGGGAGAAAAAAGGTTGCCAAATAATGACCAATGCTAAGCAACGCAGGGCAGTTAAAACCATTGAATATGACCCTACTTATGTGGCACCTATCTCGTTTAGGGTTTTGGCCATCACCCGCAACCAGCATTTAGACAACCATGTGCTCCCTCACCCTTACATTGACCAATTCCTTATGGAAGATGAATTACATGTTGCAAGCCGCCTTAATACTGGAGATCTCTTTCACAATGTCTTGACCTACATCTCCCAAGTCTCCATCCAACCATTTGCTCTTGATTGTCATGCCCAAATCAAATACAATCCAAGCTTCTATGATTGGTTATTGGCTAAATAAGTCAATCCACAAAAAACAACATTTGCCTCGTACTTCCTGTGCTAATCCTAGGAAGGATTCCTTGAAAGATCCAAGACGGGGGGGAGCAATGTGAGCAAGAGTAGAGCAGAATGAGAGTCATGCTATCTAGCAGAATGTTATGATTAATTGAGTTTCAATGGAAGATACTGCAAAGGGAAAACAGTAGCAATTGCTGCTGCGAGCTTGTCTCTAAAATTCAAGCCTCTAAGCAAGTATACCAATTTTTGACACATACATTTTTCTCTCAAAATTGAGTTTTGTTAGAAATAAGCCGATTTTTAAGCATTAATGTTGGCATGGTGTGTTGACAAGTAACCACCATGGCAGGACAAGACAAAGGGGGGAAACTCCCATTTTCTGAAGAAGAGATGACCAAGTTCCGCATCAGTGTCGAGACACGAGGATTCAGTCAATTCACCTTCAAGCACACGCTGAACCTGGATGAGGCCATCTCGGAGGAACCTGCAGTCAAAGAATTGGTGGACAAATGCCACCTCCACAAGTATGTGGAAAAGGTGGGGCAGGCCGTAGATTAGGACATGTGTGTTGAATTTCTGAGAAACTTTGACAAGGGCAGGAATTTTGGCACTATCACAGTGAGGACAGGGGAGCAGGAAAGAAGAGTTGAAGTGCCCCTCAATGCGGCAATCATGGAGAAGGCCTTGGGGCTCGTACCCAAGAAAGAGAGGCGGCCGAGAAGGGATGTTTACGCCATGCTAGGGGTAAAGAAAGAAGAGGTGCACACAGTGGATGGAATCAGCTTGGCTGACATCCCAGATCCAGCAGTGAAGGTGCAAGCGAAGATGATCCACACACTCTTTTCGGACCAGAGGTACAACGCATTGATGAACATGATCGGGGTCCCGTTGTTAGAAAGCATCGCAGCAGGAGTCCCTGAGGAGGTAGACTGGAATGGGTTCGTGCAGAAAACCATTCAAAGCTCAGCTGCCCTTCTCACTCTAGCAGAAGCACCAGCAGGAGGAGAATCCCCTGCCTCAATAGCACGCTCCACAAGGAAGAAACCTGCCTCAAAGGCGGCCACAATTAGATATGGTGGTGTTTTGACAGCCATCATAAATGAAGCAATGAAGGATGCTGGAGTCATGGAAGAGCAAGCTGCACATCAAAGCCCACCGCATCAAAGCCCACCTCACCACGGAGAAGAATCAAGTGAAAGAACGATAAGTGACAAGGGAGAACAGGAGGTGCCGCCTACACAAGCAAGCAAACCAGAAGGACAAAAGAAAGGGGACAGGAGACAGAAGGAAAGGAAAGAGGAATTAAGCAAAGAAGAACGAGCTGAAATCAAGAGGGCTCAAAGAGAGTCTAGGAGGGCTAAGGAAGAAAGAAGGAGGAAAGAGGAGGAAGAGCTTGTAAAGATAAGAGAAGAATAAAAAAAGTCAGAAGAGGACAGGAAAAGAAGGGTGGAATAAGAAGCTGAAGAGCAGAGACTGAAGGAGCTGGCCGAGTTGGCAGAGGCTACGCGAAGATCTGTGGAAGAGACCCACAGGGGTAGAGAGCTCGAACCTGTGAGCCCCCGTCATAAAGCCGAAGCTAGTCCAGGTGTGGAAGCAGCTCCAGTGGCTGTAGGCAAGGGCAAGTCCCTACTATATCCACTTCCTTCCTCTTTTGTGCCTGCAATGACTGAAACCAAGACTACAACCACCACACAACCCACACCTCCCCTCGACACGGCACAGCTAATGAACATGATGCAAATGCTAGTGAGCAAAGTGGCCGAGATCGTGCCAGAAATCGGATTGAAAAGGCCCGCTGCCACAGATGCAGAGTCACGGCAAGACCCTAAAAGACAAAGGCTGGAGGCATCAACCACCACACCCCATACTCCCATGCCTGCCGACACTGACTATGACACATATGTGGCTGAGCTACTGGCACAACTAGACAAGGCGAAGGAAGAAAAGAAAGTGGCCTTGATGGAGCTAGAAAAAGAAAAAGAAACGTCAGCTGCTCTTAGGCTAGAAGTCTCAAGGCAGGGAGCCGACCGACGAAGAGATATGAAGGCCCTGCAGGACCAGCTAGTAGCAAAAGCAAAGGAAGCCCAGGATAGTGAAAGCCGCCTTAGACAAAGATTGGAAGACGAAGAGCAGAAATGGCAGAGCAAAGGAGTCTAAAGCTACTAGTGCAGCAATACAATGATCTACAGCAAAAGGTCGCTCAAGTGGAAATGCTAAGACAGGAGGTTCAAGAAGGCTAAGCCAGTACACTACAAGAACATACCATGGAGCTCCGTTTGTGGCAGGAGCTAGAAGAACAAAACAGATTAATAAGTGAAATCGAGTTTTTGAAGAGTGAAGCGCCAGGAGTCTCAGTAGCAGAAGCAAAATGGCTACAAGATGAAGCGCAAAGATTACAAGATGCATTGGAGACCCCCCATGAAGATGTAGAGGCCCTCATGGCCATGGCTTTCAATCAAAAAAGGCTATTCCTTGTTGAGATCCAAAGCCAAGAGCAGCTGGTGTAGGAAAAATCAGAAGTACTGGCCGAGGTGCACCAAAGGCTCAGCATTGTAGATCAAGCCAAAGGGATTGCTGAAGAGCAGCTGGCTCAGAAGTTAAGAGAAAGAAACCAGTTGTGGTTTTTAACAAATGAGCAGCAACAGGTAGTGACCACCTTGGCGAGTCAACTGGAGGAAGAGAGAAAAAGGATGGAGGATAGAGCTATGGATTGGAAAATGAATAATTTTGATAGGGTGAGAGACTTGACCGAATGCTTGGCAGTGGTAGAATGCAAAAGGGTGCTTGTAGAAGCCAGGGTTGAAGCTGCCGAAATAACTACTAAAACACAACGGCAGGCCTTCCTCAACACGGTACTCCATGTCATACAAGCTGAGGGCAATGATCCAGTGGAAAAGATGAAAAGAAAGTTGGAGCTGACCACCCGAGCTCTAAGATATGGTCTTCAAGAGCGGGAGCTCCCAATGAGTACAGGGATTACTAAGGAGCAACAATTCCACTACTTACGCTGTACGGGCCTTTCCACTGCTGAACTCAAGGAGCTAGGATTTGAGGAGCATGAACAGCCACCACCACCACCTCCAATCATCCCATTTGTGGTTGAGCGACATGTCGAAGAGGGTCCGGATTTCGAGCAAGGTGATGAAGAAGAGCAACAAAGAATGCCGAGTCCGCCTCAACCCGATCTCCCACAGGAAGAACCTGCAGATGCCCATCTGCCTGAGCGTATAGTTGCAGCAAGGAGGAGAAGACAAGAATTAGCTGAGGAGGCCCAACGCCGAGCACGCACAATTCCAAGACAACTTCCTGAAGAGCCCATGCCACTGAGAGGTGATGCACATCCTGTAGACTGGCCCTAGGAGTTGGTCATCTGGCATTAGCAAGAGTTCCAGAAAAGGCCGTTTGAGCTCTCATTTGCTTTTCCACGCTCTCTGGACCAGGCCCTGCCTCTAGGAGTCTTAGCCAAGATCAAGGATCTGGCTAATGAACTTGCAAACAGATGGATTGAAGAGAGGAGCATGATAATAACTAGGTGGCGATAAGAACCACAGGATTACTGGGAAGATAAGGTCAATCTGGTTCCCAAAACCGTCCAAGGCTACAAGGCACAGCCGAAATGGCAGAGGAGGATTTGGGACACCAATTTTGATGCATGGACCGCCTTTTGCAGTTCACTCCCCGAAGAGCGCAATGATCCTATCTACATGCCCTACCCCCATAGGCATGGAGTGGACTATGATAGAGACTTGCATGGGGATTACGACTTCCCAAAAATATATAATGTAAATGCTAGGAGTCCTGAGAAATGCTTAGTGTTTAGGTTAGAAGATATACTTCCTTCTATAAATCGTTTCCTTGCAGACTTCTCTTCCTGCCCAGATCCAGCGGTTTTGACCACTTGTAATTACCTCCGACTTATCAAATTCCTGCTACTCCAAAAACCCACAGCAGGGGAAGCCTATCTCCCCCCACTCTTCTTTGATATCAACCTAGGAATAGATAGTAGAGCTATGACTAGGTTAATGATGCGGGCTACTCTCCTTCCTTCCTTCTATCTAGAGCTCTTAGAAAATATGAGTGACACCCGCTTCACAAGGTGTAATCACCCTTTCTTGTCAACCACTCAACTGAGAGCTAAGGCCGATATTAAAGAATACCTACAAAGTCGAGCATTCTTATCTCAATGCCTGCGACCGCCCCGTGATTAAATGGGTGTGATATGCCTTGACAATTGTACTCCCTCTCTCATTCTCAAAAAAAAAAGAAAAAAGAAAAGAAAAGAAAAGAAAAGAAAGCAAAGAGAGAAAAAGCCACAAGGAAACAAAGACAAGGTGATTGGAGAGAAAGACAAGAGCAAAAAATAGCAAAGCTGAAAGATGAATCTACTACTAAACAAGTTAACAAGGAGAACACTTCACATGTGCTTGCAGTCTCCCTTCATTGTTATTGTGCACCACACTCACTGCATCTAGGGTTCTCCCTAGCCCCTTCCCCACTTTACACTTAGGGCACATCAAGGGCAGGACTTTCAAACCTGTTACCCTAAGTTTTGCACCGCACCTCCAACGACGCACGAACTGGGTCCTCAAGCGTGGGACATTACCAAGGGCTTGCCCAAGGTTAGACCCATCTCCCAGTTCCACTCGCACGGGCACCATGCACTACACAGTGAGACAAACACACCCCCTAGGAAGTGCACAACTTTTCTTGCAGGTTATGTTCGTGTTTCAAGAACTGGTTGCTTGGCTGAAGAAGATCATCCACTACATCCTCCAATGACAATGAATTTTTCCATGAGTCGGACATGACTCCATTACTGCAACTTCAGGAGCTTCGCTGCGAAGGTTTAAATGGCTCAACATATTTCATATTGCCAATCATCCGCCTACTGATGGCTGCCATGACTGAACCAAATCAAGCAGAAGGAAAACCCAGTGACGGATCTGCCATTGGCTTAGATTTTGGAACCTTATCTTCCAAAGATGCATGTCTACCGTCTCAAGATCTATGGATCGCTTATTGATTCCACAAGCCTGAAGATTTTCAATGCGAGGTTCAAGATCTTCAGCTCAGCACTGAAGATCTTGAAATCAAACCTGAAGATCTTGAAATCAAAGCTGAAGATCTTCAAATCGAAGACAAGGATCCTCAGGATAACAAGATCTTCAAAACAAAGACAAAGATCTTCCATGCGAAGACAAAGCAAACCTTTGTCAAGACAGAGTTCAGGGGGGTTTCTCCAGGATAAATTCCTCCAACACCATTCTCCTAAGGGATTGCTTATTGATCAAGTGTTTCTGTTGACCAAAGGATAACCGGCTACCTATTTTCCACCAGCCAATTGGAACCTCTATCAGTCGTTGCAGAATGGGAGCCACAACTGTGTGTGAAATCCCGAGCATTTTCATGAAGTCTAAAGCACGCCAGAATCTCTCCTGGTCATTGTCATCAAACTCCCTCACCTCTCATTCACAAGCATTAGTGTCATCTACCCACCAGTTCCACCTAGCAACAACATCATCTATCCCACTACTTCCCACCATAGTGCCATGGGACTGGCACTTGGCTAGGAGGGGGGTAATGTTTACCGCAGCACAAAGGAGCAGGAAATGGAAAAAAGGAAATAGCAAAAGGTGCAATATAAAATGAAGAAAAAAGCGCCTTAACCAATAACCAGACCCTGAAAAAATTAAAAGCACGGGCACGACCCTCAGGAAGTCTTAGAGTCGCCCAAGGAAAGTAAAAGAGTAGAAAGTGCACCATTAAGTGTGAAAGCGCTCCCAAATCCTTGTAAAAGAGCGCCAGGCTCACTCTTGTGCAAATTGTATGCATTAGTTGGGAATAGGATAGATTAGAACGGTGGGAAATGAGAAATGGGCCTAGGCTAATGGCCGGCCATGTAAAAAAGGGGATGACCGCCCATGAAAAGTAGGGCATGTATATAAAGTTCAAAAAGTGAATGAGAAGATCATTCTTGTGTGTGGCCAAAGCTTCTTCTTCTTCTTCTCTTGTTTCTTACCTTCTTGCTTGTGCTTGAGAGAGGGATTGAGAGAGTGTGAGGGAGTGAGGGAGTGATTGTGTGAGAGTGAGGGATCTTGGAGAAGAAGCTCTCCATCTTCTCTCTTCATCTTCCCATCCTCTCTTCTCTTCTCTTGTCTCGCACGTGGCTATGGAGGAGGAAGCTCATGGGAGAGGGATTGAGGTTGCTTGAGCTTGCCTCAAGGATCATGGAGCTACTGGTGTGCAAGAAAGAGGAGGGTACTTGATCGAGCATCAAGGTAAGCTCACTACACCCGTAAGGTAGGCATTGCACGTCGGCTATGTGAGAGGTAGCCATGGCCGCTCGGTTCGAAACACTTGAGCAATAAGTGGTCCGTAGGTCTCGGGGTAGAGCTTGTTGCTCCCCTTTAGTGAATATCTCATGTTTTTTTTTTGGATGAAAATGTCTTTCATGGAAAGGGGAGGAGTTTAGGCCTCTTTTTAGTACAAACTGCTTCATTTTGGTGCGTGTTCCATAAACCACCGTGGTCTGTGAGAAGACACTTTAAAGTTTTCATGATGGAGGAAATTAAATGATTCTTTAGTAGATGACACAAATTCTTAGGCTGGAGAATTTTGTTTCCACACTTGAAAGAGGGATTTCGATTCATTTTTCGAGTTGTGAGTTCATGCTACCTTTCCCTTGTGTGGTATGAAGAAAAAAGTGAAGAATTTGTTGTTTTTACCAAGCGGGAACAAGTCTCGAAGGAGCTGTTCTCGTAGGGGTTTCTGAGGGTTTTTTTAATTAAAAACTTTCCATTAAAAATTGAAAATCACAGACTGAAGCCTAAGCAAAGTCCCTTTTGGTCTTCAAGATTGATCCATTTGGATGTTGTAACTATCTTTTTTTACTTCAATTAATGCATATTTAGTTGTCTACATTAGACAAAAAAACAGAAAACCCCCCAAGGCCACATGAGGGGTTTCCAAATTTTTAGAAAAACCACTCGATTTCTTAAAAAACCTCCTAATCCATATTTCTCAACAAAAAATCTCTTTCTATTTTTGAAGTAAGGTGCGCAAGAGGGTTTATTTTCCTCAAATATGGGAGAAGGGACCCGTTCATCAAGCTGCACTCTTTTCAAGAAATTCTTTGGAGTAGGGGGGTTTTCCAAAACCCACAGTGTGACCAAAAATTAAAACTGGAGAGATGGTTTGGACTTAAAAACCATTTCTCGGAGCTCCTAATAGTTCTGATGAAAGTACCAAGCAAGGAGCATAGGATTAGTGTAACCTGGTTTTGGACTTCAAAAATGATTTCCCCAAGAGACCATCCCAAAAATAGCTCCTAATAGTTATTGTGAAGGTGCTAGACCAAGCAAGGAATATAGGATTAGTGTAATCCCAGGGCCCACCTTCCAATTGTGCAAAAATCCAATGGGATTCTAATGTTAGATTTTAAATTTACCTTGACTTGTGACAAGAATACCTCTGAATTCCCCAAAATGAAGGTATTCCCACATTTGAAATATTATTACAATATTTAAATGAAGGTATTCCCAATTTCCCACATTTAAATTATTATTACTATATTTCCAGCACTGCTGATATTATTAATCACGAGAGAGAGAGAGCGAGCTCAGAGCCTAGAGGCCAGAGAGAGAGAGCGAGCGAGCGAGCTCAGAGCCTAGAGCCCCGAGGCCCAAGGGGGAGCCGGGGACCCGGGGGGAAGGGGCCGCCGCCATCGTCCATGGATTCCTTAGCATTTAATACAGATAAAGCACAATCTGACTGTTAGGTGGGAGCTAACCAAAGACCCAATTGAATAACGAAAAGCAAGAGCTCCGAGAGATGATATTTGACTGTGATGAGTGATGATCATAAGCTATGACGAATCACGATTAGCTGGCCTTCCTGATCCAACGTCCAAGACGCATAATACTAATAAAATAATAATAATAATGCCCTGCATCACTTAAATCTCTTATTAATGTGTTGCTTCAGTGACTGGCAAATCCATCAATCTGGCGCATTTATAGTTACTGGTTCTTTCCCCAGATGCGCAACCGTGCCGTATCTGTGCACTGCTTCCATTGCATAAGCTCATCATTCATGTTGCAGGAATCCGGCACATAAGATGGATTCCTTGGCCACCTTCGCTTGTCATGCGTACTCCAGCATATTGAGCAGGATTAATGCACTCGGGCTTGATCAATTCTTACCTGCAGGCCTGTGGAAACCTGACATCAATATGCTTCAAGTTTGGCTAGCCCTGGGTCTCATCCTAGTCATGACATTATGGCTCCTGATGAAATTCGGAACCGGCAGGCTGTGCTGTGGCATCATTTCTACCGAGATAAAGGATGGGTCTTCTTCTCCTTGTTTGCCCCCAGGAAGCTTTGGATTGCCATTCATTGGTGAAACTCTTCAGTTTGCTTGCTTCAATAGCTCCCCGATCGGACATCCTCTGCCATTCCTGGCAGCCCGAAAGCATCGGTATGGATTATGCTCGCACTTCAGTTTCGTGTGCTAGACTGTATGGTAAGTATAGCTAAGTCTAGCGTCACAGCGTTTTCTCAATATGTTTTCAGCAAAGGACATACTCGGTTTACAGTATATGTTATCTGTTAAGTATAGCAAGCGTCACAGCATTTTCTCGATATGATTTCAGCAAAGGACATACTTTGTTTACACTATGGCCATTCTAGTTGCGTACGTAAAGCAATTGGGATGGAGGACTGTAATATGCAGATTCTTGCTTTTGTTGGTTAATGGGTGCTCTCAATGATTGCCAAAGAAATTAACGCTTGATTGAAAACTCTAGTTTGCAAATCCTTGCTCTTGTTGAACAATTTAATCAAATTATGCGTTGTCATGTAAGTTGCATGCCTTATTAGCATTTCCAGCCGATGGGCTTACATGCATTACATGTATGTCATACAGATATGGCACCGTCTTCAAATCGCATCTCATGGGAAGGCCATCATTGGTTTCCATGGATCCAGAGCTCAACAAGCTCTTGCTGACAGGTGAGGGGAAGATAGTGCGTGCATACTACCCATTGTTCATCGCAAAGCTCATTGGACCTTGGATAAATGTCCATGGAGCAAGGCACCAGCTTCTGCGCAACCTAGCATCCATGCGATTGTCAATTCCAATCATCCAAACTCTCTACTTACAGGAGGTGCAGACACAGGCTCAAGATATTCTCAAGCATTGGAAAGACAAGCCACTGATAGATGCTCAGCATGAAGCCAAAGAGGTAACACTTAACCTCGCTCGGATCTCCAGTCTCAACTTCCATTTAATGCCTCATCCCTAGGCCAGGACCGTTGTTCCTGTCAGCACAGATAATTCGTAGCTACCTTTCCAGGTTTTGTTTTCAGACTGGACAACCTGCTATTGTTTGTCTCCAATTTGGCTATTGACTGGACAATCTGCTGGCAGTTTATTTTCAGACTCATTCTAAAAATTACAGTGGGCATGAAGCAAGAGGACGATGAGGCCCTGGCAGCCCAGTTGCTGGCAGATCTTGATCTTCTGTCAACTGGATACTCTTCCATACCGATTGATGTCCCAGGAACAAGTTACAACAAAGTTATGAAGGTAATTGGGATTTGGCAGGCTAATTATGGGGTCCCTCCCTTATAACTAAGCCTTTGCTGGTTGTCTGTTCCTGTCAAGTACTTACTTATTCGCATGGCTGGACCTGAGAGTCTTGCACAGCCCACCATAACCATGCATGCACCCGTGCAAGTGGGTGATTGAATTCAATTGCAAGTTCGATGGGTTCTGAATGCTGCCAATTACTCATAGTTACAATACAGTCAAGAGTGTCAATGGGATCTGAATTATGCCAAGTTACTTTTAGTTGCAACACAGTCAGGAGTGTAGAACTGTAACTGAATCTGGCAAGGCATGTATGTCTTTATTGCATATTGCAACAAGCGCTGATTCGATTCGATTTCGATTTCGGTTTTTACTTTCACCTGTAATGCAGACTTCACAATCATGGTATTGATTAGAAGTTGCTGTACATAAGTCAGAGTAACTGAGCTGAATAATGCAATCAATCAATATGCTTTTGTTGTATTCACTAACAGGCTCGTAGAAGGGTCGACTCTTTGTTAAAGAGATTAGCAAGAGCAAGGAGGATTAAACAAGCAGAGGATGCAGCTGATAACCATCAAAATCCGCCGTTTGACCTGCTGAGCTTGTTGATCTCTGAGAATGACGAATTTGGGAATCTGTTGTCAGACCAAGAGATCTCAGATCTTACCTTCTTCATGTTATACGGTGGCTTCGAGACATCGAGCGTTCTCATCACATTTCTGATGAAGTTCATGTCTGACAGTCCCACTGTGGTGGACAAATTGAGGGTGCGTTAGCTAACAATATATCAGCAGCTTATACTTAGTTTAGCTCTCCTGTTAATTGATCTCATGGGCAAGACTCTCTTGTAACAATTTGATGTTTCTTGTGGTATTGACAGGAAGAGCACACCCGTATCCGCATGAGTAAGCCGATTAAGGGAGCTACTGGTGATCATCATCTCCTGACTTGGGAGGACTATCGACAGATGGAATTCACCCAAATGGTACACCAGAGTTTTGTCACTACATGTATATGGCTAGTAACACTATAGTGGTATTGCATTCCTGGTTTATATACAAACTTGAATGTTTGCAAGCTCAGGTGATTAAGGAGACATTGAGGCTTACAAGTGTGGTCCATTATCTCATGCGGGAGGCAGTCCAAGATGTCCACTACAAAGGTAGCCTGATATTACGAAAACAGCATTCTATTCTGTTCACAGAAAGCCATTATCAGGACCTATGCACTGTGTTTAGTTGCACATAAATTCGGGAATATTGGCAGGACTTGTGATTCCCAAAGGATGGCTAGTGTTTGTGAATCTCTCAATGGTGCATCTCGATCCCACATACTATTCACAGCCTTCAAAATTTGATCCATGGCGTTGGCAGGTATAATTCCCACCCAACATGCCTATACTCAAATAGTCTTTAGAACATTTGTCTGTTTCTTTCAAACTCACTCCTATAGCCATCTAACCTTAGTTTTCCTTATATTGATTCTTGGTAGGATTGTCCAAACAACCCATTATTTCTCGCTCCATTTGGAGGAGGGCCCAGAAGTTGCCTTGGCAGTAACTTGATCAAGTTTGAGGCAGCCATGTTCATCCATTACCTTGTCACCACTTTCAGGTATGGGAAACACACGCACATGCACATGGACATGAACAGAGCAGAGTGGCAGAATCCACTGTCAGTTTTGCTTAATGAGACAATTACTTCCTAACATGACATATTAACAACTCTCTCAACTTCAGGTGGACACCCATGATTGATAGAAGCAGTCAGGGTGATTGCTTCTCGGGCCTATCTCTGCCTATCATGCGTAATGGGTTACCTATCAAAGTTCATCCAATCTAGAAGGGGGGCAATATGGTTTATTACGACCACAACCGATTAAAGCTGCAAGGTTGATATAATCAGAATGCATTCAAAAGGCGATCATATGAATGTCATTTCCATTGCAATCTGCCAATATAAGTGGAGCATGTGGGCACTGGGACGCTACTGTCTGCGTAATAGCTAATAATTTGTGTCGTGTTGTGCAGAACATGGATTGATTGGAGGCATGGCTGCCGACAAAACGAGAATCAGACAATTTGATATTACCTGTATCCTCTTAAACGTTGTGGGGTACGCTCTTTTGTTGCGTGTGTGCGCGAGTCGCGACTGTAACGGATGCAAATTGCAATAGACGCGTTGATAAGCTTGCCAGTCTTGACGCACGCCAAAAGAGGGTTGATATAATAAGGTTGATATAATAAATAGACTAGACAAAATTGGAGTGTTGACAAAAGCCTTTAATGTGAAATTTTTGGAGTAAATTTTGTAAATTTGGAGGGTTCTTTTGAGATTTTTGCAAATTTTTTTAATATTGTACCCACGTTTTTTCATAAACATTGCTTACAAACTATTTTGACTTTTGGTGATACATGCATATATATATATGTGTGTGTGTGTGTCCATATACATATATATATATATATATATATATATATAGAGAGAGAGAGAGAGAGAGAGAGAGAACCTTTACTTCTACTAGTTAGGACTCTACTAGGCGTTTTGCCTCTTGATTCTCTCGGCATTTCGAGTTGGTGTTCTCCCAATCCTTCGCATTCAAGTTTGAAAGCATGTTTCATGTGGCAAGGGGGCTCATGGTAGGTTGATATAAGAAACATGATTCGACATGCATATTATCTTCACACACTAAGTGAAGAATATTATATTAATTTGACAACTCATAAAGTATATTGAGAAATACTTTTTTTCTTTTCTTATAATTAATAATATATATAAATAATTATGTCTATAATATGTTAATTAAAATATAATTATATATTTTATTAGTTATTAATTGATATGTTGATAATTAACACTATATAAATGAAATAAGTATATTAAAATTATCATTAATATAAATAATGCATGAAAAATAAGTATACAAAATAAGTATTAGTTAAAATGATAACAGGAGATTATAGTTAACATTAATGTAAATACGTAACACATAATACATATATACATAATTTTATTTATTAATGACTAGCGATCCATGGACGCTAGGTTGCTTCACGGCAGCTTCTCACGCTGTCGTGCGAGGCAAGCGAAGTTGTCGTGCGATGCGCATCAACAAGCGAAGTTGTTGTGCGATAATGGTTATGCTATTGCACAGCAACTTCACTCAATAATCCATTTTTCCTTTCTCTCTCCTCTTTCCCCTCTCCATTTCCAAGATGTTTTATTTCTCTCGCGCTCTCTCTTTCCCCCCAGTTCTCTCTCTAAATCCTCTTTCCCCCTCTCCATCTTTGCCTTTTGTTTTAATTTATTTTCTCTATCTCCTCATTCCCTCTATCTCTCTCTCTCTCTCATTGTAAAATAGAGAATGCTAGATATACATACAATCTCACCTACATAGGAAAGTAAGAAGACTTGTGCTTGCTCTCTCTCCCTCCCTCTCTCGTGCGTGTTCTCTCTCTCTTTCTTCTCTCTCATCAAACTTGTATAAAAGGTTAGACATAGAAACAATCTCTTCTATGCACCATACTTACAAACTTTCCTCTTTACACGAATGTAAGGAATCACATGCTTGCTTTGCATGATATTTAGAAACAACAATGTTATATTGAAATGGGTCATAATTGAAACAAAGACCAAGCACTACAAAAAGAATTTCTCCAAGAGATGTTTTGCTTCTCTCGCTCACTCTCTTTCTTTTTCCCCCCAGTTCTCTTTATAAATCCTCTTTTTATCTCTCTCCATCTCTGTCTTTTGTTTTATTTTATTTTAGTTTCTCTCATCTCATTCTCTCTCTCTCTCTCTCTCTCTCACATTATTAAATAGAGCATGCTAGATATATACACAATCTCGCCTATACTACCGTAAGAATATAGAATGCCAGACATAGAACAATCTCTTCTATGCACCATACTTAACAAACTTTCCTCTCTACACAAATGTAAAGGATCACATGCTTGCTTCACGCGATATCTAGAAACAACAATGTTATGCTGAAATGGGTCATAATTGAAACAAAGACCAAGGACCACAAAAAGGATTTCTCTAAGAGACCTAGTCAAAATAAAGCTCTCTCATCTCTTAAGGAATCATTCTTATCTCCAAGCAAGACATTCACAGGTGGTAAAGGAGAGCCAGCCTTCAATATCTTTGGCCTCTTTTCATTGATCATAACATGATGGGAAGGTATAAGACATCCTACCTTCCATTAGCAAGCCACGAAGGCCAAGTATAAGACACCCGAGAGATGGTTCGTTTGCTTTCTCATGTGATTTTCTGCTCGTGATATCTTTTTCTTTTCTTTTCTTTTCTCTTTTCTTTGCCTTTTCTCTTATTTTATTTTATTTTACCTTCTTTGATAAATTGGCGAAGATCTAGTCCTTGTCATTAGAGATATGAGAGAGGAGTTGGGGGCTTAAGAGATTTGTTAAGGAATCTCTAGCTTTGCATGTGTCCTTTGAGGTTTATTTATGCCTGGAGAGTAGTGGAGAGAAATGGATGATTACATGCCAACAAAAAAAGGCAATGTCTCCAAGATGTCTAACCTAACAAAGCTTTCCCTTCTTTGAGGAATCATTAGCAAAATCTTCATCCTCGAGCAAAACATGCGAAGGTAAAGCAGAAAATGATCCCATAGTTTTTGTTGATAATTGCATGGGCAATGCGATAGTCTTACCTCTCTCGTTAGCATCTGCATTGGAATAAAAATCACAATATAAGTACGTGGAACAATTAATAAAGATAATTTTATTTCAACATTAATAATACTTGATCGAACATTTGTGAACCATTCAATAGATACTAATATACGTTGATACAACGTCACAAAAGATCCCAAATCCTTGAATTCATACTTAGAACGAATGCCTTAGTATCTTATTAGTATGAGAGTATTGAAACCTTTTCTTATAGTCAACCTCGTACATATGCACCTGAAAACATTGCGTGTATCCACAATGTACAGCTTCAATGAAAACTGGGATCTTGATATCAATATTAACATCATCATATAAACACTCGACTCTTGCAAGCGTCCTAAATAGTGAAATATGAAAAATAATTCACTTTTAAAAGAGTATATGTCAACCAAATATGGCACGAAGAACAATTCACATACATGCCAAATCAGTGTGCATATATGGTCGTTAATAACTACATCTCCACAAAGAAAGCAATGCACATTAGTGCACCTTTCGAAGTATATCCTTGTATAAAATGTTTGTGGTCATATCCTCGTCATTTTCGCCCAATAGGACTTTCACACCATGCGAAGATTTTACCCCTAAAACACAGCATATAGTTGACCATGTGCAAATACTAGCACCTTTAGATAAAGCCCAATAATGGACAATGTCTATTCCTGTGACTTGTTAATTGTCATATAGCAAATTTCAAGCGGATGGTAAACTACCTCCATTTTATAGTAAGTGGAAATTGTAAATCATTGGAAATAAAAGTAATTCGGGGAATAAAAAATCGTTCGCCCACACTTGCCCTTGTTATTATCTCAGCATTTATCACTTTTGTATTGGAAGCCCTACATATCAATATCTCTTCTTGGGTTTAGGTTTCTAAGAAGAATAATAGACCACCATATTGGGAAATATGAAAATTTTCCATAAGTTAGGGACACGATCAAATCTTTGGATTTGTCATAACTTGAATACTATAACTCCAAATCGAGTGCTCTATAGCTCAATAGATTTCATTTTTCAAGCACTTTTCAATGATAGGTCACATCATATGGTTTTGAGAAAATTATGGGCATGTTATTCAAGTGCCACCTTTTTAGTATTCAAAAAATGAAAATTGAAAGATTTCCAAAACTCACTAATATTGTGTATAAGTGCATTTATCTTCAACAACAATAAATGATGAGGAAATCCACCTCCACGGTCCAATGTATTTAAATACTCAATAGAGTACAAAAATGAGTCATTTGACTCTGCAATCGAATCTACACTATAATATTGTCTAGCCTCCTTTGGCAGTTGCAATGCATGATCATTCAAAGTAGCCACCTTTGTATTCTGCGAGGCAAGTATAGCTTGCTTACTAAAATATGCCGTGTAGTCACCCACATTGGATACGTCACTGTAGATACTACTAATCAAGGTTTCGATAGACTGCCCTTTCAACATCATGCCGGGTGGAATACACAACTTATCACAGTTTTTGGTAATACCCACTCCATTCCCTATTCCTTGAATGCAACAAACAAACCCATTGTCTACTACACTACCAGTTGTTGATACTCGCATTCCTAGATAGCCTTAGTACCCTTATGTAATGCCACAAAACAGAGTAATACAATGTAGCATTAACAATATCCTCATGTGTTCCCTTTGTCAAGATTGTGGGAGAGAAGGAAGGAGTCTCACTTGTAGCTTTCTTGCTTGCACAATGGGGGAATACACACAGAGGTGGAGGCTGAAAACAGTTTTTCTCTTCTTAGTTGTGTAAGCCAAAAGAACTCTCATACAAAGAAATAGAAGAATCCTATATATGGTTCTCAAAACAAACTCAAATAACTAAGGTGACATACTAACTGAGCCACGAACTAGAGTAGATAAGGATAGCTGTCATCTAGCTATTATTCATGGGCGGTGTACCAACCGCATCTGTAACTGACACGTCGGTGACATAAATGCACAACGGTCACCCTGGCATATCACGAGTGGAGCTCGATATCTCAACACTCCCCCTCGAGCTCAATCCCAATTCCTGCACACCAAGCAGGTCTCTGAACTTGCGCAGCTTCTCTGCGCCCAATGCCTTCGTAAATATGTCAGCTATCTGATTCTCTGTGCTGACATAAACTAGATCAATAAGACCTAGTAAAACCCTCTCCCGCACATAGTGATAATGCACCTCAATGTGCTTTATTCTAGCATGATAGACTGGGTTATTTGCCAAGTATATACTGCTCATGTTGTCACAATAAATGACAACTGGCCCATCTGTAGACTGATGCATATCATAAATTAGCTTATGTAACCAAGCTACCTCACATGCAGCCATTACTGCACCCCTGTACTCAGCCTCTATGCTCGACAAGGCAACTGAAGGCTGTTTCTTGCTGCTACAAGTGATTGCAGCACTCCCAAAAGAGAACACATATCCACTGGTAGATCGTCTATCAGAAATGCTACCAGCCCAATCAGCATCAGTGTATCCATGCAGCTGTATCTGAACCCCAGTCTCATAAAATAGTCAATACTGCAATGTGGACTTCACATACCTGAGTATATGTCTAGCCGCATCCAAATGCGGTTTCCTTGGAGCCTGCATAAACTGACTTACCAATCCAACAGCATAGCTCAAACCTGGCCTGGTAATAGTCATATAAATCAAGCTTCCTACTATGCGTCTGTACATAGTAGGGTCTTCCAGAAGCTCACCTGCATCTACGCTCAGCTTCACATTCTGCTCCAAAGGAACTGAAATAGGCTTACAGCCTGTTATCCCATATTTGGACAGCATGTCCAATCCATACTGCCTCTGCAAGAGCTGTATCCCACTTGGTGATCTAATCACCTCAATGCCCAAGAAATATTGCAGCTCTCCCAAATCCTTCATCTCAAACTTCTGCTTCAATAGCATTTTCACATGAAGGATATCTTCATCACTGTCACCTGTCATAATCAAATCATCAACATAAATGACAAGTAGCATAAAACCTCTCTGTTTTTCTCACATAAAGTGAAAAATCTGCCTTGAAAATCTGAAAGCCAATAGTGACAAGATACTGTCCTATCTTGTCAGACCATGCTCTAGGTGCTTGCTTCAAGCCATACAAGGCTTTCTTCAACCTGCAAACAAACTCAGGATGAACAACATGCACATAACCTGGTGGCTGCTCCATATAGACCTCTTCTTGCAAATCACCATGCAAGAAGGCATTCTTTACATCCATCTGATGTAAAGACCATCCCTTTGATGCAGCGATAGCAATGACTGTTCTTACGGTTGCCATCCTTGCAACCGGACTGAATGTTTCTTCATAGTCAATGCCATATGTTTGTGCATATCCCTTGACTACTAATCTTGCCTTGTATCTGTTCACAGAACCATCTGCGTTGTGCTTCACCTTATAAACCCACTTATGCTTCACCTTATAAACCCACTTACAGCTAATTGCATTCTTACCTTTAGGCAAAGGTACCAATTCTCATATAGCATTTGCTTTCAAGGCATCCATTTCTTCATCCATGGCTTTCTCCCATTTTTCTTTTCCCATGGCTTGCTCAAAAGAAGTGGGTTTTGGTTCCTGTATCACTTTGACCATATATGCATAGTGAATGGCTATAAATCCATCATATTTCAGCCTATCCACAGGATACCTAGCTCTCGTAGACCTGCGCAAAGTAGGTTCACTCCCAGGTGCTCTCAAAACATCCCTGATCTTCCTTACTCCAGGTGTAACAATAGAAGGAATATCCAGCTCATCATCAATGCTTTGTTCTGAGCCACTGGATTCACCATCCACATAAGAGTGACCTGCATTCACATTAAACATGGGCTGATCAACCTTCTCTTTTCCTTTTCGTGATGCCTGCATACCACTATCTGCATTGCTTTGAGAAGATTCTCCTGATCTCAATTTTCCTGTCCATGGCAAAGAATATGAACCACTGCTAGAGAACACTCCAGGTCCACTAATATTTTGTGACTGCTGCTGTGAATTTTGTGCAGCATTACCATTTTGTGCATCTACATCATCAATCACATTTACTGGTTTATACCAGCTGCTCATCTCATAAAAAACAACATCTCTGCTCACTGTAAACTTACGAGTAGAAGGGTTATAGCATCTATACCCTTTCTGCTGCAGAGAGTAACCAATAAAAATACACTTCTCAGCTTTTGGATCCAACTTGGATCTCAACTCGTCTGGCACATGAACATAGGCAATGCAACAAAAAATTTTCAAATGAGAAATATCTAGTTTCCTACCAGTATACCTCTCCTCTGGAGTCATCCCATGTATTGATGCAGTGGGAGTCCTGTTCATTATGTAGACTGCTGTAGCAACTGCCTCAGCCCAATAAAAATCTGGCAGGTCTTTTTCATTGAGCATGGCACGAGATACCTCTCCAATATGCATGTTTTTCCTTTTTGTAATTCCATTTTGTTGTGGGATATGACTGCATAAATATTACTGCTTTATGCCATGCTCCTGCAAGAACCTTGCAAACTCATTTGAGAGGTACTCTCCCCCTCCATCTGACCTTAGGCATTTTATTTGCAGGCCTGTTTCTTTTTCAACTATAGCTTTAAGAGTTTTGAAATGCCCAAAAACTTCACTTTTCTTTTTCATAAAATACACCCAAACTTTTCTGCTATAGTCATCAATAAAAGTGACAAAATAATGACAGCCTCCAAGAGATGCAGCTTTAGTAGTCCACACATCAGAGTGGATTAATTCCAATGGCTTCTTACTCTCTTGAACATGTCTAGGAAATGGTTTCCTTGCCTGCTTTCCAAATTGACAGGCTTCACATACCTTATGCATTTCTGCAACCTTGAATTTAGGCAATCCTGCAACAATATTTTGGGCCTACATTGATTTAAGTCGCTGTACATTAACATGACCAATGCGTTTATGCCAGATATCAATATATGCAACTACACCGGTGCCATGTGCAAACATTGCTGCACTCAATTCAGACATGTCTGCATCCAACGTAAACATTCTGCCCTTCTTCTTTCCTTTTGCTATCAAGCGACCTTTATTTTTCATATCCTCAACAAAGCATCCATGAGGATTAAATCTGACCTGCAAGCCCTGCTCAACCATTTGACCAACAGAAACCAGATTCTTGGTGATATTCGGGACATGAAATACATCGGACATGTATTTCTTTTTCCCATCCTGCATAGACAAAGGAATTTTTCCAATCTGCACAATAGGATGTGCAGTATCATCACCAGTCTCCACAAATCCTGGTTTTTCCATTTTCCTTGCATCCTCCATCCATTCTGCATGACCTGTCATGTGGTTTGATGCACCTGAGTCAACATACCATACATCGTTGCTTTCTTCTGCACTTGTCACAGAATTATTCATGTGCTGTACCATAAACAAATGCTCATTTCTGTATCACCCTGTCTACTAGAAGATGCATAATTCCCTTGTTGCAGTTTTCCATTCATGATGTCATTCTGCTTTTTATAGCAGTATTTAGCCATATGACCCATTTTACCACAGTAGTAGCATTCAACATTACTGTTTGCATTTTGGCCTCTTTGCCATCCACCACGACCTCTTTGGCTCCCCCTGCCTCTAGAGTTACCACGTCCTCCTCTATAGGACTGGTTTTCTTGAGTTTGCTGCATATTCTGATTTCTACCATGGCCTCCAGATCGGCCTCCTCTACCTCTGCCTCTACCTCTTCCAGCATTTGAGTAGAAGACAGCTTCTTTTGAAGTTCCTCCTGAAGAAGATGCACCACCATTTCTCTGCTCCTCAGAAATTAGAAGAGCAATCAACTCCTCAAAATCAGGAAATCTTTCACGGACGGAAATGGATGTTCGGAACTGTGCATAATTCTTTCCTAGACCATTCAAGGTCACAGAAGCTAAATCATCATCTTCCACTGGCGACCCAATGGAAGCAAGTGCATCTGCAAACTTCTTCACCTTCATGTGGTAGTCATTGATGCTCATATTTTCTCTTTGCACATTATGCAACTCTTGCTTGAGCTGCATTTTCCTGGCTTGCGTATTTGTGCTATACATTTTTGACAAAGTATCCCATGTCTCCTTTGACGTACTTGCATCCTGAATATGCACAATCATAGAGTCTGAAATGCTGATAGACAACCAATACATGACTTTCTTGGCTCTCTCATGCCATGCTTTAAATACCTGCATTTGCTGTTGATTGGGAACATCAGGAAGAACTGGTTCTTCTTCATTTCCTGCAACAAATTCCCAATATCCTTTTCCCATAAGGAAATTCGTCATTCTGAACTTCCATGCTTGGAAGTTGTTCTTGTCAAGCTTTTCAGTGACAATCTGTGAGAGAGAATCAGATGCCATTATAGAACACTGCAAAAAATTCTGTCACTGCAAAGAACACACCTTCAGCCTCACAAGGGCTAATATGCAAAACTGACGAAAGTGGTATTTGACCACACAGTCACTTCCTAGTGACGATTTTGCATCAACAGGCAACAAGGATGATTCTGTAACTCCCAATGTCTCTGCGCACAAGCATACGATGCAATTTCTACAGTAACTTTTCACCGACCTGTAGAACAGTGGTCGCACAGCATAAAACTGGGCCTTTTCCTGAGTGCGTGCAGAAAACTTCCGCCTCCAAAACAGGCCCCGAAATGGCCTCAAATAAAAAAAACAGGGTCGCCAAGGGCCAAAGCCCTTTCCCGCAGCATATACTGCCCTCTTGCTTCACCGCGAAGGGCGTCTCAACCTGAGACAATGCACTCTTGCAATTTCCGGCTGTGCTACCTGCAGAGATCTGCTCCCAAAATAGAAAATGAAAGCAACACTGCTCCTCTTACCAGAACACCGCGAGCTTGGCTTGCTTTCTTGAGCTCCTTACCACGAACAAGGCTCTGATACCATGTCAAGATTATGGGAGAGAAGAAAGGAGTCTCACTTGTAGCTTTCTTGCTTGCACAATGGGGGAATACACATAGAGGTGGAGGCTGAAAACAGTTTTTCTCTTCTTAGTTGTGTAAGCCAAAAGAACTCTCATACAAAGAAATAGAAGAACCCTATATATGGGTCTCAAAACAAACTCAAATAACTAAGGTGGCATACTAACTGAGCTACGAACTAGAGTAGATAAGGATAGCTGTCATCTAGCTATTATTCATGGGCGGTGTACCAACCGCATCTGTAACTGACACGTCGGTGACATAAATGCACAACGGTCACCCTGGCATATCACGAGTGGAGCTCGATATCTCAACACCCTTTACCACAACTGGCAAGACTTGCCTAAAATCCCCTCCAAATAAAATAACATTTCCACCAAATGACTTATCAAAACTCACAACGTCTCTCAAAGTCCTATCAACTGCTTCAAAGGCATATCAATGGGTCATAAGAGCCACATCCCACAAAATAAGGCTCGACTATCTCAATAACTGAGCAAGGTTACTTTGAACAGGAATGTTACAGGTGGATCGATTATTTAATTCTACTGGGATTTTAAATCATGAGTGAGAGTTGTACAACCACTTGGTAGAAGCAAGGCAGCGATGCCACATGATGTTGTTGCCAGTACTATACGGCCACCACTGCGCACATTCGCAAGCAAACATTATATAGAAAATTCTTTCCAGATCCACCAAGACCATCCAAAAAGAATATATCCCTAGTATTTGTGTCAATAGCATCCATAATTTCACTAAAGGCAATTCCTTGTCCCTGATTCAACATTCCCTTCATGGATTCAGAAAACCTACGTTGTTCTAATGTGTGTGTGCATATTCATCTTACAAAAGGGGGTTACCATGCAATTGAGAGTTTGGTTGATGAGGTTTAGGAATGCAAATGTAACAAAGCCATGTTAGATGCCTCATGTTGCATAACACCAAGAGAGGTATGCATATGCTATAGCTGCAATCTATACATGATATCCTCTACCATTGGTACCAAAAATCTTTCCCATAGATGGCCAGGTCGAGCTGGCTCACAAAAGACAAAAATTCCAACAAACAAAGTATGGAGTTTAGCACCGGTTTGCATAGAGGCAGCTTCTTCCAAGCACACAATATACTCATCATCACTCTCCAACATACCCCTTGCAATGCAAGCATCCCTAAAAGTATCATAGATCATATTATCAACAATACACTGATCTTCAAAAGAAGTACACCCCTGACACTCCGTTAAAAGCATCTGCAAATAGTAGAGCTCACCACAGGTAGGCATCACAAAATACATCCGATCATATGTATTCCCATGCTTCCTCTTAGTCCACATCTTATGTCGCGCATTCCACACCCAGTATATCGAAAAGTCTTGATAGCGAATAGTCTTAGCCTTTGGATGAATATGATTGCACATAAACCCTTCAGTAGGAGTAGTTTTCTAGAGGGCTTCATTCTGCACAACATTTGGTATACTATATGTATCTTGAACCACCACATAATTCTCACTAGGTAAGTGTACCTATAGATGCTGTATATCAAGCTTTTCATCGTGCAATAGATAATCATAGATCCGCCAACTTGCCTCAGAGGCAGAAACATATCGTGTATCCAAATAACTTTGAATCTTGTCCACCTCATGAACATTGCCATCATTAAGTGCTGAATCAACCCAAAAGAAAATTTGACGGTTGCACAGTCATGCCCTTGTACGCATACTTATACAAATACTTAACAACTGCTATAGTTGAGCACACCTCCACATTTATGTGTGCATTGTATTTCTTACTCAAGTAAGGATTATATGGAATAACCCATCGATTATCAATAACATTACCATTTATGATCACAGAGTTTCCATCGTCTCGTCTTCGATAGATGATGGGATAGCCAAAACTATCAACCGTTGTCATGCCCACTAGTTTTCGCGGGTATTCTTTAGTACATCTACCCTTTTTCATGTAAGGACTCTTGGGGTTCAATTTGCAATGGCCATGAATGTTGCATTTTGATATTGTCTCAAATAAGGCTGGAAACTTAACTTTATTTGGCAACTCAGCACAAACCAATCTATTGTAGTGACATGCTTTAGAAGGTTTAAAATACTGCTCTAAAATTAGCAAAGTATGAGAATGTGGCAGCCCTTTCTTTTGGAATTCAATCATTGTAACGTAGCTCGCAACCTTTCCAAAGAGGTCATTTCACAACAACGTGTATATTAAATCAGCATGTTTTTTATGAAACATGCGCCAGACAAATCCGGATGGTCATAAGCTCTAAGCAGCATTAGTTATCTCCAACCACTTTGGATTGCATGTCATTGTTATAAAAAGATCAAGTTTTCCCTTGCATCACACTATAGCCATGGTATCCTGATATAGTTGATACATGTGTCTTGGCCCACCAATGAATGACGATGGTAAAACTATCCTCTTACCAATAGAGGCACCAACAATCTGCACTGGCCCATTATTGTTTGCCCCTACCATGTTGAATAGGCCTCTGATCGCAACACTGACTAATTCTGGCAACACCAAGTTAACCTACACTATTCTATACTACAATAAGCTTCAACAATAAATTATTGCAATAGTCGACAATTGTGCAACATGCACACCTGAGTATCTTCGTGCACTTGAAGACGAAATGCATAAAATTGCATTTGGGCAACACATTTTTTATTGGACAATTCATATATGTTAACAGGAACACTGATAGTACTATAGGGAACCTTTATATGCCAACCATCATCTCCCAGAGAAAAAAGGACATCATAGCTTTGGCATATATACTCTATGCAAGTTTGAAATAGCAACACATCGACCACCCCAACTGTAAACATGAATATCCCGATGATCAAGAGTATTCTCGTCACCTTGCCCTGACGCATGATAGATGCGACCTCAGTTGCTATAGGAGTAGAGTATTGTTTGCCGATTCTTTGAACACCGAAAATGCTCATTCTTAGTTCTTGCACTAGATTATTTGCAGTTGCGTACCCACATACCTAAAAGCCTATGAATATGTTGTGTCGATGCATCATACACTGAAGCTCCCCTAGCAAATCTTGTAATAAATCATGCATAACCCCCAACTACTTTAAACAACTCATGCTCGGTATCATAAACATAGAGTTGCGCAAATCTTGGCCTTTCTTGATGTTGCACATCAGGAAGAAGTAGAGGACCTATACGGTAATAAACAGAGCCATGCACTCTAAAGGTGTAACCATTCCTAACAACAAGCAATTTATCAACATTAGCTCCGAGTGATACAAATGCAAGAGAACTATTGCATGCTCGTATGTTATTTTTAAATATCCTACTCTAAGGGTGTATACCATGCAACAAATCTTCAATGGCTATGGTGGACATTGCAATGGTGGCACACTACTTTTCCATTTTGACAGCAATGCTTTCCAAATAAAATCGACCCTTGCACTCGAGTCTTGCACATCCACAACTTAGCTAAACACCTCTCACATATTTCAAAAAGACTCCCCATGGAATGCACATCTGACTCTTGAAATAACAATACAGTTGTTGCTAGATGAACATCTGTTGTAGGCAAAGCATGTAAAATGGAGCACAATCCACCATTTTGGGGATAAAAAATAGCAATATTATCAACACGTGACTCATTAACTATGGAATTTTTCACATTGTGGTGATTCCCTTTGTTGATGTTAAAATATTAGGCACAACACGATCAACATGCATCATAGCCAAACATATATCAACATGCTGTTCAACTGGCTCATTATCCCCATTTACAATTTCAACATGGCAAGACACACTCTCATAAACCACTCCATTATTATTTTCCCCATTTTGGTAGTTAGACATCAAAACATTATTAACATGTGTCTCGATAATCACATGATTAAGGCCATTGCAACCACCCACCGATGGCAAAGCATTCGTCAAATCCACACCAAACTGTCATCGAGCCAGTTCATTATCGCCACTTGCAATCTCAACGTGAAAAGGCATATGCCAAACATTATGCATCCTTCAATGACATCCCCTAATGATTCTATCATGGCTTGAAATCCCTCTTTGGGAGTTAAATGTCAGAAACTTACTAACCGTAAACAATTAAAGAAAAATAATAATTTAAATAATACAAACCTACTAACTTACTAATCAATAATCAATCATCAATCAATAATTTAAATAAATTAAAGTAAATATTCAACTAAACTATCTAATATATAATATAGATAATGAAAATAATAAAGTAAGTAGCTAAACTATCTAACTAATCATATCAATGAACTAAACCAACTAACCAAAGAAACTAAAGTAGACAAATAATAAATTAAGATAATTAAACTATCTGATAAACTAAAATAAAAATTTACACTAACCCTAAACTATATCTTACTAACTTATAATATAGGAAACTTACTAACCTACTAACTTACTAATCAATCGTCAATCATCAATCATCAATCAATAATTTAAAGTAAATATCTAACTAAACTATTTAATAGATAATAATTTAAATAATGCAAACCTACTAACTTACTAAGGTAAGAAACAAGCAACTAAAATAACACGTTCTCTCTCTCTCTCTCTCTCTCTCTCTCTCTCTCTCTAAAGTTAAATAAAACTATCTAATAGATCATATAAATAATGACAAAAATAAAGTATTTTAGATACTCGCTTGTGACCTTGACTCCATTTACACTAAACTCTGGCTTCCCATCATGTGTACCTTCATGCCTTTCTACAACTACATTGACCATCCCCTCATTAGAAGTCTTAGTAACTAGGGGGTCATATATGTCCATGAAGGGAGAAGCTCGATTGGAAGCATGATCAAGCAGAAGCAAGAGAGATGCAAGCTATGGAGGACGGAGCAAGAGAAAGAGACTCAAGATATGGGAACTCCAACACTCGCAACGTATAACCGGCCTACTTTTATTCAAGACTTGCAAGATTCTCATTACTTGAGATCTTGACAAGCTCAATATACTTGTCCTCTACCACCTCCATGTGCTGAAGTGATAGTGCACCTCAATGTGCTTTGTCTTCACATGGAAGACCGGATTCTTAGCCAACTAAATAGCACTCATAAAATTTGAATGCAATGTAGGAGTAACAGTAATACCAAGATCTGCCAACCACCAGAAGGCCTAATCATAGGGCCTCCTTGCAAGCCTTAGTGGCTGCAACATAATCTATTGCCTTAGTAGTAGATAAAGGCATGCATTTTTGCACCTTGGACATCCAAGAAACAACACCTCTAGAAAAGGTGAAGACATATCCAAAGGCAGACTTTCTATTGTCTGCATGTGTTGTATAGTTAGAGTTAGCGCAGCCCACAATTACAGTATTTGGGCCACCATAGCAAATGCTTATATTTGCAGTGCCTTTCAAATACCTCATGATACCCTTCACGATGTCCCAATATTGTTGGCCATGTCTAGCCATATAACTGCCACAACTTCCACTGCAAATGCTATATTAGAGTGAGTGGCTATCATGGCATATATCAAACTACCCATTGTAGATACATAAGGGATATTAGCCATCTCATCCTTCTACTCATGTGACTAGGGACAATTTTCTTGAGTGATCTTCACATGGGAAGGTAAAGGACAACCAATAGGCTTAACATCTTGTATATGAAATTCCTCAAGCACCTTATGTATGCACACCTATTGTGACAGGTAAGGGAGCCCCACCCTTAGAGCGATTGCACATGATGCACATATCAAGAATATGTGAGGCTTGCCCCATGTCCTCCATCTCAAAGCTCTTCTTGAGTTGAGTCTTCAAAACATTGAGCTCATCATAAGCTCTTCCATCAATCAACATACCATTGACATAAAGTGCCAAGACAATAAGGTTACCATCATGAGCCTTCTTCGTATAAAGGCAATATCCATATCACTACAAGTGTATCCCTATGAATGCATGATAGCATCAAACTTGTGGTATCATTCTCTAGGTGCTTACTTAAGACCATAAAGGCTTTTTCTCAAGTTGCATACTAGGTGTTCCTTGCCCTTTTCCATAGAGCCCTTAGGCTACTATATATACATATCCTCATCCGAGTCCCCATGTAGAAAATCAGTTTTCACATCCATCTAATAAATGTCTAGATCTAACTATGAAACCAAGGCAAAAACCAATCATAGGGTAGTCATTTTGACTATAGGAGAAAAGAATTCATCAAATTCAACACCATGCTCTTGCTTAAAATCCTTAGCAACCAATTTAGCCTTGCATGCTAGCTTGGGGCATCCAAGGGTATTCTTCAACTTTTACATCCACTAGCATGGCAATGCATATTTTCCACCAGGAAAAGGATCTAAAAGTCGTGTATGGTTTTTTTGTAGTGAATAAAACTTAGACTATATAGCTCTCTCCCAAGAGTGACTATCACCTCTATGCATGGCATCCTCATAAGTAAGAGGCTCACTAGAATCTTTCACCAAAACAATCCATGGAGGGTACAAACCAATTAGGTTGATGTTTATCTCTAGTAAACTATCTCAAAATAGGCTAGGGGCATGTGCATCTTTTCAAACATCATGGTCATGGGCCAGTAGAGCATTAGCTATAGGATATCTATTTGGCTATGTGGTAATAAGAGGCTCCTTTTAACCTGCATACCTCAACCACATGCTCAGGTTGCTTATGCATCTTCTCCTCATGGAAGACAACATTATGGCTACAAATGACATTTTGAGCCTGCAGATCCCATAGGCAATACCCCATCTTACTTGCATCTCCATAACCAAGAAAGATGCATTTCACTGACTTAGGATCCAGCTTATTGCATTTGTCCTTTAGTACATGGCATATAGCCTCACATCCAAAGACTTTAAGATGCATATATAAGGGAGGTTTTTCACACCATACCTCCTTTGCACCTTACCAACCAATAGTAGTGCATGGGGATCTGTTTATCAAATGTACAGTAGTTGTAACTACCTCAGTCCAAAAATGATTCGAATAGTCTACCTCATTAAGCATACTTTGGACTTTTTTCTAAATGGTCATGTTCATGTCCTTGGCAATACCATTCTAGGGTGGGGTATATGGGGTAGTCAACTGACACTTAATACCCTTCTCATCACAAAACTACTCAAATGCTTTAAAAACATATTCACCCCCTTGCCAAACCTTAGGTATTTCAGCCTATACTCAAACTATTTCTCAACAAGAGCAAGCCAACATTGAAAGGTAGGTAAGACTTTCGATTTCTACTTAATAAGATATGCCCAGACCTTAAGAAAATAATAATCAATGAACATAACAAAGTACTTCATGCCACCTAATGATTGATAGTGCATGGGACCACATACATCAAATGCACAAGAGCTAGAGGTGTTGGGGGTAAATGTGCCTCTACCTAGCTGCCCATGTATTATTACACTGACAATACCTGCCGCCACTGCACATTGCAGATACCTACAGCATTGGGTCTCCTCGCGGCAGCCATAGCCGACCTTCCTAAGCTCCTGGTACTTCATGGCTTCCTGAGGCACCCTCAAGTCATTGCTACAGAGGTATTGAAGTGTTTTTTTAGTGCTTTTATTTAGTTCTCAGGTTGTAGTCAATCAGGGCAGCAAACCCTTGGAGCTTGGATCTTGCTTCCTCTTGCATTTGGGCACTTGAGGGTTGTTGTGAGCCTCCTTGGGCACCCCCTAGAGCCTCTAACCACTACCATTGAGGCCACGTGGATGCGCAAGATCAGAAGAAGAGATGAGAAAATTTGTGCCTTTTTTTTTGCTGATCTGGATAGCACACTACATCAGCTCACCTACTCCTCATTGATGGCTATGTCATGCTTCTTCAGGCTTGGCAATGCACTTGGCAATGATCTCTAACATATATTGAAGCCTCCTTGAGCATTGGCATCAGATTCGAGTTTGATCTGTACATTCCCAGGACTGTTTACAACAATCCTACAGTCATGTTATGCAAAAGTAACATTGGCATCTAATGCTATGTCTGTTTGGGAACTTCTACTTAATCGATTTGGTACCTATTGATGCTCAATTGTCTGGGGGATGCAAGGCACATGTTATGCCATTATTTTGGACTGATTTTATTGTTAAAAATGCTTAGTTTTTAATAGTAAATCACTGCTATACCACAATGGGCTGAAGCCTATTACCTCATGTTTCATTATGCCTATTGGTTTCGGGCTATGTCTTTGGGATATGCAATGAAGTATTGACCTTTGGGGTACGACATCAAGCTTGTCTTTGGTTTTGGATCTTTATTTGCGCTTGAGCTCAGCTTTCGAATGCATTTGATACTCTGTCTTGGGTGTACATATGACATGTATGTTACCTATGTCTGATCGGTCTTGACATGCTTGGCCTATGCCACTACTACATGCTAGTTACATTGTTTGGAGCTGCTTGCTACTATGCCTTGTCTTGGCTTGCATCTAGCCTCCCAAAACTTACTTGGGATATTTCTTGGCTTGCCAGAGTTGTATTTGGGATACAATTGATGTCTATGGATGCTATACTTGAAGGCTACATAGCCTATATGCTCATGATGTCTGGTCTTGGATCCTTCATCACTGGTGCTCTCATATGCCTTTCTTGAGCTTCTTGGCTCTATCCATACAACTTTTGTGCTAGTGGGAGCATCGTTGGATGTTTGACAGACATTGAGCACGTGGTTTATGCTATTGAGCTTTGAGTTTTCTGAGACTGGAATCTTCCTCACTTGGATGTTGCATGATTGATATGCAGTGGTCTATATACATGTACTTGGGCTGATTTGCGCTTCGCACTCCCTGAGCATACACCTCTTTGTGTCAGGTCTTGCCAGTGTTGTGTACACTTTGCCTTATTACATAGGGGGTGTGCCAGCTTACTGACGGATTCGTTTGACATGCTTGGGTGTTTGGTCAATGTCCGTATGACTGTCATATGTTGATTTGTGCCCGCTTGATGCTGGTTATGATTTGATAGTCCGTGGTTGACTTGGTGCATTGATTTTGCCTACAATTTGCTTTCATTGTACTTATTGTAATTTATTATAGCAAACAGTTATGTATGGACTGATATGAAATTTTCATGCTAAATCATCCTGATTTTATGTACTTTTGATGGTACTTGGTGGGCAGCATCATTAGCTATTAGTTCGTGGTCATTTTGCCTTGGGTTTGGTGGTATTTTGGCTATTACAACAGAAAACAGCAAGCAATTTTAAACTGTCTGCACTATTTTGGACTGCATTATGGGTTCTTCTTCCACTAACAGTGCTATCTTCAACATCACAAATGGATGTACGAGCTGAAAAGTACCTACCCCTGGAAACCCCAAGCTGGCTTATAAGGCAAGACTTGTCGCTAAGGGTTTTAAACAAGAGCATGGAGTTGAGTTTGATGAAGTCTTTTCTCATGTGGTCAAGATGACCACCCTACGCTTGGTTTTAGCCTTAGTCATGTAGCTTGACTTGGACATGTATCAGATGGATGTCAAGACTGCATTCTTGCATGGGAATCTGCATAATGAGATATACATGGAATAGCCTAAGGGCTTTGCAGAACCTGGCAGGGAGCACCTAGTGTGCAAGTTGAAGAAAAGTCTTTATAGATTGAAGCAGGCACCTAGGGAGTGGTATCATAAGTTTGATGCCTTTATGCAGTCATAGGGCTACAGCAGGAGTGCTATGGATCCATGTCTTTACACGAAGAAAGCCCGTGATGGCTCCTTGCTTATTTTGGAACTTTATGTGGATGATATGCTAATAACACGGAAAGCTCATGATGAGTTGGATGCTCTTAAATCTCAGCTGAAGAAGAGCTTTGAGATGAAGGATTTGGAACAAGCCTCTCACATTCTTGGTATGCACATTAAGCATGACACGCATAAAGTCCTTAAGTGTTTCCACATGCAGGATGTAAAGCCTATTGGCTATCCATTACCTTCTTATGCGAAGGTTTCACATGCCGATTGTCCATAGACTGATGAGCAGAGGGTCGAGATGGCCAAGATCCCTTATGCATCAACTATGGGCAGTTTGATGTATGCCATGATAGCCACTCGTCCAGATATTGCCTTTGCAGTTGGTGTTGTGGCATGCTATATAGCTACACCTAGCAAAAAGCATTGGGATGCCGTAAAGGGTATCATGAGATACTTGAAGGGCACAACAGATATGTGTATTTGCTATGGCAGCCAGGATACAGGGGAGCTGTAGGCTACACAGACTCCGATCATGCAGGACATGCAAATAGTAGGAAGTCCATTTCCAGCTATGTCTTTACCTATGCTGGAGGTGATGTTTCTTGGATGTCTAGGGTTCAAAAATGTACATCTCTCTCTACCACTGAGGCTGAGTATGTTGTAGCCACTGAGGCTTGCAAGGAGGCCATATGGTTGGGCCATTTGGTTTGTGTCCTTGGGATTGATAATATCCCTACACTGCATTCAGATTCTATGAGTGCTATTCAGCTAGCCAAGAATTCGGTCTTCCATGCGAAGACGAAACACAGTGAGGTGAGGTATCACTTCATACATGGGGTCGTGGAGGAGGACAAGTCTGTTGACCTTGTCAATATTTCCACTGACAAAAATCCTATAGATCTGCTCACGAAAAGCCTCACTACTGAGCGCTTTGCCTTCCTCACGAGATTGATGGGCATTGGATGAGATGACGTTTTTCCTCAACCTATTGTACATGTGTTCATTGTACTGTCTCTTCTTTTTTCTTTTCCGTCCTCACTGGGGCAGATTCGCATTTAAGTGGGAGGTTGTTGGGGGTAAAGGCGCATCTGCCTAGCCACCCGTATATTACTACATTGGCAGTACCTGCCACTACATATACTACAGGTGGCGGGTGTCCATCACCATCACTTTATTCCTTATTCTTTTTGTGACAGTTTGAATAAAGGAAGGCCCGGTCACACATTGTGACTATTGGAGTTCGTATTTGTGTCTCTCTTTCTTCTTGCTCTTGCTCTTCATCATAGCTCACTTCCAAGAAAGCTTCGATCCTTCTCACCTTTCAAGAGGCTAATCCATGCAAATAATGCCAGAATTCTTATGAGAACTACTTATTTGCGTACCATAAAGATAACGGCCACAAGAATTAAAAAATTTGTAATTAAGAGGCAAAAGATACTGCAAACAAGTAAGCATTTTCATTCCCTTTAAGAACATGTGCCCAAGGTAATGATGCCATAAAGATATATGTGGTATGTCAATCACAACCAAAACATGGT
Organism: Lygodium microphyllum; assembly: GCF_053477565.2. NCBI lineage: Eukaryota > Viridiplantae > Streptophyta > Polypodiopsida > Schizaeales > Lygodiaceae > Lygodium > Lygodium microphyllum. Next base: position 118,291,084 of record NC_141152.1, on the reverse strand, counting down.
CAATGGATCCAAATACAAATAAAGAATACATGTAGTATGTCAACCATAGCTAAAATATGGTCAAGGGATCCAGGTATAAATAAAGGATAGAGGTTGCCACTCTTGGCACCTTGAGCAAAAACGAGATTTCCATGGATTATCTTTCATGCAGAATCACCAAAAGATACATAGTAGCTTGCATCATCCCAACCATCCAGCAAATAGAAGGCTTTTGGTCAAAGCCAGTGCATGTCATAAATTATGTAGGGTAAAAGAGTTATGTAAAGGAAACTATAGCCATATATCCCCAATGCCAATAATATTCAATGCTAAGTCATTTCCCAATCTCACAGAACTTGTCATGCTATGATAGGATTGAAACCAATCCCTATACTGGGTAACATGAAAGGAAGCCCTGGAATCAAGCAACCAACACAAAAAATATGTAGACAAAGCATGGATCGACTTTGAAGCATCAAGAGAAGAAGCTGCCAAGAGAGGAAGCATTATATTTATTTCTTAATCTTTACATTGGACTTACTAGGGACAATGTTACGATCATCAAACTTTTCTTGCACTTTGTCCTTGCCTTTCTCTATGCGCTTATCATCACATATCTTATGGCACTGTAGTCAAATATGACCCTAGTTCCCACAATAATGACATGTTAGAGAGGCCTTATGACCACAGGACTTACTGTGAGACTGCTTACAAGACTGAGACCTCTATGAGTCTCAGGGTGGACTTACATACCTCATCCAACTCATCCTAATCATCATGATCCATGCCTTTGGGCTTTAGAATCTTGGTTTTCAATGGCCTAACATGCTTCTTTTGAACCAATACTACCTACCATACCTACATCATATAATAGATTAATTTAGTGACATTAGGATTTTCAATATTGAAAATAGCACTATCATTCCAAGATCCAACCATAATAATAGTATATCAATACAAAATCCAAGAGAATGGACTATTGTAAATGAATAAAAATCAACCCCAAAACTCAAACAAACCACGGGAAAAATAGGAGTAAATACCAAAGTAAAGAGCTATTGACACCAATTGTAAGAAATAGACTACCAAAGTACAATGTTTGCTCCTCAAGACAATGTTGAAAACTGTAATTATAGCACTATTGTAATAAATGTAGCAGTATGACCAATACCACTATGGGCAAATAATCACAAAATACTAAGCTTTCATTACTAGAAATATCTAGGTAACAATAGGATATGTAAGTGCAAATGGTAATGAATAGGCATGCAACTGGTACTAAAATCTATCATGAACTCAAGGGAGGTAGTAACCAATATATCCCATAGGCATAGATATCGTGTATGTAAGGGATCTCAAGATCAAGTGCATAGATCTATCGAATACGCAATTGACTAAGCAAAAACTAATGAAGCTCAATACATAACCAAGAAGCATGTATAAATCACTAAATCCTCTTAATAACTGTCAATGTTCAAAGCATGTAGATCAAATTAGCCCACTACTAGGTGTAACTACATCCAAGAATATCCAAGAGAAGATATACATAAGGCAAGAGTCCCACTATCTCTCAATAACCAAGATCAAATGCGTAGAAGAAATCCAAAGCTCTAATGCAAAATATCTAGGTAAATTTAAATATCTCAAAAGTGTATCCATTGTGCAAAAGAGCATTGCAATTCTCAGTACATCAAGTACATGACATCTGGGTTTCCAAAGACATTATCCAATACGTCCAAGAGCATTCAACCCAGTGAGTCATCAAACCCGCAAGTAACAAGCACTAAAGATAGCTAAAGCTCTGAGACATCAAATGTAGTTCAAAGCAAAGCCTCAAATGGCATCATAGATATGTCCAAGCACATACATCAGTGCGCTAAGCATATGGCATACTTGAGAAGCATGTAAGCCTTAAATACATGAGTCTTTCCCTATTAAATGCTTGGTACCCAAATAGTGTACAATAATAAAACATCACATAAATTGAGCTACTTGAGCTCAAAGAAATCTAATAGCACTTCAATGCATCACCATAACATCCTTCAAGCATTTAAGTTTCTCCATATCAATTTGCAATTGAAGTTAGAACTCTTACCATACATTATGCAATCAATAATATCTCATGAACAGTAAGGCAGAGTTGTATTGAAGATAATGTCAAGTTTTTTCTTCATTCTGGATTCTCATAATATTCTATTAAACTATCATTGGTAGAAAAAACTACAAAGAATTTCTCTTGTTAAATAGTTCATATCATTTTTTCCTTCTTGCTATCTATACTACATTTTTTCATTCTTAACTAATTAATTTGAGAATCTAACTCATTTGTTTCATTCTTCAGAATTGAAGAGAAAGCTTAGATTTAGTTGAAACATACTTTGTATCAAATAGATGACTTAGAGTACAGAGTAAAGATAAATCGACCCATCATTCCATTCAAGTGGCAAAATTGGTAGGCTGATCTCATTTTATGTCCATGGAGGTCCACAATTCAGTAGGTAAGTCGACAAGAAAGCAAGGTTGATCTTCTTATTGTAGATCCTTTTGGTTAGAGATGGCCTTCTTAAGGGGTTGTGAAGGGAGACAAAGGGAGACCACTACACAAGTCAAATGTGTTGGCGAGTCCCACTAATAGTGGTTTTTCACTAGAAACTCTTGAGGGGTCAAATGGTTATTTGTAAAGGCATACAGGAGCTCCAAGCATGAGCCAAGCATTGATTAAACACTGGTTAGACTTGTATTACAATACAACTACTACTGTATACTATAAATAACAGAGGTTTGTGAGATCCAAACAATGTCCAAGTGCAAGATACTGATGCTAGGAAGATGTCAAAGCCTTTGCCGAGTGCTTGAGAAGAGTGAGGAGTGATTGACTGAGTATTGCAGGTTAGGAAGAGGGCTTAAAATTTAGATACAAATCATGTTGGCCATGCTGAGCACTTTACTAGTCCTGCTAGTCATGTTGGCTACTACCTTAGGAAGAAGCAGGCACACAATGCATACCTTAGGAAGAAGAGTAGGTATTTGAATCCGGGCTGAAGCAAATGATGGAGAAGCTACTTGAATGGTTGGCTTTGATACCAATTGAAGGGAGAAGCCTGAGTGGAAGCACGAGTAAGCAGAAGAAAGAGAGATGCCAGCTATGGAGGATGGAGTGAGAGAGAGAGAGAGAGAGAGAGAGAGAGTCAAGATGTGGGAACTCCAATTGTCATAATGTGTGATTGATCTTTCATTATTCAATAGTCACTAAAAGAATAAAGAATAAAGCGATAGTGATGGGTACCCACCACCTACAGTGTTTAGATGTGTGGTCACAATGTGTGAAGTAAATACAAGGCAATGTAGGCACTAGCAGTTCAACAAGATGACCCATTAGAAATAAGAAAAAGAAGAGCAATGCAAATGATATAAAAAAGAAGCAAATAATTACTCACTCTTTTGAATATGTCTCTTGTGAGACCAACTCTTGGCCACTTTGAGGATTCACTGATTGCATCCAGCTTTTGCACAAGTATTGCCATGAGAGTGGCATGAAACAAAGGAAATGGTATTGGTATCTACATGCTAGCATGAAAGAACCAACCACATAGGGAAAGTCTAAACACTCCCCATAAGCAAGACAAGATCCCAAAACATGGATTGTGTTATCCTTATCTACAATATGGAGTCTAGTAAATAATATGAATCTTCTGCCTCTTTTTAGTTTTGTAATCAACGACTTTAGCAAAGTCACACTGGACCTAAGTCTCTTGACACTTAGCCTCAAGCAAATCACATTCCATCTACAAGACAAACCTGAAAATATTATATTAGATACTAAGGTAATCTCCTAGAAGAAAATGATAATAAATAGTAAATAGTGGTAGCTAACATATAAGCAATCAAGTAGTACCAACAAAAAAGTACCATATTTTGAGATTTGTAGTACCAAAAAAGAACCCAAACTTGGTAGTCAATATATATATGCATGTGATGATCTTGTTGAATTGTACCAATAAAATAAGAGATATATTTTAGTTATAATAAAAATACCAAAAAGTACCATAGACATATATTAAGTTTATTAGATTCACACCAAAACATAACACTCCAAAATTTCAAATAAGCTTTACCCAAGGAATTTATCCTTGCCCAAGGGAAAGCAGCACGTACCGTCTTCTGCTATTTTTGTCTATTTTGCTTTTGCTTTTAAGTCTAAGTCCTATAAAAGCAAGCCAAAGCCCTTGTTTATGCATGGAGGACTCTTTCTCCTCCCCTCCATCTTTTCTTACTTTTCCTCTAACAAATCTTTTCTTTTATATGCACTTAGAATAGTTGATTACAAATGAGTCAAGCATGCCTTAACTTTGTTGCCTTTTAATCATAAGTATAACTTGTATGGGAAGGAGCTCAGCTCTTGTTATAGAATTCCATACAATGATTTCTTCAAAAATATAGTACTTTTTGCCAAAAAATTGTTGGCATTCAAGGTCTTCTTCTTTTCCTTCATGTTCTTCACCTTCATGAGGTTAACATAGGAAAAAACAAAATGGATGAGTACATTGTACTTAGCAAATTATGTTTTACAGCTAGGGAATTACATTAGAAGTATGGCATGAGCCTTGAGGGTAAGGTCACTTGAGACTTGACTAATGTTGATCTTTTTGATGATCAATGGCTAATAATGTTAAAGTTGCGGTATCAAAAGAATGCCAAGATACAAGGCAGCGGGGATCTTCTTCCCCATCGATCGTATTGATGCTGCCCTTGTCACCTCCTTCACCATCGACTCCTTGTCGCCATCATCAACACTAGTAGAAATAGCACAACGCCATCGCCATTGTTGGTTGCAGCCATCGCCATCTTCACTGCTAGCCATTGATTGCTACCAGCTAACGATTTCCCCCCATCGAGATGAGCCCAAGCCCATAATCATAGCACCATGATAATAACAGCACCACAACATGCTGCCATGATCATGGCAATAGCACAGCCTACCTAAGATCGCCACTACCTGCCTATGATCACACAGCCTGCCGCCATCGCCACCACAGCCTAAGTACGCCATCATCTCGACCTGCTTCAACACGACATATGCCATCTTAACTGCTAGCCATTGATTGCTACCAGCTAACGATTTCCCCCCATCGAGATGAGCCCAAGCCCATAATCATAGCACCATGATAATAACAGCACCACAACATGCTGCCATGATCATGGCAATAGCACAGCCTACCTAAGATCGCCACTACCTGCCTATGATCATACAGCCTGCCGCCATCGCCACCACAGCCTAAGTACGCCATCATCTCGACCTGCTTCAACACGACATATGCCATCTTAACTGCTAGCCATTGATTGCTACCAGCTAACGATTTCCCCCCATCGAGATGAGCCCAAGCCCATAATCATAGCACCATGATAATAACAGCACCACAACATGCTGCCATGATCATGGCAATAGCACAGCCTACCTAAGATCGCCACTACCTGCCTCTGATCATACAGCCTGCCGCCATCGCCACCACAGCCTAAGTACGCCATCATCTCGACCTGCTTCAACACGACATATGCCATCGCCTCATTGGCCTCCAACGAATATATAGCCTGCCTACATCACCATCTCGATGACTTGAATAATCATCTTTACGGCCTACAACATCATCTTGATGACCTACGACATCATCATCATTCGATCATCATCGACATGATCTACATCATCGTTGAGACTCCCCCACAAGCATAGCCACAATCATCTTCACACTCATCATCATCCCTCCATCTCTTCTCCCTACCCCTCTCTTCATATGCTTGTGTGCCATAGCTGCACATCACTCTTGGATAAGAGGGACGACCATTACGAGAGGAGCAATCGAGAACTACCCAACAAGAAGGAAGAGCCGCCAAGGAAGGAAGGGAGCCATTGTGAGCACCATAGACACACAACACCAACATAAGTAGATGGTATGTTTTGAATACGAGCATGAGGTGCATTAAACTTTGGTAGAGGAAGAAGTTTGTTGGACTCACAAGTAGGGACCTCACCTCACTACCCCACCCTCTGCCACTCACCCTATGGAAAGGAGGAGCTTGATTTGGAAAAGAAAGAGAGTGAAAGGGAGCTAGGTTCTAGACTATGCAATAACCACTTCAGAGAGTCTCTTTAATTCCTCTAGAGTGTATATCTTAATTGCATGGTGGGAGTATGCGTTAATTCTCTTTATTAAAAGGTGCATTGGGTGATGTTTGTGTGCTCACCCTATGGAAAGGAGGAGCATGATTTGGAAAAGAAAGAGAGTGAAAGGGAGCTAGGTTCTAGACTATGCAATAACCACTTCAGAGAGTCTCTTTAATTCCTCTAGAGTGTATATCTTAATTGCATGGTGGGAGTATGCGTTAATTCTCTTTATTAAAAGGTGCACTGGAAAAAGAAAACTAGAAATGCTCTCTGGTTTTTTTTTTCCCCTGCCATACATCAGATTGTGTATTTGGGAAAAAGACAATGTATCTTACCATTGACCCCCCTGCCAAAGGAGGCCAATGTATCATTCATGCAATCCACATCTGGGTCATTGCTAGATGAACTAGGATACGACATCTGTAAAAAAAAACACAGGAAAAAGACAAATTTATTTGCATACAAAAAATCATATATTACCTACATTTTCAAAGAGCTTTCTTTAGACATTGAGCATAACACTTAAGTGCTAATGCTTCTCTTAAACAAGAAAACTGATAAACACAAACATGGGATTGGTCACATTCATCAGTGCAAAAATATATTGTTTACTATCAGAACTGGGAGACCTGGCGTGTGTATCCCCGCATCTAAATTGCAGGTTAGACGCACTCCAGAGTGAACCTTCTATCCAGCGCGTCTATCTGCACATCTAAGATGCAGCACAGACGCGCTGACAGACGTGTATCGCTCTGAGAGGAAACATTTTTCACATCTATGTCTGTGTCTACACTGAGATGTAGACGCGCTATCAGACGCGCTCAGTCGGCCAATTTTAGGCCGACGACCACCATTGATGATTTACAAAATGCAATTCATAATGGAATCACAAATCCTAAATAAACAGACAGAGCAGAGAGAGGAAGAGAGAAACAAAGAGAGAGAGAGAGAGAGAGAGAGAGAGAGAGAGAGAGAGAGAGAGAGAGAGAGAGACTCGCCTTGGGTGTTTGGTGTGGCGGGTGGTGGCGCTTCTTCCTTCTCCTTCTTCCTCTCCTTGGTAAGTTATCCTCCCTTGATGCTTGCTGCTTCTTCTTGTTCTCCTCTTTCTTGCCCTCTCTTTCTTCCTCTCCTTGGCTTTCCTTTTTCCCTTCTTGTGTGTTTGAAATGAAAGAAGCGATGAGTCATGAGGAGGTGAGGCATGAAGAGACTGCATGTCGGTTAAACTCAAGCTTCAGAACCGCAAAAAACGCAGGACAAGAAAGGCAAAGTTTGAAAAGAAATGATTTAAGTATGGTTTGAATTTTGACGTGTGCATCTATTTTTGCGTGTATATGTGCGTCTATTGTTCAGATAGACGTGAATATAGATGCGTAGTTAAACGCGGATATAGATGCGCATTTGGGATTTATCATAATTTTTTGTTTTTAAGATAAGTTTTGATAGTGAATTCTTATCATAAGTTTTAATGTATTTATGATTATTTTTGTGTATTTAAAATTAAGATCTTATGTAAACATATGAATGACAAATATTTTGATGTTGTCATGAATTAGGTTTAATCATATCGACGTCGTCATCACCTAGTGCGGTGCAAGCTGGTGAGTCAATGAGCACATCCTCAAGTGAGGATGAAACATTGTGTCTTCATAATCGAGATGCATGGCTACGACGAAAAATTAAATGCATGTGTGATCGTTGTCGAGGGTGTATTTTTTGAGCACGTCGAATTGCAATGTTACACCTCAGCTTGTATGGAGAATGGGACCGAGAAAAATCACCGGTATTCATTGTTTTTTTTACCACTACGATTGCATGTCTATGTTACGAGAATTATATATCAACGTACATGAAACTCCCTTTTGTGGTTGAGCAGGATGCGGTGCCACATCCTCAGATGCTCCCTCCCGGGTATCGAGAGGCTGCAAAACATCGACGTGAGGAGGCAGAGTCTTCAAGAAGAGTAGAGACTGACGACCATGATAGTAGCCCTCATGAAATGCCCCATCAAGTCGTAGAGGATGAGATTTTGGACAACATGGTACACCATCTATTTTCGCAACCAGTTCAGGGAGAAGGTCACTCTACGAAGCCAGATGATCCACTATATGTAGCATCATCTACTCCGTTGTATGAAGGTTGTACGTACTCCGTTCTTCGTGCGTCCCTCAAGATACTTAACTTGCAAACAATTTATGGATGGAGTAATGTCAGTTTGGATGCGTTATTGAAGTAGGTATCAATTCAGTTTGGCTTATGAATCATAATATTAATTGTTAATCATCCCTTGTTTATATCTTTGAATATCTTGCTGAAGTGGATCCCTCTCAACCACGACTATGGAAAGATAATGAAGACTTGAGGATGACCTCTATAATACCTCAAGGAAAAGGAATGAGTAAAATGCTAACAAAAGAAGAACTTCGTAAGTTAAATAGTTTTTGTGTGCTCAATAGTGATGTAATGAGCAAATGGGTGACACTATATAATGAAGCAAGGGCAAGAAGAAAAAGCGAAAGACAAGAATTTCGCACTAGATATGAATGTAATGTCTCATTTCCAGATCATCTAAATACGCTCCCACGTCATATTGATATAGATTGGTTACATGAGGAAATGAAGAGAATGGAAAAAGAGGAGGAAATTAATATATCTCAAGAAGAGTGGGAATACGCACGAGGTTGCTTATCAAAGGTGAGACATACTATCAATTAATTTGTTTCTATAAGTTTTATTTTATATAAATAATTGACATGTTTGATCTTTTATCTTTTACTACTAGTGCACATTATTCAATGCACTTTGGTGTGAGGGTAAACATCTTCGAACTCAATGTATAGATGAAAAGAGAAATACCCAAGATTGTGGTGTCCTTGCTCACTTCGAGGATGCCAATGGTACCATGGAAGGTTATTGTGGCTTGATCCAAGATATTCTGAAGCTTGACTTCAGACGATTCTTTATATATGTACTGGATGTGAAGTGGTTTAAAGAAGTGGTAACAAATGGTGAGCATTGCACAATCAGACGTCATCCAAGTGGTTTTATAATCATTGACTCTACAAAATTTCACCAAAACAAGAATGACACATTAGTACTACCTCAACAATGCGAGCAGGTATATATGCAAAGGCTAATTTTTTTATATGTATACATGTAATACATATACACAATATAATAAGTACTTAAGTTTTTTGCTTTTTTTTTTCAAATACAGGTTGTGTATCATCCAATGGTAAACAATAACCGATGGTGGTATGTCATCCCTATATCTAATCGTTCAAAACCAATATATGGTAATATTACCGACATGGAGATAGCAGATGACAATCCAACAATTAATGATGATGTGCATGATGACACCATAATGGATGATATGCGTGATATAGTACAAGATGAACCTCGCGATGATGTTCAAGGAAACGCAGAAGAAGACAATAATGTGATTGTCGATGATATTGATGAAGTTATTGAGCAATATAGCAACAAATCTGATAGTGGGATAGACTTATTTGTTTCGTTACCTCTTGGTAACATAGACCTAGAAGTAGATAGTTTAGCAAGGGCTGATCTCATTGAAGATGAGATGGATCATTCACTGTAACATACTTAATTTGCTTATTGATTCAATGTGTATTCCTAATTCTATGCTTTTTATCATGCGCACACGTGCATACTCAAGAATCAATAGTCAATTTTAAAGCTAAATTGATTTTTCCATAATAAAAAGGAAGTATCTTTTATCATCTTCAAGTACGTAGAGAAATTACGAGATACATATTGCAATGCTTGCTACTAATTGTAAGGTTTCTGTCGCTTGCCGCTAATTACTTATATCAGGCTTGTCAACTGGAGGAACTGCCATTCATTAGAGAGCAATGAAAAAGTAATTATTAACTCTATTTTTTTAATTCAATGATTCAATGTGTATTCTTAATTCTATGGTTTTTATCATGCGCACATGTGCATGCTCAAAAATCAATTTTAGGTGGTTAAATAATTATTAACTTTGGTTTTTTAATTATGTGAATTACTAATTTTAGGTGGTTAAATAATTGTGTCTGCTGACGCGTCTATATTAGCGTCTATTTGCACGGATATATAGACGCAAAATTCGCGTCTATTTACACGCACGTTTACACACACTTATAGACGCTCTAATAGACGCGCCCGACTTTGTGCGTCTAACATGCGCGTCTGCCTCGTTTCTGTTGTAGTGGAAGGGACAATTGGAAGCCATAGTAGGGAAGGGAGAAGGTGTCTATTGCACCCCTAAAACACACTAGTGTACTTGTGTATCGTAATAGTGCACATCAACCTCCATCAACTGCACTCCATGTGTTGTAATGCACACCCCATAGTTTACTCGTGTATCGTAATAGTGCACATCAACCTCCATCAAGTGCACTACATTGTGCATTGTGCGCACACACCTCCCCCCCTCCCCCCCCCACACTTATCTTTGTGCACACCTACCTTGCACACACACTACAACAAAAAGGCTCCATAGATGGGCTTGTAGACGCAATATTTGAATTGTGTTTAAAAATATTAGGCACGTTTATTACCGCGTCTACTAGCACGTCTAAAATTTCGCATCTACAAGCGCGCTCATAGTGAAAACTACACGTGCATATAGACGCGCATATACACCCGAAGATAGATGCACTTATAGATGCGCATATAGATGCACATATATACGCGCATATACATGCGCACATACATGCGCATATACATGCGCACATAGATGCGATTATAGACGCGAAAAACAGTGTATTAAAAAAAAAACCTCAAAGGAGATGTGGTTGTTTAATGCGAGCCCGTCTACAGGCGTGTCTACTCTGTGGATCAGACGCACTCTTACACGCGCCAGGTCCACAAAACTCAAAAAACCTAGGAGGTTTTATGGATCTTCAACACTTGCGCGTTTACAAGAGCGTCTACTCTGTATATCAAACACGCTTGTAGGTGCGAATTAGCAGTGAAGCACAAAATAAAACTAGGAAAAGCAAGCAACAACTAACATATCCAAAGCTAAGAAGGAACCAAAATACAACTCAGAGTAAACAGAGAGAGAGAGAGAGAGAGAGAGAGAGAGAGAGAGAGAGAGAGAGAGAGAGAGAGAGGGAGAGAGAGAGAGAGAGAAGAGAAGAAGGACTCACCTTGAATATTTGTTGTGATGGGCAGTGGCACAACTACAAACTCCTTCTCCTCTATCTCCTTGCTCTTTGGCTGTTCTCCTTGTCGCAACAAACATACCAAAATCTAAGAAGGTAGCAAAATACAACTCAAAGCAAAGATAGAGAGAGAAAGAGGGAGGGAGGGAGGGAGGGAGAGGGAGGGAGAGAGAGTGAGTGAGTGAGTGAGTGAGAGAGAAAAGAAGAAGGACTCACCTTGAATCGGTGTTGTGATGGGCGGCGACAGGGCTACAAACTCCTTCTCCTCCCTCTCCTTTCTCTTTGCCTCTTGCTTCCTCCTCTCTTTACCCTTTCTTCTTTGCCTCTTCCTTTCTCCTCTCTTTGTGTCGTGCGCCTGTCAAAAAAACCCAAAAGAAACGGAAGACGGGACTACTTTGAAAAGAATGACACACCAGTAATATTTTTTAAAATTTTTTAAAATTTTAGTGCGCGTCTATAAGCACGTGTATATAGAGCACGAATTGCCTATAGACGCGCTTATATACGCACAGTTAAACGCATTTATAGATGCGGATATAGATGCGCATATACATGCGCACATAGATGCTATTTCACCTGAAAATTAGACGCAAATATAGAAGCGCAATTGCGTCTATATTTTTCAAATTTTTTTAAAATTTTAGTGTGCGTCTGTGCGCGCGTCTATAACTGTTGCTTGTTGTAGTGTACGCGTCTGAAAACGCATCTATATTCGCATCTATTTGCGTGGAAATATAGACGTAAAATTTGCGTCTATTTACATGCTCTTTTACACGCACATACAGACGCGATGATAGACACGCACCCAACTTTGCGCGTCTAACATGCGCGTCTATGCCTTATTTCTATTGTAGTGGCACCCTTGCATCTTAGGCACACCCTCTGTATTTATATAGGTTTTTTTTTCATATTTGGATTAAAAAATGATAGTCAATTGGCTATAATTTAACCTAATTTCTTCAATGTATCCTAAATCTCAATGTAGGTATAGTGATTTGCTTAATGGGCAAGTTTTTCAGTTCAAGTTCAAGATGGCCCATCATCTATGCTAAGGGAAGGAAAAAGGCATTGAATTTGTTTATGTATAATGTACTAATGTAGACAAAGCATAAGAAAGAGACATAGCCTTAAAAGTTAATAGAATATAAGTCATTGTGTCATCACAATTTCAAACATTGTCTCGATTTACATTACAAAAAATATTAATATTTTTTGTTAGATAACCCATTAATTATTTCCAAATTCATTTCAATTACTTGTTCAATCATAATCGTTTTGTATTTACACCACATTAATACCACATAGTGCACAAAACCGGAGCACATTAGTGCACACCAGGAGCCCTCCTTCATTTATACAACCCTATGTCCACCCTATTGGAAAGGGAGGATCGAAATACAAGAGAAAGGTAGTGCTTGATGTTGAAAAATATGGCAAAAGTCTTGTCCTTATTTTATGGTTGTAAAGAGTGTGTTATAGATGGGAGAAGAATGATGTTGGAGAGGAGAGTATGTAGCTCCAATGACAACTAATGCAAGTTGGTCAGTTGGTATCAGAGCACAGAGATAAGCTGGAGACTATTGGGGGGTAGCCTGTTGCAAATTATCAGGAGGTTGTAGGCCAATTGTGGAGCAGAGCCGAGAGATAAGTGGGCTAAAAGTAGCCTGTGAAGAGTAGCTAGGGAGCTGAGTTGAAGCCACTACAGAAAGCGCCTTGTGAGCTGCTCAAAGAGAGGGCAGCAGAATAACAGCCTACTAAAGGGGCCGTTTGGGAAGAAAATCATTTGTAGGGCTTGGAGAATATCTTATGGTGTTGAGAAGAAGACTACAAGATTGCCACAGTCAACGTCAAGGACAAGGAGAAGAAGCAGCCTTCATTTCTGATTGAATGTTTCAATGCTTTTGAAGTTTGGAGCCATCATCATTACCAGTCCATCCAGCAGCTACATGCTATTTGTTCTTGTGTGTTTCCCACATTTGACCCTACAGAAGCTGTTTCTTCTAGAGCTGAGGTCTCCTGATGCTCCTTGAATTGCATGGATAGCTAGACAATCTAAGCACCAGCTAAGCATGGACCCTTCCTTCAAAGCTGGGTCAGGAGCAGCAGGAGAGTCCGTAGATCATCTTTGACATCATCCGCACTCTCGTAGGAGTTAAGCCGAGAATAAAGAACCTACCCTATCCAAATCAACCCCAGCAAAACAGAAGTGTTTTTTTCCCATTCATACAGCACATAACATCCTGGAAAAACACCCAAAGTTATTGCAACCAATCCACCTAGAGTTAGCTTAACATCGATAAAATCACTTCTGTGTCATCTTTGAGAATAGAGAAAGTCGTTTCTGGGCCTGGTTGTTTAACTCGAAGAGCATTGCTTCCCCTGCGCAGTGATAGACCTTCTGATCACCTCGTGTCCAAGAACAACACTCAGCTTTCTCCATTTTGAGCAATGCTCATTGCCAGTATCAAATATTGCTCATGAATATTCCAAACAGGATCCCATACGATCATTCTTCCGGGAAAAGCCTAAGTCTATTTACAGCACCCCATATGAGTAAAGCAAGGAGGTGACCTAGCCTTTTTGGAGGCCACAAAATTGCAAAAAATTTCCATGAAATTTTCTATAGCTTCAACTGATCTGTACTTACAGTTTGGCATTTTTTTAAAAAACTACAAAAAAATTGCAAGAAAAATGGTCAATTTAAGACCCGTGTTTTGATGCATTTTGGGTCATACGGACATCATTTGGGATCCGAATTGGATGTTTCTTAGTGGGAACTAAATGTATGACATGTTGGCATTATGGATGCATGTATATGACAGATTTTGGACACATGTATGACTATCATATTACTAGAAGCTATTTTTACATGCATTTGTGGACTATTTTCTATGCTTTTTGGTCTCAGATTGGACCATTGATGTTCTGGATTGGGGCATGCTGCTGAATACCATTTGTGGACAGGTTGTATTGCTGGTTTTTATGAATTTTCAGGGCCTTATTGTGTGATATGGCACAGATCACTCAGATTGTGGGAGGCAAATTAACCAAAGACAACTATTGTGTTTGGTCTTACAGGATGGAGAATTTTTTTATGGGCAGAGGTCTATGGGACCTCATAACAGGTGATGATGAATGTCCAAAAGTTCCTGAACATCCAACCTAAGAGCAAAAGAAAGCGTACAAGGATTGGATAGGGAAGAACATGAAGGTTTTGCATTGGATCTCCATATGTATTTCAAAAGCCTTGATTCCTCATATCAAAAAGGCAAGTACTTGTAAAGGAGGCATGGGAAATCATAGAAAAAATGTATGGAACATGTACAGAGGCTCGTACGATACAACTCAAGCAGAGATTACATGGTGCATGGAGAGGCAATCGCAATATCAGTGACTATGTGGCAGAAATCAAGCAAATTGTAGAAGACCTTGCATCCATTAATGCACCTATTGATGATGATGATTTAGTGTCAGTGACACTAAATGGACTTGGACCAGCTTTCAAATCTTTGGATACCTCTATTTCAGTTAGAGGAGGCTCTATGCCTGACTTTGAGGATCTTATTGGATTGCTCCTTTTACAGAAGAAATCAAGTTGGGATTGAATGCATCTAGTAGTGGCAAAAATGCAGGTGGAGACAATGTTTTCTATCACCAGAGAGGTCGTGGCAACTCATCTAGAGCTAGAGGCTCTTCACTTGGTCATAGTAATTATGGTTTTGCTCGTGGAAGTGGTAACTTTGGTCATGGTGACTTCATGCATAGAGGCAGGGGGAGATCTTTCCCTAGAGGTAGAGGACGGTCTAGTCCTTCACAGAGAGATGGCACTTGTCATTATTGTGGGCAATTTGGTCATTTTGAGAGGGATTGTTATCAGAAACAGAATGTCATGTCTAGGGGTCGTGGAAGGACTCAATATGGCTACTATGCAGGCACTTATGGTGGTACAGGTTATGGACCTAGATGTAGATCGCCTAGAGGTCACCTATTTGCTATGGAGCATGTGCTTTGGGAGAATGACTCACCCTCTTCGTGAGAAGGACTGGTTTGTAGATTCAGGAGCTACAAACCACATGACTCATCATGCTGAGTGGTTTGATAGCAAGGAGCAGATGTAGAATGAGGAATATGTTGCCACTGGTGATGATAGTATACATAAAATCATATTAGGAGTGTGCCACTTGTTACCAAAGATGGGATTGAGAATAAGCTAGGTGATGTACTTTATGTTCCCACAATAACTAAGAACTTAGCATCAGTTGGTCAAATGACAGATCAAGGATTGCAGGTGAGATTCAATAAGTTTTGATGCTTCATTGAGGAGTTCCATAATGGAAGACCTGGCAGGGTGATTGCTCATGGTAGAAAGAAAGGGAGATTATTTGCTTTGGATGCAGGTACTCCAATGATTCAAATCTCTATGTATGTTGAGAAAGGACATGGGCAAGATAAGGATGTGGAATTATGGCATAGAAGGATTGGTCATGTCAATTTGCAAAGATTCAAGCAAATGCAATCGAGACAAATAGTCTGTGTTCTACCACATTTTGGATATGTGACTTTTGATCATGTATGTGAGGCTTGTCAATTTGGTAAGCAGTCCAGATTTCCATTTCCAAAGAGAGTGAGAATAAGTAGCTATCCTTTGGAAATGGTACACCCAGATATTTGGGGCCATGTCAGAATGTTTCCATGAGCGGAATATGTAGATTCTATATCACCTTCATTGATTATTTTAGCATAATGAATTGGGTGTACTTTATGCAGCATAAAAGTGAAGCATTTGAAAAGTTTTTGGAATTTAAATCTATGGCTAAAAAGTAGTTTGGATGCTACATAAAATGTTTGAGGTCAGATAATGGTGGAGAGTACATGTCATATGAGTTTTGTGACTTCTTGAGAGATCATGGTATCAAAAGGCAATTGACATGCAGGTACACACCTCAGCAAAATGGTGTGGCTGAAAGGAAGAATCGGATCATTGCAGAGGTTGCAAGGGCAATGATGAACCAAATGAACATGCCATTGTCATATTGGGCAGAAGTAGCGCATACTGTACTTCACATCATGAATAGAACACCAACAGCCATGACTCATAATATGTCACCATATGAGAAAATGTATGGCAGGACACCCACTGTTGCATACTTTAGAGTCTTTGGATGTGTTTGTTATGTTCATGTTCCAGATGATTTGAGAAAGAAGATGGAACCAAAGGTTGTAAAATGCATTTTCCTTGGATATCCTGATGAGAAGAAGGGATACAAATGCTATGATCCAATGAGTAAGGAAGTATACATAACCAGGGATGTCAGATTCAATGAATATGAATCATGGTACAAGCCCAAAATTGCAGTGGATGTTGATTCGTATGAAAACAGTGATGATGATGGCTATGGAAGGAAAATTTCAGCAAACAACAAGGCTGAAAATTAGCATATGGAAGATGCTTCAGGACCTCAAGAGAATGTGGCAAGCAGTGGCAGTTACAGTCCATGGAGTGGTAGATTGAGAAGTGCACAAAGAAGTGCAAAAGTAGTGAAAGGAAAAAGACCTATGGCTAAAAGTTGAGAAGATGAATCTATAGATGATGAGTATGGCATTCCGCATGTTAAAACACCTAGCACTAGAAGTGCAAGAAAGTATGTTCCACCACACGCTAGATTAGTGAGACACATGGTAGTGCACCTCAATTGAGAAGGTCAGAAAGGGTAAGGTATCAAGTTGATAGATTGACTTATAATGGGTTCATGAAGATGCATTATGCATACATGGTTTCTTATGTACAACATGTGGAGCCTACTTGCTTTGAAGAAGCAGTAGAGAGCAAAGAGTGGAGACAAGCAATGGATGAAGAGATGGATGCACTAGGGAAAAACAAGACTTGGGATTTGGTGAAATTACCTCATGGCAAGAAATCCATTGGATGTAAATGGATTTATAAGGTCAAATGTAAGTCGAATGGTTCTCTTGAGAGGTATAAAGCAAGGCTGGTTGCAAAAGGATATGCACAAACTTATGGCTTGGACTATGCAAAAACATTCAGTCCAGTAGTAAAAATGAAAACAGTGAGATTAGTGGTTGCCTTGGCTTCTATCTATGGTTGGAAGCCTTATCAAATGGATGTGAAAAATGCATTTTTAAATGGAAACCTAGAAGAGGAAGTGTACATGGATCAGCCAGAGGGCTATGTAGATCCAAAATACCCACATTATGTATGCAGGTTGAAGAAGGCTTTATATGGACTGAAGCAAGCACTAAGAGCATGGTGTGATAGAATCAACAAATTCTTATGTAGTATGGGATTTCAGCAGAGCAAAGCTGATTATTCACTTTATGTGAGGCATACAGAAGATGGTATGGTTGTTGTTGTCATCTATGTTGATGACCTCATTATTACAGGTACATTTGAGAAGGAGATTACCGAAGTCAAGCATGGGTTACATAAAGAGTTTGATATAAAGGACCTTGGTTTGTTAAGATACTTCTTGGGTATTGAGGTTATTGACACTCCTCATGGTATATGGCTGATACAAAGGTAATATGCGTTGGAGATGATCTTATGTTGAGGATGTCACTATGTTCAAAAAGATGGTTGGTAGTCTTATCTACTTGACCATTACAAGACCAGACTTGAGTTATGTTGTTGGATTGAAACATCAGTTTATGCAGAAACCATGCAAATCACATTTGGATGTAGTGAGAAGAGTTCTTAGATATGTGAAGAAGACAGTTGGTTATGGCTTGTTTTATGAAAAAGGAATCAAGCCTACATTGTTTGGTTACTTAGATGCAGATTGGGCAGGTAGCTCTATGGATAGAAGATCTAGTAGTGGCTATGCATTCTCATTTGGTTCATCCATGGTAAGTTGGTCAGTAATGTCAAGATTGTGGGAGAGAAGGAAGGAGTCTCACTTGTAGCTTTCTTGCTTGCACAATGGGAGAATACACACAAGGGTGGAGGCTGAAAACAGTTTTCCTCTTCTAGTTGTGTAAGCCAAAAAGAAGTCTAGTACAAGGAAATAGAAGAACCCTATATATGGGTCTCAAACCAAACTCAACTAACTAAGGTGGCATACTAACTGAGCCACGAACTAGAGTAGATAAGGATAGCTATCATGTAGCTATTATTCATGGGCGGTGTACCAACCGCATCTGCAACTGACAAGTCGGTGACATAAATGCATAACGGTCACCCTGGCATATCACGAGTGGAGCTCGATATCTCAACACTCCCCCTCGAGCTCAATCCCAATTCCTGCACACCAAGCAGGTCTCTGAACTTGCACAGCTTCTCCGCGCCCAATGCCTTCATAAATATGTCAGCTACCTGATCCTCTGTGCTGACATAAACTAGATCAATAAGACCTAGTAAAACCCTCTCCCGCACATAGTGATAATGCACCTCAATGTGCTTTTTTCTAGCATGATAGACTGGGTTATTTGCCAAGTGTATACTACTCATGTTGTCACAATAAATGACAACTGGCCCATCTGTAGGCTGATGCATATCATAAAGTAGCTTATGCAACCAAGCTACCTCACATGCAGCCATTGCTGCACCCCTGTACTCAGCCTCTGTGGTGGACAAGGCAACTGTAGGCTGTTTCTTGCTGCTCCAAGTGACTGCAGCACTCCCAAAAGAAAACACATATCCACTGGTAGATCGTCTATCAAAAATGCTACCAGCCCAATCAGCATCAGTGTATCCATGCAACTGTATGTGAACCCCAGTCTCATAAAATAGTCCATACTGCAATGTGGACTTCACATACCTGAGTATGCGTCTAGCCACATCCAAATGCGGTTTCCTTGGAGCCTGCATAAACTGACTTACCAATCCAACAGCATAGCTCAAATCTGGCCTGGTAATAGTCATATAAATCAAGCTTCCTACTATGCGTCTGTACATAGTAGGGTCTTCCAGAAGCTCACCTGCATCTGTGCTCAGCTTCACATTCTGCTCCAAAGGAATTGAAATAGGCTTATAGCCTGTCATCCCATATTTGGACAGCATGTCCAATCCATACTGCCTCTGCAAGAGCTGTATCCCACTTGGTGATCTAATCACCTCAATGCCCAAGAAATAACACAACTCTCCCAAATCCTTCATCTCAAACTTTTGCTTCAATAGTATTTTCACATGAAGGATATCTTCATCACTGTCACCTGTCATAATCAAATCATCAACATAAATGACAAGTAGCATAATACCTTTCTCTGTTTTTCTCACATAAAGTGAGAAATCTGCCTTGGAAATCTGAAAGCCAATAGTGACAAGATACTGTCCTATCTTGTCAGACCATGCTCTAGGTGCTTGCTTCAAGCCATACAAGGCTTTCTTCAACCTGCAAACAAACTCAGGATGAACAACATGCACATAACCTGGTGGCTGCTCCATATAGACCTCTTCTTGCAAATCACCATGCAAGAAGGCATTATTTACATCCATCTGATGTAAAGACCATCCCTTTGATGCAGCCATAGCAATGACTGCTCTTACGGTTGCCATCCTTGCAACCGGACTGAACGTTTCTTCATAATCAATGCCATATGTTTGTGCATACCCCTTGACTACTAATCTTGCCTTGTATCTGTTCACAGAACCATATGCATTGTGCTTCACCTTGTAAACCCACTTACATCCAATTGCATTCTTACCTTTAGGCAAAGGTACCAATTCCCATGTAGCATTTGCTTCCAAGGCATCCATTTCTTCATCCATGGCTTTCTCCCATTTTTCTTTTCCCATGGCTTGCTCAAAAGAAGTGGATTCTGGTTCCTGTATCACTTTGACCATATAGGCATAGTGAATGGCTGTAAATCCATCATATTTCAGCCTATCCACAGGATACCTAGCTCTGGTAGACCTGCGCAAAGTAAGTTCACTCCCAGGTGCTCTCAAAACATCCCTGGTCTTCCTTACTCCAGGTGTAACAATAGAAGGAATACCCAACTCATCATCAATGCTCTGTTCTGAGCCACTGGATTCACCATCCACATAAGAGTGACCTGCATTCACATCAAACATGGGCTAATCTACCTTCTCTTTTCCTTTTCGTGATACCTGCATACCACTATCTACATTGCTTTGAGAAGATTCTCCTGATCTCAATCTGCCTGTCCATGGCGAAGAATGTGAACCACTACTAGAGGATACTCCAGGTCTACTAATATCTTGTGACTGCTGCTGAGAATTCTGTGCAACATTACCATTTTGTGCATCTACATTATCAATCACATTTACTGGTTTATACCAGCTACTCATCTCATAAAAAACAACATCTCTGCTCACTATAAACTTACGAGTAGAAGGGTTATAGCATCTATACCCTTTTTGCTGCAGAGAATAACCAATAAAGATGCACTTCTCAGCTTTTGGATCCAACTTAGATCTCAACTCATCTGGCACATGAACATAGGCAATGCAGCCAAAAATTTTCAAATGAGAAATATTTGGTTTCCTACCAGTATACCTCTCCTCTGGAGTCATCCCATGTATTGTTGCAGTGGGAGTCCTGTTCATTATGTAGACTGCTGTAGCAACTGCTTCACCCCAGTAAAAATCTGGCAAGTCTTTTTCATTGAGCATGGCACGAGATACCTCTCCAATATGCCTATTTTTCCTTTCTGCAATTCCATTTTGTTGTGGGGTATGACTGCATGAATATTGCTACTTTATGCCATGCTCCTGTAGGAACCTTGCAAACTCATTTGAGAGGTACGCTCCCCCTCCATCTGACCTTAGGCATTTTATTTGCAGGCCTGTTTCTTTTTCAACCACAGCTTTAAGAGTTTTGAAATGCCCAAAAACTTCACTTTTCTTTTTCATAAAATACACCCAAACTTTTCTGCTATAGTCATCAATAAAAGTGACAAAATAATGACAGCCTCCAAGAGATGCAGCTTTAGTAGTCCACACATCAGAGTGGATTAATTCCAATGGCTTCTTACTCTCTTGAACATGTCTAGGAAATGGTTTCCTTGCCTATTTTCCAAACTGACAAGCTTCACATATCTTATGCATTTCTGCAACCTTGAATTTAGGCAATCCTGCAACAATATTTTGGGCCTGCATTGATTTAAGTCGTTGTACATTAACATGACCAATGCGTTTATGCCAGATATCAATATCTGCAACTACACCGGTCCCATGTGCAAACATTGCTGCACTCAATTCAGACATGTCTGCATCCAATGTAAACATTCTGCCCTTCTTCTTTCCTTTTGCTATCAAGTGACCTTTATTTTTCATATCCTCAATAAAGTATCCATGAGGATTAAATCTGATCTGCAAGCCCTGCTCAACCATTTGACCAACAGAAACCAGATTTTTGGTGATATTCAGGACATGAAATACATCGGACAGGTATTTCTTTTTCCCATCCTGCATAGACAAATGAATTTTTCTAATCTGCACAATAGGATGTGCAGTATCATCACCAGTCTCCACAAATCCTGGTTTTTCCATTTTCCTTGCATCCTCCATCCATTCTGCATGACCTGTCATGTGGTTTGATGCACCTGAGTCAATATACCACACATCGTTGCTTTCTTCTGCACTTGTCACAGAATTGTTTATGTGCTGCACCATAAACAAATGCTCATTTCTGCTCATCACCATGTCTACTAGAAGATGCATAATTCCCTTGTTGCAATTTTCCATTCATGATGTCATTCTGCTTTTTATAGCAGTCTTTAGCCATATGACCCATTTTACCACAGTAGTAGCATTCAACATTACTGTTTGCATTTTGGCCTCTTTGCCATCCACCACGACATCTTTGGCTCCCCCTGCCTTTAGAGTTACTACGTCCTCCTCCATAGGACTGGTTTTCTTGAGTTTGCTGCATATTCTGATTTCTACCACGGCCTCCAAATCGGCCTCCTCTACCTCTGCCTCTACCTCTTCCAGCATTTGAGTAGAAGACAGCTTCTTTTGAAGTTCCTCCTAAAGAAGTTGCACCACCATTTCTCTACTCCTCAGAAATTAGAAGAGCAATCAACTCCTCAAAATCAGGAAATCTTTCACGGACGGAAATGGATGTTCGGAACTGTGCATAATCCTTTCCTAGACCATTCAAGGTCACAGAAACTAAATCATCATCTTCCACTTGCGACCCAATGGAAGCAAGTGCATCTGCAATCTTCTTCACCTTCATGTGGTAGTCATTGATGCTCATATTTTCTCTTTGCACATTATGCAACTCTTGCTTGAGCTGCATTTTCCTGGCTTGCGTATTTGTGCTATACATTTTTGACAAAGTATCCCATGCCTCCTTTGGCGTACTTGCATCCTGAATATGCACAATCATAGAGTCTGAAATACTGATAGACAGCCAGTACATAACTTTCCTGGCTCTCTCATGCCATGCTTTAAATGCCTGCATTTGCTGTTGATTGGGAACATCAGGAAGAACTGGTTCTTCTTCATTTCCTGCAACAAATTCCCAATATCCTTTTCCCATAAGGAAATTCGTCATTCTAAACTTCCATGCTTGGAAGTTGTTCTTGTCAAGCTTTTCAGTGACAATCTGTGAAAGAGAATCAGACGCCATTACAGAACACTGCAAAAAATTCTGTCACTGCAAAGAACACAGCTTCAGCCTCACAAGGGCAAATCTGCAAAATTGGCGAAAGTGGTATTTGACCACACAGTCACTTCCTAGTGACGATTTTGCATATACAGGAACCAAGGATGATTCTGTAACTCCCAATGTCTCTGCACACGAGCATACGATGCAATATCTGTGGTAACTTTTCACCGACCTGTAGAACAGTGGTCGCACAGCATAAAACAGGGCTTCTTCCTGAGTGCGTGCAGAAAACTTCCGCCTCCAAAACAGGCCCCGAAATGGCCTCAAATCAAAAAAACAGGGTCATCAAGGGCTAAAGCCATCTCCCGCAGCATATATTGCCCTCTTGCTTCACCGCGAAGGACGTCTCAACCTGAGACAATGCACTCTTGCAATTTTCGGCTGTGCTACCTGCAGAGATCTGCTCCCAAAACAGAAAATGAAAGCAACACTGCTCCTCTTACCAGAACACCGAGAGCTTGGCTTACTTTCTTGAGCTCCTTACCATGAACAAGGCTCTGATACCATGTCAAGATTGTGGGAGAGAAGGAAGGAGTCTCACTTGTAGCTTTCTTGCTTGCACAATGGGGGAATACACACAAGGGTGGAGGCTGAAAACAGTTTTCCTCTTCTAGTTGTGTAAGCCAAAAAGAAGTCTAGTACAAGGAAATAGAAGAACCCTATATATGGGTCTCAAACCAAGCTCAACTAACTAAGGTGGCATACTAACTGAGCCACGAACTAGAGTAGATAAGGATAGCTATCATGTAGCTATTATTCATGGGCGGTGTACCAACCGCATCTGCACTGACAAGTCGGTGACATAAATGCACAACGGTCACCCTGGCATATCACGAGTGGAGCTCGATATCTCAACAAGTAAGAAGCAACCTACAGTTTCTCTATCAAGCACTGAAGCAGAGTATAGAGGCATTGCATTGGCAACATGTGAGCAGACATGGCTGAGATTGATCTTATATGACATGGGGATAGAGATTGATGGTGGATTCATTATGTATTGTGACAATGTTAGCAGCATTATGTTGGCAAAGAACCCAGTCTACCATGCAAGGAAAAAACACATAGAAGTGCATTATCATTTCATTAGAGAAAAATTCATTGATGGTGAGATTAACTTGGTCCATGTCAAAACAAATGACCAAGTTGCTGATATCTTTACCAAAGCATTAGGTAAAGATAAGTTTGAGTATTTCAGGATTACACTTGGAATATTATCTTTGTAAGCTCATTCTGAGCTTGAGGGGAAGTGTTGAAAAATAAGGCAAAAGTCTTATCCTTATTTTATGGTTGTAAAGTGTGTGTTATAGATGGGAGAAGAATGATGTTGGAGAGGAGAGTATGTAGCTCCGATGACAACTAATGTAAGTTGGTCAGCAACAAGGCAAAAGCCTTATCCTTATTTTTCAACACTTGATAGTGTACCCGTGGCATGAATGTGTGCATATACACATGCACATGTGTGCTTATGTATGTCCACACTCTCTAACCCATGCACATATGTGAACACTTGTACTAGAACATTCCTTCACAGTGTACTTGATACCACAGATCCACATGAGTTATTTTACACCACCGTGAAGCACTACTAGAGCATGTTGCATCCAATGCATACACATGCACTAATGCACCTAATGAAAATAGACAAGAGGGGAGAGAGGTGAAGAACCCAAGAGCACATATACAAAAGCAATTGAGACTTAAGAACACAAAGAGGTAGGGCTAAAATCTTCTTCTTCTTCTTCTTCTTCCTTCTTCTTCTTCCACACAAGAGAAAGTCTACAACATGATAAAGGACTAATATAAAAGTAACACAATGTATATACATGCGGTCACCAAGTGTGATCCTGCTAACAAAAGAAAAGGTGGCACAATGAATGTGGCATAAGCAAGGATGGACTACATGGATATAATCCAGCTATAACATCACTGGTGTATCCTCATGCGGGCCACTTAACATATAGCGAATAATATCCTACCATATCACCAAGATGCATAGTGGATCGTAGCTCATGTAGAGCTTGGCATCTCAACACTTTTTCTTCAAGCTCATCATGAGCTTGTGAACTCCAAGCATAGTCATGAAGTGTTGAAGTTTCTTAGCATCCAAGGCCTTGGTAAAAATATCAATAGATTTATCCTCTTTGTTGACATAAATCAAGTCAATATCACCTACCAAAAACTGATTGTGAATGAAATGCTAATGGACCTCTATGTGTTTGGTTCGCAAATAATACACTGGGTTCCTAGCCACCATGATCTCTATGCTAAGAAAATAATTTAGCTCTCTCAAATCATTCATCTTAAATTAAAACTTGAGAAGACCCTTCACATTGTCAATCTATGTTTTACATCCACAATTATCAAATCATCTACATATATAGTAATGATCACAATACCTGCATCACTCTCACATGCAGAAAGTGAGTGATTAGCCTGTCCTCTATGAAATCCAATGTTGACAAGGTATTCTATACTCTTAGCATGCCATGCCCTCAACATTTGCTTCAGCCCATTATACAAGGCCTTACAAAGCCTACATACATAATCTAAATGACTCTTATCCACATAACTAGGTGTTCCTCTTGCAACCCCCTCCTACAATAAGGCATTCTTAACATCCATTTGTTGATGCACTATTCAAGCTTTATATGCATCCACTACTATGATAACCCTTAGAGTGGCATTTTAGCTATTGTAGTAAAATTCTCCACATAATCAATACCATGAGTCAATGCATACCCTTTGGCAACCAATCATACCTTATAGGACTCAATAGATCTATCTGACCTGTGTTTAAACTTGTAAACCCATTTGTAGCCAATAGCTTTCTTACCTTCAGGTAAAGGCACCAACTCCCATGTTTCATTATCCTTAAGTGCAATCATTTGCTCATCTATAGCACGATCCCAATATTCATTATCTATTACATCCTTAAAACAAGTGGGTTTCCCATTCTATATAACCTTAGCCATGTATGCATAGTGATGAGCTACATAGCTATCATATGTCAATCATTGAGTTGGCTTTTTTATTCTACTTGACTTGTGTGGACCTAGATCACTACCATGTGCTTTAGCATCCTCTTGTGCCTTCCACACACCAAGTGTTTTAATAGACAAAGTCCCAAACTGCTCATCCAAGCTCTACTCAGAGCCATTTGAATCAACATCAATATGAGAGAAACTCGATGATACATCTATCATAATAGGTGAGTTTTCAACTTTCTCTTTACCTTTTCTTGACATTTGTGATGTGTTTGGTGGAGTAACCTGTGACCTCAATCTACCACTCCAAGCTTTATCAATATATCCATGACTAGGAGACTTTTGTGGTCCAGTCAATGTCTGTGAATAATGACCTATTTTGTACATAGTCACACACATGCTCATCAGTCCCAAGTGCATTCTACACATTACTATACTAGCTATTCATTTTATAAAAAAGCAACATCCATGCTAACTTTCAGCTCACGTGTAATATGATTATAACATCTACATCCTTTTTGCTCATGAGAATATCCCACAAATGCACATTTTTTTGCATTGGAATCCAATTTACTACGCAAATAATCAAAAATATGTACATAAGTAATACATACAAATACTTTCAAATGGGACGGATTTGGTTTTATACTTGTAAACTTCTCTTAAGGTATTATACTATGTACATAAGTAGTGGGTGTCCTTTGCATAATGTATATAGCAGTAGCAACAACTTTAGCCCAATAATAATGAGGCAAGTTTCTTTCAGACATCAATGCACAAGCCACCTCTGCAATATGCTTTTTTTTTTTTGCTCAACAACTCCATTTTGCTGTGGAGCACACCTACATGTATATTGCATATGCATACCATTTTTTTTTTAAGATTAGAAAACTCATTGGAGAGATATTCTCCCCCTCCATTTGATCTTAGGTATTAAATATACGATTCTGTCTCCTTCTCAACCAAAGCCTTAAAGCTTTTAAACTGCATGATCACCTCACTTTTCTTACGTATAAAGTAAACCAATACTTTGTGAGGATGATCATCAATGAAGGAAATATAATACTTGTAATCACTCAAAGTTGTAGTCTTTGTAGGATCCCACATATAAAAATATATTTCAAGTGACTTCTTGCGTATATGCTTTTCATGTGTAAATGCATGCCTTGCTTGCTTTCCAAATTGACATGCTTCACATACTTTATGTACCCCATCAACCCTAAAGTTGGGCAAGCCATCCACAATCTATTGTGACTACATGTCTTCCAGCTGGGCTGCACATTCACGTGACCAATTCTCTTATGTCAAATTTCAATATTAGCCAAAATACTTGAATCTTATACAAATATAGTAGCATCTATTTCAGGTAGACTTACATCAAGAGTAAATACTCTATCATGACATTTTCCTTTTCCAAGCAACCTGCAGTCATTTTTGAGATCTTCTACACAACAACTATCAAATGTGAATCAAACCTACAATCCCTATTCTACCATCTTACCAACAGAAACCAAGTTTTTTGTAATATTTGGTATATGAAACACATCAACCAAGCATTTAGTTTTACCATCCCGCATACTCAAATGAATATTCCCAATATGAGTAATGGGGTGAGTTCTATCATCCCCTATCTCCACATAGATTGGAGACTCTGAATTGTGTATCTCTCCAAAGTGCTCTCCATGAGATGTCATGTGGTTAGAGGCGCATGAATCTACATACCATACATTACTCTTTGATGAACCATTAGTCGTCATAGTATTCATAAAGTGCTACATAACAAATAATTGTTCTCTTCTCTCATCATTGTTCCTGCTGCTAGATGAATAATTGCCTTACTACTTTTTTCCATTTCCAACTTTAGTCTTCTTTTTTAAGCAATTTTTAGAAATATGGCCTTTTTTATAACAATAACAATATGCCCTTGTATCACTAGAATTCTATTGCCTATTGGAATATGCAACTGGGCCTCTTTGACTCCCCCTTCCTCTCATCAAAACGATCCTCCTCTCTTTTGCTATGCATCATAACTTTGACCATGACCACCACCTTGACCTCTTCCATGACCGCTATCTCTGTTAGAAGAGTAAAACACCTATTCAGACTTGTTTTTGCATTGAGAAAAAGAGGAATCCAAGATAAGGTACTTCTCCTCAAGAGTTAGAATAGAAATTAGGTCTGTAAAATCATGGATATCATCCCCCATATTCATATATGACTTGAAGCTTTTGTATTCATTTCCAACTCCATCTAAGCACGCACGCACAACATCATCATCATCAACTATCACATTGATAGATCCAAGAGCCTCCACAATAATCTTGATCTTCAAGGTATAATCCTTAATGGACAAGTTTCCTTTTTTCACTTGATTAAGCTTTGACTTGAGTTGCAAATTTTTGGCCTTTATATTTACTTTGAACAGTCTTGCAAGATTCTTACATACAATAGCAAGGTTAGATTCCTAAAAATAATCCATAATGCTATTTGTTGTAGTGAAGGTGATTGTGAGAGAAAGAGAGAGAAGCAATGAAACAATGAGATGGAGAATGAATCATTACACACTTTATTGCTCATTTGCTTACGTACGTACATTGCAATAGTTGAGAGTACACATATATATACAATAAAGGTGTGGATATGGTAGGTCTTTTTCGTGAAGTATCCTCCACATATTTTAGATCCATATTATCTAGTTCTAAATATCTAGATATTGTCTTCTTAGATATTCTCTAGCTACATGTTCATATGAGTACATTATAATATTCTAACACTTCCCCTCTCTAGAAAAGGTTAACAATATCTTCTAACATTCTTTCTCCCTTCTCAAAAGAAAATAGATTTTTCTTTTATTGTACAAAGACTTTTTTCCAATCATTTTGGCTACAAGAGAAGTAAGATTACAATGATGACTATAGCATGAGACCCTTTCTTGTTGTATATACATCAATCTTTGCTTGCAATGATTTAAGGGATGTAAGTTGATGATGAAGATCTTTGGACTTTGGTTGATGGATACCTTGATAAAGAGTTGATTGCCATAGTTTGCTCCATGATAGACTTGATAAGATGTGCTCATTATATAGATAGATGATGTATTTCAATTGAAGCTTGATAGTTATGGAGTGAAACAATGGTGAAAGCATGTTTGTAAATGAAAATATGATCCCAATTTCATTAGATACCATAGTAAGATAGAGATTGATAAGGTGCTTGTGACATTATCTTTGGAAAGATTGCTGATGAATATAGAAATGTAAAAAGTAGCAAGTGATTGATGAGGTATTTCAAGCATACTATCTTTGAGAGGACTCCAAGAGTTTCACATGAGAGAACTCCAAGAGCTGCGCATCACATCTTTAGTAATATCATACTTAGTGCCATTGTGCTCTTTTATCCATACAAAGTAGTTTGTACCAATGTGCTCATACATTTCTTTGTACTTTATCCATTCATTTTCCCTCCTTTTGAAGGCCAAGATAGTTGGTCAATTTGAGAAAGATACAATTTGTAGATAATGATTTGAGTAAGGTAAGTGGTAGACCATTTCATAATGAGTTTGAGAAAACATTGGAAGAGAGCGTACTTGTGATTGTTGATGATGTTGTTGCCATGTAAGGTAGAATGATACATAGATTTGAGTATATAATTAGAGAAATGTTTATAGGAGGAAGGTAACTATGTGGATGGATGGATAGGATAGGAGAGATAGAAATGACAATTTGATGGATTAGGAGTAAAATAAACATAGTGTGGATGGAATGTGATGGTAGCATAAAGTCATGTGTAGGTATTTAGGATTGCACATTGAGAAGTTCAAATATACAGGATTTTGATGTGAACTTGGAAGAATTGTGAGAATCTCGAATGTGTAGGAGGAAGCCAAGAGTATGTATAATTGCATTTGGTTAAGAGATTATGGCACACAATTGAAGTGGAGTGTGTGTGTGGCCATAAGAATATGAGGATATTGAGCCCATAGGGAGAGTGTAAGATAAGGACCAGTGATCTCTTGAGATTAAAATGGAGCTTAGATAAAGACTAAATGTTGAGTGACAAATGTAAGGAAATATGATAGAAGTCATATATGTAAGAGAAGTGGAAGAAATTTACTTGATGAGGGAGTGACCTTGAAGGTTGGTGTCCAATAAAAGTAGGAGTATCCACGTTGAAGGTTGGTTTCCAATAAAAGGTTGATGATATGGAATAGTAGGAGTATCCACGTTGTTAACTAAGAAAGTGACAAGGTTTTGCCATCCTCTTGCCACTAAAGTACCATCCAAATGTCTTGTAGAACATAATTCAATAGAGAGGCCACAAATATTGTCTTTTTGGGCCTTAAGATATACAGTACAAAGGATGTCCCCTTCTTCAATGATAGAGCCTTCTTTTTCAAGAGTCAAGAGGAAAGAATGATAGGGGTGACAAATGTTATAGTATTCAAAGTGATCAAGAGAGCTAGAACATGCTTGAATGGATGAGTTGAGAGCAGAAGAGCACAAAATGGAAGAGCCATGATGATAAAGAGATGGATGGGAGGGGCCTTCATTTGGTAGAGAATTGGGGTTGTCCATCAAAGATTTTCCTATGTATTCCACTAGTTGGCAGGAGAGAGTGACCAATGGACTTAATGAGGATACAAGGATGGAACATATGTGTTGCATGATGTGATAGGAATATCTTGTGACAAAGACTTTAGATAAGGGAGAAAATTCAAAGTTTAATGAAATAGGAGAGAGTAAGCATTTTTCAATGAGAGCTATCAGATGAGACACATCAATATGATTGCTAGGGATTGAGATAGTGGATTGATTGATGAGTATTATGATAGAGAAGAAGATAAGGGTTTTCATGATAGGGATAAGAGATATTGAGTTTGTGAAGAGAAGTAGATAGGAAATGAATGCTCTTGATGGCCAATAATAGTGTTGGCAACTCTCCTTTGTGTGTAGCTCATTAACTTGAACTTTTGTTGGTCCCATGCTCTTCTAGTTGCAGAAGCTTGTCATATATTGACTTCATGTTGCACTCTTGAAGCTTCTTCTTGATATAGATTTTGTTGCTCCTTGTAAAAAATGGTGAGCTTCGGCTTTGATGCTAAGCCAAAGGTGCTATGTGTATTAATAGTACATGAACCTTAGTGCGAATAAGAACTTGGGGGATCTTGATGTCAAAGGGTGCTTAATACATTATGGTTTTAGTACCTTGATTTTAAAAAAATATAAGCTTAAATGGCTTATAATAATTAGCATCAAAGTGAATGCCGATTGCACTACCTAGAAGGAATTTTGATGGCATCGAGATTGTTGCTACAGCTGGAGGGGTTGAATGTAGTATTGAATGGCCATTGATGATCTCACTATTGTTGTTGCTGATTATGATTGTGCTAGTTGTTGTGTTGATTGAACTGATGTGCAGACTAAGCTCAAATGTTACCTAAGTAATCAGGTGATGGTGCTAATGTTGCACCTGCCTATTGAAGTTTGAAGCTCATTGGATACTATCCTTTGGAGCAAAAGCCATTCTTTTCAAGCTGATGACCATAAATTGCTACTCAGTTGGACCCGTGTGATTGCCAATAATGGCACCATTTGTGCTATTGGGTAGAGTAGAATAGTGGAGCCTGCCATCTTGAAGAAGAGAATTGATCTCCCTCTTTAAATCAAACCGTTAAGGTTTAAGAAAACCTTAATAAAGCAAGTAATCCCTCTCTCTCAATAAAGTAAGGGCGTAGGTGAGAGGATAATATTCAAGATGGGTAGCTAGAAGCCAAGAGGATACCACAGATAATAAAGAGGCGATGAACACATAATCTCTTCTTAATAACGAATGAGAAAATATAAAATTAAGAAGGTAGGTGGAAGGGAGAGAATATAGAAAAGGATGGGAATAATAGAGAGATTATAGGTGAGACAAAAAGAAAGAGAGTTGGTGAAGAAGTGGATAAGTTTTGAAATATGATAATAATGATAAAGATGACAAATATCTTTCTCTCTTTTAAGGAGAGGTGATAATGTAGAAGATAAGAGTAGATGAAGATGATAAGAATAGATAAGAAGTAGGTGGACATGATAAAATAAGTTCAAGATAATGAGGATGATGTGCATGTGGATATGGTTAGTTTACCTTGACATGGATTCAATCAAATCTTACTATCTACACATAAAGCAATTGATTTGGATTGCATGCAAGAAATGAATCTAAGGATTAACTTGAGTAGAAAAAAGTCAGAAGCTAATAACCTAGGCCCTCAGGATCTTGGTGTGCTTTGATACCATGTAGTGAAAGTGATTGTGAGAGAAAGAGAGAGAGGCAATTAGACAACAAGATGGAGAATGAATCATACACTTGTATTGCTCACTTGCTTACACACTTACATTGCAATAGTTGAGAGTACACATATATAAACAATAAAGGTGTGGATATGGTAGGTCCTCTTAGTGAAGTATCCTCCACATGTTTTAGATCCATCATATCTAGTTCTCCTAAATATCTAGATATTGTCTTCTTAGATATTCTCTAAGTACATGTTTATATGAGTACATTCTAATATTCTAACATTTGTGAAAGTGACATGCAGTATTTTGTGTCTACTCCCAATCTTTTCTAGCCTTTACCTATTCTACAATAGCATTTCACATAGGACCTTTAGGTGCTATTGTTATGTCTCCTTTAATGTAATTCCAAGCATCTTTGCCCTTCAAGAAATTTATCATCCTAAACTTTCATGCAGGATAATTGTTTTTATCAATATTCTCACTGACAATTTGGTTGAAATTGACATTTTGACAAAATAGAAAACCTTGCAAGATATTGCAACTTGTAAGCAAATTGGTACAAGGTGCACCACAACTAAACACATAGCCTTTTTCACTAACTTAACAACAATAATTGCAATATACAATCTATATGCAAATGCCTTCTATGTTTGTGACCCAAAAAACACTTGGAATCTTACAGATTCAAAATTTATAACATGTCCACCTACAAGTGGCTGACACA
This sequence comes from Lygodium microphyllum, assembly GCF_053477565.2. Taxonomy (NCBI): domain Eukaryota; kingdom Viridiplantae; phylum Streptophyta; class Polypodiopsida; order Schizaeales; family Lygodiaceae; genus Lygodium; species Lygodium microphyllum. The sequence goes on along the minus strand of NC_141152.1, from coordinate 118,258,188 downwards.
ATCAAAACTACAGTATACCCAAAAACTATTGTCGAGACCACTTGCAAATCTAGAACAGCGATAGCATATATATTGTTCTTCCTTCTCACCAAGTTTCATTGCAATCAAAGATTGCAGCCGTGCTTGCCAACCTCAAGAATCTCGTACACTGCCTATAACCTAAGGCAAATCAAGCAAGAAGGAAGAGTTTCTTACTCATTGCTTGCTTTTGTTCTCCAACACCTTCACCTTAGCCTTCAATTGAGCTCCACGCAACTGTGGGACAACTTTGATATACCATGAAAATAGAAAACAAAGGAGAGAGGTGAAGAATCCAAGAGCATACATATAAAAGCAATGGAGACTTGAGAACACACATAGATATGGCTGAAATTTATTTATTTTTTCTTCTTCTTCCACACAAGAGAACTAAGTGTATAACATGATAAAAGACTATGAAAGTAGCATAACGTATGTACATGTGGTCATTAAGTGTGAATCTGCTAAGGAAAGAAGAGGCGGCACAATGAATGTGCCATAAACAAGGATAGACTACGTGGGTGTAGTCCAACTCTAGAATCACTAGTGTATCCTCATGTCAGTCACCTAATATGCCAATAAATAATATCTTACCACATCTCCAAGATGCATAGTGGATGCAAGCTTATGTAGAGCTAAACATCTCAACATCTAACACATCCAACACAGTGCAATCTAGTGCACATAGACATAGCACAATCTCTTGCATGAAATATCTTGCGCTCAAGATCCTTGACTCTCATATTGTTAGAATGGAGGTGGAAGAGGCATCTTGCACGAGTGCACTACATCACATCTTGGTGCACCAACCTTGAACATGATAGTGCACACATCATGTTCACAAAGTGACTCTCATCTTTGTTGGTGATATAGAGAAAGGGAGAGAGAAACACAAATATATGAGAAGCAATGAGAGCATAGTACTCTCTTAAATCTTCTTCAATTTCATTATTCATCTCACTTACTAACTTACATACACAATATCAAGTAAGACCTAAGTCTACATAACAATGTGAAAGGGACTTAGTCACTAATTGACTAGTACAAGTAGTTTTGACTGACATTATCATGGCACACCTATCATCCAGCTAACCTATTGCTAGAGAGAGTCGACTGATCTTGATTCTTCACACTCTCCCTCAAGCTCAAGTCATAGCATGTATCTGAAGTAGTAATCTAAAGTGAGTAAACTTATCCCTACTAAGTGATTTGGTAAAGATATCCACTACACTTCTTCTCCTCTTCCCTTCTTCTCCTCTTCTCTTCTTCTTCTCCTGTCCCTCTCCCTCTTCCTCTCTCTTCTTCTCCTCTCTCTCTCTCCCTCTTTCTTCCTCCCTGCAGCGGCATGGCGTCTCCTCTAAGGCCTCATATGTCCTTTCATTACGATTGAGGGGGGGGGAGGGGTGTGATGGAGGCCCTCCCTTCCACATGGGTGACCAGGGTGGAGCTACCGTCATGCAATCCACTCTACTGTCATCATCGCTAGCTCCCCTTCCTCATGCTTGTCGCCACCCTCCACATCATCTGGTTTTTGTGGCTCCTCCTCCCTCGTGTCGATGTTATCCTAGCGTCATCACTCTGACTTTCCTCCCTGCCACCTATCATGTTCTACTTCCTCTTCATTTCCCCCACTGCCTCAGCTTTCTCATCATCCTCCTTCCCCCCGCCATATATTCAACAGTAGCTGGGGGGATAATTAAAAAATTTCAACATTATCCTAAGTAAAGGGAAGGGGGGGTTTATGCGGAGAGGGATTGGAATGTTACATCCTCTCCCCCTTAAAGAACTCGAGATGTCCTCATCTCAGAAGAACTGGGGAAGACAAGCATTAATGGGGCTTAAGGCCGATGGGTTAGGATCCCCCATGCTTCCGCTGCGCTACTCTTAATGACTCAAGTAGTGCAATTCATATGATTGCAATTAACCGTAGGTACAAGAGTAGAGTTTATTTCAAATAGAAGTTGTATTACATGTCAATTGCTAGGATCGCTAATCATCCTGAAAAGGTGTATATCCATACCTTGAGTTGACTAAATAGAGAGACTTTTATATTGTTTGATGAAATATGATGCATGGTTATATAAAATATGTTGCATAGTTAACAAACAAAGAAAGTTATTTGAAAATATTATTTGAGTTAGACAATAAAGGCATATAAGGATGCAAGTTTCTTAATCATATAGTAAGTAAAGTAGTGTTGATTATCCAAGGCTTCTATCATTGCCTTTTTGAAAAGGTTTAATATATTTTTGAAGTCTTTGATATCACTATTTTTCCATTCAAATTCTTGAGCGGAATAATATGGCTATAACGTGTCTCTCATGCGATAATCGAACAAGCATCCATTAGTTTGGAAATACATTACTTACGATCGGAACTGTGGTTTCGTTGGTAGTGGTGCCCTTGCCCAAGGCTTCGTCACAGTTTGTGGGATTGCCACACCCGCACTCGACATTCTTTGCTTGGGGGCCATTCCCGATCTTCCTCGCTAGAATGCGATTTCTGCAGGAATTTCAGCAACCTCTTGAGCAAAAGGGGGAACAATTAGGGAAACTAGCTTGCGGGGTAAAAAAAGGAAGAGGAAACATGCGTGTGGCCACCCTCTAAGGAGGGGAAGGCCTCCTCCTCCCCCTCCTCCTCCTTCTTCTTCTTCTCTTCTTCTCCTCTCTCTCTCTCCCTCTCTCTTTTTCTCCTCTCTCTCTCTCCCTCGCTTCTTCTCTTCTTCTTCTCCTCCTCTTCTTTTCCTCTCTCTCTCTCTCTCTTCTTCTTCTTCTTCTTCTTCTTCTTCTTCTTCTTCTTCTTCTTCTTCTTCTTCTCTCTCTCTCTTCTTTTCTTCTTCTTCTCCTCCTCTTCTTCTCCTCTCCCTCTCCCTCTTCCCCTTCTTCTCCCTCTTCTCTTCTTCTCCTCCTCCTCTTCTTCTCCTCTCCCTCTTCCTCTTCTTCTTCTTCTCCCTCTTCTCTTCTTCTTCTCTCTCTCTCCCTCTCTTCTTTTCTTCTTCTTCTCCTCCTCTTCTTCTCTTCTCCCTCTCCCTCTCCCTCTCCCTCTTCTTCTTCTTCTTCTTCTTCTTCTTCTTCTTCTTCTTCTTCTTCTTCTTCTTCTTCTTCTTCTTCTTCTTCTCTTTGTACTCATCTCTCTCTCTCTCTCTCTCTCTCTCTCTCTCTCTCTCTCTCTCTCTCTCTCTCTCTCTCTCTCTCTCTCTCTCTCTCTCTCTCTCTCTCTCTCTCTCTCTCTCTCTCTCTCTCTCTCTCTCTCTCTCTCTCTCTCTCTCTCTCTCTCTCTCTCTCTCTCTCTCTCTCTCTCCTTCTTCTCTTCTTCCTCTCTCTCTCTCTCTCTCTTCTCCTTCTTCTCTTCCTCTCATCTCCCTCTCTTCTTCACTTCTCTTTCTTCTTCTCCTCCTCCTCCTCCTCCTCCTCTTCTCTCTCTCTCTCTCTCTCTCTCTCTCTCTCTCTCTCTCTCTCTCTCTCTCTCTCTCTCTCTCTCTCTCTCTCTCTCTCTCTCTCTCTCTCTCTCTCTCTCTCTCTCTCTCTCTCTCTCTCTCTTCTTCTTCTCTTCTTCTCCTCTCTTTCTCTCTTCTCCTTCTTCTTCTTCTCTTGTTGTCCTCTCCCTCTCTTCTTCTTCTCCCTCTCTTCTTCACTTCTATTTCTTCTTCTCTCTCTCTCTCTCTCTCTCTCTCTCTCTCTCTCTCTCTCTCTCTCTCTCTCTCTCTCTCTCTCTCTCTCTCTCTCTCTCTCTCTCTCTCTCTCTCTCTCTCTCTCTCTCTCTCTCTCTCTCTCTCTCTCTCTCTCTCTCACCTTCTCTCGTTCTTCTCCTCTTCTCTTCTTCTTCTCCTCTCCCTCTCCCTCTCCCTCTCCCTCTCTCTTCCTCCTTGCAATGTCATGGCCCCTCCTCTAAGGCCTCATATGTCCTTTCATTACGACTGGGCGGGGGGGGCGGGGGTGCATGTGATCAAAATAACATAAAAAAGGTAGATGGTGTTAGGAAAGGGAATATTTTATAATTTTCTCCTAAAAGTGACTATCTCTATTTCATTTTTCTAATAATAAACATACGTATATGAGTTTTATAATAATTTAAGAAAAATATTTAGATAATATCATGAAATAATCAATGCATTAAATCAACAAAAATTTGTATACGAAAATATATACTAGATGTGCATAAATTAGGTGCATAGTAATATAATTTGATGTTTGAAAAATGAAAGAAAATTTGCACTTATGATTTTTGCATTGCCTAGAATAAAGTTTTTAGAAAAAAAATCAGCACTGCACTTAGGATGACATAGCTAAATTAAAATGTTGAGCTTTAGTGACATTTGGCTATGGCTTCATGGATTAGGGTTTTGACCCAGCCCTGGTTTTTTTCTTATTGTAGGAGCTATAGTGGATCATTTTGAAAACTTTTTTATTGGAAATGAAGCTCTCTTTATGCTCTATCAAAGCCCCATAATGATTATCAAGATGGCAGTCGGATTCAGGCACGCAGAGTGGATGACGACAGTAGGCGCAATTCTAGACAGATCTCCACGTTTTTTGTAATGCCGGGGGTAGAGAGTACTAATGTTAATGATTTATGGACCAGGAGGGAGCGCCATAAGTGGAGAAGAGATGTCTAAAACAAAGTTCATGAAGATATGCTCTGTATTGAGAGATCTAGGGACTCCAAGCAGGGTATGTCATTTAGGTTACAGTTCTAGGCTATGGCAATGACTGAGAATTTTCACAATGCTGAAGCTATGCTTGCCCAAATTTGTTGTCACATGGATAAGATCTATCTTGTTTCCAAGTACCATGTCTCTGATGAAATGGTAATGTACTTTTATGTGTTTTGATTAGGCATGATAAGCAAGATTACTTGCCAAAGGCACACTGCTCACGTTATCACATTACAACTTAATTGGTTTATCCACATGTACTCCCAAGTCATCTAACATCTTAATAAGACAAATAGCTTTGCATATAGCTAAGGCTACACCTCTGTATTTAGCTTCACTATTACTCAATAGAGCCATAGTGGGTTTCTTTTTTATTGCTCCAGCTAATCATGCTATTAATAAGACCAAATGTATACCCACTTGTCAATCTTCTATTGTATGCACATCTAGACCAATTTGCATCACTATATCCTATAAACTCAAGAGGGTTACCATACTCATAAAACATCCCATAATGTAGTGTAGCCTTCACATACATAATCCTTCTCATAAGATCCAAGTGAGGCTTCCTCGGCCTTTGCATGAATAGACTGATTAACCCAATTGAATACTTGAGATTAGTTCGAGTGATAGTAAGGTAAATCAAGCTACCAACCATTTGTATATACATAGTCACATTTTCAATCTCATTTCCCGTGTCAATTGTCAGCTTGACATTCTGCTCTAGTGGAGTATCCATGAGCTTGCACTCCAACATACCATGTTTTTCAAGCATATTATGTGCATACTATTTTTGCAACATCTAGATTCCTTGAGGTTTTCATATGACCTCAATACCAAGGAAAAAATTTAGCTCTCCCAAATATTTTATCTGAAACTCTTCCTATAACATGGATTTGATTTCATCAATTCCCTATGTGGCATCGCTTGCAATGACCAACTCATCTACATACACCACCAGAATCACATAGCAATCCTTTGTTTTCTTAGTAAACAAGCTATGATCAACTTTACCCATTTCAAATCCAAGATTCTATAAGAATGAGCCAATTTTTGCATTCCATGCTCATGATGCCTATTTCAATCCATACAATGCTTTCTTCAATCTACAAGCACAAGATGGATATTCAACATGTACATATCTATTTGGCTGATCCATATAGACTTTTTTCATCAAATCACCATTGAGGAAAGAATTATTTATGTTCATTTAATATAGATTCAAACCTTATGCATTTAATGCAATGACAATACGTACAGTTGCCATCTTCGCAATGACTAAAATTCTCTTCATAGTCCAACCCATATTGTTGAGCATAACCCTTCACAACCAACCTAGCTTTGTATCTCTCAAGTGAGCCATATGATTTACATTTGACTTTGTAAGCCCACTTGCATCCAATAGACATCTTGCCTTCAGAAAACTGAAATAAATCTGAAGTTCCATTTTTTAGCAAATCATCATACTCTTTATCCATTGCAATATACCAATTCTCATCCTTAACTGCTTTTGCAAATGACGTGGGTTCTTTATACTTCATTACTTTTGTCATGTATGCATATTGTTTAGCTGAGCACCCAATATAAGTAAATCTTTCAACAAGTTTTCTTTCTCTTTGTGATGTTTGTAACTGAGGTTCACTATGCGAATCTTCTCTCTCATGAGGCTATACATACCTATGCTTAACACCAGTTGTAACAACTACATGAATTCCAAACTCACTATCCAAACTATCAATGGAATCATACCCTGATGCCAATGGACCTATTACATCATCAATTGCCTTCCCTTTTCCTTTATCCATGTCCAATCTCCCCCTTAGTAGTACTAGTATCATGCATTCCATTTTCAACATATGTACTTTGTGAGATTCATCATGAACTGATACCTACTTAGCATCATACTAGGATGCTAACTTATCAAATACTACATCACAATAGATCAAAGTCTCATAAGTAAACAGAACATAGCATTTATAAGGCTTTTGTTCCTACAAGTAACCAATAAAAATAGCCTTCACTGCTTTTGGATCAAGCTTCTTCTATTTCTCATCAAGTACATGGACATATGCAATGTTTCCAAATATTTTCAAGTGTCTAATGTCAAGCTTATATCCATAAGGTTGCTCATATTGGGTCTTCTCATGTATACCACTTGTAGGTGTCCAATTCATGACATAAACATAAGTTAGAACTGCTTCACCTTAGTAATAAGAAAAAGGCATATCTTCCTCATTCATGGCTGCTTTCATAATCACTCTATTTTTCCATTCAACCACTCCATTTTGCTATGAAGTATAACTGCATGTCAATTGTCTCCTGATCCCATGCTTGGTCAAGTATATGTCAAACTCATTTGAAGCATATTCACCACCACCATCAGACCATAGGCGTTAGACGTAATAGTTGAACTCTTTCTTTTCATGAGATGAAATCCATAAAGCTGTCAAGAACATCATCTTTATGTTTCAAAATGTATATCCAAGTATACCTATTGAAATCATCTACAAGAGTCACATAATACCTAGACCCTCCAAGAGATACATTATGTGTGGGTCCCCATACATCCAAACAAATAAGCTACTAGGGTCTACAATTGTTCCGTGTATGTCTGACAAATGGAAAGTGGGCTTGCTTGCCAAATTGACAAGCTAAACAAATGTGTCCCAAATTAGCAAATTTAAACTTTGGCAACCTTGAAACAATATCCTTTTGTTGCATATTTTTCAGCCTCTAAACACATACTTTCGGTGAGAAACGCAAATTCGTGAATTGGCGTTCTCAGGTGCTCCTTCTTTCACGTCTAAGCCGAAGTACTTTGCACCCAATTGATGCAAATCGATAAGTGTCATAAAATCTACCTGGTTCCACTAGGAGCTGCTTTCCCCCGACATCAATTATTGCATAATTATTCATTGCGTCAATATCGACGTAGAAAAGAAAAAGTTGTCTCGTACGCACAGAAAGCTTTATATCATGGATAAAAGTTACTCTAGGGATAACAGGCTGATCTTCCCCAAGAGTTCACATCGACGGGAAGGTTTGGCACCTCGATGTCGGCTCTTCGCCACCTGGGGCGGTAGTACGTCCCAAGGGTTGGGCGAACTTAAACATTTATGTGTCCAATGCATTTATGCCAGATATCTATGTCTTTGACGCTTGCATCATCCTAGCAAACATTGCAACTTTCATTTTAGGAATATTTGCATCCAATGTAAACATTCTACCATGTCTTTTGCCCTTTGCAATCAGCTTGTAACCTTTGCCATATTCCTCAATAAAACAACCATCTTTGTTAAGTCGTACTTGTAGGTTTTGTTCAGCCATTTGGCCAATAGATAACATATTCTTTGTGATTGATGGAACATGCAAGACATCATACAATTTCTTCTTCTTGCCATCAGGCATAACCAACCGAACAACTCATGTATGAGTTATGTCATGTTGGGTGTCATCTCTAGTGCATACATAACCATTTGTACCTGCTTTCATTTCATCAAACCACTGACCGTGTGGTGTCATATGATTTGATGCTCCTAAATCTATGTACCAAATGTCATTTGATTTTTCTTGCTCAGTATCCTTGTTTCGTACATATTTCATAACAAATAACTTATCACCACTCCCATGCTATGCGTGATTGGATGAGACAGCATAGTGTCTATGCTACCCACCTCTTTGATTCACTTGCTTCTTCCAGCACTCTTTAGCAATGTGGCCATATTTCCCACAGTAATGATAGTCCTTATCCTTGTTTACATTATCATGTATACTTTGTGATGACTGCCAAGATCCTCTGCCTCTAGAGTTGGATCTCCCCCTCACTCGGGACTATCCACCGCCTCTAGCAATATGTCCTTGTTGATTGTATATATGATGTGATGCATTTTGTTGAGTCCCTCAACCATGGAAGGAATCCCTACCATGGCTTCCACGACCTCTCTGATTAGAATGGAACATTGCATCTCTACCTTTCGAGCTATTAGAGCTAGCAGCTAAACTCGGTTTCACCTCTTTATGAATAAGCAATGCAACTAGCTCATTAAAGTCAGGCATTTCAAATCTCATTGATATAGAGATGTCAAATGACTTGTATTCAGGTCCAAGTCCATTCAAGGTCACTACAAGTAAATCCTCATCCTCTACTTTAGTTCCAATAGTTCCCAACTAATCTGCAATAGTCTTTATCTCTGTTACATAATCCTGTATGGACCATCCTTTCCTCTCCATATGGTGTTGAACTTCTACGTTAGTTGAATTTTGTGTGCACTAGTGGTAGTGCCATAGTACTTCATCAAGATTTTCCAAGCATCTTTAGGAGACTTACAGTTCATTATCTACATGACCATTGCATCCATAATGCACAATGAGAGCCAGTGCAAGACTCTACGAGCACGTTCAAGCTAAGCATGGTGTGGCTTCTACTATTTAGGAGTTGGATGCCTATTTGGAAGCTTAGGTTCAACTTCATCACCCATCATAAGATCCCAAGAGCGTTTTTTGATGAGAAAGTTCTCTATACATAATTTCTATATAGCAAAATTATTGTTTAGTTTTTCACCCACTATCTGAGTGATATTGACAGTCTTTTCAATATTTGCCATGATTACAACTATATGTATTACTTTAGTTCTCAACTATCACAGTGCATGACCATGAGTAGTGAACTAAGTAAATCTTTCACTGATCGAGATATTTATATAGCATCCAAAAAACACAAGTACATCAATTTGTACCCTTCGATCAATTCAGTTCAGGTCATCTGAGCATATTGTATACATGGAAGTTCCAAACCTTTCATTCTGGATGCATAGATAGCTCACCATTATAGTAGGATAGTTTCAGCCTGCTAACTTTATGACAATAAAATTCTATTATAACCAATAAATTTCAGCTTGTAGACATGTCAAAAACATCCCCAAACATGTGGCAAATCATCTAGACATGATAGCCTATTCATGTGGACTTCATCTCTTGCATGCCCCTTATGTAACCAAGGTGTCAGTGAATAGACAAGCAGTTTGTAACTAGCAACCTATGAATAGCCAATAGTATATTATCTACTAAAACATGGGAATCTTCAACTCAAAACATCCTCAAGTCATAGTAGACATGTGTCATGACTTATGGGAACCAATACATAGTCATATAGGCATTAACACTTGATTATACAACTAATACAATGGCAAACCTTTCTCACTAGTTATGAAGAGCCAATGAGATGTTTATCCACCAATAATACATTAGTTTGGGAGGACTGAGCAATCAATGCTCATTACATTCCAAAAAAAACATCCTCCATTCATGAACCAATGCCCAAGCATCTCTTGCAAATACCAAACAACCTTCATAATGCTCAAGAGATCAAGTATGAGCAGTGATAAATTCATGACATCACCCTACCTATGAATACACTTCCAATGGTGTACTTCAGCCCTCTTTCAAGATGCCTAGGTGTCTGTGAATAATGCCACACCTATTTTTCAACATCCCATGATGTTTGATAATGCAAGTGCCAAGTATTTGATAGCTGAATCATGCTTAACATTTTTAGCAGAAGTAGGTGCCATATCCTTGGATTCATGTTGATTTGTTTGCCTTCTTTTGGATGTTGAGTATATGCCTTTCCTTCTAATTCCCATGAGCTACAATAAGCATTATATGGTGCCTAGCATACCAGCTAAAATAGACAACATCAGTCACAAATATGAAATGAACACACTGAATACTTACTCATTATGCTAGCCACTAAAGCATGCTCGCAAGGCTCTAGTATGCATCACTGATCCTTCCTACCAAGCCTCAATAGGCTCGAGCAAGACTTCAAAAGGACTGATACATACCCTTCAAGTGTTGGTTATGGTTTGCCACTATTGCAAGGAAGATTTCTTCACATGCTTCAGATGACAGTTGGCTTTTGTCTTCTTACCTCCAGCTCCCATAATGCCAAGCTCACAAGATTTTAGGGTCTCGTGGCTCTGATACCATGTTGGTGATACAAAGAAAGGGACAGAGAGACACAGACATATGATAAGTACTGAGAGCATAGTACTCTCTTCAGTCTTCTTCATTTTCATTATTCATCTCACTACTAACTTACACACACAATATCAAAAGTAAGACCTAAGTCTACATAACAATGTGAAAGGGACTTAGCCACTAATAGTATAGCTAGTTCTAACTGACATTATTGTGACACACTTGTCATCTAGCTAACCTACTACTGGAGAGAGTTAGTACATTTACTGAGCTTGATTCTTCACAATCTTTTGGCAAGGAGGGAGTTCATAGAGTGTTGAGGTGGAAGAGGCATCTTGCATGAGCACATTACATCACATCTTAGTGCACTATCCTTGAACACTTTAGTACACACACCTTATTCACATCACCTAGTGCACTTTAATAATACAACAAGGCATCAAACACTAATTTGTCATATTCCAACATTGTATTGCATAAGTGTAATCCACCCCAGATCAATTACCTTGCATACAAAGCAAGACACATGACCTTAGGACATTGCATTAACCACAAGCCATGCTAATGCCACATTAGTGCACATGTGTTCATTGGTGCACCAAAGCATACATCCACAAGCACTCGACATAGAGTACTATGTATACTAGTGTGTCACCCACACCACACTAACCTAACCTATTACATCACCCACACAAAAACTTTGTTTGCCATAGTGCATACAACTCACTTTAGAACACTTTTCATACATATTAACCTAGTGACACACATGTGCTCCTGCTCCAAGCGCACACACGTGCACTATGGACTAAGGACACATTCACACTACAATCTTAGGATACTAAAACAACCCACATCCTATACAAATGCATTCACTGGGCATAAGCCACACCTCTACACCAACCCTAAGAAGCCTTCACACAAGCACCACATGTATCTAACCACACTAGTGTGCTAGTTAGTGCATCAAGTGCACTACACCAGTGCACACACAAACATTAGAGTACCCATGTGAACCATTGTGGTGCACTCATCTTGACACGCCCCACACACTACACATAGGGCACACTAATTAACACTAGCCCACTAGTGCACACATGCACTAGTGGACACACCCTGCACAGTAGTGAAAACCTGCAATAGTGCACCTTATGTCTCATGTGCACTCTATAATGCACCACCCTACACCTAGCCTAGCATAATCACAATTGAGCATAATCTTGCAATTTAGATTGCACTCTTGTATTCATAGCCCATTGTGCACTTAACCATAACAAAACACCTATATCACTGCATCTTAGTGCACTTTTGCATTGGTCACCTGGTGCACCAGTACATCACCTCTGCACACATAGCTTAATGCACACCCATCATAGGTGCACCTAGCACACCATAACACTCACCTCATTGCACCTAAGCACACATATGCATTACCTATACAAGACATTTCATTTACAACTACTCAACCCTAGTGCACACTAGTGCAGTTGTGCGCTCATTAGTACATAACTAGTAGTGCATGTGGTACCACAACACCTAGCATATACACAGCCATTGGTGCATTACTTGAGTACACTTATGCACTAGAGATCACAGTACGACCCTTTGTGCACATACCTCTCACACACTAACTAGTGCACATAGATGTAGATCACCCTAAATTGTGCATGGCTATAAATAGCTCTCCTTATCTCAACTACTCTCATCCTAGTGGAATGAGGGAGTTCATTGAGTACTAAGGATGAAGTGGGAGACTTGCCAAGCACACTTGACACTCTACTGTAGTGCACCCAAATGCACATGTGATATTGTGCCCATGTGTTTAGACATCCCACTTTAGTGCACACATGTACTAAGACGAGCTCTCAATCCACTACATCCTAGGATTACCACTCATAGAGAGCAACTCACTGTCACACCCACTAGAATCCTAGTACATCCTCTTTCGTTCCACACTAGGAAGCATATAGTTGATCTTAGCATGCATGCACGATCACACATGTAGAGGTGCACACTAGTGTTTAGCAAACATACTCTACACTCATATACCTCATTTTTGGGCACCTATGAGCATAGATGATGACCCTTCTAGTCTAAACCTTTCTAGTTATACCCATATTCATATGTAACATGATGCTTAGGCTACATTAATCCACCCTCGTGCATGATACCTAACTTAACACAGATGTAAGCACTAGTATGTCAAGATTGTGGGAGAGTAGGAAGGAGTCTCACTTGTAGCTTTCTTGCTTGCACAATGGGGGAATACACACAAAGGTGGAGGCTAAAAACAGTTTTCCTCTTCTTAGTTGTGTAAGCCAAAAAGAATTCTAGTACAGAGAAATAGAAGAACCCTATATATGGGTCTCAAACCAAACTCAACTAACTAAGGTGGCATTCTAACTGAGCCACGAACTAGAGTAGATAAGGATAGCTGTCATCTAGCTATTATTCATGGGCGGTGTACCAACCGCATCTGCAACTACCAAGTCGGTGACATAAATGCACAACGGTCACCCTGGCATATCACGAGTGGAGCTCGATATCTCAACACTCTCCCTCGAGCTCAATCCCAATTCTTGCACACCAAGTAGGTCTCTGAACTTGCGCAGCTTCTCTGCGCCCAATGCCTTCGTGAATATGTTAGCTACCTGATCCTCTGTGTTGACATAAACTAGATCAATAAGACCTAGTAAAACCCTCTCTTGCACATAGTGATAATGCACCTCAATGTGCTTTGTTCTAGCATGATAGACTGGGTTATTTGCCAAGTGTATACTACTCATGTTGTCACAATAAATGACAATTGGCCCATCTGTAGGCTGATGCATATCATAAAGTAGCTTATGCAACCAAGCTACCTCACATGCAGCCATTGTTGCACCTCTGTACTCAGCCTCTGTGCTCGACAAGGCAACTGTAGGCTGTTTCTTGCTGCTCCAAGTGACTGCAGCACTTCCAAAAGAGAACACATATCCACTGGTAGATTGTCTATCAGAAATACTACCAGCCCAATCAGCATCAGTGTATCCATGCAACTGTATCTGAACCCTAGTCTCATAAAATAGTCCATACTGCAATGTGGACTTCACATACCTGAGTATGCATCTAGCCGCATCCAAATGCGATTTCCTTGTAGCCTGCATAAACTGACTTACCAAGCCAACAACATAGCTCAAATCTGGCCTGATAATAGTCATATAAATCAAACTTCCTACTATGTGCCTATACATAGTAGGGTCTTCCAATAGCATAGCTGAAATCTGTCCTGGTAATAGTCATATAAATCAAACTTCCTACTATGCACTTGTACATAGTAGGGTCTTCCAGAAGCTCACCTGCATCTGCGCTCAGCTTCACATTCTGCTCCAAAGGAACTGAAATAGGCTTACAGCCTATCATCCCATATTTGGATAGCAGTCCCATATTGCCTCTGCAAGAGCCATATCCCACTTGGTGATCTTATCACCTCAATGTCCAAGAAATAACATAGCTCTCCCAAGTCCTTCATCTCAAACTTCTGCTTCAATAGCATTTTCACATGAAGGATATCTTCATCACTGTCACGTGTGATAATCAAATCATCAACATAAATGACAAGCAGCATAATACCTTTTTCTATTTTTCTCACATAAAGTGAGAAATCTGCCTTGGAAATCTGAAAAGCCAATAGTGATAAGATAATGTTCTATCTTGTCAGACCGTGCTCTAGGTGATTGTTTCAAGCCATACAAGGCTTTCTTCAACCTGCAAACAAACTCAGGATGAACAGTATGCACATAACCTGGTGGCTGCTCCATATAGACCTGTTCTTGCAAATCACCATGCAAGAAGGCATTCTTTACATCCATCTGATGTAAAGACCATCCCTTTGATGCAGCCATAGCAATGATTGCTCTTACGGTTGCCATCCTTGCAACCGGACTGAATGTTTCTTCATAATCAATGCCATATGTTTGTGCATACCCCTTGACTACTAATCTTGCCTTGTATCTGTTCATAGAACCATCTGCATTGTGCTTCACCTTATAAACCCACTTACAACCAATTGCCATGTCCCATGTAGCATTTACTTCCAAAGCATCCATTTCTTCATCCATGGCTTTCTCCCATTTTTCTTTTCCCATGGCTTGCTCAAAAGAAGTGGATTCAGGTTCATGTATCACTTTAACTATATAGGCATAGTGAATGGCTGTAAATCCATCATATTTCAGCCTATCCACATGATACCTAGCTCTGGTAGACCTACACAAAGTAGGCTCACTTCCAGGTGCTCTCAAAACATCCCTGGTCTTCCTTACTCTAGGTGTAACAATAGAAGGAATACCCAACTCATCATCAATGCTGTGTTCTGAGCCACTGGATTCACCATCCACATAAGAGTGACCTGCATTCACATCAAACATGGGCTGATCTACCTTCTCTTTTCCTTTTCGTGAAACCTGCATACCACTATCTGCATTGTTTTGAGGAGATTCTCCTGATCTCAATCTGCATGTCCATGGCGAAGAATGTGAACCACTGCTAGAGGACACTCCAGATCCACTAATATTTTGTGACTGCTGCTGTGAATTCTGTACAGCATTACCATATTGTGCATCTACATCATCAATCACATTTATTGGTTTATACCAGCTACTCATTTAATCAAAAACAACATCTCTGCTCACTGTAAACTTACGAGTAGAGGGGTTATAGCATCTATACCCTTTCTGCTACTGCAAAGAGTAACCAATAAAGATGTACTTCTCAGCTTTTGGATCCAACTTGGATCTCAACTCATCTGGCACATGAACATAGGTAATGCAACCAAAAATTTTCAAATGAGAAATATCTGGTTTCCTACTAGTATACTTCTCCTCTAGAGTCATGCCATGTCTTGCTGTAGTGGGAGTCCTGTTCATTATGTAGACTGCTGTAGCAACTGCTTCAGCCCAATAAAAATCTGGTAGGTCTTTTTCGTTGAGCATGGCGCGAGACACCTCTCCAATATGCCTATTTTTCCTTTCTGCAATTCCATTTTGTTGTGGGGTACGATTGCATGAATATTGTTGCTTTATGCCATGCTCCTGCAGGAACCTTGCAAACTCATTTGAGAGGTACTCTCCCCCTCTATCTGACCTTAGGCATTTTATTTGCAAGCCTGTTTCTTTTTCAACCATAGCTTTAAGAGTTTTGAAATGCCCAAACACTTCACTTTTCTTTTTCATAAAATACACCCACACTTTTCTACTATAGTCATCAATAAAAGTGACAAAATAATGACAGTCTCCAATAGATACAGCTTTAGTAGTCCACACATCAGAGTGGATTAATTCCAATGGCTTCTTACTCTCTTGAACATGTCTAGGAAATGGTTTCCTTGCCTGTTTTCCAAATTGACAGGCTTCACATACCTTATGCATTTCTGCAACCTTGAATTTAGGCAATCCTGCAACAATATTTTGGGCCTACATTGATTTAAGTCGATGTACATTAACATGACCAATGTGTTTATGCCAGATATCAATATCTGCAACTACACCGGTCCCATGTGCAAACATTGTTGTACTCAATTCAGGCATGTCTGCATCCAACGTAAACATTCTGCCCTTCTTCTTTCCTTTTGCTATCAAGCGACCTTTATTTTTCATATCCTCAACAAAGCATCCACGGGGATTAAATCTGACTTGCAAGCCCTGCTCAACCATTTGACCAATAGAAACCAGGTTCTTGGTGATATTCGGGACATGAAATACATCCAACAAGTATTTCTTTTTCCCATCCTGCATAGACAAATGAATTTTTCCAATCTACACAATAGGATGTGCAGTATCATCACCAGTCTCCACAAATCCTGGTTTTTCCATTTTCTTTGCATCCTGCATCCATTCTGCATGACCTGTCATGTGGTTTGATGCACCTGAGTCAACATACCACACATCGTTGCTTTCTTCTGCACTTGTCACAGAATTGGTCATGTGCTGCACCATGAACAAATGCTCATTTCTGTCATCACCTTGTCTACTAGAAGATGCATAATTCCCTTGTTGCAATTTTCCATTCATGATGTCATTCTGTTTTTTATAGCAGTCTTTAGCCATATGACCCATTTTACCACAATAGTAGCATTCAACATTATTGTTTGCATTTTGGCCTCTTTGCCATCCACCACAACCTCTTTGGCTCCCCCTGCCTCTAGAGTTACCACGTCCTCCTCATTTGAGAAGAAGACAGCTTTTTTTGAAGTTCCTCCTGAAGAAGATGCACCACCATTTCTCTACTCCTCAGAAATTAGAAGAGCAATCAACTCCTCAAAATCAGGAAATCTTTCACGAATGGAAATGGATGTCTGGAACTGTGCATAATCCTTTCCTAGACCATTCAAGGTCGCAAAAACTAAATCATCATCTTCCACTGGTGACCCAATGGAAGCAAGTGCATCTGTAATCTTCTTCACCTTCATGTGGTAGTCATTGATGCTCATACTTTCTCTTTGCACATTGTGCAACTCTTTCTTGAGCTGCATTTTCTTGGCTTGTGTATTTATGCTATACATTTTTGACAAAGTATCCCATGCCTCCTTTGGCGTACTTGCATCCTGAATATGCACAATCATAGAGTCTGAAATACTGATAGGCAGCCAGTACATAACTTTTCTGGCTCTCTCATGCCATCCTTTAAATGCTTGCATTTGCTGTTGATTGGAAACATCAAGAAGAACTGGTTCTTCTTCATTTCCTGCAACAAATTTCCAATATCATTTTCCCATAAGGAAATTCGTCATTCTAAACTTCCAGGCTTGGAAGTTGTTCTTGTCAAGTTTTTCAGTGGCAATCTGTGAAAGAGAATCAGATGCCATTACAGAACACTGCAAAAAATTCTGTCATTGCAAAAAATACAGCTTCAGCCTCACAAGGGAAAATCTGCAAAACTGACGAAAGTGGTACTTGACCACACAGCCACTTCCTAGTGACGATTTTGCATCAACAGGCAACAAGGATGATTCTCTAACTCCCAATGTCTCTGCACACAGGCATACGATGCAATTTATGTGGTAACTTTTCACCGACCTGTAGAACAGTGGTCGCACAGCAAAAACAGGGCCTTTTCCTGAGTGTGTGCGGAAAACTTCCGCCTCCAAAGCAGGCCCCGAAATGGTCTCAAATCAAAAAAACAGGGCAACCAAGGGCTAAAGGCCTCTCCCGCAGTATATACTATCCTCCTGCTACACCGCGAAGGGCGTCTCAATTTGAGACAATGCACTCAAGCACTTTCCGGCTGTGCTACCTGCAAAGACTTGCTCCCAAACTCGAAAAATGAAAGCAACACTGTTCCTCTTACCAGAACACCGGGAACTTGGTTTGCTTTCTTGAGCTCCTTAGCACGAACCAGGCTCTGATACCATGTCAAGATTGTGGGAGAGAAGGAAGGAGTCTCACTTGTAGCTTTCTTGCTTGCACAATGGGGGAATACACACAAAGGTGGAGGCTGAAAACAGTTTTCCTCTTCTTAGTTGTGTAAGCCAAAAAGAACTCTAGTACAGAGAAATAGAAGAACCCTATATATGGGTCTCAAACCAAACTCAACTAACTAAGGTGGCATACTAACTGAGCCACGAACTAGAGTAGATAAGGATAGCTGTCATCTAGCTATTATTCATGGGCGGTGTACCAACCGCATCTGCAGCTACCAAGTCGGTGACATAAATGCACAACGATCGCCCTGGCATATCACGAGTGGAGCTCGATATCTCAACATAGTGTGCACCAATGCTACACATGCATGCTAGCAATCCTCTTGCACACATCCTAGTGCATGCATGCACTAATCCACCTACATTTAGTTCATATCACACACATTGCACTTGCATGCTATGCCTAGTGCACACATGCACTAATAAACCCAAACCATTCTAGCACTTTTCCCTCTGTGCACCTCCATACTAAACACAACACAATACTAGGCATACCCTCCTATACTTAGACACCACTCCATGGTAGGACATAGAGCCTAATCATAGTAAACATTAGTGCACTTTGACACTTATTAATGCACATGTGCACTAGCTTGTACCCTTGCACTATGCACACCAATGGGCACCCACCCTACACCATCTCTTAGGATAGTAGCATTTATAACACTACAGTATGCAGTTAGTTGTCAGCCCCATCTACTCTAGTGCACAAACCTCATCCACATACCCTTGTGCAAAAACCTAATGCATCCACCTAACATCATAGTGTGCATCACAACTACACTACACATAGTTCCTTTCTTGTAGCACACATCACCACACTTCAGCACCACACACCCCATCCTAGGGTATCTACCTCGATACAACCATGTAAATAACCCTTGCTTATCCCTATCCTTTTAAGCACACTAAAACCTCCCATTACAAACCCATGCATTCCTAGCTCATTCTAGTATATCCATGTGCATCTCAGTGCACATAAGAGTGCTAGTACACTGTCCATGCACATGAGCACCTTGCAATTTGCAATTCCACCAACCCAAGGTACTAAACCCCACCATAAGAAAATTTGTGTACACCCTCCTTCCCAACCCACATTTTCGTACCTTAGTGTATAATAGGAAGCCTATAACTAGCCACGAATGCATTGCATTGTTGCACTACCCCTATGCACTTCCATAGTGTACTAAATTCATCTACACACACTAGCCCTAGAACATCTCAAGCTTAACCCACCCTCATGCACTCGCATTGAACTTGAATATAGCACACGTTCCTTAGGACATTGCATGTACATTACACAAGTGCATAACAATCCTAGGCACACATCTCATACCCTTGCATACTAGCTCTGGAATACAATCCATCACAAACATATAGGTGTAAGGCACATAGGTTGAATCATGCCATTGTGCACATGTACTCCCCATATACCTTATTAGTACAAGTGGACCCAAGGAAGAAACAATAATGAATATAATTTGAGAATTGAGCATAAAGCAAAGGACAGAATCAAGTAAGGCGTGCATGAAAATTGAGACCCCATTGCTTCTTGGAACTATAGGTAGCCAAGACATGTGTCCTTAAGGTGTCCACAAAAACAAGAGTGGGTGATATTGACCAATGTTGCCTTGAATATGAAATCACCCACATGTATCTAGATTTTCCACAACATAAGGCAATCAAGAGCAAGGCAACAATTCCATCTAGTCCTTTGACCCTATTCCTAGCTTAAATGATCAATGATGAAGATATCATTCCCATTCTTGTGTACGCCATCACTTGCGCACAGAGTGAGGTGGAAGGAGTAAGCATTTTAGGCCTCACGACAATGAAAAAATTAGTCACTGGAAAAAAGAACACCAAAAAAAGAGGAAAGAAAGATAAAATCAAACTTAAGAGTGAAGGACTTACATCGCCATCCAAAGTAGCTATCATGTCTAGTGTAGAGAGTGTTGCAATAGCACTATAAACTGCTAAAGAGACAATCCTAACCTAGTTTATTAGCTAGTTGAAATTGAGAAGGTCAAAGAATGGGTAAAGGTGACCCAAGATGAGTTGTAGATCAGGCCGTTGAGATCTTCAGCCTTCCAAGTGCTCCCTATACATCTCCACAAGAGAAGCCCTAACAACATGATGAAATCACAACTAAGTCCCTACGTGAATCACAACCCATAGGACAAGATACCTCTCTTGTTCCAAATCCAAGCAAGCTACAATATGTCTACAAGACTCTTGAACCAACCATTATTGCAACTCTTGCATCGATTAAAGGTACCATTTCACTTAGAACTATAGTCAAGGATAGCCCATTGATTTGGCAAGGCTTAAAGTACTGGGTAAAAGGTATGAGCATTGTTAGATCTCACCACATTCTACAACCTAGCTTTAGTGCAGCCCCAATCTTAAGTGCTTTAGGGGTTAATATGTTCTGCCCCTACAAACCCATGGATATACTATTCATCGTGGAATCGTAGACACTAGAGTTGGCATGAGCATAGTCAATCAAGATGTATTCTAGGCCTAGGGAGATCTACTGATCAAATTAGTACATTTTAGTTTGACCATCATCAAATGATTTAAAGTTACACCAATGGAAGTTTTAAGAGATTGGCTGGTCAAGATAGCTGGATTATAACTTAAAGTTAACTTGTTATTAGAAAAGGTGTAGACTATGACCTATTTCTCAGCCCATCATGGATGCACAATGTGGGTCTCATGAAGGATTGGAGCAACTATCCAGTCTTTCTAGGGAGTAGAAAGCAAGCAGTTCACATCAAGATGGAGTCCTAGAAACCCTCACTAGTCAACTTGGATGCTATCTTAAAACTCTTACATGGAGATTCTAATGATCCTCCAACCTCCCAACTATTGGCTCAATACATTCCCTCTATCAAGGATGAGCAAGATTAGATGCACATTCTTGCCACCTTGGAACTACCATTCACAAAAGAGCTGAAATATTGATTGGCCTATGAATGCTTGAGTTAAGAGAGATGTAAGAGACACCTCAACACTTAGGGTAGATCCTCACAAAGAAACAATATTAGTGCTGCTCTTTATGATGGCCCCTGACTCAAAAATTGCAATCTTCTAGGGATATCCTGTCCCAATGGACAACCTTGTGTTATGCAAGATCCTGAGCTAATGTGGTAACCATGTTTCCATAATCAAGCAAATGCCAATTTGACCATCTTTGACAAATTGTTGAGTAGCCCCACCTGGCAATTGACTATTGAGAGTCAAGCTCACCTCCTATGATGCTTAGCCCAACGTGATAGCTGCAAACCCTAGTTGTCAGTAGCCATGTGTGTGTCATTAATAAGTCAGCCAAACCAGGGTAACTAGAGAGTAAACTATAGTTAGAAAGTAAGACCTACTTTGATTCTCTTCTATTTTAGACAATGTAGTATGAGAGTACGACTGAAGAATAATGGAAGAAGAAGAGAGTATGCTGCTCCTTGTCCCTACTCCATCTCTACTACTGCATCCTTTCTCTTGCATTTTTTTAAAGATGGTATCACAGCTCTCTTTTTTTCCAGGAGGTCAACTAAAAAGGTGTAACTTGCAGGCAAAGCCAAACTTGCAACTTGTGAGGAAGATCTCTGGCATGGGTTTTCTTGTACTTGCTAACCAAGTCCTATTGAGGCATTAAAATGGGGTTCACTGGCTTGCAATGGAGCTCTAAGAAGTGAGTTGGGTGACCAACATGCAATGACCAATAGCAAACACGTGGTTTAACCCAGTGTGGACATCAGGAAATGTGCATGTCTCCTATGAGTATTGAAGGAGCTTGGTTTTTGGCATTAAAGGTAGCAAAAAGCAGCTCAATTGGGAGTTAGTTACACTCAAAATTGGAAGATAAACATTGGGCATCATTGAGTACTAGATATAGCTACACCACACAGCAGACTTGAGGTTATAGTCTAGCATGGATAGCATAGAGAGTGCACTTGTTCAGGTTAATGACGTGGAAGCTTTAGTGGGGGCTGATGTCTTCTATGGCTACTATTGAGTAGTAGTTATATTGTGTTGGGGTAAAAGGACCTTGGGCCTGCCTGTGTACAGTGACCACCCATATTCTTTATTCATATATATGAGATAGTGCAATAAGGTTGTCATATCATTCTTGACAGCACCTACATTGTGTGTGCTCTTCTCTCCTGCATCTTCCTCTTCTCCCTCTCCAGTGCCATTTCATCACCTTCAACTGGTATCAAAGCGAGTCCTTCACGAGCGCTTCATGGCCTCTTCCCAGCATCGACCCGAGGTATGGGAGTTCTTCTCTCACTCATTTTTCAACTCATAGGTACATCAGGGTTTGAAAGAGCAGGGGCAGCCATAGCTTCACTCTTTGGAGCTTGTTTCTACTTCCCCTTCACTTGAGCCTTTGTAGGCTTGTTTGGGCATACTCTAGGCCTCTATTGGGACTTTTCTTGCCTCCCCCCACACTGATTTTGTGCAAAACGTGATGCTGGAATGATTCAGCATTTTGCACCATTTTTCAGACCTATCTACAGCTCTACCATCATTCGAAGCA
Organism: Lygodium microphyllum; assembly: GCF_053477565.2. Taxonomy (NCBI): domain Eukaryota; kingdom Viridiplantae; phylum Streptophyta; class Polypodiopsida; order Schizaeales; family Lygodiaceae; genus Lygodium; species Lygodium microphyllum. Next base: position 118,235,544 of record NC_141152.1, on the reverse strand, counting down.
ACCCCTCATCAATAGGGCACTTGGACATGGCTTCTTGAGACCCCCGTCACTTGATTTCTACCTTGGCCTTGGTCTTCAAGCTTGGTATTGAGTATTGATGTGATTTACTTCATATTTGGGACTGTTATACATAGTTTACATGGCAGCCCCCTGTCATTGCATTTTATGCTTATGCTACATGGTCATTTGATGCCCAATTATGCTCGGTTGGTTCCTATACATATGGGAATGTATGCCTATGGTTTGCCTATTGATTTGAGCTTGGTTTGAGCACTGATTTGATCAGTTTATAGAGGTTATTTACTACTAGAATATTCAGGGCTGAAGCTATTTATGCTATAGTTGCATTATGCCTATTGGTCATCATGGGGTGCTCTCGGCTATTTGGGGTTATGTATTGATGTATTTGGATGATGCCACATGGTTCTTTTTGCTCCTGGAATACTTTTGAGCAAGAAGTAGAGCTCAATTTTATGGTTCACTATCATTTTTTATTTGCAGCTAGCATTCCACTTATGACTACTTATGCCTAGGCTACCCATGTGGGTTTATGTCTTGGTGGATGCTTTTGGGTGGCTGCAATATGGCAGATGTTTGGGCTTGACAAGACTTGCATTTGAGAACTTTTGTGGAGAAATTGGATATTGATTTGGCTTTTTCCGTTACTACCTTGGATGCTACTTGGTCTTATGCTCTGATGGATTGGATCCATGGATGTTTGGTTTATGCAAAACTGTATTGAGCAGTGTTGCTTCCTTGTCTTGCCAATTGGTTATTGAGAAATGATTGCTCATTGATACTTGGATTTATAACAAGATGCCTAGTTGATTAGTAGACTTTACAGTGCTTGGGCTACAGTTATGGCTTTCTTGCTCCCTTGTTGTCTAGCTTCGCTAGTGGAGCCCCAAGAGGAACACCAAGGAAAAAGGGATTCTATTGCAAGAAAATCTATCTTGTAACATCAACAAGCTTTTATTTCATTCTTTTGATGACCACAACAAGGAAAACATCAAACCTTCATGCAGCATCATAGTAAATATCTCCCACGGATTTGATAGAATCAACCATAATCTTCAACATCTTCATAGAATCCATCAATAGAACAAAGAATATAAGAGAATACACCATTTTTGAATGGAAATCAATCACATAGTATTCATCTTCAATGTCTTCATAGTTTTCTCTCTCAATCTCTCATATACAGATACATTGTTTTGATAGAATTGGCTCTCTCTCTCTCTCTCTCTCTCTCTCTCTCTCTCTCTCTCTCTCTCTCTCTCTCTCTCTCTCTCTCTCTCTCTCTCTCTCTCTCTCTCTCTCTCTCTCTCTCTCTCTCTCTCTCTCTCTCTCTCTCTCAATAATACATCATCTCCTCACTATAATACTCAATAATGGCACTTAATAATCCTTCTTAGGTCTTGGATACACCTCCCAAGAGGTATGTCTATGTCGAAGAGGCACCAGAGCCACTACAATAACCCTTCATATCTCATTTTTGTCTCTGTCACTCCAGTCTTCTCTTCAGTCTTCAGCAGCTGCTTCTTCCATTTTTTTTAGCTCTTTTGAACTTAGATTCATCCTTTCCAAAAGTTAGAAAACTTTCCCAAAGTCACACATACATTCTACAGAACACTCACAAAAGATCTACATAACATAACATAACATAACAGGAACAAAGCAGAGATAGAATAGAGACAGAGGCTCTACAAAAGATTTACAGAGGGTTACAAAAGGTCATCAGAGAATAGCATATCCTCATAACTCATACTAAAACCATTCCAAACTATCAAAAACTATTCAATAAGCTTTCAAAAGATCTCAACCTGCATCAATCATCAATCCATGCTTCATACAGAAGATAATCAAAACAAAATAGAAGCTATACAAAAGGTATCAGAACCTATCAAAACATCATAGAGCTTCATATTTCTATTAAAAATCATCACGAACTTCCAAAACATAATCAATATCATCCAAAACACTCTCAAACACTTCCAAAAACAACCATACATCACTTTAAATCCATCAAAAATCAACCATTCAGACCTCAAAAACAACAAAGATTAGTCCAAAATTGAGTCTTTTTCCACTCTCAATAGCTAGTTGGGCTATTGTTGCCCGTCCATGTCAGAGAGTAGATGCTATGTATGCTTACCTGTCTATGCACATGGTCTACTATTGTATACCTTACAGAGCCACTTGTATGGATGATGTTGTACAAGTGTTTGGACTTATCTTGGAGCTTAACTCTTGTAGGATGCTTTGCCACTTGTTAGTCTTTACTTGACTTGGATGTTCCTAAGTTGCATGATGTATTGTAGAGCTATGCGTATGCATATGGATTTGGGCTGATTTCATGGTTGAATACCATATGCTCTTATGACAAATGTCTTATGGTTTACCATAATGTGGTTGGTTATGTCATGCAGTTGGCTATGACTCTTCTTCATGTGGGAGCTTTTGCATCCTTGGTTGATGCCTTTATGTCCTCCTATCCATTGAGGTTTCATGAGCCTTTGCAGCATGCTTCTACCACTGATGTACTTGCAGATGATTGTCATTATGAGCAGGTTCCCTCCGTTGGGACATCCCTTGACTCCTTGAGCTCCATGGATGCTATGGATAGCCCTATTCATGATGACTTGGATTCCTTGTCGTCTTCTACAGGTTCTTGAGTTACAGATGTTGTATGCTTCCATTGTGGAAAGCTTGGGCATGTTAAAAGAAAATGTTTTAGATGGATTAGAGAGCAATAGAGCCAGAGATAGACTCAACATGAGCAGAGAGTCAGTGATGTAGCAGGTGTTACCACTCTTTCTAGTGGTGAGGTACATGCAGTTACCCATGATGATGCAGTTGAGCATGTCCTCATGTCATCTAGTTTCCCTATAGCTTACTTGCTCAATGATCAGGCCTATGTCTTTGATTGGCTATTGGATTTTTCAGCCTCTTATCATGTTACCCCTCATAGAGCATGGTTCTCTTCTTACAGGGAGGTTGATAGATGCATTGATTTAGGCCTTGAGTAGACTTATGCTATTGTTGGTACAGGGGACATACACCTAACTTTACCTGATGGGACTTCTCTTGTGCTCCATGATGTATTACATGTTCCTATGCTTAGTAAGAGCTTGATAGTCAATGCTTTATAAGAAAGTCTAGGCAGCACATCCTCCTACTGTGCTTATGGGATTCTTGTCCTGAGCCCTCACTGCTACATCTAAAGAGACTGAAGTAGGTGTGATTGCAAATATCTCAACACACTCATGGCTAATTATTTTGTTCAAATAGAAGGCTATTCATATTGGTCTAAACCTCCAAATGTATGATTTTTCCTAGCTGGCATATGATATTCTATGCAATTTGTAATTCAACTCCAATGTTTAGAAGGTATATGATAGCCTCATTATTCATAGCCATTCCTACCTACTACATCATCTACTAATTTTTTGTATCAAATTTTCAATGTAAAATAATTCTTTTAAATTTATTTCTAGAACTTTGTCCTTGACATTTTGTTTCTTTGCCTTTGACTTATTGCTAATGTTTTGTGGTTAACAATCTCTTACAAACATGTCACATGTATCATGAAATGAAATCATAAGTGCAACATGTAGTCAAATAATTAAGAATAAGGTTGATAAAGGATCCTTTCCTTTTCCTCTTTGTCATGATCACTCTAGCATTAGCATGTGGATAAAGTTTTAAATTTTTGAAAAAATTTATTAGTCTAAGTTGCCAAAGCTTTCGAAATTCAAATAATGTTTCTTATATCAACATCCCACAAACCCTCTTGCCACATCAAATGTGCTTTTAGACTCCAGTGCAAAGCACTAGGAGAACACCAATGTGAACTGCCAAAAGAATGTACTTGGTGATGAACACATAGTCATGCTTGCTTAATGGATTCTTGAAATGCAATGAGAGAATATACTTGAGGCAAGATAGAAATCTCTAAGAATTTCAATCCTAAAAGAACACCTTGTACAATCCTATAGAAGATGCTACTTGGGTAGGTGAGACTACCCTTTAGAAAAAATAGCTTAGTTTCTCTCAAGATGAGTACATCCCGATTCCTAAAAGTGGGAGGATTGATGTCCCCATTACACAATCATTATTAATAAATCAATGAGTTTTTTAAAAAATAAATTTATTATGTAAGAAGTATCAATCAGGTGTTTTTATTTAAGAAATGTGATTTACTAGGACATTTGCATATTTATACGTTGTTAAATGCAAGAGTTATACTAAGATTTAACTTGTATTCTTAAAATACAACAAAATACAAAAACTAAACTAGGATGTTTAATATCAAAGCTAGGTAAAACCATTTGTACAAATGCCTTATGGCACCTAAGTCTGATATTGAGAGCATAGGCTAAATCCATAAATAACAAGTGAGAACATCATATTCATGCAATAAAATAATGGGAGGAGGAAAAGAAATTGGGCGAGAAAAAAGAAATCAATAACTTTAGGGGAATTAATGAAGGGTGTTTTTTTTTTGGAATGAAAATAAGATTAGCAAAGTAAAACATATAATTGCCTAATTTTTAAATTAAAAAATAATGAAATAGGAAAATCACATTATTCTCTCTCTCTCTCTATATATATATTTATTTATTTATTTATTTATTTATGATTTCCTCTTTGGGCAAGAAATATTACCCCATTCACAATAGACCAAGCCCCCTAAAGATATAAGACTAGGAAATTGCAAGGAGTTTGATGGTGTGATCAGTTTGCAACAATATGGACAACACCACAGTGTCCTCAAGCATATTTTCCACACGATGTCCTAATGTCGATGTTTATTTTTCCTCCTTTCCTAAACTCACTTACTCTAGCCCTTGTTTCTATGTACAACCTTTGGAACAAGCTCCAAAAATTTGAGCATGCTATTGTAATCCCAATCTAATATGCCATACCAAATCAATGTTTGGAGAATGTTCCCTTGAGTATGGGAAAAATGTGACTCGAAGACTAGTTCCCATGGCCCCAAATTGCTATAAAGAGATAAGCGTGAACCCATCATTAACAAAACTATCACTAGTGTAAAATGCAAAGCTTCTTCCAATGAAATCATGGGTATTCGCCCACAAAAATCATTATGAACCAAATCAAGATATTCTGAGCTTCTATTTTCACTATCTCTGTTGTGTGACATTTTAATTTGTTTTTCAAAGAGACAATGCTCAAAAAAATCAAGATTAAAAACATTAGACGAGGAATATAATTCAAACACCACAGTGCTTCATTCTAGTGATTAACATATGCCCTAAAAAATAATGCCATAAAGAAATCAATGCATGTTCAATCATAGCTACAACATGGTCTTTAACACCAAAAACATGCAAATGATACAAAGTACCACATTTCAGCCCTTTGGCCATAACAAGAGATCCCTTGCAAATCTTCCACACATGATCACCAAAGACCACTCTATAACCACAATCATCAAGCTATCATCTACTAATAGAACATTTTGTCAAGTCTAGAATATGCCCTACATTTCATAAGACTACCATCTGACAATGACAAATGTATATCTCTACACCAATAATATTGCATAAATAGTCATTTCCAAGGTGGATATATCCTCTGTTTCTAACATCATAAGTAGCTAGATAGCGGAGAAACATGAAATGATGCTTTAGAATCCAAAAGCTAGTTTTAAGACACGACATTGTCCATGGCAACTAATAATGCATCACCCAAAGAGGATACATACAACACATCACCATCACCACTGCTGCATGTATTAATCTCCTGTATATTTGCCTTACTTGCTTTTCTCTTCCTTTCTACTATCATCCTCATTTGCATTTTTTTCTTTTTGCATATTCTTCCACACATGGCAATCCTTTTTTATGGTTTCTTCTTGCCACAAAAGAACCATTCTACATCCTTTTTGCTATGTGACTAGCTCCTTGACTTGTCTCTCTAAGGAGAATTCATTGTGGCATTTGACCTTACTATAAGTTCATTGTAGCTCTTTAACCTTGCATTATTCTTTTTGTTCACCTCTACAAATAAGTAAACTACTCTCAACATCAGAACTCGTAAGACCACCTGTGCACGAGTAGAGTTACTAATGGCTATCTTGAAAGTGTTCCAACTCTTGGGCAAGGTGACTAATAATAATGTAGCCTTCACTAAATTATGAAAGACAATCTTTTGAGATGTCAATTGTCAAAAAATAGGGTTGAACTCATTGCGATGATTAAACATCGAAGCCCCTTCTTCATGCAAACATCAATGAGTTCTTTCAACTAATAAACTTGCAAGACTGAGCTTTCTTTTTCATATAGATCACTAAGATTTTTTCATACATTGTATGCACTTGTTGTATCTTTCACATTAAGAGACAAACTTTGTGAGTATCAACATAATAGTTGAGCATGTTAGCTCATCTAATTCCTCCCATACATCTATACCCATGTCCTCAGGCTTAATCCCACTATATTTGATTAGTTTCACTTGCTTTTTCTAGATTAATACACTATATATTTATTTTTTGCAATATGAAAAGTTTGTTCCATTGAACTCTCTAATATTAAATAATTCATTATTTGAACTCAATGAAGAAGCCATAATGAGACGAATATGTATTCACACCAAAAACAACAAGATATACCCAACTAAAAGCTCAAAATAGATCAATGAATTGCAAAGAGAGTACCTTGCAATGCCAATCAATGGCTATTCAAATATTAAATCAACATAAAATTGATGCAAAAGTGACATTTCAACACTCCCAAAGGCATATGAAATTTTTGCAAGCTTTTCCAAGTATTCCAACTATCTTTTGAGCATAAACTAGCCGCTAGAGACCAAGTATATATGTATGAGGGAGGTCAAGCGCACAAAGAAGCATTGTAACAACTTTTCATCTCACATATGCCTAGGTGTTCCTCCCTCCACCTAGGCCTTGCGCCAACATAATACAAGTGCCGTTTTTCATTCTCAAAGCTATCTTACTTTCTATTCGCTTTCCTAGCAAAGTACCTTCTTGCAAGAAAAGGTGGTGAAAAACCGCGTGGGATCACGGTGCCAACAGTGGGTGACGAATGCAAAGTGGGTGTTAACCCTCAAATGAACGAAGGTGGAAAATCCGAAAAAGCTAAAGCAGAAGACAAAGACAAAGGCCAAGGCAAAGAGAAACGGAAGACAAAGATGCACAAGGAGAAGAGTCCTAAATAAGGGAGAAAGGCACACAAGGAAAAGCGCAAGTCAAAACTTTTGTAAAAGAGCGCAAACGCATCATGGTTTAATTCAAGGAGCGCCGGGCTCTCACCCGTGCAATTTGTAAATGTAGACAGGCGGTGGAAAGGAAGCTAGGAAGATAGAAGGACAATGGGAAAAAGGGCCTAGGCTACGGCCAGCCATGTAAAAAATGGGAAAAGGAGATGACCGCCCAAAAGGGATTTAGGGTTTTGTATATAAAGTTGAAAAGTGAATGAGAAGCTCATTCTTGTGTGTGGCCAAAAGTAGCTCTCCTCTTCTTCTTCTTCTTCTTATTCTTGCTTGCTTGAGCTTGTACTTGAGAGAGGGAGTGTGAGAGTGTGTGAGGGAGTGAGTGTGTGAGGGTGAGGGACCGTGGGGTGGAGAAGCTCTCCATCTTCTCCTCTCTTCTTCTCTTCTCTTCTCTCTTTTTCTCTTGCGCGCGCGGCTATGGAGGATGGAGCTTGGAGATGGAGGAGGCTTGAGGATGCTTGAGCTAGCATCAAGAGTCATGGAGCTACCGGAGTGCAAGAGAGAGGAGGGCACTCGATCGAGCATCAAGGTAAACTCACAACACTTGTAGGCCTGACAGTGCGTCGGCTAGCTGAGAGATAGCCATTAGAGCTCGCTTGGAACACTTGAAACAATAGGCGGTCCGTGGGTCTTGGCGGTTGAGTTAAAGCTCCCACAATGGGAAAATTCACTCTACGCACTCCTTGTGCGTCACACTTGGTATCAAAGCTCTACTCACCTGAAGGCTAGTCCTTCAGCGAGCGTGGGAGCGATCAGGTTGGGAAGCTAGTTGTGGTTCATCAACATGGGTGGACACAACAAGAATAAAGGTGGGATTTGAGATGACCGAGATGAGGTCTCGGTGGCCATTGGAATCGGGACAAGTAGACCCCAACTGGAGCTTGGGGAAGGGTATGCAACCGAGCATGAGAATGATTTGGATGTTGCAATGCATGACAAAGAGGTGCCTTGGCTGACCCAATGGGTGCCATGCGAGAGATGATGAAGGGCCTGTTGGCTACCATGCTACCCAAGGCATTGGAAAAGGCTCAAGCTGAAATCGATAATGATGGGGAGAATTACCGAAGGCGCTGAAAGAAAGAAAAAAAAGGAGAGGGATGACTCCTCATCGGATGAGATGGGAAAATACAAGCCTCAAGCACTAGAAAAGTACAAAGGAGAAAGAGACTCAGTGAGTCTAAACAGGTGGATACGTGAGGTGGATGGTTACACGAGACTACTCAAGGTCTCAAGGAAGAGGAAAGGATTGGTAGTGGCCCCCAACTACTGGAGGGTGATGCCTCAAAGTTGTTGATGTATGAAGAGGAATAGTATGGCAGAAAACTCTCATGGGAAGAGCTACAAAGGAACATGAAAGAATGCTTCGTGCTGCCAAATAATGAACCATTCAAAGTTAGAGATGAGTGGAGAAATCTAAGGAAAAATGCTAGAAGGATGCAAGACTACGTGCAAAAGTACAGATCTCTTGGACGTGACTATCAAACTACACGGGTCTCTGTATGGAATGCAACCCTGGGCTCGAAGGGAAATAGAGAAACAAGAGCCAGGAAGTGTGATGGAGGCTATGACGATGGCTGAAAGACTCACATACTATAAGGGTAGACAAGGAGGGGCAAGTCATGGTTCCTCTCAAGGGGGCAACACTGCTCCATCAAACTCAACATGGGAAAATAGACAAAACCAAGGATCTTACCAAAGCTATGCACCTGGGAGCAGTGGATGGAACAGCAAAGCAGCCCCTCAGACTAGAGTACAACAAGACTCGATTCAAGAGACAACCCCAAAAAATAGTTCTGCCATTTCCAGAACAACCAACTCAGGGGTTGGCTGAGGGAACAACACAAGCAGAGGTGGCTACGAAGGGGGTAATAGATTTGGGCAAGGAAGAGGAGGCCCATTGTCTTATCACACATGCGGAGGACCTCACTTCGCTCAGGATTCCCCAAGAGGGGCAGTGTCAACAAGTGGGTCAAGGTTTGCTTATGCACAAGTATACACGGAGGGGCCAAGGTCAACAATATAGATTACGAAGATAGAAGAGGAAGATAAGGAGTGGGAACCAAAGGCCAAGGTAGGAGCACTACGAGCAAAGCCCACCCACCGTGCCAACCTTCATTCCCAGCATCTGCAATATGTTTGTACATGCTAGGTTGGGGAATCAACCACAAGCAATGATGGTGGAAACAGGTGCAACACACAATTTTATATCACCCCAAGTAGCTGCCCAACTCAGTGTGGAGCCGGTGAAGGCAGACGGGCTAGAGGTGTCATTCGTTCAGGGGAAATACAAATATTGTGAATTGGCAAAAGAGGTACCAGTTCAAATTGGACAATGGCAAGCAAGCTTAGATTTCATAGTAGTCCCAATGGATGATTTCGAAGGCATATTAGGCATGGATTGGATAGATAACCATGTTGTACAAATACTGGGCATGAGGAAGAATAAGATATACTTGCAGGGCCCACAATCAGTGGTGTGGGTACAATATTTTCATGCAAAGTGCAAAGAACACAATAAAACACCGACAGGAAATGTAGTGGATGCTAGACTGGTGATTACAAAGGCGAATGACACAAGGAGCCATGTGAAGGATAGTGTCACACAAGTATGGGTGCAAAGGGCACCAACGAAGGAGCAAAAGCAAGAAGCACAAGCTGAGAGCATACAGAAGACGGAGCCAGTGAAGGAGCAAGCTGAAGCAACGAACCCAACTCAAGAGAAGCAGGAACTATTGGAAGCCCAAGGTCCCATGGAAATCACTATCAAGAAATCGGGGAAAGAGCTTAAGCATGGGGGTCAGTTATGGCTTTGCATGATGCGGCTCATCGAAAAAGAACTACTGATTCAGCAAATCATCTAGAATATAGGAGATGACAGGATTCGAGAGGTCCTGGACAAGTTTTAGGATGTCATGCTCGACAGGTTGCCTCCCAGATTGCCTCCTCGCAAGAGTGTGGATGAGAGGATTAACCTCTTGCTAGGTGTGTAGCCTCCAACTAGGCCAGCCTATAGAATGACAGGAACAGATCTCGTGGAGCTAAACAGGCAACTAGGAGAAATGGAAGCCTCCCAGCACATTTAGCCAAATAGATCGCCCTATGGTGCTCCAGTCCTATTCGTCAAGAAGAAGGATGGGTCTCTCCGACTATGTACAGATTATATGGCTCTCATGGTGCGCAGATCGGTCGCTGTATGCTCACGTAGTGAATCTCGGAAGGTCCCCAAGAACAATGAACTCTACCTTTTTGCACAAATTACAATGTAAAAAGCATGAACGACAAGGGCAAGAGACCAATTGGGTTCAATCTCCCCCCATGCCTTGTGTGAGCGCTTCACAAAGCATGTATTTTATGTATATTTCCATCTTCATGCTCAATAATAGCCCAATTTACAAAAATATGACAAGCTTTTAGCTTTTGAGTTTGCTTTTACAAAAATAGGAATAAAGCTAATGGACGGTGCCCAAAGAGTCTGGCACGCCCAACACAATGTCCAAATAGAAATAACATATCCGTGCACATATTCGCATACAAAATAATAAATAATAATCAATGCAATTGGCTTGGAATTACTGTGGTCGTCTGTCTCTACCGTGTAGCTTATCTTTAGTGTCGTGAGCTAGTGAAATAGCGTCTTCAAGGGTAGCAGGCTTGAACATGTTCACTTCAGCGTAGTAATGCCAAAGAAGTCCAGACAGATACTTCCGCTTATGTGTCATCTCTGGTACATCTTCAAGCATCCGTAGCTGGAGGAGTGCATTCCAAAAACACTCTGTATAATGAGGAATAGGCTCACGATCCCGTTGTTGAAGTAGATCCCATTGCTTGATAGCCTTCTCATGAAATTGCGGTGGAAGGAAATTCTGCATGAACTTCTTCTTGAAATCTTCCCAAGTAGCAGGACATTCTATGCTCTTGCGTACTACAGTCCACCAAAGTGATGCTCTGTCTACTAAATGATTAGTAACACACTTGATTTTATCTTTTTCTGGATAGGTTTCCTCATGGAAATAGTCATCAAACTGACTAATGAATGCTAGAACAGTCTTTCTTTCTCGTATGCCATTGAAAGTACGAAATTTGAAACTTCGTTTACTTATCTTTGATTCCTTGCGAATGGTTTGAGCTTCAAGGGTGGCGTCGATGGTGCGTCGAATCAAATCTTCAGCTTGGGGTTTTTCTTTGTCGGTAGACGCTCTTTGTAATTTTGCCAATTGCGCTTGCAATGCTTGCCTAGCCTTTCGTTCTTCTTCCAATTGCATCATGATTAAGTCCAGCTTTTGCTCCATCGTAGGCTCAAATAGGTCGTCTTCAGCTAAGATCATCCATATGTGGTTCCGTCATCCTGTAAAACTCAAAAGACCTTTCTCACTCAAAATCAGGTTAGCGGGATGAGCGTAGCTCAAGTTCGGGGTTACAAGGCTATGTGTTTTTGGGTATTTCTTTCTCAATCTTCAGAAAATCTGCGATTTTTCCTTCTTCGTATGCTGAAAATGCTTCAGCAAACCTACGTATAGATAGAATACCTTCCAACGAACAACTTTGCAGTTCGGAGTTTCTGCGCAGGAACAGCCCTTCTAGGAGTTTTGAGCACAAGTCAGTTCTGACTCCAGTTGACTAGTCTGGCTTGCAGAGTTGCAGACTTAGGTGACTTGCAGAGTTGCAGACTTGCAAAACTTAGCCGACTTAGTGAACTTGCAGAACTTGATCATCACTGATGACTTGCAGAACTTGATCTCTGAAGCGCGGGACCTGGAGTTGGTGACCAGAGGTGATTCGTCTGACTTGAGTAAGGCTTAATGAATTAAGCTTAATTGCTTAAGCTTTAGAGGGGGGCTTAACTTCTGAAAAACGGCGCAGTCATGGGGGGGGCGTTTTGATCCGTCGCCGAAAATCACGGAGATATTCTGAGACCTCGCGGACCGATTTTGTGGCTATTAAGTTTCTAACCAAGCTTATTGACTTTTAACCTTAAGCTTTGAAGCTTAGTAAAAGAGGAATTACTCTGTTTATCCACGCTTTGATGAAGGAGGTGAAGGAGTGGTCCTCCGTCTGTACAGCCCGGTCCTTCGCGATCTGATGAAAGAAACAGGGGTTCTTGATCGCCAGAAGTCTGCCTGTATCGACGGTTCGCGACGAGATTGACCGTAGAGCCCGATCGTTCCAGGAGCTCCGCCTTCGCACGAGATGGGTAGCGATTGGAAGCTCTTGATCTCAGCTCCGCTCTGATACCACTGGTGCGCAGATCGGTCGTTGTATGCTCACGTAGTGAATCCCGGAAGGTCCCCAAGAACAATGAACTCTACCTTTTTGCACAAATTACAATGTAAAAAGCATGAACGACAAGAGCAAGAGACCAATTGGGTTCAATCTCCCCCCATGCCTTGTGTGAGCGCTTCACAAAGCATGTATTTTATGTATATTTCCATCTTCATGCTCAATAATAGCCCAATTTACAAAAATATGACAAGCTTTTAGCTTTTGAGTTTGCTTTTACAAAAATAGGAATAAAGCTAATGGACGGTGCCCAAAGAGTCTGGCACGCCCAACACAATGTCCAAATAGAAATAACATATCCGTGCGCATAGGCGCATACAAAATAATAAATAATAATCAATGCCTCAATAGACATGACAAAATATAGGCGTGGCACCTATCAAAATATAATCCATAGGTCGAATACTCGCTAAACTCCAATGCTTTCCTCCACCACTGCTGCTATCTCTACACATCAACTGAAGCATTCACAATCGTTAGTAAAATAATACAATTAAACCGACAAAAGTGAATACCTAGCAGTCTTCAGCTACATAAATAAATCAACTGGTTAGAAATAAATCCTAACCTTAATTTATTACGAGTGCGCACTCTAAACTCATAAACGTTTATTAATTTAATATGCATTTTGTGGAATCACCCGCTATGGAATCACCCATGTACACACTAAATTAATGAAACGCTCGAAAAGGACAGGCGTCCCCATCAACTTCTCGCACAAAGAATCCACTTTGTGTATGAGCCCCGATCATCAAAGTTTACGGAATCCACCGTAAAACCTCACGGAATCCACTGTGGCATATGCCTCCTAGCATCATCTCAACACGTCTATAGTGAGGAATAAATACCCTATCCCAGTGGTGGATGAGATGTTGGATCGACTACAAGGAGTACGCTATTTCAGCAAAATCGATCTGAGGTCAAGGTACCATCAAATTAGAATAGCAGATGGTGATGATGGCTTTTTGAAGCTGGTATGGAAGCTATGAGTGGCTGGTTATGCTAGAAGGGCTCACTAATGCACCGGCTACCTTTTGTGAGCTCATGGATAAAATATTCATTGATTATTTGGATGATTTTGTGATCATATATTGATGATGTCCTGATTTATAGCAAAACTTTGGAAGAGCACTTGGAACACCTCGAGAAGGCCTTTTCCCAACTTCGGGCTAACCGGTTGTATGTCAAACCAGAGAAATGCGAGTTTTCAGTGCAAGAAATAGAATTTTTAGGCTACTTGGTCAAAGAAAATGAAATCACCATTGACCCCAAGAAAGTGCAAGTCGTGAAGAATTGGGACCCTCCCCGCAAAGTTGGTCAAGTGCCGGAGTTTTTGGGCTTTATAGTTTTTTTTCGCAGGTTTATTCAAGGATACAGCAAAATCATAGCCCCTTTGACGGATTTGATATCAAATTCAACTACCTTCCAATGGACAGAGTGGGAACAACAAGCCTTTGAGTAGCTGAAGAGTATGATGATTCAAGCCCTAGTGTTGAAGATGGCAAATTTTTCTCGACCTTTTGAGGTTCACACAAATGTGTCAAGTTATGCCATCGATGGTGTACTCATGCAAGATGGCCATCCAGTATGCTATGAGTCGAAAAAATTGGACCCAATAGAAAGGAGGTGGGCTACTCATGAGAAAGAGATGTATGTAGTACTATACTACTTGAGGAAATGGAGACATTATGTACAAGCCCACAAAGGTGTACACAGATAACATCTCCCTCAAATACTTTCAAACACAACCTAAATTGTCTCCCAAGCAGGCTAGATGGTAGGACTTCCTAGCTGAATTTGATATAGCAATTCTCCATAAAGCAGGTTCCTCCAAAAAGATGTTGGATGCTTTAAGTAGACAAGCCAAACTACAAGCCATCACAATAGTAGAAAGAAGATTTGGTGCTCAAGTATGGGAGAAAATGAGGAAGCACATCAACTATTAAAGGACATAGAAGCAGGTGATACACCATGGGGAATGTATGAAGTCAGGAATGGGCTCATCTATTATAAAGGAGCTCTATATGTTCCCAAGAATGATGAGCTCCTAAACCAGATACTATGGGAATGTCATGATAGCCCTATAGGTGGGCATTCTGGTCAAATTAGGACCTTCGATCACCTCAAAAGATTTTTCTACTGGCCCAAGATGAGGGAGGATGTCACAGAATATGTACATACCTGCCCTACTTGTCAAATGGTGAAAGCTCAATGGATGAAGCTAGCAGGGGAAATTCAATAGATGCCAATTCCTTCTCGTCCATGGGATGTGGTTAGCATGGATTTCATCACAGATTTTCCAAAATCTCATGGATGCACGTCTATTTTTGTGGTGGTGGACTACATTTCCAAGCAGGCTCACTTCATTGCTACAAAGCCTCCTATTACAGCACCCAAGGTGGCCAAGTTATTATTTTCAAGTGTGTTCAAGTATCATGGAATGCCTCTAGCCATCGTTTAGGATCGAGATCCATGCTTTGTCGACAACATGTGGCTGGAGTTATTCAAACTAATGGACACTCAGCTTGGGTTCTCTTCTGCATTTCATCCCCAAATAGATGGCCAAACTGAGAGGCTGAACCAAGGTATTGAAGATTCCATCTGTAGCTATGTTTGGGCATATTAGAAGGATTGGCACAATATATCGACATCCTAGAATTTCACTACAATGCTACATTATATAGTTCAATTGGTTTCACACCCTTCGAGGTGGCCACAGAAAAATAAGTTATCGCCCCCCTGACCTTGGCGGCAGGTAAGCAATATGTGGAGGATCCCAATGTGGCTCCTAAGCTTCTCTTGGTTGGTGCTGCCCATGGCCTAGGTGCATCTCTTGACCTTGGTCAAGAGGGTAAGACTGGGGTGCTCACACTAGAGAAGTCCTCAGTTCCATCTTCCATGATGGCCTCAGCATCCTTCAGGTTCTCTTGGGATTCCTTTACCCACTCCTTGAACTTTTCAATTGCTTCTAATTGGCACTTTGGGCGAGGGTACTCCCCTACCTTAGCACTCCCTTTCTCAACTGTTTTCAGAGCGGTGGTTTCAGCCTCAGCATCAGTTACCTTCCTGCCACTCACTAGCGTCATCTCTCCGTAAGTTTTGAGAGTGATCTTAGTGTCGGTGAAAGAGTTCCTGCTGAAATGGAAACGGCGGATGCAGGTGGCCCAAGAAAGTCTCAAAAACAACAAGATTCTCATCACAAAGAGATACAATGCAAAAAGAAAAAAGCATGTAGAGTTCTTTCCCGAGGATTTGGCACTGTTCAGCTCAAGAAATATTGATTTTCTCAAAAACCTCACTCCCAAATTCAACAATAGGTTCTATGGCCCCTACAAAGTTATCACCAGTCTCAATTATGTCACACATAGAAGATACAGCCGCTACCAACTGTGTTAATCCATGATGCATTCCACATTCAACTGTTGCGGCGCTTTCATGCAAATACTAGGTTCGGGCGCCAACGACCGCTCCTAGCACAACTTGCTCAACTTCCGTTTGATCATGAGATCATCTTGGAAACTCGGTTCATCGGCAAACATCCAAAGTTTCACATCAAACGGAAGAACCGACCTATCAAAGAAGCTTCATGGGTTGCAGAACCTCTTGTCATTGAAGATGCTCGTGATTTGCTACTCCAATTCTACAACAAGCGAGAGAACCCTGATTTATATCATCCTCCCTTACCTCCAAAGTGATCATCTACGTCACAAGTTGTAAGTGAATAGTGGGCAGACTAATTGTTGTATCTTGGTAAAGACCTTGTATCCACACATATAATAGAGTCAGTGGGCAAGGCAAGGTTAGTTCTAGGTTTTCATCTTCCTTTTCAATAAGCAAGCCCTTATCTCACACTTGTATTGAGTCAATGGATAAGGCACCTATCATAGGTAGACGTTTTTATTAGCGAGTGTTGGGGGTAAAGGCGCCTCCACCTAGCCACCCGTGTATTACTACACTGAAAGTACCCGCCACTGCACACTACAGGTGGCGGGTGCTCGTCATAGTCACTCATTCTTTATTCTTTTAGTGACAGTTTGAATAAAGGAAGGGACGGCCACACATTATGGTTGTTGGAGTTCCCACTTTTGAGTTTCTCTCTCTCTTGGGTCTTGCTCTCCATCCGCCATAGCTCTCACTGCCAAGCTTCTTCCTCCTAGGTTCCACTTCCCTTTCAACTCGTATCAGAGCAAAGTCATTGGACCTTGCCCGGCATTCTCTTCAGCCCAGATTTGAAGAGCTTCAACCCGAGCTTCAATGGCAGCCATGGCACCTTCATTTGCAAGTATGTTTTGATATCCCGCCTCCTCCCCGAGCTTCTAGACCTTCATCGACTTCTTCCCGGGCTGCATTGGAGCCCCCTCGACATTGCCAAGTGCCCCCAGGGGCTGTTGAAGACCCCCCAGCCCCCAAGAACAGCCAGTGTAATTTTCGGCACATTTTTAGGGGGTTGGGCTCGACATTTCCCTGCTCTTTCCTCGACTTCCCGGTACTCATGGCAACCTTCCCGAGCATTGCTTGACTCCCCGGCATTAGTGCTTGACTCCCGATGATCGATTTGAGTGCTTCCCCCTTCAGCCCTTTGCTGTATACACAATCCCAGGACTATCAAAATAGGGCAGCACTTGACATTTACTGTTTGATGCTTCTTGGCATTGCCCGTTTGATGCCTATTGATGCCCGGTGATGCCCGCATGTTATGGGATGCTATGTCTATGCTTTGGGACTGATTTGGAGCAGATTTGAGCACCGTTTGAGATTCATTTAATAGTAAATTGCTTACTATAATACATTGGGCTGAAGCTCATTTACTTGGTATATGCATTGGTTCATGGATACGGGGTACTTACTAGAGGTTTGAATGATCATACCGATGTATTTGGAGGTTTTCAAATGCTTCTTCTTGGTTCCAGAATGCTTTTGAGCTTGGATTAGGCTCCGACTTGGTCGTCCTTCACTGGCATTTGGCTTCAGTTGCCATGCTTTGGACCTGTTTATGCCTATTGTCATTGCTTGACATTTAGGCTTCTTGCATTTACGCTTTGGTCAGCTATGGATGCCACTTGGTTTGCCCATGCTTGACAGTTACTTAGAGCTTCATCTTCAGATATATTTGAGCATTTTGGATCTACTGGGCATTACATTTGGTTGTCAGTTACATGCTCTTTGAATGCTTTCAGGCTTATGCTTTACAGATCTGAAGAAATAGCTTGGGATTTATGCTCCGGATGTACCCTACTGGGATTTGGCATGACTGGTGCTATATATTTGATGTATTAGAGCGTTGCTTGCTCTCTTTGCATTTGACTTTACTTCCAGTGGGAGCCTCTTGGTATATTCAGATGTACACACAGTCTTATTTACAGATGAGCTTGAGCTTGTGGGACAGTTACATGCATTTCCTCTTTTGAGAGCTTTATGTCTGCAATTTGTCTATAGTGGGCTGATTTGATACACCTATTGGGGCAGGCACCTATCTCTGTCACAAGTTTGTTAGTTTTGTATGCATCTTAGATGGTTATGTATTGAGCTTCTTGCTCTATCTGTTGTGCTTGTGCTTGGTCTCTTCTCTTACCCCGAGACCCATTACATGCATGACTTCTAGACTTATGAGATGTCTCTTGCCTGATAGGTGATTGGTTTGATAGTTCTTGGTACCTTCTTGCCCCTGGACACTCACTGTTGGATGTATCTTGCTACCTGGCAGTTGTAGTGACATATGTATCAGTGATTGCTTCATTTTGGGATAGTTTTACATACTGCTGTCATTTATTACAGTAAGCTAAAATCTACAGATTTTGAGCACTTCTATGAGGGTAATGCTTACTATTTAATGTTATCTTTGTCATATTTGGTGGACAGGGACTTCTCTTGGTGAAATCCACCCTTTCAGTCAATTTTAGCAGTGGTTTTAGTGCATTTTCTGCTAATTACATCAACTTGCAATTTTTCCTTTTTGCTTTGATTTGGGACAGTATGGCTGGTCATTTGAAAGATACAGCTCTCTTTCACATTGCCAAGTTAGATGGTACCAACTATGGATATTGGAAGTCCCAAATATGGCAAATTTTGGTGCAAAAGTTGCAAATTAAACCCTTGCGTTTAAAGGGTGTTAGACCTGAAGATATGGATGATGATGTTTGGATGGAAGTTGATGAGCTATGCAAGTCTACTATTATTTTCACTCTCAGAAGAGGTCCATCATAATGTTGTTGAAGATGAGAATCAGAGTGCATGGGATTTATGGGAGAAGATTCAGGAGCTCTATGCATAGCAGAGTCCTGCGTCACAGATGTATTGGCTGAAGCAGTTAATGGACCTTTGCATGAATGAGGGGACCTCCCTTTCATCTCATTTCAGTCAGTTTCGTGCTATCATGAAGAGTCTGTTGTCACAGGGTATTGAGTTCAAAGACAACTTGCACCCATTGTTTCTACTTGGCACCCTGCCTAAATCATGGGATGTCTTTTGTACTATCATATGCACGAACAAGCTTGATGGGCTGAAAATCAAAGATGTTGAGAGTGCTTTATTGACTGAGGAAATCAACAGGAGAAACAATGATGCTAGAGGTGGCAGACATGGCAGGCATGATAATGATCATAAGGGCAGGGACTCTCAGAAGTCCAAGTCCAAGTCACGTGGTCGCAGTAAGTCCCGTGGACAAAAGTTTGATCTTACATGTCATTATTGTGGGAAAGCAGGACATATTAGGCCACAATTCCATAAAATGTGTGATGATAAGTGCAAGGAAAAGGGAAAAGAAAAAGCGCAAGAAAAGTTTTCTGAGCGTAGTATTGTACCTGCAAAGTCTAGTGTGAAGATAGAAGAGGTCAATGTCATGCAGGCCACTAATTTAGATGATGATTACATACTTGCAGTTTCTTTATGCGATGCCTTACAGACTTCTGAGATACATTCTATGTATGCACAGTGCTGGTTCTTGGATTCAGGTGCGTCCTTTCATGTGACACCCTGTAGAGATTGGTTTTATACCTATCGTACCATGTCTGGTTCTATGTGTCTTGGTGATGACAAGTCTCTTGACATTGTGGGCATTAGAGATGTTAGGCTACAGTTTCCTTCTAGCAATTATTTTGGTTTGCATGATGTACGCCATATACCTGCGTTGACTCGTAGCCTTATGTTAGCTAGACAGCTTGATGATGCAGGGTATCTTTTGTCTTTTGGAGACTCTGCATGGAAGATTACTCATGGCAGCCTTATGCTTGCAAGAGGTGCCAAGTCTAGCAACCTCTATCCCTTACTTGTATCTCGAGCTACATTGGATCATGTTTTTTCTGTGGGTTCTATCCCCCATGTATCCCTCTGGCATGCTCATTTGGGGCATATGTCCCTTAAAGGAATGAAAATGCTTCATGCTTTGCAGTATCTTCCACCTTTTGATTCTTCGCATTTTGATTCTTGTAATCATTGTTTATATGGCAGGCAGACTAGAAATACGCATAAAAAGTCTAGTAAGAAACACATGGGTGAGCCCTTGGCTCTTGTGCACTTAGATATATGTGGGCCCATGCCCTGTCTGGGGCAAAGTACTTTGTTACTTTCATAGATGATTACTCACGTAAGGTTTGGGCTTATCCCTAAAGAGAAAATCCGATGTCTTATACACATTTCAGTATTGGCTTGCTTTGGCATGAACCAGTCTGGGAAAAGGCTCAAATGCCTAAGGTCAGATAATGGGGGTAAGTATGTATCACATGCTTTCGAGCAGTTTTATGATGAGCAAGGTATTAAGCGTCAGTTGATTGCCCCTTGCACCCCTCCCCATAATGGTATGGCTGAACGCATGAATATGACCATTCAGGAAAGGATCCATAGCATGCTTAGCCACGCTGGCTTACCGCAACACTTTTGGGCTGAGGTAGCTATTACTAAAGTGTATCTCATTAACAGGTCACCTAGCTGTGGCATTGACTTTCAGGTTGCAGAGGAGGTATGGGCAAGCAAGCCACCCTCTTATGATCATTTGCGTGTCTTTGGATGTGAGGCATTCTGCCATGTGCCCAAGGAAAAACGCAATAAGTTGGATCCTAAAAGTGTCAAATGCATTTTCATTGGCTATGGAGATGCAGGAGAGATGGGTTACCATCTATGGGATCCGCATGCACGGAAAGTGATCCGCAGCTATGATGTTATCTTTCATGAGGACAAAATGCATATGCAGCCTGAGAAAGTGGTTGACGTACGTAGAGTTATCTTTCAGGAGGAGCCACCTACTCCCATTCAGCCCACTCCACGACCACGTAGACAGTGTGCAACATCACCTAATGCTCATGGCCCAGATGTTAGACATGATGATGTTAGACAAGATGTCGGTCAGGCAGCAGAGCCTGAGTTGAGGCGTTCAACTAGAGATAGATGACATGATGACCGTTTCGCGCCCTCTATGGATTATGTATTGGTTACAAATGCAAGAGAGCCTCTCACTTATGATGAGGTTATGCACAGGGATGATTGTCACTCTTGGGAGAAAGCTATGCATTCTGAGCTTGACTCATTGCATAGGAATCAAACTTGGGATTTGGTTTCCTTGCCTTAGGGTAAGAAGGCTTTGCCATGCAAGTGGGTGTACAAGTTGAAAAGTACCCCTGGACACCCCAAGCCGGCATACAAAGCTCAATTGGTTGCTAAGGGTTTTAAGCGGAAGCATGGTATTGACTTTGATGAAGTCTTTTCTCATGTGGTTAAGATGACCACCCTATGCTTAGTCTTGGCCTTGGTTGCACAGCTTGACTTGGACTTGTACCAGATGGATATCAAGACAACTTTTTTACATGGGGACTTGTATGATGAGATTTACATGGAGCAGTCTAAGGGCTTTGTAGACCCTGGAAGGAAACACCTAGTGTGTAAGCTAAAGAAGAGTCTATATGGTTTGAAACAGGCACCTAGGGAGTGGTACCATAAGTTTGATGCATTCATGTAGTCACAAGGCTACAACCGCAGTGCTATGGATCCATGCTTGTACACGAAGAAAGCCCGTGATGGTTCTTTATTGATTTTGGTACTCTATGTGGATGACATGCTTTTAGCAAGGACAGCTCATGAAGAGCTAGATGCTCTTAAGGCTCAGCTCAAGAAGAGCTTTGAGATGAAAGATCTCAGATAGGCCTCTCATATACTTGGTATGCGCATTACGCGTGATAGATCTCAGGGACTACTCTATCTATCATAGAGGGAGTACATTCATAAAGTCCTTGAGCACTTCCGCATGTAGGATGTTAAGCCTATTGGCTGTCCATTACCTTCTCATGTGAAGGTTTCACAGGCTGATTGTCCACAAATAGATGAGCAGAGGGTCGAGATGGCCAAGATTCCCTATGCATCAGCCGTGGGCAGTCTTATGTATGCCATGATAGCCACCCATCCAAATATAGCTTTTGCAGTTGGGGTTGTGGCATGCTATATGGCTACAACTAGCAAGAAACATTGGGATGCCATGAAGGGTATCATGAGGTACATGAAGGGCACACCAGATATGTGTCTTTGTTATGGCAGCTAGGATACAGGAGTCATGGGGTACACTGACTCTGATTATGCAGGACATGCAGATAGTAGGAAGTCCACTTTTGGCTATGTGTTCACTTATGCTGGAGGGGCTATCTCTTGGATGTCTAGGGCGCAGAAGTGTACGGCCCTTTCTACTACAGAGGCCGAGTATATTGCAACCACAGAGGTTTGCAAGGAGACTATCTGGTTAGGCCGTTTGATTGCTGACCTTGGTATGACAAATGATATGCCTACACTACATTTGAATTCTATGAGTGCCATTCAGTTAGCCAAAAAATCCAGTCTTCCATGTGAAGACAAAACATATTGAGATGAGGTATCACTTCATTCGCAAGGTCATTGAGGACAGGTCTGTTGACCTTGAAAAGATTCCGACTGAGTAGAATCTTGCAAACTTACTCACGAAGAGCCTCACTACCAAGCGCTTTGCCTTCCTCAGGAGATTGATAGGCATTGGATGAAATGACATCTTTTTCCTCATCCTGTTGTACATGTGTACATGTTGTACTACCTTTTTATTTTTTCTCTCTCATTAGGAAAAATTCACCTTTAAGTGGAAGGTTGCTGGGGGTAAAGGTGCCTCCGCCTAGCCACCCGTGTATTACTACACGACAGTACCTGCCACTTGCAGTGTCCGCCTAGCCACCCGTGTATTACTACACGACAGTACCTGCCACTGCACACTGCAAGTGGCAGGCACCTGTCACAGTCGCTTATTCTTTATTCTTTTAGTGACAGTTTGAATAAAGGAAGGCTTGGCCACACATTGCGGTTGTTGGAGTTCCCACTTTTGAGTTTCTCTCTCTCTTGGCTCTTGCTCTCCATCCGCCATAGTTCTCACTGCCAAGCTTCTTCCTCCTGGGTTCCACTTCCCTTTCAGCAGGTTAGACACTGATTTGCTCACTAGGAGTGGATTGAGACCCCCAAATTTTATAAACCAATTTCACAAATCAAATTTAACCAATATAATATTTGTAAAATGAGCATAAAGTAGCATGGAAAATCCTTCAAGACCACAAATCTGTTAAAATTTGCATGCGATCTAAAGCTAAGAGTAATCCATGAGCCTCCAAGTGTCAGTTTTGCTATCCAAAAGTACTATTTGAATCACAACTATTCTATTCTATAAAAGAGAGAACTAAAATTTGGGAATAATAAACTCTATGATTACACAAATATATATCTCTCATTGTGCTCATTGTTTTAACTATTGAATATCTCAATGTGATATTGGATGCAAATGTTATGGGCAAAATACTAAAGTGCATTGAAGCTAGCATAGCTATCCAAATATGCTTTGTATACACACAAAATGGATGGAATAGCTTCCAAAGTGAATGCTTGAAATGTATTCTCACTTTCTCCTTTGATATACATCTTTTTTTTACGAGCATCCAAAGCCCAAGTTGCTTTGCCACTAATGGCTAGCCAAATACAACCAACTTAGGCTATAAATGCCCCCAAATTGAGCCTCAATGGCTCCTCAAGCCGAATCACTTGTTTGCATTAGACGTAAAGCTTCGTGATAAGAATAAGTGCCATCACATATGAGTTGATCTTACAAGGTTGGAAGGTATCATCTTAGGCAATGCACTTTTGGTCACTTTTGTGAGAATGATGGTTTTGTAATAAAATTACTGGAATTAGATAGGAAGATCCACAACATTGTAAAGTTATGTGTATAAGTCTCATATTCACTTTGGATAGAGATGGTCCAATTTTCATAAGTGTGTGGATAAATTGGAAAGGCATAGTTATTAAGAGCCTAAAATGTGAATAAGGTACCCCACTTATTGGAGGAAAATCTAAAGTTCAACATATATACAAAAGCAAGAAAGTGAATAAAGGAACTCGTTCTTATGTGTGCAACTTTAAGAGCAACCCTTCTTCTTGCTTCCATCTTATATTCTTGTGTATCTTTTTGTTGAGATTGAAGGAGAGTAAGAGTATGAGTGAGGGATATTATAGTGTGAAACTCTCCTCTCTTCTTGAGAAAGATGGTCCAAATGACATAAGTGTATGCATAAATTAGAAAGGCCTAATCAAGAGCCTAAAATATGGATAGGGTGCCACATTTATGGGAGTAAATTCTAAACCTAGACCTATATACAAAAGTCAAAAAGTGAATAAAGGAGCTCATTCTTATGTGTGCAACTTTGAGAGAAACCCTTCTCCTTGTTTCCATCTTATCTTCTTGTGTACCTTGTTATTGAGAGGGAAAGAGCGTGAGATTGTGAGTGAGGGTTGAAGTTCTTCTCTCTTCTTTCCTTTTATATATTATTATCCTTCTTCTTCCATATCTTGGAGGGTGAAAGGTAAAGTGTGATGTTGAGGTTGGTACTTCTCGCTCAACTCTACATTTCCTCTATTTGTTAGAGCACTTGAAAATCAAATTGATTGTGATGGAGTAATGGGAGTGGATTGAAGGGCAACACATGAATCATGAGGCCACCAACAAAACCTTTGAAAGCATTCAAATTGCAACTCACAAGAGTGGAAAGGTGAGTCTACTAGAGACTCATGGTTGTTAGTTTTATTGCTTGCTTGGGATAGCGAGGAGAGAGCAAATGGGTTTGAGATTCGAATATGAGAAATCATGTGAGAGATGGTCATGTTGATGAGTGCTTGAAACTCTTGAAGTAATAAGAGTCCATCAAATGTCCCATCATTGAGCATAAGTGCCAATAATCTCATAATCTCTCTCTTAGGCTATCTTTGTCTCTATCTCTCTCTTTGATTTCCATAGGCCCTCTCTATGTCATATGTCCATTTCTCTCCCATTCATCTTGTATCTCTCTCCCTCATTCAACTCTCTCTATCCTAGTCCTGCTCTGTGTGTGTGTGTGTGTGTGTGTGTGTGTGTGTGTGTGTGTGTGTGTGTGTGTGTGTGTGTGTGTGTGTGTGTGTGTGTGTGTGTGTGTGTGTGTGTGTGTGTGTGTGTGTGTGTGTGTGTGTGTGTGTGTGTGTGTGTGTGTGTGTGTGTGTGTGTGTGTGTGTGTGTGTGTGTGTGTGTGTGTGTGTGTGTGTGTGTGTGTGTGTGTGTGTGTGTGTGTGTGTGTGTGTGTGTGTGTGTGTGTGTGTGTGTGTGTGTGTGTGTGTGTGTGTGTTCCTTTATCATCCAATTCATCTCTCTTTGATATTTTGGAATCAAGCAATGCATATTTGGCCATACTATTTGCTTTATGCAAGTTGTTCATTTGTAGACAATAGGCAACAATATGTTTTGGAAACTTAAATTTGTTAGCATAATTGTCAAATTATTTTTCATCATAGAAAAAATTAATTAATTCTTAAAATGTGGCACATTGCATGCTATTTAGGGTGCTTACACAATTAGGTATGAGGAAATAATATGCAAGTTTTCACCTATAAGCATGGGTTGGTGTATAAACATGTTTAGGCTTGCATGTAAGGGGTATGTCTTCACTTATGTTGCAAGATCCACAAAGTCATGACAATTACATTACATCTGAATTCTTATTCACCAAATTGTAAATCTCCCCATTACACTTAAGTTGGGTGTCTTTGCTATAAGCATCTTGTAGTTTAGAGATTAAACCATTATGTGGCACTTCATAGCTACAATAGAATTGGCCCTTTTGACCACATGTTGCAAGGGACCTTCTCAATTTCAATACGTGCCCTCATTTTCTCCTACCTGTTGTCATACCTTCTATAGAACAAAATTCCTCATCTCTAATGTCTTGATTTCATCTATACTTAGATTTGTTCCATGAGATCATTCATAGATGCAAGATGCTAGCTAGAGGATATCTAATAGCTAATTAATATATGTTTAGGTGTAGTCCATGCTTTCATTATAAAACCACATGTATTGCCTCTGTATCTTTGGTTGACCACTTGATCACACCCTAGAACAACGGAGTGTGTACCCCTTGTGTTGTGTTCTTTATTGGCTATTACACTTCCCTTTGTGCGCCCCTAATCAACCTCAACAATGGACTCAACTGTGGGGTGGAATCCTTTTGATCATCCACATAGTGTCATGTAGATCATCCTCTAAAGTAATAAGAGATTATGGCTCCCTAAATATTGATTGTGGTGGGCCCTAAAATTTGACTTTTCTTACTCCCTTTCTTTAAGGCTAGTTTTGAGGTAGATTTTCAAGCATGTGAGTGGCATTGACTTATGATCATTGCTCTTGCATTTCCTTGTCATTTCTATATTGTCATCTTTGAAAATAGGCTCCTGGTCTAGGGGAATCTCACATGTATCCTTGTCAACCATCATTGCCACTAGTATTGGTTTTAGATTGTTTCCTTATTGCACCAACTTCGTAAGCTTCTTTGCACTTGGCCCAACAACAAGGAACTTTACCTTGGTAAAAGTCTACTATATTGTGCTTTGTAATAATGCATTTGATAGATCATTGATACACATTCTACAAGCTATAGCCAACTAGCTTGAACAAGTTCAACCAAGTTTATAGTTGGCACATTAGATATGTCCTCCATCATTTATGAATAGCCAAAGTAAACTTGTTTTAGCTTGAGATGAGTAAGATGGCATTAAAAAATATTAGGAAGAGGATATACCTCACCCTACAATATGTTTTCACCAACGTGGATATCAACCATGCCACTAACTAAGCTAGCAATCCATCACAAAGATGTTGAAAAATGTAATCTTTTGTCTTTCCCACCATTCCAAAATGAAAATTATCAAGCTATTACACCAACATCAATCGATGTGCACCTCTAAATTTAGCATAGATAGTTGTGCATGTCTTACAATACTTAGACATATGCTATGAGGTGCGTACTTGGAGGCTTTGCTGCCAATCAAGTAGGCAAGTCTTCTCCCTGCCCTTTATGTGATTCTTAGCTTCATTATTAAATAGACTTTGCATGGCCTTGTTGGCAACATCCTCCTTTGCCATAAACCCTCAAAAATTGACTATGTGGTGGTTGTACTTCTTAATCACCTTGCTAAGCTTTGATCAAAACAAGACTTGGAGATAGCAAACTAATATCATAAACTTTAATTTTATGATGTATGCTCCATTCAATGTCATAGGACTACAACATGATTACATTGGATCATACATATATGTTACCATAATAGTCAGTCATATATATTCCACTATTTCAAAACAAATAGTTTATTATGTACACTTCATTGTATGTCATATGAATACAATATGATTACCTTCAATAAAAAAATACTATTTCAAAGCAAATAGTTCATGATGTACCCTTCATTGTATGTCATATGAATACAATATGATTACCTTCAATAAAAAAATATCCAGCCATTGTGTGGGGAATTAGATCCATTCTACTACGTGTGCTTCACCCAATCATCCTCAATGATGGCCTTATTGTTGACCTATTGAAGATTAAGCACCTTCCATAGTAGCTGAACTAGGAAAGAGACTATTATGGAAAATTTGCTATGCATAATGTCGTCTAAGCTTCAATAACAAACACCATCCCCTAGATGATTTCAATGATTTGAATGTCGAGTGTGTTAACCATACGCTTGAACTTATTTAAAACCATACATCCAATGCAAAGTCTCAAAGAATGATATATTTTTAAATAAATGTAGTTACAACTATATTAGGTCAACTTCGCATCCACCACGCATTATCCTCTTTTTGAATTAGGGGCTCCTTGAGCATTCCCAAGAATTTAATGCCAAATATAAATACTGATGTTTGCTAATTAAGATATTTGCTACAAGTCTTTTAGGCATTGTCAATTGTAAGTGCCAAGGATCAACTAGATTGAAGTCTGTCATCTATCGTCCTTTGGAGGTCCTTTACATTAGCATTGTAAGTGCATCCTTGTACCTCGTGTTTCTATGTGCATTGATAAAAAATTAGACTTATCATCCTTGATCTTCACATAACATAATGCCAAACACTTCCACTTGGAAAGAAAAATGGGGGGTTTATTGCAATAGAAACATGCCAATCTTCTTAGACTTTCCAGCTACATTCCAATAGTTGGTATGTTGTCTTTCAATTTTCCTACATGATAACAATGTTATATTGATTCTTAAATTGAGAGATGTAATACACAAAGTAGTAGACCATCTCATAGTTTCTTAGACATGTAAAAGAGGGGTTACCTATCCATCCCATGTGGATTATTGACTCATTGATGAAGCAACTAGACTAATGTGTATTTTGGCACTCCAATTGTCCCACATACTTGCTTTTACAAACAATGCCAACCGATGCTAGCCAAGGATTTGTGCAATAATTACAATCTTATTTTTGCTCGTACTCTCCATTGGGTGTGTGCTATTTGCAATGGGTGATAAGATTACTATTACACAAAAGTGAATTTTTGCTAGCCCATCTCAATATAATGTATTTTGGAGCAATTGATGTAGCATTTGGTGCCATTCCCCACAAGAACTCGTGTACTTGGCTACACTAGTTTCAATGATTGTAATGCACAACTCATTCTTGACATGTAGTGCTAGATCATTGTTCTAGTCTTTTGTGGGATAGGTTTCGACAAGTTAGTTACATCAACCTTTGTTTGTTGTCTATCATTGCATGGGTTCATGGTGAGATCCACTATGGGTCATTGAGATGCTACATATGCATTCACTTGCTCAACAAGATAATCACGTGATATTAACTTGCTAGAAGGAACACTTGCCATCTTCCTTCTCACTTCAAAAATTGATTCGAATAGTGGTATTCAATCATTCCCATGCATAATAGCACAGATTCATCTATCATGCCAATGCAAAGCACATTCTTCTTCATGAGTAGGAATTGACTATTATGTATATCACACAATTCATAAAAGTGAGAGAGATTACAAATATATGTGCCTCATTAGCAGCTTGTGAGGTTGCAAAAGATGATTAGTTAATTTTGAGAGTGAGAGAGACAGAGAGAGGGGGGGCGGGGGGGGGGGGGGGGGGATGAGAGACTCATGAACAAAGGAAGCTTAAGTTTTTGGATGATAATACTAGTCAAAGAGTGGTTGGGGGGGGGCGGGGGGGGGGGGGGGGTCATGGTCTAAAAAATCTGTGTCAACGGTGTATTCAATGAATGCTTGAGAGTAGAGATAGAGTCTCTCACTCCATCTCATTGTATGGCATAGACTCTCTCCAGTGCATGCGAGAAGTGAGTTTTTGGAGCGAGCTTTTATTGGCAACCTCTAGTTTTATTTCTTATAGTCCACTTGGTCCCTTTTTTCTTTTGGGTATATATCAAGCACCACTGCTGCTCTTCCATTTCTACCACCACCACCACCACTAGTACTGCTACATCTTACTCTCCCCCTCCTCATTATAATCATAACCAATCCTTATCTCAGACCCCTCAATACATTACCACTATTAGCACTGCTACTACCACATCTTACTCTCCCCTTCTTATCAGAACCACAACCCCTCTCTCTCTCTCTCTCTCTCTCTCTCTCTCTCTCTCTCTCTCTCTCTCTCTCTCTCTCTCTCTCTCTCTCTCTCTCTCTCTCTCTCTCTCTCTCAAACCCACAATATGCATCTCCCTCTCCTCTCCCCCCTCAATAATACCCTCTCTTTAACTTTTTTACCCCCCTCTCTCTCTCTCTCTCTCTCTCTCTCAAACCCACAATATGCATCTCCCTCTCCTCTCCCCCCTCAATAATACCCTCTCTTTAACTTTTTTACCCCTCTCTCTCTCTCTCTCTCTCTCTCTCTCTCTCTCTCTCTCTCTCAAACCCACAATATGCATCTCCCTCTCCTCTCCCCCCTCAATAATACCCTCTCTTTAACTTTTTTACCCCTCTCTCTCTCTCTCTCTCTAACAACACATTAGTAGTTCTCTCTCCTTAATTGCTTTACATCATTACATTAAGCTTACGTGATTAATTTTTATAATATTATCATAATGTTAGTGATTGAATTACATATACACAAGCAATATCACACTTATGTATACATTTACATCCCCCTTCTCTCAATTATTTGCATGAATGTTATAGTTACATCATGATGTATTAGTACTTCAATTGTGCATGCATGAGTAAAACCAAATACACTTACACATTCCTCTCTCTCTCTCTCTCTCTCTCTCTCTCTCTCTCTCTCTCTCTCTCTCTCTCTCTCTCTCTCTCTCTCTCTCTCTCTCGACTCTATCATTTATCTTCTCTCTCTCTTTCTCGTGCATTAGTTCTCTCTCCTTAACTTATTTATAGCACTAGATTAAGCTTATATGCTTATCTTTGATAATATTATCACAATGTTTATGGTTCAATTATGTATACATATAAGATATCACACTACATATACACTCACATCCCCCCTCTCTCCCTTCTTTGCATGTATTTTGTAATTACATATTGATGTGTTAGTACTTCAATTATGCACACACAAGCAAACCACAAACGCATACACACATAGTTACACATTTCTCTCTCTCTTTCTCTTGTTATCTCTCTTCCTCATTTGATGTAATGTCCCCGTGCTCTCCATAGGAACCCCCCCTTTTTAATTTTTGGCAAATTTTTTCATCTCTCCCTCTCTCTCCCCCCTACCATGTGCATGGCGGGGAGAGAGAGAGAGAGAGAGAGAGAGAGAGAGAGTGTGTGTGTGTGTGTGTGTGTGTGTGTGTGTGTGTATGTGTGTGTGTGTGTAATGTGTGGAAGATGGGGGACATGCAGCCTCCCAGGTGGCGGGTGGCACCGCCGTGCCACCTCCCCCCTCCACCTAAAAATCTCCCCCCTCTATTGCAGGTCCTGCCTCCTTCGACTAACGTAGCAGTGCCCCCCCCCCCCCCCCCCCCCGCGTTGCTGCAAAGCACTTCCCCCCCCCCTACTGCACTACAGCAGAACGCCCCCTGGTGGCAGCAACATCTGCGCCCACGGAAGTCTGGGCAGGGAAACCCCCCTGCCCTTAGACCCTCATTCGAAAAACCCCCCCCCCCCCAATTCTGCCAGGCAACTGGCCGTGGGAAGTAAAGGTAGGAAGAGAGAGGAAGAGAAGAGGGAGAAGAGGAGGGAGAACAAAAGGAGAAGAAGAGGAAAAGAAGAAGGAGAGGAAGAAGAGAGAGAGAGAGAGAGAGAATAAGAGAATAAGGGAGAGAAATAAGGGGAAGAACAGGGAGAGAGAAGGGTAGGAGAAGAAGAAGGAGAGAAGGAGAAGAAGAAGGGGGAGAGAGAAGAGAGAAGAGAGAGAAGAGGAGGAGAAGAGAAGGAAGACAAGGGAAGAAGAGGGAGAGAAGGAGGAGAGAAGGAGAAGAAGAAGGGTGAGAGAGAAGAGAGAGAAGAGGAGGAGAAAAGAAGGAAGAGAAGGGAAGAGGAAGGGAGAGAGAGAAAAGAGAGAAGAGGGAAGGAGAATAAGAGGAAGGGGAAGAAGAGGGAAGAGAGGGAAGAGGGAGAGAAGAGGAGCAGGAGAAGAAGAAGAAGAAGGAGAGGAGTTAGTAAGAGGAGATAAAGAGAGGGAGAGAGAAAGAGAGAAAGTAGGAGAATAAATGGCAAGAAGAAGAGAAGTAAAGAAGGAGGGTAAAAGAAGAAGAGAGAGAGAAAGAAAGAAGGAGAGGAGAAAAAGAAGAAGAAGAGAGAGAAAGAGAGTAACCGCCACAAGTCACCCAACGAACCCCGTCCAGTGGTCTTACCCAATCAAACCTGTCAACCCGAACTCTGCCCAATCTCCGCAAGGCGAATGGCTCCCAAGAAGAAAGTCGCGGGAAACGTAGGCATCCAAGCCACCGGTAATGTTGGAGGGACAAGCGGAACGACCAATGTAGCACACACAAATCAAGCCCATGTTTACACACATGAAATGAGAGGTTTTTTCCAATATTTCATGTAAAATAATAGGCTTCCACCCAAACTAGTACATGAACAGTTATCTAGGGTTCATGGTTCGCGCCCATGATTACAATAAACACATGAAATGATAGCTCCCGTTCTTAGCGTGCAAATGCACAGTTGCATGGAAAATTTAGGCTTTCATGTACTTAAGCCACACAAATATGTGCATATTAAGATTAAAAAATTTCATCGACTAAATGTGAAGCGAGTTAAGGATCATAGATTGTGTCAGTTTATTAAACGACCCTTCTGCGCAGAACATGAGTTTGATGGCAAAATTCTGCATAACATCGCACTAAGAGAGGATGGAAAGAATGTATGACAAGTCTTGCAATATATTTAATGTGTTTTAAAGATTACCAAGTATATTAAAAGACGTGCAAGGAATCGAGAACTCACAACTTGGAACCCTAGGGTAAAACCCAAGGGGAAGAGGGATTCAAAAGAAGTTGAGTGATTAAACACACGTGCTTGTGAAGTTGTTTTTAAGGATCTTGTCTTAGATTATTGGAAGTGGATATCCTCCAGGTTTAAGCTAGGCTAGTAAGCTGACTCTAAATGGAATGTTGATCAAGGCTTATGCTTGGTTGTTTGAAAAGAATATTTCTAAGTGAATTGACTAGTTGCCTTGGTAAGAGGAGATCCTACTAAGGACAAGTGGTTTATAAGCAAAGTGATTGCTTGATGTAGAAAATGATATTTTCTTGATTGGAAATGAAAGGGATGTTTTCCTTAGTAATTGTTTGTAAGCT